>NC_079314.1:104000878-105361378 GCF_029931775.1 Euleptes europaea
TCGTAACAAATGAGTTCGATACCCCTGATCTAAATCTAAGGCTTAAAACTACTGTTTACAAAATAGAGTGTATGTTAAGGCTGGAAAATAAGCCCCTGCTTTGGGGTCTCCTAGGAGCCCCGTGGCGCAGAGTGGTAAGCTGCAGTACTGCAGTTCAGGCTCTGCTCACGACCTGAGTAGCCGGTTCAAGGTTGACTCAGCCTTCCATCCTTCCGAGGTCGGTAAAATTAGTACCCAGCTTGCTGGGGGTAAAGGGAAGATGACTGGGGAATGCACTGGCAAACCACCCCGTAAATAAAGTCTGCCTAGAAAATGTTGGGATGTGACATCACCCCATGGGTCAAGAATGACCCGGTGCTTGCACAGGGGACCTTTACCTTTACCTTGGGGTCTCCAGATGAGGCAGCCACCACCACCACCACTCCCACCATGGCCCTGCCCGACCAAGTGACATTGATGTCATATCCGGCCCTCGTAACAAATGAGTTCGACACCCCTGATCTAAATCTAAGGCTTAGAACTACTGTTTACAAGATACAGTGTATGTCAAGGCAGGAAAATAACAATACATTTAAGAATACTTAGAAATGTCTTTATCCTCTGCTGCTTTCCCAAGGCTCTGCTGTGTATCTTCTTCCCGTCCCTTTTGGAATGTTTATACTATCCCTGTGGTCAACCATACAAGTTTGTTGCTTGCCCAGATGAGAGTTCTTGAGTTTCCTGATTGCCTTGATATAATGTGGCAAAGGCTTTCTAGGGCAATGCTCAATGCCTGCTGTGAAATTGTAGGCTTGTGACAAAATTCTCACTCCTTTGGCGGGGAGATCTCAGTTGTCTTGAAGTGTAATCTCACAGAGCAGTCACGCTGTTCTGGCTTTGATAGTAATCATTGGTGACTTCTCTGGCCAAAACTACCTTTGTTTTCATGCCACCCCTTCAGGTGTTACCCAAAATGATGGCATTTTGCTATCAGATCCTCACTGAACCGAGCGGGGACCCGAGGAAGAAAGACGGAGCGTTGCACGTGATAGGATCTCTAGCAGACATTCTATTGAAGGTAATGGGATGAAGTCGCAGAGGAAGAGTCTGTCTTTGTCTCCGAAGATTCTGTTTTGCTCGTTGATACCAGAGACTGAAAATATATTTTAAAAGTAATGCAGGAAACAAGTAATGCAGGAACCCATAATCAATATTTCTGATAAAGGATATGTAATATATAAGGGCTTGATAAGTAAGTACTGCCCGAATTCTCGTTGTACATACTCTCACATTTCATTTTTGTCCTATCTTAGTTCATGGGTGTGACACAAGAGGGCACTTTGTGCTGTCAGCAAATATGGTGTCAGGGAACCCTCCTGCAACTTGTGAAAGGGATCCATTCTGGTCTTGAGACTTAAGCCTGCAGTTGGTCATTAACTCGGGAGTCGGGGACTGTCCAGCAGGGATTGTCTGTGCATGATCACCTAGGTCTTATCAACACAGGGAACTGCAGAGAACAGGCATGTTAACAAGCGATGGCTGAATTACTGTAACTTGCTCTACGTAGGGCCTCCCTTGAGACAGATGCGAAAACATGGCTTGGGATCGTGTTATAGTATAAATCTAGAATATCCTGAGTGTGCCTGTGAGGTGGTTGTCCTATTGAACATTTGGGCCAGTCTACATTTCACTGGACCTGTACGGTATCAGAATATTTTCTAGAAATGGACTTAAATTAGAGGCTGCTTTGACTTAAGTTAGTAAAATGGTTCCAGGGCAGTTTTCTGAGAAGTAGGAGAAACCATGCAATAAAATGGAGATTGACTTTTTGTTTGTTGTTGTTGACTCCGGCAGAAGGGTATATTCAAGGATCAAATGGAGCTGATGCTACAAAATCATGTCTTCCCATTGTTCATGTCCAGCCTTGGTTATTTAAGAGCAAGAGTAAGTGCCCAGAGTTCATGCATTATTCTGTTGGGGTTATTTTGATATTGAACATCAGTCGAGAGCATCTGTTTCAAATTGTTGCAAAAAAAATCTATGGTAGAAGCTGTTGGGGAGTGGGGTCCTCTCCTCAGTCACCTGCACCTCTCAGCCACACCTGTGCTACTCCTTCCTCTTGCACACTTAAAAAATTGCCAGATTTCATACCAAGGCAACCAGGCTGCCATTTCCTGCATTGCCAAAACTTGGTGGCAGCAGAGGGGCAGTAAGCACCTCCTTTGTTCACTGTGGTAACTGGGCTGGCACTCCCAACCAAGTCGAGTGGTCATGTGGGAGCATGTCCAAATTTTTATGTAGCATTTTGGTAGATTTGTCATTTCTTCTCCGTTTTTATAGTTTGGGTGCCCAGGAGTACTGAAGTGCTCCCTTTATTATGTAAAGACTCAATCACCACCGCAGCCTACAGAAGAATACCTTCTTAAAATAGTTCCGTGGTGTTGTGATACAAGTTGTAATCTACAACTTACTTTTTACTGTGCATCTGAATGTCTAGAACTGACCCTAAACTTTTGGATTTCTGAGGCTAGTTCATCCCATTATATTTTCTGTCAACTTTCTTGGAGGATACAGCAACCGCTGTCACCAGATAATCATGCTGCTGCCCTGCTATCTGCAAGTCCAACCCTAGAAGCACCCATGACAGGTCTAGGATTTTTTTCCCAACTTAAGACACTGCTGAAAGCACCACCGAATGAGAGGTTGGCAGCTGGTGGTTAAGAAGGACCAGGCCTTTTGGCGTCTTTTTCTGGGAACTCACTTCCAAAGGAGACTTTTCGGCCTGTCTCTCTACTAGCTTTTCGAATATCAATTGAGACCTGACTTTTTCAGAAGGAATTTGGAGTTGTGCACTGAAGTCCTGACTGTGTGCAGCTGTTTTACATGTCTCTTTGCTGTCGTTTTAAGCTATTTTTGCTGGCTTTTATTGCTGGACTTCAAAAGGTCATACCTTTTTGAAGGGAGCCTTCACAGAGCCCGACTTGATGGTGGCACAAAGAACATAAGCTGGAAAGATGAATAAGGAACCCCGAGTCCATGTCAAAGCCGGTGATTTAAACTGGGATTTTAATCAGTTTAGCGTGTGCGGAATTTAGCTCTGCATTCAGAATCGTGAGATGGGATATAAATGTTCTAAACCAAGAGTGCCTGAATCGATAAAGAATAACAAAACCCATCACATCGAACAGGGGTGGGGAAACTTTTTTTCTGCCAAGGGCCATTTGGATATTTATAATATCATTCGCGGGCTATACAAAATTATCGACTTAAAAATTAGCCTGCTGTATTCTTGGGTGGTCTTAGCAGCTCCGTAGCTTACGACTCTTCTGCAAGGGGGGGAAAGGTTCCTTTTCTCGGCAACACAAACTCATATCCTCCTTGAATAGAGGCTATTCCTGTCCATGGGAGGGGGCGGATCACCAGTCTTAGATCCTTCTGAGCTAGAGATCTGCCAGGACCCACAAAGGGCCAGACCAAATGATTTCGCTGGCCTTAAACGGCCCCCAGGCCTGACGTTCCCCACCCCTGACATAGAAAAAAGTCTAGTGACTGCAGCAGGGCCATGCCTTGATAAGGACTAGATTAAACCTCCACAAAGTGGTAAACAAGTTGTCAGAGACTAGATTTTCCCGTGTTGGTAAACAGATTGAATATCTCAGATTTTTTTAACGTTGTCTATTTATTGAATAATCGTTCACCCCAAATATTGGAGATGGTGGCTCAGTTTTTTTTAAAAGTTAGTTTATAAGCCCGCCAAACAGCTAATTAGATGGCAGTATCAACGAACTGTATTTCTCAATGTAACCATCTTTTAACCATTTTATAAAGGGCACCTTTTAACCTGGGAGCCAGCGTGGTGTAGTGGTTAAGAGCGGTGGTTTGGATCGGTGGAGTCTGATCTGGAGAACCTGGTTTGATTCCTCACTCCTCCACATGAGCGGCGGAGGCTAATCTGGTGAACTGGATTTGTTTCCCCCGCTCCTACACATGAAACCAGTTGGGTGACCTTGGGCTAGTCACAGCTCTCCCATCCCCACCTACTCTCTCAGCCCCACAGGGCGTCTGTTGTGAGGAGGGGAAGGGAAGGTGATCGTAAGCCAGTTTGATTCTTCCTTAAGTGGTAGAGAAAGTTGGCATATAAAAACCAACTCTTCTTCTTCTTTCCATTCCTTTTGTAACCTTTTGAAGTGTGTTTGTATGCCAATAAAGGGAGGATGAGGATGACTAGATTAAACCTCCAGTAAGTAGTAAACAAGTTGTCAGGGTCATGAGCACTCTTCCTCAGGTTAGATATTTAGCCCCCCCCCCAAAAAAAACACACACACCACAAGCATAAAAGAGTAGTAGTAGGAAAAGTTTCTGCAGTAGTAGTAGGAAAATGTCTTCTAGTCCGCCTTCAGCGCCTGTGGGAGACTATAAATAAAGACAAAATTAAAATCTCCAGTTGTCAAGTTGTTGAGAGTCTGATCCACTTTCTCCTTTGGGTGTTTTCAGTCTTGCTGGACTCTTCATTCCTTCAGCACATTGAAGTTCCACAATGAGCTCAACCTGAGGAATGCTGTCGAGCTGGCCAAGAAGAGCCTGATTGACGACAAAGAAATGCCAGTCAAAGTCGAGGCTGCCATAGCCCTGCAGTCGTTAATCAGCCATCAGGATCAAGGTTTGGTTTTTGTTCCTCATCTGTTCCCCTGCTCTGATTTGGCTTACCGTTTCCAATTTCTTTCATTCATTCATTCATTCATTCATTCATTCATTCATTCATTGGATTTTTATACCGCACTCATCCCCGGACACATCACACTCAGTCTAAATATATACTTCTGATCTTGGAAGTTACTGACAATCTTTTGTTCTTATCTCCCTCGTTTTGTCTTCATACTTCTGTTGACCTCTTTCTGGACCGGATTTGCTGTTCGGTTTGTCCCTTTCGTCCTGTCTTTCTTTGCTCTCTATTGATGAAATCTGCTTTCCCTGTCTCTTCTCGTTTGTGTTTTTTAAATCTCACCTTTTTGTACCGCACCTTTGTACTTTGAGCACGAAACGTTTAGTTTTCTTTAATTTGGTGATAGTTAAGCATGCAGATAGGCATGAGGTGATGGTATGGATTGGTGAACTAGCCGCTGATGTCAAGTGTGGATCTGATGGCTTGCTGAAGTGGAGGCTATTTTCCTGTGTAACCTTATGGAGAAGGAACTTCATATTGCGGTTGTGTGCACGAGCTTCTCAGTTCCCCAAATGGTTTACATTTTCTCACTCTCAACATCCATATAATGTATCTCCTACACTCGCTAGCAAAGTGGTTCAAGAAGAAGAAACAAACGGACCAATTTGCTGACACGTGGGACACAGTCATACAACGATACCTATAAAGGGGACTAAGGTGTTTTTTTTCCCTCTTCAGGAAATTCTTGAATCTTTCTAACATGCTTCTTCATCCTTTTAGCAAAAGAATACGTTAAGCCCTACATCAGGCCTGTCATGCAGGAGCTGCTGCTCGTCATCCGGGAGACGGAGAATGACGATCTCACCAACGTCATCCAGAAGCTGATCTGTGAATACAGCCAGGAAGTAGGATCCATTGCTGTTGAAATGACGCAGCACCTGGTAAGATTTCTGATTTTGCCTGAATGAAGTTTTTATTCAGGAGAGGAAGAATCCCTGGCACACATTTTATTACACTGTGAATTTTACCTGGAATTTAGAAGAACTATAATCGACCCCTGGTTACAACAATTTGGACTTTTACATCAATCTATAACCAGTGAGAGTTCAATCATTAAATTTCTGCACGAGGATAAAAATCCTGCTATATCTTACTATGTAGCTAAATTTTGTTGGAAGGCCATTACTAAAAGGAACGCTCAGAATAAATAGGGTTATACTTTTTGTGATGCACCAGGTGATGAGTGATGGGTGAAGCATGGTATAATGTATTTTTTCCCTTTTTTCTTTTGTATTTTAATATGCTGACAAATTTATTTTGAGGTGATGCCGACATCTTCCATCTTTTTCCTTGCGCTTCAGTTGGGTTAGTCTCAGGGACTGCAAAACCATCTGTTCCATTAATTCCTTGCTTAATTCCCCAGTAGAAAAAGAAAACCACTAAAATCCATTATAGGGAGGGGCCGTGGCTCAGTGGGAGAGCATCTTCTTGACAGGCGGAAGGCCCCGGGCTCAGTCCCCAGCATCTCCAGTTAAAAGGATAGGATAACAGGTGATGTGAAAGGCCTCTACTGGAAATCCTGCAGAGCTGCTGTCAGTCGGAGTAGACAGTGCCGACTGTGATAGACCAGTGGTCTCATTCCTTTCCTTTCCTTTCTCCCTTAGAAGCTCCTTGATTCATAAATCTTGAGCACCATAATTCTAAATCTGTAAGGACCAAGATGCCCTGACCTGGATGGCCCAGGCTAGCCTGATCTTGTCAGATCTCAGAAGCTAAGCAGGGTCAGCCCTGGTTAGTATTTGGATGGGAGACCACCAAGGAATACCAGGGTTGCTGTGCAGAGGAAGGCACTGGCAAACAACCTCTGTTAGTCTCTTGCCATGAAACCCCAAAAAGGGGTTGCCATAAGTCGGCTACGACTTGAAGGCACTTTACTCACTCACTCAGGACCGCGATAAATTTTGCCACTGAGTTCAGTATCTTGAGACTGCACTTTTTCTCATTCACCCCCTTCTTTACATTGCCATTCTCCTCTCTGTCTCTTCTTGCAGTTGTTGGCTGGTAAGCTTTTGGGGGCAGGTATACAAAGCACCCTCTCTGTCGGTGCTGCGTAAATAATTCCATAGGGTCCAGGAGCTGCAATTCAGGAGGTTTGCGGATGGCGCAGTGCCAGATAAGATGACTCGCCTCTCTGATTTTTCTTCTCTTTAGGCAGAGATATTCGGCAAAGTTCTTCAGAGTGAAGAATATGAAGAAATGGAGGACAAAACTGTCATGGCCATGGGAATCCTGCACACCATTGACACCATCCTGACAGTCGTGCAGGTCCACAAAGAGGTTAGCTTTCCCTGTTGTTCTAAAGCCGTGCAGGCCGGCCAGCTGCTCTAACAGGAGGGGCCATGGCTCAGTGGCAGAGCCTCTGCTTGGCATGCAGAAGGTCCCAGGTTCAATCCCCAGCATCTCCAGTTAAAGGGGCAGGCAAGTAGGTGATGTGAAAGACCCCTGCCTGAGACCCTGGAGAGCTGCTGCCGGTCTGAGTAGATAATACTGACTTTGATGGACCAAGGGTCTGATTCAGTATAAGGCAGCTTCACGTGTTCAACAGCCCTCAGTGCCTCACGGGAGATCCATATCTGTCCTGTGCAGAGCTTTCAGCTGGAAACTGATAATGAAGACTTTACAGAAAGGTGTTTAAAAAAAAAAAAATCTCAGTGTGTGAATTTCATATCAGTGAGTCTTTTTTTTGTTTCATTTCTTCCAGATAACTCAACAGTTGGAGAGCATTTGCTTGCAGATCATCGGCCTCGTCTTGCAGAAGCGTGTAATAGGTATTGTTTAAAAAGCCAGCCTTTGACAGTGCCGACTGTGATAGTTGGCATATAAAAACCAACTCTTCTCCTCCTCCTCTTCCTCCTCCCAAGGTCACCCAGCTGGTTTTATGTGTGGGAGTGGGGAATTAACAATAATATGGATCTATGGGAAATGTGCAAGGCATGGTTTTCCGGCCTTCTTCAGTTTTTGTTTTTTCCCTTTCAGAGTTCTACGAAGAAATCCTCTATCTGGCGTACAGCCTAACCTGCCATGTGATTTCGCCTCAAATGTGGCAGCTTCTAGGTGTCTTATATGAAGTGTTTCAGCAGGATTACTTTGAGTACTTTGCAGGTAATGAGCTACGTACTGTGTTCTGAAGGAGAATTGATGGATGCTATCATAGCCTCAGAGACTTGGCGAAAGACTCATGTTGGCTCGCAGTCGTTTGGATAGCCGTGATGGAGTGTATCAATTGTCATAATGTGTCGGCTACTTTAGCTAAGCAAAAACAAGTTTGGTTCACTTTTCGATGCCAGGCATTTGGCGCCGCTAGGTTTGAGTTGAATAGAACCTTAAAGACCAACAGGATTTCCAGGGTATGAGCTGTTGGGAGTCAGAGCTCCGTTTGTCAGGAGTTTAGGGCTTGAACGTAAACCGAATAGCCATTTTCAGGATTTGTCTGGCTGGGGAGAGGAAAAAAATTAACACTGCATTAAAGTAAAAAATTTAAAAAGGCTGCCTTTATCTCTGAATTTCTTCACCTTCATTTTCAAAGGTGAGGAAATACAGTGTAGTAGATTTGAGTGTTGGAGTTGGACCAAAGGGGGCCCCATGTTTAAATCCTCATTTAAGCTTGGAGGTTATTGGTACAGAATAGGGGTAACTCCATGTATACCCACAAACTATTCTCTGGGGGAGTATTCACCCTTATACCTAGGTTTAATGCTGCCACAATCTCTTACGACATACTTTGACTTCTTGATAGTCCCACACTGCGGACGATTATTTATGTTGGCTAGATTGAATGCTATTCCATCAGGGGAGCTATTGGGTCATTTAAATAAGGTGCCATATTCTGAGCACATGCGTCAATGTGGTTCTGGTACACCCTTCAACATTCTCTATTCACCTGTGGCCTGCTCATTGTGGCAAGAGATAGATGGATAAAACCCTAGGTGTAAATTGGATAATTTGAGGTTTCTTTTAGCTGGGGTGGGTTTTAATATTACATTGGCAGTTGCCAAGTTTTCCCCCAATTGATTAAGGTTAAAAATTATTAATTCTCTATTTTGTGTGTGTGTGTATAAGTGTGTGTATACACACACACACACACACACACATATATCCTTTCTTTAGTCTTAGTGTGACACTGTTCAGAGCTGAATTGGCTCTATGAGCAGTATCATTAAAGTTAAAAAAATTATTCTCTGGGTAGTTCTCGTTACTCTTGCAAATGCAGAGATTGCTAGATCACATTATAATGATCTGTTGCAGTAATATACTTACACAGCTTTCAACTTTTAAAAAGATAAGTCTTCAGTTCTTTTCCTTTAGACGTTATAAGGGGAAATGTGCTGGCTGCACATTTCCCCTTATAAGTCTAGAATTAAAAGAGGTGGACTTCCTTAAAAAAAAAAAGTAAGGTGGCAGTCAATATATTGTTTCCATAGACCATTATAATGCGATAGCAATCTGCATTTTTTTTAAAAGCCTGTAAAATTTACCTCCATGTGTGGGTGGGGAAACCGCAGCCACAGTGTCTGAGGAAAAGAACACAGCGCAGATGTGGGCAGAACCTGCAGAAACCCACACCTTCCCTTCCACACGGCATTCAGAGGCACTTTGCTTGTGACCTTTCCCAAAAGATGATATTAAACTAGGTTTGGGAAACATTGCAACAAAGTGCAAAGGGGGAAATATGGGCCTCAGAGGTTTGTGCTAGAGGGCTATTCTGGAACCACAAATAAACTTGGTGGGTGACTTTTTAAAAGAAAGAAAAGCCATTTTACCTTGCTAAACTTTCATTCCCCACCCCCCAATAATGACCTTGTTGCTTGTCTTTCTCTAGATATGATGCCTCTTCTGCACAACTACATCACTGTTGCCACGGATACATTATTGTCAAATCCTAAACATTTAGAGATAATTTATGCTATGTGTAAAAAGGTGAGTGTATACATTTCCTATTATCCATACCAACTGGATACTCCCCATTTTTTTGTTTGTTACATCCTGCCTCAGGGGAGGAAGAAGGGTTGAGTGGAAAGGATGAAAAAATTTTCGGCCTATTGAGAGCTTTTTAAAAAATCGAGAATTTTCAGATTTGTATAGCATTATTATTAGCACTATTGCAAGAGCCTCTGTTATAAGAGAGTGTGAAGCCATAGATTCACGCACGCCATAGATTCATGCACACAATTTGACAAAAGATTGATGTTGGCTCGCAGTCATTTGGATAGCTGAGCAAAAACAAGCTTGATTCACTTTTTGATACCAGATGTTTAGGGCAGCTAGATTTGAGTTGAGTAGCACCTTTTAGATCAGTATTAGCACTATTGCAATAATATACTTGCACAGCTTTACAGTTTTAAAAAGAGACTTCTAGCCCCTTTTCTTGTGAAGTTATAAGGGGAAAGGTAGTGGCTGCATGTTTTCCCTTATAACGCTGGAATGAAACTTCCTTTTTTCAAAAATGAAAGCTGGGAGCCAATACATGGTTTCAATCGACCACTTATAATGTAAGGCTATATGTTGAGAATTCTGATCGCATCCTGTTTTTGTTTTGCTTTTTAAATGACGAATTTTAGTGAGTGTGTTTTTACTGGAGAGCCAGTATTAATGTAATGGTTACAGACTAGGATCGGGGCGACCCAGGCTGGAATCCCCACTCTGCAGGTGATGCTTGCTTTGTGTCCTTGGGCCTGTTCCACGCTCTTGGCCTCACTTATCTCACAAGGGAGGTGGTTGTGGAGATAAAGGAGGAAGAGGGGAGAGCAGCGTAAGCCACTGCGAGTCCACATTGGGGAGAAAAGCAAAGTAACAGAATAAATAATAAATGTTAAATGAACTCCATGGGGATCACCGTTCCCACACCAGGAAACCTGTGACTGTTCCCAGTATTCAGATTCTTCCTGTGCAATTAGCATTCCTGGTTTTGTTTGCTGTTATTATCCAGTTACCTTTGGTTGCCCTGCAGGCCCATTCATCGAAGAGATCAGTCTTCAAATGTTGTCAGACACAATACACTGGTTCCATTAAATTGTTTGCATTTGTCAATTGAGCTTGCCTGGTCTGTCAGGGCAGGTTCGGTTCCTTCTGTTTAAATCTACACAAGAAGTGTTGTCCGTCCTCCTGGCAAGCTGCAAACAAAATGGCTGCTCTAAATTATTCTGGGTTTTGTTGCCAGGTTTTAACTGGGGATGCAGGTGAAGACGCAGAGTGTCACGCCGCCAAGCTCCTAGAGGTCATTGTTCTGCAGTGCAAAGGGAGGGGTATTGACCAGGTAAACTGCTGGATACAACTTTTTTTCTGTGCATGTATCAAGAAGCTAACTACTTGTGTTAGAAAGACAAACTTTTTTTTTCTTTTGATATGACTTTCCAGATGGGGAAAGTTCTTTTTCAGTTCAAATGTCTTTAGAAGGTGTAGTGGTTAGAGTGTTGGACAAGGATCTGGGAGACCCAAGTTTGAAATCCCACTCTGCCATATGGGCTCGCTCACTGGGTGACCTTGATCCAGTCATGCATTCTTAACCTAACCTACCTTGCAGGGTTGTTGTAAGTGTAAAATGGAGGAGAGGGGAACAATGGCAGCTGCTTTGAGTGCTAGTTGGACAGAAAGGAGCAGTATAAATGAAGTAAATAAAATTTCCCTCTGTTGTGAGAATGTCTCCCTCCCTTTCTGTTGGCTCCAGCCAATACAGAGGAACTGTTCAAAGTTGCCCTATAGGGACATGAAGGGGCTGTCTAAGCAATGCTTCTTGTATCACCTGGAAAATTCCTAGAGCAGCAGAAGAAGAAGAGTTGGTTTTTACATGCCGACTTTCTCTACCACTTAGGGGAGAATCAGACCGGCTGACAATCACCTTCCCTTCCCCTCCCCACAGCAGACACCCTGTGAGGTAGGTGGGGTTGAGAGAGAGTGACTTGCCAAAGGTCATCCAGTTGACTTCATGTGTAGGAGTGGGGAAACCAACCCGATTCACCAGATTAGCATCCACTGCTCATGTGTAGGAGTAGGAAATCAAACACGGTTGTCCAGATTAGAGTCCACCTAAACCACCGCTCTTAACCACTACACCACGCCAGTACTGCTGTGTTGGAAGGAAGCGTGGAGGGCTCCTTTCTCACTTTGCTTGGTGCTGGAGGCATAAGTGGCAATGGCTCTGTTTTCAGGGGCTCCTTAGACAATGTGGGGAGCACTTTCTGGAACACTGGAGCACCCCTCATAACAACGGAGAGGGAGGAGGCCGTGCCTGCTTCTGTTGGCAGCTGAGTGCAGGACAGGAGTTGGGAACTGGGTCATAGTGGGAGGCGAATGGGCCTAGGGAATAGGGAAGAAGCCCGACAGTGGGGAGGGGAGCCAGAAGAGGAAAAGGACTGAAACGTGGGGGGGGGAATTGGAGGGACCAGTGTAATTGCTCCCCTTTCAAAGCATCCTTCGTCCGTCAAACTGGCTGACTCCTGGCTGACTCTTGACTGGTGAGAAAAATGTTTACCCAATGCATCCACTAGGTGGCGCTCTGGGTGCTTTACTTCCAAACGATTCCATGAAAGATGTCCGGGACTCGATTAAAAACACCTTAAGTGGGGAAGGCATTCTAAGAGGGTCATCTAGAAGAACAGCCTTCATGCATTTTTCAGAGGCGAGGTGAGAAGGACCGATAAAGAGACTTGGAGGCAGCTAACCGGAAGACTTATGAAGCGATAGCCAGTTCTCCAAACGCAGGCAGGGTCTGAGAGCGTGACCTGATGGAGATTGCTGAAGCAGATCCTACATTGAAACTAGCCTCATAGAGTCAGCCAGTGTAAAGGGTGAAAGGGAAGGTGGTGGAATACCCTCACTGCTCATGTCAAGGTTTGGGCTCTTCCGCCAGGTCTGTTAGGTCCATTTAGTCACATTGGAAACCCTGAGGGTTGGAATAGAAACCAGCCTCATTGCCCCTTTCCCTCCTGAGCCCCCTACCCTTCTGTCCCTTCAATCTTACTAATGGCATGCATCTTTTCTGCTCCTGGGGCCAGGGCAAAGTACGTGTCCCAGCCAGCATGGCGTAGTGGTCAAGTGCGGCAGACTCTAATCTGGAGAACCGGGTTTGATTCCCCACTTCTCCACATGAGCAGCAGACTCTAATCTGGAAAGCCAGGTTTGATTCCCCACTCCTCCACGTGAAGCCTGCCGGGTGACCTTGGGCCAGTCACAGTTCTCTCCAAACTTTCTCAGCCCCACCTACTTCATAAGGTGCCTGTTGTGGGGAGGGGAAGGGAAGGTGATTGTAAGTTGCTTTGAGACTCCTTATGGTAGAGAAAAAGCAGGGTATAAAAACCAGCTTTTCTTCTTACTTTCTCTTTTTCCTCTGCTTGTTCTGCCATTTCCTTTTAGCTTTATATTTCTCATCCTGCTTGGGCCTTCCCCTTTTACAACATAGGGAAGCTGAGGTTCTCAATCCTGTGTCTCCCTCATAATTGGAGGGGGGAGGCAATTCCAGTAGGAATTGTGCTGGGTATGCTTAATCATTCCTCTGCCTGGAAATACCCAGAAGTAAGTCTGGCTGAAGAGAAAAATGACCTTGGGAAGGGTAGATGTTGGGGAGAATGGAGAATGGAATGCGGATAGGTGGGTGTAGTGCTGCATGTTGATTCTCCTCTGCTTTCTCCCTGGTTGGTTTGTTTCCTTTGGCAAGCTTGCGGTTGCATGCCAACACGGATAATGTGTAGTCTTGTCCACAGCCATCCCTGCTCTTGGGCAGACTTTTCACGCTGCCCAATGCTGTCTCTTCAATCTTTGGCCTTCTCCCTTCCCAGCCGGTTTGACCTTCTGCTTCCCTTGCTAGTTATGCTGATTGCATCTTTCTGGGGTGGATTCTTACACCTCAGTGGTTAGAAAGCATCTAAATATGTGGTGAGATCCAGGGGCTTAGAAGATGTCACAAAGCCAGTTTCTTGCCTGTTATTTAGTGTGATCTACGTGAGGGAGAGCCAGCGTGGTGTAGTGGTTAAGAGCAGGGGAATGTAATCTGGAGAACCGGGTTTGATTCCCCACTCCTCCTCAGGAAGCCTGCTGGGTGACCTTGGGCCAGTCACAGTTCTCTCAGAACTCTCTCAGCCCACACAGAGGCAAGACATGGCAAACCTCCTCTGAATTCCTCTTGCCTGTGGGGTCACCATAAGTCAGCAGGGACTTGACGGCACTTTACGCAGACACACATCTGTATGAGGGCTGTAAAATAATTCAAATTTTGCATCAAGGTCGTCTTTCTGTGGTCCGTATTAAATTACGGAAGTTTGCGTGTGTCCTCTTTTCATGGTTGATTCTGCTTTTGCTGGTCATGGAGAGGATCAAGGAAGTGGTTCAGTGTTGTGCAGTGGTTAGAGCATCATCTTAGGAGTTAGGAAACTGGGGTTCGAATTCTCATTCCGCCATGGACGCTTGCTTGGTGACCTTGGGGCAGCCACATTCTCTTTGCCAAACCTCCTTTCCAGGTCTGTGATGAGGATAAAATGGGAAGGAGAGAAAATGGTGCCCTGATTTCCTCTGTTAGCCGAAATGCTCCTTTATATGGGGAAATTAGCTGAGCAATCGGTAACTATGTATTTTTATAGCGATCTCGCACTCAGCTATACCAGAATCCGTTTAATGAGACGTTTGAATAAAGACAGAGACTAGGGGTTCCAAATTAAACAGTGTTTATGTATTCAAGCATTCAAATGGTGCAGTACAGACATACAAGAGGCTAAGAAATATCAGAGAGTAGCACAGAGACGTTTGCCAACGTGGCAGGAGAGCGTTGACCCAATATTTACCGTATCTAGATGAGGTGTTGTCCAACTCACGCAGGCTATTAACAGATTGAAAAGGAAGACCGAGATGGGGGTAGGGGTTCCCGTAGACTTGACCAGCAAGGCGGGAGGGAGCGTGGTTAGGTCCGCGAAACCAAACCAACAGAGTAACGGCTAAGATGCCAGTAAAGATCTAAGGTGTCTAGAATGGGCCAGGGATATCCCAGTTATACTATTTTCTGGGGGCGGGAAGAGGGGTTTGACCCCTCCCAGGTTCCCAGGTGACAAAAGGTGACAGAAGGATTAAGCTGTATCTACCGGGGCAGGGTAGTGAGAATTTGGAAATCTTTTCTAATGCCAATGGCTTTCGCAACCCGAGATGGTCAGGAATCTTTCTGCTGATGTGATTTACATTCAGGAACAATAGGTGCGATCTGTGCAAATGTCCTGGGGTCTCTGCAGCTGGACAGGAGAGATGACTCATCTGGATATCAGGATTACTACTAACGACCCATTGAGCAACAGAGGAAGTTGGGAGGGGGAGCAGCTCGCATTGAGTATGTGGCTGTCAGCTCTCTGTGAAATGGCTGCTACTGGAACAGAGGTTTTACAGGAACATGGCTCCTCTCAGGCTCACAAGAGACGGCTCTCTGCATTTGTCCCTAATGGCTGGTTGCCCGGGCTGGCGAGAGCGGCTGTGTCAGTTTCAAATGGGCCGCGCCGCGACCGCCCAGTAGCGTTTGGGGCAGACGCGCGGCTGGAAAGCAGTGAGTGCGCTTGCATACCGGGTTGCCAGGTCCAGTCCTGGAGATTTAGGCAGGCCCGTATGCTATCACCTCAGAGGAAAGATGGAATAAGCACTAAGGAGTTTCTTTTCTTTGAGGAGAATAAAGCTCCTTTGAATTGCAAATGGAAGTTTTGTTGAGAAGAGAAAAAGAAAAAGGTGTATAGACACAGTTATCCCTTCAAGTTTATATAAAGAACCAAAGGTGCTCTCTTGCTGGAAAGAGAATTGTAATCGATGTCTGTAGAGAATGCATCTTTAAAGCCAGGATATTTCTTTGAAACTGTGTGTGTGTATGTTCCCCCCCCCTTTCCCCCCTTGCTCTCTGTCTCCAGTGTATCCCACTCTTTGTAGAAGCTGTTCTGGAGCGTTTAACGCGAGGGGTGAAAACCAGTGAATTGCGCACGATGTGCCTCCAGGTTGCCATTGCTGCCCTTTACTACAACCCCGAACTCCTTTTGCACACTCTAGAGAACATCCGGTTTCCTCACAACCCCGAGCCCATCACCGCACAGTTTATAAACCAGTGGATGAATGACACCGACTGTTTTCTCGGGTAAGTGTCAAGTGAGGGTCCTTGCCCCCCTTTTCCGAGCAACTTTGTGATTGTGGATCAGGGAATTTGGACACTGTTTGGCATTTTTTTTTGGTAGATTGTAAAAAGCATGATCTCGCCAGAGACAAATAGATCACAATACACGTTCAGAGGTGGGGGAGCTGCCATAAAGCAAGATGTAGTTGCAAAGTTATTGGCTGATACTGATCCAAATGTAACCCTCGCCGTGGCAAAATTTTTATCTTTGGTTTTTAATGAAACCTCTTTTTAATTGTACTGTTTAGATATTATATTTTTGTATGTTTGGGTATTTATGTATTATGGAATGTACTGAATTTGTTTTGCTCATGACCTGTTGGTCCATGAGCATAAAGAATGGAATAAAGGAATAAAAAAAGGGGGGTCCTTGCGGGGGGGGGGATGTTAAGACAACCGTATTATTTTTTTGGAAAGTGAATTGTAATCTTGACCTGAGCAGCAACGAGGGAGGAACCCTGTAAAATCTTGGGAGGGGAGGGTAAGACTTTGTTTGCTCTTTGTTCTATCCCCCAGCCTCAAGTGAAGAAAACGTATGATGAAGTTTTTGTTTCACTACGACAGAAAAATAATTTTTTTACATTATTGCTGCTGCCCTTTAGTTGTATTAGATGATTTGCCCTAAGCCTACTCCCCTTGAGAAAGGCAGGGTATAAATGAAAATAAAATAAACCTAAATTAAAGCCACACAAAATTCCTTGTATATAAATAATTATATAAGAAAAAATGGATCCTATTTTCATTGTTTGTTCATTCAAATAAGAAATCAGGTCCATGCCCTGAAAGACTAAGATAAGTCTGAATACTTACAAATAAGTGGCCCTTTAGTTGTCAAACAAGCTATGTAAAATGCAGTAACTCCATGATATCAACAGTTCCTTGTATTCTCTTGCCAGTTCTTGCTGCAGCTTCTAATCACATGCTGTATCGCAACATCCTGTATTGTGACTAAGGGATGTAATTATCTGTCTTCAATCTGTACCAAGGGATGCTATGAAAAGTTTTAAATAAAGTTTAAAAAGAGAACAGTCTATGCCAGCAGGCTTGGAAATAAATCCATAGAAGTTATCAGTCCACAGATTTTTTTTTATTAGCCTGCTTCCCAGTCCATACCAGTGATAGCCAGTTGAGGCATGTTAATGGCCTTTTAAAAAGCAAAAACGGCAACACTTCCAATTCACAAAAAAATTACCCTGCCTGGTCACCTGTAGATTATTCTAGCTCGCCACGGGTGAGCAGCTGCTGACAAATCTGATTCACCCATATGGCAGAATGGGTTGCATAATGTTAAAAAGGCTGGGATTTTGGACTGAAATATCACCAGCAGCCTTGGTGGTTGATTTTTGCTTACCATTAGATGAGGGTAGTCCATTGCAACTGATATTTGCTAGACCAATCAGCAGCGTTTTATACTTTGATAGTTTGGTGGGTAGACTGAAATCAAGGTTTGGGAAATCAAGGTTCGTTTCACTCATTTCTTGTAGGTAGGAAATACAGTGACGATGGGAGAGGCCCATATGTTAATAACCCCCCCCCCCAGCTTTATGTCTTTGTGTCCCCAGAGGTAGCCGTGAGGGTTGTGGGCTGTGGTCTCGAGCCCATGGTCAAGTGGCTGAGGATAAACATATTAAAGCTCAATTCAGACAAGACAGAGATTATATTGGCTGGGAAGGCAGACCAGTGTTCAGCTGGTGTTGATTTACCAGACTTAGGTGGGAGAGAGCCAGTGTGGTGTAGTGGTTAAGAGCGGTGGACTCCAATCTGGAGAACCGGGTTCGATTTACTGCTCCTCCACATGCAGCCTGCTGGGTGATCTTGGGCCAGTCACAGCTCTCCGAACTCTCTCAGCCCCACCTACCTCACAAGGTGCCTGTTGTGGGGAGAGGAAGGGAAGGCAATTGTAAGAGAGCCAGCATGGTGTAGTGGTTAAGAGCGGTGGAGTCTGCTCTGGAGAACTGGGTTTGATTCCCCACTGCTCCACATGGGCAGCAGAAGCTAATCTGGTGAACTGGATTTGTTTCCCCACTCCTACACATGTAGACAGCTGGGTGACCTTGGGCCAGTCATACTCTCTCAGCCCCACCCACCTTCCCTTCCCCTCCCCACAACAAGCTGTGAGGTAGGTGGGGCAAAAAGCACAATCAACTATTCCATATATGTTTACTCACAACCAATATACAAGGAAACAATAATGCCTTAAGAGCTTCCAAAAGAAGCAGTGGTAGCCTGTAACAACTGCGTCAACTGCAGACTCCGGGTGATGGAAAGTCCTCCACTATCCGATGTTAGACTGAACAGTAGAACAGAAGTGTCCAGTAGACACCTGGTCTTCACTTACCTGCTGTGGTCCACGACTGCTCCACGCCTTGGGGATGGTTGGACTATGAACACAGATTGTGTACATTGCTATCGTGTATCATATGACTCATTATGAATACACGTATTGATGGATTTGGAATTATAGTAGTAATGGGCATTATTGTTTCCTTGTATATTGGTTGTGAGTAAACGTATATGGAATAGTTGATTGTGCTTTGAGCATTGGTGCTGCTCTTTGTATTAACTAAGTACCTGGAGGTTGGCAACCCTAGAGGAGAGAAATGCTTTGGCTGGGTTAGCTCTGCTCTGTGTGGTTAGTTGTGTGCTTTAAATCTCGAGTGGTTTTAGATTTGTAACTCATGTGCATTAATTTGAACATTGGTAATGGGATCATTGTAATTTCTGCCCTTACAACTTGGTTGCTGTGTTGTTCGCCATCTTGAGTCCAAGGAGATAAGGCGGGGGGAGATAAATATTTAAATAAATAAAAATGAATGGCCACTCCCTCCCCTTGCATATGGCTGATGTGTGGGGAGGGGCCATGGCTCAGTGGTAGATAGGGTTGCCAGGTCCCTCTTCGCCACCGGCGGGAGATTTGTGGGGCGGAGCCTGAGGAAGGCGGGATTTGGGAGGGGAGGGACTTCAATGCCATCGAGTTCAATTGCCAAAGCGGCCATTTTTCTCCAGGTGAACTGATCTCTATCGACTGGAGATCAGTTGAATTAGCAGGAGATCTCCTGCTACTACCTGGCAGTTGGCAACCCTAGTGGCAGAGCATCTACTTGGCCTGCAGAAGGTCCCAGGTTCAATCCCCGGCATCTCCAGTTAAAGGGACTAGGCAAGTAGGTGATGTAAAAGACCTCTGCCTGAGACCCTGGAGAGCCGCTGCCAGTCTGAGTAGACAATACTGACTTTGATGGACCAAGGGTCTGATTCAGTATCAGGCAGCTTCGTGTGTTCATGTGTTATGTACATGGTAAGGAAATTCTATTATTCCCATATGCAGCTGCAGTATGACTAAGGACGTTCTCCATTCTTTGCTCAGTAACATTTAAATCGGGCCATCGGCATCTAAAATAAGAAATTTCCGGCTGTGTTTGAAGCTTTAGTGTGCTGAACTTGCCAGGTTTTATTTTTTTAAGATGGTTATTGTTAAAAAAAGCCATCGGCAATAGGCACTTTCTTGGCTGCTGTCTAGGAAGAAGCTTTTAATGAGAAGTAGAAACCATTAATTACTGCTGTGGTCTTGACGGCTGGTAATATTTCCTCTTGTCTTGGAGTTGGTGTTACATAACTGCAAAGCATTACAGCATGCCGTAAATGTAGTTTTAACATGACATTTACTGCTCTGGTACGTGTGCAGTTAAATGACTTCATTGCATGCCATGGGGGTGGGGGGGGGGAGATAGCGAGCTTTCAGAGCGCATCGGCTGCCAAATGCAAATTTTGAGTGTTTTCTTCAGAATGAAAAGGCTTTTTTGTTGAGCTGGTTTTAAAATTAAGGATGCTGGGGGAAGAGTTGAGTTTTCTTTTTCTCCTTAGGGCATTTGTACCATGACTAAGTGATGCGGGGTAGTAAGAGTTTGTGTGTCAGTGAGCCAGCGTGGTGTAGTGGTTAAGGTGTCGGACTAGGACCTGGGAAACCCAAGTTCGAATCCCCACTCGCTTCATGGAAGTTTGCCGGGTGACCTTGGGCCAGTCACACACTCTCAGCCCTGACCCTGGCTAGTAATACCTCCAAGGAATGCCAGGGTCGTGATGTGGAGGCAGGCAATGGCAAACCACCTCTGAAAGGCGTCTTGTCTTGAAAACCCTACGGGTTTGCCACGAGTCAGCTGTGACTTGACAGCAAAAGAAAATAAAGGAGGGGGTCAAGCGTGGACAGCAAAGGCAGGACCAAGGGCCCTGTCTTTGCCGCTGAGTTTTCAAGCTTCTTATAAGGACTGGACTGTTTCCCCAAAAGCTGAAACTGGGATTCCCAGGACTTCAGCAAGTGCTTTTGGACCAAGCAGAAGAACTGAAGACCTCAGCGAGCAAATGTGTACAATGGCAAAACCAGCCCCTTCTCTTCCTCTTATGCCTGTTGCATTCTACACCACGACCACCTCTTCTGGCGACCAGGAACAATTCTCTAGGCTGGTGTTGGCATTGAAAATTCATTAGGGGAGGGGCCGTGGCTCAGTGGTAGAGAATCTGCTTGGCATGCAGAAGGTCCCAAGTTCAATCCCCGGCATCTCCAGTTAAAGGGGCTAGGCAAGTAGGTGATGTGAAAGACCTTTGCCTGAGACCCTGGAGAGCTGCTGCCGGCCTGAGTAGGCAGTACTAACTTTGATGGACTGATTCAGTATCAGGCAGCTTCATGTGTTCAAGAGAGGGCACCTTAAGGAGACGAGTTCTGAAGACTAACTAAGGCAGGGAAGTATACTGCGAGGTGCAGTTTGATAAGTATAAAGGCCTTGAAGGGCTTAAGCGGTAATAAGCAGCTCTTTGAATTGGGCCCGAAAGCAATTGGCAGCCTTCACTTATACTGGTACTGGGTGCAAATGTTCTCTGGCATATGCAGGCCCCGGGCCATCTTGTTCCTGTGTCCAGTCCAAGTTGCGTGCACCTGAGAATGATCTGTAGCCCTCTGACCTAGGGCTGTTCCCCTCTCACGCTGCTCAGACAAATAGTTTGTACTTTAGTGTCAGTTTTGTCCACACTGTATGTCTGAAAGCATCCACAGTTTGATTATGAGAAGACAAGAGTCACTAGAAAAGACTGTCACAGCAGGAAAAGTTGAGGGCAGCAGGAAAAGAGGAAGACCCGACAAGAGATGGATGGACTCAATCAAGGAAGCCATGGACTTCAATTTGCAAGATCTGAGCAAGGCTGTCAAAGACAGGACATTTTGGAGGACTTTGATTCATAGGGTCGCCATGTGTCGGAAGTGACTTGACAGCACTTAACACACATACACACACACACACACACAGCGTGCTCCTTATATTGTCCACGTCGGTTTCTTGGGTTGTCTGTAATTTCCTTGCGACAAAGCGTCCTAAAATTTAGACAGGCCAGACATCCCTGATCCACAGCCCCCTGTTTCAAGTGCTGCGCGTGATTGCTTCTCCCTGCCCACTGTTAGCCCTTGACGTTCTTTCAGCTGTCGGTCTGTCATCTCCCTCACTAAAGAAAGCCTATTTTTGAGTTCCCCCATACTGAATCCCTTTGTGAGCTACATGAAGGGCCTTCTGAATGAGGTGTTTTTTTTAAAAAAGGGGTTTGCAGCATCTTTCCTTTTTAATCTTAGCTGCACCATTAATTTAATGCGTCACCGAGGCATCCTTCTTGAACGTTAATAGTCCTGTTCGATAAAAAGCAGCATCCTGGATCTTGCATTTAACCACTGCCCAGCTCCCACCCTCCAATAATTCACTGTTTATTGTTCCCATTTGCTGGGTCCTTCTGCCAATTTCAATTCTTTTTTTCCCAGCCAATTCAAATTAATTTTTCCATCAGATTTATAGCTGGTCCCCTGTCATTATAATTCAGCAGAGGGCAGGATATCGCTCTCATTAGTTAACTGCATGTGTTTATTTAGCTGTAGACCTCTGGCAAATTATTCTCTGAAACAGCAATCTTTTTTTTAAAAAAAGCCCTCAGAATATAATTGGCTATGCAGGTTAATAGGGTAGCAACTCAACATTTCGGCCCCCCCAAGGTAGAAAACTGGTGTATTGAAGAAGTGAAAAAAAATGAGAACTGCAATTCTAGGAATGCCTTATCTCACTGATCTCCCCCATATAACCTTCAAGGTACTTTGAAAATCTTTTTATGTCAAATAATATCTGTTTTCTTCATTAGTATTCAGTATCACCTGCCAAGTTTCCTTCACTATTGGTCAAAAGCGCAAATGAAAATTCTTATTCCCTGCTGTGTTCCTAGGGTTGCCAGCCTCCAGGCGGAGCCTGGAGATCTCCCACTATTACAATTGATCTCCAGCCAATAGAAATCAGTTCCCCCGGAGGAAATGGCTGCTTTGGAGAGTGGTCTCTATGCCTGCTGAGTGACCTTGGGACAGTCACAGTTTGAACTCTCAGCCCACGCAGGGGCAGGCAATGGCAAACCACCCCTGAACGTATCTTGCCTTGAAAACCCTACGGGGTCACCATAAGTCAGCTGTGACTTGATGGTGCACACACACACAGCGGCTTTGATTGTGCAGTAGATCCTTCCTTTTCTTTTGGATAATCTTCCTATCTCCCCATCCCAAATCACCTTCCCTTCTTTATCTACATGCACAATACCACCTGACTTTAGTTTCTTTCTCTTGCGGGGTAACGAATACTTCCTGATATATCCTGGTTTGGGCATTCCTGCTACAGTCCCTTTATTGGGCCATGCCGTCTTGGAGGCGCAGGGTAGCAAAGCAAAGAACCACTACCTGATTCCCACTGTTGTTTGGAGCAGGCCAGGGGTGGACATAGCCAACAGGCAATCCAGGCAGCTGTCCCAGGCCCTTCACTGGGGTCCCCCAACCATCCGTGGCCCCACCCCTCTGATGGAAGGCAGAGAAGTAGAGGAGGAGGAACAGGCTGCTGCCACCATTTATCCCTGCCCTGTCTGGGGCTCAGGAAACATTTGCCGCAACAGTTTCCACCCACCTCAAATGGGGCAGGGGCATCCCCTTGTTTACCCCTGGAGGGGGGAGTAGTGGGGTTGTGTGACAGTGATTCTGGGGCCTTGACCTGCATTGTGGCTTGCTTGCTTGCTTGCTTTCAAGTCACATTTGACTTATGGCTACCCCTGGTACAGTTTTCAAGGCAAGAGACGTTCAGACGTGATTTGCCATTGCCTGACTCTGCATCACGACCCTGGACTTCCTTGGTGAACACTTGAAGCTGCCTTATACTGAACCAGACCCTTGGTCCATCAAAGTCAGTATTGTCTAACTCAGACCGGCGGCAGCTCTCCAGGGTCTCAGGCAGAGGTCTTTCACATCACCTACTTGCTAGCCCCTTTAACTGGAGATGCCAGGGATTGAACCTGGGACCTTCTGCATGCCAAGCAGATGCTCTACCACTGAGCCACAACCTCTCCCATCCAAATACTAGCCAGGGCCGACCCTGCTTAGCTTCCGAGATCTGACGAGATCAGGCTAGCCTGGACTATCCAGGCCAGGGGGACTGTTGCCTAAGATCACCCCTGGGGCAGCCTCATTCCCTTTAAACGAGACGAGAGTCTGAAGTGAGTTCCACCTGGGCTTCTACTTACAGAACCCTGTGTGCTATCAGACAAAGTTTTCCTTCTTCCGCTCCCAATTTCCCACCACCGCCAAGAGAAACCTCATGCATTTAGTATGACACATTCACGCTATCCCTTTATTTATTTTACAAATTGTATGATCAGCCTCCCTTTAAAAATGCTCAAGGCAGTGTACCGAAAATGAAAATGGAAACCAATCTAAAATCATCCAGCATAACAAAAAAACAAAAAAACAAAAAAAAACCCTAAACAACAGCAGCATTTTAAAAGCATCAGAGAAGAGAAAGGGATTTTCCACATGTAAACATCTAAATAACAATGTTGCCTGGCAAGATTCTTTAGCGGAGTCTGTTCTGCAGCTGCGGTGCCACCCCAGAGAGGGTCCCACTCTGAGGGCTCGTGGATCTTGCCTCGAGAGTGGGTGGAATCAGAGGGGTGCCTCCCCATTTGATTAGTAAGAAAGAGGGGAGGGGGATTACACGCCCAGTCCTCCCTTTTGTCAGTCTGTCGGGTCAACCGATCCTTGCCAGCTGTCTGCACTTGCCAACGGGGTGTAGTGGTTAAGAGCGGTGGTTTAGAGCGGTGGAGTCTGATCTGGAGAACCGGGTTTGATTCCCCACTCCTCCACAGGAGCGGCGGAGGCTAATCTGGTGAACTGGATTTGTTTCCCCACTCCTACATATGAAGCCAGTTGCGTGACCCTGGGCAAGTCACATTCTCTCAGCTTCACCCACCTCACAGGGGTAGGGGAAGGTGATTGCAAACCGGTTTGAGTCTCCCTTAAGTGGTAGAGAAAGTCGGCATATAAAAACCAAGTCGTCGTTGTCTTCTTTGTTTTTGTGTTTAGACTTCATGACAGGAAGATGTGCATCATAGGGCTGAGTATCCTGGTGGGGCTGCCCGCCCGCCCCCCTGCCGTTGATGCGGTGGCAGCCCAGATTGTCCCGTCGGTTCTGCTGCTGTTTCTGGGCCTCAAGCAAGTCTGTGCCACCCGGCAGCACACCGAGCACGAAGAGCACGCTAAAGCAGAAAAGAATGACGCGGAAGATAATGGTAAACCACCCCCCCCAAAAAAAAAGATTCTGTATTGCACACATCAGAGGAAATCGGTGTTGGAGGGCAGAGGTTTCTAGTTGTCAGTAGCCAGCCTGTCTTCTCTGCTAATTATTGCCAGCAAACTGCTTGTGATGAAGACACACAAGGGCATGTACAGAGGGAGGGATTGTGTTCTGCATACTTAAAGGACTGAGAGCTCCCGTATGACCAGTGGTGGAGTGGCCAGGGTGTCAGCTTGCCCGATGGCAAGTGGGCCCTGTGGGCCCCTGATGAAGTGGGGCCCCCCTTAAACATTAGTCAATACGTTAAAAATGTTAACATTTTTAGTAGCTTAAAAATATAATAGAAGTTCCAATGTTATTACTGTATGCAACTAAAAATTACACTGTATTACTATTTTAATATTTTTTTAATAAAAGCATTTTTCGAGGCTACTTTATATTTAAGAATATAATAAATTACTCTGAAAAAATCTGATTCAGGTTATGGGAGGCCGACGCATACATTATATAGGCTCGGATCTTTACTATTGCGACTTATAGTTGTGGGTGGGCCCCCTTTGTCCCCTGGCAACCAACATTTTTAGACCCAGTCCGCCACTGCGTATGACCCTGGCAGCCAGCTATGCACCTTGCCCTGCTCTCTGGCCTCCCGCCTTCTGGAATTAGGTCCGTGACCACCAGAAACAGGGCCTTCTTTGCTGTGGCGCCTCATTTGTAGAACCCCCCCCCCCCGAGAAATTCACCTGGCACCAGAGTTAAGGTAAAGGCACTCCCTGCGCAAGCACCGGGTCATTGCTGACCCACGGGGTGACATCACATAATGGCATGCCAAACTGACTGAGCTTTAAACACCAAGTTAACCCATCCCCGTTCGGCCAGGCCTTTGGTGGTTGTTTTTTTATTCCCCCTCCCTTGTCCCAAGAGCATCGTTCATATCTTTTGTGTGCCAGTTTTACTGCCGCTTTGAGGTGGCTTTGCCGCTTTCAGGTGTTTGGTTTGCTAGCTCTTTAGATGGTATCTTTAGGACAATGTTCTGTTTTAATTATGGAAGGTAGCTGAACTGTGAGGCGGGGGATAAATATTGCGAGGAGCCCCGAAGGATGCCTGCAAAGACACAACTGCACACCTTCCCCCTTTCAGGATATCCGATTGGCCTGAGTCTGGCACCCCAAAGATTGTCATCACAACAGTGCCCCCAAACACAGCTTTATTTTTCCTTCATTGATGAAGGGTTATACTGGGGAGAGCCAGCGTGGTGTAGTGGTTAAGAGCAGTGGTTTGGAGCGGCGGGGGTTCTGATCTGGAGAACTGGGTTTGATTCCCCACTCCTACCCATGAGCAGCGGAGACTAATCTGGTGAACTGGGTTTGTTTCCCTGCTCCTACACACGAAGCCAGCTGGGTGACCTTGGACTAGTCACAGTTCTGTTAAGAGCTCTCTCACCCTCACCTACTTCACAGGGTGTCTGTTGTGGGGAGGGGAAGGGAAGGCGATTGTAAGCTGGTTTGAGTCTCCCTTAAGTGGTAGAGAAAGTCAGCATATAAAAACCAACGCTTCTTCTAAATCTGTTTTCTTCCCCTCCCCTCAACTCCCTTGTTCTCACTTCAAGGGCTGGGATGCTGAGTCTTCCTTAATGACAAATGAATTCTCTTTTTCGTGGTCGCTTTCACTAGGCTTGTTGACTGGAGGGGTGCTAATTGCCTTCTGTGCTTTTGGAGGGTGCCACTGATGTTTGAAGCAAAACCAGACCACGCATCAGGAAATCAGATCTTTTTTTGGGGGGGGGGGTGTCCCAGCAACGGTGGCATTCTCCCTAGCATGAATGCAGTGGAGAACTGTTAAGCAGGCGATCCTTTTAAAATGTCAAGTCTACTACTTAACTTACAGAAGAGATCCAAAGCGATGAAGAGGAGGCAAACGAAGTAAGCCAGGAAATGCAGGAGAACCACGCGGGTGGAGGCAGCAATGCAGGAGACGAAGATGACGAAGATGACGAGTGGGATGACGATGCGTTGGAAGAGACGGCTTTAGAGGGCTTCAGCACCCCTATCGACCTGGAAGGGGGCGTGGATGAGTACCAGTTCTTCGCACAAGCGCTCTTAGGTATATGCGTAGTTAAGACCCCTTAAATGTTTCTTATACATGGACACATGAAGCTGCCTTATACTGAATCAGACCCTTGGTCTATCAAAGTCCGTATTGTATACACAGACCGGTAGCGGCTCTCCAAGTCTCAGGCAGGGAAGAAGAAGAAGAGTTGGTTTTTGTATGCTGACTTTCTCTACCACTTAAGGGAGACTAACCCAAGGCCACCCAGCTGGCTTCGTGTGTAGGAGTGGGGAAACAAATCCAGTTCAGTAGATTAGCCTCCACTGCTCATGTGGACGAGTGGGGAATCAAACCCAGTTCTCCAGATCAGAATCTACCACTCCAAACCACCGCTTTTAACCACTACACCACGCTGGCAAGGGTCTTTCATATCACCTACCTGCCTAGTCCCTTTAACTAGAGATGCCGGGGATTGAACCTTCTGCATGTCAAGCAGATGCTCTACCACTGAGCTACAGCCCCTCTTAGTTTCTGCCTTCTCCAAGATTGCCTGCTGCTTCGATGCAGGTTTCTTTGTTGCCTTAGGGAAAAGTTCCCAGACATTCTGCAAGCTGACTCGGCCTGCTTGAATTAAAAAAAAATGTTTTTCTCTTTCTGCCCTGCAAGGGTACTCTGATTGAAGTGAAGATAGAGAATCCGCCAGAGCTGGAAATCTCTTTGCTATGCTTTTTTTGAAAGGTTTGAAGAAACCCATACTATGGTCTGGGTCCCCCCTCCCCCAAAAAGACCACAGGCCTGTGATTGATCAGCATAGTCTGTTCTCTAGTCTCTTAAGAGGCTACAGTGAAGAGGGTCATAAGCAACTGATAAGAGTACATGCTTTGTGTGCCAATTTCTCCCCACATTTTTTTTTAAGATGTTGGTTAGCAGGGCTAGGAGAAGAGCAAGATTTGAGTCCTGTAGCACCTTAAAGGCTAACCAGATTTCTAGGGTATAAGCTTGCTTTCAAGGGTCAAAGTTCACTTCGTCAGATAGTATCTCGAAAGCTTATACCCTGGAGCCAGCGTGGTGTAGTGGTTAAGAGCAGTGATTTGGAGTGGTGGACTCGTAATTTGGAGAACTGGGCTTGATTCCCCACTCTTCCACATGAGCAGTGAACTCTAATCTGGTGAACCAGGTTGGTTTCCTCACTCCTCCACATGAAGCCAGCTGGGTGACCTTGGGCTAGTAACAGCTCTCCTAGAGCTCTCTAAGCCCCACCTACTTCACAGGGTGTTTGTTGTGGGGAGGGAAAGGGAAGGTGATTGTAATCCGGATTGATTCTTCCTTAAGTGGGACAGCAAGTCAGCATATACAAATCAACTCTTCTTCTACTTCAGACCCACCTACCTGAGGGCAAGAAGAGACATCTGCTAGAAAACTGAGGGAGCTGCTGCCAGTCAGAGTAGACTATATTATGTTTTGAGTCCAAAACTGTTCCAAATCCCAGAGAGAGCCAGTGTGGTGGATGTGCTCAGAGTGTCAGGCTAGAACCTGGGAGACCCAGTTTCGAAAACCAGCTCTGCCATGGAAGCTCACTGGATGACCTTCAGCCAGTCAGACACGCTCAGCCTAACCTACCTTACAGGGTTTGTTGTGATAAAATGGAGGAGAAAAGAACAGAACAGCGGAAGCAGCTTTGGGGCCCCATTGGGGAGAAAGGCAGGGTGTAAATCCAGTAATTATATAATAAATAAATAAATCCCTGCTTGGCTATGAAGTCACTTGTTTAATTTGGGCAAGCCTTTCTTCTCTGTTTAAACTTCATCATGGGGTTGTCTTGACATTTGTGTGTGTGTTAAGTGCTGTCAAGTCGCACCCGACTCATGGCGACCCTATGAATCAATGTCCTCCAAAATGTCCTATCTTTGACAGCCTTGCTCAGATCTTGCAAACTGAGGGCTGTGGCTTCCTTTATAGAGTCAATCCATCTCTTGTTGGGTCTTCCTCTTTTCCTGCTGCCTTCAACTTTTCCTAGCATGATTGTCTTTTCCAGTGGCTCTTGTCTTCTCATAATTTGACCAAAGTATGACAGCCTCAGTTTAGTCATTTTAGCTTCTAGAGTCAGTTCAGGCTTGATTTGATCTATAACCCACTGATTTGTTTTTTTGGCAGTCCACGGTATCCGTAACACTCTCCTCCAACACCACATTTCAAAGGAATCTACTTTCTTCCTATCAGCTTTCTTCAATGTCCAGCTTTCACACCCATACATAGTAATAGGGACTACGATGGCATGAATTAACTTGATCTTAGTGGCCAGTGACACATCCTTCAGAATCTTTTCTAGCTCCTTCATGGCTGCCCTTCCCAGTCTCAATCTCCTTCTGATTTCTTGGCTGCAGTCTCCCTTTTGATTGATGATGGTGCCAAGGAATAGAAAATCTTGAGATTTAGACATTGCATATGTAATCCTGGGCTTTGTGGAGGAAGGGGTGGGATAGAAATGAAGAAAATAAGCACATGCTTATCGAAGTGGGGATTAAAAAAAATTATCACTGAAGATAAACGGTCAAGTAGGTTAAATTAGGGTGTGCACACAGTAACATGCTCAGTGCACTAACCCTGCAGCTGAATAGTCCTCACTCTTTATAAAGATAGTTTCAGTGAGTAGTCGTGTTTATCTGCAGTAGAACAGCTAGTTGTAGCTCCTTAGAGGCCAACACAATTTTGGGGGGATAAGCTTTCGAGAGCCAAAGCTATCTGATGAAGGGAGCTTTGCCTCTCGAAAGCTGAAAGGTGCTACAGGACTCGTTGCTACTCTTTATGCAAGGGCTATGGCTGGTTGCGTATCCAGCTTGTTTCCGTAGTTCTTAAAAGGAGGCCGTTTATTCTGTGTTGACAGCGGTACAGAGCCAAGACACAGTCTGGTACCACTCGCTGACAGCTCCACTCAGCAACGATCAGAAGACGCAGTTGCAGGAAATCTGTGCGTTAGCCGAACACCGGAGGACTTCCTCAGGTCAGTCTGCTCTCCGGAGTAGGGGGCAACAGTGCTTGGAGAAAGCGTGCGCAAAGGGCAGGGGATTCTCAAGTAGTTGTAACAAGCCCGGCAAGTATTGATTTTTGGCTGTTGTAACAAGCTTCTGGGGGGAAGGGGGAAATATATCTTTCATGATCTGAGAGGCAGGCTGCCATCAGAGCGAGAACAAACATGGCCCTTTACCTGGCACGTACCAACTTCTCACCTGCCCATAGGCAGTAGAGACGGGTGCGCCGGGGAAGGATTGCTGCATTGGAAACTGGAGTCAAGAGGTGTTCTAAGAACAGGGAAACACTGTAAAAAGCAAAGTATGAAGAACAGAGGAGTTTCAGAACTGACCCCTCCCCCCTCCCAGAGCCCTTTCAGAAAGGAGGGAGGGGGAACAAGATTTTCAGCAAGTTTTAAAGACAGGCTTCTGTGGGTGTTCAAGGTTAAATTGCACAAAAGCATTTGTTGCATGTTGTTATAGATCCTAACTATAGCAAGGTTTACCAGCTTGAGTAAAAAGAGTCTCTCCCTCTTTGTCTCTGCCATGCCTCTCTGATCATTGTCCCATTTAAGAGTTAATAATAGTATCTTGATATGTAGAAGTATCGGTGCTTCGAGGGAATGGTTACATATGGTTTGAAATATCTGTGTGTGTGTGTGAGGGGGCTGAGGGAGCCCTCCTTATACCCCCTGATTGGAGCCTCAGCATTCCCACACCCTTATATTTGCTCAGTTTCCTTCCCTAATAAATTGTATATAGATTAGTTCTACTTATGATGTACTTAAATGGTGCCCATTTTCCATCCAAGCTAGAAAGACACAGAAGGGAGATTCTGGAACCCTGAGAGCCAACGTGGTGTAGTGGTTAAGAGTGGTGGTTTGGCGTGGTGGACTCTGATCTGGAGAACACAGTTTGATTCCCCACTCCTACCCATGAGTGGCAAACTCTAATCTGGTGAACTGGGTTAGTTTCCCCACTTGGGCTAGTCACAGCTCTCTTAGAGCTCTCTCAGCACTACCTACCTCACAGGGTGTCTGTTGTGGGGAGCGGAAAGGAAGGTGACTGTAAGCCAGTTTGATTCTTCCTTAAGTCGGCATATAAAAACCAACTCTTCTTCTTCCATCCAAGCTAGAGGGAGCCATGGGGAGATTCTGGAACCCTGAACCTTCTGATGGGGTCAGTAGCTTTCCCCTCTCAATTTTTAGCATGGAGAGGGCGGTCAGCATCACTGAATACAAATCTGGAAGAAGATTTCAGTTTTTCTGATTTTGTAACAAGCATATCTTTGAAGGTGGGTGAGCGAGGTCAATTAGTATGATATAAAGGCAGACTTTCACACCTACTTCTTAATATACGTCTCCATTTCTTTTAATTCTAGAATCAAAGAGGATAGAACAGCAGACGGGCTACACATTTGATAACAAAGGACTGGTCTCTTCCTTTAACTTTGTTCCAGGCAGCAACTGAAGTGGGTGGAAAAAAGCCGGAAAGACTCTGCAGAATAGCTCAATATTGCATTTTCTTATAAAACATTTATGACGTGACTGGGCAAAGGGAGGTAATTGGGTGCTGTGGGAAAATTTCCCCTTTGGGAACGGCAGTGATTGACCCTCTTCCCCCTCATTAGGACACTCTTTCTAACCAGCTACTGTAATGTATAAATTCTTGTGGTATTTTTATAAGTTGTTGGGCTGAAAAGAAAGTTACCTGTCCCCCGCTCACCCCACTAAGGGAAAGGGGAATCAGTTGGATGAAATCGGATTGAGTTGTGCTTCTCAGGTTTCTGCCATGTGAAATTGAAGAGGCCCCCTGCATTAACTGTGCCTTCTCTTGTATATGGATTGCCTGAACAAAAGAATTTTGGAATGTGTTGTATTTCTTCTTTCTTTTAAAGGACGGACATTTGTAGGCACAATTCAGACCTTGCTTTCCACGTTCTTCCCCTTGATAATGACAACTGTGTAGCTGTCACGGTGTTAGCTACAGAACCTTTTTTCTTCTCTACTTGTGTGTGTTGAGCATCATTATCAAGAATGCCCCTTCCGTTCATCAGCCTTTCCAGGGAGCACACAAATAAGGAATCCTTATCTTTCCCCCTGAACGTTGACCATGCCTTCGGAGTCCTTTAATGCAGTGGGTTTAAACATACAAACATAAGAAAAGCCCTGCTGGATCAGACCAAGACCCATCAAGTCCAGCAGTCTGTTCACACAGTGGCCAACCAGGTGCCTCAAAGAAGCCCACAAATAAGACAACTGCAGCAGCATTGTCCTGCCTGTGTTCCACAGCACCTAATATATTCGGCATGCTCCTCTGATCCTGGAGAGAATGAGTATGCATGACTAGTATCCATTTTTTACTAGTAGCCATGAATACCCCTCTCCTCCATGAACATGTCCACTCCCCTCTTAAAGCCTTCCAAGTTGGCAGCCATCACCACATCCTGGGGCAGGGAGTTCCACAATTTAACTATGCGTTGTTTCTCCAACATACTTTCCATTTGGATTTGCCTGTCGTGGAACCGGTCACACATTGCAGAAGGCTCCAGAGTGTGCATGCAAAAACATCCGGGTCTGTTGAGTTTCACCATGACGTCTGCAAGCTCGGAGTATGTTTTAGAATTATACCCTAGTGGTTTGCGCGTTGTCTGAGAAGACTGGAAGTTGTGGGTTCACCCGTCTGCCCGCTGAGTCCGTGCCTGCCGTATGTCTGACCTCCTCGAGGAGATCCTGAGGGTTCCTCAGAAGACAACTTTGAAGAAAAACCCACGCGTTAATGAAAACGAAGGCATTGTGAGGCTTCTGAAACAAGTCTGTAGAAGTTGCAGTGATGCTTCCGGTCGGGCAGATTCAGATCTACAGCTGTTATCAATGCTGATAGGTATTTCTTGATGTGCCAGTAATCAAACCACGGGCTTTTAAAGTCATTGTCGACATCATATTCGCTCAAGTTTGGACAGGAAGGGATTCTACATTAGGATCCTGTGAAGCCCTTTCATTTACGGTATTTAGCTATCATACCGTCAGCCATCTTAATGGTGAAAAGCATAAGGCTTTAAATAATTGGCGATAAATCTAGCTCCGGTATCCAGTGACTGAGTGACGAACAGGTACAGTAGAATGATGGGCTAGAATAAAATGGCTTACAGGGTGGGGTCCTAATGATTTGGGGTGGGGGAATGGCAAAGACACCAGTGGGTGAGGTTCCTTGTCTGCCAGTCGCCTGCCCCTGGTTGTCTGTCGCACCCCCTGACGCCAGATGCTCTTCTGTTTCTCCGATAGTTCTCCTTAATGAAGCATAATATTTGAGCCTCATCAGTTTCCCAGATACACTTTGAAGGCTGCACTTAATGAGATACTTTGTATTCCCGTATGACTGCTTATAGAAAATACAGGAACACTGTGTCAGCTGTGAAGAGTGTGTTTATTTCGAGGGCGTCTTTTCCTTTTAAAACACAGAAGTGGCAAGCGGCTAAGGTCCACACTCCCGCATCAGTGTCTTTTAAAGGGGGTGGGTGGGAAGCTGTGTTCAGAATGCTCCTTTCTGTAAGGTTTTAGGGGTTCCCCCTTCCCACCTTGCATTGGTCTCAGTTCTCAAGAACCTAATCGCTTTTTGGATGCAGGTCCGATGCTCTGAGACACATCAGTGAAAACTCCTCTCGTTCTCTGGGCTGTTATAATTTAGTGATTAACCGTGTCTTTACTAAGGTTTCAACTAAGCCAAGATACTAAGAGAGCCAGCGCGGTGTAGTGGTTAAGAACAGTGGTTTGGAGTGGTGGAGTCTGATCTGGAGAACTGGGTTTGATTCCCCACTCCTACACACGAAGCCAGCTGGGTGACCTTGGGCAAGTCACACTCTCTCAGCCTCACCTACCTCACAGGGTGTCTGTTGTGGGGAGGGGAAGGGAAGGTGGTTGTAAGCCGGTTTGATTCTGCCTTAAGTGATAGAGAAAGTCGGCATATAAAAACCAACTTTTCTTCTTCTAAGCCTTGTATCTCAAGGAAGAAACTAAAAAGAACTAATACTGTGTCTGAGCAACCTGAAGATGATCTTTATCAGGTGGGGATGTAAAGGCCCCTGCCTTTAATGCATGTCAGGTTTGGTTGCTTACAAGCTGCTCATTTCTATGGGTGCTAAGTCAAAAAATGTACCGTATTTTTTGCTCCATAAGACGCACTTTTTTCCTCCTCAAAAGTGAGGGGAAATGTCTGTGCGTCTTATGGACCCTAGCCTGGTCCATCCGGGACTCCCAGAGCCGGGCGGAGGGACCCCCTCCCCTCCCACCAAACGGCTGGGCGTGCCGGAACGACGTGAGCCGGCTTTCCCCGCCCCGATGGCCAGCTGGGAGGTGGGCGGGGCGCACAGAGCTTGGCGTGTCAGGACGGCGCGCTGGGAGGCGGGCAGGGGGCGCACAGAGCTGGGCGCTTTGGGACGGCACGAGCCGGCGTTCCCCGATCCGACGGCCAGCTGGGGGGGGCGTCTTATGGAGCGAAAAGTACGGTAGTTGTATTAAGAGTTTCCCTTCAGACACGTCCTTGCTTCCTCCCCACCAGTTCAGCCTACAGTTGAGTCCCTCTGCAACCATGTTTAGCTGTAAGAGGAAACTTGTTTGCCTGCCCGAACCATCAAATAGGGATGATTTAATACGGTACATTTTGCAGCTGAAAGGAGTCCCTTGTCACGACGCATTGTTGAGCTGCCTTGAAAAGCTCTGCGTTCTGAAATAAGCAGAACATCTCAGATCAATAAGGGTAGGGGTTGCTGTCAAAGCCGGCTCTTGGATTCTGCAGTGAAACGCGGGCGGGGTGTGTGTGAGAATGCTGTGATGGTTTTGTAATTGCAACCTAAAGGGCACTTTGCACATTCTGGAAGAGGCAAGAACGTTGGATTGCTGCAGAGTGTGCACTGAGCAGGGAATCACAGCTAGGACCAGCTCCCCGATGAAGGCTTCCTCTAAGATACCTGTATTTGCAAGCAGTGGTCCCAGACTCGCTTCAGGCCGGCGTTTGAGACCCAAGGCCAGGAGCCCTGAGGGTAGGAGGGTGGTCCTGCTGCCTCAGTGCCGGTGGCGTGTGTCCTATAGGAGCATAGGCCCCTTAGCACAGTTGGCAGCTGGCAGCCTGGGATGGGGAGGGCCCCCCCAGGTGAGCCTGCTTACGCTCCTTCTACGCAGGCTGCCCCACCCATCCCTTACTTAGCTGTGCTGCAGCCAGGACCTTCTCCTCACTTGGCTCCTATAAGATGCCTGTATTTGCAAGTTAAGGGCTATTGTGTGTGCACTCCTTGAATTCTCTTTTAAAGCCGTAATGTGTGACAGCCTTGATCTTAATATTTGCTTTCTGTCTCGCCTTTACCTAGTATGATGAACTCCTGCCTCCGTTCTTTGCTAACTCTGTCCTTTTGTATACCAAAGAAATTCCCCGTAAACGCTTTAGTACACCATTGTTCATTTCCTTTGTCGACCTGGAGTCTCTGTGATCTCACATTTGGGATTTGAAGGAGGCTTTTGAAGATGGGGTGTGAGAAATAAAATAAGGAGCCACCCCCCCCCCACCCTTGTTGATGTCATTTCGGGGGGGAAATTCCCAGATGCCCTTGGCCATCACAGACCATGTACGGAACTTGTACGCAGCTACACATCGCCTCAAATATAAGGCCATTAATGGTTTTCAGTTCACCCACTCTGCTGCTGGTAATGAACTGTACCATTAACAAGTGTAGAGAAACCAAGTGATATACATGCAGAGGGGTACCAGCCCCTAATTCTATGACCTTAAGCAGGTGATGAGAAGGAGGGCATCTTGGCCATCTTTTGGGCATGGAGTAGGGGTCACTGGGGGTGTTGGGGGGGAGGTAGTTGTGAATTTCCTGCATTGTGCAGGGGGTTGGACTAGATGGCCCCGGTGGTCCCTTCCAACTCTATGATTCTATGACTTGATAATGGGGACCAATCAAGATAACTGGGGCCAACTTCTACTGAACGCAGTTCCTATAAACATTTGCCATACTTGCATATGAAGTGGAGCGTTTACTGCTGCGTGTATTGGAACTGAACACATCCAGGTAACCTAAGTGGTCCCTGCCAATAAATTTGAAATGTTCTAGAGGGGAGTAGTCACCAGACGACACTTCTGTTCTCTCACCCACCCACCCACCCACACTAACTTAGGTTGTTTAAACCAAATAAATTGTCTAGTAAAACAGCTAGCTTCTATGAGGGGGGAGAGCAAAAGTTAAAAGAACAATTTTGTGCAAGGTTTTAAATGGGGCTTGTATGCTTGAGCAAGCTTTGATTAAAGGGGAAAAAATCTACAGTAACCCAGTTATCAACAAAATCTCTGAAAATATGTGTTCTGTTTTTGGAATATAAAGAATAAAGTTCATTTCATGCTGCCTTTTGCAGTGTGGGGGCTGCTCTTCCCCCAGCAGCTGGGCAAGTTTAAAAGCCCCAGATCAGTGCCGTGCCACTGCGGGTGGGGTGTTTATATCTAATTCTTAAAGTCAGCATAAAAAACCAACTCTTCTTCTTCTCTCAAGTTGGGACCCAAAGTGGCTTACCTAAGCACCTAAATAACATTTAGAGAAACTAAGAAGAAGAGTTGTTTTTTATATGCCTTAAGGAATACTCAAAGTGGATTACAATCACCTTCCCTTCCCCTCCCCACAATAGACACCCTGTGAGGTAGGTGAGGCTGAGAGAGCTCCAAGAGAGCTGTGACTAGCCCAAGGTCACCCAGCTGGCTTCCTGGGGAGGAGTGGGGAAACCAACCCAGTTCACCAGATCAGCGTCTGCCGCTCATGTGGAGGAGAGGGGCATCAAACCCGGTTCTCCAGATCAGAGTCCACTGCTCCAAACCACTGCTCTTAACCACTACACCACACTGGCTCCCTATACCTTATACACAGAAAAAGGCACGCAAGGCTACATTCCAAGTGGATTCTGAATCCCGTGGCCATAGACTGGTAACCATGGGCAAAGAACCCTTTTGGCTGTTGCCCTCCGGTTCAACCCCAAACCGGCTTGGGCATCTGGCCACACCCAGGTTTCCACACCTGTAATAAGTGGGGAGACAGAAGCTCAGCTCGATGTTATGCAGCTGGCAGGATGTTGCCAAAAAGTCCCTCTCTGCTTTGTATGCCTTGAGCATACTTTTGCCAGTAACTGTATGGAGTCTCCTTGCTTGGTACTGGTGGCCATAAGGCAGTGATAAAGGGAGCACAGATGTTACCGCTGCAAGCAGGCCAGTCAACCTGGGTTGGTGGGTGGTCTTGTGACTGTGAGGGGGGCAACTTGAATTCCAGCTATGGTGTTGGGAGAAGATGTTAAATCCAGCCCCCAGCTGTAGTTTGCTCCTTGGGGAACCAAGGGTGGGGTCCTTTAAATCAGGGTGACGTGTGCGTAAAGTGCCATCAAGTCGCAGCTGACTTCTAGTGACCGCTGGTGGGGCCTTTAAGGCAAGTGATTAAGCAGAAGGGAGTTTGCCATTGCCTTCCTCTGCAGAGTATGCCTTGGAGGTCTCCCTGACCCAGCTTAGCTTCTGAGATCTGATGAGCTGGGCCTATGCCATACCATTCCACATCCCCAGGGTGAATTACAGGTGATTTAAAACTGGAGAAAAAGTATGAAAGGACAGAAATGTATTCTTTCCCCCAGTGACCCTTCCCCAATCTTGAAAGTGGCCACGCTGGTAGTTAGTTTCTTAAACTATTTTGACCCTTAGGTAATTATTTGGTCATGTGCCCTTGTCTGCTCTGAGCAGACAATGAAACCTGATAACTACTATATAGCAGGAACAGAGTTCTGGCTAGTGAGTATTTAAAATGTGAGAGCCAGAAGTAACCACCAGCAACGCCAAACAGTAATGAGATGGGAAGAAGGAAAAAAAATCTTTTTTGAGCTGCAGAGAACGCAACTCTTTTGGCTCTGCACAAGTGCAGGCAGCTGTTTTGGGGACATCTCAGTGGCAGATGTAATGGGCATCCCTGCTCTTTCAGTGGGCAGGCAGGAGGCACATTTCAGCCACACTAGGCTGTGAAAGCAGGACACTCCTTTATACGGCTTGACAGTTGCTTGCTCTTGCGCTCCCTAGAATGGCTCTGTCTGCTATTGCAATACTGATGGCAGCTCCTTAGATCAACAGCCTGACAACCCAGCCAGATATAATTCCTGAGGACAGAGCTTCATGTTTTCCTAACCATTAAATTATAGTGGGTGAGACTCTCACAATTTATGGCTTGTCTCTTTGATGCGATATATGTTTCTCATTAAATAGCATGCGTACGCACACATGCGCACACGCCGCTGCTTGAGACCTTTCATCATTATTGCTGTTATTAAACACTTTTGCTGTGTCCCAGCGCTGGCCAGGATTTTGCTGCTGTGGTTATTGTACAAACTTATTACTTTTGCCGTCAAATCACAACTGAATTCTAGTGACCCGACAGGATTTTCAAGAGAAATTCAGAGGTTGGTTTGCCATTATCTACTTCTGCACAACAACCCTGCTATTCCTTGGTGATCTCCCATCCAAATGTCGACCAGCACCGACCCTGCTTAGCTTTCGAGATTTGACGAGACCAGGCTGCCCTGGGCTATCCAGGTCACAGTGTACAAACATACAAGGTTGCGTTACCTCTGATGCAAAGGCCTCCGCCAAACACTTTCTAACTTTGATTTTACTTGTTGAAAACCTTAATGCACATAGTCACCTTTTAAAATTCAATTCAATGCATAGCTTGACATGGGCTGCAGCAGCTTTCTGTTTCCAGAAGTGATCCTACCCAGTCGTGGAACAAGGCATGAATGACATCAGGTTATGGGGCTACACAGTCAATCAGATTTAGCTACAGGATAATGTCATTGAGGGAAAATAAAGTCAACTTGGAGTGAGAACAAATCAGAGCAATGTATCTGAATAGCCCTTGTCCGGATATCATTTTCAACACTGCCAGAAATGCCTATGAAAAACAGGGTGGCTTTACATAACCTTCCTAAGTTCTTGTCAGAGGAGATTTCCAATTAAATTTGGGCTTCTGTAATTGCTAGGGTTGCCAGCCTCCAGGTAATAGCTGGAGATCTCCTGCTGTTACAACTGATCTCCAGCCAATATAAATCAGCTCACCTGGAGAAAATGGCCACTTTGGCAACTGGAGTCTATGGCATTGAGGTCCCTCCCCAAACCCTGTCCTCCTCAGCCTCCACCCCAAAAACCTCCCGCTGGTGGCGAAGAGAGACCTGGCAACCCTAGTTATTGCATACTTTGGGAAGTGTTGCCCAAGGATCTTCAAGCCTTCATTTTGGTGACTTCAATCTCTACTTCTCTGGCCTGTGATCAGCCAAACTCTTGCCAGACTTGCAAGCCCTGCCTTGGGCTACGCGCAGAGGAATAACACCACCTCTAACACAACTCCTTCCTGCCCTAAGCCTTCCTTTCCTTTCCTTATATGGAAGCATCCCCACATTAGAAACACCTCCAGCCCATCAAGCAGCTATTTGCTGACTTGGTCTTAATACATCACTTTGCTTCAAACTTGGGGAAATAAAAATGCTTTCTTGTTTATTACCCTAACTTTTGAATCAGAACTGCCCTAATAGGGTTGCCAACCTTCAGGTACTAGCTGGAGATCTCCTGCTATAGAGATCAGTTCACCTGGAGAAAAATGGCCGCTTTGGCAACTGGACTCTATGGCATTGAAGTCCCTCCCCAAACTCCGCCCTCCTTAGGCTATGCCCAAAAAACCTCCCGCCGGTAGCGAAGGGGGACCTGGCAACCCTATGGCCTAGCTCTAGTTTTGCCAGCTCTGGGTTGGTAAATACCTGGAGATTTTGGGGGCGGAGCCTGAGGAGGGCAGGTGAACTAGGCCCAATAGACTTGGCCAATATCCTGCCTGAACTGAGTGTGCGCCTTAGAATATTTCCCAGAATCCTCTGCTATGTGCAGGAGTTCCATGGGAGAGAAGCAAATGTGGAATTGGTTCCCTTAAGGCTGAAATGGTTTCATAGTGCTAGACCTAAAAATACGCTATTTCACTACAGTTCATTTTCATTCTGACCATTTTAAAAGCAGGAAGCACTGACCACATTATTAGAAAATCCCATCAATTCATGATAAACATCCAATTCAAAACAGTGGGAAAGAAATGCTCACATGAAAGTAGACCATGCAACAAAATCTCCTGTCTGGCACAACAGGCGATGCTAGTTTAAGTTCTTTGACTGATGGTCTTTCTCTCCCTCCCCACATTAGATGTAGCATTTGCTGAAATGCATCAGTGCCAAAACCATTTTTGGGGGGACAGGGGGAGGAATCAAAGTGGAAGTGTGTGTCGAAAAGCTTGGGAGGTTTACTTTTCAGATTTGCAGGGCTGGAGGTAACTTAAAATAGTGTTATAAACATTTATTCAAGTGTAATCGAAATTGTTTATAATGGAGTATAATCCACTGGCCACCAAGACTAGATTGATTCATATTTCCTATTACTACGTATGGGTGTGAAAGCTGGACAGTGAAGAAAGCTGATAGGAAGAAAATAGATTCCTTTGCAATGTGGTGTTGGAGGAGAGTGGTACGGATACCGTGGACTGCCAAAAAAACAAATCAGTGGGTTATAGATCAAATCAAGCCTGAACTGACCCTAGAAGCTAAAATGACTAAACTGAGGCTGTCGTATTTTGGCCACATTATGAGAAGACAAGAGTCCCTGGAAAAGACAGTCACGCTAGGAAAAATTGAGGGCAGCAGGAAAAGAGGAAGCCCCAACAAGAGATGGATTGACTCAATAAAGGAAGCCACGGCCCTCAATTTGCAAGATCTGAGCAAGGCTGTCAAAGATAGGACATTTTGGAGGACTTTCATTCATAGGGTCGCCATGAGTTGGAAGCGACTTGATGGCACTTAACACACACACATAATCTCCCTTGGAAGACCCAATGTGAGATGGATTGACTCTATAAAGGAAACATTAGGAAGAACTTTCTAATGGTTAGAGCAGTTCCTCAGTGGAACAGGCTTCCTTGGGAGGTGGTAAGCTCTCCTTCCCTGGAGGTTTTTAAACAGAGGCAAGATGGCTATCTGTCAATTATGCTGATTCTATGACCTTAGGCAAATCATGAGGAGAGCATCTCGGTCATCATCTTAGCATGGAGTAGGGGTCACTGGGTGTGTGCATGGGGGAGGTAGTTGTGAATTTCCTGCATTGTGCGGGGGGGTTTGGACTAGATGACCCTGGTGGTCCCTTCCAACTCTATGATTCTATGAAGCCACAGCCCTAAGTTTGCAAAACCTGAGCAAGGGTGTTAATGATAGGAAGTTTTGGAGGACATTGATTCATTGCGTGTTGAGTGCTGTCAAGTCGCTTTAGACTCATGGCGACCCTTTTCATTATTCATGATTTTACCGACCTTCAGACATGACTTTGCTCTGGCCTTGTTCTTCCCCTGCAGTTCTAGGATCCTGTTTAAGAACAAATTTAAATACTGCTTCGAGGCAAGAGGAACACAAATTCCCCATATTTCCATGCATATCTCTTAACTTTGGGTTTCTCTCTCCACACCCACTTTGGCTGCTTCTCCCCCCCCCCCCCCACATGTCTGTCCCTCCCATCCAACCCTTTCCCTCAAAGCAAAGCACAAAAGAGGGAGTTAAACCTTCATGAAATGTGCAGGAAGATACCAAAGAGAGGCTGCAAAGGTTGGAAGGCAGCTCCCGGGAGAGAGCTGTTGAAGAAAGGTGGGGAGGAATACCCAGCAAAAGCACACGCAGTCCCTTTAAGAGCTGACCCACCCTTCCAAGTAAAGTGCAACAAGGCTGCGTTCTCAGGGGGAGGGACTCAGAAACTCTGTGATTCACTGGGGATGTTTAATTAATCACAAGGTACTCCTATAATTTAGTGGGGGAAGCCCTCATGCATATGATGTTTGAGAATTCGGAGCAGAAAACTGGGCAGCAAACCAAACACAAATTTCCCCTGCATAAATGTCCATATAATGTCATGCGTTGTGTTAGACATTGCAAGGACGTGTGAGAGAACAGCATGGAACGGCAGCAACTCTCATAACCCCCTCAATGCGTGGCCCTTGATGTCTTCTCAAACCAGTTTACACAACACTAAACTGGAAGGGACATTAGCAGGCTGGCTGCAGTCAAGGCACGGGCTGTGCTATCGACTACCCAGCTGTGCTATAGATGGCCTGATCTTCCCCTCGTAACACTGTGCCCCAAAACCACACGAGAGAAGTAACTTTGTAGGTGGTATAATTGTCCTTTTCTCTCCTCCAGCCAATACAGGCAGCTTTTAGCCATCAAAAGCTCGTAAATTCTAGTGGGATACTAGAGATTGCTTTGGTTTGCTAACAGGGGCTTTGGAAACAGGCTGGCAGCGTTCCAGGGCCTATCGTCTTGCCTCTGTTTCTGTTGGGGAGTCTTAATGGCAGATGAAATACTGCTACATATACGCAGCTGTTGGAAGAAAAAGGCAGATGACATGTAATGACTTAGGGGCAGGGTTGCCAGCTCTGGGTTGGGAAATACCTGGAGATTTTGGGAGTGGAGCCTGAGAAGGGCAGGGTTTGGAGAGGGGAGGGATTTCAATGCCACAGAGTCCAATCGCCAAAGCGGTCATTTTCTCCAGGGGCACTGATTTCTATTGCCTGGAGATCAGTTGTAATAGCAGGAGATCTCCAGCCACTACCTGGAGGTTGGAAACCTTACTTAGGGGCTGGTGCTTTCCTTACGGTCACCTGGGTGAGGTCACTGGAAAGGTTCCTTCATGGTGGCAGCTCTGTGAGTGCATGAAGGAGTCAGAGACTGAGCCAGAACACGGGTCTGTCTAGGTCAATGGTGTCTATTCTGACTAGCAGTAGGGTTGCCAACCTCCAGGTGAGGCCTTGAGATTTCCTGGAATTTTAATATCTCCAGACTACAGAGATCAGTTCTCCTGAAGTAAATGGCTGCTTTGGAGGTAGGGTTGCTAGGTCCTACCTGGCCACTGGCAGGAGGTCCATCCATGGGGGACTGCAGGGGAGCGATACGGGCGGGCGGCACGATGCTGTCTCTTCCGGCTTCACCCTGGAATTGCCTGCATCGTGTAGGACGCTCTAGCAATTTCCCCTGAAACTCCATGGAAAGTATAGAGTTTTGGGAGAGAGTGCTACAGCGTTGCCGGCACTTCCAGGATAAGCGCTGAAGTGCCGGCATTGCGCTGTGTGCGCCCCCCACGTGCAGATGAACCCCCTCAGCTGGCTTACTTTAGCCATCACCAGTAGGGTTGCCAACCTCCAGGTACTAGCTGGAGATCTCCTGCTGTTACAACTGATCTGCAGCCGATAGAGATCAGTCCACCTGGAGAAAATGGCTGCGTTGGCAATTGGACTTCATGGCATTGAAGTCCCTCCCCTCCCAAGGCTCCGCCCCAAAAACCTCCCGCTGGTGGCAAAGAGGGACCTGGCAACCCTAATCACCAGGCAGTTGGGAACCCTATTTGGAGGTTGGTTTGCCAGCTCTAAGTTGGGAAATACCTGGTGATTTTGGGGGTGGAGCCTGAGGAGGGCAGGGTTTAGGGAAGTGAAGGAGTTTAGTGGGGCATAATGCCATAGAGTCCACTTTCCAAAGTGGCCATTTTCTCCTGGTGAATTGATCTCTGTTGCCTGGAGATCAGCTGTAATAGCGGGAGATCTCCAGCCAACCACCTGGAGGTTGGCAACCCTATTTGGAGGATGGATTCTATGGCATTATATCCTGCTGAGGTCTCTCCCATCCCCTAACCCTGTACCCCAAATTTCCAATAATTTCCCAATCTGGAGTTTGCAATCCTAGCTGCAAGGGTGCATTTCCTGCAGCTTCTGTGGGGTGGCTTAGCTGTGTGTCCTCCCCCACACACACACACACACACTGTGTTTAGAACGACTGGGTGGTTTTTCTCATCTCTGCCCTCATTATCACTTAGTTGCGGGTGATCTTATCAAAGAACTCCTGATAAATCCCAGCTGGTTCCTTTATATCGGTGGTTTTCAAAGGGCCTTTCCTTTGAAAACCACTGATATACACGATTAAACACATCAACATGCACCCGTGTGTATTACGAAGCAGACCCGGGCTGACAGAGCACCCATTCCATTAGGCAAACGCAAACAAGATTCTCTGTGTACGCTGTGCCAACTATTGGAAAGCATCTATTTAAAAGCATTGTGGTAAACCGGGGGGAAACAAGCTGCGCAGACACAAGATCAGAAATGGCTTTCATTCTGTGGGTAATATTTTCCAGGCAATCTGAACCTCGCAGAGAGATTTCTCTCTTGTGCTTCCCTGTCGCCCTTTATCACGGAGCCGGAGCAGAAGAATGGGAAAGCCGGCTGGTTCGAAGGACTTGGCATTGGGACTTGGACGAGGGTTACTATTATTATATTCAGATGTCGGTTATGATCATGTTTATGATTAGACCTGGAAAATGGGACTTGGGTTAACAATAGCCCCAATGACTTGTTTAGTTGCCAGATCTGACTGGGTTGCCAGCTGTGGTGTGTGTTACTTTTTGGAATGATTCTGTCTTCACTGTTCTGTCTAATCAATAGATTTTTCTCTCCCCACATCAGAGGCAACTGTGAAAGCTAGGCACATGATTTCCACTCTGTATTTTCTCAAGTAACACTAGGTTGGATCCAGCCCCTGAGTTGTGCATCTCTATTTTCCTCTCCCCACCCCCTGCCCCCCAGCCACCAATTTATGACAGCAGGAGAGTTTCTTCCCAAGGATATGGGATCCATGTGGGATAATGATAATCCAGGGAGGCAGTGGTGACGTGGGGGAAGGAGGTAAAATCCCTGTCTTCGTCCACTTCCATTAGCAGAAGCGAACCTGCCATTGATACATCTCTGGATCCAACCCACTAAATTAATCTTCTAGTCTGGGATACATCTCATGTGAATACAGTTGCCAGGCCTGCAAAAGTACATCGGTTTTTACAACCCAGCTCTTTTGCAACTGCCATAAATTCGTAGTCTATCTGGGAACATATTGAAGTGCCTGGGTGTCTTATAGTGTCCAATGATAGACAACAAGGAGGAGGTTAAGTTAACAGCAACAGTTCTTTATTTAGCTAAACACAGACCTGGGGTAAAATAACCAAAGATAAGATGCAAGGTTACTCACCAACGAACAAAGGAAAGTCAGTGTCATTTATGCATTCGGATGGGGCAGGCCCATAGCTGCTGACAAGCAGATTGATACACAAAAGCACCAATATACGTTAGGTGTCTACTCCACTCTAATTAGCATAGCCTATAGATATTGCCCAAAGGCGTTCATTGAGCGAATGCTTGATCTCGTGAGTTAGGAAGTAGAAAACACATTCCTAAGGATGAAGGTAATTCAGAGCTTTTTCTCTACTGGTGTGAGGCCGTACCAGGCCCAGAGAGCATGATTTGTTGGTTCATGGCTCCCGGATGCCAACTTCCCCAAAGCTTTCACGTGTGTGCATATGAGCACATAGTATTTTATACCAGCCCTTATATCTGGGCATTACAATATTCCACCATCTTCAGTGGGTATTCCCTCCCCGCATCTCCTTGAGCGTTTAAAGACATGCATCTCTTTTTCATACGTTACAGAACAATTTCTATCTTGTCCTACCTTTGGTTTGTTTCGTTTTTGTCCCACTATGTAGCCTTTAATTTATTTTGTCTTTGCTATGCTTTTTAGATTCCACTGCTACTGTTAATTTACCTATTAGTTTTATAGCGTTGCCGTTAACTGTTTATATATTGTTATGGCAATATTAGTGTTATTTTCACTTTTATTGTTGGAGGCTGCTTAAGGAGCAATGTCCGAAGAGGCAGCGTACATGTTTTTTTCATGATTAATAGCAATAATTTACCTCCGCAAACATAGTGGCAGAAATCATAGTTGTCACAATAATTACAAAGATAACTGAAGAACGAGAGGTTATGATGGGATAAGGAAGAAGAGGCTAGATGTTGCAGTTGATAACAGGAAAAGCAGAGCAGAGATCCAGGGTTTTCAAGCTTATTGCTTTCATTGAGCAGTTTCCACAGTGACTTACATGCCACAGAACCTCCTTATAGAGGATTGTGGAACATGTTCTAAGGCAACAGTCCCCGATCTCATTGAGTCTGTGGGCACTTTTGAAATTTGGGGGACTGGGACCAGTGCAGAGTAGTGGTTAAGAGCTGTGGATTCTAATCTGGAGAACCCAGGTTTGATTCCCCACTTCAAACATGAGCGGCGGACTCTAATCTGGTGAACCGGGTTGGTTTCCCCACGCCTACACATGAAGCCTGCTGGGTGACCTTGGGCTAGTCACAGCTCTCTCAGAACTCTCTCAGCCCCACCTACCTCACAAGGTGCCTGCTGTGGGGAGAGGACGGCAAGGCAATTGTAAACCGGTTTGAGACTCCTTAGAGGTTGAGAAAATCGGGGTATAAAAACCAACTCTTCTTCTTCATACAAAAAATGTGCCCATGGGACGCATATTGGAATCACTATTCGGAGGTGAACTCTTGGCTCGTGTAGGGCCCTGGTCAGACCATTTGGGCCTGGCTATCATTCTGTATGGAGTGAAAACATGCCCCAGAGCCCTTTCAGTAGTGCCGGATTTATGTATAAGCTAAACAAGCTATAGCTTAGGGCCCCACTCTCTTGGGCCCCCCCAAAAAATTTAAAGGAAAAAAAATCTGGATGTACATTTCCAAAATATAAGATAAAAAACAAATAAAATAAAACCTACATACAGCAACAGTGTTTTGTGTTGTGTAGGCTCCTATGATGTAAGTAATGGGCCCCATCTGCATATTTTGTTATGTGCAAATGGCTTTAGATACCTATTAGGGCCATGGATTATCATATAGCATATATTCAACACAAAAAACAGCAACCATTTGTTGTTGACAAAGGTCAGCTGGACATAAAAAGGGCCCCATTACCTTCAATAGCTTAGGGCCTCATCAAACCTACATCCGGCCCTGCCTCTCAGACTCCCATGTAGCAGTGCCTTACCAGTGAAGATCAACTGTGCTAGACTTGTCTGACATTCCTGATCTTCGTCCCTGACAGGCAGATCATGAGAGGGAGGGCACCTTGGCCATCTTCTGGGCATGGGTCACTGGGTGTGTGTGTGCGGGGTGGGAGGGAGATAGTTTGGAATTTCCTGCATTGTGCAGGGGGTTGGACTAGATGACCCTGGTGGTCCCTTCCAACTCTATGATTCTCTGGTTCTTGTAGGTTATCCGGGCTGTGAGTCCTTCAGTGTTACTCCTCTGAAGATGCCTGCCACAGCTGCTGGCGAAACATCAGGAAAGAAAATACCAAGACCACGGTCACATAGCCCGGATAACCTACAAGAACCAATGAACTCTGACCGGGAAAGCCTTCGACAATATCTATGATTCTCTTTGATAAGCTTGGAGGGATCCTGGTGGGAACTGAAGTAGATGAGAAACAGGTCAGGTAAGGGAGACCCTGTTAGTCAAATGATAGGGGAACAGAGAGATTAATAAATGGACCAGACAGACTTCACTGGGGGGGGGGGATGTGCCATGCGGTAATTGGACTTAATGACAATGATGACAATTACCGAGTTGACTCACTTAAAAGATTTGGGAAGAATCCCATTTTGGAGAGGCTTTTCTATTACAAATGACAGGCCTCACATATTGTCTGTCTAATTAGCAAAGAGAAATTTGAGGATACACGATAAGGGTCTCCTGGCAAGCTGCTAGGTGACTGTGCTCTGTGTGTGTGGGTATAAATTGAGCATTGGCAAGCACAGAAAGAAAACTGCTGCGACTGTGCTTCACCACTCATCCTGGTTTTCCATTTACAGATGTGTTGGAAATGGAGTGCCGTTCCCCCCGCCCCTGCCTTGCCATAACAAAAGCCCCGCTTGGGTGTCCCTCTGCATCGAATCCTTCATCGATATTCATAAGCAGGCTGGAGTCAGAACGTACTCCAATAAATAGAGGCAGCCGGATGGCTCCCAGTCATGGCCGACGTTGGCACCCATGCCAGCTCTTTGGCATGCAGCATTGCCCTTGAGAGTGTGTGGCAGGGAATCTTCATTTTAACTGGCATGCTTAATGCCAGCCTTCTGCTACTGGGAGGTTACTAGAGGTTGATGTCTGGAGAGATAAAAGGGTGAAGTCACGGGCAAAAGTCCACAGCAGCTCATGTGCCAGGTATGCTGGTAGATAGGATTGCCAACCGCCAGGTAATAGCTGGAGATCTCCTGCTATTACAACTGATCTCCAGCCGATAGAGATCAGTTCATCTGGAGAAATTGGCCGCTTTGGCCACTGGACTCTATGGCATTGAAGTCCCTCCCCTCCCTAAACTCCGCCCTCCTCAGGCTCCACCCCAAAAACCTCCCGCCGGTGGCAAAGAAGGGCCTGGCAACCCTACTGGTAGAAGTCTTCCCTTTTGGGAGGGGGGTGGGTACCAGTCTTGCTATTTAGGTATATTTTATAGGAAAAAATATTAATCCTATTTTTTCCCATTAAAAGAGCCCTCAGCGCAGCTTTATAAATACGACATTATGTAAAAAACATCATAAATTATAGCAATAAACGACTGTAGAGAATAGATTAAACTTCATGCGAAACAGCACCCGTGTCAATAAAATAATTTCCTCCTGGCATCTAACAGGACAGAAAATTATGCATGGATTCGTAAAAAAAAGCCAAAGTAATGAAATGTCACCCCACCCTCATTTACACAGCAAAACTTCAATTCCTTGTTATACTAGTTTAACTACCTTGGCCTCGCCCAAAGACTCCTGGGAATCATAGCTGATGAGAGTGCACACTTGATGTGACGCCATCTTTCTGCCCGCCACTGGGGCATTTTAAAAACTGGAATGGGTGATTTACAAATGCTCGCGGCAGCACGGTGGGAAGGGGCTGTCTCCCCCCCCCCGCCATGCCTTTTCAAGGGCTGAAAGAGTTGAGGGGCATTTGGGCACTTGAAAAGGAGGAGAGGAAACAAGAGCACCTCCTCATCCTCCTGGCTTAGGGTTGCCAACCTCCAGGTACTAGCTGGAGACCTCCTGCTTTTACAACTGATCTCCAGCCGATAGAGATCAGTTCACCTGGAGAAAATGGCCACGGTGGCAATTGGACTCTATGGCACTGAAGTCCCTCCCCTCTCCCAACCCCGCCCTCCTCAGGCTCCGCCACAAAAACCTCCCGCTGATGGCAAAGTGGGGCATGGCAACCCTATCCTTGACCAGGATGCTGTCAAATCTAGTTTGGCCCTGGGAGAACGCCCTTTCTGTTTCATGGTATATTTATTGCTTTGATCACTCCTTCGCAAGCTGCCTTGCAGATGTTTACATAGAAAGTATAGCCTCGAAATATTTTAAATAAATAATCCCCAACATCTGCCCTCCCCAGTCTCGCACCTTCAGGTTCCAGCGTTCCCTGGGAAGAGAGAATGACTGTGAAGCCAGTTTAAGTTTGCAGCTCAGGCTTGCCCATAAGGCCCATGAGTTCGCCTCAGCTGCAGCCTCAATACCTGGCCAGCCACTCTCCCTTCAGCATCACGTTACCACTTATCTGCAGTATAGAGGTAATAATATCGGTCCACTTTATAAGGAAGTTGCAAGGTGTTGTCTAGTTCATATATGGAAAACATGTTGCAAACGTTCTGGAAAAGTGCTTAACACGTGTGAAGCAGTAGAAGTTATTATGGCAGAAACTAAAAGAGATAAAAGGGTGAGTGATTCACTAAAGACATAATTCCAGTGCCTACCCCAGAATGATTGACAGGGGCTCGGGATCAATAGGTAGGGTTGCCAACCTCCAGCTGGAGATCTCCCGCTATTACATCTGATCTCCAGCTGATAGAGATCGGTTCACCTGGAGAAAATGGCCACTTTGGCAATCGGACTCTATGGCATTGAAGTCCCTCCCCTCCCCAACCCCCTGAGGCTCCACCCCAAAAACCTTCCACTGGTGGCGAAGAGCGACCTGGCAACCCTATCAATAGGGCTGAAGTAGGAAGAAGAAGAAGAGTTGGTTTTTATATACCGTACTGACTTTTTCTATCACATAAGGAAGAATGAAACCAGTTTATTGGACTCTATGGCATTGAAGACCCTCCCTTACCCAGTCCCCACCCTCCTCAGGCTCCGCCCCCAAAACCTCCCACCGGTGGTGAAGAGGGACCTGGCAACCCTATGCCAACCTCCAGGAAGGGCCTGGAATTCTCTTAGAATAACAACTGATCTCCCGGCTACAGAGATCAGTTCCCCTGGAGACAATGGCTCCTTCAAAAGGTGGATTTTATGGCATAACATCGCGGCTGAGCTCCCCTTCCCTGCCTCAACTCTGCCTTCCCCAGGGACCACCCCTAAATCTCCAGGAATTTCCCACGCCAGAGCTGGCAACTCTAGCCACAGCCCTCGTATCTTTCTGAGCCTTTCAGTTTTTCATCGTTCAGACTTTGCTTTCCAGCAGCAAATGTTAATCTTGCGGCCGCCAAAATACACAGTGAAGGATCTTGTAATTGTACTTGCGAAACCGTGATTCAGAACACCAGAAAAACAGTTAACTGATCGATGTACATTCCCCTTTTCATGAATGGTCTCAACAGCCCTTTTCCAAAACACTTTCTTGTAATACACAACCACCACTCGTGGAAAAAAAAATTGCTTTCAAGACCTGCAAGACAGCAGCACCTTCGTGATTAGTTTTATAAGACTGAAACCATTTCTGCGGCATGAAATGCCATCTTGAAACAGTTTTCTCTGATATTGAAACCTACTGAGGATAAAGAACCCTTACAAAATTAAGTGCCCAAAGATGTTGTATTGTAAATCTTTGCTCCGTCTTGCTACGTGCAGTTTACACCAAATCACATATGTTTCTAATAAACTATAATAGATTTTAGACAATAGTCTTCTTATTTTCTTCTGTTTATAAATCACTTTTCCTATAGCAGTTTTGCTCAGCTATCAGAGACCAGAAGAAATGCTGCACCTTACAATCTATTAAAAAAAATCTGTGAAAGTATGCAATTTTAAAAACCCAATTCCTAATGCGGGGGGGCGGGCGGGCTGGAAAGCAGCTGTTTGTGAAATATTGGCAGGATTCGTCCAGTGAAGAAAGGGTTTCAGCTGAATTCAAAGCAGCGATGGATTTCGGATTCAGAATTAATATGGATTTTGTACTGTTGTGATGGTGGTTATCGTGTTGTGTGAACAGCAGACATAATGTGAGATGCTTCTGCACATCACAAGGAATTGTTTATTTACAAAAAAAGTTTTGGAAAGTCCAGAACAAAGTTGAGACCAGGGGTATCAAGCATAAGGCCCGCAGGCCGGATCTGGCCTCTTGAGAGCTCTTATCTGGCCCCGAGGCAGCCACCCCACACTCTCAATTTGGGCTGGCGAGCTATGGCTTGGCCCCCACCCATTGAAATTTATGTAACATCCAGCCCTTGTAACAGATGAGTTCAACACCCCTGGTTCAGACCATTGTAATCAAGAACAAAACATGTATCTGATTCCTGGTTGTCTTTTAAAAGCCTATCTCCTCCGGTGTCCTCAACGAAAAGCAGTAATTGGCTATTCCTGAAAGCTGTCTGTTTCAAGGCAAGAGATATTCAGAGGTGGTTTGCCGTCTGCCCCTGCGTGGGCTGAGAGAGTTCTGAGAGAACTGTGACTAGCCCAAGGACACCCAGCAGGCTTCGTACGGAGGAGTGCGAAATCAAGCCCGATTCTCCAGATTAGAGTCCACTACATTTGACCACTACACTGGCTCTCAAAATCATTTAACTCTTGGATTTCCCCATCCGTAGAATGGGGTTCCATTATGATCACGAATCGACTTCGTCCTTTGGTTAGTTATGTTGTATAACTGTGAGCTGAATAAAAGCAATGATGGTTAAATGTATATAATTCCAACCTTCATGCTGAGAACATGGTCAAGTAGCACCTTAAAGTGGGTAAGCTTTTGTGAGTCAAAGCTCCCTTTGTTAGATACGAAGTTGAAAAAGTCCCTCTACTGCACACTGTCAACTTAGACCTTTGGGGGCATCATACATACATACATACATACATACATACATACATACATACATACATACATTTGCTAAATGTAATTGCAAATAAACTGAAAGATAAGAAAATGAGGAGGAACAGATAGATTTTAAGATTACTCTTTATTTTCCTAGTCAGCATCTTTATTTACAAGTGCTTTTGGTGGTTTTTGGAACTCATTGCAGGAAGAAATTTGGCTTCAACTCCTGCTGCAAAAAGAGAAGGGGATCTGAAATATTTTAACGGGCAAGGTAGACATGAGGCTATAGACGTGAAGCTGCTGTTGATAATGGCACATACGCACCGAGCTACCCCTTCTCCCTCCATAATAACGAGTACAATTTACCTCTTGCTGAGACACCCCCATTTGCCAATGATGTGAAACAGGGGCTGGGAGATGCCTGTAAACATCTACTTTGGCTCTAGGTTAAATAAAAATTAATGTGGTAAATTTTTCCTGCTTTGACATGTAATCAGCCGCAGACTAGCCCAGCATCCCACGGGAGAACTGCAAACATTTCCATAGATCTCATTTATGTTTAGGCTACATTGTAAAAACCAGGTGGGTTTCACGGTGTTTTGGCCCGTGTTTAGCGCAGCTGGGAAGGGCTCTGGTGTATTCAGACTTGTTGTGGGGTGGTGGGGGGAGCAATGGGGGGGGGAATCTCAGATCTGCCCAATGTGTGGAAAGTGCCTTTTGTCCCCCTCTAAATTGCTGCGTTTCCGTAAAATGTCCTTTATAATGTTAATTTAACAGGATTGCAAAGAGTTTTCATGTGGCATCCAGTCAAGTCTACGTGGGTGAGGCCTGCTATACTTTTCAGCTCAAGTGTTCCATCCCAGTCAAAGTTTGAGCAATTTGTTCTAAAATTCAGGTTAAATTCTAAAAGCCTTGTGCTTTTGTTTCCCCACAAAGTACCTGCGACTCTTCAAAGATTCATACGTTTATTCAGCTTTCATATTGTGGCACAAACATTTGCTAGGACTGCCAACTTCCTGGAGGAAAAAAAAAATCTGTCCCTTTAATTAACTGAGAGCCAGCATGGTGCAGTGGTTAAGAGTGGTGGTTTGGATATATATATATGTTAGTCTTGATTGAGAATTAGAAAAGATTGAAAGGTAAAGTTAATTGATTGTATTGAATGTATGAAAAAACAATAAAAAAATTTTTTATAAAAAAGAGTGGTGGTTTGGAGCGGTGGACTCTAATCTGGAGAACAGGGTTGGTTTCCCCACTCCTCCGCATGAAGCCAGCTGGGTGACCTTGGGCTGGTCATGAAGGGCCTGGTTGTCTTATATAGTCCAATGATAGACAACAAGGAGGAGGTTAAAAGCAACAGTTCTTTATTTAGCTAAACACAGACCTGGGGTGAAATAACCACAGATAAGATGTAGGGTTATTCACCAGAGAACAAAGGGAGCTTAGGATCATTTATGCATTCGTGTGGGGCAGGCCCATGGCTGCTGACAAGCAGATTGATACACAAAAGCACCAATGCACATTAGGTGTCTACTTCACATTAATTAGCATAGCCTATAGATATTGCCCGAAGGCGTCTCTAAGCAAGTGCTAGGTGATCTAGGAAATAGAAAACACATTCCTGAGGTTTGAAGTAATTCAGAGCTCTCTAATGGTGAAAAACTGTACCAGGCAAGCAATTTAATCTGTTGGCCTCTTATAGTTGTGGATGCCAACGTTCCCAAAGCTTCCATGTGTGTGCGCATGAATACATCGTGTTCTATACCAGCCCTTGTATCTGGGCATTACAGTCGCAGTTATCTCAGAACTCTCTCAGCCCCACCTGCCTCACAAGGTGTCTGTTGTGGGGAGGGGAAAGGAAGGTGATTGCAAGCTGGTTTGATTCTTCCTTAAGTGGTAGAGAAAAAAACCAATTCTTCTCCTCCTCCTCCTTCGCCTTAAAGGTCAAGGTTGTCCCCTATGAAAGCACCGGGTCATTACTGACCCACGGGATGACGTCACATCATGACGTTGACTAGGCAGACAATCTTTATGGGGTGGTTTGCGATTGCCTTCCCCGGTCGTCTGCACTTTACCCCCAGCAAGCTCCATGCTATGAAAAGCTTTGACTGCCCATTTCTACACATTAAATCTCTGTTAAAGGACAATACGTTATTTTCGTCCGGATTATGACAGAGCCCCCCCTTTTTTTAATGGAGAGAGGCTCTATGCCTTTTGTAGTATAGGATTCATAATTGAGAGATATCAATAATTTAGAGATATTCTTTTCTATTTAACAGTATTTAACAGTGTTAAACTGTGCTAACAGCATCAAGGGCCCGGTAATCTGCCATGAGATCACGTGGCCCTTGTTAATCCTAGAACGTTTAGAGACTGCTGTAGAAGCTGTTTTAGTTGCTCTTCATATTAAAATTGTTTTAAGACATTCCTCATTCTGATAATCTTTACCTGTGGACTGAGATATATTATACTTTTAACAGTTGCCCAAGAGACCGAAAGCAGTTGGTGAACCTTTGGCACATAACTATTTCCATGCTGGGGGGGGAATATTCCATTTATTTTTGCTTGTTGGGCTTAAAGGGAAAGATCTTTTATTTATTCATTCATTCATTCATTTATTTCATTTATGTCTTCCCTTTCTCCCGCAATGGGCATCCAGAGTAGTTTTCATTATTCTTTTCTCCTCCATTTTATCCTCATAACAACCCGTTGAAGTAAGCTAGGCTGCGAGTGTTGGTCTGCTTTCAGCAAGAATTATTGCTATATTATTAGTCACACAAAAATGCAACATGTCTAAGTACAGGATCCACTTAAATTTCCTCCCCTGTAGCCAACTTAATTTAGACTCTGCTCTTTGTTGCTAGCTGTTTCAATTCCCAGCTGGGCCCCTTCGTAGCTATTTTTCAGCTACTGAAACATTGCTTACAAACAACTGTGGCTGAGGGCATGAATGGCAGCTGTGGGAAAGTGAAAAATTGACAGTGGCCGCATATAAATGAAAGGCGCAACCTTCTCAGTGATGTTTTTCATAGCATTTGTTGAGAAGAAGAGTTGGTTTTTATACCTCTCTTTTTCTCAACCTGTAAGGAGTCTCAAAGCCGTTTACAATCACCTTCCCCTCCCCACCACAGACACCGTGAGAGGTAGGTGGGGCTGAGAGAGCTCTGAGAGAACCGTGGCTAGCCCAAGGACACCCAGCAGGCTTCGTGTGGAGGAGTGGGGAATCGAACCCGGTTCTCCAGATTAGAGTCAGTCGCTCTTAACCGCTACATCACGCTGGCTCTCGGAGAAAGCCTGTCCTGAGAAAGCTGGAGCCACCAAGGAAGGGCCATGGACCCGCGGGTCACAGTTACTCCTCTCTTCCACCGTTCACTTTCTGCCGCCACAGTCTCTCTGCTGGAACCCAACGTATAAAACACAATGCCCGGCTTTGCTGTGGTTGAACCTGATCAGCCGCTTTTCCTCACGTCGTTTTCAGAGCATGCAATGTTAACATCACAGTTCACGGGGGACAGCAAAAATCTCGTTAAATTCCACGGCGCCTTCATAAAGTCTCCCCATGTGGCTTTTAAAAAATGTTTTTGTGCAATCTAAATTCACACATTTGTCAAACCGTTGATTCCCAGCTGCTAAATCTATTGAGTGAGTAATACTTTTACTAACCCCACACAGCTTATTACTAACTCGTTGGAAGGAGCCAAACTTCAGCCTGACGTTCAGCTAGAATGAAACTTTTCTAAAACAGACAACCGCCACAAAATGCATGGTTCCAAAAGAATAAAAGGATCATAGAGTTGGAAGGGACCACCAGGGTCATCTAGTCCAACCCCCTGTACAATGCAGGAAATTCACAACTACCTCCCCGCATACCCCTGGTGACTCCTACTCCATGGCCAAGATGCCCTCCCTCTCTTCATCTGCCCAAGGCTATAGAATCAGCATTGCTGACAGGATGGCCATCTAACCCCTTCTTAAAAATACCTCCAGGGAAGGAGCGCTTACCACCTCCCGAGGAAGCCTGTTCCACTGAGGAACCACTCTAACTGTTAGGAAATTCTTCCTAATATCTAGACGGAAACTCTTTTGATTTAATTTCAATCCGTTGGTTCTGGTCCGACCTTTTGAGGGTTAGGGTTGCCAGGTCCCTCTTCGCCATCAGAAGGAGGTTTTGGGGGCAGCGTCGGACATGGGCTTTATCAGGCTATGTCAGCGGGACCCTGGTTTTTCTTTATTTCTAGCAATGGTTCTTACGCTCCAGCCCAGTTATGAATTTGGGAGAAGTCCCTCTATAATAAATACAGATTCCAAGGGATTAATAGAAATTAACTGAACACTATGGCATTCCTTTAAAGTCTTAGAAGAGACTATTGGCTTTGGGTTTAGCAATGCTTGAACAATGCTTCCTACATTGCATGTGGCAACTGCATACACTGCATTGAAGAATCATAGAATCAGAGTTGGAAGGGACCACCAGGGTCATCTAGTCCAACCCCCTGCACAATGCAGGAAATTCTCAACTACCTCCCACCCCCAGTGACCCCTACTCCATGCCCAGAAGATGGCAAAGATGCCCTCACTCTCATGAACAGGGTCTTCTGTTTGTCACATTGCCAACTTCCAGTTGGTAGGCAAAGAACAAGTTAGCCTGCTGCCAAGTTAGGTAGTGTACAAATAACAGCAGAGAAGAACTCCGCCTTCCTAAGCCCCACCCCTAAAATCTCCAGGTATTTCTCAGTCTGGAGCTGGCAACCCTATCTGTTTGGTCTATACTTAACAGAGCCATGCAAATGGCACTCTGGAATGTGCTATTCTGTCTGGGGGCCTGTACTTCCTGGCACCAGTCAAAGGGTATTCATTGCCCATGAAACCTCCCCTGCTTTCACTGATAAAACCTGCAATGGCTATGCTCTTTTTTATGAGTAGTAAAAATTAATACTCCAAGGAGAAGGCATAGTTTTACAACCAGCTGCACGGCTGCAATAATAAGCAAGAAGGTGCAATTTTGCAAGAGTAATAAGGAGGGCCCTAATGATACCCTTTAAACAAAAGTGCATTTTGGGAATGAAATGTACTGTGAAAACCAGACCTGAAGCAGTCATTAATCTTTCAGTAAATAGCTGGCTTAGGTATATAGATCACAAACATACAACTGAGTATCAGATTCTTCTTTATTAGCCGTGGCTCTTGACAAGTGTAAGTGGGCGCTCTCCTGTGTTTGTCTGACTTATCAGATCACGGCAAGAGATATAGAATGAATTCAGCATTCTTTCCCTCTGCTTCTGTTGCTGATAACCTTAAACCTTACAACAGGTAAGCAATTATTGCATTGCATTCTGCTGTTAGGCATTGATCTAACAATGGGCTGGATTCCTGTGGACAGTTACTCGTGTGTAAAGCCACAGTGAAATCAATAGGATCTCCAAAAAAATGTGTAGTTTTATTTCCTTCAAGGCCAAAATAGACTTGACAGGGGCACTTGCCTTAATGTACATGTCTGGGGCTCCCAACACTCCTTCTGTAAATGCTGGGAGAATTTGAAGGAAGTTCCAGGGGAGGCCAGGGTTTTTGGGATGTGATGTCACTTCTGGGTGAAGTTCTGGGCTGCATGCTCTTTATCACAGAGATTTGGGGAAATTTCTAGAGCAGCACCTTGGAGATGGAAATTGGGTCTGGGGACAGGTAATTTCCCATCCTGGGTGGGTAAATAGAAGGCCTATCGATGACAAAAGAAGAAGAAGAAGAGCTGGTTTTTATATGCCGACTTTCTCTACCTTTTAAGGAGAATCAACCCAGCTTCCAGTCTCCTTCACCTCCCCACAACTGACATCTTGTGAGGTGGGTGGGGCTGAGAGAGTTCAGAGAGAACTGTGACTAGCCCAAGGTCACCCAGCTGGCTTCATGTGTAGGAGTGGGGAAACCAACCCAGTTCACCAGATTAGAGTCCGCCACTCATGTGGAGGAGCGGGGAATCCAACCCGGTTCTCCAGATCAGAGTCCGCCGCTCCAAACCACTATGCCCCGCTGGTTTGTCTGTTAGATTATCCAAAATGACTGCCTAGTTCCAGCCCTGTGTTTATAGAGACCAGCACTTTCTACAGTGGTAGGTAGCCGGGTCTGTCACCCTCTCGTTGGCAGCACGATTCATACTCTTTTGCTTCTCCGGAGCAGCAGGATGACAAATGTATCAAGGGTCCAGGGCTAACTGAAAAGTATGGAGGAGAATGGGTAAACTTGAATAGGTCTGTATGGTGTAGAGAAGGGTAGGATTATTATTTTTTAAAAAAATAAAAAGTCTAAATGAATAAATAAATTAAAGCAGCTATGGGAGTGGGCGAGGCATCTGCACTTTGTAGATGTAACAAGCAATAGGAATGCATATGGAGAAATAGCCAGTCTTATGAAGTTCAGGATATGTCCCCTGGTGTGTGTGGCACGATATATTTTGCTTGAGTGAAACTTGCCTAAGGATAGCTCCAGGGTCCTGCATCTAAGCACTGAATCACCATGCCTGGTCGGTGACCTTCAGGTTCAAACATACAAAGAACTAGTACATGGTGGATGTTTTCTTGGGTTACCAATATGGAGTGCTGATCAATAGGACCAGGGTTATGGACATATGACTTGGGGGTAAAACCCTGTTCAGTAACAAGGCTAGCTTGGAGTGAGGGAACCCTTGCTCCCAGCTCCTGTTTCCCACTACCACTCAAAGCAGGAGCTGTAGAAACTTTTTTTTTTTTAAATAGTTGTTGGGCCAACCGTGTGATGTTGCTTTGAGGGAAAACCTGGAAGTGATGCCCGTCCTCTATAGGAATTGACAGAAACTCTGATGTTTTATCGGGAAGTGATGTCATGTTGTTGCCAAAGGTGCCCCTCTGTCTCCTCCCTCCGGTCTCCCTCCTACTCGATAGGGTTGCCAGCTCCAGCTTGGGAAATGCCTGGAGATTTGGGGGCAGTTCCTGGAGAGGGTGATGCTTGGAGAGGGGTGGGAGTTCTGCAGGGATGTGATGCCATAGAGTCTGCCCTCCATGGGAACTATTCTCTGTAGGCTAGAGTTGTAATTCCATGAGAACCCCAGCGGGGCCATTTATGCATGGAAGGTTTTGCCTTGGATTTGCCGCTCTCTAGATGCACATTTTCCCCATCTGAATTCTCAAAACTCTACGTAGTAGCTTTTTATTTTTGAGTTTTAAGAATTTGGATGGGGAAAATGTGCATCTAGAGAGCGGCAAATCCAAGGCAAAACCTCCCATGCATAAATGGCCCAGATAGCCCCTTGAGGTTAGTAACACTGCTTGGGGGTCAATCCAGAGCTGAGCAATGGGGTGTCAGTAGGGTTGCCAGGTCCCTCTTCTCAACCAGCGGGAGATTTTGGGGGCGGAGCCTGAAGAGGGCAGGGTTTGGGGAGGGGAGGGACTTCAATGCCATAGAGTTCAATTGCCAAAGCGGCCATTTTTCTCCAGGTGATCTGATTCCTATCAGCTGGAGATCAGTTGAATTAGCAGGAGATCTCCTGCTACTACCTGGCTGTTGGCAACCCTAGGTGTCAGATAGAGCCTCCACCATTTGTTTCTTCTTCCCCAACTACACAGCAATGGTATTCACACACATAGGGTTTCCAACCTCCAGGTGGGGCCTGGATATTTCCCAGATCTACAACTGATCTCCAGACTACAGATGTACAACTGATCTCCAGAGAGGTGAGGTCCCCTAGAGAAAACAGCTGCTTTGGAGGGTGGGCTCCATAGCATTATACTCTAATGAGTTTCCTCCCTTTCCCAAAACCCACCCTCACCATGGTCCACCCCCATACCTCCAGGAATTTTCCAGCCCACAGAATGTCAACCCTGCCACATGTTCCCCACTTGGTGTGTGTGTGAAAGAGAGACAGAGACAGACAGAGACAGAGAGAATGGTCCCCCAAACAACAAATTGTTAAATACCTTTTGTTAAGATGAACCAAAGTATCGCAGCCAACTTCTCCACAACTCTTTATCGGTTGGAAATTCAGTGCAAAAAAAGATGTTTCAGGGTATGCTAGAGAAGCCCCCTCAACTGTACTTTGCAAAGTCTGTTGCTGACATAACTGGGTTAGGTAGGCCATTTATGCTTGGTAACTAGCAGCGCATTCCAGGCTGAATTGCCACGCATATTTTTTTGAATTTTTCAAAATCGTTTTTTTGGAAGTGACTGTGAAGCCGGCGCATACCTGCTTTCCTTTACTTAAGACCCCCTTTAACATGACCTTTGGTGTTTGCTATGCCCCCGCCGTGAAGAATCCCCTGAAGGATCCATGCAAAATAACAGTGGCACGTTAGCTACGCGCATGCTAATGGCTATGCAAACAGGAATGAAGGAGCAGGCAAGTGGTGGGGGTGGGGGGTGGAATTTCTCCTTTTGCGTCGGGACCGTGAGTAGGAAAGTTAAAAGTAGCATTTTAAAAAAGAGCTTTGAGCGAGCATCAAAATTGACCATGCATAAACGGCCGTAGTGTTGGGTACCAAACAGATTTCAAAATTGCACCAATAGCTGTTGGGACAGAGAGCCCAGAGATGGCATTTTTAAGAATATAAGAATGAGCGAGAAAGGAGGGGAGGGGGGCATGTATTCCAGTAATGTACAGCATTTTTCTTGTATCGATAATGGCCATTTAAGATTTTCTCAGAAAGCCTCTGTATCTTTTTCCCCCTTTCTAGTTTCAGGAGGATTTAATCTCTCTCTCTCTTTTTTAATGGAGTCCATTCCATGGGTGGAGGAAAAAAATACACCCAAACCCATGCTTGCAATGATAGTTAAGTCCCTCTTAACTGAAATAATTCAGGCTGCCAATGGTTAGCTTTGTTTCTTTGTGGTTTCAGGATGATTGTTTCCATAAGACTGGATCAATTTGACCTGGAAAGTACGGGGAGGGGGGGGGAGTTAAACTTTTTTTTGTTTTGCTCAGAGCAGGGTGTGTTGAACAGAGCAAACAGCAAGGAAAACAAATCTAAATCTGTGGATTGTTTTTGGTAGGGCTACTCTGGTGTAAATGGATTGTAGATCGCCTTCCTAATGGAACAATCGGAGCTCAAAGCAAAGAAGGTAATAACAAGGTTTACATTGTTCTTTTCTAACAGGAGTCCTTGGAGAACCTCTGTGAAATGGAAAACAGACCGAAAATACCATCCAATTGGGAATGGCTCAAGCAAGCTCGAAGCAAAGGGGAAACAATTTAATCCCTCTCCTGTAACTTCCATTCCTTAGAGCTGCCTCCCGTGGTGTTTTTTTTGGAGGCATGGGAAAGCACATTCATTCTAAATACTCTCAAAACAAAACGTGGACTGGGGTACCCAGGACCAAACCCTGTCAACAGAACTACAGTATGCAAACCTCACAGGGCCATTATAACATCTAGTTCAGGGGTTCCCTAGTCTTGCTGAACCTGTGGAATTTTGAGGACCACCGCAAAATAGCTGCCATTAGGGTTAGAGACTACTGATTTGTTTTAAATGTTTCTATCCGGCCGTGTCTCCACAACTCGAGGCAGCTAACAACACAGCAGAAGCTGCAGGAAACAGACGTCACGAGGGTCCAATACATTAAAAACCATACAGAATTAAAAACCCAAGTGATTTTGCACCTGGCGTGGTTCTTGCCTTCATAGCACTGCAAAAATGCACTTCTTTAGGACCCCTCATTATTGCCAAAGCTGCTGCCATTGGGTGGGAAAAACCATCAAGGAAGGGATTTTTCCTGTCCTTCCATCACTTGCCTGATTCTTCAAGTACTTGAAGGGCTGTCATGTAGAGGATGGCACTGTTTTCTGTTGCCCCAGAAGGTCAGTGGGTTGAAATTGAATCAAAAGAGTTTCTGTCTAGACATTGGGAAGAATTTTCTAATAGAGCGGTTCCTCAGTGGAACAGGTTTCCTCGAGAGGTGATAAACTTTCCTTCCCTGGAGTTTTTTAAGCAGAGGCTAGATGGCCATCGGTTAGCAATGCTGATTCTATGACCTTAGGCAGATCATTTGAGGGAGGGCATCTTGGCCATCTTCTGGGCATGGGGTAGGGGTCACTGGGGGTGTGCGGGGAGGTAGTTGTGAATTTCCTGTATTGTGCGGGGGGCTGGACTAGATGCCCCTGGTGGTCGTTTCCAACTCTATGATTCTATGATTCAGCAACAGGTGTATGGCTTAGATCACTCCAGTATAGGATTGCTAACCTTGTATACTGCCCCTGTTCCTTTACAAATGACTTGATCGGCAGGAATTATCCTGTGAAGATGGTCGCCGCATGAAAATAAATGCCTTCTGCTAGTATCTGCAGAACAAGCTGCTGTTAAAGTGGGTACAGGGGAAGAGGTGGTAAAAAAAAAAGTTGGCCAACTTCCAAAAGCCTGAGAGACTATAGAAAGTAATATATGGTATCTGTTTTATGGAAAACATTCATCTTACATTTATCTTTTATGAAAATGTGCATCTGGCATTCAAAAAATTGTGCCAGATGTATTTTGTTCTGTGCGCTTCAGCGTTTTTCCCAGAGTTGGTGTCTGTCTTTCAGAATTGAATAACATTGTAGGGAGACAAAGATAGCATCAAATTCTGAAAGAGTTTGGGGCTAATTTCGCCAATCACATTTCCAAAATTTATTTCTTTAATCCCATTGTGTGTGAGTAAAGTGCCATCAAGTTACAGTTGACTTATGGTGACCCCAGCAAGGGGATTTCAAGGCCCATTTCAAGTCTTTATTAGGTACATAACCAGTCAAGTTGCAAAAAGTCTAATACACAGGTATATCTAACCCGCCATCCAAATGCAATGAATGGGATACAACACCCCACAATAAAATGTGAAGCTGACTATAAATATAAAATACACATATAAAGCCCAACAAATCACCTAAATAAAGTTATCTTTACTAGGTAGCCCTTCACTTAGATCACCATTTTATCTTTGCGTATTTTAGGGGCTATAGCTAAAAATCTAGCACAATTCAATATAAGCTCCATGTTTGTCTCAAATAATAGTTTCTGGCTTATTTCGGCATCGGTTATTCCATGTCATCGCTTTATTATTGGAGAAATAAGCTTCTATCTACTTGGTTCATAAAACCAGGGATTTCAAGGCAAGTGAGAAGCAGAGGTGGTTTGCCATTGCCTTCCTCTGTAGATACAATTTGAGAGGGATGTAGAGTCTGTAGAGTCTTCCATGGTGGTCTCCCTTCCAAGTACCGACCCTGCTTAGCTTCCGGGATCTGACAAAACCGGTCCATACCATGTTGCCTTCCTTCCCCAATTCCATTGTAAAGGATGTAATTGTACCAGTGTAGTCAGTCATTACAGAGCTTGAAAAGGTGCAGAAAAGAGCAACCAAAATTATTAGGGGACTTCTACAGCAAGTGCCCTATGAGGAACGTTTAAAATGCTTAGGGCTGTTTAGCTTGGAAAGAAGGTGGCTAAGGGGAGACATAATAGAGGTCTATAAAATTATGCATGGTTTGGAGAGAGGGGACAGGGAGAAGCTTTTCTTCCTCTCTCATAATACTAGAACGCGGGGTCATCTGCTGAAGTTGCAGGGTGAGAGATTCAAAACTGATAAAAGGATGTATTTCTTCACGCAATGCATAGTTAAATTGTGGAACTCCCTGCCCCAGGATGTGATGATGGCTACCAACTTGGAAGGCTTTAAGAGGGGAGTGGACATGTTCATGGAGGAGAGGGGTATTAATGGCTACTAGTTAAAATGGATACTAGTCATGACGCATACCTATTCTCTCCAGGATCAGAGGAGCATGCCTATTATATTAGGTACTGTGGAACACAGGCAGGATAATGCTGCTGCAGTCATCTTGTTTGGGGGCTTCATAGAGGCACCTGGTTGGCCACTGTGTGAACAGACTGCTGGACTTGATGGGCCTTGGTCTGATCCAGCAGGGCTTTTCTTATGTTATTATGTTCTTACATTTTGAGGACTTTCATGAAAGGATCTGGAGAAATGGACAGCCACTTTTGAAGCTTAAGGGTAGAACTATATGTTAGGTTATGTTGCATGTAGTATCTACACACTATGTGTTGTTTCTGAGTTTATATTTTTTTTCTGGTGACTTTTGAAAAAATAGAATGCATCTGTGATTAAAGGGGAAGATCGATGCAGCTGGAGAAGAGGTATTTAACTTCCCCTTTGCACTGTCTTCCTGCCAAAATTTTCACCTTGAAGTTCCTTTTACTCCTGCAACGTATGGGTACCAATATATTTTTCCCAGCATGGGTAAAAGCAGCTTGAGGGTGAAGACTTTTGGCAGGAAAACAAATAGCACGAGAGGAAAGAATTAAACAGGCCATCTTCCCTTATGCCTGGTCTCCCCCTTGAAATTGTAGATCCCATTTAAGACAAAAAAAAAAAACCAGGAAAGATAATAATAGAACTAAACATAAACATGTGTAGTTCTGCTCTGATAATGTGACACTGCTTGCGGTCTCTTGCCAGGAAGAGGCAAGTATAATATTTACCTCTAGCTTCCCATCTCTCCCCACTACCTTTGCAGTGCCGGTAGTCCAAGGTGCCCAGCTGTTGCAAGCAAAATGTTTGCTTTCTGTGCCTAACAGACGCAACTCCGGAGAACAGAATAGCTCAAGGAAACAGGAGCCGCAGGCTACACAGAATCAGCAAGCGAGCTGGAGTATTTTGGGGGATCACAAGGGCTTATAAAGATTTAATCAACTTGTTGGTTGCAGCACGCTAGTTGCTTTCACCACAGCGCATTAGCATGCCCCAGAGCGAGGCCTTCTACTGCATGGATGTGGTTGCCGTAATTCAGTCCCGCTCATTACCTTCACAAAGATGTAGAACAGGGCAGGGATCTCGTGGACTCAGTGGCGACCGTTTTATTTCCCATCTGCGCTGAAAGGGAGATTCCCTGCGGCTCATCCAGTAGCAGCTGCGCTAATCTTTTCTTAGATTGAAATCATTCACTCTCTTTCCTTCCCAATTGTTTTGACGCAGGTGTTGGAGGATATATTTAAAAGGGCCCCGGATCTATTTTGCGTCGCTCTGCAGGCAGCAGTGATGAACAAAGCAATGCGTGTTCTCAGTTGCTTAAGCCCCCTCGCCAGGCCAGATGTGAAGGACCTCTGCACCGAACCCTTCCTCTGGGCTCATAAACCTCACCTTTTCTCCTGCTGGCATTCCTATGCGAGGAGAACTATTGGTGTGGTTTTTAAATGGATCCAATTTATGAGGAATGAATGGCATAAGAATAACGCAAACGGGGTGTGCAGATGTGCTCTCTCTACCATCTGTTTCCAGTGGTAACTTCATTCTTCATTGCCCTTGAGTGAATTATTCTGTAAAATCTGTCTGTGGGAGGGGAAGGGGGGTGAGTTAGGAGAACGGTTTATTGGCTTATGTGCTTAAGGAGGATCTCATCTCACTTTTCTTTAACTGTGCAGTGACTACGTGTCCTTTGCCATCTCCTTTGGAGGAGAGGTACCTTGTTCTTTAGCACAGTTATTCCTTTGCAGTTTTGCCTCTCGCCCTGCTCTCTTTAAGAAGATAGGAAGAGCCCCGCTGGATCAGACCAATGGTCCATCTAGTCTAGCAGCCTGTCTCATACAGTGGCCAACCAATTCCTCTGGAGATCCAGCAACAGGGCTTAGAGGCCGAGACCTTCCCCCGGATGTTGCCTCCTGGCACTGGGATTCAGAGATTTACTGCCTCTGAATGGGGAGTTTCCCTTTAGTCACCATGGCTAGTAGATATCTATCCTTAGGGTTGCTAGCTCCAGACTGGGAAATAACTGGAGATTTTTGGGGTGGAGCCTGAGGAGGGCGGGGTTTGGGGAGGGGAGGGACTTCAGTGCCATGGAGTCCAATTGCCAAAATGGCCATTTTCTCCAGGATAACTGATCTCTGTCTATTGGAGATCAGTTGTAATAGCAGGAGATCTCCAGCCACCACCTGGAGGTTGGCAACCCTACCTATTCTCCATGAATTTGTCTAATCCTCTGTTAAAGTCGTCTATGCCTATGGCTATCACTACACTCTCTGGCAGCAAATTTCACATTTAAATAATTAATTGTGTAAAGAAATATTTCCTTTGGCCATCCTGAATCCACTGCCCATCAACTTCATTGGATGCCGTCCAGTTTTAGTGTTTTGGGAGAGGTTGTTTATGCATGGGTACTTTCACTGATGTTCATCCCTGTCTGCCTTGGAGTTATGCATGAGTTTCCCCCACTCCTCCACATGAAGCCAGCTGGGTGACCTTAGGCTAGTCACAGTTCTCTTAGAGCTCTCACAGCCTCACCTGCCTCATAAGGTGTCCGTTGTGGGGAGAGGAAAGGAAAGAGATCGTAAGCCGGCTTGATTCGCCTTGAAAGGTGGAGAAAATAGGCATATAAAAACCAACTCTTGTCGTCATCAACATGATATTAAAGGGTCAACTAAAAGAACCAGTTTATTCAGCAATGCTGATTCTATGACCTTAAGCAGATGATGAGATGGAGGTCATCTTGGCCATCTTCTGGGCGTGGAGTAGGGGTCACTGGGGCTGTGATGGGGGGAGGTAGTTGTGAATTTCCTGCATTGTGCAGGGGATTGGACTAGATGACCCTGGTGGTCCCTTCCAATTCTATGATTCTATGAAAAGTTGGTAATCCTGTCATTAGCTAAACTGAAATTGAATTATTTGCTGTTAAATATTCAGCACCACAAAAGCATATAAGATGCAAACCTTGAACATGCTTAGTCATCTCTCTCTGCAAGTTTCCCCTGAGACTATTTAGTGACATTGTGAGACTTTGGATTGTTCCCCACCAAATATCCTTTTGTTTCACTGCTCTCTGAGCACAGTGGGGAGGGGGGGATGAGATAAACATTTTAGCTTTCATCAAACTCAGGATGGAATCTGATGAAGATTAATGTTGGGGTGGGGGACTTGCACAAATCAGAGAATAGAAGAGGGAGAGAAAGAAAAGGACGCTCTGTTGGCAACTTAGTCTGTGCTACAGTCAGCCTGCAGAAGTAATTTAAACATCTTATTCCAAATTGCCAAAAGATCTATGATACGGTAGGATATTGTATTATGTTGGTTCTGGAAGCCGGAACGGGTGACTAAATACTGATTTTTAAGTGTAATGTTGTTATTGGCAATTCTTTTTTGTTTGTTTTCCAGAGTCCAAATTTTAAATTCCTATTTATTCTTAAAACAATAATGTAAGGTAGGTTAGGATTTTACAGACAGAAAATACATAGCTCTGAGAACACTAATTACAACAAGAGCCACTGTGGTGTAGTTGTTTCTGCTGGCAACCCTACATAGGACATAGGGTGGGGACCCCGGACCCAACATGTATACCCCATAGTGGGTAGATCAGTCAAAAGGAAAGGTTAATTTGGCACACCACCCAAGGAATATTATATTTTTGTTGCTGACACATGACTATATAGTATTTGTATAATGTTCAGCATATTCACATGTATGTATGTTTTGTTGTAATTTTCAATATGATAAAGTCCTGTTAAGAATAATAAGTATAATTGGGCCACAATCATAAATATTTATATATGAAGGTGGATTTTTGGCCTCTTATGGATTACAAACCTGTTGGGCTTGTGACTTTGTTTCCTTTTGTCCACTTCGGCAATGGGACTATTATTGCTATTATTATTATTATTCTTTCTTGCTTGTTATTTGTCATTTGGGGCCCAGTTTGACTGCACCATTTACCAGGTGTTTGTAAATGAAACAAATATAAGACAAATCCTAAAGGACTCATCTCCAGCTCATTTCCCACTCTATTCTCTTCCCGCCATCAAGTACCATCAACGAGACACGCTATATTTTTTAAAAGGAAGAAAAACCATAAGTAAATCCATATGTGCATTTAATTAAGTTTTTCTTTGCCAGTTAGTGTTGCTGGGGAAAATCTCTCTAGTCTCCTTCAATGTTGGCAGCACATTGTTGGTTGAAATGGCTAAAGCATTTTTGCATGGAATGGGCTCCTATATTGCACGAAAAGCTATCCTGAGTATTTCGAGGAATTTTTTTAATTCAGGGGAATATTGAACTGGATACCACCCAATTGCTTAATCATGGTATGCAAATAGGACTCAGTGCAGATTATGTTGTTAAGGAGGTTTTCCACTACCATTATAAATTGGAAGCAAAGGCCAGTTAATGAGTTTGACTGGGAAGATGCTGGATTGAAATCAATTCAAGTTAGCATGCTTGGTACTTTTGAGCTTAAATTATTCCTAAGGGACTGTGGCTCAGTGGTAGAGCAGATGTTTTGTATGTAGAATAGGGTTGCCAACCTCCAGGTGGGGGCTGGAGTTTCCCCAGAATTACAACTGCTCTCCAGACTACAGATATACTTTCCCTGGAGAAAATTGCAGCACCATAGGACAAACTCTATGGTATACCATAGCTTCCAGGTGAAACCCCTCTCTAAATTTTCCCTGCCAGAGGCAATGTGCCCCCAAATCTCCAGGAATTTCCCCAGCTGGAGTTGGCAACTCTAATTGTAGAAGGTCCCTGGTTCAGTCACTGAAAACCTAACTTTCCAAAGATTCCCCATGAGTGGGAAATACATTTTTCTTCCTGGTGAACAGATCTCTATTGGCTGGAAATCAGTTGTAATAGCAGGAGATCTCCAGCTAGTATCTGGAGGTTGGCAACCGTATGTGCACATGTGATGGAGTTGTGAACTATATCTGGTACCCTGAGCTCCTTGGAGTAAGCATGTCTTAAAAACATACTCGACAGAGACAGCAAAGGCACAGAGGTCTAGGGCTGCCAATCTCCAGGTGTGGCCTGGACATCTCCCAGAATTACAACTGATCCCTAGACCACAGAGATCAGTTCACCTGGAGAAAATAGCTGCTTTGAAGGGGGGGACTCTACGACTAGGGTTGCCAACCTCCAGGTGGTTATGCCAATAACTCACTCTACTGTAAATAGTAATGATGCAAATAAAACAGTAGTAGGCAAAATTGAATGAGGCAATAGGCAATGGATAGCAGGCAGCAAAACAGCCCAGGCTGTAACTATATTACAGAGAAATTAATATCCAAATAAAGCTAAGCAACAAGGGTTACAAAGCAAGGAAATAACAACATCAAGAAAAAAATCAGCTGGAGTTGCTGATAATGAGTGCAAAAAGGTTCATATAAGACATAGAGTCATATTATAGTCAATTTCAATGTCAATGTGTCTTCAGGCAACGGAGATACGGCTCCGGACGTATTCCAGCGTTTTCACTACAAAAGTAGTTTCATCAGCCAAAAGGCTTAATATTACTATTCCTAGGATTAAAGTGGAGCTCCCTGACGGGCTGCTATCTTGATAAATCTTGTTTGGGGTTTTTTGGGGGTGGAGCCTGAGGAGGGTGGGGTTTGTGGAGGAGAGGGACTTCAACGCCATAGAGTCCAATTGCCAAAGCGGCCATTTTCTCCAGGTGAGCTGATCTATCGGCTGGAGATCAGTTGTAATAGCGGGAGATCTCCTGCTACTACCTGGAGGCTGGCAACCCTAAGCTAGAGATCTCCCGCTATTACAAGTGATCTCCAGCCGATGGAGATCAGTTCCCCTGGAGCCATTGGCTCCTTTGGCAACTGGACCCTATGGCATGGAAGTCCCTCCCCTCTCCAAACCCCGCCCTCCTCAGACTCCACCCCCGAAATCGCCAGGTATTTTCCAACCCGGAGCCGGCAACCCTACTCTGTGTTGAGGTCCCTCCCCAAACCCCACGCCCCACCCCCAAATCTCCAGGAATTTCCCCCAACCTGGAGCTGGCAACCCTACAACCACCCAACGGGGAGGAAAAGGGAGATAAAAAGGTGGGAGGAGGGTAGCTGCAGGTATCAGAATGAAATGAATGGAGACACGTGTCGCCGGCCGGGTCTTGCAAGGGTCCCGTCAAGGCGGCACGTGCACGTCACACGGCCTCTTGCACAGGGACAAACGCGAAAGCGCCCGGGAGGCTTCGTCGCGCTCTAGATGCCCCTTTTGCACAGCCCAATTCCCAAAACTCAACAGTAATCCCCCCCACCCCCCCATGCAGAGTTTTGAGAATTGGGCTGGGGGGAAGGGGCCTCTAGAGCGCGGCCGATCGGAGGCGAAACCTCCCCGGCGTTTTCTCCCAAAGTTAGCTTTTAGGAATGGGCCTTCTGGAACGTCACGGTTCCCAACCCCACCTCGCCCCACCCCAGGAAGACTTCTAAAAAAGGATCCGCGCAGGCATCGGCGTGTTTTGAGTTCACAAGGCTGCAGGGAGCAGTAGAAAAGGGCCCGAGTCCAGGAGCACCTGAAAGACCAACAAGAATATTTCCTGGCAGGGTAGGAGTCTTTGAAGCCACAGCCTTCAATTTGCAAGACCTGAGCAAGGCTGTCAAAGACAGGGCATTTTGGAGGGCTTTCATTCCTAGGGTCGCCATGAGTCGGATGCGACTTGACGGCACTTCACACACACACACAGGAGTCTTTACGGCGCTCCTGGACTCGTGCCCTTTCCTACCACTTCGTAGCTGAAGCCGCGAGCTGCGGCTCCCGCAAGCTCACACCCTGCCAGGAAACATTGGTGCTCGTCTTTCAGGCGCTCGGGGACTCTCGCCCTTTTCTGCCACCGCAGACAGACTAGCGGGGCTGCCCAGTGTGAAGGATCTGCAGGGCGTAGGAGGGCTGAGCTTTGGGGTGGGGGTGCGGAAGGCGAGCCCGTGCCCCCCTCCCTCCCTCCCTCCCGGCTTGCAGGGGGAGGGCAGAGGCGCGTGGTGCAGGGAGCATGCGTGCTGGCGGGGGCGGGGAGGCGGCCGCTGTGGGTTGGCAGCCGGCCGGGCGGGGAGGCGGCGAGGGCGCGAGAGCGGCGCCTCCTGCTGCTGCGGCCGCCGCCTCCTGCTGGCCCCCCGATGCGGGCCGGGGTGCGGGCGTCGTGGCGGGGGCGCCCCCTCGGGGGCGGGTGGGGCGGTGCGGGGGGCTGCTTGGCGGCGCTGGTGGCGGCGCTGGTGTACGGCAACGCGCTGCGGGGCGAGCTGGTGCACGACGACGTGTGGGCCATCGTGAACAACCCCGACGTGCGTCCCGGGGCGCCGCTGGCGGCCGCCTTCGCCGACGACTTCTGGGGCAAGGGCATGGGCGACAACACCAGCCACAAGTCCTACCGCCCGCTCTGCGTCCTCTCCTTCAAGTAAGGCGGCCGGGGGGGAGGGGAAAGGCACTCTGCACGCGCCCCGGGGAAAGGACCTCCAGGGCGGCCGGGAGGCTGGTTGTGGGGGGGAGGGGAAAGGCACTCTGCACGCGCCCCGGGGAAAGGGCGGCCGGGAGGCTGGTTGGGGGGGAGGGGAAAGGCACTCTGCACGCGCCCCGGGGAAAGGATCTCCAGGACGGCCGGGAGGCTGGATAGGGGGGAAAGGCACTCTGCACGCGCCCCGGGGAAAGGACTTCCAGGGCGGCCGGGGGGCTGGTTGCGGGGGGGAGGGGAAAGGCACTCTGCACGCGCCCCGGGGAAAGAACCTCCAGGGCGGCCGGGAAACTGGTTGTGTGTGTGGGGGGGAAGGCACTCTGCACGCGCCCCGGGGACAGGACCTCCAGGGCGGCCTGGAAACTGGTTGTGGGGGGGGGGTAGGGGAAAGGCACTCTGCATTCGCCCCGGGGACAGGACTTCCAGGACGGCCGGGAGGCTGGTTGTGGGGGGGAGGGAAGGCACTCTGCACGCGCCCCGGGGACAGGACTTCCAGGACGGCCGGGAAACTGGTTGTGTGTGTGGGGGGGGAAGGCACTCTGCACGCGCCCCGGGGAGCGCCGAGCCAGTGCGTAAGGTTGCCGACGCGTGTGACTCGCTGGGGTCCCGGTGGCATCGGCTGGATGCGCAGGTGGGGATCGTGGGAATGCTGAGCTCCAAGCCGTAGAATCACAGAGTTGGAAGGGACCCCCCAGGGTCATCTAGCCCAACCCCCTGCACAAGGCAGGACATTCGCAACTACCTCCCCGCCCCCAGCGACCCCTACTCCATGCCCAGAAGAGGGCCAAGGGGGGAACTTCACCTTCTGCTGTTTAATAAGAAGGTTGGGGGCAGATCAGGTCGAGGGGTTTCTGGCTGGTTGTAGTTGGAGGAATCCTGATTCTGTAGGGACTTCTGGTTGTGGTGCTTCCCTAGCGTGGGAAAGGGGACGACTCTTAACCGGTGCTATTCGCGTATGTTGGCATTTAGCAGAGAACATTGTGGGGTGAGGGGAAGCGAGGGTAGGAAGAGCCTTGTTCCTTCCTGGAGGACCGTACAGTTCCAGACGTACACGTGTGTGTGTGTGTGTGTGTGAGAGAGAAACAACACAAGGAAGGGCAGGACTCTCTGCACGTGTCAGGAGCCATTTCCCTTGTCATTGAATCATAGAATCATGGAATTGGGACCACCAGGGTCATCTAGTCCAACCCCCTGCACCATGCAGGGATGTCACAACTACCTCCCCCACGCACACCCAGCGACCCCCTACTCCATGCCCAGAAGATGGCCTTCGGCAGTGTATAGAAAGAGGACACTTTAGCCATGGATGTTGCTTGGTCCCTGTACTTCCTCCTTCCAAGCCCTGCCCCAATTCCTCTCATCTCATCTTCCCCTCTGCTTCCCTTCCCCCGCCCCCCACCAAATCCTAGGTTGTATGTCTGTTGGAAAGACTCTCTCCCTTGCTCCATCCTGGCTCTCCACTGCTATTTCCCTTACACATGTCGCCATTTATGCACGGGAGGTTTTGCCTTGGATTTTGCCGCTCTCTAGATGCACATTTTCCCCATCCGAATTCTCAAAACTCTTCATGGGAGCTTATTTCTTAGTTTTGAGAATTTGGATGGGGAGAACGTGCGTCTAGAGAGCGGCAAAATCCAAGGCAAAACCTCCCGTGCATAAATGGCCACAGGGGCCAGGACTGCTACTTTTCCCCTGCCCGTTCACTGCAACCGGGTTTGCTAGAATAACGACCCCCTCCAGGTGTGGTGCGGCCCTCCCTTGTGGTGGGCGGGGGGCAGGGGGGAGAGGTTGTGGGTCTTGGCTGATTTGGATGATTAAAAAAATAAAATCCAGCCCCACCTTCGCCTGTTTGATTGAGTCGAGAAGTGCATGTCCCAATTGATGCTAACAAACTGATTTATGGTGTTGAGAACCAGTGATGGACCTATTCCCTGCCTTCTTGCAGGACAAATTTGGAAGGGGGAAATTGGCTTTCTTACGGACTTTTACACCAGAGGCATAGGAAGTTCTGTCCTTGCCCTTTTCCATTGAATCTCATGGCTGTTCTTTTGGGATAAAAACTGTTCCGAGTCCTCCGATTCGTCTTTGATGTGTCTCAGCCACCTGGTACGAAATAATATTTCCCTGCCCAGAGTTCAGATGTAGGCTATTTTTTGCCCTTCTTGTACTGCATCCGTACTAACTGCATTTGCAGATTATTTGAGTAGGCGCTAAATTCAGAATCAGTTCTCCCCCTCCCATCTGTTGAATGCAGCTATTAGTAGCTGACATGCATGATATCGCAATAAACTTGACCTGTGTCATCATGCTCCCCTCCCTGGTGTTTGTGCTTTGGGGTTAACATCTGGCTGTATCGCTTAGTATGGGAACTCTTTCTTCCCCCACGGGCAATGGCCATTAGCTCAGCAGGAGATCGCTAGCTATGCCTGCTGAAGTCTGTAGGTTTGTTTCTCTAGCTGAGGGGTGGGTGTGTGTGTGTGTGTGTGTGTGTGTGTGTGTGTGTGTGTGTGTTGCAGATAGCCAAGCTGGGATGGGGAGGTCTAGCCTCTGACCAGGGAAGCTCTCCTGTTTCTCATAGTAATGCTGGGCTCAGACAGCCTGTGCTTAGAACCAGTGTTGGAGGTGAGCAAAGTTGTAAGCTGCTCTGGGTTCCCACTGGGGAGAAAAATGGGGTATAAATAAATAAATAGGAGGCAAAATATTGTCAAAGGCAGCTTGCTGCTTAAGAAGAGGAAGAAGAAGAGTTGGTTTTTATATGCTGACTTTCTCTGCCATTTAAGGAAGAATCAAACCGGCTTACAATCACTCCCCCCTCCCTGCAACAGACGCTCTGTGAGAGCTGTGACTCGTCCAAGGTCACCCAGCTGGCTTCATGTGTAGGAGTGGAGAAGCCAACCCGGTTCACCAGATTAGCGTCCGCCGCTCATGTGCAGGAGTGGGGGAATCAAACCCAATTCTCCAGATCAGAATCCACCGCTCCAAACCACCGCTCTTAACCACACCATGATTGCACCCTCCCCACTTTATCAAGCAATTCCAATTTATCGCTATCCCATATGTAATATTTTGCTCTTTCCACGCTTTGAGGTTAATTGCAGTTCTCTAGTGGGCTTTTGGTGTCTGCCTCTTCTTCTTTCAGGGTGCAGTAGGCGCCTGATTTGGATTCTCAGCTGCTGAGTGACCGGTGTGGGCTTCAAAGGGAGTGTTTCCTCTTCTGGCTTCTAGGTGGGAAGATACTGATTTTCATTGTACGTCGTCTTGAGGAGCATTGTACTCTGGAAAGGGAATTGATAAATGTATGGTTGTGTTGCTCTGCAAGCCATCTTGTGCTTCTTCAAAGAAGTGGGATTTTTTTTTTTAAATAAACCCTGTTCACGGTGAGTAGGGTAAGCATAAGATGATGCACATTGGAACAAAGAATGCCAACTTTAAGTATGTGCTAATGGGATATGAACTTGCTGAGGCAGAGAGGGGTTGTGGCGGATAGCTCAAAGAAAATATCAGACACAGAGGGGTTGTCGCTGATAGCTCAAAGAAAAGATCAATCCGCTGTGCTGTAGCAGTGGGGCAAAAAAGCAAACTCCGTGCTGGAGATTATTAGAAAAGGGACTGAAAAATAAAAACCCCAGGCATCATTATAATGCTCCTGTATCGATCTCTATGGTGCAGCCTCATTTGGAATACTGTGTGCAGTTCTGGTTACCGTATCTGAAAAAGGACATGGCAGAGCTGGGAAAAAACAGTACAGAAGACGGTAACCAAGATGCTTAGGGGGCTGGAGCAGCTTTCCTATGAGGAAAGACTGAAGAGTCTGGGACTTTTCAGTTTAGAAAAGAGGTGGCTGAGGTGGGACATGATAGAAGTTATGCACAGGCTAGAGATAGTGGATAGAGAGAACTTTTTTTCTCCCTTTCCCAAAATACTGGAATTCAAGGGCACCCAGTGAAGTTGATGGGCAGTCAATTCAGGATGGGCGAAAGGAAATACTTCTTTACACAGTGAGTGATTAAAATGTGGAATTTGCTGCCAGAGGGTGTAGTGATGGCCACAGGCATAGACAGCTTTAAAAGGGGATTAGACAGATTCATGGAAGAGAGGTCTATCAGTGGCTACTCGCCGTGGCGACTAAAGGGACCCTCCACATTCAGAGGCACTAAATCTCTGAATCCTGGTGCCAGGAGGCAACATCAGGGGAAGGCCTCCGCTTCTATGCTCTATGAGAGCCAGCGTGGTGTAGTGGTTAAGAGCGGCAGTTTGAAGCTGTGGACTCTAATCTGGAGAACCAGGTTTGATTCCCCACTCCTCCACATGAGTGGTGGACGCTAATCTGGTGAACTGGGTTGGTTTCCCCACTCCTGTGCATGACGCCAGCGGGTGATCTTGGGCAAGTCAAAGCTTTTAGAGCTCTCTCAGCCCCACCTACCTCACAGTGTGTCTGTTGTGGGGATTGGAGGGAGATTGTAAACCGGTTTGATTCTTGCTTAAGTGGTAGAGAAAGTTGGCATATAAAAACCAACACTTCTTCTTCCTCTTCCTCCTATTGTTGGTCCTCTAGAGTCACTGGTTTGCCACTGTGTGAGACGGGATCCTGGACTAGATGGACCTCTACTGCTCCAGCAGGGCTGTTCTTATGTTAATTAGGTGTGTCACCCAGGACTGTTCCCCTCTTTCCTTTCTGCTGGGTTTATACTGTATGGTTCATTTATATACCAAATGGGCTTCCTGCATTCCAGGCTGCAGTGGGAGGAATGGCTCAGCCCCGTCCCCTCATGCTCTTGTTGAACACCAGGCAGCAGTGTTGCTTGGGGGTATGCAGCCCCTTTTAAATTCCTTGCTGCAGCAGAAGTATAGCTTTGCAGTCTGCTTGGGTCTGGCCGGAAGGCCTTCTTGATAAGAAGAGCCCTGCTGGATCAGATCAGTGGTCCATCTCGTTTAACATCCCATTTCACACCATGGCCAACCAATTGCCCTGCAGGGTGGTCAGACCGGGCATAGAGGCCAAGGCCTCCTAGCAGCGAGTTCCAGATGATTACTGCCTCTGAATATGGAAGCTCTCTTTGCTGCTGTTGCTCTTGATAGACCTCTCCTCTATGAGAGGATACATTCTGGGAGCAGTGTTTGGAGGCCTCTGTGCTGGCAGAAAGAATGGAAAGGGTGTGTGTTGGTAGTGATATCCTCTGGATTGTTGCTGAATTTGGTTTAGGGTCATGGTGCCTCCACTAATGTTCCCCCCTCCCCTCCCTGTCCCTTTGCTCCATGGACTCACTTGGTCTGCTCCCTGAATATTTTATTTCCCAGACACCCTTTAACAGACAGAGTGGTCTCCTTGGGCCTCTGTTCCCTTTGCAACTGGAGTATGTTTTTTTGGAATCTACCTTTCTTTGTATGGTTTACCAGCTGCTTATTTTGAGGATGTGCTCCTTCAGAGAATAAGGATTCAGTGCCCATTTCCTGCAAGGAATAAGAGAGCCAGTGTAATGTAGTGGTTAAGAGTGTCAGACTAGTATCTGGGAGACCCAGATTCGAATTTCTATTTGTGCCATGGAAGCTTGCTGGATGACCTTGGACCAGTCAGATGCTCTCAGCCTAGCCTACTTTACAGGGTTGTCGTGAGGAGGAGGAGAATGATGTAAGCCCCTTTGGGTCGTGATTGGGGAGAAAGGTAGGATATAAATGAAGTAAATAAATATTTGTTTACTCTGTCATTCACTTTTCTCACTGAGGACCCAAACCAGTTCTCCTCTGTTTTATCCTCACAACAACCCTGTGAGGTAGGCTAGGCCGAGAGTGTTTGATTGGCCCAAGGTCCCCCAGCAAGCTTCTATGGCAGGGTAGGGATTTAAACTTGGGTCTCGAGATCCTAGCCCGAAACTCTAACCGTTACAACCTGTAGTCTGTTGGAGAAGTGGAAGGAGCATGTGAGCCCAAGGACTTCCAAGGCTCCTTCTTGGACTGAATGCGGCCTGTAGTTCTTCCCTTAGGCTAGTGGTTCCCAAACTTTTTGGGCCACCGCCCCCTTGGTTCCACAAACTCAACCCCAGTGCCCCCTATCCTGTCCAGTGACACAGTTGAAGGGGCCCACCTCTAGCACCTCCCTGCTGCCCCCTTGCCTCTTAGTGCCCCCCCCGAGGAAATCCCACCGCCCCCCAGGGGGTGGTACTGCCCACTTTGGGAACCACTGCCTTAAGCTGACCTGTCACAGGAATGCTTCTGAAAATAGCAGGGGCTTGCCAATATTTGGCGGCAGTGCCAAGGGCAGAAGGAATGGAAGGTTTTTTGTGTGTGCATTTTGAATTGGGACTTTTCTCTCCTTTTTCTTGCATTTCTGTTTCTGGGGAATTGGCTGCTCTATTTTTTTTGTTCAGAAAAGGGGAGGATATTTTTCTTCTGCCGTGTAGCTATCGTGCTGCTATTTCTTTTTTGCTTAAAAAAATTAGAATCCATTGGTTCTCTATTCTTGGCATCTCACCAGACCCCTTAACCTTGCCAAAATGTATGCTGTTTTTTTAAAAGTACATGATGTACACATGGAAGAGGTTTCTTCCTTCATTTCTGATCTCTGGAAAAGCTCTTGCAAGTCAGAATAACTTGATCTATATCAGCATCGTGATTGATACCATATTAATTTTCTACAGGTTTATTTTAATGACGCAGTCTTATAATGAAATTTGTGGGTGGGCGGGTTGCTGCTTTGATGCTGTTTCTTTGGGTGAGTTTTCTTTTTTAAAAAATAATTACAAACCTCAAACAGAAAAGAAATTAAAAAAATAACAATGGTGGCAAGTCAACACATAAGCATCTATAAAATGTTTCCAAATATCTAAAAAATATGTCCACATGCAATTGTCTGTGTGCCATATGTTCAAACGTTGATAAGGTTGTACGGTCCTCAGTCCATTGGATTATGGAAGGTGGGCCTTTATCTCTCCAGTGTTGCAATATAAGACTTTTAGCAATCGTCAGGGTAAGGAGGGTCCATTTCTGTTGACCGTCAGTTAGCCTCCAGGACATAGGCAAATAGTTTAAAAGTGCACAAGCACCCTCAAAGATCAATGCATATTCTAATACAAAATTGATATAAATAATGACTTCCTCACCAAAAGATGGAATAACTGGACAAGTCCAAGGCATATGTTTATGAGACGCGTTCTGTAAGTTACAACCATTTGTAACTGTATTAAAACTACATAGAAGATGTTATTAATCACTAATCTGGGGCTGTCCACTTCTTCATCTGCCCTTTGGGATGGCATTTTTTCCTCTTGCATTTTTCTTGTTACGTTTGCAAAACCGGCTATGATTGGTCCACACATGACCTGCCATTTGGCTTATTTTCTACATAGGCAAGACTGCCCCTTCAATATGTCATGGAAGGGGTCTGAAACACAAGCACTATGATTGCTTTACAAACACTAAAAGAGCAGGAGTTTTATGTAGTTTGGGAGGAGTAAGCTTTGAAGTACATATTATTGGGGCAATGTGTAATTTGCTCATTAAAAAGGTAAAGGTCCCCTGTGCAAGCACCGGGTCATTCCTGACCCATGGGGTGACATCACATCCCGACGTTTCCTAAGCAGACTTTGTTTATGGGGTGGTTTGCCAGTGCCTTCCCCAGTCATCTTCCCTTTACCCCCAGCAAGCTGGGTCCTCATTTTACCGACCTCGGAAGGATGGAAGGCTGAGTCAACCTCAAGCCGGCTACCTGAAACCAACTTCCGTTGGGATCGAACTCAGGTCGTGAGCAGAGCTTGGGCTGCAGTACTGCAGCTTACCACTCTGTGCCACGGGGCTCCTAATTTGTCCATTAGGCAGCTTAATAGCCGGAATTGCTTTTCTGTTTTCCTGACTTGTTTCTGCAAACAAAGAGTCAGCTTGTCTTTTCCACTCTGTTCTCAGAAGGGTTGACAAATGTAATGAAAATGTCTTAAGTCTCTTTCTCTTTTCCAGATTTAGTTCTCCTTTATCTGGTGTTGTTTTCAAACTGTATCGAATATGTATTTAGGTTGAGGAATATTTAATAAGAAACACAGTGCAGGCCTTTAAAAAAATACTTTGTTTCTATGTAGTTCTCTAATTCTTGATCCAATTAGGAAGATTAAATGGAGATGGGCACAAAGTAGGAAATTGGGGTGGAGCATCCAGAGTAAGATGGGTGTATTTCTCTTTTTCTTCTTCTAAGAGATGGCAAATACCTGAATGTAGCATGAAATACTAGGGTAGTCTTGGGTGTCAGGTTATTGGTGCTGCTTGTAATCATCTAAAAGGTTCTCGTGAAGGATAGAAGTGGGAAAGTGTTTCCCTCCCCCCAGTGCCAGATGTTCTAGGAAGTTTAATTGTCATTCAAGAGCTTTTAATCAAGGACTGCATATGCACAACAGTATATTAAGAAGAGAAGAAAAAGTTGTTTTTTATATGCCAACTTTCTCTACCACTTAAGGAGAATCAAACCGGCTTACAAACACCTTCCCTTACTCTCCCCACAACAGACACCCTGCGAGCTAGGTGGGGCTGAGAGAGCTCTAAGAGCTGTGACTAGCCCAAGGTCGCCCAGCTGGCTTCCTGTGTAGGAGCAGGGAAACAAATCCAATTCACCAGATTAGCGCCCGCCACTCATGTGGAAGAGTGGGGAATCAAACCCGGTTCTCCAGATCAGAGTCCACTGCTCCAAACCACCACTCTAAACCACTGCACCATGCTGGCTTTTGCTAACTCTGTCTGTGTGTCTGAATATTGGTATCTAACATCATCCCGATAATGTTTCCTGAGCGCGCTAGTCCAAAGTAATGTCGGCCAGCTACCAAAGTAACCATGACACTGTGCTCTACGTAAACACCACTTTTGGAGATTTTTATTACAGAACTGAAGTCAGTAGTTGGTTTCCCAAAATCTGGCATCTGCCTTCTGAAAGAATAGGGCAACTCCCTCCTTGTGTTAGTTTCTCCACCTTTTGGGGGCCGTGTATCTAAGGACCAAAGTACACGTTAGGGCTTCCATGGACCCAGCTTGGGTTCCCCACAGCCACACAACAGCTGTGGGGAACCTCCACACCAGCCGTTTCCCCATGCAGAAACAGTGCCGGGGTGGGGGGAGGAGTTATTCCTGAACAGCCAAAATGCAGAAATACCCCCCGCCCCGTGCTGTTTCTACACAGGAAAATGGCTGGGGGAGCAGGAACCCTTCCTTCCCCCATGGAGCCGATCCCCCACCGCTGCTGTGTGGCTGCAGAGAACCCGGATCCAGCTCATTAAAAACCTAAAAGTGTAGACTGGCCATGAGCTGAGACAGAATCCTGCCATATTGTATTATCCTTTCCTGGTAGAAAATTATTCTTAAAATGATGTGGGAGTTGGTGATGCTCAATGGCTGTGTAGCTTGTTTCCAAATGCAGCTGGCTTGAGCGTCTGCGCCTCTTTCTTTAAAGATTAAGCTGTGGCGATGGGGTTTATCGTAAGCGGTTTGCTGTGGGGCAGACTCAGTGAAGCTAAGCGTCTCTTATGGGGTGGTGGAGTACTTTGGGGCATCAAACTCAAATGCAGGCAAAAAACACTAATCCACAGGGTCTGAGAAGAAGAGTTGGTTTTTATATACCGACTTTCTCCACCACTTAAGGAAGAATCAAACCGGCTTATGATCACCTTCTTTTCCCCTCCCCACAACAGACACCCTGCGAGGTAGGTGGGGCTGAGAGAGCTCCAAGAGAGCTGTGACCAGCCCAAGGTTGCCCAGCTGGCTTCACGTGGAGGAGTGTGGCAACAAACCCGGTTCACCAGATTAGTGTCCGCCGCTCATGTGGAGGAGTGGGGAATCACACCCAATTCTTCAGATTAGAGTCCACCGCTCCAAACCGCCGCTCTACCCCACAAAAGTGCATTCCTCTTCCACCCCCAAGGCTGGCATATTGTTAATTCCCCATTTGGCACTTGGGCCCAAATAGTCGCCTGCTTCTGGTCAAACCCTTTAGTTCAACGCCCACCCCCCAAGTCCCCCAGTTCAAACTGCAACAACTTTGTTTGCTTGCCCCTTCTGATAGCTGAAGGAGGTCTTCTCCCAACGAGAGGGCAGTGAGAGATTTCCGATTAGTTCCCATTCAGGGGACATCAGTATGCCATCCCTGACTATTAGCAAGAACAAAATGACTAACAGATTTATTGTGACACATGGGGGGGGGGGGACGGAACGACAAAGACTTATACCAAAATACATCTTAATCTTTAACATGCCTTGTGACTTAAAAAAATGCGTATGAGTCTTATGGCAACTGACTTCAATGGCTATCACAGTCAGATTAATGGAGGATGATGTTATAGCTGCTGGGTTACCAGCGTCACATCTGTGGAAGAATACATACAAACATTGATCCATCTACTCATGGAGAGCCAGCGTGGTGTAGTGGTTAAGAGCGGTGGTTTGGATCGGTGAACCCTAATCTGGAGAACCAGGTTTGATGCCCCACTCCTCCACATGAGCGGCGGGGGCTAATCTGGTGATTAAGTGGTAGAGCGGTAGAGAAAGTCGACATATAAAAACCAACTCTTCTTCCTCCTCCTCCTCCAAAGGGGTTCATCCTGTTACTGTCGCATATTCTCATACAGAACAGTTTGCCGTAGGCTTCAGTGTCAAAGCTGAAAATCCCTGTATTTACCTTTAACAGAATTAATGTCTTCGTATTTTATTTGTTTAAATTGTTCATTTCAATTATGCTTAGGTATTGGTTCTTGTAGGTTATTCGGGCTGTGTAACCGTGGTCTTGGAATTTTCTTTCCTGACGTTTCGCCAGCAACTGTGGCAGGCATCTTCAGAGTAGTAACACTGAAGGACAGTGTCTCTCAGTGTCAAGGGTGTAGAAAGAGTAATATATAGTCAGAAAGGGGTTGGGTTTGAGCTGAGTATTGTCCTGCAAAAGTATTGTCCTGTAAGTATCAAGATAATGTGCTAATGAGGGTATGCTTAGGTATGTTTGTAAGCTGCTTTGGGCCTCCATCAGTAAGGAAATCAGCACAATAGATTTCCTAAATAGTGATAATCTCCGGGAATCTGGACTGAGAAAGGGTTGCTGCCAGTCAGAGCATACAAGATCTGGCGTTCTGGCTCCCTAGCAAACAGGTTTATATGTTCATAGGCATGCACGATCACACAGTAAAATAGTTGTGGGCTAGTAAAAAAAACCTTTTGTGAATTTTATTTGCAACACGTCTCGATGCATTGTGGGTGTTGTGCAGCTTTTCCTAAAACTTCGCTTCCAGGTCAGTCCCCACAATTGTCCTGCGTTTTCTTTTCTTGCAGGCTGAATATCTTGCTGGCAGGCATGAACCCCTTCTGTTTCCACGCTGTGAATGTAGTCCTGCACTGCCTAGTGACGCTGCTGCTGATGTACACGTGTGACAAAGTCGTTTTCAAGGACAGCCAGCTGGCTTTTATCACGGCCCTGTTCTTCGCTGTCCATCCCATTCACACTGAGGCTGTAAGTATGTGAGCGACGGAGAGTTTCTTTGCTAGTTCCATGGAAAAACACAGCCTCTTCCCAATAACTGGAAATATACTTGTTTTGCCACAATAAAATGTGAAACGCTCACTTGGCTTTGGAAGTCTGGCAACAAAATATGGCTGTGCTTAAAGAAAATAAGCAGCATGACAAGGGAGGTTCAGAATCAGCTTTATTTAAACTTTCAGTGGACGTCAGAATTTTAAGAAATGGAGCTAAGTGTATTTGAAAGAAAAGCCTGTTTAGCTTAACCATACTTGCTTCCAACATCCAGGCATAATGATTTTGCTTTAATTCTGAGAGCAAAACCACAGAAGACATGGGAGAGCTGTGAATAAATCTGATTTTTCTTTTTTAAGAAATGTAAAACAGGCACAAGGACTCCGGATCTGATCAGAGCGGCGGTTCTGAGGAAGAAGGTCTTAAATCCTTTCCCAGTGTCTTTGTCTTGATCTAAATAATTCCCGTATCTGGAATTTGCCTTGGGGGTGGGAAGGAATACTACAGCATCATTAAGATTGGCGAAGCAATGCCGTACTAGTGCTCCAGCTGAAATTTAGAGCCCCTACGTCTTTTCTGAAGTTGAAGTGATTATGGGGATTATAGGTTGGCTGCAGCTGGATTTTGGACCAGGTTTTATGCAATTCCCTTCCTTGCTATAGCTGCCATCCCACATGGCTTTTGAATATGAAAGTCCCATGGTTCCTAAAGTAGCCTTTTTTTTTGGTGGTCGAAAGGAACCCCTTCTTCCTTTTTTTTTTTTACTGTGAGAAAACCTGGTTGGATACAACCTTGTAACATGGATCTTATGTATCACATGTGGCTGGGCCCTAATTGAGTGCACTGGTCAGCATTGCTCAGGATAAACCTCAAGTGGATTCACTGAAGGATAAGAAGACCTTTGACTGCTGCATGAAGCTGAAAGGACTCTGAGATGTCTGTCATGCTGAGAGATTGTTCTGCCTTCCTTCAGAATTTCCTTTCACGCTTTTGCCATTCTAGAAACTCCCAAAATTACATTGTGTGTGAGAGTGTAGTAAACATTAGCATGCGGCGTAGATTGGGATCATAGGTCTAATGTAGAAGCTCCGAGCAGAGCTGGAAACATTGTTCAGCTAATCTTGGTGATTAATTCAAAAGTAAATTAAATGCTGATTTATTTATTTTTAAAAACGAGCTGGTGCCACCACATCAAGAAACAGAGTACTGGCTGTCGAAAGTTTGCCCTGAGTCTTAATATTTTTATCCAGGGAAGAGAGAGAAAGAGTTTCAAATTCCAAGCAAAATCAAATTCATTTTAGGAAATTGGTATGTAACTTTTAGAATCTGGCCTTTTAAAGAGCTGGGGTGGGGGGAAAGCTTAATTTTTTTTAATCCTAGGCAGCTGGGGATTTTCTGTTTTGGGGGTATAATGATTTGGGAAGAAATCAAGGCCCTTTAAAATGAAGGGGTGTTGAGTCAGAACTCTGCTGGTCGATTTGAGTCCAGTAGCTCCTTAGACACCAGGTATAGCAACAACAAAAAGGGGGGAAAAAACCATAACCCTATAGAACTAGAATAAGGTACCCATAAGGTACATCTATGGTCTGAGCTGTGATATTGTTTGGGTACTGTTGTAATTTTGTGTTTTTATGTTTATTTGGAATGTTTAGCACAGATACATAGAGGCTAGAGCAGGGCTACGTACAAGTTGTTTATATTTGTATTAATTTTGTGTTTGTATTAAATTTGTGATATATTATTCACGATATCACTTGTATCAATATTCGCCCATGATTTCATGTTGGCTCCTTAGAGACCAACAAGATTTGGGGGGCTTTCAAGCATCAAATCTGCCTTGGTCGGACAGAAGTAGGAATGAAGATTCCTGTGTCCCAGTCTGAAGATAGGCTTGTCGCAAAGAAAGAAGTCAAGAGGAACTGTTCCACTGGAGACCACCATGGCTAGTGTAGTGGAAATTTCGTGGGAGAATTTCCTGAAGGTCTAATTTCACTTAGCCGGTTAAACCTGCCATTTCCCCTCACACTTGTGTTAAGGCACCCCTTCCTAAATCAAGACCGCAACCTCTTGAGCCTTCCCAAATGTTACTACAACCATGGTCCCAGGATTCCTGTACTTGATTACATCCTAAACGTGTCCTAACTCTTCTCCGTTTGCATGAATAGTGTTCAGTACTTTAGTTGGGCTTGTAAGGAGCGGGCACATTCTTAAAAACCAAACATTTCTTCTTCCTCCTCAGTCCGTCCGACTATTCTAGTTTCCAACATTCTACCCCGTTTCCCCAGAACTCCCATCAAGAAACCGAACCAGTGGCTTTTCAGATAGTGCCAGCTTGGTGTAGCGGTTAAAGTTTTGGACTGGGATCTGGCCAATCCAGGTTCAAATCCCCACTCTGCCATAGGTGACCTTGGGCAAGACGCACACTCTCGCCTTAACCTACCTCGCAGGGTTGTTGCAAGGACAAAATGGAGGAGAGGAGGCCAGTGCAAGCCACTTTGGCTTCCCAATGGGAAGAAATGCAGGGCATAAATGAAGTTAAATAAATAAATAGAGGTGTGCTTTTCAGTGGCTCTTGGACCCCTCGATTCTTCTCCCATCCTCCAACCCGTCAGTCAAGGAGCATCCTTGTCAATTAAAATTGAGGTGTGCAACAGGCTGGGTGGTGTTATTCATGAACCATTGTAAATCCCAGCTTGGTCTTTCCATTGCTCTTCTCCAGACTGGTTCTTAGGGGGGATGCGAATGGTTGAGACTTAGGCAGGCATGAACAAAATGACTCGCCCTGCTGAGATCCTTTCAGGAAAGATTATCTTTTTAATAACAAAGGAGCCTTGAGCTTTCCAGATTCCTCCCAGGCTGTTTCATGAGTTAATCAGCCAGAATAAAGCACCTTTTAGAGGGAGGGAGAATCATTGGTTCGAAGAGGAGGGGGTTGGTTGGAGGCATATATTCATACACTGAATATATGTTTGTTAATTCAAGGTAAAAATTAACAAAGGAAGAACCGAGAGTGCAGGAAGCAAATACCAGAACTCGTAAGACAAATTAACTTATTATGAGCCATGTTTCAAGACAGGCTTTTTAATTTCTTGTTATTTTTTTATAATTTTTAGTTATTTAAGATGCACTAGCACAAATAAATTACTAAAGCTCACCAGTTTAGAGACTGGGAAAGCTCTCCTTGACTGCGCTGTGTTTGGTGATTAAAATTTATGTACAAACTGGGAATTGCTTAACTTTTTGTTAGCGAAGAAGAAGAAGAGTTGTTTTTTATATGCCAGCTTTTTCTACCACTTAAGGAAGAATCAAACTGGCTTACAATCACCTTCCCTTCCTCTCCCCACAACAGACACCCTGTGAGGTAGGTGGGGTTGAGAGAGCTGTGAGTTGCCCAAGGTCACCCAGCTGGCTTCATGTGTAGTTTCATCCAGCAATACAGTTCTCATGTTCTAACCCACCATGTAAAGAGGGTTGTGTGGACAGCCTTTTGAGGACTACTTGGTGTTTGGGTTTCTGCTTTTAAAATAAATCTAACATAGCTCTTGTCTTGTAAAAGGTAAAGGTCCCCTATGCAAGCACCGGGTCATTCCTGACCCATGGGGTGACGTCACATCCCAACGTTTTCTAGGCAGACTTTGTTTATGGGTGGTTTGCCTGTGCCTTCCCCAGTCATCTTCCCTTTACCCCCAGCAAGCTGGGTCCTCATTTTACCGACCTTGGAAGGATGGAAGGTTGAGTCAACTTTGAGCCGGCTACCTGAAACTGACTCCCGTCGGGATCGAACTCAGGTCGTGAGCAGAGCTTTTGACTGCAGTACTGCATATTACTGGCTGTGGGTGTAGTAATGGCCACCGACATGGATAGCATTAAAAGGAGATTAGACAGATTCATGGAGGAGAGGTTCATCAGTAGCTACTTGTCAAGGGAACCTCCACATCCAAGAGCAGTAAACGTTTGAATATCTGTGCTAGGAGGCAACATCAGAGATGTCATCTGTACCTTTCAGCCCTGCCCGTTGGTTCTGTTTCCTGGTCATGCTAAGGGCTGTGGGGGAATTCTGGGAAAGTGGGGTGGATTGTTGGAAGCTTGGATGGAGGAAGAAGAAATATTACAAGTCCAGTGGAAATATCAAACCCTGCTCATGTGGACAAAGAACAGTCAGAGTCCTGGACTAGATGGATCGTTGGTCTTAATGAAATGTAAACTACAGCACCATTAATTTTTACTCCCTGATGAAATAGTAATATCCTTAAATATCTTCTGGCAAATATTAAAGAGAGACCAACGTCAGGAAAAACAGTGCTACACAAAAACGAAAGGCTGACATTGATACCTGTTCAAGGCATTTTAATATAGCGTTGATTTTCAATTATTAATGTGACGCGTTTCCATTTCTTCTTAGGTAACGGGTATAGTAGGCAGAGCAGATGTCTTGGCCTGTCTGCTATTTCTGTTGGCGTTTCTCTCCTATAATAGGTATGTCTTTTTCAAGATAAAAAAATATTGGCTGGGATACTTATTTTCCAAGGGGGGGACGACAAATAAATAAGACATCGCAGCTAGCGGGATCTGCTTTACCCTGCCAAACCCTACATATCACACCCTCGGTAACCTTATTCCTTTTCTTGTCTCATCTCTCTCTGCAGCGGGTGTGGGGAATGGTAGCTAATGGCGGCAGCTCAACTACATTGATTAAATTAGGGGAACTGGATGCTCTTATAGTACATCGAACCATAGGAGACCAGCGTCCCTGTTGTGTTGCCACCTGCAACAATACCTTAGCAGTGTTCGTGGTGCACACCTCTTACAGGTGGTGCCGTTTTTCATTACTGGTAGAACCTTGGTGGCCTTCTAAATAAAAGAAACTTCTGAAGGGAACCCTACCGAGTGGAGGAACAGCAGGGGAAGGGGGCCCAATCCTTCCCCAACCTATGCTTCTCTGCTTCAAAGGTTTTCCCTTTGTAGGGTTTCAAATGCATTTACACAAGGAAAGTATGTTTGGAATTGTACGGGAGATGGAGACAAGAACAGCTAGAGCAGGGGTATCAAACATAAGGCCCGGGGGCTGGATCCGGCCCCTTGGGAGCTCTTATCCGGCCTGCGAGCCAGCCAAGGCAGCCCCCCCTTCCACTCTCGATCTGGGCTGGCAAAACATGGCCCGGCCCGACCAAGTGGAATTTATGCCATATCCGGCTCTCATAACAATAGAGTTTGACACCCCTGAGCTAGAGGGGGCATGTATGATTTTTGAGCGGAGGAACAAGAGGCGGGGAAACTTTTGTCCCCGCTGCCTTGTGATACATTCCCCCCACTTGCATCTGTTTGCATAATATTTAGAGAGCCAGTGTGGTGTAGTGGTTAAGAGAGGTGGTTTGGAGTGGTGGACTCTAATATGGAGAACCAGATTTGATTCCCCACTCCTAAACATGAGCGGCGGATGTTAATCTGGTGAACCGGATTGGTTTCCCCACTCCTACACACGAAGCCAGCTGGGTGACCTTGGGCAAGTTTCAGCTCTGTTAAAGCTCTCTCAGCCCCACCTACCTCACAGGGTGTCTGTTGTGGGGAGGGGAAGGTGATTGTAAGCCGGTTTGATTCTTCCTTAAGTAGAGAAAGTAGGCATATAAAAACCAACTCTCCTCCTCCTCTTCTCCTAGTATGGCAGTTCCAGGGGGTGATATTTGTTTCTGAGGGCGGGAGAAGGAATTATTGGCTTCTTCTCAGGACGGTCCTGATTAGTGCCATACCACACAGTCTAGGAGTGCAGTGGTTTGCCCTTCTCACCTCCTGTACTGTCAGAACCCCCTGTCCAGGCTCTTATGCAGGCAGTTTGGCTCTGGCATGCTTGTGAGTGTGGGGAAGGAAGAGCCAGTGTGGTGTAGTGGTTAATAGCGGTGGTTTGGAGCGGTGGAGTCTGATCTGAAGAACCAGGTTTGATTCCCCTCTCCTCCGCATGAGCAGTGGAGGCTAATCTGGTGAACTAGATTTGTTTCCCCACTCCTACACACGAAGCCAGCTGGGTGACCTTGGGCTAGTCACACTCTCTCAGCCCCACCTACCTCACAGGGTGTCTGTTGTGGGGAAGGGGAGGGAAGGTGATTGTAAGCTGGTTTGAGTCTCCCTTAGGTGGTAGAGAAAGTGGGCGTATAAAAACCAACTCCCCCCCCCAATAAGGCATGTGCCTCACAGGGCTTTCACTTCTGTTTAAGCGCCTTGGGAAAGCCTGTGAGTCTGCGGAACTTCCATTTTTATTTATTTATGAAGACCTTTATTATATCCCCAGTGAGGCTTACAGCATCGAAAGGTGCAGGATACAAAAGCTCAGCAGGTCTGAGTTTGGACCGCCCCTGAATGGGATCCCTCCCAGGAGTATGCCTCCTTGACTCCTCTAAGGAAGAGAGATAAAAATGAAATGGAAAAAAAATGAAAATGAAAGAAGCATTAAAAAAGGGGGAAAAACCCACAGCACCAAATCATTAATAAAACACAAAGAAGAAGAGTTGGCTCACCAGATTAGCTTCTGCCAGTCATGTAGAGGAGTGGTGGATGGAACCCGGTTCTCCAGATTAGAGTCCACCGCTCCAAACCATCGCTGTGAACCACTACACTACGTTGGCTCTCAGCAGTGTGCCACTAAACCCCAATTGACAAAAAACAGCAGGGAAGAACTAGCAGGAAACATCCAAGATTCAAGTAATAAAAACAGTAATTAAGCAAGATGTATTAAACAAAGCTGTAAAAAATTGCAAGTTGTGCAGAAGCAACCACTTAAATGCCAAAGGTCATCTGTGATCGGCAATTGGTAAAGTACAGTGCATTGGGACTTCAAGGCCAGCAAAGAATTTTGCATTGGGAAATATGATTTGTATGTGGTTGAACTGCCTCCGTACTGGAAAGTCTAATCCTGTTGAAATAAGGGTTATTACATGGATAAATAAATAATTAAACCTTGTAATTGCAAGGAATGCCTGTCAAAGCCTCTGTGCCGTGCAAGTAAAGAATGGCAGTTTGCATGCTTTAAAAATGTTTGGTTTCTGGCAACTTTACAGCGAAGATTAATAGCTTGCAGAGTGCTTATTTCTCTTTAAAAGCGTTTCCTTTTTACATCAAACATAGTCGTGTTCAGGGTTACCCAGTATGTGAGGGGGAAATTCTTTAATGTGGATTGATCTGTTGTGTAAAAACTGTCGAAAATATTTCAAGATTGCAGCGGAGGGTGGGGGGACGACGACAAGAACTGTGTTTGTTCACTATTTATAGAGCTGAACCAAATTTTGTGAACATTTTTATGTATTTCAGAGCATGGCCCCACTTTTTGCAGCGGTGTTGAGGTGGGAGAGATGCCTGTAAGGGCACAAAAGTATATGTGGGAGGGTGGAGGTGCCCCCCCCAATTTACTGGTGATGCTTCATGTTTTGCCTTGTCCAGATTTTACTCTGAGTGAGGAGGCAAGATGAGTCAGAGGACCCCTCTTCATCGCTGGTGGCCTTCCCTGTAATCCCACCCTGGGCTGTGCGGTTGGTTCCATTGGCTGTCCTCCTAGTGCGGCAAGACAAGAGACAGTCCCGTGTGGCAGAGGCAACCACATATAAAGTGCCCCACGTAAAATGCCTGCCCTGCAAGCTGGGCAAGAAGGCAGGGAGCATTGCCTGGTTGGTAACTTGGGGAAATGGGGGCCGGTCACATGTCAGCAGTGAGCACTTTCTGGCTCCTTGGCAGTTGCCTGAGAGTATTGCCCCCCCCCCCCATAAGCTGGCCCTTCCCTTTTCAGGGGGTTACCACATTATGTATTCCCAGTGATGTATTAAGAGTTTGAAACTGTTATAAAAAATACTGTTCGCACTTTGGCCCCTTTAGCTGTGAAGACGTCTTCCAACCATTTTTTAGCCGTGGCATCCAAAAACCCTTTTAAAGAGTTGTTTTTTATAACGTTTTCAAACTCTTAATACATTGCTGGGAATACATAATGCGGTAACCCCCTCAGTCTGAGGGTTTGCTGCAGTCCTGTCTTCGATTCTTTCCCTTCTGTTTTTCTTACTTGTTCCTCTTCCCGGTCACTACTTTTTTTGCCCTTGTATTTGTCTCCCTTGCTATTCTGCTCTTAACAGAAGCATTTTCCCCCAGTTTGTATTACGATGAAGGTTGTCTTGCTAACTGCCATTATACTGAGGATTTTGTATCTAATTTAAGGAAATCTCGCTTAATAGACAAACAGCAACTGTGTTTATTTTTAGTAATTTCTTGGGTTCTCCTTGCAGGAGCGTGGATCAGCTTTATGTTGGGGAACATTTCCCTCCGACTGCTTCGCTCTTCTTCTTGCTGCTTAGTTTATTTCTTGGGACTTGTGCAATGCTCGTAAAGGAAACGGGGATCACGGTGTTTGGTGTCTGCTTGGTATATGACGGCTTCCTGCTTTCCCAAAACAGACTCAGATTGTGAGTGAACAACATTTTTTCTTTCCAGTTCTCTGGTTTTGGTGTGATCGGTCTAGCAAATAAAACCACAAAATTGACAAGTTTTATAGTTATATAATTGACAACCAATATATTTGCTAAGCCACCTGACTACATATACATGTGTAAGTTACGTTATGATATACTGATTGCCTTAAAAGGGGTGTGTGTAGGAGAACTAGTCATGTAGTCACCTGGAGTAGTAATAATTAACTCCAGGCAACCACGCCGGGAAGCATTACAAATGCTAGCGGCTGTCTTGTGTAAGTCAACCGGACACGAGGGCAGGTGGGCTTAGTGACACTTGTGGACTTATTTATAAGGCCATGGTAAGTGAGGGGTGGGGTTGTGGCTCAGTGGTAGAGCATCTTCTTGGCATACAGAAGGTCCCAGGTTCAATCCCTGGCATCTCCAGTTAAAGGGACTAGGCAGGTAGGTGATGGGAAAGATTCTGAGACCCTGGAGAGCCACTTCTGGTCTAAGTAGACAATACTGACTTTGATGGACCAAGGGTCTGATTCGGTATAAGGCAGCTTCATGTGTTTATTTGTTCATGTGACTTACAGTATATTCCTAAGCAGGGTCGCACCCTTCTAAGCAGTTCCCTTCAATGGATTTAGAAGGCTGTAATACTGTTTAGGGTGGGGCTGATGGATAGTTGTCATCCGTCTCAAAACAGAATAGCTGGCACATTTTGTATAAACAAGAATTGTAGAGAACTTTGTTCAGTGAAAAGTAATTCCATGTCATCAGTAGTCCTGAAGCTGTACGAAAAAGATAAGCTAGATATGTAAAGTCAACTTGAGGTGAGCTTGAGGACTTGGAGTTCCCTGGTGGGATATTTTTAATTTCTGGGATTGGTGTCTCCCCTGCCCCCCGGTGCCAGGCCCTCCCCCAGATTTACCCCATTGGTGCTTCCTGGATCAGAAGAAGGCTCTGCCTGTTCTAATGAATGCGCTGCAACTAGGTCCCATTAAATAAGGCACAGCCACTACTGTCGCAAGTGGCCACCACTGGCCTGATGCTAGAGAAGAGGGAGGGGGGCTGGAGGAAGGACGCCTGAGCAGCCAACATAACTTCTTGTAAGACCTCCTCCTCTCACGAGAGCTTGGGAGAGCCAACCAGGCCTGCACGGCTGCCTATACTGGCCTTCATAATGGGCCAAAGCACAGGCCAGCGAGGTGAGCAGTGTTAGCTCGCTCCACAGGCTGTGGGAAAGAGGCCGAGAAGAAGACCAGGAACAAGGTGGCAAGAACCCTCTCTCCTCTCCATACCTCAGGCGCTGAGGGGGGCATAAATGAGTGGTGATGGAAGGGGACGCGGATGATCAGGGGCCTATGAGGAAAGGCTGAGGGGGTTGGGAACGTTTAGTCCGGAGAAGAGGAGGTTGAGGGGGGACATGATTGCTCTCTAAGTATGATTCTATGCCCCCCCCCAATTCCTGCATTTAGAGGAGGCCAGGGAGTTGTTCCTGTTGGCAGCAGAGGATAGGACTCGCAATAATGGGTTTAAGTTGCAGACAGAAAGGTACCGGTTGGATATTAGGATTTTTTTCTTTTTTAACAGTAAGAGTTGTTCGACAGTGGAATCAGCTACCTAGGGAGGTGGTGAGCTCCCTCTCACTGGCAGTCTTAAAGCAGAGGCTGGACAAACACTTGTCAGGGATGCTCTAGGCTGATCCTACATTAAGCAGGTGGTTGGACTACATGGCCTGTATGGCACCTTCCAACTCTGTGATTCTATGACACCTCATTCCTGTATTTAACTAGCGGTCCACCCCACGTTTAATACACGACACCCACACATACCATGTAAGATGCTTTTTATAGTAGTATGATAAGATGTTAAGTAACATGGGGAGGAAGAAGCCCCTAAAGATTTTTTTAAAAAACTTGGGCAAGTGACACAAATTGCAAAATTCTTCCGGTCCTGGCATAAATAACTGTTGTAATCCATCATCTCTCTTTTATAAGGAAAACAAAGTTGCACAGGCGTAAAATACTGAGCACCATAAACTGCTGAAGTCTTGCTCAATAACAAGTTAGTACAGATATAAAGATGCATGGCACATGGGCCAGGCAGCCTTATTTCTGGAAGCTCTACTGTCCAGATGTGGCAGCTATATAATGTTATCGAAGCAATAAAACACAATAGTTAGCAGCTGGCAGTGTGAGGGATTCATCTAGCAGAAGAAGGGAGGGGAAAAGGTGCTTGGTGAACAATCCAAGACACCCGTTAGCTTTAGACAGCCAAGATTTCTAGGGATGAACTCTAACCAAACAAATGGTGTGGCTTGTATTCTGCTACTCTTCTCAATGCCTGAAGTAGGGTTACCAACCCCCAGGTAGCACCTGGAGATCTCCCGCTCTTACAATTGATCTCCAGATGACCAAGATCAGTTCCCCTGGAGAAAATGCCTGCTTTGGAGGGCGGACTTTATGGCATTATACCCTGCTGAGGTCCCACCCTCCCCAGTCTCCACTCCCAAAATCTTTAGGAATTTCCCAACCAGAGCTGGCAACCCTAGCCTGAAGCCTTTCTCCAGCCTATGAAGCCTTTGAATTAAAGATTGAAGTAGACTTGACCATGTCAGTCTCAAATCAGGAGGCTATCTGGAAGCATTAAAGGCATATGTATACTTTTGCTGTGTTCGCAGCCATGAAGAACAACTGGAAAGACCACTCTTTACAGAACTGGGTTGTGGCCTTTGGTGTGGGATCGTTCTTGCACCACTTCTCACTCTTCTGTTGCTGAGTAAATGCTGACTAAGCATTTTGGTTTCCTCTCTGTGTGAATGAGTAGGAAATTAGAAGCCATCTTCTCATATAAGGTTTTCATTTCTCTCTTGATATTTAATTAGCAGAAATGGAGGGGTGCATCAAAGAATGGCTCGGCAGCCCGCGGTTTCCCTCCACGCCGCTTCCTTGCAGTTGCCTTCGTCCAGCAGGGAGAATGGAAAGCACCGCGTGGCTCACAAGGGGACGTGGAACTCCTGCCATCCTGCGTCACCGAAGGAACAGCGGCACAGCAGCCTCTCTGTCTTGCGGAAAGCTGCAGGGGCTGTGTTTAGGTATCGCATTCAAATAATTGCCTGGCGTTTGCAACACGCACGTGATTGCTTTTGTTATGGTGGCAAGAGGAGCACTGCTTAGTATGCATCCCCTGTCCTCCTGTTTCTTTTTTAATGTGCCGATTTAGTTTGAGGAGGAACTGTGGGACAGGGAGTGGCTTTGTGATGGGAACTGAAGAACGCCATCCACCAAACACTGCTGCAGTTCTGCCTGGTGTGGTGGGATTTGCATGGGCCATGATGAAATTTGCAAAGGTCAACGTTCAATACGTTGATCTGCAGTGTGGTGGCCGTGGGAACGATGTCACCTGAGATGTGTTTCCTTCTGCTCACTTGGCTTCTTCTGCAAAGCAAGGAGCCAATCCTGGCTTTTCTCCGCTTCGTTGGCTTAGGCTGTGCTTCAGAACAACCTAGGATGCCTCCTCTTTGCGTTTACAGGGAGTGCCAGCTGCCTTTATCATAGGAAGAGGCTTGGCTCGGAACCTCTTATCGCGTTGTTGATCCTTCCAGTTGTTTTGTGACTGGACCCAGACCATGTGACAGCCGTTCTCTGATAGCCTCCCACCCATGGTGGCCATTTTATTTTGGAGCCCGCTCCTTGTTCCCAAAACTCCAAACGTGCCCACAGGTACAACAAGGTAGGGATCCCTGGCTACTAAGATTGCTTTTTCTGCCATGTTTCCGCGACATGTCCTTGATGCATTTGGTTTCCGGTTGAATTTTAGAGTTTGGATAGTGATCCAAGCCAAATTATCTTGTCAAACAGGCGGGTGTGTGAGGAGCAGCAGCTACTCCCCTGTACGGTTTTGTCACCAGGATGGCAACTTTCCAATGGGAACAGGAACCGAGTGCTGCACGTCCCCCTAATATTTTCTGAGCTCAATGGGATGGATCGTGGTGTAGGATGTACTTTGCTCAATTTCCTATCCCTCAGTTGTAAATGATTGAGTTGTAAATAAGTCGCATTAGTAGTTATCCATTTTTAATCCTTCCTTAATAGAGCGCAGGGCTGCTAATTGGATATGCTTGTTTCCTGACATTATGTTTCAGTCACTGACTGATCTTTTTCTTGATGCATTTGATGATGAGCTTAGTGACTCTTTTAAAGGGGAATGGGACCGTGTCTGTAGATTTCAGCAAGGATTAAAGAAACAAAATTTCCTTCAAGGGCAAGGCATGTACAGCTGCAGTAAGTACACAGCCACTTTGCAGAACCATGTTGTAGTAAAGGGGTTTCAGGACAGGGTGATTTAAACAAATCTGTAGTTACATTCATTGTCGTTTTCAGCCGTCCATGTCCTGTACATCAGTTATAGCCAGCGTGGTGTAGTGGTTAAGAGCAGTTGTTCGGAGTGGTGGACTCTAATCTGGAGAACCGGGTTTGTTTCCCCACTCCTCCACATGAGCGGCGGATGCTAATCTGGTGAACTGGGTTGGTTTCCCCACTCCTCCACATAAAGCCAGCTGGGTGACCTTGGGCTAGTCTCACTCTCTCAGCCCCAGCTACCTCACAGGGTGTCTGTTGGGGGGAGGGGAGGGGAAGGTGATTGTAAGCTGGTTTGATTCTCCCTTAAGTGGTAGAGAAAGTCGGCATATAAAAAACCCCAACAAAACCTCCTCTAAGTACCTATACATTACAATATTCAATATTTTTAGTTATTTTTGCAATTTTTTCCGAAAAAGTAACTCTTACTCCTGAAAAAGGAGACATTTTCAGTCCGATGTGCTCATACTGGAGGCATCCCAAGCCAATGCAACCAGGCAGATCAGAAAAATTAAAAGGAAAACAATCCTATGTAGATGCCCAGATACAAATCTACAAATGCATCAGTGCCAAATAAAACCTTTTCTATGGTGTTCACCAGCGCAAGATGAAATAACAGAAGCAGTATCACATTGTTCCCATGCTGCATATGTTACTAACCTAGTCGAACCATTTGGCTGTCAGTAGTATCACCGATCTTAATTTGTTCCAAAAAGGGGTTTGCTGCCTTCTGCATATGGCTGTATAATTTTGACAGTTGTATTTGTGTAGCCTATACTTAAGCCTTGGGCTTGAAAAGACGTGACACCAACCCTGGGAAAAGGTCCTTTATATATTCAGCATTTATTACTTTGTAGTGTGACAAACGTTGCTGCAATGATGTGAAATATGTTACCATCATTCACATGCTTTGGGTTGGAACTAGAGAGGTGTATCCAGCCACACTCCAAGACAATTTTGGGGTATAATCTTTTGAGAGTCAAAGCTCTGTTGATCAGATAGATGTTTCATGATCGCTCGTTTGAACGCCGCTCCTTCGGCGGTGTTAAATGGAAGATACGATAACTTACCCTATTCAGATAGGCTTTGTCCATGTGATCTGAAGAGAGTCGACACACTATTTCATATGAATTTGGAATGTCCCCAATTCAATTCATATAGCAATCAATGGATTACCCCTGTTTTAATCAAATTACCTACCACCGTAATAAAAGATAACATAGTCCCCTTTTTGCTGGTGGATAGAGATCCGAGAACAACAGTGGTGGTGGCCAGGCATCTCTCCACCATATTTTGCTTAAAGAAATAAAGGCTCCCCATTGACTGCTTGAGACATTTGGGTCATGGGAGCTTGAAAAAGAAAAGAAAAGGATCGGATAGGTGAAGGGAGCTTTGAATATCGAAGCTTATACCTCAAAATTTTTGTTGGTCTCTAAGGTGCTGTTGGACTTGAATCCAGCGCATCTACTGCAGATGAACATGGGTGTCCTCTGAAACAACCATCTTCCAAGGAGCCTTCCTCCGACAGAAGAGCCACATAAGTTGGAGGGAGGCTCCTTAGAGGGGAGGGAAGTTTCAGACTTCAGCCAAAAGGAAAAGTGGGGTATTAATATTTTAACAAATAAACTTTGCTCAGTGGATTGGTAGGATGGGAGTAGGATCCAGCCCAGAATGTACAGTCAGTGGCTGCCTCAGTTATCTTGAGTAGGGTGGTTCCTTTGTGATTACTCCACCAATGTACTGTTTAGTCAACAGAGTCAAATGATACGGCTTTGTGTAGTATGCACTGCTTCAGGCTGTTGTGTGTGTGTGTGTAGGTGAGCTGTATTCCACAACAACAGCAAAATACCCCCTGGGTATTTGCAAGGAAAGGGCTGGCTTTTTCCTTGCTAGTTTTCTGCATTCAAAGACAACTTATATGCAGTCCAAAGTACCAAGCCTTCCTGCTTCCAGGCATCTGGTTCAGGAAGAATTTTCTAACAGTTAGAGCGGTTCCTCAGTGGAACAGGCTTCCTTGGGAGGCGGTGAGCTCTCCTTCCCTGGAAGTTTTTAAGAAGAGGGTAGATGGCCATCTGTCAGCAATGCTGATTCTGTGACCTTAGGCAGATCATGAGAGGGAGGGCATCTTGGCCCTGGTGATCCCTTCCAACTCTATGATTCTATGTATGCGAGTGTTTACATAAGTCACCAGCGATACCGGCCTCCTTAGGGGAAAAGTTACATTTGTGCTTGGGATTGTGTGGAAACGGCTGTGGAGGTGATTGCAACCCCAACGGGGCTCTTGGCATTTGTTCAGACATTCAGACAAAGCAAGTGACGCTTTCCTAAGACTGTACAGGTGCCGGTGGGGGAATTGCATATGCAAATGTTCTCCCACATTTTTTAAAAAAAGCCCTTTCATGTGAAAAGCCAGCACCTCAGGGACCCCGGAGTTCTCCCAGCATCAGATCCTGTGCTCTGCTGAGCAGTGGAGCAGATTATTAGATTGTTAGACCTGCCCTCGAGTTGTGCAGGGATTTTAAATGCACCTGGTTATTTAACTTGGTTAAGCACCTTTTGAAATGCTTCACTCTACAAAAAAATAAATAAATAAAAGGGAGTAATTCACCACACTTGGGAAGACTGACAGCTTTATAGGAGAACTTCTCCGCCGTTAAATGGTGTATGGAAGCATAATTTTCTAATGGGAATTAAAAGGGAGCACCAGGTAGTTTAACTACCATTTTGTGCCTTTACAAATCTCTCTCTTTTTTTTTTACAACCTTCCAATTATCATCTTGTAGTTAAGTTCTGCACAGCACGGTGAACTCAGCCCCCCCACCCCTCCTTGACATTTCGTTTAACATGATGCTGATGACATGTTCCTGCCTTTTCCATCTAGCAAAAAAGTTGCCTTACGTTTATTCTTTAAAACTTTCTTTTTTAAATCTCACCTTTACCAAACTTGACATTTCCCCCATGTTTACAAATAAGAACAAATAGGGTTCAGGAGTGTTTGATTTTTTTCTTCTGGTTAGAAATGAAGTGGTTGCTTGTTTCTTATTGCTTCGCAGTAGAGAGTTGACCTCGGTTGTAAGGAAAGTTAAAGAGTGTTCTCCCCTGCCCCAGCCATTCTCATGACTTGAAATGATGGGGGAACTATTTGGCCCATTGGGGAAACGTGTACACTTGTGGGTTTCCTCAGTGGACTTAATAAAGCCTTAATAGAACCTCTTCAAGCTGGGAAGACCATATGCAGTTGTTGCAGTCTGAACAGGGCACCCACAACTCGTGTCTCACTATTAGACAGGATGGAAACCCTGGACCCGACCTGCGTGGTATAGTGGCTAAGAGCGGTGGTTAGGAGCAGTGGACTCTTAATTTGGAGAACCGTGTTTGATTCCCCACTCCTTCACGTGAGCGACGGACTCTAATCTGGTGAACCGAGTTGTTTTCCCCACTCCTACACATGATGCCAGCTGGGCTAGTCACACAATCTCAGCCTCACCTACCTCACAGGGTGTCTTTTGTGGGGAGGGGAAGGGAAGGTGATTGTAAGCTGGTTTGAGTCTCCCTTAAGTGGTAGAGAAAGTTGTCATATAAAAACCAGTTCTTCATTATTAATTCATAGTGTTGCCAGAAGTTGGAGGTGACTTGACAACACTTACACACACACTCGCGCGCACACACACACACACAAAGCGCCTTAGAGACCAACACATTTTTGGGGTATAAGCTTTTGAGCGTCATCTAACAATGTCTCTAAGGTGCTGCTGGACTGGAATCTGCCTCTAATTGTGATTAATAGGAAGTGGTTTGGGAGGATTGTACTGTGCCTCGATTTACTTCCAAGTCCTGTAGGTCCTCCATCGTTAGCAGAGCTTGGTACCAAGTGTGTGGTGTAGTGGTTAGAGTGTCAGACTAGGATCTGGGAGGCCCAGGGTTCAATCTCCACTCTGTTATAGAACTTGCTGGGTGTGGATGAAATGGAGGGGAAGAGAACAGTGTAAGCTGCTTTGGATTCCCATTGGGGAGAAAGGTGGGCTATAAATATACTAACAATTGAGCATCAATTGTTGCTTTCCCCCCCTTCCACCACAGATACAGATCTTTAGGCACAATGGTGTCTCTTGCTGGGCATTTATCTGTTCACCACGGAATGAAGTCTGGAGTCTCCCATGTATGCAATGTAGGAAAGTACTGAGAACTGGTGAAGTATCCGTTTGAGTCGAGGGAGATTTGTTTGTTTGGTCTGAACGCTCAGCCGGCAAGTTAAGATCCTCTTCTCATGCCCGGCTCTCCGTGCCCCTACTTATAGAGGTGAGGCGGATGGTGTACGGAGGCGGGGCTTTTTCAGTGGTGGCACTTAACATTTGCAGCGTCCTCCTCTGTAAGGCTCACCCGGCACCTATTTTACTGTCCTTTATGCGTAAAGCAGAACCAGGCTTTTAACGGAGGGATTCCATCTTTTTTAGCTGTTTTCATGATCTGCCTCTAGCCTCAGATGTTGTTTGAATGTTGTTTTTAATGCCTTGTTTTATTATTTATAGTTCTTACGTAGTTTTTATGATTTTGTTCTACTGTCTTTATTTTTGTGAAAGACCTGTCCTTGAGCAGGTCTCTGGAGAGTCTGTATGTGTGTGTGTATATATATATATACACACATGTCCTGAATAATAGAGCTGCATGCTGTGTTTCTCCTCTCATTTCCTCTGGAGAGGTTGTGTGTGTAGACACAAACACACACACCCTGAATTATAGAGCTGCATGCTGTGTTTCTTCTCTTAAGGAATAATTAAATAGCTGTCTCTTTGCTGCTAAGGGACTGCTATTTCACTCGAGGCAGGATGTGTTTCAGCATTTTCTAGATTTTTATTTGGTTTGGTCAGAATAATCACCCCCCCCCCCAAAGGAACAGGAAATTTCTCTTGCAAACTACTGGGGTTCTTTAACAATATTTAATTCTTTCCTTACGATCGGGCAGATTTATAGCAGGGAGTGGCGTGGCTATTGTGCTTTAACATAACCAGTGTGTTGCATAATAGGACGTGCTGATCTGTGAGGAATAGTTTTGCAAGCTTTGGCCAGGAAGATAAATATTGGTTGGCTAGCTCTATTTCATAGTTATTCTGTGCATTTGTAATTGGGCTGTCTGTACTGGATGAGTTTTGCTGAGGTCAGTGGGATCAGATTGTTTACACTGGAGTTTTTGGGCAAGGGCCAACACACACGCCAGGCCTTTGGATGCTGGCTTCCCAGCTACTTTTTCCAGTACCAACAAAACAATAGAAAAGAGAGATGTGACCATGCTGGAGGAAGCATGCCAATGGCAAAGTTTTTGGGTAATTAAAGTTTCAAGACCTACCGATTTCTTATGTTCGGTTCTGCTGCTCAAAATTGTAAAGAGAAGCTAGCAAGATGTAAAGGATGAAATGCGGCACTACACCAGCTTCCCTGTTCAGTTGTTGCTTGGTTTTGAAAGTCAGTACACACACAGAGAGAGAGAAAACTGCCCTTATGTTTTTCATGTGTCCACCCTAGTGGTGTACATTTATCAGCCTAAATCATTTTGTTGAATATATTTTAGGCTTTGTCTCATTGGGGCCGCCTCTTTACTGGGGGACCAGGTCTCCTGCTCTCGTGCCAGATCTCCTGCACCTCTGGTCCCCCACTGCTGCCCATTGCAGCTGCTGAAGAAATTGGGTGGGGAAGTGATGTGGTGGCAACATCACTTCCGGCTGTGTTACTGGGAGTGGCATCATGCACCGCCATGGTGCTGTAGCAGTCCCGAAAACCATGGAGTTTGGGGGGATTGCTAGAGAGTTGTATTGACGTTGTGACCTCAGTTTCAGTTATACAACTGGAAGTGGCGTGGTGTGGTGTCAAGCAGCATTGCAAGATGCTGGCCACACCCACAAAAGCTCTCCATGAAAGGGAGCCCTTGGCTGTCTACCCTACTCTTATACATTACAAAGTCTTTGTGTTAGTTGAGCAAGGACTTTGCATCAGTCTTCTGCAGAAGTTTTGTACTTCCCAGACTCACACATTCCTTTCCCTACTTTTGGTTGGGGGTGTATTGACAAAAACGCTTGCAGCCTTTCCATTATAAATTGAATAAAATGAATAAATTTATCCTGCTTCAACTGCCCCGTGGAGCCTTTTTTGGCTCCATTGCGAAACTCATGTGCAGCCATCTAAGTGACATGACTTATGAAGGCAGTACATGGGATGGTCTGAATTGGGAGTCGAACTCAGTTGTTACGAGGGCCATAAATGTCACTTGCTTGGGCTGGGCCATGTGTACCATAAAATGTAATGCCAGGTACCAGAGATACAAACTTTATAGAAAACAATTAATGATTTTTTTTTTACTTTTTTGCGTAACATACAAACATGCCTAAAACAATAACACTCTAACAGTATTTTCTTTTGTTTAACAGTCTTTGATAATTGACACCTCGGGATGGGGGAGGTGGGGTGGCTGCCACGGTTGGTGAGCCTATAGTGGGTCTCACCAGCCAAGATCAGGACTGGAGGAGAGGTGTCTGCCTTGACTGGCTCGCAGGCAAGATAAGAGCCCTCAAGAGGCTGGATCTAGCCCCCGGGCCTAATGTTTGACACCCCTGGTCTAAATACAGAGGGTCAAGATGCAGCCACTTGTGGTTGCGAGGAGAAAAAGGCGTGCATGAATCTGGGGAACACAAAACTCCCTTTGATGTCTACTTCAGAGTCCTCATGGTGTAGTGGTTAAGAGCAGTGGACTCTAATCTGGAGAACCGGGTTTGATTCCCCACTTCTCCACATGAGTGGCAGATGCTAATCTGGTGATCCGGGTTGGTTGCCCCACTCCTCCACATGAAGCTATCTGGGTGACCTTGGGCTAGTCACAGCTCTCTTAGAGCTGTCACTAGCCCAAGGTCACTCAGCTGGCTTCACGTGGAGGAGTGGGGAAACCAACCACAGCTCTCTTAGAGCTGTCTCAGCCCCACCTACCTCACAGGGTATCTTGTGGGGAAGGGAAGGCGATTGTAAGCCGGCTTGATTCTCCCTTAAGTGGTAGAGAAAGTCGGCATATAAAAACCAACTCCTCCTCCGCCTTCTTGTCACTCAGTAAATACAAGGATGTTGTATGGCTTTATAACATATAAAGAGGCCCTAATAGGATATTAGAGGAAGGCACTGGCAAACCACCTCTGTTAGTCTCTTGCCATGAAAACCCCCAAAGGGGTCGCCATAAGTCGGCTGCAACTTGAAGGCACTTTACACACACACAATAGGATATTGCAGAGCTTTGGTACAGAAGTCTTTCCGGGTTTTACAGAAGTGATTTAAATCTCCTCCAGTTATAATTTAAAGCAAATAAAAATAGTTGGGCAAGGTTCAAGTATGAGTTACAGTTTTGAGTGACGGACTAGTTTGAATTGGTAATATGACAAGTTCAGGGCACATTTGTTTGTTTTCTGACTCTTTAGATTTTGACACGTTATTGCTATAGGCAGCAGCAAAAAAACAAAACAAAACTTTTTAAAGATGGATTTTCCCTCCTGCAATGACTATTATCTTCTCTCCATTAAATTGTAAAAAAAAATTGTACTTCTTTCAAGAACTAAATAAAATTATAGGATTTTTTGGCAATATACACATGTTATTTATATGCAACTGACCTTAATTGGTAAAAAAACACATTTTTTAGTTGGTTGGTCGAGTGAGAATCAAGAGTCTCTTTGTTTTGGCAGTGTGGTCTAGAAGTGTTTTGAAAACATTTGTGCTGGAATTTGGAAAATGGTTTCCACTCTAAAGGACTGATGGTTAGACTTGAAAATTTGGTGATGGCATCGGAACAATCTAGATTTTCCTCGCCCTAAATGTTCCAATTTTGAGTGGCATCTAGGATAAAGAGAACTAGCAGCATTACTTGTGTGCAAAAAGAGCCCCCGTCAAGGTCATCGCGCCTGACCCTAATCCTTGCTCTTTGCAATCTCCCTTAAACCCCCCACCCCACCCCCTTCTTGGTTTTACCCAGTCTTGTTTGATGCCCTCTTGCTTAAATCTTCTCCCCAGCTCTTCATTTCCTATTGCTGTTCGGTCAGGTTATTACAAACGTGCAAGTCGTAAAATGCACTATGCAGAAACTAATTTTGGTATTTGCGGGACAGGGAGTGACTCATAACATCATGGGAAAGACAGACTAGGACGGTAACTGGCAGGGAATTGATTAGCAAGCATTATAAAATCTGTTGCATAAATCTGAAGCCCGCCCACATCTAAACTCTGGAATTTCAAAAATTATGCTGTAGACCTGTTAGGGTAAAAGGTAACTAAAATTATCCAGGAGATGCGACATCTCAATTATGAAGGAATGTTTCAGCATGAGGGCTCAGGTATGCGTAATTATTTCTTTTAGGTTTATTTTGAACAACCTCCCCCCACGCCCCAGAGAATGAACTAGCTTTGTCAAGGAGGAGAAAGGGGTGGGATGGGAAGGAAACTTTCATCCTTGCCTTCTCTGCTGTTTTCTAGTTGGGAAAAATGTGGATACGTTCTGTGTTTTCCAGCCAGCAAATCGGAGGAGGCCGAAGATGTTAAACCCTTTCTCTCTCTCCCCCCCATCCATGGTTCTCTTCTTTGATAAAACAATCCTGGCAACGACGTGTGCAAAAGAAAAATATTTAAAAGCACCGTGGAAGGAGTGGGAAGGTGACGCTGAGCCCTGAGAAAAGACATGATATAGGTGTCGTCCTGTGGAGAATTAATGCGTAGAAGTTTATCCCATCAAGGTGTAATCCAGCCAGGGTGAAGTCTTTGTAATTACTATTGATTTGGGTCAGAGAGAGCTAAGTGCGCCCTTTCTTCTCCCATTGAAATCAATGAGATTTACAAGTGCTTAACTTAAGTTGGATTGGCCCCTCTGTTTTTATTTTGAGGGAAACATGCAACTGAAATCCATACGCTTTCCATAATCCATAATACTTAAGGCTTAAAAGGTGATACTTTTTCAGACAATGCAAATATTGGAGTTAGCAGCTAAAGGAGAGCCAGCGTGGTGTGGTGGTTAAGAGTGGTGGTTTGGAGCGGTGGAGTCTGATCTGGAGAACCGGGTTTGATTCCCCACTCCTCCACTTGAGCAGCAGAGGCTAATCTGGTGAACTGGGTTGGTTTCCCCGCTCCTACACATGCAGCTAGCTGGGTGACCTTGGGCTAGTCACCCTCTCTCAGCCCCACCTACCTCACAGGGTGTCTGTTGTGGGGAGGGAAAGGGAAGGTGATTGTAAGCTGGTTTGATTCTCCCTTAAGTGACAGAGAAAGTCGGCATATAAAAACCAACCCCTCCTCCTCTTCTTCTTCCTCTTCTTCTTCTTTCTCTTACTCTTCTTCCTCTACTTCTGACAAGTTTAGAAGAATGAATGCATGACGAATAGGTTTGGCACAGCTGAAAGAAATAATCATAATGCAACCATTGCTAAACCTAGGTAAAACAATAAAATAAATTTTGAAAGGTAACAAATAGCAGCCAAAATACCTCTGCTTTATCAAGGAAGGGAACCATAGGGGGACAGAGAAAGCTTTAACATCTTTGGCCTGACTGGAGAATGGGGCAGACAGCAATGAGTTGGGGTGTTAAAGATCTTGATGTAGGAAAAATGGGAGTATTCCAGTTGACAGGCTATCTACTGAGGTAGTAGGATCTCCAATAAAGGAAACCCCACAATCCACTAAGCTGGTAGCGGGCTGCTTGGTGGGTTTTTTTTAAAATGGATTTCAGATTTTTCTATAAAGTTTGGGCTCTTTCAGGTGTGTAGAAAGGTCTTTCCTGTCTGTTTAGGACTCCGGTCTCCGGGTTTAAGTTGTGACCGATTCGACCTCGTTGAGAATTAGATATTTTGATATGTATTTATGGACTGATAGCATATTACCATCCCTACAGCTCCCATGACTGCTTAGCTGGGAGCCATGAGACGGTAAGAGTGAGACAGGAAGAGGTGTTTGACAGTGGAATCAGCTACCAAGGGAGGTGGGGAGCTCCCCCTCTCTGGCAGTTTTTAAGCAGAGGCTGGACAAGCACTTGTCAGGGATGCTCTAGGCTGATCCTGCATTGAGCAGGGGGTTGGACTAGATGGCCTATATGGCCCCTTCCAACTCTATGACAGTGCATTCCTAAGGAGAGTTATTCCAGTCTAAGCCTATTGAAATTAATGGGCTTAGACTGGAGTAACTCTCCTTAGGAATGCACTGTTACAGGAAAGTTGTACCCATCTCAGTACATTTAAGTCGGTAGATTTAGAAGGATGTAACACTGCTTGGATTGTGCTGTTAGATTTGAAACAGATGTTCTAAAATTTTCCCTTCATTTACTCCCTACCTCCCCGCTCCCAAAGGGGATCCAAGTGGCTTGCAACGTTCTCCCCCTCTTCATTTTATTCTCACAACAACCCTATGAGGTAGGCTGTGCTGAGAGTGCACGGCTCACTCCTGGTCACCCAGCAAGCTTCCGAGGCAGAGAGGGGATTTGAACCCAGGTGACCCAGTTCTTAACGTGACACTAACTTTCTTATGTTCTTATCCCCCAGTTTACAATTAAAGAACAATATGTTGTTGTTTTTCTGACAGGGAGAGTTCCTGATAAAGTCTAAGAATCCCTGGTGGGGAAAACCTTTGTTTACTCCCTTTGGCTGTAGCGCTGGAAGTTGTAAACCAGAACCTTCTAATCCACACTCTTGCCACTGAGTTGATTGGCTGTAGCTATGAATTTTGAATATATATCTAGAACTCACATTCCGGAAAACCAGTTGTGTCAAACTTAATGCTGTTCCTTATGTACAGCATTAGATCATTAGCGACAGTCATTCCCAAGAAGCATTCTTACGTTTGTAAATACCGGGAGGTGGGTTTCTGTGCACATAAAAAGCACTATCCACGGGGGCAGAGAAGCGGGATATAAATTTTGTTAAATGAATAAAATCCCCCATCATGTCGGTTCGGATCAAGAAAACAGCACGGGGGAGCGGAGAGCCTCCCCTCTCTTTATGCTGTGGTCCTTGTTCAAATGTGTGTATAAAGTGCCCCCAAGTCACAACTGACTTCTGGCGACCCCAGCAAAGGGCTTTCAAGGCAAGTGAGAAGCAGAAGTGGTTTGCCATTGCCTTCCTCTGCAGAGCCTTCTTTGCTATATTCCCATCCAAGTACTGACCCTGCTTAGCTTCCGAGATCTGACGAGATCGGGCTGTACCATGCCACCTTCCCTCCCTCTACAACAAATTAGTTGCAACCAAATTCGGTTGAAATCAGTGGACTTAACTTTTGCTGGATCGTGCCTGAAATATGTCGGTTCAGAGACTAACTTTTTTTTTTCCTATGGAGAAATCAAGATGATTATCATTTTAATGCCTGTGAAGTGTTACATGATTGGAGATTGGAAATGTCAGGATCTAATAAGAAGCCTCACTGACATTCCTAATAATGAAAGGAAAGTTCAGCGCTACGGCATATCTGCTTCTTTGGGTAGGCCACTTAATTATGAAGTGTGAATAAGATGACAGAATTTCTCAGTGCCTGGGTGATAGTTGTAAGCTCTCTGATCCGTAAATAAGATGATTCCCCAGCAGTCTTTTAATGCTCTCCCTCTTCCATGATGATATTCATCTGCATGGTAAATACCGTAATAATCCTTTTATTTTTGCCAAGATGAAGTCAGAATATAAAGGTGGCTGCTTTTATCGTAGCTGAAAATGGGCTTGGTATTTGTGGGAGATTTGTAATTAGGTGTTTGAAATCCTTCACATAGGTCATTTATGCATGGGTCCTTTCACTCACATTCACCCCCCACCCCGTCTTTCTTGGTTGTTCCTTGGAGTTTTGCATGAGTTTTTTCCCTCCATTAGAAATGACCTCACTGCCAACCCTCACAAATCCCAGGACTTCCTGTCCCTCTAGTAACCTGATTCTTCCCTGTCTCCTGAGCTCAGCCCACTTGAAATCCCCATGCATAAGACAAAGCACGGGACACACAAGCTTGGTTTCTCTCACAACAAACTGATAGCCAGTTACAAAGCAGCATGTCAAGGGGCGGGGATTCAAATGCTTCCTGCTTCCTTGGAGTTCTTTCTGAGCAGAAGGCTTTTAAAAATGAGACTTGGGTTTCTCTGCCCTGTTCCTTTCAAATAGCTCTGTTTTTTTGTTTTTGTTCTTGAAATGCTCTTAAAATGCTTGTTTATTGGGCAATTGGGTTTGGGGAGGGAACTTTTCTCTCACTACAGCCAATTACAAAGCAGCATTTCAAGGGGTGGGAATTCAAATACTTCCTGATTTGAGCTTGGAGACTGCTGGTGTATAGACTCCCAACAGGAAAGTTTGGGTTCAGCGAGCAACAAGCCTCAGGTAAAACTCCCATGCATAAATGACCATAGTAAACTTTTTACATTTATTTATCTATCCATCCAACCAGGATGGTTATAGGAATTTGCACATGGTCAGATTTCTAGTCCTTTCGTTATTGATGGAAATAATCTTGAAAACATGAGGAGACCGTTTTCTGAAGCACAGACTAGTGGGAAGGACACTGGGTGTGTATGTGCTGTGTGAGGTTAACAGTGACCAAGGGTAGAACTTGCTGAATCAGTCAGAAGGTCGTTGTAGTCCAGCATTCTGTCTCCAGAGCAGCCAGACAGATTTTGCTGAGAGTGGATGTGCAGGGCTTGATAGCGATGGGCTCCATTTGTCCTTAGTCCTTAGCTTTTAGCAGTCGGGGTATATCACTTAGAGGGGTCCAGAGACCAAGTCTTATGAGGACAGGTTGAAGGAGCTTGGTATGTTTAGAGGTGATATGATAATCATCAAGTACTTGAAGGGCTTTCATATAGAGGATGGTGCGGAGTTGTTTTTTGTTGCCCCAGAAGGTTGGACCAGAACCAAAGGGTTGAAATTAAATCAAAAAAGTTTCCGGCTAAACATTAGGAAGAACTTTCTGACAGAGTGGTCCCTCAGTGGAACAGGCTTCCTCGGGAGGTGGTGGGCTCTCCTCCTTCGTAGGTTTTTAAGCAGAGGCTAGATGGCCATCTGTCAGCAGTGCTGATTCTGTGAACTTAGGTCGATCATGAGAGGGAGGGCAGGAGGGGTTGCGTCAGTGTTTGACTCTTGTGGCCCTGTCTTACATGCCCAGGGAAATGCTGATCGCCACTTTGGGGTCAGGAAGTGATTTTCCTCCAGGCCAGATTGGCCAGGGATCCTGGAGGGTTTTTGTTTTTGTTTTTTGGCCATCTTCTGAGCATGGAGTAGGGGCCACTGGGGGTATGTGGGGGAAGTAGTTGTGAATTTCCTGCATTGAGCAGGGGGTTGGACTAGATGACCCTGGTGGTCCCTTCCAACTGTATGATCCTATGTTCACTGTTCTTTAAATCCAGCTATAGATGAACTTTCTGAGATTTCTTATGCTAGTGGAATGCTTCTTGTGCTGGCATGAATCCCCTTTCTCCAGAAAAAAGCTCTGCTGTCAGTGGAACAGAGTTTTTGGGCATACCTCGTAGAGAGCTAGCTTGGTGTACCAGTTAAAGGGTTGGTCTAGGATCTGGAAGACCCAGGTTCAAATCCTTACTGTGCTGTGAAGCTCACTGGGTGACTTTGGGCCAGTGGCTCTCTCTCAACCTTGCCTTCACACGGGATTGTTATGAAGATGAAGTGGAGGAGACAGGTGTGTGCCATCTTGAACTCCTTGGAGGAAGGGTGGGATAAAAATGTACACAAACAAAATATTGTGTTCAGTATGTCCACCCGCCATGTACCCACCACACCGTGAGAGGTCTTACAAGCAATTTCACTGAATTGGGGTGAGCTTTTTCACCCCTGGAAGGATCGGTTGTCTGTGTGAGCACTACTGTCTCTCCTTAGACTCCTACTTGGATCTGTCCAAGGGGGCTTAGTCCCAGAACAGTGTCTTTAGGATTCTACTGTGTATTATGCTGTCAAATGGCCCGGTGGCTTTTATTTAACGTTGGCTGCGTTAGGTGCATCTATCTGTTTGTCTGGCCTTTTACATTTAACATGTTTATCTTTCTGTCAAAAGTAGTGTATGTAACTCACTTTCAATTTTATCCTCCCAAAATCTCAATGAGGTATAAGTTAGGCTGAGAGAAAGTGCTCGGCCCAAGGTCACCTGGCAAGTTTCATATCTAAGAGCCAAGCTAGATGTCTGCTGTTTTAAAGAGTTGGTTCTGGATTACTGGGGCTTAACTCGAATTCTCTGCAGCCATTACTCCCTGTTACATAGACACACAGTGGCTGTGGGGAACAACTACTAAAAAGTAAAACAGAGACTGTCTGGGCTCAGGATTGCCGCAAGGGGAGGAAGGGCTTCTCTCCCCCCCAAAAAAACCAGCACTGGGGAGGGAGTTATTTCCCTGTTTCTGCTGCACATCTGCAGGTAACCTGGACTCAACTTTTTAAAAAATCCAGTTTGGCTCTTGTTCATTTGAACTCTGGTCTCCCCAATCCTAAACTGGCACTCTGACTTGTATATGTGGTCAGTGGATCTCAAGTGTTCTGAGGAGCAGCTTTGAATGGGAGGTATTCCCCTGATTTGTCTGCCCAGGGGTTGATGCTGTTCCAGCCTTCTTGTTGAAAATTTTAAAACTTTTTTGTGGTTACACAGCTGAAATTTGAATGCCTCAGTAAATTGTTTCCAACCCCATGGAACAAAACAGCTTGTGCGTGGAGAGGATTGGCCCAAAGTTTGTGGGGGGGGGGGAAGAGGAAGAAAAATTAAGCTCCCAAGTGACTGAACAATATTGACATGTAGAAAGACCATATTGCAAATAGCATGCGAAGAGCTGTATCATCTCCTCCTTCGCTCTCACTTTAATGGGAAATAATGCTGCAGGCAGAAATAATTACTGTAGGATAAATCAAAGGCACGCAGTTGGAACATGCTGATAATGAGATACAGCAATTAGTAACAGCTTTGTTTTAGTGGCATGCTAGCACTATGCTTTGGAATTTCTTTGATGTGCTGCTATAGATAACACTGGGAAGGGAACAGGAGGTGTGGGCGTTAAAGAGTTCTGGGTTTTAGGCTCAAGTTGTCCTCCGAAGCTGCCATCCTGAGCGTGCTGTAAGTAACTTGGTTAAGATGATGTATGTATGTGCCCTCAAGTGACAACCGACTTATTGTGACCCTCAGCAAGGGGCTTTCAAGGCAAGGGAGAAGCAGAGGTGGTTTGTCCTTGCCGTCCCCTCCCTTAACAGTTCCCCACCCAAGTACCGGCCTGTATACCTTCTGAGATCTGATGAGATTGGGCTATACCACACCATTCCACATACCTTTGGTTAAGATTGGGCTATAAAAATTAAAATTGTACTAGGTGTTAGGGTGATATTTATCTAGGGTAGTGTTTTTCAGGCTCTGGGGAACTCTGGATTTCCTTGGATGCTTATTGGAGGGGTGGGTTTGAGAGGTGTTTCCCCAACTTCCTTGAAGGCAGCTTACCTTTGGCTGCTGATCGTTACCTGAAATTCACATCTGCATGGGAACGTTGGGTGCATCTGTGCTGAGCAGTAGTGTATTGAGCTCCTTGGAAGCAGAATGTGGTTAAAAACCACTTGTCCCTGTTTATAGCCAACGCTACAGGCACAGGATAACTGTATTCGATTATTGTTGGCTTTGGTAGAAAACAAAGATAGGTTGGGTGTCATGCGCTGGAGACAGAAGAATGATACAACTGTCAGCATTACTGCTGGGAAGTAATGCTGGTATACTGGTGCTGTGGATTCTACACAAGTCAATAGTGCAGCAGCTTAGAGAACAGGGTTGTGCCAGCGTGGTGTAGTGGTTAAGACCAGTGGATTCTAATCTGGAGAACCAGGTTTGATTCCCCACTCCTCCACTTGAGCGGCAGACTCTAATCAGGTGAACCAGGTTGGTTTCCCCACTCCTGCACATGAAGCCAGCTGGGTGAACTTGGGCTAGTCAAAGCTCTCTCCGAACTCTCTCTCAGCCCCACCTAACCTCACAAGGTGTCTATTGTGAAGAGAGGAAGGGAAGGAAATTGCAAGCCGGTTTGATTCTCCTTAAAAAGGTAGAGAAAGTTGGCATATAAAAACCAACTCTTCTTCTATATTCTTTGCACCCCATTTATTTGAATCTCCTGATTATCTGGGTGGCTGAAGAGCATCCATCTATGAAATAGGCATGTAGCTGTATTGTAGCAGCTGATGTGCCATGCACCAGCCACCAAGCCCCAAGAAGTTGCGACTCCTTTTCTTTGCTCCTCGCCTTCCTTCCTATTACAGAAAAGCTGCTGCATTTGTTCAGCTTAAGAGCTGTTGGTACATCTATTAAAGACTTGCTTGTCTGAGCTTGTCCAGTATCCCTTTCAATCAAAGCCAGAATCAACCAATTTTCTGCTGGAAGGTATAATTGTTGTTGGATCGGATAGCAGAATATCTTGTACTTTCTGTATTCCTTCCAGTAAATACCAGAAACAGTAGGCGGTATTTTGTGTGCCAACACTTTTTTTGTGTGTGCACTTACATTAGCCTGTGAACTGTATTGTTGTGCTGTCATTTAAGAACTGTGTTGTCATTTAAGAACGACGATGTTGCGATCTTTCCATTAAATTCTTGTAACTTGCAGCAAAGTTTTAGCGCCTGTGTGGTTTGCTGTAAATTCTTTTGTTAATGAAGTGAAACATATCTATCAGGTGCAGTGTTATCAGTGTGTTACAACAGGAAACGTACTAAAAAGACATGGAACATATAGCGTGAAGCTTTTGCCCCTGGCTCGAACTTCATAGAGTTGGTGGGGATTTGGGTTGCTGGCTTGGAGAGGAATCTTCTTCCATCATTGGAACATTTTCATGGTTTGTATAGTTTTCACAGATGCAAAAATGTTTTTATGCTTCATTCATCTTCCAGCAGTTCTCTGCAGGTGGGTGAGATGTGTGAACTCAAAGTCACCTTGTACTGAGTTAGACTATTGCTCTGTCAAGGTCTCTTTTGTCCACTCTGAGAGGCAGTGGCTCTCCAGGGTTTTGGACAGAGGCCCTTTACTGTGGCTCAGTGGTAGAGCATCTGCATGGCATGCAGAAGGTCCCAGGTTCAATCCCCGGCATCTCCAGTTAAAGGGACTAGGCAGTAGGTGATGTGAAAGACCTCAGCCTGAGACCCTGGAGAGCGGCTGCCAGTCAGAGTGGACAATACTGGCTTTGATGGACCAAGGGTCTGATTCAGTATAAAGCAGCTTCATGTGTTCATGTACCTCTTAACTGGAGATGTCAAGAACTGAACTTGGGATCTTCTGCATGCCAAGCAGGCATTCTTCCAATGAGCTTCAGCCCTATCTAAGTAGTATCTTGTCTCTGAAAACTCATGCCACAATAAACTTGGACATTGAGGTGTATCACATGGTTAGGAAAGAGATACTGAAAGAATGCACGTGTGGCTGGTTGGGCAGGAGCTCCCAAGGCTGGCTGTTTTCCATGCAATTGATGCCTGCTTGATCTTCCACCAAGCAAGTGGTGATGGCGAGAAGGAGGATGAGCAGACACAACAACCTGCTTTCTTGGAGGGCTTGTGAGGAGAGCTTCCCAGTTAATATCATGATACCTGCGTTGTAGTCGTGAAGGATATAAGCTTCTTTGGGTCCCCTGATGTGGAGGTAATGCATAGTATAAGTGAAGTAAATAAATATAGCTGAAGATGGGGTGCAGATAAAAGGTTGGTTGGTGGGTGGGTGGGTGAGAAGGAGAGAAGGAAGCAGAAACAGGAGGCTATGGAGGCTCTCAGGGAAAGAAAAGAGGAAATAGTAGGGAGGGAAACAAGATGGCACCTGCAAGTAGTTGCAGGTCCTCAGTTGTCAATATATCTAATTCTCAACATGGCAAAATCTGCTGCTACTTAAATCCAGAGCCTGAAGCCATGAATAGACAGGGCAGATATTTCTATACATCTGAGAGAAATCCCAGGTTTGTAGAAAAAACCGAAATCTTAAAAATTGGGAGGTAACTGCTCCCCATAATAGAAGTAGCACCTGTAGCTTTAAGAAGTGAATTCCCTCAGTGGCTGTTGCTAGGCAACCACAACAGTATTGTGAGTCTTGTTTTTTTTTCTCCAGCATTACGAGTCTTAGCAGGGGATGGGGGCAGGGCCCTTTCCAGTGCTGTTTTGGCCTTTGAGGGAGGACATTGGTGCCAGTCCAGGTGCTGTGAGGTTCTCCAGCCAACCTCGGCAATCCCAAAAAGTCATTCGCTCAGACGGGTAGGTCAAAAGCAGGGAAACGTTTATTCAGGAGCCGCAGGATACAGCATGAACAATCCACAGTTTCGAAGCTGCTAATGACAAGTCAAACTACAAAGCATAACTTTAAGCATGGAGTCATCCCAGGTGCAAACTAAGCGTCCTGGGAACTACGAGATAACAGCGCCTGGTAGGAAGCAGGGAGTGAGCTAACCAAAATACAGTAGTTGTCTGCTAGAGACTCAAGGCCAGAACAGGGGGGAGGGAAAGGAGGGAAACAGTGAATAACACAGGAACAGGAATGGGCCTAACTCATGTCAAGGGCCTGCCAGAACAGTATGACTCTTGACCGCTTGAACACATTAGAGATGCACATTGGATACACGTGAACAGAAACAAGCATGACCATGGCAAGGCTCTTACAGGTGCCAGCCACTGGCAAATTGGCACCATGTGACTTGCATGATTTGCTGGCTTCTGGCTGTTTTTCAGTGTGGTGGTTCGAGTTTGACACTTGGATCTAGGAGATCCAGGTTTGGATCACCACTCTGCCATGGAAGTGCACAGGGTGACCTTGGGCCTGTCACACACACTCAGTATAAAATACGTCATTGGGTTGTTGTGAAAATAAAATGGCCGAGAAGAGAGTTATGTGAGCTACTTTGGGTCCCCGTGGTGGAGAAAGGCAGGTATAAATTAAGTAAATAATATATGGAGGCAGAAGGAATCAGGGAAAGGAGAGAGGCTGTGGGGTCTTTCAGGGAAAGGGAAGAGGAAATAGTGGGGGAATGGAAAAATAAGATGCCCCCTGCAGGTCCTTGCGGGGGCCCCCTTGCATGTTTTCTAAATAAATTAATTAACTGGGCCCACCAAGTATAACTGAGCGAGTAATAATACGCTTGGATAAGCAATCAGGAAAAAAATCAGCCTTCCTGTTCTACTAAAAAAATATTAGAATTGGACTGAGAACTTGAACATCATGCTGCAAGTGAAGGTATCCAGTGACTAGGCCTTTGATTTAAAAAAAGAAAGAAAAATCCCTGCAAGTAAACCTAGCACACTAGTGAGAAACGTTTGTGTTAAATTTTCTACATGCATACAGGGTGTTCTTCTTGTTCTTGCATAGGGGAGTATTAAAAATGTGACTCTCTCGGCTGCATTTGAAATGGTACAGTCCCCCAAACTTTAAAACCCTAGATCCAAAGGGCCTGAATAAAATGAGAGAAGAGGGATCAAATGGAACTGGGTGTGGCTGGGAGTGAACTATTTGGTTCTGCGTGTCAAAAGTCCTGGCATAAACTCATTATCTTGGCGGTGCTAGTAAGACCAAAGGCAGTATTAAGTTTCCAGAGTTTGGGTTGCTTTCTTTCCAGACTTTACCAGGACACAGCTAACTTGAGGGTCCTTTTATTTTACTGCAAAAACAGAAAAAGTTTCAAGGAGAAGATAAGTTTCCTGTCCGCAAATGAATCTTTTTTTTATCTCTTTCGAGATCATGAATGGAATTGTATCTGCCATTTTAAAAAAATAATAAGGAGGAAATCATTCTCAAAACTGTTTACAGAAACAGCAGAGCTTTTCCAAATAAAAAGAAAGGAGGGGAACTCCTTGCTATTCCGGAGTACCGTTCAAGCATCTCCGAGAAGGCCAGGCAGCCGGGAGTTTCATAGATCAGAATGTCAGATTAGAGCAGGGGTCCTCAAACTACGGCCCGGGGGCCGGATCCGGCCCCCGGAGGGCTTTTGTCCGGCCCGGGGACCAAGAAAGCCAGTCCCCCCTTGCCCCCCTCCCCAGAGCTTTTCTGGGCTTCCTGGCCGCATGCGCCCAGCCGGAAGCCTCCCTTCCACCCCAGTTGCCCCCTTCCCTTCTCCCTCTCCAGCCCAAAACTCCCTTTCCTGGGCAAGTGGGGCGTCTTGCCGCCTTGTGCAACACCCAGTCGCCCCCTTCGCCCTCTCCCTCCCACCCTCCCCGGCCCAAAACCCCCTTTCCTGGGCACACAAGGCGTCTTGCCGCCTCACACGCTACCCAGTCGCCCCCTTCACCCTCTCCCTCCCAGGGCCAAAACCCACTTTCCTGGGCCCGGTCGCCCCCTTCTCTTCCGCAGCACGCCCCACCAGAAGACTTCACCCATTGCCTAGCTTTGTGGCTGCCTGGGCCTGGCCTCCTCGAGCTCCATGCAGTTGCGCCTGGTCCTTCGGGCCCTCCACGATGCAGCCCAACGTGGCCCTGGCGTTCCTAGTCGGGCAGCGTTCTCTCTCTCCTCCCGGGGCTATCCTTGTTACCTGGAGGTAATTGTAGGGGGCCCCTTGGGGGGGGGGCTGGGCATACCTCCAGGGAGAAGAAGAAAAAGACTAGTAGCCATTTATGCACAGGAGGTTTTGCCTTGGATTTCCCGCTCTCCAGATGCACATTTTCCCCATCCGAATTCTCAGAACTAAGCTCCCCCCACCCCCGGGCAGAGTTTGGAGAATTCGGATGGGGAAAATGTGCATCTGAAGAGCGGCAAATCCAAGGCAAAACCTCCCGTGCATAAATGGCCTTGGTTTTTATATGCCGACTTTCTCTACCACTAAAGGGAGACTCAGATTGCCTTACAAGCCCCTTCCCATACCCTCCCACAACAGACGCCCTGTGAGGCAGGTGGGGCTGAGAGAGCTCTAACAGAGCTGTAACTTGCCCAAGGTCAGCCAGCTGGCTTTGTGTGTAGGGGTGGGGAAACCAACCAGGTTCACCAGATTAGCCTCCGCTGCTCATGTGGAGGAGTGGGGAATCAACCCAGGTTCTCTAGATCAGAGTCCCCGCTCCAAAACGCCACTCTTAACCACTACATTTGTAAGGCACAGGCACTTGCCGGGGACTCCAGCCTCTTTATTCCCCATTAACTCGCCTCTGTGCATGCGTGCGGAGAGGGCAAGGGAGGCCGGGGCAGGGGTAAGGTCTTGTCTGCCGAGGGAAGGCCGAGCCCCAGAGCGAAGAGGGAAGGTCCGGGCTCTGGAGGAGGATGCTTTTCAGGAGAGCCCCCTCGCGCCTCCTCCTCCTCCCCCGCACACGCGGGGAATTTATTCATGTTTTTTTCAAACTATAGCCCGGCCCCCAACAGTGTTTGAGGGACAGTGCATTGGCCCCCTGTTTAAAAAGTTTGAGGACCCCTGGATTAGAGCTTTCTTCTGGACAGGAAGGGGCTGTTCTCCTAATGACTTTGGCACTGGCCTCCATTTAGCTGCTTCTGGAGTGGATAATGGCTGGTGGAAAATTGGGAGGGCTTTCATTTTAAACAATACCAGTGGAAATAGCTTTCAGGTTTTGTATCAGCCCTGTTTGGAACCGAAGAGCCAAGCAATTGTGGTTCCTTGTCAAAAGCTATTTGATGAGAGCTGTAGTTTTTCCAAACATGGCCTAATTCTAAAACCCTGCAACTGTACAAAAGCAGAGAATATAAATTAGAGGGCTTCCCCCAGGCCTGCTGCTTGAGTTCCCTTTACCTGGAGATGCCAAAGATGAGTTCTTGGGCCCCGTCTATGATGGGCTGTGGTCCCCTTTTCTTGATTTGGAATTACACATCCTTGTATCACCTGCTGTGCCAACAGACCTGGATGTTACACCACAAGCAGGTAAATGGCTTCCCATTTACCTGTTTATGGTGGGAGATCTCAGTGTCAATTACAGCTATTGCATGCCAATGCTCAGCTGATCAGCAGGTGGAAACGGGGGCAAAGGGGGGGGCACCATCATCCTGGGGAGAAGAATGTAAAAGAAAAGGCCTCGGGTACTTACAGAAAATTCTGACCATAGAGTTCTTAACAATTCCTCGAGCTACCTGTAAGTGATAAGGGTAGCTCTTGCAAACACCAGAAACACTGTAGTAATCTTACCATAGAGTTTCTGGCCCCTTCATCTGAAATGGCAGAGCTCAGCGAAACTGCACCAAGATGTGTTCAAACTGCAGTTTAGCGGGGCTGCAAGTTGGGTAGATGGTGAAGGAGCCCTATAACTATACCCTGGTCCAGTCAGGTAATGCTGTTGACTTATTAAGTGATTGATGCCAGTTGGCCATGAGATTTCCTGGGGGCGGGAGGAAGAGACAAGAATCTGATGTTCAGAGCACGATTGACATGTGAGTTTTGCTTTTAGTCAGGAGATCCACTTAAAGTTCCAGCTTCCTGTTTCTCCTGCTGACCTTGCTTACTGGTATTACAATGCCTGGTGAGTGTTCAGCGTAGTTTTGAATGTTGATCAAATAGCAATCCTTCCCACCTGCATCTCTGTGTATGAATTAAAAAAGGTCATTAAGCTCTTGAAGGATGTTTATGTTTCCCCCCACCTCCCATTTCACTTTGACAAGGCACTTGAATCCTGAATACTGTAGCACTGATAATGTTAGGGATATTATTTCCTGTCTATATGAACCTTTTATTTCCTCTTGTGTGTTGTGTTCAGGAGACCTAAAAAGAATGAACATTACAGAAGTCATTGATTTTGAGGCACATGGATCTTGTTCATTTAAGACTTTCATTATAGAAAACTATGCATGTGGACTGCTGTTTGCTAAAATACCTTGTGGGGGAGGTTTTTTAAAAAAAATTTCTATAGGTTTTTTCATTTTCTTTGCAGTAGTTCCTTGCTTTGGCTGAAGCTTGATGGCAGTAAATCAGCTGAACTCCTGCTTCTGGGTTCAAAATTTGTTGCCAGCTTGAATGTGAAGCCTGCTGGGTGACCTTGGGCTAGTCACAGTTCTCTTCCAATTCTCTCAGCCCCACCTACCTCACAAGGTGTCTGTTCCGGGGGCGGGGGGCGAAGGCGATTGTAAACCGCTTCGAGACTCCTTACGGTAGAGAAAAGTGGGGTATAAAAACCAACTCTTCTTGAGAACAAAAGAGGGAAGACAAAATGTTTTCACACCCTGCTTTTATTAAGAATCTGAATTTTTAGGCAGGAGTCAATTATTTTTTCTGCGTATGGTCTCAATGACCACTCCAGGCCTAAAGAAACCATACATGTGATTGTGTCTTAGTGGAGAAAAGCAGATGGTGTGGGTGACGGCTGTGCGCAATTTAGTGCAGAATTCGTTACATTTTAGAATCGTACCAGAAGGCTGCCGCTAGCCTAGACATCTTCGGCACTGCTTATCTTGTCAGTAAATATTTAATAACATAGTGTCTTTCTAACCCAACCCACATAATTTCTGTTTTGCAAATGAAGCCTATTTTCCTTGGTGTTGAGAGTGTGTGGGAAGTGAAGAGATGCTTTGGGGCCTGGAGAGCTAGTTCAGAGTACTTTGCCAACTGTTCCAGCAGCTGAACAAGGTTTACAGGCTCCCACCCAACTCACAGCTTGTCCCTCCCAGTCTTTTTGGAAAGAGCTGATTTGTGAATTCAGAGTAGCATAAACCATTTGATTCCATCTCTCTAGGGTCTGTTTATTAAAGTCAGCTGCTTATACATAGGGTTATTTGTAGGGTTTGCTGCACTTTACGAAGTGAAAGGGACTGCGGATTAAACCGTCCTGTATAGGATGCATTATCAATTCGCTGCCAGCCCTCACAAATCCCGGGACTTCCTGTCCTTCTGTTAACCCAATTATTCCCTCTCCCCTGAGCTCAGCCTGCTTGAAATCCCCATGCATAAGGCAAAGCGTGGGACACAGAGGCTTGGTTTCTCTCACAGCAATTAGACCGCCAGTTACAAAGCAGCATGTCAAGGGGCGGGGATTCAAATGCTTCCTGTTTTCTTAGAGTTCTTTCTGAGCAGAAGGCTTTTAAAAATGAGGGTTGGGTTTCTCCCCATATTCCTTTCAAATAGCTCCTTTGTTTATGTTCTTAAAATGCTCTTTAAATGCTTTTTTATGAGGCAGTTGGGTTTCAGGGGGGGGGAACTTTTGTCTCACTACAGCCCGTTACAAAGCAGCATTTCAAGGGTGGGGATTCAAATACTTCCTGATTTGAGCTTGGAGACTGCTAGTGCATAGACTCCCAACAGGAAAGTGTGGGTCCAGCGAGCAACAAACCTCAGGTAAAACTCCCGTGCATGAACTGCCTAAGACTGGTTTCCTAATGTGCTGTTGGTGCGTTTGGGATGGCTGATAGCCATTAACTGAGGGAGGTTTTAAGGAGGATTAGATAGTTGAGGACTGCATCAGACAGACATTCCCTGGAACGGCTAATGGAGAAAGCATGGTTCCTGTTGGGTCCCTTTTCATCAAAAATTGGTGGAGGTCTTTGCAGAACGGGATTCCAATTGACTACTTTCTGCGATTGTCCAGCAAGTGGGATTTCACTAATGTTTGTTGTTCCTTCTGGAACACAGAACTGTTGAGTTCTGGTCCTTTGTCTTGGCAGATGGGAGCTGTAGTGTCCAACTGGGAACATGGGAGATGTCCCGGGGCAAACCAGTTACCCTCCCCATATGTACATACCTTAGCACATTTCAAGAAGCCTGCAATCTAAGCTACATAATTAGCCCTGCTCTGAAATGGCCACACATCTGGATTGCGGTAATCTGAAGCACTGGAAATAGCATTGCCATTCCCTAAAACTCTAACCACCTGAGCATAACCTTGTGTGTCTGGCTACAATGCTAGTTCCAAAATACCTTACACTGAGGAATTTGTTTAACTTGATTTTAAACGCTGGAGAGCTTAAAGATGCAGAATAAAATCAGAGAGGGAGAGGAGAGATTCTTTTCCAGAAGGCACAGGGTAGAGGAGATCACCACTAATGTGGTGTCTCTGTGTCGTTCTTGTTGTTGTTGTTTGCCATCAAATCACATCTGACTTATGGCAATCCCTGGTGGGGTTTTCAAGGCAAGAGGTGGTTCAGAGGTGTTTGCCTCTGTGTCACAACGTTGGTATTCCTTGGAGGTCTACCATGCAAATACTTGCCAAGGTCAACCCTGTTTAGCTTCTGAGATCTGACGAGATCAGGCTAGCCTGGGCTTGTGTGTTGGGGGGTTACTAATAAAGCCGCCTCTCTGGAACACACATGAGTATGTTTTCTAGGAAAGGAAGAGAGCAGATTGAAATCCCTGAAGTCATAATTTGCAGTTGGTGCACCTGGCTTTGTACGAATAGAAGAAACTGCCTCAGAGTGGCTAAGGGCTTCTAACCCTGCTTTGCCTTGTTTGACCAGCTGGCGGGATGCTTGGCATGAGGAAGAAATCTCTTCTTCCCTCCATTCCATACAGACACGGGAGCCAGCATGGCGTAGTGGTTAGGAACAGTGGTTTGGAGCAGTGGACTCTGACCTGGAGAACCAGGTTTGATTCCCCACTCCTCCACATGAGCAACGGAGGCTAATCTGGCGAACTGGATTTGTTTCCCCACTCCTTTACACAAAGCCAGCTGGGTGACCTTGGACAAGTTACAGCTCTGTTAGAGCTCTCTCAGCCCCACCTACCTCACAGGGTATCTGTTGTGGGGAGGGGAAGGAAAGGGGATTGTAAGCCGGTTTGATTCTGCCTTAAGTGATAGAGAAAGTTGGCATATAAAAACCAACTCCTCCTCCTCTTCTTCTTCTTCCACCAGTGGGGGCTGGAGATCTAGAATTATAGCTGATCTCCAGACTACATAGTTTATTTATTGATTATTCAATAAACCCTACCCTGTTACTCAAGGGATCTTGCAACTCTTTATCATAACAGTTGTCAGGATAAGATGAAGGAGAGGAGAACAATGTATGCCACCCTGATCCACATATAGGGTTGCCAGGTCCCTCTTTGCCACCAATGGGAGATTTTTGGGGCGGAGCCTGAGGAGGGCGGGGTTTGATTTTCAATGCCATAGAGTCCAATGGCCAAAGCAGCCATTTTCTCTAGGTGAACAGATCTCTCTGGGCTGGACTTTGGATTATGTTTTCTGTTTGAATTACATTTTGATGGATTAGTATTTCCCAGATATTGGACACCTTCGTTTTGGACTTTATATTTCCAGATATTGGATATCTTGTGTTGAGGTCGTGGAACCCATGGACTATTAATTACTTATTCACAGAAATTATTTGTATGTAATTGTGGTGAAGTAACCCATTTATTTTTCATTCATTCTGTTATTTCTATCTGAAGTTATTACCTACTTGGTAAAAAATATTATAAGTTGAGCTGGTGCTGTGGTTTTTTGAAAGTACCTGGAGGTTGGCAACCCTATCCACATAACTGACAGGCATTCATATCTGCAAAAAGTGTCTTTCCAGCTTTGCAGGCCACTGTTCACCGGTTCCTGTAGTCTTGCCATGTGGAGCAGGCTGTTGTCTGATTGCATTTCAAGTGTCTGTCAAGCCTCTCTGTTTGTATGAATGGTGCCTCTTGGTTTTTTCCCCTTTTAACAAAGACAAGCTGTCTGGTCTTCTGAGAGTTTGTTTTGATTTGCGGAACTCCGTGTGGTACCAGTGACTTTTAACACTCCTGTAAACTTGCACAGCAGCCTTGAGTTTTATTGGGCCACCTACCCTGCTGTCTTCAGCTGTGAAAGGGTCTTGGAGCAGCGATGACGTCATTTGCTTTTTGTAATGAAGTCTCCTTTTCAGGAAACCAGAGCTGCCAGATATCTGTCTTGGCCTCCGTTTGAACTACAGGAGAGAAATCTTCACTTTATGAAGCGTTTTCTGCATTCATTGTTTGTTGTGATTATGGCTTTTCCCCCCTGTAAGGCATTTTAGAAAAGGAAGTGACCAAGTTATTAACATGCTGACATGTGGGGAAGCTGGCATGGACAAAAATCCCCAGTATAAATGTTTTTTGGTTTTTTTTCCATTCCCTAATTTGAGTAGCGCTAGCTGCCTTTCCCATCTTCCTTAAAAAAAAAAAAAAAAAAAAGGACCGCTGGTCAGTGAAAGATGCATTTTGGAAATGTTTGTCATGTAGTTATGGTGAGCGGTTAAACATTTTTCAACGTTGATCCTCGAGGTGACAGAGCGTTGGGGCCAGGCAGGAACAGCTAAACCCAGATGCAGGTCTGCGGTATGAGTAGTGACTCGGGGAAGGAAAAATGCAAGTCAAACATTAATAAAGGCAGTTAGACACAAACTTGCATGTGGATGCTCTATTGTGTTGGTGGTGGCGATGCCAGGGAAGCAGGGAATTCTCACCATGTGAATGCAACCTCTGTATTGCTTGTGCTCTGCTATTTGGCAGGACCGGACTAAGAAAGTTGGCTTCGCTCTCTTCAGCTTTTAATGGGTTTTGTTGATAAAAATGGGATTTTTTAGGCTGCTCTTTCTTCTGGCCCATTAGATAAGCAGACAAAAGGGGGGGTCAAGGCCCTGCTCTCAGGTTAATTTAATCAGCTGTACATTCCCTCCAGGGGCTTCGCATCACAGCCAAGGTGAAATACTGAAGGCCACTTCAGTATTTGGCTTTTTAAAGAGAATTGTAGTCAGACCAAAATCAGCAGGGGCTGGGGAGGAACTTTGTGCCTTTTCTGTATTAGCCCCCTTTTAGACTCGCTTGGCATTTAACTTGGACACCGGGCTCAGCTACTGACATTTATGAATAAATAGATGTAAAGGGCTTGAGGTAATGCAGCTTTCCACGTGGCATGAGGCTTATTTTTGATAACATGAGGTTCGTAAGAATGTTTTAATTAGACAATGTACTTTCTGGAATGCATCCAGGCCTTCCATGTTCTCTTTGATGGTTAAATTCTAATCCGGCCTCATGCGGGTTTTGTCTTTGTTCCTTCGTTAGCGTAGAGGACTTTTCTTCACATTATAAGGCTTGCTAGGTTGTTGTTTTTTTGTCTGCCACAGAAATGTAGATCAAAAATCTGCTTTTGACATTTTCTTTCTTTTCAACCTGGGAAATAGAGTAACCTCTCTCTTTTTAAAACAAAACAAAACAGAAGATATAAGTCAAAAGTTTGCCTTGAACCACCGGGTCAGGGTGTAATATGTGCAAATCACATCTTTACCTTTTGCCTCAGAATAGCACAGTCTGATTGCCTTTTCTACAGTCCAGTGGATTAAATTCCCATTTATGCTGCTGAATTTTAGTCCCAACTGATATGGACATTTCCCTGTTTCTTTGTCACCACAGAAAGCTTTTCTTCATATTTAAGCTGGAACAGAAGCACAATTAAAAACACATCTTAGGCAGATCATGAGAGGCAGGGCATCTTGGCCATCTTATGGGCATGGAGTAGGGGGTCACTGGGGGTGTGGGGGCGTAGTTTGGAATTTCCTGCATTGTGCAGGGGGTTGGACTAGATGATCCTGGTGGTCCCTTCCACCTCTATGATTCTATGATACATATTTATTTATTAGAAACATTTCTATGCTACCTATCCCCCAAATGGGGTCCCCAAGGTGGTGACCATCAAAACGCTACAACATTTCAACATTAAAATGGCATTTAAAACAAAAGTATATATAAAATAAACTATTCAGTAAAAACATATATACACACATAACGCAATCAGTGAGGAAGGCCAATAACAGAAATTGGGGATATGGCAAATAAAACAAAAAAGTATTTACCTGCCGGTGGAAGAGAATTATAGAGGGAGAAGATGAAGTTCCCTGGGGAGGGAGTTCCAAAGTTTTGGTGCCCTGACCAAGAAGGCCCTTTCTTGGGTTGCCACCTCAGATGGTAGGGCTCCTTAAGCACAGCCTTTGATGATGACTGGAGCGAATAGGTAGTCTGTCGATATTGCAAGGCTGTCAGATTAGTTTGACAGGTGCATGGTAGATCAGATGGATCTGAAATGATGCAATCAGCCTGGAAACTCCCTGGAGAGCTAGAGGGACCTGGCCTGATCCGGTTATGACCAGTAGGCTGATGCAATGCATGAGCAATGTCATGATGACTAGGCATCTGCTGTGATTGGTGGCTGCGACCATCAAGTGTATATAATGGAGTGAAACTGAAGCTCAGTGTGGAATGTTATGAGCGGAGAGAGTGTGACAAGTATTTGTATTATATCTTTGCACTGTAAAATAAACTACACTTTTCTAAGTAGCAGAGGACTTTTCTGATGGTGTTATCCTGGACTGACTGACAATCCGCTGGCATCCGCGTCATAGTCTTCCATGGGAGAAGGCTGCCCTTCAGGTGTGCCGGCCTCAAGGTTTCAAAGAACAATACCAGCACCTTGAATTGGACCCAGAAGCAAATTGGGAAGCATATGTGATGACCATGTCACAAAATGCCAGTCTTCTGGGATAGGGTATGAAAAAAAAAATTACAGTGTAAGCAGGCAGAAAAATTCTTTATACTTCTGTGTCTGTTCTTCCAAAGGGAATGGTAACCCAAATCCAAAGAAATGTGAGCATATTCTTCATCTTCTGACAGCAGTAGCATAACTTTGCTCGGAACACATCTGGGTTCGATTACTGCCGTAGTATGTGCAGCTACCTTTCAAAAACATCTCAGAAGCTTCAGTTGGCAGAAAGATTTCTTCCTGGTATGAATTATAGGTGACACAAGAGGCGGGGGGGTGGGGGTGGGATGCAAGAACTAATAGGACTAATCCCCTCTTGTTCTGGTTCTGCTTGCCCCTCACCTGTTTAGCCTTTTCTTCCCTCCTTCACCCACTGTTTCGTTAATACTTCAGTGAACCTGTTGCAGAAGGCGAAAGTGTTCTGTTCAGATTAAAGAGGGCAGCCTCTTTAATCTTATCTTGGGTGCCGTGGAACACAGGCAGGATGGTGCTGCTGCAGTCGTCTTGTTTGGGGGCTTCCTAGAGGCACCTGGTTGGCCACTGTGGGAACAGACTGCTGGACTTGATGGGCCTTGGTCTGATCCAGCAGGGCTTTTCTTATGTTCTTAAGGCCTTGTTTTCACCCTGATTTGGCTTTATTGGTGTTATTACATAGCCAAATCTGGCTGCGGGATACTATCAGGATAGCTATATGATGTGTGATGGGAAGGATTGCATAGCCAGCAAGAAAACTCTTGATCTAAATGGAACCCAAATGGCTGCTGAACGGAAGCTGAGCCCAATAGTATTTAAAAAGTGTTTTTTTTTAAAGGGTGTGCTTTTTCAGAGATTGTTTTGGGCCCCTTGAAACTTCCGGCTTGAGGAAGGTTAATGTTGTGAATGAAACTTTTATAATATATATTCATTGTTATTTTCATATATCTATTCGGACAACTTATTACAATTGTTTACTTAGAGCTGTAATATAAAAGTTGAAAACCAGGAAGTGAAAAGAATAGGATGTGCAGGGAAGTCCACAATGTGGTAGACATTTAGCTCTTTCTGTTCTTGCCAATCGGGGTTCCTCCTGTTTCCAAGTGCTGGTTGGTCTGTCAAGCTAACTGTTTGAAATAGGATGTCCAGCTCCATTTTCATGCCAATAAATTGGTATCCATTGTTAACTGTTTTTATAGATATCTTTTTAACATTTCAGGTATCTGATTGCAAGTAACAAACAGAAGTTCTTGTATACCACCAGACCGTTTTTAAAGAGGGCTACCTTGGTACTTACCTATGTAAGTATTAAATTTGAAAACTATTTTTATTCACTTTTAAGGTTTTTTTAAAATGTGCGTTCTATTCCACTTGCAATCTCCTCATAAGATAAGAATAAGCTAATATAGCTATACCTTACTCTGTGAATACATAAAAACGAACATAGAATTGGTAGGCTAGGTTCTGAACAGTGGCTCATCAGTCACCTGCCGTGATTTCTCGAGGAGTCGCAAACAATGTGTTGGTGGCAGGGACACTCTCTTGTAGTTAATTGTCAATTTCTGGTAGTTGGAGAAATGCCATCTCTAAAACTGGAAGTTACAAGTCACCCCTGTAAGGCATCCCTGTTGCCCAGCTGTTGTTGCCAGATGTGGTCAACTTGAGACAGAGTGCATTTTCAGTTCTTCTGTTGTGCAGAATTTGGACCTGGGCACAGAATGAAGTATCTGGACCACCCAAATGGTCTTTTTCTTTTAAATTCCTTCCCCCCACAAGTTTCTAATCAATAATAAGGCTTGATGATGTGGGACCAACAGCTGATAATATCTCAGAACTCAGAAGTGGTCTGGTGACAGTGTGGAGCAGTAACTTTTTTTTTTGGCCATCAAGTCAAAGCGGACTTATGGTGACCCCATAGGGTTTTCAAGGCAAGAGATGGAGGTGATTTGCCATTGCCTGCCTCTACATCATAACCCTGGTGTTTCCTGGTCTCCCATCCAAATACTAGCTAGGGTCAAGGCTGAGAGTGTGACTGGCCCAAGGTCACCCAGCAAGCTTCCATGGTGCGAGTTAGGGATTCGAACCTGTTTTCCACAGGTCCTAGTCTGACACCTTAACCCCCCTAGCTCTCCTGGTGAAAATTCACTGTTGCATGTGAGGTAAGAAAGAGCTCTATAATGTAGGGTCTTTGCTAGATTTTCTCACTCTCCCTTCCCTCTGTTAATGTGCAGTGAGATCATCATTAAAAGCCTACCACTGAATTTAGCCATGTGGAATCTATGTGAGTTTTAGAAATGATGTGACAGAGTACTGAAAAATGGTACACCTCTGAGGCATTCAGATATCACGATAAACCTCTATCCATAATGGACATGAACGCAGCTCCTTGAGCTCACATGTTATCCTCTTCTCGTGCATGACCAAAGAGGTTTCCTGGTTCGGGAAGCCTTCAGCCAAATTCCCATTTGACATGATGTCTGACTGTGGATGCTGGACAAATTGGTGTTTGTTTCCTCCTTGCAAACTGAGTGTAAACTGAGATTCAGTTAAATCAAGTTTGCACAGGGACCTGCATTCAGCCATTCTGACACATTGGAGCCTGATTCAGCACTTCCCAAACCAGGAAGCTTTCTGTTGTTCTGTGTGCACGATAGGGGAGGAGGGAGGGATGCATGCCCATACAATAAACAAGTTGCTTTCATCCGCTTCACAAATAAGCACAAGTTTGTCATGACGTGTGAATGTGGCTTAAGTCTCTATAGAGTCTTGGGGCATTACTTATTCTGTATGTGGCTGCCCCAGGGATAATGCATGAACGCTGCCAAAAGTGAGTAATTCTGGAGAAAGTAAGAAGGTACGCTCTCACACCTCAAGTCTGCAGTATGTTCTGAGAAGTCAGGTATTATCCTGTGGTTTGCTGGCCACAAAAAGTTATGCACCCCTCTGTGATGACCCCGGCGTCTCTTCTTCTTATCTGAAGGTGATCTTACTTTTGTATTTTCGTATCTGGATAATGGGAGGTTCCATGCCAGCGTTTTCAGAACAGGACAATCCAGCTTCATTCTCGCCATATCTCCTTACAAGGTAAGTACCTAGACCTGATTCAGTTTACACAAAATGGATAGATTTGAGCTGATGGTACCTTGCCCTTTAGCAGGAATTTATGTGTTGCAGACTTTAGTGGCTTAATCGTCAGGCTCCCACCCTTTCTGCAAATGATGCAAAACTGAATTATTCAAGAGGGCCTTTTGCATGGAAAATAGGGCTGCGCTGTAACAGTGTGCTTCAGAAAGAGATTAGGAGTAAGGGTTAGGGACTGTAGACTGTACCATTCTGTATAATATGTACTATCTGTTGCTGTAAGTAAGTAGGCTCCTACTATGAAATTGCATTCATTAAATATGTCATGTTAATACTTCAACTTTGCTTCCAGATTTCTGCAAGTCAAATGCTACTGCATTGTCAGTTGGATGTTCCACCTTGGTTCTGCCAGGGGAGGGGAAGGTATAAATCTAATTAAACAAAACTGTTGATTGTATTGACTTATTCTGTGTAATCCGCCTTGATCCCCAGTGAGAAAGGCGGACTACAAACAAGTAAAAGCAGATAGAAGACCAGAACAAAAAGCCTTAAAGTACGCACAGTAGAGGCCTATAAGTGTGGTGTAGTGGTTAAGAGCGCGGTGGTTTGGAGCGGTGGACTCTGATCTGGAGAACCGGGCTTGATTCTCCACCACTCCATATGAGCGGTGGACGCTAATCTGGTGAACTGGATTTGTTTCTTCACTCCTACACATGAAGCCAGCTGGGTGACCTTGGGCTAGTCACTCTCTCTCAGCCTCACCTACCTCACAGGGTGTCTGTTGTGGGGAAGGGAAGGTGATTGTAAGCCGGTTTGAGTCTCTCTTAAGTGGTAGAGAAAGTCGGCATATAAAAACCAACTCTTCTGCTTCCTCTTCTATAAACAGTAAATAATTAAAAATAAAATTGAAAATTAAGAAACAAAAAAGTCAGGTTAAATCAAATCCATGGAAAGCCTGGTAAAACGGTACGTCGTGCCCATTAACTGGAATTTTAAAAGTCTCAGCATCAGATGTGGGGTGGTTACCGCAAAACAGAAGCACTTCAGCATGAAAGATCCTGTTTTGGTGGCTGGCCACCTCTCCTTAGAGAAGGGAAGCATATAGAGCAGGGTCTCTGAAGATGTACACAGTTAGTCAGATGAACCTGCATTCGGTCTTTGTTGCCAGTGTGGTATAATGGTTAGGACTAAGGTCTTGGAGACCCAGGTTTGAATCCCCATTATGCTATGAAACCTTGGGCCCAGTCACACACATTCAACCTAACCTTCTTCATAAGATTGTTGTAGGGGCCTGGGGATCTCCCAGAATTACAGCTTATCTCCAGACTACAGCGATCAATTCCCCTGGAGTGAATGGATGCTTTGGGATGGCGGACTCTTATGTCATTGAACTCCACTGAGATCCCTGTCCTGCCCAGGCTCCATCCCCTAATCTCCAGGAGTTCCCAAACCTGGATCTGGCTGGCCCACCTTCATCCGCCACTGGTGGCCCCAGGGGGACCTGGCAACCCTGGATTGTTGTGAGGATAAAATGGAGGAGGGAGGAATGATGTAAGCTACTTTGGGGGCCCATTGGGGAGAAAGGCAAGGTGTAAGTGAAGTAAATAAGTAACATGCATTCTACTGAAAGAGAAAACAATTACAGTTATCAAAATTGCTTGAGGGCCTTTGGAACGAGATGGCCTTAAACCCGAGGACACGTTCCATGGTAAATGCGGCTTGGAATATTCAGACTTGGTGCCTGTGGGCGCCCTGCCAGTTTTACTGTGTAATCTCAGAGATAGACTGGTATGTTGACAGTTGTCTAACTGACAACCATTCGGTTGTGTATGTGCAAAAAGCAGGGAAATATTTTTGGAACATTCACAGAATTCATCCGGAACATCACATTTTTTTTCTTTAGCTTTATTACATCTTACATAACAATACATTCCAATATAATATCCATCTTGCTTCCAGATTTATTGAGTACATTAACTCTAAAATTTAACGTTAAAATTAAATACAAAAGGTGAAAGGGTACAAGGATGGGGGAAAAGCTCTACGGAAGATAGTTGGATGGGGGAGGGGAAGGGGATTTTTTTTCCATTAATTTTTTCTATAGAGATGCCAATCCAGGCCTAAAAACAGCACATTATAAACAAAATGTTACAGAGGGAAACAAAGGGGAGGGGAACCAGAGTGGAGAAAACCACAGCCATAACAGGGGAAAGGAGATTTTGATAGAAGGACATAAGAAATAAGTTTGACAGAACAATTTTATTATTGAAAAACTGTTTAAAGTTTTCTTTCTGTCAGAATTTCCTTCCCTTCCCATTTTCAAAAAACCAGGTTAAATGTATAGAGGGCTGTCTTTTGTTCCTCTTTCTTCCACACCCCGGAATCTAATCTATAGCAAAAGCTGAAAAGGGAACCCAATAGGCAACTGAGCCACAGTCTACAAAATAAACCGGAACAATCACCCCACTGCGAACAAAAACATCCTCGGTCAACACTGTTCAACGATGCCAAATATACTCCAAACTGATGGCCAACATGAAATCAAGCATCTTGCACACCGGAAGTAATAGGAACAAGGCAAAAAACATGGCACCACCACAACCATCAGAAAAAAGCACTGTTTCAACTCCACACCATACCCCCAAGCCCAAAACCACCCTTGTGGTTCCAATGGATGACCAAATGGAAACATGGCACCCGGGGGTGGGGGGAGAACACATCACCTCCACACACATCATCCGAGGATCTAAGGACGAGAGACCACCCCTCACAAATGCCATCATCCCCAGGGCTGGTATTCAGAAAGAGCCTCAAAGTTTGCTGCACTGGAAGCCTGTTCGACCTAAGCCAGAGTGGTGTAGTGGTTAAGAGCGGTGGTTTGGAGCGGTAGAGTCTGATCTGGAGAACCGGGTTTGATTCCCCACTCCTCCACATGAGCGGCGGAGGCTAACCTGGTGAACTGGGTTGGTTTCCCTGCTCCTACACATGAAGCCAGCTGGGTGACCTTGGGCTAGTCACACTCTCTCAGCCCCACCTACCTCACAGGGTGTCTGTTGAGGGGAAGGGAAAGTGATTGTAAGCCAGTTTGAGTCTTCCTTAAGTGGTAGAGAAAGTCGGCATATAAAAACCAACCCTTCTTCTTTCTGCATTCCCTTCCTGATCTCTTGCTCAGTCCTTTCTGTGAGCAGATCCTCCTTATCAGCCTCTTCTGTCTGATTCAACTCCTTGTGTGAAATCTCAAGCTGTTCATTAGAGCGTACTCGATTAGGTTGAGATCTATTTTCACACTCTGATTTTTAGGGGCTCAGGAAGCGAGGCACTAGTTCCTGCATTTGCATCAGATGTGGAGTGTCTCTTTCTCTGGAACATCACATTTGAATATTGGCAGTCACCAAATTTTAAGCATTCACACGTAATGCATATAAGTGACTCTAAATTCAAGACAAATATACGTCTTTAAACATCAAGATGTGTTTAAAGTCCAGTACCTAAGTGTGTATTACTTTCTGTTTATCTATCACGGTTGTAATCTGCTCTTCCTCCAAGGAGCCCAGGGTAGCATATATGGTTCCCCCTCCTCCATTTTCTCTTCACAACAACCCTGCGAAGTAGGTAGGCTGAGAGTGACTGGTGCAGGTTGTCCCATGAGATTTATGGTTGAATAGGGATTTGAGGAGAGGCAGCGTGGTGTCGGACTAGGACCTGGGAAACCCAAGTTCATATCCCCACTCGTGCCATGGAAGCTTGCTGGGTGACCTTGGGCCAGTCACATGCTCTCAGCCCTGACCCTGGCTAGTTTTTGGATGGGAGACCTCTGAGGAATACCAGGGTCATGACGTGGAGGCAGGCAATGGCAAACCACCTCCAAATGTCTCTCGCCTTGAAAACCCCACCAGGGGTCACCATAAGTGAGCTGAGACTTCACGGCAAAAAAAAGTGAAGGAGATTTGACCTTGGGTCTCTTCCATCCTTATCCATTACACTGGCTGTCGTTGGTTTTTATCCTGCCATGCTGCTTAGCGAAGCCTTCCTCTGGTGACAAGAGGCTTTACCTCTGGCAGAAAAGCCCCTTCCAGTAGGGGACGGATGTTGAGGCTGGAGGAAGGCTTCAGACTTTGCTGAGCAGAGTGATAGGACGAAAGCCACTTATTCCATATATTTTCCTAATTTGTAGCCTGCTGTTTTTCCCCATGCAGAATGACATCCACTGTAATATCGAATTTTATCCTCAAAACAACCCTGTGAGGTAGCCTAGGCTCGATGCAACTGTTCAGACAAGACATTGCAGGGCAAACCGCTTTTTGAGGAATTAGGTTGGGGCAGTAATTCCTAACATTAAAGCAGGAGAAGATGCAGAAAAGAGCAACCAAAATGATTAGGGGACTAGAGCAACTGCCCTATGAGGAGCAGTAAAAATGCTTAGGGCTGTTTAGCTTGGAAAGAAGGCGGTTAAGGGGAGACATGATAGAGGTCTACAAAATTACACATGGTTTGGAGAGAATGGACAGGGAGAAGCTTTTCTCTCTCATAACACTAGAATGCAGGGTCATCTGCTGAAGCTGGAGGGTGAGAGACTAAAAACACATCAAAAGAAGTATTTCTTCACAAAACGCATAGTTAAATTGGGGAACTCCCTGCCCCAGGATGTGGTGATGCCTGCCAACTTGGAAGGCTTTAAGAGGGGAGTGGACCTGTTCATGGAGGAAAGGGCTATGCATGGCTACTAGTTAAAATGGAAGAAAGTAGATTCCTTTGAAATGTGGTGTTGGAGGAGAGTGTTACAGATACCGTGGACTGCCAAAAAAACAAATCATTTGGGTATAGATCAAATCAAGCCTGAACTGACCCTAGAAGCTAAAATGACTAAACAGGCTATCATATTTTGGTCACATTATGAGACGACAAGAGTCACTCAAAAAGACAGTCATGCTAGGAAAAGTTGAGGGCAGCAGAAAAAGAGGAAGGCCAAACAAGAGATAGATGGACTCTATAAAGGAAGCCACGACCCTCAATTTGCAAGATCTGAGCAAGGCTGTCAAAGATAGGACATTTTGGATGACATTGATTCATAGGGTCGCCATGAGTCGGAAGCGACTTGACAACACTTAACACACACACAGTGTAAAATGGATACTAGTCATGACACATATCTATTCTCTCCAGGATTAGGGGAGCATGCCTGTTATATTAAGTCCTTTGGAACACAGGCAGGATGGTGCTTCAGTCATCTTGTTTGTGGCTTCCTAGAGGCACCCGGTTGGCCACTGTGTGAACAGACTGCTGGACTTGATGGGCCTTGGTCTGATCCAGCAGGGCCTTTCTTTTGTTCTTATGAAGCCCTTATTTCTAAAAACATGAGATAACATTGCAGTTGCGACCGTCAAGCAAAACAACACTTTTCCCCCCTTGACTGTGTTGCTTGCTGTAAATTGCTAAGCTGGGTACTGGCAGTCATCCAAGATTCATTGCCAAGCATACAAGCCCTCTCAGCTTCCGAAAGCCTGCCGGCGTCGGAGAACAATCATCGCTACATCTAAAGGTTGAGTAAATGCAGTGGCTGATCCTGTTAGACACTCTCAGAGTATTTTCCCAAAGGAGGCGTGTTACAAAGAAGGTTCTGGGTGCTATGGAACCCTCCGTGAAAGGGGAGGGGCCGTGGCTCAGTCGTAGAGCATCTGCTTGGCATGCAGAAGGTTCCAGGTTCAATCCCCGACATCTCAAGTTAAAGGGACTAGGCAAGTCGATGACGTGAAAGACCTCTGCCTGAGACCCTGGAGAGCTGCTGCCAGTCTGAGTAGACAATACTGACTTGGATTGACCAAGGGTCTGATTCAGTATAAGGCAGCGTATTTGTGTGTGAGGCAGTTTTTTTTTTTCTGAGGGCCACACTTCATATGGCCCTGACCTGGATAGGCCAGGCTAGCCTGATCTCCTCAGATCTCAGAAGCTTACCAAGGTCAGCCTTGGTTAGTAATTGGGTGAGATACCAGCAAAGAGTACCAGGGTGGCTATGCAGAGGAAGGCAATGACAAACCACCTCTACTTTTCTTGCCTTGGAAACCGTACACACACACACACACACACACACACACACACACACACACACACACAAACCTCATGTGACATTGGGAGAGCTGCCATCAGATATTTGGATATGTATAATTTATCTGGGGGGGGGGGAATCAGCCACTGGTGTGAATTAGAGCTGCAGTGCTAAGGAAGGGGTGGCATTTTCCTTTGTAATCCCCCCTCTTCTGACCTGCTTTAAGTACTGATAGAGGGGGGAAAAGATGGTCATAATGTGGATTCCTGTCTCTTCCCGCCCTACACACTGAAAGTAACCCAAAGGAACCATTTCTGATAAGGAAAAGACTCAAGAGGGGCAGAGTTAAATGCCCCCTTCCCTAGTGCTGTGGTCCTGATCTACTTAAAACCTCTCTACGGTTGTGTTTTTCAGATAAATTACATACAGAGCTGATCCTGGGTCCCCCAATGACAGGGGAAACCAGCTTTTCCTGCAGCGAGTGATGCAGCCAGCCCCAAGCTTTCCATTTGCTTTCTCTTAAGGTCTTTTAAGGGACCTCGTCTTTTGTGAATGTTACTTGCACCAACCTGCAGAAAAGAATGGGTGCTCCTTAAATTCGGGGGTGCTGCTTTGCCTTCAGTGCTCTTGGCAGTCCTAATGCCTACAAACCAAGGCTTGGTTTATCCCTAAGGTTGTTGCAAAAAAAAGGGAAGAGACGCTGTCTTGTAGAGTCCTCCAGAAGAGAGAGCTGTCTGGAAGATGGATGAGCAGCTCTTTGTGTCTCTGCAGATTAAACTGGAAGTCTCTGGGGAAATAAATATAGAGTCCTCAGGGGTTGGTGCAAGAGGGTGGAGTGGGAAAGAACAGCATGGGGTCGGATTTGTAGCCCATTAACGTTTTCTTTTTAAGCCCATGTGTGTTTTCTCCTGGATAATCAACAGGACTTTTAAGTCTTCCTGATTCTTTGCGGATGTTATTAATGCCCTTCATTAGGAATAACCATTTTTCACTTCAGTATTTACAGCTGAAGCTGTTTTAGCTGCGAGCTCTTTCCATCTTTTGCTGCGCTCTAAATCAAATGCGCCTGACAAGGCACTTCATAATAATGTTGTAAAACATATGTGGCTGCAATTATAACCAGGTGCTGGTATTTATGGGTGCCATATCTCTGTAGCGTTGGCTGTTTTTTTTCTTTTCTTTTTTTTACTCCGAGGAATTTTTATCAGAGAGGCCATCCGCGCAACAAACCTGTCCCGGTCTCTGTATGGCTCGGACCACTTGTCTTTTTCTGTCAGCTGGGTCATTTCAGAAAGATAAACCACAACAGCTTCTTTTGGGTGTATGTGTGTGTATCTCATTGGCTTTCAGCTAGTGAATGCCAGCCACAGTTCCTCTCAAGTTAGCTTGGGTGTATGAGCGAGTGTCGTGCAAGGTAGTCATGCTGGAAGACGGGGAGCCCTATTTTGTTAGGGCCAAACCACAGGCTAGTGTTTTTAAAGAGTTGGGTCCGGGTAAATTGGGAAATAACTCCCCCAGCACTCTTTCCATGTGGGAAGATGGCTTTGTGGGGAGACAGGAGCCCTCCCTTCTCCAGTGGGAGAGCTACATGCCCATTTGGGTTTCTCTCTCTTTCTCTCTCCCTCCCTTCCAAGACGCCATTTCCCACAGCCGCTGTATGTCTGCTGGTAACCCAAGATGGGTCCGGTAGTTTGGCACTATGCATCCAGTAGTTGCCGACAGTGAAATATTTGAAGACAACGCAACACAGTCCCCAAAGGGAGTAGTTAATCTGGACTAATTTTGTGGCATGTGGAGGAAAATGTGGAAGGTAGTATGCAAATGCTTAAATAACTAGGGGTGTATCGTAGGAGCAGAATCCCGTCATTGCTTAGACTGGTGAGCAAGGCTGACCTGGAAGTTTTTGTAGTGGCCAGATACTGAATGCTGCATTACCTCATTCGAGTATCTTCCTGGTACGAGGCTTCCTTGGGTGTTCGGCTGGTCTCCCTCTGTCCTTTGGCCAGAGCCTAGTGGTGGAAAATCCCTACCCACCATTTCTCACAATCTGGACTCACTGGGAGCCAAGTTCTGTGAGTGGGTTGCAACTCAAAAATGGGTGGTGATTTCCCCCTCCCCCAAATTGGTTATTCTAATGGTGCTATCATCTTTTGGAGAGAGGGGTAAGGAAAATTTGGCCGGCAAAGGGAAAAAGCACAAGAAAGCAAAAGGATGAAAAGGAATAAAAAGACAGATTTAACTAGATAGCCCAAAAAATAATGTATGATCAATTAAAGGGGGTTCCCATGTTGAGTAAAGCGTGGGCCCTGGGCCTGGATAGGTTAAAGTATCTCCAATGTGTATCAGGTATGTATCACATAAACCCTGTATATGTGACATGTACTATGCGTAGAGGGAGAGCAGGATTGAGTTTGCTACCGCCACCCTACTTAACATTAAGCATACTAGGCCCACCCACAGACATTTGCTTCATGCGGGTGCAATGCCTAAGCCCATGCACATTATAGGTGTTTATTTGGAGACTGTGCACGGTGCCTCTCTAGGGACCTGTTTGAGGCGGCTTACAATGAAAACTGTAAAACAAAATCCTTAAAATGCAGCCATTCAAAACAAGCCAGCATAAATCAGTCTAAAGTCACACTGATAAAGCAGTCACACTATATGTGATTAGTAGTGCTGCTTTTCTAATGTTCTGGATCACAGGAATGGCGGTCAGGCGCTTACACCGTGTACCCAAGAGCACCGCACCAAGTTGGATGCACGTCCAACAGGGCAGGGCCAGTGTGCTTGGTCCGGGCAAGGGGGCTTGATAATGAAGACATTCTCAGTCCCCCCTCTATGTGAATTTTTGCCTCTACCTACAGTGTCATTCATACAGTGCTAGAATCTTTTTAGCGGAGACCTAGAGCGGGATCATGTGTTTCATTTGCCATGGGGATGCCATAAGTGAGTACCTGCCTGGGGAGGAGACTGTTTTCATCAGGGGCAGCGATGTGCTTTGACTTCTGAATTAGTTTGTTCATGGCATGTTATGTTTGTGGAATTTGGTGGTTTTCTGTGCATTTGGGGGGGGATATTGTAAGTTGCCCTGGGGCAGTGAGCAGAGAAAAGCGGGTTAGAAATGCCCTAAATTAAATAAATATGCATGCCAGGTGATCTTCCTGTGGAGAATCACAGCATGATGGCATTGATCCACACTTTATAAATGAGGCAAGAATCATTCACATCCCTAGAAAGCTTTTTAAGACCGTATATAATCTGTTCCAGCTGTTCAGCAATAGCAATGTACTCCTAGAACATGAGAACATAGTACTGTGTTGGTTTCTATTACTTGCGCTTTGACCAACATCTAATAGTCAAGTGTAGCCTCATCTGCGGATACTTAAATCTGCAGATTGGGGCCACACTGACATAAAACAGATAACTCTAAACTTGGGGGAACCCCCCCCCCCACAGGTCTACACAAAAATCTGAAAACCTTTAAACTTGTGGGGGGCTTAAATCTCCCCAAACTAAACCATTGTCTGCACATATACAGATAATGCACCTACCGTCTTGTCTATTGGCAGCAGAGGCTGGGATTCTCTTCTCTTTGTCCCTGGCCAGAAAGGTGTCTCCTCCTTGGTTTTCTTGTTTTTGTCCCTCTTTCTCCCTCAGTAAAGTGTGCAGCACTTTGCAGTTTGGGACATTACTGGGCACAGCTACCTCATCCTTTTGTAGCTTCCTCTCCTTGCCATACAGATGCTAGCACTTCTCTGTAAGACCTGAGCAAGGCTGTTAACGATAGGACACATGAACACATGAAGCTGCCTTATACTGAATCAGACCCTTGGTCCATCAAAGTCAGTATTGTCTACTCAGACTGGCAGCGGCTCTCTAGTGTCTCAAGTAGGGGTCTTTCACCTACTTGCCTAGTCCCTTTAATTGGAGATGCCGGAGATTGAACCTGGGACCTTCTGCATGCCAAGCAGATGCTCTTCAAACTGAGCCACAACTGGGTTCTGTCCTGTGTGTGTGAGTGCACAACAGTCAGACACGTGTTCATTGGAAGAAATGCAGCAAATGTTAACAGTTACTAGATGTATTAGTTCCCCTGACCTGGATAGCCCAGGCTAGCCCAATCTCATTAGATCTTGGAAACTAAACAGGGTTGGCCCTGGTCAATATTTGGATGGGAGACCACCAAGGAATTCCAGGGTCGCTACACAGAGGCAGGCAATGGCAAAGCACCTCTGAATGTCTCTTGGACTTGAAACCCTATGGGGTGGCCATAAGTTGGCTTTGGCGTGATAGAGGGGGAAAGATGTAGTAATAAAAATGGCTAAAAACAAAAACATTCTCTAGAGTTGCTTTTAAGATATGGATTCCTAAAAATAAATATATAGCTCATCTAGAAAGCAGGCCCCCAGTGCTCAATGTGTTGTTTTGCTCAGATGTGTTTTTGGAGCCTGGTTATGTTCTTGTGAAAGATCTGGTTGTGCATTGTATTTAAAATTAGATCTGAAGCACTAGTTTTACATGACTATAGATATTCTTTAGCCCTAGTGGCAATCATTGTCTGGCCTCATTTTACTGAATAGGGCAAACTTAGGTTAGTAAATAGCCTTTCTCTGGCCTGATATAGGGAAAGAGCTTGTAATTGGCTTGTTCATCCCTTAAATACTAAATGGAGAATTAAAAAAATTCATTACAGGCGAATGTGTACTGCCATGAAGGTAAGGCAATGTCACTTCCGTTGTCTTAAATAAATTGCTAAAATAAAAAAAAGCCTTCGACAAAAAAAGCTTGTTTACTTATTCCAGTCATCTAGCTTAAGAAATCATGATGAGGAGCTCTATTTATTAAGCACAGTTTTATGCCACTCTTCTTCCAAGGATCTTAAGGTAGCATATAATATTCTCAATTCTACCTGCACAACAGCCCTGCGAGGTAGGTTAGACTGAGAGAGAGTGACTTTATGGCTGAACATGGACTTGAACCTGGGTTTCCCAGGTCCCAGTCCAAAACACTACCTGTCTCACCAATACACTACACCTGTTCTTTAACTATCTAGGGGTGAAGGGTAGTAGAATATTTGTAGGCTTCCCAACATAGGTGTGACGGACCAGGGGTTAACCAGCAGCAAGAGCTGACAGGCGAAGAGTGGGCCGAGCCAGAGAGCTGACACTCTGAGCTGAGAGAGACAGAGAGAGCATTCGAAATATTGTCGAAGGCTTTCACGGTCAGAGTTCATTGGTTCTTGTGGGTTACCGGGCTGTGTAACCGTGGTCTTGGTATTTTCTTTCCTGACGTTTCGCCAGCAGCTGTGGCAGGCATCTTCAGAGGAGTAACACTGAAGGACATGTCCTTCAGTGTTACTCCTCTGAAGATGCCTGCCACAGCTGCTGGTGAAACGTCAGGAAAGAAAATACCAAGACCACGGTTACACAGCCCGGGTAACCCACAAGAACCAAAGAGCATTCGAAGTTTGGGACCCAGCCTGACAGGAGGGCTGTGATAGGATTCGAAGCGTGGAACCAGCCTGAGAGGAGGCTGTGAAAGTAGCCGAAGCTTGGGACCAGCCAGAGAGGGCTGTGATCGATTGGAAGCTCGGTAGCGAGGCCGAGCGGAAGCCAGACTGTACTCTGCGAACCTGAGGGGTTCTGTGAAAGCCAAAGCTATTGACACACACAACCTGTGGGAGTGACATGAGTGAGAACTGGGTTAGAGAGGGCCCATTCTCAAGTCACAAGGGGAATCAGTCTCTGAGGTAGAGCTATTCCAGTAGCAGGGAGGTGTGGAGGATTACAACCACTAAGGTGGGGGTAGTCAGAAAGAGCTAGGCTGGGAACAGAGGGAGAGTCTGAAGCTGAATGACAGACTGAGCGTCTGAATGTCTGAATAATAGTTCTGTGAGGTAGAACTAAGCTTGAGAACTGAAAGTAACCTGAGTAAAGGGAACATCTAAGCTATTTCTCTAAAGCAATCTTGCTTGTATCAATCTAACTCTTTGAGTTTTCCCTCCAAAATATTCTGCCTTTTCCTTGAAAAACCAATCTCTGTCAGTTCTCTTTAATAAACTTCCCTGTTTTCTCTGTTTTAAGTTGAAAAGCCTCTTGTCTCCTATTTCTCACTGAGGTAAATACGGGTGTGGGACTGGAGGAGAAGAAAGAAATAATTCTCCTCACAAATATACTCAGGCCAACGCCTCTTCCCCTCAGCATATACGGCCGGGCTGAGTGAGTGGGATATTGAAGTGGTTGGAAGGGGGGTGCGTCATAATAGGCTTAAAGAAGCCGTGGAATAGTAGCAAATCTGGGCTTATTTTGTGGCATGTGCAAATAAGATGCCAAGGATTCAAAAGTATTGCTTTTGGCCAAAGTCCCTTGCAGGTGATGAAAAAGCCCACGAAATACAGAGAACAGAAGTACAAACCCAAGAATGCAGAAATCAACACTATTAAAACAATGGAAGTCAATTTGCTTGAAGTTTCATGGTAGCCAGAGGATACATAAAAACCTTGTAGGCTACATGGGGATCTGAATCAGATAGTAACCAAGTTATTTTTTCCATGTGTATATTAATTGTTAAGCACTCATTTTACCACCACCAGCAGTTTTAAGTGAAACTGCTTACCGTATATACTCGGGTATAAGCCGACCCGAGTATAAGCCGACCCCCCCAAACTTGAGGCCAGAAAAGGGAATTTCTTATTGACCCACGTATAAGCCGAGGGTCAATAAGAAATTCCCTTTTCTGGTAAAGCTGCGCTCTAAAATGGCGGCCGCCATTTTAGAGCGCAGGGATGATGTCGCCCCTGCCCCAGGTCGCCCTCCCGCCGGCCTCCCAGGCCCGCCCAACCCACCGCAACCCCAGTGCCATCCAAGGGGGGGAGGGGGAAGATCCCCTGAATCCCCTACTCATCGGGAGACGCGGCGAATCGGCGGCGGAGCGGCCTTCCTGTGCCTGCAGGAGGCCCCCCTAGGCTGCTGCCGGCTGCAGGGAGCGGCGGCAGCGCGGCCTGGAGGGGCCTGGAGGGGCCTCTCTCCGGCCCCGGAAGGCTGCTGCCGGCCGCTGGGAGCGGCCCGGGCGCGGCAGCGGCGGAGGCGCGGCCTGGAGGGGCCTCTCTCCGGCCCCGGAAGGCTGCTGCCGGCCAGGGAAAGGTGCGCGGGCCTGGAGGCGATGGCGGCGGTGACGTTGGTAAGTTCCCCCCTCCCCCCTCTACCGTATTGACCCGCGTATAAGCCGAGGCCGGCTTTTTCAGCCCTTTTTTTGGGCTGAAAAACTCGGCTTATACGCGAGTATATACGGTACATTATTTTCAGAAGACACACAGACTCAGACTTCGGCAATTCTCCAGAGGGAGGGAATTCCTCAGTTCACTGGCAGCCAGCAAATCTGAACCGATCTTGTATCCTATGGCATGGAGAAAACATGGGAACTTGTGGACCTTTGCTTAATTGCAGGGTTCACTGCCTCCCCTCCTTTGACTTCTTGCCTAATTTCCATCAGGTGGCTTTTTTGAGGATAAATGCATTGCAAACAGAAAAAATATTGGACATTAAAAGCTGCTGTTTGAATTGCTACTTTGTGGAAATAACCAGTGTAGTTTACTACTTCTATTCAAGGAGGTTAATGGTGTTGGCTTCAAAGGGTCGTTACAGGACTTCAGTACCTTTTCACAAGTATTTTGAGAGCTAGCAATGAAAGGCCCTACATAATGCCTTTTATGGCTTTGGGGGGAAAAACACCGTAACCCCCAGCCATTCATTCCTTGGCCCTGAGTTTAGTGCCTGCTGTCCTCCCCACTCTAGCTTTTTAGTGTATACAAATGACAAACCATTATTCAAGGCTATTAAAACATAAAGGCTATCCAAATTGTTAGTGTTCAAAAAGCTGTCACAGACGGAATTCTTGTATTTCAAAAGAGGCTTGTGGCGAACCGGTGAGAGCTCTCTTTCGGTCCTGCTGTGGTGTTTGCCGAATGCTTTCTAAACCGTGCAAATTTAATGAGAGCTTTCGGTATTTTGACAAGCAAAAAATGGCCAAGAGATTTTTTTTTTCCCTGTTGTGATGAGCCGAGACACAAACCAGCCAACTATGCACAGCATGCGTTGGGTGTTTCAGAGTTTGGGAAACAATGCTCGGCTGTTGGCAGAAGGCTTGGAAGGAACAGAAAGAGGTGCCAAGAAGATGGAGCAGGGCAATGTCAGCCTGCTTGGAGGGCATTCCTGTTGTTCATAGTGACATATCATCATTTCTGCAGAAACGTCAGCTATGTAGATTGCTTCACAATCTCTGTGTTATTTGTCCTCAGACCCGTTCACATATGGTAAGAGAGACTCGGCCATTCCATTTCCTCTTCCTGCCAATTACTGATTTCAATAATAATTATAGAACCGGTGGCTGTGGTGTCTTGCTTCCCCCGGTCTCCTTTCCCATTGCCTAAGTAATGTTTGCAAACTCGGGCCCTGTAGGAAGCCTTCGTTCGATAGCACTGCTTCCCACAGCAGCATCTCTAGTCCGGATATCTGGTGTCGTATTGGAAAGATCTGGGCTTGCCCTATGATCAGAGCTGCACCAAAAGCAACCAGGCTATGGGAAAGTGGGTTTTCAACAGCTACCGTGTTATCTTGGTAATGTCTTCTGCACCATTTGTTCAAAGTGCAGAATGCTTTTCCCCTCACAATGTAACCAACATCCCTGTCTGGGTAATTGGCCCTGGGTGAATTTGACTTGTGGGGCTTCTGAGAAATGTGCCCTACTCATAAGGCGCTACAGTCTTGTAGAAAAGACTTGAGTTTCCTGGAGTCCAAGTAGCTCATTACCTAGCTGCACCGTGATTGGTCTTTAGCCTTTCCCGTCTCTGTATAACATCTCCTTTGTGTTAGCAGACGGTACTGCAAAGTACTTCCATGTGTCGCTCACCATCCATCGCTCACCATCTGTCCCCTGCCTGGTAACTGCTACTTTTCCAGAACTGTTAAGCATTTTCCTGGTTTTGCAGCCCCCGCTCTGCAGTTTGTCTTCTCTGTGCCCGCCTGGATTACATTTTAGGAAATTGCTTCCTGTTAGTCTAGGTAGATGTAAAGAGGGCAACCTTTTAGGAACTAAACCCCTGCTTGCCTCTCCAGTTGTGATTTTGCCTTGGCCAGATACCCCAGCCCAACTTGATCGCTGGAAAGCACCCAGCCCTACCCTGTTTCCTCACCTTCAGCTGTGAGGTGGCTGGTGACTAGCGGTGGGGCTTTTTTAGTGGTGGCACCTGTGATTAGCCAAGGTCACCCGGGAATGCCCTTCTCCTTGAGGCTTTCCTGGTGCCAACTGAACTCTCTTTTGGGCACCAAGCTAAAACATTCCTTGTTACCCATGCTTTTAACTAGGGATTGATCTTTCAGATTGTTTTACAGTCTGCTTTAATCTGTTTTATGAGACACTTTCAAAGCAGTTAGATGTTTTACCCTGTACTTATTCTCTGGCTTTGTTTTTATGCTATTTTTTTTAAATGTAGTCTTAATATTTTGTTAATTTTAAAGTAATTTTATCTGTTGGTTTGTCACACTTTACTTGTAAGCCACCTTGAACAGTTTTCCTGGAGAGGCGATATACAAATGTTCTAAATAAAATAAAGAACCAAGGTCCTCCTCCTTCCTACCTGGAGAGGCCTTGACCCCACAGAGGGGATTTGTATGTATATGAGCAAGGGATCTGTCTAGTGCAAGGATCCCCAACCTTCAATTCTCACACGGCCTGATGGGCGCAGCAACGAAATGGCTGCCGCAGGAGGTGGAGCCAGCCGCAAAACGATTGCCACAGCTTAACTTCAGTAAAACAGTACAGATCCTTGTGCTCTGGTGGCAGCTACAAAGCAACGTTCAAAAACATCTGCACAGCCAAATCAGAATCCATGCCGGGAGCAAGCCCTCTCTGGCCCTGCCCACTTCCAAAAAAACACTTGGCGGGTGCCAGAAAAGTTGTCAGTGGGTGCCACGGTGCCTGCGGGCACCACAATGGGGCCTCCTGGTCTACTGCATGGCAAAATCTGTGTAGGAACAATTTCTAACTTTCCCATAGCCTGGTTTGAAATTTCTGTCATTAGTGTCTTCCTTGATGAGAGCATCGTTTCTCTTTTCCCCACTAAGCAACAGCCACAGGTGGCTCTGCCAACTCCTGATTACACCAACCTTGAAAGTGAAGGGCTGCATCCTTATCTCACACTGCGATAGGGTCAAGCTTTGGATCCTGTCCAACAGATAGCAATATAATGCAAGCACAGAAATTCATGTGTCATTCTGAGGATTTCTCTGTTGTTTTTTTTTAAGTGTTCTCTTGGCCTACGAATCCGGCTTGGCCTTGGTTTCCAAGGACCCGGTGGCAGTTGGCCAGTTGAATCAAAATACCTCAACCTTGCCTAGCATTCTGGCTCTTAAAAGGTTGTCTTTCCTTTTGCAGGTTTCTAACTTATTCCTACCTCCTGGCCTTCAACGCTTGGCTTCTTCTGGCTCCTGTCACTCTGTGCTATGATTGGCAGGTAGGGAGCATCCCTTTAGTGGAGTCCATCTGGGACGTGAGGAATTTCGCCACCCTTCTCATGGCGGCGGTGATGCTGCTGCTTGGTCTACACTGTGCAGCAATGTTCAAGGTAAATCAGTTTCGCTCCACTTCACCGTGTGTGTTTACATACAGATTATATACATAGAGAAAGAACTTTGCACTAAAATAATGGAGAGGGGAGAAAAAGTATTGGAGAGCTTTCGTTCTCAGTATTATCCATTCTGGGCCTGTCTGGGTGATACTTACCAGAAAGAAATCTCAGCCTGGGATGAAAGACATGTTCCATGTGGAATCATAGAGTAGGAAGGGGCCATTCAGGCCATCTAGTCCAACCCCCTGCTCAATGCAGGATCAGCCTAGAGCAGTGGTCGGCCAACCGCGGCTCGTGAGCCGCATGCGGCTCTTTGGCCCCTTGAGTGCGGCTCTGCCACTTGGTTCGGAGCCCCTGCTCGCGCCGGCAGCTGGGCTGCGCTTGCTCCCTTTGCAAGGAGGCAAGTTTCCTGTCCGGAGCCGGCGCGCCTGAGAGCGAGCGAGCGCAAGAGAGCAGGCGAGCGGGTGCACTGTCTCCCCCCCCCCCCGTGGAGAATGGCTGGGGGGAGCTCGAGGGCCCATCCATTGAAATGTGGGCCAGCACGGCTCTCCCCAAAACTTTTCCGGAAGCCGCAGCATACAGGAACGCTGCGGCGCCCTTTAAACCTCCTCTCGCCGCCTGTCAACTGTTGGGCGGCGAGGGAGTGAGGAAGAGGAAGAAGCCAGCCACGGGCGTGCCTGCGTGAGGCGCGAAGCTTTCAGCCCTGCTGGGCCCCACACGTGCTCATGTGGGAGGGGAGAAAGGTGCTGTGTTGGCGCTCTTCCCTGCCGCCCCCCCTCGAAGGCCTGGGAGCCGCCTGAGGGAATCGAGGAGTAGGAAGGCGAGGAGGAGCTGCTGCTGGAGCCTGGAGGCCCGGCCTCTTTGCCGCTGGCCTTGCCGCCCCCACTGTCATCCCCCGGGCTGGGCTCGGTGCCGCTGCCACTGGCGGGGGCCTTCAAGGGGGCGGCAGGGAAGAGTGCCAACACAACACCTTCTTCCCCTCCACCGTGCGTGTGTCAGCAGGGCTGAAGGCTTCCTGCCTTGCACGCACACGGCTGGCTTCTTCCTCTTCCCCCCCTCTCGCCCCCCAACAGCTGACAGGTGGTGGGGAGGCCAGCAGCAACGAGGCGGGGCCTCCTCCTCCAGGCTCCAGCAGCAGCTCCTCCTCACCGCCTTCGTCCTCCTCGTCCCCCTCAGGTGGCTCCCAAAAGTCCAGCTCCAGGCTGCCGCCGCCATCGTCCTCCTCCTCAGGCACCTCTCCCCCGGCCGTTTTCGCCCGCCTCCTCCTCGCGCTCGCATAGAGCCAGGCGGCCCCTCAACAGCCGCACGTCCGCCAGAGAAAGGCCTGTCGTCCCCTGCCGTCCTCCCCCTCCCCCCTCTCCTTTCTCCCCCCACTCTTTCTTTCTTTCTTTCTTTCTTTCTTTCTTTCTTTCTTTCTTTCTTTCTTTCTTTCTTTCTTTCTTTCTTTCTTTCTTTCTTTCTTTCTTTCTTTCTTTCTTTCTTCCTTCCATCCTTCCTCCCTTTCATCCTTTCTTCCCCAGTTCCTTCCTTCTCTTTCCTTTCCCAGTTCCTTCCTTCCTCTTTCTTTCTCTCTGTCCCTCCCCCCACTCTTCCTTCCTTCCTTCCTTCCTTCCTTCCTTCCTTCCTTCCTTCCTTCCTTCCTTCCTTCCTTCCTTCCTTCCATCCATCCATCCATCCATCCATCCATCCATCCATCCTTTCTTCCCCAGTTCCTTCCTTCTCTTTCCTTTCCCAGTTCCTTTCCTCTTTCTTTCTCTCTGTCCCTCCCCCCACTCTTTCTTCCTTCCGTCCTTCCTCCCTTTCATCCTTTCTTCCCCAGTTCCTTCCTTCTTTCCTTTCCCAGTTCCTTCCTTCCTCTTTCTTTCTCTCTGTCCCTCCCCCACCCTTCCTTCCTTCCTTCCTTCCTTCCTTCCTTCCTTCCTTCCTTCCTTCCTTCCTTCCTTCCTTCCTTCCTTCCTTCCTTCCTTCCTTCCTTCCTTCCTTCCTTCCTTCCTCCCTCCCTCCCTCCCTCCCTCCCTCCCTCCCTTTCATCCTTTCTTCCCCAGTTCCTTCCTTCTCTTTCCTTTCCCAGTTCCTTCCTTCTCTTTCCTTTCCCAGTTCCTCCCTCCCTCCCTCCCTCCCTCCCTCCCTCCCTCCCTCCCTCCCTCCCTCCCTCCCTCCCTCCCTCCCTTTCTTCCTTCCTTCCTTCCTTCCTTCCTTCCTTCCTTCCTTCCTTCCTTCCTTCCTTCCTTCCTTCCTTCCTTCCTTCCTTCCTTCCTTCCTTCCTTCCTTCCTTCCTTCCTTCCTTCCTTCCTTCCTTCCTTTCCCAGTTCCTTCCTTCCCCAGTTCCTTCATTCTCTTTCCTTTCCCAGTTCCTTCATTCTCTTTCCTTTCCCAGTTCCTTCCTTCCTTTCTCCATCCCTCCCACCTCCCTTCCTCTACTAGGGTTGTCAACCTCCAGGTGGTGGCTGGAGACCTGGCAACCCTAGCATCTCCCCCCCAGTGTACCTATAGTTTAATTAAGACTTAAAACTTTAATTAAAGTTTATTAAGTTAATAAACAGTGTACCTACCTATATAGTTTAAGTTTAAGAAATTTGGCTCTCAAAAGAAATCTCAATCGTTGTATTGTTGATATTTGGCTCTGTTGACTAATGAGTTTGCTGACCACTGGCCTAGAACATCCCTGACAAGTGTTTGTCCAGCCGCTCCTTCAGGATTGCCAGTGAGGGGGAGCTGAACCACCTCCTTAAGAAGCTGATTCCACTGTCAAACACCTCTTACTGTAAAAAAATTGTTTCCTAATATCCAGCCGGTACCTTTCCACCCGCAATTTAAACCCATTATTGCGAGTCCTATCCGCTACTGCCAACAGGAACAGCTCCCTGCCCTCCTCTTAAGTGACAGCCCTTCAAATACTATGGTTTTTTTAAAAAAACATTTTTTGTTTTTATAGGGTGTGTGTGTGTGTAAAGTGCCTTCAAGTCACAGCCAACTTATGGCGACCCCTTTTGGGGTTTTCATGGCAAGAGACTAATACAGAAAAGAAAAAGGGAAAATGAAAGGGAAAAAAAAGAGGGGGCATACATGCCATGTCGTTCCGTTCATTATCCATGCCCGAAACAGCCCCTCTTCCCTCATCTTACCCCCAACTGTAATCTTTAATGTAAATGTTAATAGATTTAGTCACATATATTCCATTTCATTTCTATGCCTCAACATTCATCTTGTCTTACTTAGAAATTAACTTATACTTAAAGACTATTATATATTTTCACAAGAGCTGTTAAGACTACTCTTAACAGTCATTCACAGTCCAGCTCAGCAAAGTTGAATGTCACATGAACTGCATAAAATTTTTAGTTAGTACTGTTGGATTTATGCAGCATACTCTGGAAAAAAAATAATGCCGCAAATTCATCAAAATATACTGGTTTGGTACCTCAAATTAGGACATTACTTCAAAAAATACATACTAGTATAGTATTTTAAATTTAAAAAATTGAATCTTGGAATTCTCCTGTTTTATGCTTACCCCATGGCGCAGAGTGGTAAGCTGCAGTACTGCAGTCCAAGCTCTGCTCACGACCTGATTTCAATCCCAACGGAAGTTGGTTTCAGGTAGCCGGCTCAAGGTTGACTCAGCCTTCTGTCCTTCCGAGACTGGTAAAATGAGTACCCAGGTTGCTGGGGGTAAAGGGAAGATGTCCGGGGAAGGCACTGGCAAACCACCCCGCAAACCAAGTCTGCCTAGTAAACGTCACCCCATGGGTCAGGAATGACCCCGTGCTTGAACAGGGGACCTTTACCTATTATATATTTAAACTTCAACTATGTTGAGTTGAATATGGCATTACAGTGATGCAGTGGCTGAAATCCTTTCCCCCTTCACCTGTTCTTTCTGGGAATGGATCAAGGAATGGGATTTGGGCCAGACCTTCTTTCTCCCGAACGTCTGATTTATGCACCAAGGAAGTGATTTGGTAGATGCTTGAAAATGCAATCAGGTGGAGACTGCTTGGCACAGCAAGGTGTTTATCTGAAGTGGGTTCCGGTGGGCCCTCTTGGTTTTTTTACAACTTGCCATTGCGCAGTGCAGACTTCCAGAGCTCTACAGGAAGCCTTTTGTCAGAGTAATAACTTCCAAATGGGAGCAGCATCCACACCACATGCATTTTGAAGTAGTTCACTGCTGGTTTGCTGAGTACAATGAACAAGGAGCCAGCATTGCATCGCCCCAGAAAGGTTTTACTTGGTGGTTGTCTTAAAAAAGGATGGCTGCTAGGAGGAATGTGGCAGTCACCCTGATCCATTGGTGAGGGTGGACCTCAGTGAGTATATAGGGCTGTTGCGCATATGGGCTGCCCTATTCACTTTAATGGAAGGAAGGAAGAAGAAGAGTTGGTTTTTATATGCCAACTTTCTCTACTATTTTAAGGAAGAATTAAACTGGTTTACAATCAATTTTCCCTTTCCCTTCCCCACAACAGACACCCTGTGAGGTAGGTGTGGCTGAGAGAGCTCTAAGAGAGCTGTGACTAGCCAAGATCCCCCAGCTGGCTTCGTGTGTAGGAGTGGGGAAACCAACCCGGTTCACCAGATTAGGAACCACCGCTCATGTGGAGGAGTGGGGAAGCAAACCCAGTTCTCCAGATTAGAGGTCACTGCTCCAAACCACCACTCTTAACCACTACACCATGCTGGCCTGAAGTGTCAGGTTCCTCTGTACCTGCAATATCCTTGTTCCTGCTAGCTTTATCTGAAAAGAGGGGGAACGGGCAAAGGATTACATGTTCATAAGCCTACCTTCTTATACTAGGAAGGGAGCTGTCATTGAGCCTCATTTGTGATTCCATTTGCTCCTCGGCCCCTCCTCCTGTCCCTTCTGCTTCTGTCTTTTCTGCCCTAATCAGATTTCCCGTGACTTTGTCGACTGCTCACTTTGAGCCGTATGCATCCAGCTTGTCTGTCCTTATGCTTGGAGAGATCGTGGCTAAAACAAACTCCAGTCTTAAGAAACAGTTTTTTAAAAATGCAGTGGGGGTTCTTTCTCTCTCTTTTTGCAAGTTTTTTTTAAAAAAGAAGTCTCAAGTAATACATGCTGTTGGCGCAGAGCTGACAATTTAGCCCAGGTTAACCACCTTTTCACGAACATGCTGCTTGCCCGGGGTTGGTAATGCGACAGGGAGAAACAGGAGCTGTGTGTGAATTTTAATCGCAAATGCTTTGCAACACTGAACAGGAACAGGATGGGTGACATGATACCGAGGAGCTGATAGAAATGGTGCAAGCTCCTGTTTTTGAGAACAAAGGAGGTGTTTGTACTTTGAACTGCTTTCTACTCTTAAAACAAAATACCCAGAAGCAACTGGAAGCCTGGAAATCTTAAGACGGCTCTGTTCTTTTCCTGAACACTGACTGTACCTAGATGGTAGGCAGCCATGTTGGCCCAGGAAAAATTCCCAAAATAATAGTCTTGTAATACCTTTTCATTAGGACCAGCTGACATGTAATAAAATAGCATGCTTTTGCGTTCCCCCAGAAACCGTAGTCAGGCTAGATCATGTTAACTACAAAGTCAAATAGGGCAGCAGTGTGTGTGTGTGGGGATGTCTCAGAGCATGGCGGGAAAGCCTGCAGTGTGCCATTTGAAGAGTCTCGAAATGGATTACAGATGGTGTGTGGATGTGAAGCACGTTTCAGAATGCTCCAAAAACCACTGGGATGGAGAAGTTTAAAAGTGGGAACTCTCTCCCTTTTGAGAAGATGAAAGACACCAGTTCATCAGATAAACTGGGCAGACATCGGAGTACTCTGCTCCTTTGCATGATTTATTTATTTTATAATTTTTTTATTTTGAAAAAAATAATTCAAAAAGAAAAGGGGAGGGGGAAATTAGGAGAAGATAAAAAGAATGATATACCAGCATGGTGTAGTGGTTAAGAGCGGTGGTTTGGGGCAGTGGAGTCTGATCTGGAGAACCGGGTTTGATTCTCCACTCCTCCACGTGAGCGGCGGACGCTAATCTGGTGAACTGGATTTGTTTCCCCACTCCTGCACATGAAGCCAGCTTGGTGGCCTTGGGCAAGTCATTCTCTCTCAGCCCCACCTACCTCACAGGGTGTCTGTTGTGGGGAGGGGAAGGGAAGGCGATTGTAAGCTGGTTTGATTCTGCCTTAAGTGGTAGAGAAAGTCAACATATAAAAGCCAACTCTTCTTCTATACAATACATTCAACATTTCATCTCCCCCCCTTCCTCGGCTCCCAGAATATGTTGTGGTAAACTCATTAACACATTAAAAACTGCTTATTAAAAATAATATCGGATGTTTTCAACATTTCTCGCCTGTCGTCTTCTTTTCTTCTCAATGCACAAACTCAGTTATAACCCAAATTGGGTTGTGATAAACATAATAACACAGTGAGACATACCTATATATGTAAAATTGCAAGTGGATGTTTACAATATGATTTTAAGACTACAAGCTCTAATATCATTTTAAGATAAACATATTTAAATCAATAATATTGATATCCTTTGCATGATTTAGTGGTTCTGTGTTGTGTACTCCATGATTCTGAACCAGCTCTGGTCACGTGCAGCTAGTTGTATAGGGTGGCACTTCACCTTATCTGTATGCGCATAAAAAAACACCATGTCTGGTTAGGCCCTTAAAGACTGGAGACATCCAGGTTCTAATTCCTGTGGTGCCCTGAAGCTCCCAGGGGTGACCATGGGCTAATCTTTCTTTTGTGGGGTTATAATGAGAGAGGGGAGAACCTTACACACCATCCTGAGCTCTTTGGTCGAAAGGCTGGATAAAAGGGTGGCCAATTAATAAATAGATAACTCTCAAGGGTGACGTTGCCTCGGTGTAGTAATTAACCAAGTTTATCTGGGTTTGGTTCCAGTAACTCCCCGAGTAACACACACACACCATAAAGCAAATGAAGGCTTTAGTAAAGATATTTAAGAACTGATATTAAGACAAGGTGTATAGTTCAGTGGCAGTAAGCATACAAAACATAACAAAGCGGGCTAGCTATCTCACTTACTGGAGTCCTAACTCAGCACAGTTGGTTCTTAAGGCAAAAAGTTTCCAGAGCATAATACAAAGATCTTCTTGGCACCAAGGAGGGAGTAGCAAGAAAAAGGTAAAGGGGATGAGGAATTCTTCTCTTTCGCCACACTTAACAGAAAATTTCTGACCATACTCTCCTGACCTCCTCAGCCAATCTTTGGGCAGTATCTATGGTCCTTTCCAGGGTGAGAGTGAGTTCCCCCTTCATGCCAGATTCATAGCTGAATCGTGTGAGCTAATCAACAGGCCTGAGAAGATGTCCTTGACAAGTACCTGCCAGTGTGGGGGTGACTTAACACCTGTAGAGAATCAAGGAACAGTGCGAGAAGCTGGAAAACTTCTTTAAGATGGTTCCTGTCTTGTCAATAACCACTAGGCATTGTGCAAAATTATTTGAAACGAAACAAGACCTTCTCACCCGCATGCGTGCTGAGCAGACAGAAACCCGCTTCCACAAATATCTCTTCTTTACTTGTTGGTGGCAAATGTCCGCGTGTGATACCCTTTGTAATGTGCAAGGCATACACTGTATTTATTCCCATAAGTACATATGTAGTAGGGAATTACAATTGATTGTAATTGATGCATCTAGCATCAGAGCTCCACAAAGCTGGTTGCCAAGGCAGCACACAACACAGATGCTCTTCCCTGCTTGTTCTTTTTTGCAAATTGCAAAGAACTTGAGGGTGTGTTCTCAAGCTGCACTGAGTTTTTCAAGCAGGCAGAAGCAGCTCACATCTGTGATCCTGGCCAAAACTTGTGGCATCATGCACCTGCTTTGCCCGTTGCAGAGTAGGTGGATAGTAATTATGCATAGTTAAATTGTGGAACTCCCTGCCCCAGGATGTGTTGATGGCTGCCAACTTGGAAGGCTTTAACAGGGGAGTGGACGTGTTCATGGAGGAGAGGGCTATTCATGGCTACTAGTAAAAATGGATACTAGTCATGATGCATCCCTATTCTCTCCAGGATCAGAGGAGCATGTCTATTATATTAGGTGCTTTGGAACACAGGCAGGATAATGCTGCTGCAGTTGTCTTGTTTGTGGGCTTCCTAGAGTCTCCTGGTTGGCCACTGTATGAACAGACTGCTGGACTTGATGGGCCTTGGTCTGATCCATCATGGCCCTAATGTGGGAAGTGGCAAGGAAATGGGAATATGATTAGGTAAAAGGCAGTCTCCCGTGCAAGGTCCAGGTCATTACTGACCCATGGAGTGACGTCACATCCCAACATTTACTAGGCAGACTATGTTTTTTACGGGGTGGTTTCCCATTGCCTTCCCCAGTTGTCTACCCTTTACTCCCAGCAAGCTGGGTACACACTTTACCAACCTCAGAAGGATGGAAGGCTGAGTCAGCCATGAGCCGGCTAGCTGAAACCAACTGGATGTGATTAAGGAGCGATAAAAAAACCCAAATCATTGGTGGGGGGGGGGAGATATATTGACAAGCTGAAGTTGTCCATTGGGTTAATTTGGGAAAGGATAAGAGCAAATGTGTGGCTGCATGAGCTCATGCCTAATTCTGCATGGATCTTTCAACCCACATTTTCATAATGGTTGTGTGAATTGGCTTTGCTTTGCATTTTAACAAACGATTGCAACTTTTTTGGATCTCTTTATTACCATATGTGTTGTTGACTTGGACATTGATTCGGTTTTTGAACAAGGGCCTGTTTCATCAATCCACAACTTCTACAAAACATCAAGAGACCTCAGGAGAGGGAGCGCTGTATATCTAAACGGATATGAATAAAAAATAAATAAAGCAAGAATATGGGAAAAAGGAAAAAAGAGCGTAGCTGATTGGGGGGATTGAGAGGTTCTGTGTTGATATATGTGAACATGCCCCTGCGTGCAAGCACTAGAAGTGGCGTTGGATGGAATATAATTACAGAGTATATCTTCTAGATTTATGCTTTCGTTACCAGTGATTTTCTAAATGAGACTAATTTGTTGTTGATGCTTGTGGTTTGGGTAATTGCCTCGTTGGAATGCATGAACAATGGTGATAACGGGCATTGAAGCTATGAAGGTTGATGGTTTTGCTTTCAATTGCTGAACACTTTTTTATGTTTATAACCCATAAAGCTCCTGGATGGGGGGGCTGACAGGCTTTTGCTTCGTGTCATTTTGTTTGCGCTGCTCTTAGAAAAGGGTCACATATTATTTCACTGGAGAGAGCATTGCGTAGTATATTTTGTGGAACATAAAGCATAGCTTCATACTTTTGTTTGCTTGTTGGGGGGAAATTAGCTTTATTTCTTTTTTCCTGAGCCTCCCCTGGCCTCTTTCTGATGCGGTTTTTCTTGTGACAAGAAAAGAGGTTCTACAGATTTGATTTCCCTATATTCAATATAGTCAGGTTTAATTAAACTTCTTCCCAGAAGCGTTTTTCTTTCCTGTGTGTGGGTCATAGTTCTTGCCAGAGAATGTGTTCCTTTCCAGTCCATAAGGAGCCAAGAGAGATCCCTATAATGGTATTCATTTTTTCAAACAGTAGCATTTTATTTCCCTGAACCAGATGGCCCAGACTAGCCTGATCTTGTCAAATCTCTGAAGCTAAGCGGGGTCAGCCCTGGTTAGTACTTGGATGGGAGCCCACCAAGGAAGTCCAATGGCAGAGGCAGGCAATGGCAAACCACCTGTTTGTCTCTTGCTCTCCCCCATAAGAGGTCGCCATAAGTCAACTGTTACTTGGATGGCACTTTCCACCACGAACATTTTATTTGGTAAAATATGTCCCCTACATATAGCATATACGGTATTAGGCCATCCCTCTGGAGTCCCCAACCTTTTTGAGCCTGTGGGCACCTTTGGAATTCTGATATGGTGTGGTGGCCACAGCCACAAAATGGTCCCACAAAATAGCTTCCGCAGGAGGTGTAGTCAGCCACAAAATAGCTGCCTCATCTTACCTTCAGTCACACCGTGAAGATTTTTGGGCTGTGGTGGCAGGTGCTGTGGAAACAACAGCAAGAAGAAGAGTTGGTTTTTATATGGCGACTTTCTCTACCACTTAAGGAAGAATCAAACCGGCTTACAACCACCTTCCCTTCCCCTCCCCGCAACAGACACCCTGTGAGGTAGGTGGGGCTGAGAGAACTCTAAGAGAGCTGTGACTAGCCCAAGGTCACCCAGCTGGATTCGTGTGGAGGAGTGGGGGAACCAACCCGGTTCACCAGATTAGAGTCCACCGCTCCAAACCACCGCTCTTAACCACTACACCAGCTGACTCTCCCATTTTTAAAAATCTACTCAGCCAATCAAATCTCCAATGGCCAGTCAGAAGGGTTGATGGACAAGAGCCCCATCTTGCCCCACCTGCTTTCTAAAAACACTTGTCCCATGTTGGTGACCCCTGAAGTTGAACATTTTTAGTTGATCATCTAATTTCAACTGATTATTTATGTAATCAGTCAATTGGTTGACGTTGCAAAAGAGTTGAGGACATATTTTTCACTGACACCCTAAGTGTAAACAACAAAGTAAGTGCCACTGAATTTCTTGGGACATGTTTCCTGGGCTAAAAACACTGTTCTGCCTCTGAACAATGTGCTGTCCTCACTCCTGCATGTGCATCCTTCATGTTCCAGCAGACTTTACACTGCCAGCAAAGCCCCCTTGCAGTTGTGCGCCAGTGTGAAGTTGAGGATCAGTTTCCTCACACCCCCTCTAAGCTCAGCAAGGAGACAACGACAAGTTGCAGTTTAATTACGTCTCTAATTAAGCAGTGACCTAAAAGTGCCATGCAGAGTGGCTGTTAGTGAATTTAAAACAATTTCCTTTCAAGTTTGCTGAATGGGTTCTTATCCACGGGCATGTCATAATTATTTTCAGGGTGCCCATTTCAATCCTCTGGTTTGCTAGGTACCTAGCAAACCAAACAAATTAAGGGAGCATTAATGCCAGAGGGGGAAAAGATTCTGAAGTGTAAGAATGTGTCACTGGCCACCAAGATTAAGTTAGTTCATGCCATCACATTCCCTATTACTATGTATGGGTGTGAAAGCTGGACATTGAAGAAAGCTGATAGGAAGAAAGTAGATTCCTTTGAAATGTAATGTTGGAGAAGAATGTTACAGATACTGTGGACTGCCAAAACAACAACAAATCAGTGGGTTCTAGATCAAATCAAGCCTGAACTGACCCTAGAAGCTAAAATGACTAAACTGAGGCTGTCGTATTTTGGTCACATGAGAAGACAAGAGTCACTAGAAAAGACAGTCATGCTAGGAAAAGTTGAGGGCAGCAGGAAAAGAGATGGATTGACTCAATAAAGGAAGCCACAGCCGTCAATTTGCAAGATCTGAACAAGGCTGTCCAAGAGAGGACATTTTGGAGGACATTGATTCATAGGGTTGCACACCCTGTACACTCCCGGAAGGTTTATTTCCAGATTCTAAACACATTAGAATTAGGAAACTTAGCTTCCCTTTGAGGATTCCACCCCCCATGGCTTTCATTAGCACTTGTTAAACGTAGCCTGTCCAGTACACAAGACCTCAGTAAAGCTTGCTGTAATTCACAATTGGCTCACCGATCACTGGCTAAACTTTCTTGAAGGCAGCTGCACTTTCATTAATCTTGTAGAGGCCAATGTGGACGAGAGTTTTGGAAGCTCATCTAGCAAAACCCCACCCCCAACTACCTTCTGCCTTTCCAGACATGTCTTGCCTTCACGCTTCAAAGACCCTACAAGGTGAGCCCGGGTGTTTATTGACTGCTTACGTTTCGCTCTCTGGAAACTGCCCTCATTTTCATAACAGAGCAATTTCTAAGAAATCTTTCCTTGATTTTCCTGAGGGCCTACTCAATTTCCCATCTGACACCTCAGCAAAGGTCACTATTGATGTTCTTAATGCTTCAGGAACGGTCTTTCTCTTTGCATTAGCGTTTGCTTTGTAAAGAGGGACCAATAAGTCAAAGGCCTGTGGCTGGCAAAAAGGAGACACCCCCCCTCCCCACACTTCAGCCTGCCTTGCTGATGGACTTAGTGAGCCTATGAATTGCCAAGCAGATTAACCAAGGGCCGAACCAGCCACAGCTCTGAGTTCTGTGACTGGCACTCCCGGCTTTTCTTTAAATATTGTTGTGTCAGCTAGTTTCACCCAGAGACAGGATCTTGGAACGGAGTCAAAGGCAGCCCGAAGATCCATGAATGCTATGTAAAGACGGCCTCCTGGGAAAGAGGGATATTTATCAGCTAAGTGGTATAGTGTAAGGCAGCGATCCAGAACTGAAACGCCCCTCCTAAATCCTGCTTGTTCAGGGTACCATATAGATTCTGCATCTACCTAATTCTAGAGCTTGGAATAAAAGAAGGCTGCATAAACCTTACCTATTGTTCATAGCAGGCTAATGGGCCGATAATTTATAGGATTCTTCTTTTTTTATAATACTTTTATTTTTATATATAGGGATACAGAAAAAGAAAAAGGGGGAAAGAAAATAGGGGAATTAACAAAAATACCAGTGTGTCTGTGCCCAAGCTTTAATATAATAAGACATATTTGTCCCCATCACTGACATTAAACTTATCTTAATAATTTCTATGCGAACCAATATTTTACCATATTTCTAAAATACACACTTACTGTTTTTTGTATATAGGAACTATTATTGCATGTTTCCAAGCTGTGGGAATAATTCCTGAAGCACTAATTTGAGTGAAGAGGGGCCAGCAGATTACTCCACCATACCAAATTAGCTTTCTAAATCAGGCCCAGGGGCCTTACCTGATCGCATTTGCTTAGTTAAGGGGCCCACTACCTCCGGAAGAACTGGCTGACATAGGGCAGTCTGTGGGGGTTCTTCAAATATTAGACATGCAGGTCCCTGATGCAGATCGGGGCTGTGGCATGGGGGAAAGGATGGGGTTAATTTATTTTATTTTATTTTTGAATTTATATCCCCCTCTATGCCAGCATAAGCTGGGCTCAGAGAGGGTTATGCCATAAAAAACCTATTGGAACATTATAATATATCGTACATACTTTAAGACTTAATTCTGAAATCACTTCTAAAATCAGACGGTGCCCATTCTCATGGCCGCAGTGGGCGGCAGCCAGTTCGGCAAAAGAGACAATCAGATCCCCCAATTTCAAAAAGTTTAAATTAACCAAGATTGAGGGGTGGGGGGAGGGAAGCCATCTATGATGGAAACCGTTGCTGCCCTCAACCATAGGCTTGGCGGAATACCTCTGGCTTACAGGCACTGCGGAACTGTACCAAATCCCGCAGGGTCTGGATCTCCCTAGATGAAGAGTTCCACCAGCCTGGGTCCGGAGCTGAAAAAGCCCTGGCTGAGGACAGCCAGATAACATCTTGGATGGGGGACTACCAGCAAGTTGTTACTTGCTGAGCATAACGCTCTTTGGGGGGCCGTACTGGGATAGGCGGTCCCACAGATACAATGGTCCCAGCTGAGCATAACGCTCTTTGGGGGGCCGTACTGGGATAGGCGGTCCCACAGATACAATGGTCCCAGATATTTTCCTGAGCTGAAATGGCCACGTGGAGCTCCTATTTGCCCTGTTGGGGCAAACATACAGGTGCCCGTACCAGTTCCTGTAGCTTTCTGCCACTAAGGCAAATAGCAGCTTTACATGGCCATTTTAGAAGAAGAATAGTTGGTTTTTATATGCCAACTTTCTCTACCACTTAAGGGAGACTCAAACCGGCTTACAATCACCTTCCCTTCCCCTCCCCACAACAGACACCCTGTGAGGTAGGTGGGGCTGAGAGAGCTCGAAGAGAGCTGTGACTAGCCCAAGGTGACTGCTGTGACTAGCAGCTTCATGTAAACTGAAGCTAAAAATAGGTAAGTAGTACTGGCTGCCTGGTACTATAGTAAGGGAGGACATATGGAAGGAGAGTCATGTGAAGGGAGGATTCATTGCTCAGTCCTGGAGAACCTGCTTAATATACAGAAGGTCCTGGTAGGTCCAGTAAAAGAAAAGAAAAAAGAAGAGCTCAGGTAGCTGGCACTGGGAAAAGGCCTTTAATGCCTGAGATCCTGGATTAGACAGCACTGAGTTCAATCCCAGGTCCAATCCCCGGCATCTCCAGTTAAAGGGACTAGTCAAGTAGGTGATGTGAAAGACCTCTGCCTGAGACCCTGGAGAGCCTCTGCTGGTCGGTGTAGACAATACTGACTTTGATGGACCATTGGTCTGGTTCAGTAGAAGGCAGCTTCATGGGTTCATGTGACTTGATGGGCCTTTGATCTGATCCAGCATGCCTCTTTTTATATTCTTGGGGGAGGGGCCGTGGCTCAGTGGTAGAACATCTGCTTGGCATGCAGAAGGTCCCAGGTCCAATCCCCGGCATATCCAGTTAAAGGAACCAGGCAAATAGGTAATGTGAAAGACCTCTGCCTGAGACCCTGGAGAGCTGCTGCCGATCTGAGTAGACAATACTGACTTTGATGGACCAAGGGTCTGATTCAGTAAAAGGCAGTTTCATGTGTTCATGAGTTAGATGGGCCCATAGATACTAAGTTCATTATGATAATGAAAGGGCATTGAAAAGCAGTTGTGCTTGTAATGGAGAAGTAGAAGAAGAAGAGTTGGTGTTTATATGCCAACTTTCTCTACCACTTAAGGAAGACTCAAACTGGTTTACAATCACCTTTCCTTCCCCACAACAGACACCCTGTGAGGCAGGTGGGTCTGAGAGAGCTCTAAGAGAGCTGTGACTAGCCCAAGGTCACCCAGCTGACTTCATGTGTAGGAGTGGGGAAACCAACCCGGTTCTTCAGATTAGCGCCCGCCACTCATGTGGAGGAGTAGGGAATCAAACCCGCTTCTCCAGATCAGAGTCCACTGCTCCAAACCACCACTCTTAACCACTACACCACGCTGGCGGTTATGGAACTGCCAAGCCTAGGCTGGGAGAGGCGGAGCACTGTTCCCTTAGAATCCGTCCCCTAGGAACACAGTTCCTGTTAACATAGTTCCTTTTATCATGATCTAAAGTCAGCTTCAGATGTTGAAATGTGTATATTTATAAGAGCAGCAGAAATGATCACACATTTGGTGGGGGAGGCAGTAGAGCCTCCAACCTTGGTCTTCAAACTCCTCAATTTGGTTATCCCTTCCTATCCTTAATAGCACAGCTTCATGTTCCTCTTGGTCTTATGCCTACCCTGATCTCCTTGCAGTCTCTAGAAATACTTTTCCCTTGCATGACTGCCTCCAGGACTGCTGGCGCTCTTCTTAACCCATCCCTTGCAGCCTGGGTCAGTGCCCTGCTCTGTCATGTGGTCTCTGTCTACATGCAGAGCTCCTTCTATCAGGCTATTCCAGTGCTCTGGTGGTAGGGTTGCCAACCTTCAGGTACTAGCTGGAGATCTGCTGTTACTACTGATCTCCAGCCGATAGCGATCAGTTCACCTGGAGAAAATGGCCACTTTGGCAACTGAACAAGAAGAAGAGTTGGTTTTTATATGTCGACTTTCTCTACCACTTAAGGAAGAATCAAACCGGCTTACAATCACCTTCCCCTCCCCACAACAGACACCCTGTGGGTTAGGTGGGGCTGAGAGAGTGTGACTAGCCCAAGGTCACCCAGCTGGCTTCATGTGGAGAAGTGGGGAATCAAAACCGGTGTTGACAGTAGAAATAATATTATTGTTAAAATTCAGGTTTTAAGACGATGGGATATGTAATTAAATTTATAAATGAAATATTATAATGAATTAGAACTTAAATACAAAGGGGAGAACAGAGTTATCAGATAGAGGAGGGGAGAGGGGAAGTCAACTAGTTAGAATTTACATTTGTTTATGTTATACAATTATGTTAACTGAATGATGGAATTGAATGTGATATAATTAGAAAATAAAAATAATTATTAAAAAACAACCCAGTGTTGACTTCCCAGTTGAGATATGAAGCAGAGCTCCTGCCCTAAATCGGCGGGAATTCAGAGTTTCATTGAAAGACTATTCTTGTACTTTGATAAATTGTTTTGGTGCCCTTTTATCGAGTATTGTTCCATGTCCTTACATGTGTTCGACTTGTTTGAGCATCTGATTCCATTGTTGGGCTTCCTTGGCATCCTGAAGCAATCTGGCGTCTTTTTTTGAATGAAATGAATCTAGGAAGGTCAAATGGTAAAAAAAAACCAAACACTCAAACCTAAAAAAAAACCAAAAGAGCCAATTTGTCTTTTCTATCTCTTGACTGAATAAGCCTGTTATTTCTTCTGTGCATTCTGTTCGGTAAAAAAGTTAGCGCTTGTTGGGATTAAGGTGGATAAAATCAATCCGATTCTTCATAAAGCTGCGAGGCGCAAGAAGGAAAAAAAATCCTAAGAATGAAGATTAAGCTCTGATTAATAACTTCTCAGTCACATGTGTGTCTTGAAGTCGATAAAAAGCTGATGAAAGACAGTGGCAGAAAATGTTCCTGTGCGTTAACATTTCACTTGCATTTGAACTTGCTGCATCAAGGTAAGGAATGCATTATACCGTGAAAGACTGAAGCCCTTGGTATTCCTGACGCAGTAGTTTTCCAAAGTCACAGACCTATTTCCTGGCCTTGCACGCCGAGATCCTTTTAAAATGGAAATCTAAAGGCAAGAATTGGGATCTTTTGTACGTGCTAAATATTTCTCTGCTGCTGACTTTGAGGAACCTTTTAAAGATACTGTTTCATAAGCTGTCATGGAAATGATGTATTATGTTTACAAAAAGCAACTTTGGTTTAATACATTACAAGCATAGTGTGTTCTGATAAAGCACTGGACACACACAATACATCATTTTCTTAGTATGGAGCTCTTCAGGTAGCAACACTAATCTGGTGTGTGGAATGTGCGTTCTCCACATCCCTGAGAACGGGGATGGGGGAGAGGAAGGTGATTGAACTGAATTGTTGGAGGTAGGGTTGGAACTGGAGTCTCTCGGGTAGGTAGTACTCTGTTGACCAGGCAAAAGCCGACAGGTGCACTCTCACACCTGGCTAGTTCTGAGACTTCACGCTACCTGGTGATTGTAGGGACTGATGTTACGCTCTGCATTCCCTTTTGTGCTTGAACAAGACTCTATGGACGGAGCACTTGGACTCCCCAGTAACTCTCTACACGCAGTTCTCAAACCCCTGGCAGAAGGGATCATCAGAAATACTTCATCGATTACATGTAATTTATGGAATTCGCTTTACATATTGCTTTCCCAATATGTAGCGTAGAGATTTTAAAAGGAATTTGCAAATTAATGAAGTTAGATTTATCAGTGATGATTGGCTGTGGCATCTGAATAATATCTTCATGTTCAAGGGCAGTATATCTCTGAGTACCGGATGGAACATACAGAGGAAGATACCCGTTGCCTTTGAGCCCTGTATGTGAGCATCTGGATGAGTGATTCCCAAACATTTCGGGCCACTGCCCGCTTGGTTCTACAAACTCAACCCCAGCACCCCCTACCCTATCCCACAACACAGTTGAAGGGGCCCACCTCTAGCACCGCCCTGCTGCCCCCTTGCCTCTTAGTGCCCCCCTAGGAAATCCCACTGCCTCCCAGGGGGTGGTCCTGCCCACTTTGGGAACCACTGATCTAGGTGGACCTTGCTAGCTGCTGTTAGAAACTCAATGCTGAACTAGAAAGCTCGTGGGTCTGATCCAGCAAATCAGTCTGCAATAACATAGAGCCCTGCTGGGTGAGACCAATGTAGTCGTTCTAGTCCAGCATCTTGTTTCCCATTGTGGCCAACCAAATGCTCCAGAAAAGGGCACTGATGACAGAGCTATCCTCTGATTTTGCTCTCCAGCAACCAACGTTCAGGGGTATCTTGCTTCTGAACAAGAAGGTCCTATTTGGCAGTCACTGCTAATAGCCAAAGCTTGATCTCTCCTACATGAATTTGTCTAGTCACCTTTTAAAAGTCATATAATCTTGTGGCCATCATTGCATCCAGTGATAGTGAGTTCCACAAGTTAATTGCGCATTTGTATTGGCTGCTCTGCATCTAGCAAATTGTTTTTTTTTTTTTAAATAATCTTTTTAACAGTGAACTCCATCTTATGTTACTACTTTGTCAGTCCACTGATTGTTCCTTCTCTGGCAGATGGGAGTATTCTTATAAAGGCTCAGTTCCTGGGCTATTCCACATGAGTTGTTGTTTTTTGTTCACCTCGTTCCTTAAATATGAAACACTGGCTTTTTCTGTCTTGTCAATGTTCCCTGGTCTAAATCCAGTAAATAATTCCTCCGCTCAGAGAATGTGGGCTTACTGATATCAAAGCTGAAATTGGCTCACCGTTTACAGTCTCTCATTTATTTTACAAGTACAGCATTCCAGTCGCTGTCTGCATCTAAGCAGTTGCATGAATACCTCTATGTTTGGTTGCTCTCTCTTAGCATATTCACTAGTGGTTATGTGAACTGGCCCTAGTTCTTCTAGATAACCAAAAGCAAAGACTTTTTAAAATTTAAAATAAAAATATATATGCATCTAAGGCAGATATTGGCTGGCATGTGGACTCCTATGAAGGGAGGCAGTTCTTCAGGTCTGTCATCTAAGACCATGAAAAGTTGTAAAGCTATCCTCGGCACCCTAAATTGAGCCTGAAGACACATTAGCAGCCGGTATAATTGGAGCTGAATAGGCTGTACATGGGCACACTTCCAAACAGAATGGGCAGCTGCATTCTGCACCAATTGAAGCCTTTGAGTGTGCTCTTCCAAGGGCTGTCCCATGCAAGTACCTCACAGCAGCCAAGCCTGGAAGTTACAGAAACCTGCTCTAGATATAGAATGATACAAGACATTTATAGCTTCCACTTCATATTTAAGCTTCACAGCATCCATGGGTTCTTCAGCAGAACAGATAGGGTAAACACTAGCCAGCCTAACTCGGGCAAAGTAATCCTCTCCAGAACACTGGTATCCCCCCTCCTCAGTTTTCACCTGGGTTCAATTTTAATTTAGGCTCAGTGCTATGCCTGGTATGGAGAGAGTGGACAGCAAGAAGCTTTTTCCCCTCTCTCATTATACTGGAACACGGGGTCATCTGCTGAAGCTGGAGGGTGAGAGATTCAAAACTGATAAAAGGAATTATTTCTTCACACAACGCATAGTTAAATTGTGGAACTCCCTGCCCCAGGATGTGGGGATGGCTGCCAACTTGGAAGGCTTCAAGAAGGGAGTGGACACGTTCATGGAGGAGAGGGGTATTCATGGCCACTAATAAAAATGGCTTCTAGTCATGATGTATACCTATTCTCTCCAGGATCAGAGGAGCATGCCTGTTATATTAGATGCTTTGGAACACAGGCAGGATAATTCTGCTGCAGTTGACTTGTTTGTGGGCTTCCTAGAGGAACCTGGTTGGCCACTGTGCGAACAGATTGTTTGACTTGATGGACCTTGGTCTGCTCCATCATGGCTTTTCTTATGTTTTATTCCAAGACCACAATCCCAGGACTTCGGGGAATTGGTTTAGCCAGTTGAAAACAAGTTTACGTTTCTAGGATAGATGAAGCCTTAATACAAGGTGTATGATTTGATATTTGGATGGGGAGCTGATGATGCATCTAAGCTGTGCATCTGTTGTCTGTATTTGCATGCTCGTCTGTGTATATGATGGTGCCAGTGAAGAACCGGGGGAGGCAGTATTTCTCAGCACTTGAACATTATAAAATGCTCCTGTGCTCTACAGACTGAAACATAGCCATAAAAATAACACCATGACGTTTCATGTTTCTGGCGTCTTGGTGATTCTTTGCCACGTTTGCTTACCTTTACTGGGCATTAGATAGGAAAGTTTCCTGTCGTGTCCAAGGAAAGGCTAAAGTTGCAAGAAGTGGTTGTTTTGTTGCAAATCACTGAACAAATGACCAGTTACAACAGGTTTTAAAACCCCTGCAGAAGTTTGTTGCTGGAAGGTACCTTCTGGATTAGTGTTGAGGTGGCCACTCTTGGCAATCATTAAACAGTTAACTGTGATCATTAAGCATCTGATAGTGCTTAAGAGAAAAGCCTTTTACGATGAAAATTTCTAGCCCAGTTCTAGCTAGGGCAATTAAATTTCTTCTTTCCGTGTCTCCTGTTACCTACTGTTGAAGGATATTATGGTAATCTTATTCAAGCAAATCTGTAACAGGTGAACTATTACTCCTCCCCATAAGGCAAGCATTCCTTTTAAAACAAACACATAGAAGCAAAGGATCTCTTTGCCTGTTCCAATGTAACACATTAACGAATGAATCACAGAGCTATATTGAGATGGCTACTCTGTTCGATACCCATTCTCTAGAGGTTACAGCACTCTGACTGAAGAGAAGCCTGAAGTTAATTTATTCCAGGTGTCAAGTGAAAACCTTGTGTCCCAGCCAAAGATCACATGAGTTTATCTTTTAAGATTTTAAAATTTAAAATCAATTTAATTATTCTTGAAAAGAGTAAATTTTGAAAGAAGTTGGTTTTTATATTGCCAACTTTCTCTACCACTTAAGGAAGAATGAAACCGGCTTACAATCCCCTTCCCCTCACCACAACAGACACACTGTGAGGCAGGTGGGGCTGAGAGGGTGTGACTACTAGCCCAAGGTCACCCAGCTGGCTTCGTGTTTTGGAGTGGGGAAACCAATCCAGTTCACCAGATTAGTGTCCGCAGCTCATGTGGACGAGTGGGGAATCAAACCCGGTTCTCCAGATTAGAGTCCACCGTTCCAAACCACCACTCTTAACCACTACACCACACATGCTCTCCAGAATCACTATGATACAAAATATACTTGCATGGATAAATGAAATCAGTAAGAGATAGGCCCAATTATGTGAAGCCCATATGACCATACCAGAACCTCCCAATTTGTCTGTTCTGATGATATGAGGTGAGCGCTTCTGAGTTTAGAAGAAATTTCCCATAGAAATATATATGCATCAAAACTGTGAACTGTTAAATCAACTTGTTCAGAGGTTTTTCTGGGCATCTATCTGTTCAAAGTTTTCTCTTTTCCAAGAGTGGAGCTGAGAAAATACCTGAGAAAGTCGAACTTGTACATGTTTTGCAAATCTGAAAACTAAAATAATTATCAGACATACTGTTAGTTCAACCAATACTTCTGTGACAAGAGGCTGTGACAGATCGGTCCCATCCAAGGAAAGAGGTCTTTAGTCTTTCCTTGAGCTGTTATGGGCAGCATGAAACAGGTTTGGGTGATACCCTACCCGTTTTCTTCCTATGTGCACTGAGGAAGTTGGGCCATGCGTGTTCTGCCCCCTAAACCCTGAACAACTATGAGTTGGTGGTATTTGGATAAAGTATGCATGTATAAAATCCATTGTCTGAGAGAGTTGGGCCTGTGCATGTTGGATTCGACACCTATACATCCATGTAAACATTGCACCTGTGCATGGATATCTAGGCTTTGATGTCAAAGGTGAGGCAGGTGCAGTGTCTCTTCCCCTCCTCCCTTTGCACAACAGAGCTTCCTCTTGTTTATAGTTTTAGGTGGGTAGCCATAATGGTTGGCCGGTAGAAGATTGGAGTCCAATAGCACCTCTGGGACTTTTTTTTTGTTTGTTAAAATGGATGCGTTTTACATAAAAATGAATGTCTTTTACAACACCAGATGAACGGCCCTTTTATTTGTAGCTGAGCCAGTTCTGTCCCTTGGAGATAACACCACACTTTTATCTGCTGGACTCATGTTCCAATTCCAGCTGAGCCATAAACCCTTTGACAGGCTGTGGGCAGGTCTTTACCTCATGCTTCATCTTTACCTTATGTTTCCTTTACCTCATGTTTCCATCTCACAGGCCGGGCATGACCATGCTTAAGATACTGTAAAATGAGATGGTGATACTATAACGGCTAAGGCTCAAGCAGTACTGAGTAGGAAGTGTGTAGGCAATGCCAAGCTATATTTTCTCTGGTGTCTCCTTAGTGACTTTGAGCAGAAAATTGTGTGTGGTATTTATCATGTTAGCATTTGCCTGCACCTGCTGCCATTGGCTGCCATTTGCAAGGGATATGCATGGGAGTGCCAACGCAGTGATGACTCAGTGTTTGACTTGAGCCTAAGGGCTTGGCTTGCGAAACTGGAAGTCCCAAATGCGAGTCTCCCCTCTGCCACAAATTCACTGGATGGCCACTCTCCCTCGCACGTGCCATCCATCGTCGGCACCATCTACTACTCACCTTTTCAGAGTTGTTACTAAGGATTACTCAGATAATACATTTGAAGTGCTTGGAAATAGGGAGGCAGTATATCAGTCCTAAGTGGTGGTGCTACAATTGCCTGATGTGGGTGGCTGAGGAACCATAAATAATGAGTGAGTAAAATGTGGAATTCGCTGCCAGAGGATGTAGTGATAGCCACAGGTATAAATGATTTTGAAAGGGAATTAGCCAGATTCATGGAGGACAGGTCTACTAGCCACAGTGACGAAAGGGACCCTCCACATTCAGAGGCAGTAAATCTCTGAATCCCAATGCCAGGAGCCAACATAAGGGAAAGGTCTCAGACTCTATGGCTTGTTGCTGGCCCTCCATGGTAAATGGTTGGCCACTGTGCGAGACAGGATGCTGGACTAGATGGATCACTGGTCTGATCCAGCAGAGTTTTTCTTGTGTCCTTACGATAAACATGCAGATAGTCCAGGTATGTACTAAATATAGATATTGGGGGTTACCGCACTTTGTATTCCCAGCGATGTATTAAGAGTTTGAAAATGTTATAAAAAACATCGCTTTAAAAGGGTTTTTGGATACTACGGCTTATAAATGGTTGGAAAACGTCTTCACAGCTAGAGGGGCCAAACAAAGTGCCAACAGTATTTTTTATAACATTTTCAAACTCTTAATACATCGGTGGGAATACATAGAAAGTGCGAACAGTATTTTTTATAACGTTTTCAAACTCTTAATACATCGCCGGGAATACAAGTGCGGTAACCCCCATTGTTATATGAGAAATGAGTCTGTGATCTAGCCTCCACTTGGCGTTCTCTTTCACTCATGTGCCAGTAATTCTTACTCTCTTTCAGAAGCTGGAGCACAGAGAAGTTCTGGTTGGCCTGTTGTTCCTGATTTTTCCCTTCATACCAGCTAGCAACCTTTTCTTCAGGGTGGGATTTGTTGTGGCGGAGCGTGTCCTTTATATGCCAAGGTAATTTTCACACTTTCAGTTCTTTCGAAATGGCTCTTCATTTTATCTCTCATATAGATACGCTCCACCCCCTTCAAAACATCTGTGAATACCATAGGTATTGAATTACTGCTGTGTTCTCTAAGCTCTCTCAAGCAACATCTGCTGGATGGTGGCAAATAGAACAATTTAATTAGTTATGGGCCGTGCAGTGATTATGGGTTGTACTTTTTTTTTTTAACATCTTTGTTAATATTTGTGGCTTGCAGTTCACCCAGCCCTAATTAGATATCTGTAAATGGAATTTCTGGGTTAAATACTTATTTCTACTCGAGGGCTTCATTGAATTAGGTGCTATGGTAACAGTAATTTTCAAATATCTCGGTTGCACATTGACAAAATCCAGCTGCCTGATGGAATAAATCATAGCTGCGAAGAAGAATTGGTTTTTATACCCCATTTTTCTCCACCTGTAAGGAGTCTCAAAATGGTTTACAATCACCTTCCCTTCCACTCCCCCACAACACCTTGCGAGGTAGGTGGGGCTGAGAAAGTTCTGAGAGAACTGTGACTAGCCCCAGGTCACCCAGCAGGCTGCATGTGAAGGAGTGGGGAAATCAAACCTGGTTTGCCAGATTAGAGTCTGTCGCTCTTAACCACTACACCACGCTGCCTCTTCCCCAAGAGAAAGATCCTATAGTTGGTGGTGATTAGGGGTTTCCTTTCTCAGTGGCCCAATGCACACTGTGGCCAGCATGTACATGAGTGTCTCCAGAGTGCATGGGGTTGCTGTCAGGCCTGCTTCTTGGCTGTACCTACAAGATAGTGCTGTTTGCCTCCACTGGTGGCTCCATGTGGATTTCTTACACAGGGTCACCATTGTTTGTACAGGGAGAGCCAGGTTTTATTTGGGTGCTATAATTGTACAATGGCAGCAATTGCGACAGATGCATGCAGAGTCCCTGCATGGGGACTGCTGTAAATATGAACGCCCATATGGTCAAAGTTAGGTCCCAGTAGATACCTCTGAGAAACCTGGATTTTTGTTTTTGTTTTGCATTTGTAAGGTTTTTTAAAAATAGGTACAGTACAAGACCTCTTTTTTCTCAACTTGCTAATGGGACTATCCAGCTTTCTCCAAGATTCTTTGTGTGTGTCTGTGTGTGTGTAAAGGGTCGTCAAGTTGCAGCTGACTTATGGCAACCTTGTAGGGTTTTTGAGGCAAGATACTAACAGAGGTGGTTTGCTATTGCTTGCCTCTGCATAGTGACCCTGGTATTCCTTGGTGGTCTCTCGTCCAAGTACTAACCAGGCCCGACCCTGCTTAGCATCTGAGATATGATGAGATCAGGCTAGCCTGGGCCATCCAGGTCAGGGCCCAAGATTCTTTACTTTATTGTTGAAGGCTTTCACGGTCAGAGTTCATCAGTTCTTGTAGGTTATCCAGGCTGTGTGACCGTGGTCTTGGTATTTTCTTTCTTGACGTTTCACCAGCAGCTGTGGCAAGCATCTTCAGAGGAGTAACACTGAAGGACAGTCCGGATAACCTACAAGAACCGATTCTTTACTTTGCCCAAATTACTATACTTCAGTACAACCATCCCAGATCAACTGCATGGTCTCAGCTTCTAGCGCACAGCAGTGGTCATGTAATACTAGTGGTCAATCGGTCTCCACCCAGCCCCATAAAGCTCTTGACTCTTGCTTGGCTCTATAGTCTGAACAACTGGATTTTCAGCATAGACTGCGCTCTTCCTCTACTCGGCCCAACCAACCTCCACTCTTCTGTGCTGTCTGTCCTAACCTTCAGCCTGTGTCTTGCTGCTGTCTGTCTTCTCAGCCCTGAAATGGGAAGGTGACATTTCTCCCTGAAGACATGTTTTTTTGGGGGTTTCAGTTTCTTTTATGTGTATTGATATTTATATGCAGCTTTTCTTCTGAAAAACAAGAGCCCCGTAGCGCAGAGTAGCGCAGTCAAAAGCTCTGCTCACAACCTGAGTTCGATCCCGACAGAAGTCGGTTTCAGGTAACCGGCTCAAGGTTGACTCAGCCTTCCATCCTTCCGAGGTCGGTAAAATGAGTATCCAGCTTGGTGGGGGTAAAGAGAAGATAACTGGGGAAGGCACTGGCAAACCACCCCGTAAACAAAGTCTGCCTAGTAAACATCGGGATGTGACGTCACCCCATGGGTCAGGAATGACCCAGTGCTTGCACAGGGGACTACCTTTACCTTACATTTTCTTCTGTAAAGTCTTGGAATTCTGATCTCTGGTTGGCTGTAGAAACCTAGAGTTCCAGTTGGTGTTGAGAAAGATTTTACTGTTAAGGGGAACGTGTTTTCCTTCCCTATGCTTTGAAAGGATCTTCCCTTACCTCCCCTATCCTCTTACCTCCTGGGAGGTAAGAATGCTTATTACTTGATCCTGAATTTCCTTGTTTAAAAATTGTTCATGCCTCAGCTTGACAGAAAACTGGAACTTAAATCTTGAGAATGAAAAATGTATGTGGTAGCTAATTCTTATGTTAGATTGAAAACGGATAGACTTTTCTTGTTGTTCCAAGGTTCCCTCAGGGGAGAGAAGGAAGCATGTACAGAGAAGGGTATGGAGAAGGCTAAACTCGACTGCTGGCTCAGATACTGAAAGTGATGAATTATGTCTCTCATTTGGTTCTCCTTAAAAATAGCTGATAACCTCAGAAAAGCTAGAATAATTCCCCCCCCCTTTGCTCCAAGGGGGAGTTTGGCAATAAAACGATTGAGCAGAGAAATAGGGACCATTTAAAAAAAAAATGCTACTGCAAATGCTATTTAGAAGTGGTTTCATCTCTTGCTTTGTTGCCAAATGTAATATGTCTCCCGTGAATTTTATTTCCACTCTCAGCTATTTAATTTAGAATACAGTGAGAATGTCCACAAATAGTACGGATTGACAGTACGCTGGATGGGTGTATATGGAGGTGATTTAATGATCCTCTTTGAGCTTTTCTAAGTGGAAGATTTATATAAATATAAATGTTTGTGACCGTTTGATAACCTCCATCGGATTTTTTTTTTTGGGGGGGGGGGATACCCAGTAATTGAGTAAAAAATAATGCTAGTCAAAAGTCAGTGGGGTGAAATGAGGTCTGATCTGTCAAGTGATATAATATACACAGAGAAGCTTAAATGAGCAATAGGGTTGCCAACCTCCAGGTAGTGGCTGGAGATCTTCTGGGATTACTCCAAGCGACAGAGATTAGTTGCTCTGAAGAAAATGGCTGCTTCAAAAGGTGGACGCTATGGCATTATACCCTCTGAAACCCCTCCCCAGACTCCACCCCCAAAATCTCCAGGAATTTCCCAACTCAGAGCTGGCAACCCTAGGCAATAGATTAGTCACGAAGTTCATTAAATAATTTTGGCCTAATTGCTGTCTCTTAGCCTAACCTACTGGCCTGGTTTTTTGAGCTAAAACAGGATAATCGAGCAAAGGAAGGAAGGAGTATATTAATAAGTCAGATCAGTGACTTTTTTTGACAGACAAGCAGATAAATATATCTTTATGTGCCCCTGTCACCAATTTGTTATTCAATTTTATTTCTCAGTGAATCTTGACACTACATCATATTACCTGACCATGTGATAGCATTCATCAGCCCTTTTTCATCCATTATATGTTTTATTGAGATTTATTTCTGAGTAAACACAATTGTACGATGCTGCAGATGTATAAGAATGGGAAAAGTCCCGCATACATCCTCCCCATAGCTGCTAAAATCCTATATGAATCACATTAGTGTTTTAAAAATGCCCAAAGTCAGGTATTGATGGCTGTGTAGAGGGAATGAGTTTGAAGCAGCCTGCATTGGTATGATGTTTAGGGCTTTTCTTTTCCTCCCCTTTTAATCACGTTGGGTTCCTAGAGGTTTTTTTTAAACTTGATTATACAAGAACCTCCCTTCTGAGAACAATATCCATTTATGTGGAACTTCTAATGTGCTCTTAGTTATTTCCCTTTCCATTGCCTGCATCATACAATGGTTAAATTACAGAAACCATTACTGTTTCCTGGTTTATGTGCTTAAGTCACTTTTCTATTTTTGTTGGTCCTGGGAACTTCCTCTCTTGGACAGGATCCATGGGTGTTGCAGCAGTATAATGAGGCCCACGTTTATCTGGTATCAGCCCCTTGGGGTTTGGATTCTATTGGGGAGGCTGTGGCTCAGTGGTAGAGCATCTGCTTCGCATGCAAAAGATCCCAGGTTCAATCCCTGGGATTTCTTCAGGGTCTCAGGCAGAGGTCCTTCACATCTACCTGGATTTGCTGTGCTTTGAACCTGGGACTTCTGCATTCAAACTGGATGTTGTACCACTGAGCTGCGGCCCCTCCCAGTCTAGATGTTGTACCACTGAGCCACGGCCCCTCCCAGTCTGGATGTTGTACCACTGAGCCGCGGCCCCTCCCAGTAACCAGTTTGTTGGCTGCAGTGACTCCTAGAGAAAGAGGATGGAAATGTGTGTTTAGTAATCCTTATGGTGCACTAGAAATTTCAGTTAGTTCAAAATGGCCACCCTTTGTGGTTAATGGTGGGGGTGAGAGGGTGGGAGTATGCTGTTCTGAGACTGAGAGGGCTGCATTGGTTCCCGTTTGGTTTCTGAGCACAGTTCACAGTGCCGGTTTTCACATGTGTACAGGTTCACACTGCTTTTGCCAGCAAGTGTGAAGCAAGACTTGGCTGGGAATATGATACTGCCTGCAGATGAGTTGCAGCTGGGGGCGTATGTAAAATGGATGACAGGTGAATGATGAAAAACCCTTTGGGTACCCATTGTGGGAAAGGGAAAGGTAGTCCCCTAAGCAAGCACTGGGCCATTACTGACCCATGGGGTGACATCACATCATGACGTTTACTAGGTAGACTATGTTTACGGGGTCGTTTGCCATTGCCTTCTCCAGTCGTCTACACTTTACCCCCAGCAAGCTGGGTACTCATTTTACCGACCTTGGATAGGTGGAAGGCTGAGTCAACCTTGAGCTGGCTACCTGAAACTGACTTCCGTCGGGATTAAACTCAGGTCGTGAGCAGAGCTTTGACTGCAGTATTGCAGCTTATCACTCTGCACCATGGGGCTCCTATTGAGGGGGAAAGGAGGGTATAAATGAATAAGTAAATAAATTAAATCATTGCATGATGATCCAGGAGCCTTACCCATCAACAGATGCACATTGGATATTTACACGGTCAGTGGTAGAGCATCTGCTTGGCATGCAGAAGGTCTTAGGTTCAATCCCTACCATCTCCAGTTAAAGGGTCTAGGCAAGTTGGTGATGTAAAAGACCTCTGCCTGAGACCCTGGAGAGCTGCTGCCGGTCTGAGTAGACAGTATTGACTTTGATGGACCAAGGGTCTGATTCAGTAGAAGGCATCTTCATGTGTTCATGTGTGTTTGCAGAATATCCTGGTATATTAGAGATAGGCTTTTTAGGGTAATACTTGTGACTTAAGTTTTGCTATCGGCTGTGGCATTCCGTTTCACTTTTTGCTTGTTTCTGCATAGTATGGATCTTTATCAGTTAAAACTCAGGTCTGCTTAACTTGTATTTCTCGAAAGCTCCAGTCTTATATGTTCTCTTTCCCCCCTTAAAACAGAAAATTGCATTCAGTGTAATGGGCCAAAAGAACATCCAATGCATTTTAAAATTTAATTTAATTTATTTTTTTTACAAAATGAAAGATGTGAAGTGACTTTGGTGGTTATTTTTACTTGACCTCTGTTAATAGCGTTTTGTTTTATAGCAATTAAAATTCATAGTGTGATTGAGGATGCAAGAATGGAGTTGAAATTTTCATGAGGTGGGTGACCTCTTAAAATTGGGAAAAGAGAGTTGTCTTTCTCTTGCCAAGGATTCTGTGGTTATTCACTCGCTTCCATGCTGTGCCTTTTTCTTTCTAGCTTCTTGATCCGAATGCTGATTCTGCTATGCCATTTGCCCTCCCTACTACTGGTGTATATTTTGGGAACTACCGTGACACGTTTAACCAATAGTCCCGAATATCCCAATTCCTGCGTGTTTATAGCAAAGCTATTGGTACAAGTTGAGTATCCTTTGTCCAAAATGCTTGGGACCAGAAATGTTCCAGATTTCGGATCTTTCCGTATTTTTGAATATTTGCAATATATGTAATGAGATTAACTTGGGGATGGGTCCCAAGTCTAAGCACAGAATTCATTTATGTTTTATATACACCTTATACACATAGCCTGAAGGTAATTTTATACAATATTTTAAATAATTTTGTGCATGTGGGCCATTGTGAGGAATCTGCAGTTGGCACGACCAGCCTGCACTTGTGCCATTTTATTACTCTCTGCGGGCGCTCAAAAAGTTTTGGATTTTGGATATTGGATTTCCAGATAAGGGATATTCAACCTGTGTTACAGTGAACAGAATTGAGGATATACCTTTGGGATAGTCTGTGGTTTGTTTCTTTTAATTTTCCTTTCAAGCTTATCTCTCTATGCGAGCTGGTTATTGTATTGACTCGGGAATAAGCTCTAAACCAGATAATTCCTACATTCAGACCTTATCTCTGTCATGAACTTACTTAGAGGCCTAATGTAATATGGTGGATAAAATATTGGACTGCTTTGCAGGGCTGTTCTGAGGATTACAACAAGATGAGTATAAAGCCCTTTGAACGCTGCAGGCCTGTTACAAAGTATTTTCTTCTGCAGTTGAAGTAAAATATAATTCATACTACTTAAACAGCACAAAGTTTCTATGGATCACTTTTATACCAAGAAAAGAAGCGCATGGTAACTGCACATGACTAACTCCAGTGCTTGTCTGAATAGGGGTAAATGGCACTCGTTTCCCTCGAACACAAATGCAGGTTTTACACCATCAGGAACTGATGAGCTCATGAAGCTATTCTATACTGAATTTTGGACCATTGGTTAGTCAGGTTTTTGTGGTGTTTGTCAGACCTGAAGCTACTGCCAGTCAAGGGCAGTGGCTCTCCAGGGTCTTGGGCAGAGCTCTTTTATGTCATCTACTGAAAGGCCCTTTTCCCTGGAGATGCCTAGGATTGAGCCTGGGACCTTCTGCAGGCTCTGTCACTGAGCCATGGCTACTACCCCGTTATCGATTATTCGATCATATTCTTCTGATCTGCCGATTTTTCTGCAGTGAATAGTTTTGTTTAACTGCAACCTTATTTTATAACTATGAGAAGGAAGGATGGCACTTTGTGTTACCATAATCACATTAGTTGTCTGACCTTTGGCAAATCATGACCTGTTTGCATTCTTCCTGCAAAATGGGGGAAATAATGGCCTCACCAGACAGGTTTGCTGAAAGATTTTCTATAGGAAATGTATTAAACAGAAGTTGTTATTAAATAGGGAATGATCCAGCCAATGATACACAATTTTAAGTCCCATAGATTTCCTTGGGACTTAAGCACCTACTTAACGGTCATTCCTATTGAAATTAGCAGGATCTAAAGTATCTAACACTGGCTGGATTGTGCTAAAACTAATTGCAATGAAGCTTATTTGCAATTAGCTAACTTCCACTGCTAATTTATTATAATAGCGATTTCCCAGTGGTTGGCCATGGAGTGTTTGTTGGGTGATTTGGTCAGTATAAAAGCACTTCACTCTCTGTGCTACATCAGCAGCCTGGTGCTAATAAATCTATACACTATTTTTTGTGTGTGTAGTATGGGAAGGTCTGGTTTTCTTTTGTCAGACCTGAAGCTAATGAAGTGCCCCAAATAAAGGTCTTTTACCTGTGGCACTATAAACTGCCCCTGTGTACATAAACAGGTACAGGAATCCTCCTTTTAGACATGACACCCATATAGATAAATGCGTGTCAAGAACCGTCTCCCCTTCCTCTCTTTTCTCTTGCTTTTCACTCAGTCTGCATAAGGACCTCACATACACTAACGTTCCTCAATGTTGCAACATCCCAGCACAGTCGTTTTCCTCTGCTTCGCTAGCTCATTATCTCATTACAAGGACCTTTGCATCTCCTCAAAAGACTTTGCTTTGCAGAAACTGCTTGTTGAGAATGAAACTGGGAAAATTAGAAAATGTATCCTTATTGGTAGAAGTCTATAAAGCTTGATCAATTCTGAATGACAATGTGATTCTTTCTGCAGTGATTCTTTTGGTTTCAGCTGGAGAGATTTGATCCCTGTTTGTACAGTTTAAACTGGTACCATTAAATAGCATAAGTTGTAAAAAGTAGTTCCTGATCTCCAGTGCGTTATCCTTGATCAGATCGACCCGGGGTAACGTTTTATAGGCACAACGCTACTGCCAATCAACTTAATTGGGAGACCCTGAATTATATGAGAGAGAGGGGGAAAAAGTGTTCTCTCTACCCATTTTCTCCTTGCCAATCATAATTTTATAATCTTTAGATACCTCTATAACCTTCATAAACCTTCCACACTTTCTTCCCAGTCATATCTTTGATAAACTAAGAAGTATTTTTGCTACTCCTTGTATGAAAATGTCCTCCAGCCCCTTGATTCTTTAGGGGTTTTAGGGACAGTGGTTTGGATCGGGTGCAGCATTTCCGCGGGTGCAAGGATGTCCACCCATGAATGCAGCATTCTCAGCTCCCCACCCTCATGTAGCCTTCCTCAGAAATTTGCTCCTGGGGGATAGGGGACCTCCCAGAAGCAGGATTTCTGGGGAAATTTCTGGTTGTCACAGGTAGAGGGAGTGAAGAATGGTTGTTTTCTGTGGGTGTAACAACTCGCACTGTGCTCAACAGTGTTGCATAAGGTCTTTGAACAGAAGAAGAAGAGTTGGTTTTTATATGCCGACTTTCTCTACCACTTAAGGAAGAATCAAACCAGCTTACAATCACCTTCCCCTCCCCTCCCCACAACAGACACCCTGTGAGGTAGGTGGGGCTGAGAGAGTGTGACTAGCCCAAAGTCACCCAGCAGGCCTCATGCGCAGGAGTGGGAAACCAACCTGGTTCACCAGATTAGCCTCCGCTGCTCATGTGGAGGAGTGGGGGAATCAAACCCAATTCTCCAGATCAGAGTCCACCGCTCCAAACCACCGCTCTTAACCACTACACCACTCAGGAACGCTGGAGATTGAATATATGGACTGGTTGTCTGACAGGCTCCAGCTTTCTTCAGCCAGTGAAGGGGCTCGAAGGATTCAGTTCCCCATGATCAGTATTTCATTCGGTAAAGTAATGAAAATTGATTGGCTCTAAAACTTGTGATTGCTTGAAGAAACGTTGTGTATCATCTGGTGGAGCAGCTGCAATTGTGGAAGTAACTGTTAAGTGTATTTATGTCGCCTTGCCCTATCACATGCTGCGCTTCCTGAATCGATCATGTGCACAAACGTGTACAGGGAGCAATTGAGTGAAAAAAAATACGGCCGCCCTGAAGCCATTCCTGGCATATTTTAAAACAGAGGGAACAAAAACAATTTTGGTATTACAATTGAGTTTCTGTCTCTACAGAGAGCTCTGCACAGATAAAACGCAGTTACGTCACTAACTGTTACAACAGTGCTTTTAAAAAGATTCTTACCCAGATTTGAACATCTGACGTTTGGGTCGGTGCCTATTAATGTCAAACACTCTGAAGACAAATCAGACTGCTTTTTTTTTTTTTTAAGTGGTTGGTTTCATAAGGACTCAAGATCATAAGAACAAACAAGGAGATGCTGTTGCTGTATAGTTTGGCAAAGGCCGACGAATACACTGGAATAAAAGCCAAGGCTTTTCAGAGAACAAAAACAAATTAGCTCATGGCGCTTTACGTCTAGACTGAAGATTTAGCTGTTTTAACAAAACAGCAAATGAGTCCTTTGGAGGGAAAAATGCGATTTGGCCATATACTAGACGGGGTTGGTATTTGGACGGATTTATGGTGATCATATCCTTGCAATGCTGGCATTGGTTTGCATTTTAAGCAAACACATGAAATAATTTAAGGAGCCATAAACTTTTAAAAGATCTGTTTATTTGTAATTAGAAAAGTAAGCCAGAAGTTCAGTCTGAACAGTATTTTTGAAGGGGGGGGGGGCACTTCTTGAAGGTCTGTTTTTTTGGGGGGGGGAAATGTCTCTTTTGTAGTGATAGAGCACAGATTCCACATGTTTAGATAACTTAGCTTCAGGTTAAGGAAATGTTTTGTAAAGTTATGCTGACTTAGTTAATAAACAATTGTTTTTTTTTTAAAAAATATTTAACAGCACTTTACTTAATAAACTCAAAGAAATTTACGGTAAACTAAAATCTCCAGACAAAATACTCAACTTAAAAACAATTATGCATTAAAAAAACCTAATAAGCCATTATATTGGCAGCGAAGCAAAAAAAAAAAAAAAAAAGCCTGTTAATGTTATGTGAGAAGTTGCTCAGTTGAGTATGTGAGAAGGCCCTTGAGTAAGCAATGTCCAGTATTTTGAATAACACATATGGGCAGCTATGGAACTTCAGACATAAAGAATTTGAGAGGAATGGTATTATAATACATCCCCCTCAGACACACACATTGCTTGTTGTCACAGAAAATACCTTGTTGAAGTACACAGGCATGAAGCTGCCACTATGGCTCTGGATTTGTGTTTTTGGTGAACAGTAATGTTGTGATTGCCCTGACCTGGATGGCCCAGGCTAGCCTGATCTCGTCAGATCTCAGATGCTAAGCAGGGTCGGACCTGGTTAGTACTTGGACGAGAGACCACCAAGGAATACCAGGGTCGCTATGCAGAGGCAAGCAATAGCAAACCACCTCTGTTAGTATCTTGCCTCGAAAACCCTACAAGGTTGCCATAAGTCAGCTGCAACTTGACGACCCTTTACACACACACACACACACACACACACACACACACACACTGTTGTGATTGAGGGACATGGAATGGTGTAGTATAGCCTGATCTCGGAAACTAAGCTGGGTCAGTACTTGGGACCTCCAAGGACGGCTCTGCAGAGGAAGGCAATGACGAACCAGCTTAATCACTTGCCTTGAAAACCCCACCAGGGTTTTCTATAACTTGGTGCAACTTGACAGCACTCTATACACACATAAGAACATAAGAAAAGCACTGCTGGATCAGACCAAGGCCCGTCAAGACCAGCAGTCTGTTCACACAGTGGCCAACCAGGTGCCTCTAGGAAGCCCACAAACAAGATGACTGCAGCAGCATTATACCTAGTATATAAGAACATAAGAAAGGCCACACACACATACACACTGTTGTGATTGTGAACAACAGGTATGCACTGGAAATCCCCTGGTTCAAAGCTGAACCTAGAATTCAGTGGGTTGATTTAGGTAAGCCACAGTTTTTCTAACCATAGTCTAAATATAAGGAGATGGTAGAACAGATTGTATCACTTCAGAATATAGGTGGATGTGCCTTATTCAAAAGTACCCCTCCATAAAAAAAAACCAATATGTAAGAAACTAGCATACCCTAACCCATCCCCTGCTCCTTGCACAGAACTTAAAAATGTGACACCTCCCCCTGCCGCCACGAAGCTTGAAGTGGTACAGTCTAGGGCTGTTGATTCGGTTCGGCCCGAACTGAAAAACAGCCGAATTTCCCCTGATTCGGTGGTTTTTAATTAGGGACGAACCGAACTCAAAAATGGTGGGCAACCGGGGGGCCCGAATTCATTGAGTTCGGAAGTTCACGAATAAATCCGGCAAATTCGGCCGTCAGTAAGCAGCATTCTCCTCCCCCGGCCAATCGGTGGCCAAGCTGGGTCTTCTTCTGGCCAGTCAGTCAGGATTGAGTACTGGAGGAATCAGCTGATGTGCGGCCCGGCCGGGAGAGAGAGAGAGAGAGAGAGAGAGAGAGAGAGAGAGAGAGAGAGAGAGAGAGAGAGGGAAATCTTCGTGTGTGTGTGTGTGGGGGGGTGCTTGTGCACATTCGCTCCTTTCTGTGGCTGCAGGGAGTGTATTTTTTGGGGTACAGACACAAAACTTTCAGCAGAGATTCAGACAAGCCTTCTTAAGAGGCCACCCAAGTTTTGTAAACATTGGGTCAGGGGGTCCTGAGATATGGGCTCCCCCCTTTTTTCTTTCCATGGCTGCAGGTGGCACATTTTTGGGGGTACAGACCCCAAACGTTCGGTGGAGCTTCAGATGAGCCTTCTTAAGATACCCCCCAAGTTTTGTAAACATTGGGTCAGGGGGTCTCGAGATATGGGCTCCACCCCTTTCCCCTCCCCCTTTTCCATTTCCGTGGCTGCAGGGGGCGCTTTTTTGGGATACAGCCCCCAAACTTTCAGCATAACTTCAGACAAGCCTTCTTAAGATACCACCCAAGTTTTGTAAAGATGGGTTCAGTGGGGGCAGAAATATTGGCTCCCCCCTTTTCTCTTTCTGTGGCTGCAGGGGGCGCATTTTTGGGGGTGCAGATCCCAAACTTTGAGCGGAGCTTCAGACAAGCCTTCTTAAGAGACCACCCAAGTTTTGTAAACATTGGGTCAGGGGGTCCCGAGATATGGGCTTTCCCCTTTCCCCTTTTCCGTATTGGGATGAATGGGATCCTGTATGCATCTCCTCCAGAGCAAAACGTCCCGTGCCTAAATGGAAACGTCTTGGATTACCCAGACCTCCTCCCAGCCCCTCCTGCTGGAACAGAAGACAGCCACAGTAAGACCCCTTTGGGGGCTTTAATCTATAATTTTTCTCCTGTGTGTGTGTGTGTGGGGGGAAAGCAGAGTCTGTGTGTGTGTGGGGAAGGAGCAGTTTCTGTGGGTGGGGGAGAAGCCAAAGGGGCTTTTGCCGGTTCTGCCTGGGGTGTGTGTTCCCCCTCGAGTCTCTCTCTCCCTGGTTTGAGGGGGGGTTTCAGTTGTGTGTCTTCAGGTTTTCCCTCATTCATAAGAGCGGTTAGGTCTATCTGGATGCTTGCTCAAAACTTGTTTTCAAATGGTGACTTAAAGAATGCATTTGGAGTCCCATGCAAAAGGGGAAATTCCACCCCTGCTCATTATGCATAGCTAGCTGCCTCTGTCTCTTTCCATGGTTTGCAAACTCCCAGGTGTCAGGTGTTGCTTTGCACAGTTGCAAAGGTGTTGCTTACAAGGTTGTGTTGCTTTTGCAGTCTTGGTGCTTGCAGTTGTGTTGCAATGCTATGCAAACTTATCAGCTGTTTGTCGGGGCTGGGAGCTTTGTGCGTGGGCGGCAAGCTCTGCTCAGAGATGCACATTAAGGGTGGGGGGGACCCCTTTCGGGGCCCATATCTCAGCCCCCCCGACCCAATCTTTACAAAACTTGGGGGTTCTTTCAAGAAGCGTCCTTTGAAGCTCCGCTCAAAGTTTGGGACCTCTACCCCCCAAAATGCCCCCCCCAGAGCCGCGGAAAGGCGCGGTTGTGTTTTTAATGGCTTTATTCAGCCGAATTTTTTTCCCGAACTTTGAATTCCTGCCGAATTGCACGGACCCGAAGTGGGGGAGTTCGGACTTCGGCATATCCCGAATCTAAACGGGCCGAATTCAGCCGAATCCGAACTATACCGAATTTTTTTTAATTCAACAGCCCTAGTACAATCCATTCTGCCACCATCAGATTCAGGGAATGGTCTTAAGATGCTTGATGGCATCCTCTCTCAAGCTAAGTAAGTGACCATGTGTTGGAACTCTTGACTTGCTTAGAGGCGAGTGGGGGGCTATTTCCTTTTCACTCCCAGGGTCAGCCCCCCAAGGCTCCGGCCTGAGACCTGAAGAACTGCTTCCTGTCTAGGTAGATGGACTAATGGATTGACTTTTGGCATAAGGCAGTTTCATATGTTCATATGAAAGGTGGGATAGATACATTAATAAATATTTGCCTTCTGGTAATTTAAACGCATTGGGCTAGTTCAGGTGTAGTGCTTATTTGGAACTGTGTTGAATAAGCTTTGTGCTCCTGTGTTCCCTCTCTTCCTCCTCGCAAACTGACTAACATCATTACTTCCTCTTTAGCAGAAACTCTAGTTTGTCCCTGCAGTTCAAATCAGCAACCTGTGGTTTGTGCTGGCCCTTCAAACCATGATTGCATCTTGCAAAATGTTCTTTCTTAGCATATTTATCTGCCTCTTTTCTCCTCAAAAGGACCTAAAGTAGCTTACAGCAGTAATAAAAAGTACTATCAAAATACATACGGTGGGGAGGAAATACAATTTAAAAGAAACGGACAAAAAATAACCAGCTTTATTGTGTGCCTGTCCTAGGTCCCATGGGCTAGCTTGTCGAAGGCCACAGGCTCTTTGGCTCTGCCCTTCATCTCACTCCTAAGGCCTTGCGTCTCTTACTATGCTTAAACTTTATACCTACAAACAGGAAGAGCAAATAGAAGCACAGCTTCAGCTGGCAGCAATATTCCTCCCAGTCTGCCCTGTAGAAGCATGAAATATACAGGACTGTATCGGTTTCATAAGTGCTTCAATTCAATAGAAAATTTTCTTTTTACTGCATCGGATCCCCAAATACAAGTTTATTGTTCTTTTCTGTACAAAAGTATTTAATCCTCTAGTGCGCAGGTCCTCAGCATGGTGCCCACCGACACCTTTCCTGGTGCCTACCGGGTGTTTTTAGAAAGTGGGCGTGGCCATGTGAGGCTCTTCCCCCGGAGGGCTTCTGCTTGACCACTGGAGATCTGATTGGCTGTGCAAATTAAAATAACATTGCTCCAGTGGCAGCTTACACCACAGTGTTGGTTTTATTCTCTCTCACTCCTCTTTCCAGTGTATTTTTTTTAACTTACCACCCTTCTCCCCTGCACTTGGGTTTCCTCTCTCTGTGTATATGGCTCCGCCCCCTGCAGCAGCCATTTTGTAGTTGTCATCACCGCCCTGTGTCAGAATTCCAAAGGTGCCCACAGGCTTGAAAAGGTTGGTGAACGATTGCCTGCGAGCTGAATCCCGGCTTTACAGATTAACCATATTTAAAACGAGTCATGGCGTTGCGTCATGTCTGAATGGAGTCGAAATATAACACTGAGACTCTGACGTTTTCCTCTCTTCTCCTTTCACGTTTGCCTTTTCAGTATGGGGTACTGCATCCTTTTGGTTCACGGTTTGAACAAGCTCTGCACGTGGCTAAATAAATGGAGAGCCACCGCGACGGCCATGTCGGTGTTGCTTCTGTTGCTGTTCTCCTGGAAAACCGTGAAGCAGAACGAAATCTGGTTGTCAAGGGAGTCTCTTTTCAGGTATGACTTTGCACCTGTGTCTTCTGGAAGATGTGGTACTTAGCAGTGCTAAGTATTTGGAACCAGTTACCTAGATGGGTGGATGGGCTGTCCTTTGGTGGAGGTCTTCAGGTAGAGATTGGGTAGCTACTTGCCTATTTCTGGGTTTCCTTCACTGACCAGGGAATGAACAATAAGGTCTGTGAGGTCTTTTTTAATTCTGTCTCATGATATTATGGCATAAAGGCAGAGGTGAGGAAAGAAGTGGCAAAACTTCCATTTGGTGCCACAAAGCTATATATCTACCTCTGTCTAGTGCATTTTCCTCCCACCTTCCTCCAGTGAGTTCAAGGAGATGCACAGGGTTCTCCCTTCTTCACTGTATCCTCACAACAGCCCTGCGAGGTAGATGAGGCTGAGAGTGTAGGAAGAAGACGAAGAACAGTTGGTTTTTATCAGGAAGGCTGATATTCTAGAGGGACTGAATCCACTAGTCCTAGATGGATTAATGTTGGCTTTTTCAGAGCAGTCTAAGGGCTTGGAGGTGCTCATGAACCCTGCCTTACTGTTTGAAAAGCATGTCGGCATGGTGGCCCGGAGCACCTTCTATCAGCTGCATCTTATTCGCCAACTTTCTCTTTGCCTCAATTCAGCAGATTTGGCCACACTGATTCATGCTTCCGTAAGATATTCCATTTAGAGTATATGCTGAAAATCAGCATTTTAAAATGCCATATATCCCACTGCTAAGGGGTGCCAGAAGGATAATGCATCCCCCAGCCAGTGAATCTCCTCATCTTGGGGATCAGACTTTTAAAATGCTTCCATATCCCATCTATAAATGGATTCTCCTTGTTCAGCAAATCTGTTCCCTGAGCCAAATGTGCTGACTGGGAATGATTCTCCCCACATAGCAGGATGCTTTTACTGCTTTTTATTTATGCATGTTAACTCTGCCAAACTAGCAGTTGCTGTGTATGCCGCTCCGCCTTGTTTTGTGCATCGCAAACAGGATTATTTAATAAGTTCCAACCATGAGCACTCATGAAAGATCAATGGAAGGCAATTTAATAGGAGGTTGCACAGAAAACAGTTTATCATGAGGGGGGAAACGTTATTACCTATGGTGATGATTCATGGAACAGTGTTTTGTTTTTTTAAAAAGCTGCCACTTGACTCTCAGCATATCTCTCGAGTACTGTTCAGTTTTAGCTGTTGTAATTGTCATGGCTTCACCCAAGGAATGCTGGGAATTGTAGTTTGGCGAGGGTGCTGGAAATTCTGTGTTTAGCATTTTCAGCTGTGTCCTAGAAGGATCTGAGGGTTCCATCTTGCAAATGGACAAGACCAGTAACTGCCTGTACACATGCATTCTCTTTTGTCCCCCCCCCCCGCCCCCACCTTGTGGAATGGCTTCCTTGATAAGGTCAGAAGGCTTCCACTCTTCTGGCATTCTGCAAACTATGTAAAACGAGAATTGATCAAGAGGGCATTTTTATAATGGTAATGGGGCAATATTATAACAAAATGGTTCAGGAAGATGATATAATAAACAGAAAAGGACTGTGTACTATACCCACTGTGCAGAGTATGTATTATCTGTTTGTTGTATGCATTATCCTGCTCTCACTGCATTGTTTTCTACTTGCATAATACCATTTTCTGCATTGTTTAACCTATGCCTAATCCTATTGATTGCATTGATTTACAGTGTCGAATCTGTCTTGAGTCTCCGAAAGGTGTGCTATAAATTTAGTAAATAAAATAAATAAATGTAGATGCTAGCAGGTAGATTATTTTTGCCACAGTAGACCAGGGAAGTGCATGTTCCTAGTCTGAGGTATAGTTGTTTTATTTAAATGCTGATTTATGCCCTCACGTATTTTTAAGGGATGTTTATTATTGATCATTTTATGCTGTTTTTACACATTTATTGTATTATTTTGCTTTGTGAACCACCTTAAGCTGGTATCTGGAGAGGTGACATATATGTGAAATATATAATACATAAATAATATTGCTTTTAACTTCTGGTTATGCTATTTATGCCCCTTTGTGGGGTTCTGAACAACAATTTTATGTATCCGATGAAGAAGGGTCTGGTGTGTATCTGTGTAGACACACACATGGGGGACCTGCAAGGACTCTCATATCATTTCTCCATTTTCTTTTCTATTTACCTCCCACTGGCAGTACCTGCAGCTTCTACCCTTAACTTCCTACCTTCATTTTTCTCTTTCTCCCCCTGGCAACATTTGTTCCCTCCCCTCACACACCTTTTCTAATTCCCCTCCACCATCGTCAACTTTACCTTTTAAACTTTTTTGCTGCTTCTCCCTTCAGCATTACCTTCTCTCCTATGTTTCACCTTTTTTAGTCTGTCTCTCTCCCCTCTTCCTCGTGTTGACATTAAATGAAGAAGAAGAGGAGTTAGTTTTTATATGCCGACTTTCTCTACCACTTAAGGGAGAATCAAAGCGGCTTACAATTAACTTCCCTTCCCCTCCCCACAACAGACACCCTGTGAGGTAGGTGGGGCTGAGAGAGCTCTAAGAGAGCTGTGACTGGCCCAAGGTCACCCAGCTGGCTTCATGAGGAGGAGTGGGGGAACCAACCCTGTTCACCAGATTAGCGTCCTCTGCTCATGTGGAGGAGTGGGGAATCAAACCCAGTTCTCCAAATCAGAGTCCACCGCTCCAAACCACTGCTCTTAACCACTACACCATGCTGGCTTGGAATCATTAGCAAGGTTGATTGAGCTTTGTCTAGCAACATCCCAAATGGCACTGGTTTCCTACAGAAGCAGCCATTGCTTTTATGATTTTTAGGTTTTTCTATCCCCCAATATTTTTTCAACATATCATAATTTTCTGTAAACCTGGGGCTCCCTCCAAACTTGTTGACCCCCCTCCATCTTTCCCTGGACTCATTGTGTGGATTTATGGATCCATACTCTATGGCCCCCTGACCTGGAAGGCCCAGGCTAGCCTGATCTCATCACATCTCAGAAGCTAAGCCCTGGTTAGTACTTGGATGGGGGACCACCAAGGAATACCAGGGTTGTTATGCAGAGGAATGTAATGGCAAACCACCTGTCTCCTGCCTTGAAAACCACACACACACACATGGCTGAGGTAAGGTTTCTTGTCTAAGGCTAATTTATATACACACTTGATCTTAGCCGATAGGCCGAGAATCTATATTTATATATCTTTGGCATTGATTTGAACCAGGGAATTGTTGGTTCTGCAGCTCAGATTCATACCCATTAGACGACACTAGGTTTCAGCAAGGAAGCTGAGCACGTTTATGCAAAATAAGCAAATTTGCATAACTATTTTTGCTTTAAGCTGGCACTGGTACAACCTTTACAAATCAATTTACATCACCGGATTTCGTGCCAGCACATTGTGTTAGAGGTTAGTCTCTCAGAAACACCGTAACAGTCAATTAGGAAGGAAATCACGCTGAGACATTGTTCTCAAACTGAGTGTATCTGGTTTTCCCCCCCTCAGCCAGTTCATTTGCTGCATATTTTTTTTTGAAGGGAAAGATAATCGTGTTTAGGAATTTATGTTAGGAAAAATGTGTGTGGAAAGTGCCAGTTGGGAGGACGACGGAAACAGGCATGGAAAACTTTATTGTGTGTTGACTAATTATGCGTCTTCTAGGTTTTCCTCCATTGGCTGGGAAATGAGTGTTTTTAATATTTCCACTTTTACTTAGAAAATAATCTCCTGAGTGGATGAAGGATCAGGTTTAGTAAATGCTAGTCACTTTTTCTTTGACTTAACAAACATGTAGGGCCAATCCTCACGTTATGATTTCACACATACGCATGAAGCTGCCTTATACTGAATCAGACCATCAGCAGGCTTCATGTGGAGGAGTGAGGAATCAAACCTGGTTCTCCAGATTAGAGTCCACCGCCCCTAACCACTACACCACGCTGGCTCTTGAAAAAAGCTGCTGGAAACTGAGACTGCTTCATAGGCCGTTCCCTGCTTTATGACCACACCGTTCTGCCCACGCTATGTCACTACTGGCCTCCCAGGATAGAGGAGGCATGTGTAATGTCAAAGGGTGCCACCAGCTTAGCCTTGTGTTTCCAGCTGAGAAAGGGAGAGGTATGGGAGAGCACAAGGTTTGCACAAAGGGCAACCTAAATTCCATCCCTGGACTCTTCATTTAAGAGATCCTAGGCAGCAGGTGTTGGGAAAGACCTTTTCTCTGCCTGAGGCTTGAAAGAGCCACTTCCATTCAGAGTAGACAGCACTGAGCTAGGTGGATTAATAGCCTGACTTGGTCGAATGCCGTTTTATTTGTTTATCACATCCATAGTAAATAGCAGGATTGAGGAGGCTGTGATTGCTAAAGTATGCCTTGTTCTGCAATAGGAGATTCACTAGGATTCTTTTCGAGCGCTTGTTTTCCAGCCTGCTTTACTCTTACTTGATGCTTGTTGGGGGTAAGCTGATGAAGTGTGAAATCATGAATTTATGTATCTTTTCTTGTGTGGTTTCCCATTCCTAGGTCTGGCGTGCAGACTCTGCCCCACAATGCCAAGGTGCACTATAACTATGCCAATTTTTTGAAAGACCAAGGTCGCAACAGCGAAGCCATCTATCACTACAAAACAGCACTCAAGTAAGTTCCTGGGAATCTTTCCGACACCCGCTTCTTTGATTTGTGTAAGTGTGGGCTGATGAGTAGGAAGAAGTTGCCACAGAAAGGGGTCTCCCGTGTTCCTTGGTGGGTTCTGCCCATTTTACCATATGCAGAACTGAACTGATAATATTGACTCAGCACTCTACAAAGGGGCCGTGAAGAATTTGTGGATAGAAGAAATGCTTGAACCCACATTGGCACTGTGCTTTATACCCTTGTTAATAGTTACTAGTCCAAATAGAACAATAATAGCTGTCCAGCACACAGATGCTGCACCAGACCAACATCCGTAGCACTAAGACCTTTACCGAGCATGGACAGTCAGTGTGGTGTAGTGGTTAAGAGCGGTGGTTTGGAGCAGTGGACTCTGATCTGGAGAACCAGGTTTGATTCCCCACTCCTCCACATGAAGTCAGCTGGGTGACCTTGGGCTAGTTACACTCTCTCAGCCTCACCTACCTCGCGGTGTCTGTTGTGGGGAGGGGAAGGGAAGGTGATTGTAAGACGGTTTGAGTCTCCCTTAAGTGATAGAGAAAGTTGGCATATAAAAACCAACTTTTCTTCTTCTTCTCTTTTCTTCTTCCCTTTTCTTTAATGTAGTTCCTGTCCAGCTCCTATTTTGGCATTACTTTTGCTGGAGAAGCTGCTTTCTGAAAGCTGGGGATCCATATTGGAATTCCCCACTGTATAATTTAGCCCCCCCCTCAAAAAAACCCCATAAGACATCCCCATCCTTAGGTGGTTTAAACTCTGGTAGGGGGGGAAAGCATTGTACCCATATTGTACCCATCTTCGTTTTCCATTAGAGTATTTTTAATTGGAGAAACGACATGGGAGGGGGAAAGAGTTAACCCCCTTCCCCAGCTCTATGGCCCTGATTCCTATTAATCGGCTTGCTTTTAGCAGCTAAATTGCACATTATAGAATCAAATCCCAGATCCCTCTGGCAAAGTGTAGTTTGGCCCTTAGACTGCTCATACCCTTGCTCCTTATTGTGTGCCTTTCTTCCATATTTGAAACCTGAAGATTCAATGTCTTGCCATCTGCAATTCTGTACCTTATTCTGCTGGGACTTGCCCCTGTGGGAGGAGTTGTATTGAAACTATCTCACACACGCTATTTTACTGTTCTTACTATGCAGAAACTCTATCCAGATTTTTAACTTCCATCTTGGCAAACAAGACAGGACCCTCTGATTATGCTAAGGTGTCCTTTCTCCTGAATAATAGGTCTACCAGTATAACGGTGAAAGTGGCCAAATTCTTGCAGAGTGTTATAAAAGTGCGTTTTGATAAAACTCAGAGATGAGAGCTGTTGTATAACTGTAATAGTTTGGCTTATGTAATATTTTTATTGTCTGACTTATATATTTTATGCCATTAAAGGTTTTTGGTGTTGGAATTGGAAAACAGAAGTATGCAAGAAGAGTTACCTGCCTTGGACAGGGTGCCCTGGGGAAACAGCAGCTGATATCTGCTCCCCTAAAATGTTTATCCGCACCACTACAAAAGATAGACAGGAATTTATATTTGCATAGACAATAGGCTGGTGTGGATTAACGTTTCTCATACAGAATTAATCTGTTAGTAAATTAGTTCTCAGGCAGGAGACAGCAGCAGCTCTGCAGGCTTTCTGGCAGCCTCCCATGGCTGCTTTTCATTTAAAATAAAAACAAAACAAAAAACAAGAAGACTGTTGCAATGTCTCCCATGTAACACATAATTTGGCCCCGAGCCAAATGTCTTTAAGGTCGCCTAAAAAGCACTTTTCATAGTAAATGGTTTCCAAAAAAATTGATGTAGCCAGATATTTCCGTTTCAGTACCAGATGCTTTTAAGTTTTGAACGCGGAGCCAAGACATCTAATTGCTTTTCCTACTAGATTATAAAAAACAACAAACTTTTTTTTCATTATTCTAAATGACGAAGGCCGTCTTAATGATCCATGTATAAGAATGAGACAAGTCGTAATTTTCATAAAGGAATTGGTCCTAGCATATCTCTGATCCGTTTCTCTTAAGGCAGTAGTTTCAGTGCTAGAGTTGGAAACTTTGGATGCAGATGCCAGAGCAAACCGAATTGAGATTGCACATTGGGATAAAACTGAGATTTAAAATCCTCTGTTGAAACGGGGGGTGGGGGTGGGAATTTCCATTTACTCAGATTGAGACGTCATGGCTAATTTGTGTTTGGGTCACGGCTTTCTAGACCTAGAAACCTTCAGTCACTCCTTGCAAGATAAAGAAGGGGGAGGAGCAAACAAATAGCATTTGTACCAGTCCTGGCTGGGCGAACCTCTGTTTGCCATGATTTCAGAATGCATTCAATAATGTGTAACTTGCTTATCTTATTGATTACAGTTGCTCAGATCTGTTGTGCTGAATATTAGCTTTCTGAGCAGAGAATTTCATGGAAGCTTCTGGAAGCAGCAGCGCTGTTTCTCCTCCTCTCTGCCGTAGCAACAAGTAATCCCAAATCTGAGACTTGCTGCACTCTGGGTTTGCTGACCCCAAACCACTTCATTGGCTGCTGTTTGCGGGATTGAGAAATTCGGAGTGCAATAACATCATACCGCTTGCGTTGAAGTATTGGATGCTATTGGTGTGAGCGTGTTAATGTGCAGCTCTAGCCTCGATTTCGATTACTGAACCTTAATGTGCGGAAGAAGGTCTGCTGATTTGTATGTCAGCATCATGCCCCTAACTCTCCATGTGCACTATGACTCCTGTAATGGCTAGTTGCAACCTGAGATGGATTTTGACTCGGCCCTTCCCAGTCAAAAATGTGTAAGCAGCTGTATTGGCCCGTGGGAAATCAAGAACAAGACACAAAAATCCGAGTTATAACTTTTTAGCAGGGCTAACCAAGATGACACGAAACATTTGATCTCCTCAGACCTTTTCATCAGACTAGACGTCACAAAATTGAAGGAGGGGGAAAAAAGCAGATTTTCCAAGATCTTGACTCTGGCTTGTCAGCCTTTGGTATTAGATGCTGACAAGCTCACAGACGCTAGCTTACTTGCTGTAGGTGTTAGGGGCATTTTTCACGGTAGATTTTGCTTCTGTTTTGCCACGGACTAAAAAAACACACGATTTAAATGTTTTTTTCATGGCCGCGATTTATCCTCGTCAATTATCTGTAGTTTTGGTTTTTCATGGGAACAAAGCACGCTGTATTTGACAACAGTTTGGTCTGTCCCTTTTGCAGGAGGCCTCCCCTTCCAACAGGCTCATTGTTTATGCCTGCCCCCAGCTCCGCCCCAACTCCGTCCAGCAGATTACCTCGTGCGGTTCACCAGCCCCAGCGCAAAAAACAAGCACCAGTCCCTCTGGTCTCCTCCATTTTTCTTCCACCCTCGCTCTGTTCTGCTTTTGGAACAGTCAGATTCCAAATTGGGGGGGGGGGGGCAAGGCAGCGCTTTCCTCAAAGCTTCCCTCTATTTTCTATAGGTGTGAAACCCATTGCCCTTTAATGATAGACAGGATTGGGGGGGGGCAGGGAATCGATGTACCCAGAGAAGTGTTTAGCTGAAAGTGGGAATGGGGGGGGGGGGGGAGAGGAAAGAAGGCCCCTGGATTGCGTGCTGGCCATGATCCGGCCACATTGCATCGTGAGAGACAGGAGGGCTCCTAGCTTGCGCACCAGCCCCGATCCAGCCAGTGTGCATGGCGGGGGGGGGGGGGAGGAAAGAAGGCCCCTGGATTGTGCGCTGGCCATGATCCGGCCACATTGCATCGTGAGAGACAGGAGGGCTCCTAGCTTGCGCACCAGCCCCGATCCAGCCAGTGTGCATGGCGGGAGGGGGGGAGGAAAGAAGGCCCCTGGATTGCTCACCGGCCATGATCCGCCCACATTGCATCGTGAGAGACAGGAGGGCTCCTAGCTTGCGCACCAGCCCCGATCCAGCCAGTGTGCATGGCGGGGGGGGGGAGAGGAAAGAAGGCCCCTGGATTGCTCACCGGCCATGATCCGGCCACAGTGCATCGAGAGAGAGGAGGGAGATAAGAGCAGGCTGGCCGCCCCTCTTCAGAAGAGTGATGGGAGGGAGTTTCGCCTTGGGTTTTCCGCTCTCAGGATGCACATTTTTCCCATCCGATTTCTCAAAAATCCCCCCTTCCCTCTGGGGCAGAGGGGCCAACAGCCCCTTCCCTTGAACATCCCCCCCCCACGGGTCCAGCTGCCCTAGACTGAGCTGCCACCACCACCAGCGCGCGAGGAGCACATGGCGTGGCCCCGCCAGTCTCCCCCTGGAGCCGTCCATCCGACGTCCCCCTGGGCTTGGAGGTGTGGGCCCAGCTCCAAGGCCCATCCCCGGCGAGGGGCGGGGAAGGCGTGCGGGGACGGAGGGAGAGAAGTGCCAGGATTCTAGGCAGGCAGGCAGGCAGCCAAAGGGGCGGTATTCTTGTCCGAGCGCGAAACTCCCCCAGCCAATCACCGTTCTTGGGGGAGGAGAAAGGAGACATCCCGGGGAGCGAAGCAAACATTTTTTCATGGGCATCCGTGCAACAAAACACCCGTCCACAGGAAAGATCGTCTCAAAAGTGGTTTGGATTGCCTCTCTTTTAACCCGGCTTATTTTGCTCAGGGGGGGGGAAACACGGATCTGCAGTGAATAACCAAAATTTGACTCCGACGCAAATCAGCGTCGAAACAGCAGCAAATCTCCGTGAAGAATACCCCTTAGATTACAGCACTTGCATTCTGGGAAAAAGAAGCAAAGGGGGGGAATCTCAGAGTCCATCAAGGTCCAGATGTTACTTAGAAACCCGTGTGAGAAGTGTAGTTCTCTTTGCAGGCTGAGAGTAGGTAGAAGCGTCTGGTGGTCTGTATTTTAACTGTGGTTGAGATTAATTTACAATTGTTCACAAAGTATATCAAACTGGGTTGTTAGTACTGCCTGTCAGCATTCTTTCCCTGGGCTGTTCTCATCCTGTTGACAAAGCCCTCTCTTTCTTAGCTCAAATTAGGCAGGTATCTGTAAAACAGAAAGAAAAGCTGTGAACAGCCATATTGTCCCACACAAAATCCAGAGCAAGAAACAAAATCCATGTAATATAAAGTATAACACCAATAGTCAGGGTCTTAAGATCTCGATTTGAAAAATATACTTTCCCCCCTCCTTCGTTATAAAATGTTTGTAACATTTAGCCTGATGAACTCTTATGAACTCAAAAACTTGCACAACTTTTTTGGGTCATTTTGATTGGCCCTAATAAAAGGTGAGAGCCAGCATGGTGTAGTGGTTAAGAATGGCGGACTCTAATGTGGAGAACCAGGTTCGATTCCCCACTCCTCCACATGAAGCCTGCTGGTTGGCCTCGGGCCAGACACAGTTCTCTCAGAACTCTCTCAGTCCACATGGAGGAAGCAATGGCAAACCACTTCTGAATGACTCTTGCGTTGAAAACCCTATGGGGTTGCCATATGTCAGCTGATTTGATGGCACTTTCCACCACCAATAAAAGGTAGGACATGGATTTTGCTTCCTGGTTGAAGTCTAGATGCTGCATGATACAATCTCTCTATTCATCCTGTTGACAGTACCAGGCATGCCTTCTTCACTAGGCCTTAAGTGCAGCCATCTGCTTGTGAGTTAGCCTAAGCCCAAATTAATTGCTGTCAGAGATTCCCCCCCCCCCATATTACTCCCTCCTCAAGCTCAGCAAGAACTGAGTTGCCATAGCTATGGTGCTGTCTTCAACTTGGCAAAGCTTTAATTATGCAGGAGGCTGAAGATTGATTGCCAGGAGTGTTAATTAAGCATCATTAGGTATATAGCACATCATACTCTCGGTTTGAAGAGCATTGTGAACATGATCTCGCCTGGTGCTTTATGTCTTTTGTGAAGGACCGGTGGCACATCTCCCAAAGTTGCTGGTGGCTGCAAGTTCTCTAGCAGAGGATGTACGGTTGCTTGGCAACCTGAAATTAAGCTGTAGTTGCCTGATCTGTTACCTTTCCAACCCTTGCAGCTAAGTTATATGGGGAAAAATAAGCATGCAAATATGTTGATTTCTGTGATTTCTGGAAGATTGTTGCAGCTGGCTGGATGCGAGCGGCTCTTGCCAAATTGTTAACAAACAGAGACCAGGTTGCAGCAGTAGGAATCAAAACTATAACCCTCAATTATGGATTATGATGCTAGGCCGTGTGATGTTAGGTCAAAATAAGAGGGAACATGGGAGTATGCATATTGGAGCAAAAAATACCAACTTCACATATACACTGATGGGATCTATACTGGTAGTAACAGACCAAGAAAGGGATCTTGGGGTGGTAGTGGATAGTTTGATGAAGATGTCAGCTAAGTGTGTGGCTGCTGTGAAAAAGGCAAATTCCATGCTGGCCATAATTAGACAAGGGATAGAGAATAAAACTGCTGCTGTCATACTGCCCTTGTACAAATCTGTGGTGTGACCACACTTGGAATACTGTGTATAGTTCTGGTCACAACACCTAAAAAAGGATATTGCAGAGCTTGAGAAGGTGCAGAAATAAGCAACCATAATGGTCAGGGGGGGCGGGTAGGGCAATTGCCCTATGAGGAACGGTTAAAACGCTTAGGGCTATTTAGTTTGAAAAGAAGGCGGTTAAGGGGAGACATGATAGAGGTCTATAAAATTATGCATGGTATGGAGAGAGAGGACAGGGAGAAGCTTTTCTCTCTCTCTCATAATACTAGAACACAGGGTCATCTGCTGAAGCTGGAGGGTGAGAGATGCAAAACAGATAAAAGGAAGTATTTCTTCACACAACACATAGTTAAATTGTGGAATTCCCTCCCCCAGGATGTGGTGATGGCTGCCAACTTAGAAGCCTTTAAAAGAGGAATGGACATGTTCATGGAGTAGAGGGGCTATCTATGGCTTCTAGTCAAAATGAATACTAGTCATGATGCATACCTATTCTCTCTAGTATCAGAGGAGCATACCTATTAAATTAGGTGCTGTGGAGCACAGGCAGGACAATGCTGCTGCAGTCGTCTTGTCTGTGGGCTTCCTAGAGGCACCTGGTTGGCTACTGTGTGAACAGACTGCTGGCCTTGATGGACCTTGGTCTGATCCAGCATGGCTTGTCTTACGTTCATATGAGTACTCTATGAAATATTAGGAGGATTGAGCATCCCAGATGGCCATGATTTGGAACGGAGATAAGAACTGAGGCGGGGTAAAACCAATGAGGTAGCTGTATTAGTCTGTTGCAGCACAGTGGCCCCTTAGAAGGCCAACAACATTTATCTCAGTACTAGCTCTCAGATACAAATGCCATGGTATCTGGAGAAGTGAGCTCTTTTTGATTAAAGCTCATACTGCAATAAATGCTTTTAATCTCTAAGGTTCAACAGGACTTCAGTTTGGTTTTGGCAGAGTAAGAATCATTGTGTAGAAACTGTGCAGGGCAACCTTCTATCCTTATCAAACTCATTAATCGCTAGTGATTTTTAATACTTCTGAGTGAATCTAGACCAATAAAAGGCTGCCCTGTCACAAACTCCGCTTCATTTTTTTTACACTAATCAGGAGTCGGCTGGTGTGGTTTATGGCAATGGTTCTCAATCTTTTCCCAACCATGGCCCCCTTCCAAACTTGTTTTCCTTCCTGTGGCCCCCGTCCTACCATAGAAAGGTAGCTATTTAAATGTTTTGTTTGTAAATAGCCAAGGAACAAGGAAGCATAAACAGCCACACAAAATGCACACAGCAATTTTCACCTGTGGCCCCCTTGGAATATCCTGGGGCCCCCCGGGGGGCCATATGGCCCCAGGTTGAGAACCACTGGTTTATGGTATCTATTGCTGACTTTCTGACCCACGCCTACCTCTTCTTATCCTGCAGAACAAATGTGATGTGTTCAACCATCAAGAGTTTGGGATTTAATGAGAGCTTTACTCAGTTCAAGGGAAAAGAAACGAAGAATGTATTTAGGGAAAACTTAGCGTAATTTCACCTGTATCTATGGAAGTCTAACATTTGTCTAATCCCCTAAGTAGTTGTCAATTTCCTGTGGCTAGAGATGAAGAATTATGGTCATGTTAGTTCAAAAATCTCTTCTCACCATCTTGGTAGTGATTGTCAAACAGGGTGTTTCCAAATGAAAATGATGGGTGAAGTTGGCTGTGATAGCAGTGATTAAGTCAGAACTCTTCCTGGGGAACTGATGCCTTACAATTTCTCAGTCTTTAACACTGTAGTCTGTAGTTCAAGGTAGGCTGAACTACTTTAGGCTCACGCTGTGCTCTCTTTGTTCCAACAGAACCTCTGTTCCAAGTCACAAACTGCTTTTTAATCTTCCCTCAGTTGAGAGCCAGCGTGGTGAAGTGGTTAAGAGCAGTGGTTTGGAGTGGTGGATTCTGATCTGGAGAACCAGGTTTGATTCCCCTCTCCTCCACATGAGAGGCGGAGACTAATCTGGTGAACTGGATTTGTTTCCCCACTCCTACGCATGAAGCCAGCTGGGTGACCTTGGGCCAGTCACACTCTCTCAGCCCCACCCACCTCACAGGGTGTCTGTAGTGGGGAGGGGAAGGGAAGGTGGTTGTAAGCTAGTTTGAGTCTCTCTTAAGTGGTAGAGAAAGTCGGCATATAAAAACAACTCTTCTTCTTCTTTCCAAAGAGGATTGTCAAGTAACACAAGAATGGAATGGGGAGGACTGTTCTTGGAGAAAAAAAAAGATGCCCACAGCTTTCTTGGTTGTGTAGCCTGGTCACATGGGAGTAAGATCCCCCCAATGCTGTTTCACTAATTTTGAACACATGAAGCTGCCTTATACTGAATAAGACCCTTGGTCCATCAAAGTCAGTATTGTCTACTCAGACCAGCAGCAGCTCTCCAGGGTCTCAGGCAGAGGTCTTTCACATCACCTACTTGCCTAGTCCCTTTAACTGGAGATGCTGGGGATTGAACCTGGGACCGTCTGCATGCCAAGCAGAGGCTCTACCACTGAGCCACAGCCCCTCCCCCTTGTCTCCCTTGAATGGAAACTTGACCTAAAGACTCCAACCCATGATGATTTGGACCTAGAACCTACTGTAAATGCAGTTGTTATACTTTGTACAACATCCAATAAAAAGTTAATAGTTAAAGTGTTTACATTCTATTAAAGCAATGTGGGTGGTTTCTCATGTGTTAGTGTTTAGGCAGGTAAATCTCTTCCTCGGGTGCATTTCTCTGCAGAGCTGTATTCTCATGCCAGATAAAGTTTTTGTTTGTGTCTTGGGAGAAGTAGTGGAACATTTCTGGCAGTCGGTGTTATTAGTTTCATGGATTATACTCCCGCTTCTAATAGTGTTGCTCTCTTGACGTCAGTGGGGGAAAGTATAACAATCCTCTTATTTTTCTCTTGAGACTCTTCTACATGTCCTTTAACAAAATGCCACGATCCCAAACCATCCTGTTTTCTTCCTTTATTTTCTGCCTTGCTTGTACAACAACTAAATGTGTTTTGATGGAACTGTAAAACCATGAAGTAGCTAGGTACTTCTGATGGAGGATTCTCCTGTTCTGGTGAAAAGGGTCATAGTTGGCCAGCACAACCATTTGACATCATGTTTGTTCGATGGTGTTATCTATTATAAACAATCAGATATCAGACTGAAATTTTGTATATATCCAGAATCAGTGAGTGGAATAGGGGAATCGCCAGGCAACCCACCTCCTCCGGACTTTCTTGGGACCCAGGAGTGGCTTCCTGGCATGCTGCAGAAGGCTGGAGATGCCAGGGGGACTTACCCAGGAAAAGCCGGCAGGAGACATCCAGAGGCAGGGGAAAGCAGGAAGGCAACAGGGGTTGGTGTGGCTCATCGCTGGCCGGCGATGTCATCATACGGCCCACGGATGGCCAAGGCGGGGCCAGAGCGAGGCCCAACAGCAACAGCGGGCCCAGGGCGACAGGCAGTAGAAAGGCCCAAGAAATCCCTCAGGCTGCACAGGGCTGGGTCTCATGGGCATGAGGAAGTTGGTGTAAGCGGGCCCAGGGACCCGAACAACATACCCAAACTAGCTGAAGGCAGACCAGTCGGGCAGCCCAGAGGGATGAGTGACCGGCCAAGGCACCAGGGGGGAGAGAGGGGATAGAGCACAGAGGGTGTGATAGATGGGAGGGGGTGGGATGAAAGCAGGAAGGGGGTATAAAAGAAGGACCCAGACAGGCCGATGAGGAGGGCAGGCTGACAGCCCAAGGGTGGCATGGTCACGTCCAGCCAAGGAGAGAAGGAACAAGGTGGCATTTGAGCATGACAACAAGCCTTGTTTGTGCTCCTCATGAACAAACGAAGTTTTGTTTGTGACGTGTGAATGTGGTCTTCATTTCAGTTTCAAAACTATTGAATCCTACCCAATTTGTTCTAAAAGGGAGAGGAAAGAATGCAAAATAGGTTATAACAAATGGGGGTCTATAAGGGATCTCACACACACACCCCATTGCTCCTCCCTCCCATGCTGTCTTCACATCCCCTCTTGCAGCCCCGGCAGCTTCTCCCCTTTCCTGCTTCCTTCTTTCCCTCCCACCTACCTTTCACATTTCCCTTCTCATCTGCTACTTTCCCTGCTTCCTTCCCTGTTGCAGTTCCTCCTGTGCTTCCTATTCTTCCTCTAGTCCCTACATCCCTCTCCATTTTTGTTCCCTCCTTGATCTTCCTTCTAATCCTTGCTGCCTTCCTACTCATCATCCCCTTCCCACTGACCTGAAGCTTCCAAATGAAACTGCAGCACTCATTTTGGGTTACTTAGGTAAACAGAGTCAACATCACAATGTAGTTTGCGGTGGCTGGGGCAATCCAAAATGGCTGAAGAGATCTCATGAGGTAATTTTGCAAGATCTTGGCATTTTAAAACATTTTATTGTATCCTCTGCATTTGTGTGTGTGTGTGTGTGTGTGTGAAATACAAGATTTTTCTACAACCCTGGGATTTTAGGCAGATTTTTTGATCCTCACTCTTGGGCTAGGTTCAGAATTAGCTGTATAGAGATAACATCTGAAGCATGAACCCTTGAACATTTTTTTTACTAGTACATGAACACACATGAACCCATGAAGCTGCCTTATACTGAATCACACCTTCAGTCCCTTCAAAGTCAGTATTGTCTACTCAGACCAGCAGCGGCTCTCCAGGATCTCAGGCAGAGGTCTTTCACATCACCTGCCTGCCTAGTCCCTTTAATTGGAGATGCCGGGGATTGAACCTGGAACCTTCTGCATGCCAAGCAGATGCTCTACCACTGAGTCACAGCCCCTCCCAAAATCATTGTCATGCTGTAGATGGTGAAAAGATCACTTTTTTTACAAAAGATGTAAAGCAGAGAGGACCATTGGCTGCGTTAGAGTAACCTAATGAGGTATTGCAGAACAGTTGCGTGGGTTGTTGCAAATCTGGAATTGCACAGTGTGGAGCCAGTCCTGTTTTTGAACAATCTAAAATAAACTTCTCTGCGTTAACGCATCAGTCTGGAAAAACTCTTTTCCCTTGTGCCGAGCACAGATGTGGAGACTAAATATACCTTGAAAGGCTCATTCTTTTGGGGAATGCAAACTGAGCTGTGTCTAAACCGGAGTTCACGAGTGGTTGATATTCTGAAATGGTGATAATGGTTATAAACCTTTAAGCTTACTTGCAGCAAAGCAATAAAGACGAATCACCGCCGCAGACTTCTTTGGCAGCTTACCAGCTGTGCTGTAGTGGGCCTCAGAAAAAAAAAAGAGATTGTGCTATTTTGCCGAACTGCTTTAAAAAAAGGAGAAAGATGCTACCAAACAGTGTATACTGTTGAGAGGTGAAAGTTTATTCCCTAAGGTACCTTTTGAAATAGTTGCTTCCCGAGCAAGTTTGCGGTTTGCCAGTTCTGCGTGTGACACCCTGATGTGATACAATGAAAAGATATTCACCTTTGATGGAAATAAATAGTGGCTCATCATTACTGTACATACATATTATATGCACAAATGAAAAAAAATAGATATGGGGAAGCTCAGTTTCTGGGGATGTGCTCAATGTTTAGTGTGCTGTTGAAATGCTTTCTGACTGAATTATAGGTGTTTCTCTCCCATGTTGATGATAAGCAGCAGTACACCTCCTGCAATGTCATTCCTAAGATTTGGGGAAGGTCACAGCTCGGTGTAGAAGCGCATGTTTTGGATGCGGAAGGTGACAGGCTTAATCTACGGCTTTTCCATCTGGAAAAAAAAAAGACCTCTGCAGAGCTGAGAAAAGACCTTCACCTGAGCTTTTGGATAGCGGCTTCCAGGCAGAGTCGAAAGTACTGAGCTGGATAGACCAGTGGGCTGACTCGATGTAAAATGGCTTCCTGTGTTCGTGTTCAAGCGCCCCTTCTGGCCCAAACCGGGGAAAGAGGTTGAAGCACAATAAATTGGCTAGGCAATTACAGGATGTAATCTTCAGTCACTTTCTAGGAGATGACTGGGCGATTGTGTTCCATCTGTGTGAGTTCTGACCGCAGCTATCTGTCAGCAGCCAAAGGTTGCATATTTCCAGTTGGACCAATTCCAGTCATTTTGTGTCTATCCATACACAGTGGGTATTGCCAAAATGAGATGTTACTGCTTTGGCTTATGTTGTTGTTGTGGCTTAAATGAGTTTGCTCATTTGCCCGGAGCCACAGTGGCTTTGTATAATGACACTGGCATCTATGACTCAAGGGTTCACATTATTTAATGTTAATATTGTTAATGTTGGGAAGGTTTGCCATTTTTGCTGCTTAAAAAAATACCTTGCTGAGAAGTTTCTAAGGGAATTTGTATGTAGAATTTTCTCCAGGCATGGCTTCAGATTTGGTGTGCTGCCCCAGTGCCTGTTAAAAACAAGAGACAGCAGTGTGCATTCAGATGTGTGGATGTAATTTCGTTATCAGAGTCAATATTTGCTGCATTTCCCCCTTGACTCAGTATACAGATAGTTGTTAGCTTGTATTTCCCTCTTTCCAGTAAATTTGCAGTGATGTTTTTTATCATGGTAAATGTCATCCAGCGCTATTTCTTCTTATCTATGTGAATTTATATTCGTGTTTACAGAAACATCAACTTTCTACATTTTTTCATTTGCTCAGGATGTAACAGACCTTGGCTGAGGTTTTCTTCCATCTGCACTTTGCCTTTCTACCCAAACACTTTGGCAACTTTATGGTATACCAGAGTGTCCCCTGGCAACTTTATGGTATACCAGAGTGTCCCCTGGCAACTTTATGGTATACCAGAGTGTCCCCCGAGCAGAGTAAAAGACAGTACGTTTTCATAGGTACCCACAGTCACTCCTCTGTTCCAGAGACTGATAAAGTTCTAATCAGACTAACACTAGCCTTCTAGTAAACGCCCTCCGGACCTACCGGTACATAGATCCGCAAATCTCTAGGAAAGGATTGCCTTAATGCTTTCTTCATCTCTGCCAGGGTCTTGGTTGGGAGAATCCGTATCATGAAGATCATGATTGGGCTGTGACAAAGATCACATAAATTCTCTTTCACATTTTCTGAACCCAACCTGGGCAGAAGCAGAACAGGCTATCTAATGTAGTTTTCTTTAGAGCCTATGCAGCCCCTCAGTTGTCACGGGTACCCACAAAGTCTTAAACTGTGCTCCTCAAAGGGGTGTGTATGTTGTAGTCTCTCAATGCCATCAAGTTATAATAATAATTGTGTGCTGCCAAATCGTGACTGACTCATGGCGACCGCAGGACCACAGAGTGTTTAAGGCAAAAGATGAATAGAGGTGGTTTGCACTTATAACCCCCTTCCTTTGCACTTATAACCCCCGTCTTCCCTGGTGTCTTCCATCCAAGTACTAGCCACGGCTGACCCTGTTTAGTTTCCTGTTGGGGATCGCCCTCCTCAGCAGTTCAACTGAGTGGCAGCCGAGTTATCAGTACGATAACAGGATTTCCATTATGTCTTGGATAGTGCAGTACAAAACGGCCTGTAGTCCATAAGTTATACTTTTTGAAATGAGATGGAATTTTGTCGTCTGTTACAACTTTACCTGAGTTGATGGTGAACAGACTACCTAGCCATCTGTTTTCACTCCAGCATTCAGATAATCGGAATTCTATCAAAGGCTCCTGTGCTACACACGGAGGATTCTTTCTTAGAAAACTGCAAGGAAAAAGACCTTAAGGTCAACTCTACAATTCTTGCCACTAAAATCAGTCTTCATACCAGAAGTCTGCAAAGTAGCAAACTCTACATCAATTTTTAAAAAGCGCTCCAGAGGAGATATAACTGGTTAACCTATTCAACACATGAAGCAGCCTTATACTGAATCAGACCCTGGGTCCATCAAAGTCAGTACTTTGGTTCTTGTAGGTTATCCGGGCTGTGTGACTGTGGTCTTGGTATTTTCTTTCCTGACCTTTCGCCAGCAGCTGTGGCAGGCATCTTCAGAGGAGTAACACTGAAGGACAGTGTCTCTCAGTGTCAAGTATGTAGGAAGAGTAATATATAGTCAGAAAGGGGTTGGGTTTGAGCTGAATCATTGTCCTGCAAAAAGTATCAAAAGTAATGTGCTAATCATTGTCCTGTAAGTATCAAGATAATGTGCTAATGAGGGTGTGGTATGTTAATATGGAACCATTGTATCCTGAAGTGATCTGTTAACATGTGAAATCCTAAGCTAATCCGCATGGCTATTGTGGACTGTAGTATTTGTTAGTCTGGAGATTTTCAGGACAGGAAGCCAAGCCTTATTCATTCTTAAACTCTCTTCTTTTCTGTTAAAGTTGTGCTGATGTTTATGAATTTCAAAGTCAGTACTGTCTGCTCAGACCAGCAGTGGCTCTCCAGGGTCGCAGGCAGGGGTCTTTCACATCACCTACTTGCCTAGTCTCTTTAACTGGAGATGCTGGGAATTGAACCTGGGACCTTTTGCATGCCAAGCAGATGCTCTACCACTGAGCCACAACCCCTCTGTGTCTGTTATGAGTAAATTACTAGAAACTTTTACTAAATATGGAATTATTAAACAACTAGAGGACCAAAGCCTGCTAAGGGGAAATCAGCATGACCTCTGCGAAGTCCTGCCTCACCAGCCTTTTGGAGTCATTTGAGAGGGTTAACAAACGTCTGGATAAGGGTGATCTGAAAGACATTGTATGCTTGGACTCTGTGGCTTTTGAGGTCCCTCACCAAAGACTTCTGAGTAAACCTAGCAGTCATGGCATACTCTGGGAGGCAATGTTGGGGAAGGTGTTACCCTCTGTGCCCAGGTTGTTGGCCTACTAGGGCAACAGGTTGGCCACTGTGTGAAACCGGATGCTGGGTTAGTTGAACTACTAGTCTGATCCAACAGGGTGTCTCTGATGGGTTTTATGACTTTTTTTTTTGCAGAAATGTCAACATTTTACCAAACAATTAAACTACGGTGGGTCAGTGATATAGCATCTGCTTGGCATGCAAAAGGTCCCAGGTTCCTTTCCCTAGATTTAACAGCCACTGGCTATCCATCAACCACTTCACACTTTAAAAAGGGGAGATGAAATTTAATTTTTCCTTAACTCTATAAAGAGAAAAGTTGCCACATCTCTCTCGCAATTGACCGATCTATTTGACAGCAGATAACTCAGTATCCACCTCTCAGAAAGCATCTTTAGCTTTTTTTTATCCAGGGAGTGATATATTTATTTCGTGCAATATTATTTTGTGGACATGTTAAAGCAATGTGGGCTAGGGAGTCAGGTCACAGGTTTAATCCCTGGCACCCCAGTTAAAAGAATCAGATAGGAGGTGATGTGAAAGACCCTCTAACCAAGATCCTGGAGTGCCTCCATCAGCCAGAACGGACAGTTGTGACCTTGATGGACTAATGGTCTGATTCAGTATAAGGGCAGCTTCATGCATTCATACATGCAAAATGCTTAGCCATGGTAGATCCTGGCAGGTCTCTAATCCTGTGCTTTTGATGCAGTAGGAATAAAGAAATTTGCTATATACATGTTGATGCTTTTGGATCTTCTGCGTGAGACAGGTTGAGGAGGGGGGTGGGTGCAGAGTTGAGCCAGAGATTTATTAAAGAAAATACTATTCAATATTAGGTGGTACGGTCTTTTGAAACGAAACCCAAGCAAATACTGAGGAGACTGGTTTCCTGCTAAGTTTTCCCACATGGTTCCTGACAATGTTTTTATTTGTATTTAAAACTAGCAGTGTCTGGGTTCATTTAAACTTCATTAAATTGCCCTCTGACTTTATGTTCTGAATACCTTTCAGCAAAGGGCGGCAGGTGGCCGGGGGCGGGGAGGGCTCCATCTGGGCTTCCTTTCTGGGAAGAATTAAAACGCCAACACCGTTATCCCACCTTTTTAGTTGTTGTTGTAAGTATTCTGTATTTTATTTTTTACAAGGTAAGAACGTTTTTACATTTGTAAAAAGCTGTAGCTGTCCTCGTTCGTGATGTGTTAAGAATTTTTTTTTTTATAACACCTGTAGATTCTAGGAACAATTTCTTAAGAGTTTGGTCTCAAGGGAGTTATGACTGTGAACCTTTTGTTGCAAGAACCAGTCATTTCAAAATGTTTTTTACAAATGTGCACTTTGGTACTTGGGCTGGAAAACAACTGTGGCCCTCAACTAAATTTTCACGGGGCTCCCGAGTACTATATGGGTATGGGTTTCCTCATTCTCTTCAGCGCTTGAAAATATTTTGTATGTACCTCTACCACTTTGGGGTCTTGGACAACATTAAAAAGAGCCATGCAGGCTTAAATTGAATGTAGGGAACTGTTAGACTCAAAGGGATGTTCTACACTTCATGATGACTTCCTAGAATGGGGTACGCACTTTACAGCTGGGCATCACGCACACAAAGGTGTGTGTGCTCCAGTGTTTCTGTAAAGGGGGATATGCATATGGCTGCTACAATTGGTACAAACATGGTCATTTGAAAAATATATCGTAATCGTTGCATGTACCACCTTGCATGTAAAAATGCCAGTTCTTGCAAACAGGGCTTTAATATCAATAAAACCCATAAATGTGGGCCATCACAGGCCCTGATCTGCAGCTGAAAATACTGCCTGATGTTATACTGTAGATATACTTCTTCAAATCTCTTCTAAATAAAGCTTGATGGTTTCTGTTGGGGGTTGGGGGAGAGAGCCAGCGTGGTGTAGTGGTTAAGAGTGGCAGACTCTAATCTGGTAAACCAGGTTTGATCCCCTGCTCCTCCACGTGAAGCCAGCTGGGTGACCTTGGGCCAGTCTCAGTTCTCTCCAAACTCTCTCAGTCCCACCTACGTCACAAGGTGTCTGTTGTGGAGAGGGGAAGGGAAGGTGATATAAGTCGTTTTGAGACTCCTTAAAGGTAGAGAAAAGTGGGGTATAAAACCAACTCTTCCTCCTCCTCCTTCAACTATGAACTGGATCATGGGAGGAATTCATGAGGAGACTGGTAACAGGCATATGAAGCATCCTTTATATCTCTTCAGATTTTTGAACTGGTAATGGGAGGGGAGAGTGTTCATGTTTTTAACATAGGGTTGCCAACCTCCAGGTGGGGCCTGGAGAGTTCTTCAAATTACAACTGATCTCCAGACTACAGAGATCAGTTCCCTTGGAGAGAATGGCTTCTTTGGAGGGTGACCTCTGTGGCATCATACCCTGCTGAGGTCCCTGCCCAGGATCCACCCTGAGATCTCCATAAATTTCCTAACCCAGAGTTGGCAATCCTATTAACACCAGGTAAATAGGTTTCTCATTACGGAACTTCCCTGCTTATGGATTGCTTTTACAGAAAGAGTCAGAAAATGAGTTAGCAATGTACCTCCTGAGATATTTGGCACAACAGCAAAAAAAAATTTGTGTCTTTGTCATACACAAGAAGGACTTGGGGATGTGAAAAAAGGATTGTTCTGTATGTGCAACATATGTCTGATACTTAGGCTTTGTGAAAAATACTCAGCTAAGCGACAGTGTCTTTTATTTTTAGTTCCCACTGGCATGAAATTCCTTTCATATCTCCTCAGTGCTAAAGCTACAGACTACTCCCCTCCCCTTCTCTCACCAGTGAGGATTCTAGAATTTCATAGAGGTAAAAATATAAAAAGCTGAAGCACGTTTTTCTTTTTTTCATCATGCCGCGTGATTTAATAGCCATCTAGAGAGGGGTTTCTTTTGGCTGCCGAGCTGAAATAATTTCGTCGACACCGGGGGCGTTTATACACCCAAGGAGAAATATTTAAAATGTTATACCTCTCTGCTGGGCCTTTACCGGGATCCCTTTGCCGCACAGACCAGTGAGGTAGGCCTGATCTGGAAGCTTTTATAGCTTCTTAATAGCAAGCAAAAATTAAGAGATTTGCAGCAATATCCAGCACCTGCTGTCGGAGCTGGGAAAATAGCCAAACCTGAGCTCAGGCCAGGTGGGTTGGCTTGGCAGCAGGTATATGTGGGTCTGGTAGCACAGATTTCTGGAGGTGAGGGGTAGGTTTAAAGGTGCCGGCCTAAGTCCTTAGGGACCAAGCTAATGTGAAACCTGTCTTTGGGTACCTGGTGGGGAATGAACTGAGGGGAAATGTGTGAATGGTTGCCTGCAACATGAGTGCTGAACCTGTGGGAGGACAGCCAAGGAATTCAGATTCTTTGCTCCCTACCAGTGCCTGGCCAGAAAAGGATAACCAGCAGATCTGTATGCTTGCTTCTTAACCACACTACGCCAGAGAGTTTTGTATGGTTGTGTCCTAGAAAAGCGTATAAGTCCAGTCTTCTCCCTCATCTCAGGGACCCTCTTGCTGCTGTGTTCCCTGTAATAGACAGTGTTCCCCTTTTTCCTGTCCCTCTGGTCTAGCCTAACTGTTGCAGAGAAGAGAGCCTTTAACATTTAACAGAGAAGAGAGGCGTTAACATTGTGCTTTTATGGAATTCTGGAGCTCGCAAAGGCACTGCAGCTTCATGTAAACTGAAGCTAAAAATAGGTAAATAGTACTGGCTGCCTGGTACTAAAGTAAGGGAGGACATAGGGAAGGAGAGTCATGTGAAGGGAGGATTCATTGCTCAGTCCTGGAGAACCTGCTTAATATACAGAAGGTCCTGGTAGGTCCAGTAAAAGAAAAGAAAAAAAGAAGAGCTCAGGTAGCTGACATTGGGAAAAGGCCTTTAATGCCTGAGATCCTGGATTAGACAGCACTGAGTTCAATCCCAGGTTCAATCCCCGGCATCTCCAGTTAAAGGGACTAGTCAAGTAGGTGATGTGAAAGACCTCTGCCTGAGACCCTGGAGAGCCTCTGCTGGTCGGTGTAGACAATACTGACTTTGATGGACCAGTGGTCTGGTTCAGTAGAAGGCAGCTTCATGGGTTCATGTGACTTGATGGGCCTTTGATCTGATCCAGCATGGCTCTTATATTCTTGGGGGAGGGGCTGTGGCTCAGTGGTAGAGCATCTGCTTGGCATGCAGAAGGTCCCAGGTCCAATCCCCGGCATATCCAGTTAAAGGAACCAGGCAAATAGGTGATGTGAAAGACCTCTGCCTGAGACCCTGGAGAGCCGCTGCCGATCTGAGTAGACAATACTGACTTTGATGGACCAAGGGTCTGATTAAGTAAAAGGCAGTTTCATGTGTTCATGAGTTAGATGGGCCCATAGATACTAAGTCCATTATGATAATGAAAGGGCATTAAAAAGCAGTTGTGTCTGTAATGGAGAAGTAGAAGAAGAAGAGTTGGTTTTTATATGCCAACTTTCTTTACCACTTAAGGAAGACTCAAACTGGTTTACAATCACCTTTCCTTCCCCACAACAGACACCCTGTGAGGCAGGTGGGTCTGAGAGAGCTCTAAGAGAGCTGTGACTAGCCCAAGGTCACCCAGCTGACTTCATGTGTAGGAGTGGGGAAACCAACCCGGTTCTTCAGATTAGCGCCCGCCACTCATGTGGAGGAGTAGGGAATCAAACCCGCTTCTCCAGATCAGAGTCCACCACTCCAAACCACCGCTCTTAACCACTACACCAAGCTGGCGGTTATTGAATTGCCAAGCCTAGGCTGGGAGAGGCGGAGCACTGTTCCCTTAGAATCCGTCCCCTAGGAACACAGTTCCTGTTAACATAGTTCCTTTTATCATGATCTAAAGTCAGCTTCAGATGTTGAAATGTGTATATTTATAAGAGCAGCAGAAATGATCACACATTTGGGGGGTGGGGGGAAGGCAGTAGAGCCTCCAACCTTCGTCTTCAAACTCCTCAATTTGGTTATCCCTTCCTATCCTTAATAGCACAGCTTCATGTTCCTCTTGGTCTTATGCCTACCCTGATCTCCTTGCAGTCTCTTGAAATTATTTTCCCTTGCATGACTGCCTCCAGGACTGCTGGCGCTCTTCTTAACCCATCCCTTGCAGCCTGGGTCAGTGCCCTGCTCTGTCATGTGGTCTCTGCCTACATGCAGAGCTCCTTCTATCAGGCTATTCCAGTGCTCTGGTAGTAGGGTTGCCAACCTTCAGGTACTAGCTGGAGATCTGCTGTTACTACTGATCTCCAGCCGATAGAGATCAGTTCACCTGGAGAAAATGGCCGCTTTGGCAACTGAACAAGAAGAAGAGTTGGTTTTTATATGTCGACTTTCTCTAACACTTAAGGAAGAATCAAACCGGCTTACAATCACCTTCCCCTCCCCACAACAGACACCCTGTGAGTTAGGTGGGGCTGAGAGAGTGTGACTAGCCCAAGGTCACCCAGCTGGCTTCATGTGGAGGAGTGGGGAAACAAATCCAGTTCACCAGATTAGCCTCTGCTGCTCATGTGGAGGAGTGGGGAATCTGGTTCTCCAGATCAGAGTCCACCGCTCCAAACCACCGCTCTTAACCACTACACCATGCTGGCTCTCTATGGCATTGAAGTACCTCCCCTTCCCAAACCCTGCCTTCCTTAGGCTCCGCCCCCAAAATCTCCAGGTCTTTCCCAACCCGGAGCTGGCAACCCTATCTGGCGGTGATGGCAACCCTGTTGATATCATTCTAACTAGTTCCCCAGCACTTTGATTAACAGCAAATTAAAATTTTTAGCTGGATTACAGAGTGTATCCAGGACAACGTTCATTCCTCCTTCCCTTCTCTCTCTTCTCCGCTCCCCATTGATTTTGGAATTCTTGCTGCCACCAAAGAAGCCAACACACCAAGCAGACAGTCCCACCCAAGTGGATATCTTGCAAATATGTAAGTGCCTTAGATAGCAATGGAAGGGTTTCCGTTATTTAAAAATTGGAACTCCATTTGCATCATCTCTTTGGCATCTCGTGAGTTGAATTTGCCAGTCTTCTGACAGTCAAAGACCACTTCTGTTTTATTGTATGCTTAGTGAGGATATGGGTAGCCTAATGGTAAATGGGGAGGGGGGGTAGTAATTGCTAGCAGAGGTTTTGTGCAGTGCTTACCTTTAATAGTTCAAGGCCAGGCTGCTGCAATTTATTCTGACAACTGCAGTGGCAACGTTGAAGGAATCTTCTGAATAATTCATTTTGCCCCAAGAAAACATCCTGCTTGTCTTTTGTACAGAAATCAAAGCCAAACCTCATTTAAGGTGTATTTCCAATTTTTTCCCCAGGGAATAATGAATCGTGCTATTTAAGGTCTTTTGCTATAGTTATTAAGAAGAGGAGTTTTTTTTTATATATAAAAAGAAAATGCCTAGGATTCCAAAACTGATTTTTAAAAACTGGCTACCCTAGTGAGCATTTTAATGAAATGCAGCATTCTTTCATAAATAATGCAGTACTTGGCGTTTGATTAGGTGAAGAGAAGAGGACTTTGCGCCTCATGCGATACATAGCGAAAGAGATATTGCTTGCAGATGGTTGCCATTACCAGTGATACATGTGGCCTGTTGTGTGTGTTTGTGTGTATGCCTGCGCATGTGCTTAGTAAGAGGGAATCCAAACTGGAAAGCTGTATTTCATAATAAAAAGCCCATAGGATTAAATGCAAAAAGGCTCTCTCTTTTCAAGTATTGCTGCTGTTTATAGAATCCTAAACCCTAATTTCAATGTTAGATCACTTAAGGTGGGATCCATCCCCTTGATAAGTAGTCAGTAATAGGAGCAAAGCACTGATTCTGCCTATTGGGAAGGTCTTAGGGGAAAGGTTTAGGAGACAAATCTCTGGTGGCTTTAGGAATTTCCCTCTGCAAGCTGAGCATATTTTCACTTCTTTCTTTTGAGCACCACTGCCAATGAAAGGGGTCTGATGAGACGGAGATCATGGATCTTGCAGCTAAATCTTGAAAAGCTGCCTCCACAAGGAGGGAATTTTAATTTCGATAATTAAAACAGACCCCCTCCTACTAGCTGCGGAAGGAAAAAGGATGGATCCAAGGCTAATAAGCGTGCAAGGAAATGAAACCATGCAGAGGTGATAGGATTAATCCCATCTTCTCTCCCACATGCGTGCCCCGTTAAGGCTAATGCACCTAAAATTTCGCTTTCAAAGGTGATATAATCGAGGGTTCCCCAGCATCTCACCTGTTTTGGCCCAAGATGTTGATGTTCTTAATGGAGCAAGATTCAAGTCCTGTAGCACCTTAGGGACCAACAAAATTTTCGGGTTATAAGCTTTCGAGAGTCAAAGTTCCCTTCAAATCTAGCTCTTCTACTGCAGACCCTCTGAAATTTGTTCTTGGAGAACAACCATATTCTATCCTACACAGTTTTCTGTCTGCTGAAGCAGCAGGATACATTTTCTCCCCTTGTGGGTTCAGCATTGTGAAGACAGCCAGTTCTCTCATGGAGAAAAAAAATGGCCGTCCTGTCTCGGGAAGCGCTTTCAGCCTGCTTCAGAACCCTTTGGAAGCTCTGGATGCCCCAGCTGCGTTTACTTTCATATAATAGAGAAGAGTAGGAGTCCAGTAGCACCTTAAAGACTAACAAAATTTCTGGCAGGTTATGAGCTTTTGTGAGCCATAGCTCATACACTGCCAGAAATTTTGTTAGTCTTTAAGGTGCTACTGGACTCCTACTCTTTTCTACTGCTAGTAACAAGGCTACCCATTGTGATCTATCTACTTTCGTGTAGTTATTCATACAGAGAACGAGTAGTTTTAGGGTTCGTACAAGGGTGTGTTGCAGTGGTTTGGGTGTTTGTTTACCAAAGAGCAATGAGTTTCCTTTTTCCCCCTTCTGATAGGTTGTACCCTCGCCATGCAAGTGCTCTGAACAACCTAGGAACATTGACCAAAGACCTGGTGGAAGCAAAAGAGTATTACAGACGGGCCCTCCAGTTAAATCCACAACACAACCGAGCTCTCTTCAATCTTGGAAATCTGCTCAAGTAGGTTTCGGGTCTCGTTCTGTTCCTTACAGTTTTGAAATTGCGATAATAGCCTAACAAACCAAGCTGAGACTGGCTGGTCATCGTATAGTTCCCTCCTCTTTTGGCCAATGCACAGGACTAGAGCAGAGACTAAAAGCATGCCTGAAATTTCATAGCACCAGGGCTCACTGTGGGTTTGAGGCCTAACACGGTGATTCTATTCACCTGGATACGACAAAGTGGGCTGTGGTTCACGAAAGCTTATGCCACACTGCAGTTAATTCGTTAGCCTTTAAGGTAAAATAAGGCTTGTTATCTTGTCTGCAGCAGATGAACATGGCTACCCTCCCAGAATTTGACTTTTCACCTAGGAAGCCATCAGAACTGACCACAGAAATAGGGACTGGAGGGTCACTGTTGTGTTTCTGTGCTGTCCACTGACTCTGCCGCTCATTTCTGGTTCCGTTTAAATGTCCATCCCATCTGATCCAGCTGCAGGCAATAATATCGTAGGGGGCGGGACACAAGGTGGAAATAACCCCAAAATCAGTCCCCCGAGTTCCCAGGGGCTTGAGCAGGCCAATTTCTCATCCCTCCCCTGTCCCTTCTACTCCAAACTGCATTCTACATTCCGTCCCTTCAGTGGTATTTTCATTCCCCATCAGGGCACTTTTTGAGGGTTTCCTCCTGTTTCTTTTTGGTTAATTTACACAGTTATATTATTCTGCATACCAGGGGAGTCCCCTGGGTGTGTGTAAATACCCCTACTTTGTCAGTAAGTGACCTGGTTTTCCCCGCTTTCATCATGCACAAAGGGGCTATTAGACGGAGTGATGTTTTTAGAGAGAGTTATTCACTGTAATTCAGTATATTTGTTTTGTAGCCCACAGGATGAGATATTTCAGGCTTGTCTCGTTTTGTCCTTTGACAATAAAAAAAAAATCACTTCCAATTTCTGTTTTAGCCACGGGAAATGCATCCGTCGACTAGATACTGCATCTAGATAATGCAATGAAGGCTTTCTTAAAAAGCAAAATCATATGTCATCATTTTCTAACACTAAAGTGTGGAGAAAGAGAGCTGGTGCAGAATGGTATTGGGGATATAAAGCGATACGACTAGAATCACCATGTCTTCTGGTAGACTTTGGAGGAGATGGGATGCCCGTTATAACCGGAGGCTCACCAGAGATTGAGGAGTCTTTCAGGCCACTGTTGAGGGTGTATTGAAATACAGTTGCCACAACTTTTTCGTATCATTAGTCAGATATGCACATACAGCAGAATGAAGCTGCTGAATGGATTTGGAGAGCAATCCTAAGCATGTCCTATTTTGCTCCATGGAGCTTATTCCCAGGAAAGTGTTCTTAGAATTGCAGCTTATATCAATTCACGCTTCAGGCAGTGAATACCATTTTTATGTTCCGCCAGGTTTGTTTTTTTTAAACTTCCAAGGTGAAAACTAGCCCACCGGGGGAGAGAGGTTCTATTTCCACCTTTTTCTAGCTGTGCTGATTTTTTACTTGTGTGGAATTATTTTATGACAAACATTAAAAAAAATACTTGTATTCCCTCACCTGTATTGTGAAGGGCTTCTGTCCATTGTACCATCTCAGGACTTGGCCGATTCATTGTGATTCATGGCCTCCATCCCAGGAAAATGTGCTTCTCAGTCACCCCAATGGTAGTGCTCATTTCCTGCTTTTCCAGGCAATGGTTCCCAGAACTCCCTTTCCTGCCTCTCCCCCACTCACTTTCCCCAACTACCTTATTGATTAATTTGTTTAAAAGATTTGTATCCTGTGCTCTCCTGAATCTACTCAAGATGGTTGTTTCCTCTGTCTCCTGTTTCCACCTTCTTTGAAAAGGCCAAGTGGTTCGTCACACACCTAGAAGAGGCGTGTATGCTAATAACCTCCTGTAAAAATACTTAATTTCAATTCTTCCTTGACCGTTCTATGAGCCACTTGTTAACTGTTGAGAAGCTGCATGTTGCTTAAGAATGCAGACAAAGAGCCGGTGTTGTGTAGTGGTCAGAGCAGGGGTGTCAAACGTAAGGCCCAAGAGCTGGATCTGGCCCCTTGAGAGCCACCCTACCACCCACTAGGCTGACAAGGCATGGTCCGGCCTGACCCAAGTGACTTTTATGTCACATCAGGCCCTCGAAACAATTTCGTTTGACACCCCTGGGTTAGAGTGTCAGGCTGGGAGAACTGGGAGGCTCTGGTCTGAATCCCTACTCTGCTAAGCTCACTGTTTGACCTTGGTTGGTTGGTTGGTTCGTTCTCTCTCCCTCCTTCCCTCGCATACCTCACAAAGTTGTTGGGAAGATACAATGGAAGAGAGGAGAATGATATAAGGAGCTTTGGTTCCCTGTTGGGTAGATAGGCAAGGTATAAATGAAGTAAATAAATACCTGTGATCAAGAGCAGGTGGAGGTTTTTCAGCTGTGCCGGTGCTCTGCTATTCGCCTTTGCATCTCAAAGGACACACTCCCAGACTCCAGAATGAATATTCTTTGCTTTCTCTCCTTTACTTCTCACGGGCTTTTAGATTTTTTTAAAAGCATCCTGCATGTTTAACTGATCAAACACTTATTCAGTGTTTTGCTTTAATTAAAAAGAGAACATTTTATTTTACACTTTTAACACCTGCGACAAGAGGGAGGGGGAATGTGATTTGGCACAAGGCCCAGCCCTATCACTTCTGTACACCTTCCCCTTTGGCTGCAAACCAGAAGAAACAGGGTTTCCTCTGAGCTAAGTCCAGCAGAGGATATTCTTCCTCTGCCCAAAATGCAGTGAACGCAATCTCTACAGTGCAGTCATCGCTAAAATTCTGAACATTTTTATGCACCCTGAAAGTCCCAGTTTGTCTCCTTCCCAGGGACCACGTTGCCTAAACTCCAATGAAACGTCAGTATGAAAAGTTAGTCTGATAGTTTTATTTCTTAGTCAGGGATTCCTTCATGCAGCGTTGGGAGCCCTGAGGAAGCTCAGTAATGAAGCGGGGAATTAATTCCCCCCCCCAAAAAAACTTTTGGAGTAACTATCCAGGCCAAGTTTGTCGAGATGCAAATGGAACTTGAGTTTATCGCTGCAGGAGGAGAACAGAACTGAGCCTGCTGTTTGCTACACTGTGCCTGTCTGTGCATCAGAGAAGATAATAGACACTTGTGTCTCCCAAGAGCCGAGAGCATGCCATGCCTGCTCTTGCAAGGCAAACGCTGAGTGCCTGGAGACCCAGCAGCATATAGATAAATATAAAAATCTTTTGGCTGAGGTCTGTACAATACTTGGAGAAAAGGCAGGAGACCCCCAGGGGGCTAGTTTGACAATTGTATCTGTCTTTTCCGCTACATCTTTTATCCTGAGAACAAACAGGGATACCGGAAACGGTGTTAGATCCCCAGATGGGTAATTTAGCTTAAAAACGGAGCCACCACTTGCCTCTGTGTGGGTCAGGACCACTGTACTGGAGAAAATAGAGTTAACTGTCCCAACCGTGATCAGAAATGGTCCTCTGGGATTCTTTAAGCCTCAGTTAGAGAAAAAGACAGGTACCCTGTATTATTCCTCTGTGTATGAGGGAGTTCCACTACAGGGGCTCTGGTCCATATTGGGGGTGGGTTGGGCTGCAGCAGCTTTGTATAGCTAAATTGCATGTCTAGATCCTTAGCATCGCATGGAGTTTGGCCTTCTGGCTTGTGCTAGCTCAGTTGGGTTCCCTTTCTAAGATGATATGGGTTACACTATTGATGGTGCAGATTGTTCTACGATGAAAGACCGCATCTCTGTTCTGATGGTCTGCACCTCATCTGGATGCTTGCCTATTTTTGCCGGGGCTGTTGTCAAAATCTGCTGGGCCCAGTACATTCTTTGAGTATACATTCTTTGAGAATACAAACGGTGGCAGACTTGTAACAGCTCTTCCACACAGAAGTGCCAGTTTGCAAAACCAGTGCTTCCGCAAAATCAGTGCTTCCACACAGCTCTGGCTGGGTTGTGACACCTTTTCTCATTTATTTACAGTATTTCCTTCTTTGCTTTCTTTGGGGGGTGGGCACCCTGAGTGGCTTATCACATCATTATCACGTCCTCCCCCTTTTCCTCTGTGAGATAGGTTAGGATAAGAGGGAGAGGCTGTGGCTCAGTGGTAGAGCATCTCCTTAGCATGCAGAAGGTCCCAGGTTCAATCAGCGGCATCTCCAGTTAAAGGGACTAGGCAAGTAGGTGATGTGAAAGACCTCAGCCTGAGACCCTGGAGAGCCGCTGTCGGTCTGAGTAGACAATGCTGACTTTAATGGACTGAGAGTCTGATTCAGTATAAGGCAGCTTCATGGGTTCAAGAGATTGTGATGGACCCATGGTCACCCTGGTGAACTTCCATGGCAGGGTAAGGATTTGAACCCAGTAGTTCCAGGTCCTAGTCAACCACTCTAACCACTGTGACGTGTCCCTGAATGCTCCCAGAAACCAATGCACGAAGGCAGCCAGCTGAAATAATTGGAAAAGTGATTTGCCCATGACCACACAATAAGTCATTGGTAGAGGTGAAACTTGAATCTAAATTCACTTCCTATCCAACATATCACGCTTAACACCCCCCCCCCCCCGGCTGTGAGCCTATTCCGTTCTTCAGTATAAAGTCCAGCTCTGTGTAGTTACTACAAACAACTTCCATGCCTAAAATTGAGTCTGTGCGCATCTGGAATGGGACCAGAGAAGTCATTTTCTCATGGGACCAAGCAACATCTGCGATTCCTGCTGTCACGTAAGAGATACTATAATCTTTTTACGATCTCCTTTAAAGATGCAGGTTGTTCTCTGATCAAAAAAAAAAAAGCCATTAATGGAAAAATGAGGATAATTGAGAGGACGACTTCGTGCTCAGGAACTATGCCTGTGGGTAATGAAAAGATTTTACTGCTGCCAAGTGGGTTTTTTAATCCTTTCGCTTCTGTTACTGGCATTTCCTGTTTTCTTGCCAAATACTGGCTTTTGTCGACAGAACAGTCAACTGTTATCAGGGTCTCTAAATGTGTCCCAGATTTCCCAGGCAGGACTTCAAATGTTGTGTGTAGCGACAAACTAGCTGGTCTTTATTTATTGGTCGGTACAGTTTTCCCTTTCTTTTATACATGACGGAATATTCAGCCAGTTGCAAACCGATTATTTTTGTAAAGCCACAAATACTATCTTCTAGTCTGATTGCTTGACTGTTCTATGTAGAGCATGTCCAGATATCATGCAGTGGACATAAATGCTGTTGGTTTCGGTGCCTTGGCTTTTCCCACAGATAATATATATGAAGTATAGATGACATACCTAAGGTAAAGGTCCCCTGTGCAAGCACCGGGTCATTCCTGACCCATGGGGTGACGTCACATCCCGATATTTACTAGGCAGACTTGTTTATGGGGGGGTTTGCCAGTGCCTTCCCCAATCATCTTCCATTTACCCCCAGCAAGCTGGGTACTCATTTTACCAACCTTGGAAGGATGGAAGACTGAGTCAACCTTGAGCCAGCTACCTGAAACCATCTTCCTTTGGGATCGAACTCAGGTTGTGAGCAGAGCTTTTGACTGCAGTACTGCAGCTTCTCACTCTGCGCCACAGGGCTCTGTATCCTGTATCCCTAAATATCCATATATATGCACTTGGAATGCACCTGATTGGACCATGGTTTCCGGAGAGTATACATGGATGTTTAAAGTTGCAAGTATCTTGCCTGTTCTTTTTTAAAAATTATTTTTTTAGATATTTATACCCAGATTTTCTCCACAGTGGGGACCCAGTGCAGCTTATAACATCATTCTCCTCTCATCCATTTTATCCTCATGCAACAACCTGTGAGGTAGGTTAAGGTGAGAGAGAGAGAGACTGGCCCCAGGTCATTCAATAAGCTTCCAAGGGAGACTGGGGATTCAAACCTGGGTCTCCCAGATCCTTGTCCAACACTCTAACCTCTACATTGTGTTTTGCTGCAATAAACACAAGTCCAACAGTTATTCTAAATTATATTCACAATGCCGCTCTCTCCCAAGTTTCCAAGTAAAATCAGATAATCCATAAAAAACAATAGGTTGGATCCAGTGACTCCCTTCCGCCGAACTGAATCCAATGAATCGCTTCCTCTAAGACAGTCTTCCTCTGATGGAGAAAGACTTTCTCCAACAGAACAAAACTTCCTTCATCCCAAAAACTCTGTCACCATCGGAGGAAGTTTTAACCTGTCAGAGGATTCTGTCATTGTTATACTGGAAGCAGTTGTGACTACCGAATAAAATGTAGAACTTCTCTCTTTTTTATTTTAATACATGGAATAAATGTATATTTCCCTTTACATTCTGGGCTCTTTGAAAAGACTATCTGTGTTAGAATAAACATCCTGTGTTATTTCCTGCTTTAAATAAGGAGAGGGTACTGATTAACCTTCGGGTGAGTTTTTGAGCAACACGCACAGGGGGATGCCTCAGATGTGATATGTTCATCCTTTCTGAGTCACCACTTATATGTCTTTTAAGGGAACAGCACAGAAAAACACAAGGATGTGCAGTTCATATTTGATACAGTCCAGCGTGGTGTAGTGGTTAAGAGCAGTGGTTTGGAGTAGTGGAGTCTGATCTGGAGAACCGGGTTTGATTCCCCACTCCTTCACATGAGTGGCAGAGGCTAATCTGGTGAACCGGGTTGGTTTCCCCATTCCCCTACACGAAGCCAGCTGGGTGACCTTGGGCCAGTCACAGCTCTCTCAGCCTCACCCACCTCACAGGGTGTCTGTTGTTAAGAGGGGAATGTGATTGTAGGCCGGTTTGAGTCTCTCAAGTGGGTAGAGAAAGTCGGCATATAAAAGCCAACTCTTCTTCTTCTTCTACGTGTTGTAATCATACCTTAATACCGGAGCACTGTGTTTGCAGAAAGCTTACAGGCCCTTCCAGCACTGGTGGTTGGCGGTCTGTATTAAGTGAGTAAAAACCTTGCAGGTAAAAGATTGTGTGTGTAAAGTGCCGTCAAGTTGCAGCCGACTTATGGCGACCCCTTTTGGGGGTTTTCATGGCAAGAGACTAACAGAGGTGGTTTGCCAGTGCCTTCCTCTGCACAGCAACCCTGGTATTCCTTGGTGGTCTCCCATCCAAATACTAACCAGGGCTGAACCTGCTTAGCTTCTGAGATCTGACGAGATCAGGCTAGCCTGGGCCATCCAGGTCAGGGCAGGTAAAAGATTAGCAATAACCCAAAAAAAGAAAGAAAAAAAGTCAGCATTTGCTGTGCTAATCCGTTCTCCTTGAAAGCCTGAAACACCTATGATATACTGTTCAAAGCATAGAGTTCAAAATAGTTCATGCCCAACCACATACGGTGTAGACAAGTCTGTAATAATAAAGCAGGATTGGTGTACACAGGTGCAGTTCCAGGAAATAAAGAGATGCCTGTATAAACAATTATCTTTCTAGCAAGTGCACTTATTTATTTATAGTCCACCTTCCTCCCTGAGACTCAAATCAGAGATTCAAACATATATTTTCATGTTGAATTTTCGTATGTGGGAGTTAAGTGGGTCTTCTCCCATCCCTTAAAAGCACTGTTGGGGAAATGTCTGTCAGGGAGTAAAATCCACTTTCTCCACCTGCCTCATTGCATGTAAGAGAGCCCTGCTGGCTGCTTCTTTTTGTAAAGAAAAATGGGTTTGGAAAGAGAGAAGAAGAAGAGTTGGTTTTTATATTCCGACTTTCTCTACCGCTGAAGGAAGAATCAAACCAGCTTATGATCACCTTCCTTTCCCCTCCCCACAACAGACACCCTGCGAGGTAGGTTTCTTCTGCTCCGCGTGGTTGGGGCCGGATTCTACAGCCGGCTCCTGCTACCTCCGTCTGCAGGGAAGAAATGAGGACACACTGGCTAAGAACTCCCCCCGCCCCGCGCATTCTGGTCCTGCCCCCTTTAACCCCTCCATTGTCGCCACTTCCGCCTCCAGCCCTCTTGTAGTACAGAGCTTTTCTTCATAAGGCTTGGTCTCCAGGCCCCTGATCATCCTCGTTGCTCTCCTCTGCACCTGCTCCATTCTCTCCACATCCTTTTTGAAGGGAGGCCTCCAGAACTGCACACAATACTCCAGGTGTGGCCTGACCAATGCAGTGTACGGTGGATCTATGATATCTTGTGATTTGGATGTCATGCCTCTGTTGATGCACCCCAAGATCGCATTAGCTTTTTTTGTCGCTGCATCACACTGGCTGCTCATATTTAACTTACGGTCCACCCGTACCCCAAGATCTTGTTCACACACACTGCTGCCCAGAAGTGTATCCCCCATCCAGTATGCATGTTCCTCATTTTTGTTACCCAGATGTAGAACTCAGCACTTATCCTTGCTGAATTGCATCTTGTTCACATCCGCCCACCTTTCCAGTGTGCCCTGTGATGGTTTATAGATTCGGGAAGCAGATGAGTAGAGAGACTACCAGTAAGTGACTTTTTTTCCCCAAAGCACTGAAGCTAATAGTTCCCAGAGGGCAAGTGAGCTCCTTAATCAGTTCTTCTGGGGGAGCTTTCCATTTAGACAACCATCTCCTGCTGATTCATGGGAGGCGCAGGTCTCACCAAGCAATTTGTATTTTGCTCTTCTCAGAGACTTCGATTTTTAAGTAAAATATGTTGCTGAGTTTTTGACAAGGGTGCAAATGGAATTTACTAAGCTATTTTGCAGCGTATGAGTTACAGGTGTTGGATCGTTATCCACATAATGCTTTCTTTTTGGAGTTACCAAACTCCGTGTGGTTTTCCGAACAGAGGCCTTTCCAGGTTTCTTTTTTTCATGCAGCAAACATGCTATGATTATTCTTTAGCGGTAGGGGAAATCAACGTTTCTTTCTCTCGAGGTGCTGCTTCTGTCACAACAATTGCAGTGTAATAGTTGTGTTTCATCAACAACAAAAAAGCTGGAGTCTTCTGGTGGTGCCACCAACAACCTCCAGAAACTTTGGTGGCAGCCCGCATGAGGTTTGGGAGGGGCAGGTCTAGGCATCACATAATGCTATGATGTCACCTCCGGAAGTGATGTCATGGCATCGCTGCAGGGCTCTGGCAAGCCCCAAATCTGTGTGGTTTTGTAGAACATGTGGGGGTTGTGGTGACATGTGATGTCACTTTTGGGTATGTGACCAGAAGTGATGCCACAATGATACTCCCCCCCCCCCAAATTTTGCTCCCTCTGCTGCTCTGGTGCCTACGTGGTGTAGTGGTTAAGAGCGGTGGTTTGGAGCGGTGGACTCTGATCTGGTGAACTGGGTTGGGTTCCCCACTCCTTCACATGAGTGGCGGAAGCTAATCTGGTGAACTGGATTTGTTTCCCCATTCCTACACACGAAGCCAGCTGGGTGACCTTGGGCTAGTCACAGCTCTCTTAGAACTCTCTCAGCCCCACCTACATCACAAGGTGTCTGTTGTGGGGAGGGGGAGGGGAAGGTGATTGTAAGCCGGTTTGAGTCTACCTTAAGTGGTACAGAAAGTCGGCATGTAAAAAATCCCACTCTTCTTCTGGGCATTAAGAGCCTCTTGCATTGGAAGGAGACACCTTACACTGGAGGAGGGTGCTACGATGAGCAGAACAAATCCATAGGATCCAACCCAGTGAGTTTTTTATTTGAGCAGAAGCTTAAGGATTGGAGCTTTATCAGATGCACGTGTTGACTTCTTAACAGAGACACAAACCCAGGGACTGGACCCTGCGACTGCTCTCCATATCCACACAGGTGACGCCTTTAATGGGTCCCGGGAATATCAGCCACAGCATCTTGAATTCATCTGCTTCTTCGTCCTCCGCTGTGATAATATGCCATCAAATGTTGGTGGTGCCCTTCTGCTGTCAACACAGGACAAACTGTCCAGTAGCTCTCATTTATTGGGGATAGGATGCTCTCAAAATGTGGTTTATCTTTGAGCTGTTCTATTGATAAGGATCCCAAACCAATCCCTAGATAACAGCTTGCATAGGATTTTTGTTTGTTTGTTCTCCTTGCTGGCTGCCAAACTACCTTGGGCCAACAAATGGAATTATCGCTCCTCTCCCACGCACAAAGAATGGCTGAATTAAGTATGGCAGATATTGGGGCTCTATAAATTTAATCTATCTTTTACATGTTTAACCTGTCTTTCCTACAGGAAGTGCTGGGAAGTATGCACAGTTCTCCCTTCCATCATTTTATCATTACAACAACCTTGTGAAGAAGGTTGGGTTAGAGGGAGAGTCACTGGCCCAGATTCACCCAGCAGCATAGCAGGGAATTAAACTCAGGTCTCCCCAGTCCGAGTCCATTATTTTAACCACTATACAACACCAGCTATAACATGTCAGTTCCTGACAGCTAGGCCCCATTAATGCACCCCAAAAAAGAAGGAACAGAGGAATTTGCTGTCTTTGAAAAACCATAAATCAGCCATGAAACTCAATCAAGCCACCAGGTTTGAAAATGTGGTAGGAAACTACTGAAGGTTTGGAAACCTTGATGCAAGTTAAGAAAAGGCCAGCGTTCTTGTTTCTAATGTTAATTTCTGCCAAGGATATACTGGCATCTTTCATAGGTTGGTAACAAGTTCAGAGTATTGTAGGATGCACAGTTAAATTGTGGAACTCCCTGCCCCAGGATGTGGTGATGGCTGCCAACTGGGAAGGCGTTAAGAGGGGAGTGGTCATGTTCAAGGAGGAGAGGGCTATCCATGGCTACTAGTAAAAATGGCTACTAGTCATGATGCATACCTATTCTCTCCAGGATCAGAGGAGCATGCCTATTATATTAGGTGCTGTGGAACATAGGCAGGACAATGCTTCTGCAGTCGTCTTGTTTGTGGGCTTCCTAGAGGCACCTGGTCGGCCACCGTATGACTAGACTGCTGGACTTGATGGACCTTGCTTTGATATAGCATGGCCTTTCTTATGTTCTTATGATGTGGATGGAAACAGAACTATTTTGAGTTTGGTGTCTGCAGTGTTCATGCAAATGTCATGCAGTTATGTTAAAGACAGGCAACTAATATGTTGGGAATAGCAGCCTCCTCTTAGCTCAACCCAGTATTGAACAGAAATGTCATTGTTCTGTAAGCATATAGCATCATCTGCTTATCCCAACCTTCCTCCATTGAGCAACAGGTGGCATACATGCCTCTCTCCTCCTGCTGTGCCCTTGCCCTGCCAAGTTCAAAATGCCGGTTCCCACCCTGAACCATATTGTACGCCTTTGGTGGGGGACGGGGGGATCTTCTGTGTCCTGTTTAGCGGGCAGGTCAGGTAGAGCTTGATAGATTTCAGCATCTCGATTTCTTTCATTTTTGGAGCCACATTGCAGCAGAAAGCATTTTCATTCACTCCCCAGCTAAATCAGTCACCCTGCCACCTGGGCATTATACTGTGTGTGTGTAAAGTGCCGTCAAGTCGCAGCCGACTTATGGCTACCCCTTTTGGGGGGTTTTCATGGCAAGAGACTAACAGAGGTGGTTTGCCAGTGCCTTCCTCTGCACAGCAACCGTGGTATTCCTTGGTGATCTCCCATCCAAATACTAACCAGGGCTGACCTTCCTTAGCTTCTGAGATCTGACGAGATCAGGCTAGCCTGGGCCATCCAGGTCAGGGCGGGCATTATACTATGGGTACCTTTTTTATAACATATGCTGCCCATTCTTGCTGCCCATTTCTTTGTCTCCTATCAAGTTGGGGCACTTTCTGAACGAAAAGAGCATGACTTGTTATGAAATTAGCCTGCGTTAAGAACTTGTGGATTGCATGCCATTCTGAAAGTATACAGGCTTCCTGGTACATCCCCCTTCCCTTTTGGATCTCTGGAAATTCCCCATGAAAAAGGAGAGTCTTGGGCTGAGAGGGACAAGGAAAAGGGCCAGTGTTAAACGGATTCTCACCCTCCACCCCCTTGTTTTTGATCAGGGCTGGCTGCTTTACTTTGCCTAGGTTCTCTGGGAGATTTATGTTGCCTGGTACAATTGGTGGGGAGTGCAGAAAATTAAGAGAAGGAGCCACATCTCTCACACAATTGACTGATCTATTTGACAGCAGATATCACAGTTATCTGCTTCTCAGAAAGTGTCTTTAGCTGTTTTATCCAGGGAGTGATATATCTATTTTGTGCAATATTATTTTGCGGACATGTTAAAACAATGTGGGCTATGGAGTCTATTTGATCTGGACAAACTGGGCATTTTTGTTCTTCGCAGTAATTTTATGGTATCGCCCTCATGTCTCGGCTGAGTCTAGGGCATTACATCTCACCAAAAAGAAACCTCGTCTGAACTTATGAATTTCTAGCCAGCGGAAATAGTCTGGCAAGGAGAAAGTTCTGTTGAAGGGTATCTGGAAGAAGCGAGGTGAACATTTTGATTTGCGTCCTTACACTAAGGACCAATCTTCATTTAAGATCTTATTTTGTAATTGTTTACAGCTTGCAGCTTTCAGTCACTCTATTGAAAGGGAGTAAGAGAAGGAGCTTTGTGGTGAATTTCATGCCCCGCCCAGCAAGCTGTGGGAAACTTTGCCAGCAGGTGCCAAGGCACACATCCAGTAACTGCTCCCCTCCTCTCTGCGCTGACAGGCTGTGGAATATGATACCGCCCCAGGAGATGCTCGATGGAAGGAATTTAATTATTTAGTCCTTGCTGAAAAAGAGGAGGCAGGCACTCCGAGTCTGTTAGCAGTGCTGTAATCGATAGGTGAGCCGAGAACGTTATTAAAAGAACTGCCTCTTTTCCACCTCCCTTCATATGACTTGCAGGTCCCAAGGGAAGGAGGACGAAGCCGTTCTCTTGCTGAGAGATTCCATTCAGTATGGACCAGAGTTTGCAGATGCTTATTCCAGCCTTGCTTCACTGCTGGCTGAACAGGTAACCTGTTCCCTTTAGGTTCACATAGCCAATAATGTGTCTGTGCTGTGTGCACCAGCGTTCCCTTTCGTTGTCTCGCTGTTGGAAGAAACATGCTTGTGATTAGGGCTGTAGTCATTTTGTGCGGGAAAAATAATTTAAAAAGAAGCGGTATGACACCTTAATAACAATACAGAACTATAATAGAGCTGTATAACAATACATAATAATAAAGGAAACAGTGAAAGGGGGAAATCAGCATTCACAAAGGTTAGAAGTATGCATATGGAGTTATGCCATCATTTATTTTTAGATTTCAGAAACCAATAAACCAGGACCATCTCTCCATAAGTCTGTCTCTAGGGACAAATCTATTCCTTTGAGCCTTATAAGTGTGAGTTAATTTAGTCATTAAGGCTACATTCCAAACCCATTTTAACCAATCAGAAATAGCCGGATTAACCTTTTTTCCCAGCTGTAAGCAATGTTTAATTTAGTAGCAGATAATAAGCTTAACACTAACTCTAAATACGTAGTTAACACAATGCCTTTAGTTCCAAATCTTTAGTTCCAAAGGAATATCATAATATCTCCTAAAGTTTTGGAAATCTGTATCTACCATTTTTTTATTTTGAACAATCCACACCAATCAAATCCACTGAATGTGAACAACTTCTTCAACAGCTGTCCATTATGTTGTATAAATATAGGCTTAAAAAATTTTTTTTTTTTAAGGAATTGAAAGTAAACCTGTGTCAAGGTAATCCCAATTCTGGGCCTGAATTGTACATATTCATTTCCATACTTTACCTTTTTTTACATTGTGTTTTCTGCTTTTAACCAAGGAGCTGTTCTGGTTAACTACTGCAAAATCGTATATTTTTATTCTTTGTTTATTAATAGCGCATTCCTGAGTTTGGGGGCCGAATGGAGGTGCCGTTACCCCTATGTCAGCATCCGTGCCACTTTCGCTGGGCAGACTGGCACAGACGTTGGCGTAGGGCCACTTGCGCCAAGCCCTGGATGGCCGTTGCAGCATGGCCCTCGGATGCTGGGTCAGCCTCCTGTTGGTGTCTCGCCAGCGCAAGACCTCCCGCTGGCATCCTTGGAGGGCTTCCCTGGAGCGTTCCAGGGGCAGAGCTGCTGGGAGGCAGCTTCCTAACCCCTTTCAGCCCAGGAATGCTTCTTTTAGCCACAGCGGTGCGGCGCCAGCTTTCTGTTGGCGCCGCATCACTGTTTTCAATGGGGCTTTCTTCTCCGTTTCTAAATGTTTGTTTTTAGAAAGCCCTTCCCCCCCCCCCACTGCTGCAGTGACCAAACCTTTTTGGAGGCGCTGTGGCCACACCATCCCCGGCCGCTGCAGCTTTTAAAAAAATCCCATTGTTCTGTCCTCTGGGGACCCCAAAGCAATTTAAATGAACGGGTGGGGGGCGGGAAATCCCTGAGTACGATAAACTCCATCCTGGACTGGTCCTTGATCCACTTTGCTCTGTTCACTCAAGGGCACAGGCTGTGAGTGAAGGGCCAAGAGCCAGGGGGCCTTTTGGCTGGTCCCAAAAGGCTTGAGCCTCTGACCGTGCTGATGCTTAAATACCTGCAAATAGGAAGGGGAGTGGAAGCTCCGCTTAGATGTTATGCAGTTGACAGAGATGTTCTGAAGAATTCACCTCCCTTTCTGATATTGTAGCATTTTATCTTCTACAGCTGTCTGACAAACATCTTACACTTGTAGTGGATGTTGGGCCCAAGCGTAAGTTCCCTCGTGGTATATACACCTTAATATAGGATATGATATTTGACATGCAGGATTGATAGTGCATATCTGATTCCTACAATTCTGCCCTCTCAGAAACAGAGAGGAAAGGGTCATGGGGATCTTCACTAAGATTCCTTATTCACCATGATTTTGCAATCCTATTCCAAATCTTGTTATAAACGATGGCTAATATGGGAACCCTCTACAGTAAAGCCAGATCATTGCAGGTTCTCTCAGTATGCTATCAGTCGTCACAACTTTGGGGAGGGGCTGTGGCTCAGTGGTGGAGCATCTGCTTGGCATGCAGAAGGTCCCAGGTTCAGTCCCCGGCATCTCCAGTTAAATGGACTAGGCAAGTAGGTGATGTGAAAGACTCCTGCCTGAGGCCCTGGAGAGCTGCTGCCGGTCTGAGTAGACAATACTGACTTTGATGGACCAAGGGTCTGTTTCAGTATAAGGCAGTTGTGCTGGTCTACGACCGTAACAACAATAAACAAACAAACAGTATAAGGCAGCTTCATGTGTTCATGTGTACCATTGCGTGTGGTGCATGAGAGAGAGAGAGTCTCCCTCACTGTTCCTCAGGAGGAGTACATGCACTATTTTGCAAACAACTGAAACACTCTGGAATCCTTTCATTCTTTTGTTTATATAAGGCAAATGAAACTTACGAAATGGGGAGAATGGTTTTCTTTGTATTATTAAATGCTACCATACCACCTCCTCATTATTATTATTCCCTAGAGGAATGATTTTTTAAAAATGTCTAGGTTCATAGGCTAGGTAGAAAACGCTGCAAGGGCTGTTAGGAGAAAGAAAACCAGAACTTTGCCTTTTGATTCTGGCCTTGCTTTTATCTACAAGCATAGAGCAGAGAACCATCTCTGCATGATAATTTTTTCCCCTTCCTTGCCATTGAAGTATGAATAAGCTCCAACGTTGAACTGGCTCCAGAAAATAAATGAAATTAATGGCTCACAGTGACAAGTGGTTTAAACGGTATGGATTTTCAGCAGTGTGGAACACTGGTCAAAAGGCCATTTAGAGCAATAACTAATATAGAGTCAAAGAGGCTGGGAGTCATAAGCAATTGCCCCTTAGAAGTTGTAACCTTCTTTGTCGCTGAGATGATAGAAAACCTATAGAAAAGGTTCATGCTTGATCTATACAAGTCCTCCAGCCATTATGTCATGCATGGAAGCAATTTAAAAAAAGAAAGAAAAGTGAGTAGAGAATAAGTAGGGGGGGGGTTATGTTCTGGGATCTTCTTGGTCCAGATGACCCAAGCAGATACTCATGTTTTTAGAATCATAGAGTTGGAAGGGGCCATACAGGCCATATAGTCCAATCCCCTGCTTAATGCAAGATCAGCCTAGAGCATCCCTGTCAAGTGCATGTCCAGCCTCTGCTTAAAGACTGCCAGGGAGGGGGTGCTCACCACCTCCCTACGTAGCTGATTCCACCGTCAAACAACTCTTACTGTAAAAAAAAGTTTTCCTAATATCTAGCCTTTTAATGGGTAGTTTATATAGTTTGCAAAGAGTACAAACAACTTTTTTACTATTTCTATTAACCTGTGGTTAGAGCGTAACACTAAGAGTTTTAATGGTAAATTGTGAAGAGTTGTGCTGGTCTATGACTGTTTTTAATAAAGAATACCGTAAAGAGTAACATCTAGCCGGTATCATTCCACCTGCAATTTAAACCCATTATTGGGAGTCCTATCCTCTGCTACCAACAGGAACAGCTCCCTGCCCTCCTCTAAGTAAGCTCATTTATTCCTTACAAATGTTTCTTTTGTTAAAAGAACATTCCAGCTGTAGTTGCACCCACGTGGAGGTGTTGCGTGTGATTCGTTGATCGTGAGAGTGGAAGGGAATCTGTATACCTCCAAACATCATGCAGCTTCCCCATCTGAAGATCCAGGTGTGCATTCCATTCCTTCTTTGCAGAATGAGGCTGCCGTGGGTGACTGCTAGAGCTAAAACACCTGACTCTCACTTTGTGGTGGTTATTTTTAGTCAAATCCCAGAGTCTGGAAGTATAGATTTTATCTTCCTGAATCTTAGCATTCATGGATAGGAGAATTTCTGGATAGAAGCGACTGTGCTTCGTTCCGTATTGAGAACTTCTTTCTTGATAGACAGCTAGAAATATTCAGAGGCCCTTCCAGGCTCTGCTCCCCTTGCAGTCGTTCTGTGATAATCTAAATACTTTAAACCTCCCTGCATCCTGACAATCTGTAAGATTTGAAGTTAAACGAAGGCTGATTTGGTACATTTATTAAAAATCCCATTATTTAAAAGGTTAAATTGCCTGAAATCACTCCAGTACAATAATCTAGTCTGTGCTGCCTATGCAGCTGCGCTGTCAGTGTTATCCTACGTAAAATTTGCATAGGATCCTCTGGGGTTTGTGTCTCTATTAAAGAGTGGTACATATCCTAAATGGCAGGAGAAAAAGAGGAAGACCCAACAAGAGATGGATTGACTCAATAAAGGAAGCCACAGCCCTCAGTTTGCAAGATCTGAGCAAGGCTGTCAAAGATAGGACATTTTGGAGGACATTGATTCATAGGGTCGCCATGAGTCGGAAGCGACTTGATGGCACTTAGCACACACACACATATCCAAAATGATATTCACGGAATATGTGAACAAGGTACAATAAATAGAAGAAGAAGAGTTGGTTTGTATACCCCGATTTTCTCTACCTTTTATGGAGAATCAAACCAGCTTACAATCTCCTTCCCTTCCTGTCCCCACAACAGACACCTTGTGAGGTAGGTCGGGCTGAGAGAGTTCGGAGAGAACTGTGATTAGCCCATGGTCACCCAGCAAGCTTCATGTGGAGGAGTGGGGAAACCAACCCAGTTCATCAGATTAGAATCCGCCGCTAATGTGGAGTGGTGGGGAATCAAACCCCGTTCTCCAGATTAGAGTCTATTGCTCTTAACCACTACACAACATAGAGTTGGAAGAAGCCATCTAGTTCAACCCCTTTCTCAATGCAGGAGATCCAGAGCTAGAGCATCCCCAACTAATGACTGTCCAATCTCTTCTAGAAAACCTTCTAGCAAGGGAGAGCCAATCACAACCTCCATAAGTAATCGGTTCCATTGCTGAACTATTTTTACCATTAATAAATTTCTCCTAACATTCAACTAATATCTGCCTTACTGTACCTGGAGACCATTCAATCTAATCTTTCTCACTGGAGCAGCCGAGAATAAGTCTTTGACCTCTCCCATGTGGCAGCCCTTCAAGTAGTTGAAGAGCCTGATCAGGCTTCCCTTTTCCATGCTAACATATTCAGTTCTTTCAAGCTTTTTCTCATGCTAACATATTCAATTCTTCCATGCTAACATATTCAGTTCTTTCTCATGGGACTTGTTTTCCAGACCCCTGACCATCTTCCTTGCCCTCCTTCACACCTGTTCCAAATTGCATACATCTTTCTTAAAAGCGTGGTGCACCAAACTAGACACAGTATTTCAGTTCTGAAAATCTGAGAAGAACATTTAAGAATAGCCCAGCTAGACCAGACCAGTGGTCCATCTAGTCCAGCATCCTCTTTCATACAGCAGCCAACCAGTTGTCCCCGAGGGCCAACAACCAGGGCACAGAGGCCTTTCCATCTAACACTGAGTTTCAGAGGCTTATTGCCTCTGAATATGGAGGTCTTCAAAGGTGCTAGCTATCCTTCCCAGAGTTGTCTCATTGCAAATTTAATTTCCCCCCACTCCCCTCATCCAAGTCATTAAGAAAAATGTTTAAGAGCACTGGGTCCAGAACAGAGCCCTGTAGCACCTTACTCAACATTTTCTTCCAGATTGATGAGCACTCTTGGACTATAGTTATCTAACCTTCAGTGAATCCACCTGACAGTACTATAATCTAGCCCACATTTAATCAGTTCACTAACCAAAATATGATAGGGACTTCGTTAACTGCTTTACTGAAATCAAGGTATGTTATATCCCCAACATTTCCAGGATCCACTAATCAATTAAAAAGAAATAAGGTTACCATATATACTCGCGTATAAGCCGAGTTTTTCAGCCCCAAAAAAGGGCTGAAAAAACCCAACTCAGCTTATACGCGGGTCAATACGGTAGGTGGAGGGAGGGAGGGGGAACTTACCGCCACCGCCGGCCCGTGCGCCTTCCCTGCGGCCTGGGAGCGGCCAGCGGGGCCTTCCGACGTTTTAATGCTATGACTTTTGCTACACTTTACCAGTTCTCCAGGATTTCTCAAAGATGATACATATTCCGATGGTGCATCAGCAAGTTCCTTTAGTACTGTAGAAGATCCAGCAGGCTATTAAGACTTGAACCCATTTAACTTAGCTAGGTATTCCCTGACCAACTCATTACTAAACTTGAGCTGCCGTCCTGTCCCCTCACTGTTCACACTACTTTTGTGAGGTCACATGCAGTTCCCCTTTTGGAAGAAGAAGGAGGCAAAAACAGGTGGCAGGCCATTTCGCCTTCCTGGAGAGAATAGGTATGCAGCATGACTAGTATCCATTTTGACTAGTAGCCATGGATAGCCCTCTCCTCCATGAACATGTCCACTCCCTTCTTAAAGCCTTCCAAGTTGGCAGCCATCACATCCTGGGGCAGGGAGTTCCACAGTTTAACTATGTGTTGTGTGAAGAAATACTTACTTTTATCATTTTTGAATCTCTCACCCTCCAGCTTCAGCAGATGACCCCACGTTCTGGTATTATGAGAGAGGGAGAAAAGCTTCTCCCTGTCCGCTCTCTCCATAGCATGCAGAATTTTATAGACCTCTGCTTGCATGACTCTAGCAGTTGCTGAAGTGCCGTTCCTTCTCACCAGCTGAAAATAACCTGATAACAAGTCACATGGAGGAAACCCGTGTTGCAAGAGGTTCAGAATGAGAAAGATCAGTGCTATCTCACTCTCCATGCTCCCAGAGTAATGCGCATTACTAGGCGCCAGTGCTGCAAGTTATACTTCTAGACGTTTCCTAGCCAAACTGATGACTTGCAGGTCCTGGATATATTTTTTATTACGGTTCTTTTGGGGATGGGATTTGCCTTGGTTGGTCCTGCACAGCACGTTTTCCCCAGCAGCCTGGGAATCTAAAATGAGCACTGATGTTCCTTTGCTCCAGTAGTTGTAAAAGGTGCACTTAAGATTAATGTTTCATGCTCACAGAAGTTGGGCTGTAAGTCAGCGTAATTACCCTGTCCTCCTCTTGAAAGGTGATTTTCCAAACCGGAGCGGAAAGAGAGAACCCTTACACAAAACAGTGTTCTAGTGAACTTTCTGAGACCGTATTCTGTTGCTTTGGAAGACTTTGTACCTTTCTCAAAAGTTTGGGAATTGGCTCCCCAATCTTGCAAGCTGCAAGATACCATTGTAGCCTTCAGTCTTATTCTCTAATACCATTTTTTGTGTGGAAAAGCTTATGGTGTCAAATGATTGGAATTCAGTACAGTACAGGAAGAATAAGCCCATCAGCCTTGTTTCAGGTTTCCCAGATTGGTGCTACAATTATAGGAGGTCTTTGCTGAAGGCCTGTTGTTTCGGAAAAGGCATCTGGGAGGCTGCCGCTGATATCTTGAACTAAAACATTACATCAGAATAAAATAATACTATATTGCTGGTTCCTACCAGAAAACTTTCCTTTCCCTAGATTTAACAGCCACTGGCTATCCATCAACCACTTAATACTTTAAAAGGGGGAAGTGAAATTTAATTTTTCCTTGACACTATTAAGAGAAAGGTTGCAACATCTCTCATGCAATTGACCGATCTATTTGACAGCAGATAATGCAGTATCCGCTTCTCAGAAAGTTACTTGTGATCTATGAAGAAGTTTTGCATATATAAAAAAGGCAATAGAGTCTCCATTCATTTTGGATTAAAAATGCTTATTTGTAAGACTTGTATTACAAATGTAAAATGTGCCTTTGATTTGCAACTATATTATTGAATTGATATTCATATATATTATTGAATTGATATTCATGTATGTAATGAATATATTATTTTGAGTTTTGAAAATAACTCCATATTGGTTGCGTACCAGTTGTTATATGGTTTGTTTCACACATTAGTACCTGACTCCCCCCTTAATTATTATTCAGCTTATTGAACACATGAAGCTGTCTTATACTGAATCAGACCCTTGGTCCATCAAAGTCAGTATTGTCTACTCAGACCGACAGCGGCTCTCCAGGGTCTCAGGTAGAGGTCTTTCACATCACCTACTTGCCTAGTCCCATTAACTGAAGACACTGGGGATTGAACCATGGGACCTTCTGCATGCCAAGCAGATGCTCTACCACTGAGCCACAGCCTCTCCAAGGAGTTTATTATTCAAGGAGTTTGGAATGGCAGCAGACTTGCTTAGTTTCACTGTGCAGGATGGCATTGCATATACCCAGACTATTCATTGGGCCCTCTGGGGTGGGGGAATTGCTCTTTCAAGGCTAGTGCTGGCTTATAGGGAGGGCTGTGCATGTATGTGTCCATCCCCACAAGCCAGCTGATTCTGTGAAAGAAATCAGTAGGTGACAATTTATAGCAGGGCTAACTGTACTTTGAATAACCACATTTCCGAATTCTCTCTGTGTTCAAGGATCAATTAAAAGATGCAGAGGAAGTATACCAGGCTGGAATACGAAATTGCCCAGAGAGCTCAGATCTTCATAACAACTATGGGGTTTTCTTAGTGGATACCGGTAAGTAAAAAAGGAGCTGGGGTTTGTATGCTGCATCTAGGTTATTGGATCTTTTCTGAAAGTCAATAAGTTTAGAAGGGTGTAAGTCTGTTTAGGATTACATGGTTAATTGGCTCAGTTTATTTGTGAGAACCGTTCAAGAACCCTGAGAGCCAGCATGGTATAGTGGTTAAGAGCAGTGGACTCTGATCTGGAGAACCAGGTTTGATTCCCCCACTCCTCCACATGAGCGGCAGAGGCTAATCTGGTGAACTGGATTTATTCCCCCTCTCCTACACATGAAGCCAGCTGAGTGACCTTGGGCTAGTCATATTCTCTCATCCCCACCTACCTCAGAAGGTATCAGTTTTGGGGAGGGGAAGGGAAGGTGATTGTAAGCCGGTTTGATTCTCCCTTAAGTGGTAGAGAAAGTCAGCATATAAAAACCAACTCTTCTTCTTCTGAGACTTCTGTAAGCATTTGCATTGTGGTCATGAAAAAATCAGGGCTTCGTCAGAAGTAAACATTCATGGATGATGTAAAGTGCCTCCCATTTTGTGCGGTGACATTTGTGAATATACTTGAAATAATTTGATGCTGCCCCCCCCCCCAACTTCTACTGGTATTTCTCAGAGACATTTTTCCCTCTTCTTTTTTTGGGTCCTGAGTTGCCTTCACTGAATTGGCTTGATGGTTGGTACCCACCTGCTTTTACCGATGAAGTGACAATATGATGTGATTCTGTCGTGTGTGTCTTTAAGCAGGATCGCACACATCACCACACCTGCCCGGATTAAACAGCAGATGTGTCTGCAGGCATGGTTCCACCTTCCCTTTCTCACCTGTTAACAGTTCGACACAAAGCATTTTATTTGGTATTTAATTTGGCTGTGCAGGAAATGCCAGTTTTCAGAAATTAATATTGAAATTGGAGAGCCCTAAAACTCCTTTAACTAAATGAATAAATCCCGATTCCACTCCTCGATCGGCCGGTCATACTGCGTGCATTTGCGAGGATTTGTAATTAGCAGCAATATCCAGCCTGCGGTTGTTTGTCTTTTTTAATCCCAGCAAAGCTCTGCCTTCCCATCTCTCGGGGCCTCGCAGCAGCGGCTGCGCACCGTGTCCTGACAGTAATGCGGGACAACCGTTCGAAGCCACAAACACTCCAGATGCTTTCTTCCCCCTGTTCCGCAGCTGCTTGGCAGCAGAGCGGCTCTTCAGCTTGGAGAGGGCAGAGCACAGCTGCCATAAAATAAATAAAGCTTTGCAAATAGGCCCTTTTTTTGGGGGGGGCAAACAGGAAAGTTGTGTGTGGAGTGGAAGAATGCTTTTCTCAGCAGCACTGGTGAGCACTTCACTCATAAGCTACTGACTCAATTCCAGCGTCTGTGCCTTCTGTTCCCTGCCTGGCATACGCATAATAGAAATTGTCACTGCAAAATGGCATGTTTTAATTGGCTGAGTTTGAATAGTCGACCAACAAAGCGAGCTGCCCTTTTGCTTCTTGAGAAGCCCTCCCCCCCCCACATACCGGCATGAAACACTTGGCTAAGCAATTGTCAGCGAAGCTTATGCAACTGCCGGAACTTTCGGCTGCCATGCTCAGCATATCTCAAAGTTAAAACGGGGACAAAGTTCGTGGAACACTTGGGGAAAAGTGTTTTAAAGGCCAGGCCGTGGCAGGGAAAGCAATTTTGGATGTCTCACCAATCTGTGGGCAATCTGTTGCTCTAATGTACTGGGGGTGGGGGAGATAAGCAGTACCCTTTTACAAATCTATATATCTTAACTCTGGCAGAATTCAAGTTTTTTGCAGATACATTGGCTGCATTCATTATCATGAGCACACTGGAGTTTGTTCATGGCGGGAACTAAAATGGGCTTACATGATCCCTCCTTCCTCCCCCAGTCCTCCTGTCAAGTTTATTTACAGCCAAAGACCAGCAACAGTTGCCATAGTTCCCGCCATATTAAAATTATCGGATATCACCATTACAATAATACATCTCTGATCCAAGGGGACAAATCCTTAGTCTAAATACATGACTATTGTACTCTACTCCATTTTACGGGCAAGGACATCAGACATACCTGCTCACAATTTCTTAATATACAGCATTAGCAAAAAGTACATTTAAAACACCTAAATCTCTATACATTAACTATATTTAATAAGAGTATTTAAAATTTAAGCTACCTTCTTCTGTCTTATTGAGCATGCCAGTGCAAAGATTTTGCCACCTTAAGGGTGGTTTCATTGGAACAGTCGGCAAGAAGAAGGTCAGTATAAAAGGAATTTGGTCTACCTGGATATCTGAGAAACATTGGCATGATAAACCTAGATCTAATCTCCTGATAGATGCAACAATCCAGTAAGACATGTTCAATAGTTTCTGTCTTGCCTGACTGGCAGGGACAGAATTGCTGGGCATATGGAATACGTATGTAGTCCTCCTGTCTTTGTGTGCAGAGCTGTCATCGAACCCTTCCTGTTTTGCAATTGTATTTTCCTCTCTAAAGATCTTAGAAGAGGTGAAGGATGAGAACGTAGCCTTTATGTTTTAAAGTATAGGTAACCTTCTACACCAGTGTTGCGTAGTGGTTAAGAGCAGTGGACTCTAATCTGGACAACCGGGCCAGTTTCCCCACTCCTACACATGAAGCCTGCTGGGTGACCTTGGGCTAGTCACAGCTCTCTCAGAACTCTCTCAGCCCCACCTACCTCACAAGGTGTCTATTGTGGGGAGGGGAAGGGAAGGTGATTGTAAGCCACTTCGAGACTCCTTTAACAGGTAAAGGTCCCCTGTGCAAGCACCAGGTCATTCCTGACCCATGGGGTGACTAGGGCTGTTAAAAAAAAAATCAATAAAATTCGGATTCGGCAAAATTCGCCCCGTTTTTATTCAGGAAATGCCTAAGTCCGAACTCCCCTGATTCGGATCCGTGGAACTCGGCACTAAGTTCGGAGTTTGCAAATAAATTCGGCCATTTAAAGCCATTAAAAACACATTCACGGCTTTCCGCGGCTCGGGGGGGCATTTTTGGAGGTAGAGGTCCCAAACTTTCAGTGTATCTTGAGGAGACCCTTCTAGCAAGAACCCCCAAGTTTTGTAAAGATTGGGTTAGGGGGGTCCCGAGATATGGGCCCCGGAAGGGGTCCCCCCCAATGTGCCCATTGGAATAAAACTATTAAAAACACATTCACGGCTTTCCACTTGCAAAGAGATCAAGCCCCCCCCCCAAGACAGGTAACCTCCCAAATCATACTCCACAGAGGCAACCAAGCCTCCCCCCAGCAGAACAGCCCCCCCAAACGAGAAGATGCAAATTCCAAACAAAGGAAAAGGACGGGCCAGACAGAGACTCACTGACATGGGATGTACTAAAACGAATGACAGGCTAGCCCATTATAAACAACAGGAGCGGCTGCACAGCCCATTGGAAAAATAGGAGCCAGCCAGAGAGAGAGACTGTTTAACCCACAGTTAACTCCAGACGAAGTTGGCAACCGGTGAAAACAGCAGAAAGCACAGTCCCACACAGAGGCAATCGAGCCCACCCCCCAGCAGAACAGGTAAACCCACCCCCCTTTGGTTTCCCCCCTCACACACACACAGACTCTCCCCCCCCATACACACACACAGGAAAAAAGTTATAGAGAGAAGCCCCAAAATGGGTCTTACTGTGGATGTCTTCTTCTCTTCCATCAGGAGCAGGGACTGAGAGTCAGGACTCAGGAGTAACCCAATACAATTCTAGCAGACTCACACACAGAGAGAGTCAGACTCTCTCTGGCCATTTATGCACGGGAGGTTTTGCCTTGGATTTGCCGCTCTCTAGATGCACATTAAGGATCGCCTGCTCCCAATCATTCCAATGGGTGGATGGGGGGGAACCACATAACTCGGGGGCCCCTGATCCAACCATCACAAAACTTGGGGGTTCTTGCAAGTAGGGTCCCTCCAAGCTACCCCAAAGGTTTGGGACCTCTACCTCCAAAAAATGCCCCCCCTGGAGCCGTGGAAAGCCACGAATGTGTTTTTAATGTCTTTATTCCAATTGGGGTCGCATAACTCGGGGGCCTCTGAGCCATTCTTTACAAAACATGGGGGTTCTTGCAAGTAGGGTCCCTCCAAGCTACCCCGAAGGTTTGGGACCTCTACCTCCAAAAATGCCCCCTGAAGCTGCAGAAAGTCGCGAATGTGCACACACATACACCCCCACGAGGATCTCTCTCTCACACAGACAGACACTCTCTCTCTCCCCGGGCCGCACAGCGGCTGGGCTCACGCACTCATCCATGACTGATTGGCCAGAAGAAGACCCAGCTTGGCCACCGATTGGTCGCGGGAGAATGCTGCTTTGGGGGCACTGAACTTGTACGAATTTATCCGGCGTCCGCCCGAACTCACCGAGTTCGGTTCATCGTTTTCCCGCCTTTTTTTACTTTGGTTCTATCCGAAGTAGAAACCGCCGAATCAGGAAAAATTCGGCTGTTTTTCTTGTTGGATGGAACCAAATCGACAGCCCCAGGGGTGACATCACATCCCAACGTTTCCTAGGCAGACTTTGTTTGTGGGGTGGTTTGCCAGTGTCTTCCCCAGTCATCTTCCCTTTACCCCCAGCAAGCTGGGTACTCATTTTACCGACCTTGAGCCGGCTACCTGAAACCAACTTCTGTCAGGATCGAACTCAGGTTGTGAGCAGAGCTTGGACTGCAGTACTGCAGCTTACCATTCTGCGCCACGGGGCTCCTTTGAGACTCCTTAAAGGTAGAGAAAAGCTAGGTATAAAAACCAGTGTCTATTCTTATCCAGCCTTAATGTACAACTTCCTCCACTCCCCCAAAAAACTAGTCAAGCACTGGAATTGGCAGTTTTTATTTCGTTTACGCAGTGAGATTTTGTGTCACATCTAAAGTCAAGGATGTCAGAAACATGGGCTTGATATGAGGAATATGTCTTTCACTCTGCTTTGCCCTCATACTGTCCTATAATTCCACCCACGTCCCCCAAAGACATTTTTGACAGCACACGTGAAAAGCATAGCAGTAAAAATGCTGGGAACTGTGTCAAATCTCTCTCTTGCCAGCTGACACGACCGGGAGACCTGTTGTTATCCACCCCCGACCCTTTCAAACCATCAATTAACTTCTTAGAACAAGATAATTAAAATATTGTAATTTAAAAACCTAATAGGTCCTTAGTTTTCTCTGTTTATTTGCCTTCTGAGCTTCATTCAGATGTAATGTTAAGTTGACATTAAGCTGGGATGTGCATAAATTCGGCATGTTACCATGCGCAGACGCACGGCTCTTTGTCCTCCCTTCTTTCATAGAGCAAAAACTCCAGTGACCAGCAGAGTTTATACTGGATATCCAGGTTTCTGTGTCCTTATAAAATAGAGCTGTCCACTACCACTGTTCCAGGATTGATTCACAGTTTCCCATACAACCATGAGAGCTAGGGTCTTTCTTTTTAAAGCAGACTCCAAAGCCATTCTTCTCATATATGTGAAGGGGGTGCTGAAGAGGTGAGGGGGGCCCTCTTTAGAGATCTACAAGAGCCGCTGCAAGGCTTGCTTGTTTGCCAGGGCTTTTGAGGGAGTTTGATTTGGTAGGCATCTTTTAAAGGGAGGGAGGGGGAGGCATCTATGGGTCTCTCAGATCCTAGCCCAGCACTCTAACCACCACACCATGTAGGTTCTTAAAAAGGTAAAGGTCCCCTGTGCAAGCACCGGGTCATTCCTGACCCATGGGGTGATGTCACATCCTGACGTTTACTAGGCAGACTTTGTTATTCCACTATTGTTGCGTAATACTATTTGGAATGTAGATCTTTTGGCTTGCATGAAGAGTTTAGAATCATAGAGTTGGAAGGAGCCATGCAGGCCATCTAGTCCAACCCCCTGCTCAATGCAGGATCAGCCTAGAGCATCCCTGACAAGTGCTTGTCCAGCCTCTGCTTAAAGACTGCCAGTAAGGGGGAGCACACCTCCTCCCTAGATAGCTGATTCACTGTTGAACAACTCTTACTGTAAAAAAAAAAATCCTAATATCCAACCGGTCCCTTTCCACCTGTAATTTAAACCCATTATTGTCTATCTTCTGCTGCCAACAGGAACAGCTCCCCACCCTTCTCTAAGGGACAACCCTTCAAATACTTTAAAGAGAGCAGTCATGTCCCTCCTCAACCTCCTCTTCTCCAGACTAAACTTTCCCAACTCTCTCAGCCTTTTCTCATAAAGCTTGGTCTCCAGATCCCTGATCATCCTCCCTGGTACCAGATGAATCCATATAAGTTATGATTATTCCTTCAGGAATATTGGATATTATCAAGAAAATCCTCCATGGGATTTCCATGGGATGGCAAACTTTGCGACATATCATGGCTGTGTAGGAATTTGAATCCAGGTCTTTCCAATCCATTGACACATGTGGAAGTCAAGCCACAGGCCATGATATGGTGGATTGGATGGGAGCTTTCCCATAAGGATGCTTACGGTAGGAATTAGGAAATACAGAATTAAGAGTACGTTTTCTTGCTTTCTTCTTCAGTCAACCCTCAGAGCTTGTGAAAGGGCTCAGGAAAGGTGAATTCTCAGGTGTTCGTGGCCGAAGCAAGTTAGGGTTTTGTAGATCCGAAAATGAACCTTGAAAGGTGTCTTGAAAGACATGGGAAGCCGAAACAAATACTTGACTTCTGTTGTTGGGAATCTGTTCCCTGTCCTTTAACTGGGAGGTCACAAGGCTCTCAAACAAACAAACACTTTATTACGGCCTTGCCAGAAAAATACATATGGTTAGTTCAACGGGCAAATATACTCATATACATACTATATGCTGTTACAACATAATCCTTCTTTCTGGGAACTCAGTCCTAGATAGTCTGAATACATAATTACATAACCGATGGACGCCCTTTTGAGGTTAATCCTTACACACCTTAGGAATACTCTTAGATTGACTAATTTTAATCGCTACTGCACAGAACCTGGCAGTGGAGGATGTAACATTGCTTGTTTTCCCCCAGTAACAACATCTGCAATAAATCTGCTTGCGGTACCCCTGTGACACCTTTTATTAGGGGAAAAATGAGCTGGACACGAGCCTCATTATACCAGGGACAACCAAATAAAAAATGTGCCACTGATCAGCTCCCCTGACCCACAGAGGCAGAGTCTCTCTGATATTGGTATCTTCTTAAAACGGCCTTCCAACACAGCCGAAGGGAGAGCCTGGACGCGTGCTAAGGTAAATGCTCTCCTATAGCTTCCTCCTTCCAACTGAAACAGATAGGATGCTGGGGCTACTTTGTACCTATTATTCTCTGTTGATATGAAGGCCGGAGACCTCCCCACATCCTCCTATCTTTCTGTGTCCCAGATCCTCTGTTTAATTAGACTTTTATCCTGTTCGTTTCCCATCTGAGACACGACCTCTGGGCCCAGTCCTATTCTAACCAGCTTCCTAAAGACTGCCTGAAGCCATGATGATTTGAAATTATCCTTTAGAATCAGGGCGGAAAATCCACAGGGCTCTCTACTTGTTCTGGACATACTTTAAGGGCAGGCCCCATGTGCAACACATTGCAGTAATCCAGCCTTGAGTTTGCAGTACCAAAATATAGGCTGTGTCCCCAGGATAGCTCCACTCTGCTGCTCTATGTTAATGTGAAATGGTTGAAAGTTTATCATGAAATTAAGAGAATAGCGCTTTAAGAGTCTCCCCACCCCAAAACACACGCACACACTGTGCAACTTAAATTTTGGTTATTTTTAACCTTGACGTGTTTGTTTGAATTTTACACAAGATTATGTATGCATTCTGCTGTGGGAGATGTTTTCCACGTGACAGGCAGTGGATTCATGTACAAAATTTATCTTAAATAGCTGCTTGCTTCTCAAGGCTAGCAATCTGTCATTTTCCTGCAGGATGAAATCAACACATTTGTCACCGTTGTTTTTAATGCAGAGACACCTATGAATGATTCTGCTTAATCAGTTTACACACAGCGCTCTCTCTCTCCCCACCCCTCTCTCTCTGCTGTAATAAATTTCCCCAGAAGTCTCATCTGTCATGGCTTGCTAGTAGCAAATACAGACAGGTAGCTCCACCATGTGGTGGCATGGAAATAGAGTTGCAACGCAGGACTGTTTAAGCCATGCCAGTGTGGTCCACTGGGCAGAGGGGGTATCACCTCTGCCACAGACTGACTGTAAGGCCTTCTTGTTTTCCTCCTAGGAAGCTCAGGCTGGCCAAGGTTAATCTTATTTTATCCTCGCAACAACCCCAACAGGCTAGCCTGGGAGATACCACTGGTCCGAGGCTACATCATGAGCTTCACGGCTGTGTGTGTGTATTAAGTGCCATCAAGTCGTTTCCGACTCATGGCGACCCTATGAATGAAAATCCTCCAAAATGTCCTGTCTTTGACAGCCTTGCTCAGATCTTGCAAATTGAGGGCTGTGGCTTCCTTTATTAAGTCAGTCCATCTCTTGTTGGGTCTTCCTTTTTTCCTGCTGCCCTCAACTTTTCCTAGCATGACTGTCTTTTCCAGTGACTCTTGTCGTCTCATGACGTGACGAAAATACGATAGCCTCAGTTTATTCATTTTAGCTTCTAGGGTCAGTTCAGGCTTGATTTGATCTATAACCCACTGATTTGTTTTTTTGGCAGTCCATGGAATCCGCAACACTCTCCTCCAACACCACATTTCAAAGGAATCTATTTTCTTCCTATCAGCTTTCTTCACTGTCCAGCTTTCACACCCATACATGGCTGAGCAGGGGTTTAAATATTTATTTACTTCATTTATACCTTGCCTTTCTCCCTGATGGGGACCAAAGCGGCTTACATCATTCTCCTTTCCTCTATTTTATCCTCATAACAACCCTTTGAGGTAGGTTAGGCTGAGAGTGTGACTGGGCCAAAGTGTCCCAGCAAGCTTCCATGGCAGAGCAGGGAGACGATCTGGGGGTCTTCCAAACCCTAGCCCAACACTAACCACTATACCAGAGCCAGTGTGGTGTAGTGGTTAAGAGCGGTGGTTTGGAGCGGTGGACTCTGATCTGGAGAACCAGGTTTGATTCCCCACTCCTCTACATGAGTGGCGGGCGTTAATCTGAAGAACCGGGTGGTTTCCCACTCCTACACATGAAGTCAGCTGGGTGACCTTGGGCTAGTCACAGCTGTCTTAGAGCTCTGTCATCCCCAGACACCCGACCTCACAGGGTGTCTGTTGTGGGGAAGGTGATTGTAAGCCAGTTTGATTCTTCCTTAAGTGGTAGAGAAAGTTGGCATATAAAACCAACTCTTCTTCTTCTACACCATATTGGCTGTTGATACAGGTCTCTCCAGTCTATATGGAGCTGCCCTATCTACTGTTATCTTGTTTGGCCTGGTATTGCTTACTCAGATTGGTAGCAAGGAAGGTTCAGGGAGGAGAAGAATGAATGGGATGGGATATTATAGCTCACGCACAGAGATTAGACTGTTGCATAGGTGTCACACACAAAGATACATATTAGCCTGTAGCAATAGAAGAAACAAGCAGAATTGAATAGTAGGCAAGAAACTAACTTTAATGTGTAATAAAAAGCAATACAAGACCAATTCAATGGAACAGCCAATAAATACATTAATAAAAATACATGATGATGAGACAGCTACTTTGAGTTTTCTCTGCATTGACCAATATGTGGCTGTTCTGCCATCTCTGTCTTCATGGTGGCCATGTTGCATGTTCCTGTACTTCTGTAGGATGAATAGGGTTATGCCCAAAATACCTTCAAACCAGATTGTACATTTCCATTCCCATAAAACATTTTAATCCCACTTTTTGACTTTAACTAGGACCACAAGAGAGCTAGCGTAGTGTAGTGGTTTAGAGCGGTGGACCCTAATCTGGAGAACTGGGTTAGTTTCCCCACTCCTCCACATGAAGCCTGCTGGGTGACCTTGGGCTAGTCACAGTTCTCTTGGAACTCTCTCAGCCCCACCTACCTCACAGGGTGTCTGTTGTGAGGAGTGGGAGGGAAGGTGATTGTAAGCCACTTTGAGACTCCTTGTGTGTGTGTGCAAAGTGCCGTCAAGTTGCAGCTGACTTATGGCAACCCCTTTTGGGGTTTTCATGGCAAGAGACTAACAGAGGTGGTTTGCCAGTGCCTTCCTCTGCACAGCAACCCTGGTATTCCTTGGTGGTCTCCCATCCAAATACTAACCAGGGCTGACCCTGCTTAGCTTCTGAGATCTGATGAGATAAGGCTAGCCTGGGCCATCCAGGTCAGGGCTGAGACTCTGGTAGAGAAAAGCACGGAATGAAAACCAACTGTTCTTCTAAACATTCAGTAAGTTCATATGGGAGAAGGAAAGCCATCTTTCATGAAACCTGGTCCTAGATCATAGAATCACAGAGTTGGAAGGGACCACCAGGGTCATCTAGTCCAACCCCCTGCACAATGCAGGAAATTCACAACTACCTCCCCCCTCCGCACCCCCAGTGACCCCTACTCCATGCCTAGAAGATGGCGAAGATGCCCTCCCTCGCATGATCTGCCTAAAGTAATAGAATCAGCATTGCTGACAGATGGCTGTCCAGCCTCTTCTTAAATACCTCCAGGGAAGGAGAGCTTACCACCTCCTGAGGAAGCCTGTTCCGCTGAGGAACCACTCTGTTAGAAACTTCTTCCTAATGTCTAGAGGAAACTCTTTTGATTTAATTTCAACCCGTTGGTTCTGGTCCAACCTTCTGGGTCAACAGAAAACAACTCGGCACCCTCCTCTATATGACAACCCTTCAAGTACTTGAAGATGGTCATCATATCCCCTCTCAGTCTTCTTTTTAGCAGAACTCAAAAAGCACAAAATAGGATTACTCTTTCTGATTTGTTTTCGTTCAGCAGGTTGAAGACCAATGCACGCTCCTCAGTGTGCTTCCCTGGGCAGGTGATACCCTAGCTTGGCTGCTTGTGTCAAGGGCAGTCCTGACCAGGCCTAACCCTCTTTTGCAGGATCTCCAGAGGCGGCGGTTTCCCACTACCAGAAAGCCATCCAGCTCAGCCCCAACCATCACGTGGCCATGGTGAATCTGGGCAGGCTTTACCGCTCATTGGGGCAGAACAGGGATGCCGAGGCTTGGTACAAACGGTAAGGGAAAGCAGGAAGGGAGAAGTCTGGCTCTTCTGCAAAATCCTTTAGTCAGGGCTGCGAGTCTTTCTGTAAAACAGCCCATCCCCAGATCCTGAATTTATTCCAGGAAAATTCAAATTATGGTTCACTGGATGAATTATGCAAATCACTGCTTTATGCATATTTAATTTTTTTATTGCAGTTGGAAGTGTTTTGAAAAGATTTGGGGTTTTTTGGCTGACATTCAGGATATTTAGGTAGGGAAGCAAAAACACAGGACATTCAGGATATTTAGGTAGGGAAGCAAAAAAATAAAATAAAAGCACATGCCCAATGAAAGGGAAGGCACGGTGGATGGTGAAAGCGGAGCAAAGACCAGAGTATGGAAGACCCCCCTTTCACCCGCAAAAAGCCATACCTGAGACTGCTTTAGCGTCACTCCCTTCTGCAGATGCCTTTAAATCAATGCCGTGTGCTTTCTCACTTCCAGTTCTTTCTGTTTCGGTTGCCGTCTTGCAGGGCATTGAAAGTGGCACGCAACCCCGAAATCCTGTCGCCCCTTGGAGCTCTGTATTATAACACGGGGCGCTACGAAGATGCCCTCAGGGTTTACAGGGAAGCCGCGGCCCTACAACCATCCAACAGGGAGACCCGGCTGGCCTTGGTGAGTATGTGAGTGGAACAAGCATAGATGGCTTCCAGATCTTAGCAAGTGCCGCCGAAGTCTTGGTAGGTGTGACTTGGCTAGTCCTGACTCCAGGTAAAACACGTGTTATCTCTCTCTGGGTTCCCCCCCCCCCTTGAAAGCTTCTGTCGCTAAAAAGCTCTGAAATACCGTACCTGCCAGTGCAAGTTAAGGGCCATTATCTTTTTACGGCCATGCTCAGTGGCTGCAGATGCCACCTGTCAGTTCATGCTTGCCCTTGCATTTTTCAGGCTTGAATCAGATTACTTTTGCACCTCACGTCAAAAAGATGACACTGGTTCAGTGGGAAGGATAGCTGCTTTAAGGGGGGGGCACCTCAGGCCCCCTGGCAAAAAGCAAACACCTTACTTATTTTAAAGTCCCCTGTTTCTTTGTCCCCTATTGTTTTGCCCATTGGACAAAGACATACTGTGAAGATTATGTGGTGGGCAGGGGAGACACAGACAATGTTCAGACTCAATCCAAGCTCCCTTTTTAATTTCTGAAACCAGCCAGGGGTGCTTCCTGAAATATAATTGCATTGAATGAGTTTAGAATCTTCTATACCACAGGCTTAAGCACACCTCAGGCATCCTGAACAATCAGACCCTTGGTCCATTGAAGTCAGTATTGTCTACTCAGACTGGCAGCGGCTCTCCAGGGTCTCAGGCAGGGGCATTTCACATCACCTACCTGCCTAGTCCCTTTAACTGGAGATGGCAGAGATTGAACCTGGGACCTTCCGCATGCCAAGCAGATGCTCTGACACTGTGCCATGGCCCCTCCCCTCCTGATCTGCTTTGATGCAATGGAATGTTCACAGGTATTCTAACAGCTCAGCAAGAAGGTTGGGGCACCTTATATTTTTTTTGCTTTTCATAGGCTCAGGTTTTAGCAATGATGGGACAGACGAAGGACGCAGAAAAAATGACCAATCATATCCTGACTGAGGAGGCTGAATGCCTGGAGTGCTACCGCCTTTTATCAGCCATCTACAGCAAGCAGGAGAACTACAACAAGGTACAGAGGGTGTCGTGGCAGGGAAGCTCCTGGTTCGAGTGCTTGATTGGGGAGCAGCCTTCGTACAGCTTGAGGTGGTCCCCAAAAAGTTATGTGTTTCATGTGGTTTGTGCATGTACTGCAAGCACACACTGTGGCTAGTAGCCACTGATAGTAGCCACCTTAAAGGCTGATGATATTATTCCCTAGCGCAAATGTTTGTGGAATAGACCCTCCCTCCTTCTTCAGTTTCAGTGAGTGGGGGGATCCTTACTCATTATATTGGAAGAAGCTGGCTCTAATCCACAAAAACTAAGCTGAGGAAAAAATTGTTAGTCTTTAAGGTGCCACAAGACTTATGTTTACAGTAGGCTTTATGCCCTTCAAGGGGCCCCATGGTGCAGAGTGGTAAACTAAGTACTGCAGCCCAAGCTCTGCTCACGACCTGAGTTTGATCCCAACAGAAGTTGGCGTCAGGTAGCCAGCTCAAGGTTGACTCAGCCTTCCATCCTTCCGAGGTCGGTAAAATGAGTACCCAGCTTGCTGGGGGTAAAGGGAAGATGACTGGGGAAGGCAATGGCAAACCACCCCGTAAAACAAAAGTCTGCCTAGTAAACGTCGGGATGTGACGTCACCCCATGGGTCAGGAATGACCCAATGCTTGCACAGGGGACCTTTACCTTTTATGCCCTTCGTCTAAATCCAGTCTAATTCTCTGTCGCCTCTTAAAATGCATTTTTTATAGTATATGTTCCTTCACTCTCCACATAACTATCTGAAACGTGGCTTACCACAATAAGAATCTTTTTAAAATAGAAAACAATAAAACAACAAAATGTGTGAGTGTTAGGTGCCGCCAAATGCAGAACATATAATTAGGAAAGCTGGATTAGATTTAGATGAAGGTGGAGTGAAAATTGGGGGGAGGAATAGCAACAATTTGAGATACGCCGATGACATTACATTACTGGCAGAAAATAGCGAAGACTTGAAACGACTACTGCTGAAAGTTAAAAGAGAAAGTGCCAAAGCAGGACTACAGCTGAATATCAAGAAGACAAAAAGTAATGACTACAGGAGAATTACTAAACTTTAAGGTTGACGGTGAGGAAATTGAAATTGTTCAAGACTTTCTATTCCTTGGCTCCATCATCAACCAAAAGGGAGACCGCAGCCAAGAAATCAGAAGGAGATTGAGACTGGGAAGGGCAGCCATGAAAGAGCTATAAAAGATTCTGAAGTGTAAGGATGTGTCACTGGCCAAGTTAATTCATGCCATACAAGAACAAAAAAGCACCAAAAACTTAGGAAAAAGTCAACAGTGTCAGATATATACTTTTAGGAAATCCTGAAACAGGTAACATAATGCTAGGAAAAAATATTAAAAGAACCCTGGGATAAAACAGGACAGTCTGATAAAACAACTCATCTCAAGGGTTACATAACTAGTTAGCATGCCAGAGTCTCATTTGTTGCTAGTATTAACCGGAAAATTGCCCCATTTTCTTAGAACAGCCACTCACCTCCATCCATATTCAGTCCTAGTCCCTTTGCCTTTTGCTCTTCCCCTTCCCCGTCTTCCACTTCTATAGGAGTAAAGGGATATTCATGGTTACTAGTTAAAATGGATACTAGTCATGATACATACCTATTCTCTCCAGAATCAGAGGAGCATGCCTATTATCTTAGGTGCTGTGGAACATAGGCAGGATCATGCCACTGCCGTCGTCTTGTTTGTGGGCTTCCAAGAGGCACCTGGTTGGCCACTGTGTGAACAGACTGCTGGACTAGATGGGCCTTGGTCTGATCCAGCAGGGCTTTTCTTATGTTCTTATAAGAATGTACTTATATAAGTATTCTCTGTGCATATTTGACAAAGCATTAACGATACTGCTGAAATGTAATGTTTGCAACCAGAATGAATAAGTGAAATAACTATGCAATGTACATTACAACCCTGAGCAGAGTTACAGCCTTCCAAGCCAGTTGACTTCAATGGATTTAGATGGGTGCAACTCTACACTGTAATTCTGTTTATTGTTTAGTCTTCGAATTGCAGCTTCCGGTGGAAGTGGTTGATCCCCAAATCTTGGCATTTTCAATGTAGAATTTTATGATAATGAGAACAGAAGGGGTTTTTCCTCCCTCCGTGGTAGATAGCAGGCGAGAGCAAAGTAGGTCATCGGCATGAAAGATCAGTAAAACGTTTTTGTCAGACGTGTACCTGGAAGAATACCTAAAAGTAGCAGCTCCAGACTTAAGCCTTTTATGGTTCAGCCTTCAGTGAAACTGATGTACCGTGACAGATGTGTAGAAGTAAGGTGCCTTCAAGAATAGATCCATAGTCCATACGGACCAGAGAGTTTGTAATTGAGTTGACCTTCTCAGAAGAAGGATCTGAGGTGTACAAGGTATAGTGATGCTCAGTGAACTGAGGTAAGGATATGGCCCAAACTGTCCATATTTATACCTTGGAATGCGTCACTGTGACATACAGCACATGTCAAAGCATGTACATCTCACAGCATGAGTCTCAAGGGTGCTTCTTTCTTGTAAGGAACCACCTTATCAAAAAGAACATAGAATTATGTATGGATGTTACGATTATCTGACCTTTTTATGTGTTCTGTTGAGACAGCAGTAACCAAAAACAGACACTCAGAGCTTTGGCTTTTCTCTCTCTCATCCGTTTTTGCTCAATCGCTCCTTCAGGCTGTTTGCTGCAGATCTTTGTTTTTAGCCATGTTATTATTTTCAGTTATGCCAGCATTAATATATAATTCATATGGAAAAATATTGTTTTCTGGTTCACCTACCAACATTTTCCCTTACGTTAAGCATGAATCATAGGGGTGTTTCCTTACCTGATGCAACAAGATTGACTGAATCCAGTCCTGGCTGTTTTCTGAGAGTATTTGTGAGGAGAAAGAAGTACGCGCCTGTTGTATATCAACTTCTTTTATGGTGAATGTTGGAATGTGTTGAGAACAGGTTAACAGCAATATAATTCTGATTTCTGTCAAGATTGAACACAGCTGTTAATGACTGTATTGTCTTTCAGTAAAATTATCTTGATTGATGTAGAAAAAATGTTGCCTTGTCTCATTCACCCATTACCTAGGTGTGTCTGTACAAAAATCTTTACACCTAAAAGACATGGGTGAATCAGCTCTTCATGAGTAATGCCTATCAAAAATGTTTCTGGGAGTTCCAGACAAGCCACTTTTATCACTGTCTTTTTTTTTAGATATTTTATTAACATTTTCAAAAACAAACAAACAAATTATATACACATACATTCACACAGTTTGCACTCCTTCGGGGAGTCTATTTCATCTTACATTTAAAACATCTTATACATTGTTCTTATATTCTAGATAATAAATTCCTTCTATACTATATAGTAAATTTTTAAGCTAACAATCTATCCTTTCCATTTAACATAATCAAAATAACATTCCCATTTCTTTTGGGATTCTTCAGTCGTCTTCTCTTTCGTCAAGCTGGTCAGTCTGGCCATCACCGCAAATGCGTCCATCTTTTGGTCCCACTTTTCCAAATCTGGAATATCCTCCTGTTTCCAAGATGTTATCACTGTCTTTTTGTGCCGTTTTGTCTGCTTTGCAGGCACTTGAAGCCATAGATAAAGCTCTACAGCTGAAACCAAAGGACCACAAAGTCATATCTGAACTCTTCTTCACAAAAGGAAACCAGCTAAGAGAACAAAATCACCTGGACAAGGCTTTTGAGGTAAAAAAATAAAATTACAAACCTTATTTCTACTTTTTAACACATAGACTAGGAGCATCGTACTAAATTGTTACAAGGGCCGGATATGACATAAATGTCACTTGGTCGGGCCGGGCCATACCTGGCCGGCCCAGATTGAGAATGCGGGGAGGGTGGCTGCCTCAGTAGGCTCGCGGGCCGGATAAGAGATCTCAAGGGGCCGGATCCGGCCCTTGGGCCTTATGTTTGACACCCCTGTCACAGACCACTTATTTAATTAAGCATATCACAATAAACTAGAGATTACTTTTGGATTATACAAATTAACACAAGATGCAGCTGAGAAATCGTACAGTAGTGGGATACCCTCAAAGGAGAGTGTGGTATGGAAATTCAATCTTCTCCAGTTGCATCTGAATTACTGTTATCTTATTAGAGAAGCAGATAGAATTCATAGGCTATCTATGCCTGTGTACACTTGTTTCCATGATACCCCCAGCAAAGCTCTAAGGCCTACAATGTGGGTATGTCACTTGAATGTTTCATATCAAAGTGATTTCAGGAGTTTTGACAGACACCATTTCATTGGATTATACTGAATTTGGCAGTGTCAACTGTAGAGTAGCAGAAGGAAGCCCAAAATATCATGCAGTCCTACCTCCTGTACTGAAGCAGAGCTCTTTATAGTTGTTTAGCCTATGTAGGAGACCCAAGTCTTTATAGTTGTTTAGCTTGTGTAGGAGACCTAGGACAGAGGCCTAGCATGTTGTAATTGTTAAGTGTTGGGCCAGGATATGGGAGACTTGGGTTCAAATCTCTCCACTCTGCCAGGGAAGCTGGCCCCATGACCTAGGGGCCCAGTCACTCCCTGCTAGCCTAACCTACCAAGGTCTAGCAAATCTGAACATTGTGCCTTAAGGTTTTGAAAGAAAGGCTATCAGAAAGGCTTGCTATGATACAGCCAGTCTGAAAATGCATCAGTCAGCTACCACTTTGTATACTGTCAAAGAAAAGGAGCTGAAGGGAGTACACAGAAGGAACATTAACCCTAGACACATTCTTGAAATGTAAAGGTAATTGCTGCCTCTCCACTGGGAACGATGACAGCTTTGCGGAAAAGGAGAGCTCCGTCAGTGGCTACCAGCCATGGTAACTAAAGGGAATCTCTACCTTCAGAGGCAGTCAACCTCTGAATCCCAGTGCCAGGAGGCAGCATCATGGGAAGGCTGCAGCCTCTATGCCCTGTTGTTGGAGCTCCAGAGTAATGTTGTGAGGATGAAAAATTGAGTAGAGAAAAAAGATGTTGTAAGCTGCTTTGGGGAGTAAAACAGGGAGATAAATATCTATTTTATACTACCAAGTGACATGAACACATGAAGCTGCCTTATACTGAATCAGACCCTTGGCCCATCGAAGTCAGTATTGTCTATTCAGACCGGCAGCGGCTCTCCAGGGTCTCAGGCTGAGGTCTTTCACATCACCTACCTGCCTAGTCCCTTTAACTGGAGGTGCAGGGGATTGAACCTGGGACCTTCTGCATATCAAGCAGGTGCTCTGCCACTAAGCCACAGCCTCTCCATAAGTAGTGGGCAGGAGGAAGGCTGCCAACAGGCCTGCAGAAAAGTGTGCTATCCCTTGAATAGAGGCTTGCTGTGTGACAATCGGCAACTGAAGCTTTTTATGTTATGAAGGTTAATAACATCACCTGGTAAATAACATCCTATTCATTCTCTATTAAAGGGACAGGGATTTTTTTCCCTCCAGGAAGTTGCCAACCCTCAGTAGAAAGGGTAGCCTATGACAGAGATGCCTGTAGGAGAAAAAAACAACAACTTTGGAACACCACCTTATTCATTTAGACCACTGGTTCCCAAAGTGGGCAGTACCACCCCCTAGGGGTCGGTGGGATTACCTAGGGGGGCACTAAGAGGCAGGGGGGTGCTAGAGGTGGGCCCCCTCAATTGTGTTGTTCACTAGTTTACAATAGATCAAGCTATGGCACCAGGCTGGCAAATTTGGTGGAAACTATCAGAATTTTTTTCCAGACTTTGAAGAGCTGGTACCACTGGATCAAGTTCATCAGCTTTGTTGAATAAATTTCAACTAAAAAGTTTTAATTTGATTTTGAATAGATGTGCAATTAATTGTTGCTGTTTTGCAATTTCATTGTTATTATCTTCTTTAGTGTGTCATGCAAACCCCTCTTTTGAATAATGCTTTTTATAGGATAGGGTAGGGGTGCTGGGGTTGAGTTTGTGGAACCAAGAGGACGGTGGCCCTAAAAATTTGGGAACCTCTGATTTAGACCTATAAATCGGCCTTAGACTTCAAGCATGCAAACAAGCTGAGCTGATAGGAATACCCCCCTCTCCCCCCCACCCCAGATACTGTAACTAGAGTCATCCTTCAAGCAGACCAACAGCAAAATACCAGAAAAGGAGACATAGGACATCCTGATGTCAGGATATGGGTAAAGTTATAGCAGATGTGACAGGTGGTGGTGGTGGTTTAGACACGTGGTTATTGATTTTAGAAGCAACACTGTGTTTTGCTGTAGGGTTCCCCTGGGAGTTTAGTTTGCCCTTGGGCCCCCTAAAAATAAACATATTCCCCATCAGCTGGTTCCTTCCACATAATTTGCCCCACCCCTTTTGTGGGGAATCAGACTCTCAAACCCTTTGCAAAACAGAATCTTTCCATTATGAGCCTGTAAACAATGAAAGGAAAGCACTAATGTTTCTAAGGAGATTTCCGAGACACATCAGTAGCATTACCTCTTCGTTAAGGTTTCCACTCTAGATGCAGGTGCACTAACGTCTAAAATATTCCTTTAGAGCTATAAAGCGGCCGTAGACTTCAACCCAGAGCAAGCACAAGCCTGGATGAACATGGGAGGGATAGAACATATCAAGGTAAGAAGATGCACCTGTGCTACCTCTGCCAGCTTTGTGAGGGGGGGAAGGGGCAGATGGCACTCTGGGGGATTACAGAAAAGGTTGTACGGGAAAACCGCTGTGGCAACCATTGGCAGAAAGATGGCTGCTTCTGGGAGAATTAAGACAAAAGCTATCTGGCCGTTTTGGTCCCACAAACCAAGTGAGCTGATGCTGGGGGGGGGGGGGAACAGTCTGCATACAGTTGGCTAGTTTGGCAGGACAGCAACTTTATCTGGCACAAAAACAGTCTGGCTTTTCCCCCATCCTTTTTGCCTCAGACATCTGCCCGAGAAATATTTCTGTGTAGCTCCAAAACTTAGATGCTGTGTATGGAAGATTAGGTAAAGGTAGTCCCTTGTACAAGCACCGGGTCATTACTGACCCATGGGGTGACGTCACATCCCAACATTTACTAGGCAGACTATGTTTACGGGATGGGTTGCCATTGCCTCCCCCAGTCGTCTTTCCTTTACCCCCAGCAAGTTGGGTCCTCATTTTACCGACCTCAGAAGGATGGAAGGCTGAGTTTGTCAAGAAACAGGACCGTCATGTTTCTTGGGGTCCTGAAAATAATGGTTTAGGCTTAATAGTAAGAGGCAGATCATCAGGCCTCGGTTAATTTGGCAAGTTACACCTTATTGTAACTGAGAATGGTTTCACTTTTGTGTGAGGTATTTAGGGAGGGTAAAATGCTCTCGCTTGGAGAAGGTCGGTAACTCCCTTTTTGCCTTGCCTTGGAGACATCTGGGGGCCATTTGTCTCCTAGCAACAAAATACTTTCAGTTCAGCTGCCAGGCCAGGTGCTTTCGATACTACAGAGTCGACTTGCACTTCTGGCGTGGTCAGCTGAATGGGATTTACAATTTAGCAACCTCATGGTTTAGAATAATTGTTTTGACCTTTAATGGTATTGGCCAGGCCTTGGAGGTTTTAACATAAAAATAGACCATAGGGCCATACAGACCATGTGTCTTTGGGGAATGGTTGGTCCATTCCCTGAGATCACCAAACGCTTGGTATTCTTGTCATCTGAGGGGGAGCCTCTGCTGGAATGATTTTTGCATCCTGATACAATCAACTTGTTGCTGACAAAAACATCTTGTGAACCTGGTATTGTATGCCTTGCCAAAATTTGCCTAATTTTGAAATGTGTAGTAAGAATAAGTTTTATTATTTTCTTGCTTGTTTGCTTCTCTGAAATTTGGCTGTGGAATTGCAGCATTTGTGAATAAAACTTGTTAGCCTTTAAATTGGCTTTTGTGACTTTTGTTTTGGTGGTTCCAAGCTAAATCTGAGTGCCTGAAACCTTAGGCTTGCTACCGCAGTTTTGTAAACCTGTTTGAAGGTAAAACCTCCCCCTGCTGGGTCTCTACCTTGCAGGGTGAGCTTGTTTTGGGTTGCTAAGGAGCTGGCAGAAGCTTTGCCCTTAGGCTCTGCCGGCTGTAAATCTTTTGAAGGGCTGGTGGCAGTTCTACCCGCTAAGCTCAGAGGGGAAGCTCTCTGAGCGAAGTGTTTTGTGTTGGCAGCAACTCTTGCCTGTTTGCATATTAGGGACCTTTGCCTGGCGGAGGCTGGCGAGGTGCCCTGCAGGGGGCAAGGTTGTTTGCATTTTAGTCCCCGATAAAGAGCTCCCTCCTCAGGGCTAGGCTTTGAAGGAGGGAACTCTTTGACAGAGTTAACCTTGAGCCGGCTACCTGAAAGCGACTTCCATTAGCCTTGAACTCAGGTCATGAGCAGAGCTTGGTCTGCAGTACTGTAGCTTACCACTCTGCACCAGTTGGTCAAAATGAAAGGGAATGAAAGTGTCGTAGGGAGAAAGAGTTCTGAGAAGTCCACAAATGTTGATGAGCTAAGAATGATTACATTTAGCATTTCGCTTACTTGTGTCTTGCCTTTCTTCCATCATAGGACTTAGGGCCCTATATATCAGGTTCCCGTCTGGGCACTGACCAGACACAGACCTGCTTAGCTTCAGCACAGTGTCTGCCTTGAGAGTCCTTAGATCTAGGAACCCATCACATTTCCTTAGACCAGGCTCTGGGCTCTAGAGTGTTCAAAGTGCTTTGTGAGCGTTATGTTGTATTACTACAAACCGGTAAGGTAGGCTTGTATTACCCCCATATTCCAGATGGAAACTGCAGTAGTGGGTTGTCTAGGGCTGCTTACAGTGCAGTCCTAAGCAGGGTTACACCCTTCTCAGCTTGTTGATCATAATGGACTTAGGTGTAATTCTGCTTAGGACATCACTGCTAGTGAGCCCATCGCAGAAAGGAGCTTCACAATCCAGTCCTAAACAGAGTCACACCCTTCTAAGCTCACTGCATACAATGTGTTTAGAAGAACATACCTATGTTTAGGATTGCACTGTCAGTCTAGGGATTTCCTCATTCTGAGTTCAGTTTCTTAGCAGCTTCACTATTCCGCTTCATCAGAGCACAATTCCATTAGAAAGAAGGTTCGTATGGATGTAGATTAGGGTTACCAGCTCTGGGTTGGGAAATTCCTAGAGATTTTGGGGACAGAGCCTGAGGTGGGTGGGGTTTGGGGGAAGGGAGGGACTTCAATGCCATAGAATCCAATTGCCCAAGTGGCCATTTTCTCTGATCTCTATTGGCTGGAGATCAGTTGTAATAGCAGGAGATCTCCAGCTAGTACCTGGAGGTTGGCAACCCTAACGTAAATACAGCCAGCTGCCTTATGCTCAGACCATCTTGGCCAGTGGCTTCCAAGGTCTCAGACAGAGCAAGGTCTTTCCCAATACCTGTCGCCTAAGTTCTTTTAAGTAGAGGGATTAGACCAGGGACCGTCAACATACAAAGCATGCATATCCTGCCACTGAACCACCTTGAAAGTCTGTGGAATCAACCTTCCATATTGGCATTAGGGGGTTCTAGCACAGTTTTACCTAACAGAGATTTATAGAATGGGTAGTGTTGTTCCAGCAAATAGGCAGTGCCATTGAATCTTTGATTTCTTCCCATGCCATCTATTCTTTTTCTTCTTTTTCTTTTTGCAGGGCAACTACATCACAGCGCGGGGCTATTACGAGAAAGCTTTACAGCTGGTCCCAAGTAGTAAGCTGCTGAAAGAGAATTTGGCTAAACTGGACCGCATAGAGAAACGGCTGCAGGAGGTTAAAGAGAGAGGATAATAGGGACAAGGCTAATGTGTTGCCTACTGGAGACGAGAGAATGTTGTGGAAAGCCCTGATTTTTCCCGCAGGACAGAAGCACCCTGGCAAGATGTGCGGCTGTGATCCAGCCCGTAAACGGATTGGGAATCACCCTTGAGTCACCTGTGCTACACGAATCCTGCTGTTTCTCTCCGAACGTCCTGTAGAATGGGCGACAACCTCATGTTCATCCACTTCTATGTTTGGGTATGCTTCATTCTACTTCCATTAAATGCTCGGCACGGGAGATGTGTCGGTAACGTGCAGCTCTTGCTCGTTAAAAATACCGAGCACTGGGATCACGGTGGGAAGTAAGTCGACGGCCTGCTACAGCACAGACCAGGGACAAGATGTGCGGAGTCCATTATACGGCCTTGCTGAAAAGAGTCTTTTACTTTTGGGGGGCTACTGAAAACAACCCTTCGGTCCAGAAGATCGTGGCCGCAGTCAGCTAAGGAAACGTGAGAGGGAACTGGCTACAGCCGGGGAGGTGGCGGCCATTTTCAAGGCCCTCTCAAGGATTCCTTTAGTAATTTATTGGCCATAATCGGCTGTCATCCAAGGAAGGGGCAGGCGCAGCTGCTTTTTAGCCGAACATTTCGATTCTTAAGAGGGATCTCAGAAGAGTCGTCTCTCCTAAGAAACATTATTTCATTGTGACGGTTTACATTCAGGATCTCACGACAGAAGTTAGCTGAGTTTGCTTGTCTCCATCAGAACGGTGGGTTGCAGTAGAAAGTTAAGTGAATCAGGTAGAGTGGTGTGGGGGGGGCAGTTCTAAAAACAGCCCAAACGGCTTGCATATTTGCGATATTAAAGGTTGCAGCTGCTCCAGGAAAACAATTTAAAAGTCGGTGAAAACATAACAGCTCGGATCCAAAGATGACCACCCCCCTGGCCCTGTCCACTCACATGCAAGCAAGCTCCTTCATGTGCAAGCACACACACCACCTTTTTCCAAGAGCGCTTTCACACATGCCGAGTAATGCATTTTCAGGCCACTTTTAATGCACTTTCAATGCAGCTTTCGATGCATTTTGCAAACAATCGTTGAAGCGGATTGAAAGTAGATTGAACATGCATTATTCAGCATGTGTGAAAGCAGAGTATGTGTAGAGCTTTTTTGCTGCATCAGAGTCTGGAGTTCTCCCGAGGCCTGAGGGCAGTTTGGCAGCTGGCCCTGGGAGTTGCCAGGGGAAGGAGAACCTCAGAATGCCCATCGGCCACACGGAAGCTCTCTAAGTGGGGTCTATGAACCTTGGTGGAGGTTTTAGAGAAGTTTTAACTGGCTACAGAGCTTTTGGATTCACTTGTTTGTGAGATGCAGGGTTGGGAGAGGAGACAAATTTTGTTTTGGGGGGGAGAACCTATTTTTTCACGTGGACAATTCCACATCTCTCATTTGATAAAGAATATCAGAACATATATGTGACTGAGGAGAGTTGGGCTTTTATTTGTGTGTGTGTGAGTTATTTATTTAACATAATAAAATGTTATATATATATATATATGACATCTTTCACAACCAGAAATGTAGTAAACTTGTGGCTGTTGCTCTTATTTTTGTGAGGTTAATGAAGGTGGCAGCCACAGAAGAGAGGAATGTATGTGAATGATGCTGTTTATATTTGTGGAGCTATTAGATGCCCTTGAGCTTTGAAGTAGATTCGTTCCCCCTGTGGCACTGGGCATGTGTTCTATGGATTCCTTGCCCAGATGAGGATTCCATATGCCCATTTAGAAGTGTAGCTGTTCTATGCGTGGGCAAGGGTCATGATGATAAGATTGAAGAGGCGGTGCCTCACAAAAGCCATTGCACGTTGGGTGACGTGAGCAAGACTGCCAAGTCTCTGAGCAAAGGCATGCTCAGCCAGGGTTGCAGTAAGCATACCAAGGAAACAGGCAGTGGTTGTTTTTCTCCCTCTCCCATAGTAATAGAACGTGAGGTCATCTGTTGAAGCTGGAGGGTGACAGATTCAAAACAGATAAAAGGAAGTATTTTGTTCACACAATGCATAGTTAAATTGTGGAACTCCCTGCCCCAGGATGTGGTGATGGCTGCCAACTTGGAAGGCTTTAAGAGGGGAGTGGACATATTCATGGAGGAAAGGGGTATTCTTGGCTATTAGTTAAAATAGATAGTAGTCATGCTGCATACCTATTCTCTCTAGTATCAGAGGAGCATGCCTATTATATTAGGTGCTGTGGAACACAGGCATGATGGTGCTGCTGCAGTCGTCCTGTTTGTGGGCTTCCTAGAGGCACCTGGTTGGCCACTGTGTGGAACAGACTGCTGGACTCGATGGGCCTTGGTCTGATCCAGCAGGGCCTTTCTTATGTTCTTATGTTTATGCATGGGAGATTTTGCCTTGGATTTGCCGCTTTCTAGATGTACATTTTTTCCATCCAGATTCTCAAAACTCAAAAATAATCCCCATGCAGAGTTTTGAGAATTAGGATGGGGGAAATGTGCATCTAGAGAGTGGCAAAACCTCCCGTGCATAAACGGTCAATGATGCTCTATAACCCAGCTCATCCCTACCTCTTACCAAAAATTAGCCTCACAGAGGACTGCTTGCGCTCTATTTTACAATCCCTGTCAAAGAGGTGTATACAAATGACCGTTTACTAATTGGTAGCTTACCATTTTTTTCAATTACTCGTTTAAAAACACTCTCGTATCATTGTATTTCAATAAAAGGTTCTTGAGGCTGCTCATAACAGTCAATTGAAATAGTACAACAACCATAAGAGAAAGCCATACAAATATCAGCACCCTAAATATTGCATCTCTTGGAGCAAGAGTAAAAACCATTAAAAGCAACTAATCGAGCAGATAAAAATCATGAAGCATAAAAACACAATGCGTATGTCCACTTTGGTGGCAAGCCTGTCATTATGTTGACCTTGCAAACAGTCAGGAAAATTTTGCTGCAATTCCATACTTGATCAGGCATCTGGGAAAGCCAGAGAGCAGGAAACCCTTCTTTAACGCTTGGCAGAATAATAATATTACCATTTGGTAATTGGCTCTCTTTACCTGTGCACTTTACCTTTTAAAACAGCAGTTTTGGAAAATACAAATTGAAAAATGCCAGACCATTTTTTTTAAGTAGTAAAAATGTGGACCGTAGGACCCTTGATGAGAAAGGTAACATTACCTTGAGTGGCCTTAATAGTCGGGAGCCAATGGCTGCAATCTGAACAGTGTTTTCCTGGGAGTAAGCCTCACTGAATAAAATTGGACTTCTGAATAGATCTGCTTGGCATTTCTCTTAATGTAACCCACTGGATTTGGAGCTGGAAAATCTGTTCTCTGATACATCTGTGAAATGGTATTGTGGATGCTTATTTCATAGTGTTTGTCACAACAGATGCGGTAAGGTTATAAACCACTTGACAAACCCTAAAATATAAACGAAAGGTGATCAAGCACCAACAAAAACAAAACAGGGATAAATACTTCGTGGGAACTAGCCCTGCCTTAGCTATTATCTAAGGACATGCTAACTCCTTAAACACGTGTTGGATGAGTAAGGGCAGAAATCTGATTAAAACCATTTACCAGCAGTCAATTGTTAGCCTTGTTCCAGCGTAAAATTAATGAGCTTGTGACTGAGGTCCATCGTCTCATCTGTATTTCTTTAAAAATGTTAAGCTGTTCTTTTGCAAAGTATATACACTCTGAGTATAATCCTTCCTGGTAAAACATCTTTAGCAAACCTAGGGCTCAGTCCACAGCGGGAAGTTCTTTGCAGTGCAGTGAAAGCTTCCTGATGATTTGTGCACATAAAAGAGACAGATTTTACATGAGCCACGTCAAGTGCATTGAGCTTCTCTCCCACTGTGAGTGAGCTCTCCCCTGCCCCCGCAACCTCAGCGGTTTCACCGGAGCCGGGAGAAGCAGAAAAGGAAATGGTAGGAGAGGCTCGCTAGAAGGATATCTGTCAGATTGTCTTTCAGAGCAGTTGCTGAGCAATTTAGATTGTCATGTTAGGGGCCGGAGGGGGTATTCTCCTGCCCTAATTTTAGGACTAAGGGTGGGAATTTAAAATGGGGAATGCATGGTGTGAATTCAAAGTTAGTGAGGCAGTGATAAATTCCTGACTGATAATTAAAGCACTTTAAAATACACATGTGATATCACCCTAAGTTATAGGCTGAGTCCCATTGAAAACAATATGACAAGTTGGCTGTGGCTAACTTGGCCGCTTGTTATCAGTGGGGCTTACCGTGCAGAGTTACATCCTTCTAGAGCCCCGTGACGCAGAGTGGTAAGCTGCAGTACTGCAGTCCAAGCTCTGCTCACAACCTGAGTTTGATCCCGACGGAAGTTGGTTTCAGGTAGCCAAGGTTGACTCAGCCGTCCATCCTTCTGAGGTTGGTAAAATGAGCACTCAGCTTGCTGGGGGTAAAGTGTAGACGATTGGGGAAGGCAATGGCAAACCACCCCGTAAACGCAGTCTGCCTAGTAAGCGTTGGGATGTGATGTCAGCCCATGGGTCAGTAATGACCTGGTGCTTGCACAGGGGACTACCTTTACCTTTAAGTCCGTTGACAACAGTGAGCTTAGAAGGATGGGACTCTGCTTAGGAGGGCACCATTAGTGCTTCTCTTCAGCTGCATCTTTGGACCACTGGAGTGCCTCAAACAGATAATTTTTCGTTATCGAGCATTATCACGTTCATTAAGAGAAACCATCCCCTTATGGCTCTTCCTCCAAGGAGATATTGTTCCTTGATATAGCTTCGAAACCTGAATACACCATATTGGAGGATAGAAGGTTGAAGATAGCGCCAGGGGGTGGGAGAAACGTTATCAGAAACTAGATTTGTAAAACTAGCCAATTGTAACTATTTATAATTCTGTATCCGAGGTGCATGTATCCAGAATGTGGACGTTGAATTTGTGTTTAAATTTTTATAAGTTAAGAGAAAGAACTGTTATTTTCTTAAAATATTCATTTCCACAAAATCTGTCTGCTTGAACTGAGGAAAAATTCTACTGGTTGATAAGGATTGATCAAAGCCATCTTCTCTTGACATGATTACCAGTTTTCCTAACAGGGAGCAGTGGTATTGATAATTTTCACATGTTAATTTAATGTAGACATAAGTGGAGATTTACCTTTGCCTTGGCATTGAGGCCAGGGGGTCGGGTGCTGGGGAAATTGAGATGCCCGAAAGAGCATCACGAATTAGGCTGGCTCAAAAACCACTGATATTGCAGTCCTAGAATTTGGGAGGGGGTGGATAGGGCATTAAAACAGACATGGAACATGCTGAGCTGAATGGCCCCGCAGGGCCCTTGAGTGCATCAGCCTGCCAGGAACTTTTGTGGTAAGCGGAAGAACCAATCAACCCCTGTGCACTACTGGAAACATATTTTGGCTACCGTCTGAAGAGCACTTTCCTGGGAGTAAACCCCATTGAATAAAATAAGACTTGCTCCCAAGTAGACTTGCTCAGTATTGTTCCTTTTATGATCCATTGTCTTTGCAGAAGACTTGAAATGGCATTAAACTCAGAAACCCAATGCTCACATGTGTTCAAATATTGATAGAGTTCTAAGGTCCTCAATCTATTGATTTACCGGAGGTGGGCTTTTATCTTTCCAATGTTGTAATATGAGTCTTTTAGCTATAATAAGGGCATGGAGAGTCCATTTTCGTTGACCATTGGTTAGCCTCCAAGACACAGACAAAAATTGTTTAAAAGTACATTGAGATCCTCAGTGAACATTCTAATACAAAATTGATATGATATGAACAATAACTTCTTCCCAGAAAAACCGAATGACCGGACATGCCCAAAGCATATGTTTAAGGGACGCGTCCAGTGAGTTACAATGCAAACAATTAGACATTTTACTCAATTAATTTTTTTAACATCTCTGCAAGGTATATAGAAAGGAATTGCATGTAAACCGTAAGTAATCCTAGGTATAATATTAATTTTGAGTGTATTTACTTTACCCCACAGAGACAAGTTTAAAGTTAACCACCTGTACAAATCCAAAGATATATAACCAATTAGCTTATTAAAGCATAATCGTGTGCATAATATCTCTAGGAATCAGTATTCCAAGATAGGTCATGGCATCTGGGCACCACCAAAATGCCTATAGGCAAATACACTCCATGATATATTGTCCACCAGTGGCATCAACTCAGATTTTGCTCAGACAAAGGTATTAATCATATTCATTAATGCAGGAATGGAAGACTGAGGTTCCAAAATAAATAATAAAAGATCATCTGCGTAAAGAATAATTTTAATTTCCAAAGAGTTAGGTATAAAGCCAGGAATGTTATTTTTTCTAAAGGCACAAGCCAGAGGGTCCAGACATAAATCAAAAATAAGAGGAGAAAGAAGCAACACTGTCTAGTAGAGAACGGCGTGAAAAATATTCCATTAGGCAGCATCCTGGATATGGGAGATGAACAAAGAATTCTAATCTACTTCAGAAATTTGTGAGGAAAACCAAATTTAATCAATGTCACAAAGACAAATGTCCAGTATATTGGTCAAAAGCTTTTTTCAGCATCAAGCGAAAGAATAGCAACTTGATCAGATCTCCTACTGTTTAAAGCGATCAGATCAGTGACCAGTTTAAGATGGTCAGAGCCTTGCCTACCTGTACATAGACATGGGCCGAATCTCAAATGAAGAACTGATGCTGAGCAGGTAAGACTTCAGGGCATGGGGATTATCAATTTCGATCTCAAATGGCAGTCTAAAACTCTGACAAAATGAGATCTCACCTGTTTCATTATTTGCAATCTAAGGTTATATTTTCATTTTAAGTGTGCTAACAGAGTGTAATTTTTAAAACGCCCATCAACTATTGCCCCATTCCAGCAATTTTGTCCATCTCTGTGCATCCTAGCAAGGAATTATCCATTTGATTCGAGTGGCCAGCTTCACGTACACAAAGAGATGTGAGTGCAGAGCTGCCCAGTACATTGAATGGGGAATAAGGAAACCTACATGTACATGAGCAACATGCAGGACAGACTTTTGGACCAGAGGGTATATGCTAATGCTAAGAATGCACTGGCAATAGGAAAAGCAGTATTATTTTGATATTGGTGCTGGGCAGCACATGCTTGTTGTCACACATGCATGCAAAACAGCTGTTCCTTAAAAAAAAATACTTTATTAAAAAAACCCGAATGAAATACAAGAGTGTAGAGCTGTTTCTTAGATAGTTATGCAATCTAGTCCTTGGTGATTTCCAAAGCACAGACTTTTGATCTGGTTCTCAAATCTCTACATCTGCCTAGGCCTGTTAATGCAATTTTGAATTGTTGTGCTGGACGTCTGTGGCCTCATACAGATGCCTGTGTGTAGAACAGTTCAACCCGTGTTTTTGGGAACCTGAGGAGTAGGGTTGCTACGTGAAGAGCTACAAAATGAGAAACACACTGAAATAAATAAGAAACAGGTCCTTGAAGTAAGGACACGCAGCGAGCTTACTTGGGATTCCTCAGAGCATTATTGCTGGTTCCTTGATGAGAAAAGATGAGATGGGGCAGACGAACCTTTGAAATAGAGATCAGCCATCAGACTCGGTCTTGCTCTGCGATATGCAACCATTGGGGAGTTCAGGGTGTTTTCTGGCATTCTCAGGCTGAAGCAAGTGCTAACACCACTGATGGAGAGCAAACCAGATAATTCACTCCAGATTCCCCTGCAATGTGCAAAGATCCAGCATTGATGGTTTGGTAACCAAACAACTATAACGTTGGTATAACCTCTGCCTCTGTGGGACTAAATTAGGAACAACAAATAAAAGTAATGTTTCTTTGACCTCAAACCATCCGGTGTATTGAATAATAGAAGAAAAGCTCCCATAGTTAAACATCTGGTTATTGCAACTTGATTGTCTCTCCCAAGTTCAACTGGTTGCTTGTGAGACTTTGCAGTGACCATGGCCTGCTTCTCCAATCCATCAAGGTGCTGGATTCCTTCAAAGTACTCTTGCAAAAGGTATTCAGTTCTAACAAACCTGACAACACAGAAACCAAATGAGTCTGCAGCTTGAAAAACAGCCTTGTCATAGTAAGAGTTATGTGTGTGTGTAAAGTGCCATCAAGCCGACGACGACTTATGGCAAACCAGTACAGTTTTCAAGGCAAGAAATGCTGAATAATGCACTTTCAGTCTACTTTGCATTTTAACAATTGGTTGCAAGTGGATTTTGCTATTTCGCACAGTAAAATCCAGCGGCAAAGTGGATTGAAAGTGCATTATTTGGCATGTGTGAAAGCTCCCTAACAGAGGTGGTTTGCCAGTGCCTTTCTCTGCACAGCAACCTTGGATCTCCTTGGTGGTCTCCCATCCAAGTGCTAAGCAGGGCTGACCCTGCTTAGCTTCTGAGATCTGATGAGATCAGGGCCATCCAGGTCAGGGCAGTGACAGTTACACTAAACGTAATCCCCCATTAATTAACTTATAAGTTCCCAAATGCCCCATACAAGGTGAAAAGGCCATAGGAAATCTTATCCTAGGAAAACCAGCTGAATTCACCTTTTCTGCTCACTCTTTGTCCAGTGATTCTGGCTAAACCAAACTTATTCCAAGTAGATCTATTGACAGCTGGGAGCGGGTGGGAAGCCTGTTTTCTCTTTTTCCGCCTTAAGTTTCTAATTGCATTCCTCTTTTGCCTAACTCCATACAACTCAGTAGTGTGTTATAACTGACTAAACTAGATGGTGAACTGTCCCGGCAGATTCTGAGGAGGAACACGCATTGTCCAAAGAAAGAGGTTTTTTTTCCCTTTAAAAAATAATAATGCTTTAAAATAAGATGGGGAAGGGCATTGCTGCAGGAAAGTGCACCCCCTTGTACTTCTTTTCTCTTTCAAAAGAACCATGCAAACACACAAATGTATCGCCAAGCTCCTTTCCCCCCACATGTTAACAAAGAACAGATGGTTAAATTGTGGAACTCCCTGCCCCAGGATGTGGTGATGGCTGCCAACTTAGAAGGCTTTAAGAGGGGAGTGGACATATTCATGGAGGAGAGGGCTATCCATGGCTGCTAGTCAACATGGATATTAGTCATGATGCATACGTATTCTCTCTCCAGGATCAGAGGAGCATGCTTATTATATTAGGTGCTTTGGAACACAGGCAAGATACCGCTGCTGCAGTCGTCTTGTTTGTGGGCTTCCTAGAGGCACCTGGTCAGCCACTGTGTGAACAGACTGCTGGACTTGATGGGCCTTGGTCTGATCCAGCACGGCTTTTCCTATGGTCTTAGATGCAAACAATGAGAACTTGCCAGCACCGCTCTTGGAAAACCGTTGTTTGTATACATCCTATGACTCTGCAAACTTGCCAAAGCTCCTTGTATACACTTACCTTTGTTTGCAATTGCATTGTACATTTTGGCTTACTTCTCATCTGAAGGGGTTCTTGCCTTAGGGGATTTGTGCAATAGTTTGAAATGTTAGCAACCTGCTTCCATGTACACTTAATAAAAACCAGCGGTGAGAACATTTGCTTTGGTTGTTAATGGTGTTTGAAAAGTGCTGAAGTTGCTGACGGTCATCTCTGAAACTATGTTTTGATCCTCCTTGTGATGTTTATATGGATTTATTGGATATGTGGGGGCTTGGAGGGAGAACTGTCGGGGTCACAATATATGGCTTCTGTGAATATATAGAAATCTCTTTGCCAAAACTGGATGCCGTCTATCTAATTCACCGAGCAGAAGTTAATTGTATAGTGTTTCTCTGTCTTTGTCTTCATCTGTTGGCCACTTGGCCTTTAAAAATTTTTTTTTTCAAATATTGGTTATTTTTCTTAAATAAATTAAATGCACAATATAGCAGTGGGATGTATTTCAGTGATAACAGGATTTTGAAAGGTCCTTTATTTTTGCTGTCAGATGTACTGATGAGTTTTGCTTACAAAAGTTATGATGAAAGAACTATTTCAACAAAAGAAATGTACCTAAATGTTCTATTTTATATAAAAATGATAAATATGTCTATGTTTATTTTGTCTCTTGGCTCTTGCATTAGCCTGTGCAGTTCAACCATTCGGTGCAGGATTGTTCCTTGTGTGTTTGTAGGATATTCAGTTTATTTTTAAAATGAATGTCCTGATTTTACGGTACAAAAAGCCACTTTAATGTGTGCTGGAGGTCATGAAATGCATTTACAAGACATTAACGTTCCAATAAAACAATATGAACAAAAGACATAATAAAACAAGAGAAAATATCTAAAATAACGTTAACTCCCAGCAACCCACAGTCTGGCATAAAAAAAAAATAATGTTTTCATGGCCATTCTTTAAAGGCCAGTGGAGTATTATCTGGTGCAAAATAAAATGTTTTCATAGCCAATGGAGCAGGTCTGGCCAATCTTGTGCTAGATGAAATTCCATCTAGATGAAGGTCCTCTTTCTTGTACAGACCAACTTCCGTATAATGGGCAATGGAACTTGGGGGTAGTCTTCCGATGCTATCTCCATTCACAGCAGGAAGAGCACAGATGTTAGCAGTTCCTTTCTGTTTAATAGGCGCGCAAACCGAGGGGTTCAGGATGCCCTGAACTATACGACTGGTTTTAAAGGAAACAGCTGAGAGAATCCCCATAACTTCAACAGTCAGTAATTCACATTGACAACACCTTGGTTTCATCAAAACAAGGCTGGGAACAGGGAAAATAACTGACTGAAAAGTGCTATTTAAATAGCATATTGGGAAGGGCTTTGCAGGGGACATCAGTGATTGAAATTATCATGGCCTTTAAAAAGAAGAAGAAGAGTTGTTTTTTATATGCCGACTTTCTTTGCCACTTAAAGAAGAATCAAACCGGCTTACAATCCCTACAACAGACACCATGGGAGGTAGGTGGGGTTGAGAGAGCCCTAGAGAGCTGTGACTAGCCCAAGGTCACCCAGCTGGCTTCATGTGGACGAGTGGGGAATCAAACCCGGTTCTCCAGATCAGCGTCCACTGCTCATGTAGAAGAGTGGGGAATCAAACCCGGTTCTCCAGATGCTCTAAACCACCGCTGTTAACCACTACACCACGCTGGCTCGAAAAAACAAAAGCGGTATGTGTCAAGAATGTCCTCATGTCATTACAATACCAAATCTTGTGCTATAACTTTACAATAAAAACTTTCCTGGTTTACTCTCATTTCAGGTGTGGAGTGGAACATTCAAAGGGGCCGCTCAGCTCAGACTCAGCGATGCTGATTTTTTTAATATATATAATCTTTTTATTCATTTTCAAAAGAAATGAACAAGAATTGCTAAATATATATATCTGTATATATGCATTCAATACATAAAATAATAACATAAAAAGAAGACAGGGCTGGGGAATGGGAAAAATCCAACCTGTCACACAACTAGTCTTAATATTTAGGTCTATATTTATAGCTATATTTATAACTATACCAGTTCAGAGCTTTCTTGCCAGCTGCACTGAGTTTAAATTCTTAAAATTATTGGATAGTCTAGGCCAGGATTTTTCTCAGTAAATTGGAAGACCAATATACATACACCTGCCTCACTTTAGGATTTATCAAAAGGACAAACATGCCTGCCATGTCCCCCACCCAAGGATTCCTCATAGTAATTAATGCAATTTTGGATTTAGGTGTGTTTAGGAACATGCGAATAAAAGATGTCAATAAAGCAAGCCGTAAATGCATAAACCCCATCAAATAGTTGTCTATTGCTAAAATAATCCTCAGGGCAGGAGCAGTCTGTAAAACAGCTTTAAAAAATTAGTTAAAAGTAGAGTTGAAGAGAAATGCTTTGGCCTGGCACCCAAAGAAAGGAGAGTAGACGCTAGGCGAGCCTCCAGGTGAATATGAGGTGTCACCACTAAAATGCCTTATCTCTGCTTGCCCCCCATTACCTCCGCAGGTAGGGGCATAGGCAGCCACACTTGAGTAGAGATTCTCAACTGGCAGGCTAGACAGTATGGCTAGCTGGACGTGGATGGATTTGTGGCAGGTGTATCAACCACGTGGGAATAGAGATATATATAATTTCCAAAAATTGAAGCCACAAGAAAAACAAGTATGGGTGGGGGAGGAATTTCTAGTAAAAATTGAAATATATGCAATACTTACTATCCTGTCAAGCCTACAGTAATTTTACTGCTTTAACAACATAAAATGCATCACATATAACTTACTTAGCATACAAAATTGCAGTGTATGACATATTTATGGAATGTAAATGCTATAAATATCTTAATTTTCTACAAGCTTTGTGGTAAATATTATAAAATATTATAGTGCAGTGATTAAACTGTGAGTACAGTATTTTACTAAATTCACAAGAAATTGAAACTCTTAGCTTTAAATAATCATATGTGCACAGCTAGATGTAATTCCAGCGAGATGCTGCCTATTTCAACTGTGGCTACAGATCAGAGAGAGCTCAGTTCTCAATGAAACTTTCAGAGTTTTTGTTGCAGACTTTGGTGCAGTTTCTGCCCTACTAACTTCTAATAATTTTTCCCAGTCCAGCAATATAGGGCAATAAGCTACTTTTTACTACATCTGTAAGTATATGCGTCAGAGTGGTTTGAGAGCTTGGTTAAAAAGGTCAACCTCATGGGAAGAGTCAGGTCGAAAGTACAACTATTGCTCCCCTCATGAAGATTAGGTATCCAGCGAGGTGTAGAGCCAGTGTGGTGTAGTGGTTAAGAGCGGTGGTTTGGAGCAGTGGGCTCTAATCTGGAGAGCCGGGTTTGATTCCTCACTCCCACACATGAGCGGTGGAGGCTAATCTGGTGAAGCGGGTTGGTTTCCCCATGAAGCCAGCTGGGTGACCTTGAGCTAGTCACAGATCTATTAACAGCTCTCTCAGCCCCACCTACCTCAGAAGGTATCAGTTTTGGGGAGGGGAAGGGAAGGTGATTGCAAGCTGGTTTGATTCTGCCTTAAGTGGTAGAGAAAGTCGGCATATAAAAACCAACTCTTCTTCTAGGTGCAGAAATGCATCTTGGATTTAAGGGCTGTGTATGTCTATAGCAGGGGTCCCCAACGTTTTGAGCCTGCAGGCACATATGCAATTCTGACATGGCATGGTGGGTGCTTCAACAAAATGGCTGCCAGAAAAGGTGGAGCTAACCACAAAATGATTGTCACAGCTTAACTTCAGTAACAGGGCAGCTGCCGCCAAATCAACATTTTTTAAAAATCTGAACAGCCAATCAAATCTCCAATAGTCAATCAGAAGCCTTGCTGGGCAAAAGCCCTACTTGGCCCCGCCCACATCCTTAAAACACTTGGCAGGCTCCACAAAAGATATCAGTGGGCACCATGGCATCCACAAGCACCACATTGGGGACCCCTGGTCTACAGCATGCCCACCCTGTCTTTGAAAGTATTTAATTTATTCATATATATATATATATATGTGTGTGTGTGTGTGTGTGTGTGTGTGTGTGTGTATATATATATATATATATTCATTCCATAGGAGTTTTTGGGGCGGAGCCTGAGGAGGGCAGGGTTTGGGGAGGGGAGGGACTTCAGTGCCATAGAGTCCAATTGCCAAAGCGGCTATTTTCTCCAAGTGAACTGGTCTCTATTGGCTGGAGATCAGTTGTAATAGCAGGAAATCTGCTGTTACCTGGAGGTTGGCAGCCCTAGTGGTGTGGGCAAAGTTGACAACAGAATGGTTTGGATCCAACCAGCTTTTCTGCTGGTGAAAAGGGAGGAAGGGGCCCCTTTGACCATCAAAAAGGCTATGCTGAGAATCAGGGGACCGGCAGGGATAAAAGCCATGTAGGATGGTGTCTGTAAGCGAGATGGTTAATTGGGCGAGACGGCGTGAAAAAGCTGGCTGGATCCATGTCTGTGTCGTTGAGGTGTTTTGGGGTATCTACTGTAAAAGAGAAAAGGGCTTCAGTATGTTGAATAGTATCTTCACGAGGGAATTTTGTGCTGGAGGGAAAATGCGCCTGCTGAATTTCTTTCTGCCACACAATTGTTAAAAGGTACAGGAATTCTCTAATCCTTTGCAAACGGTCACCTTACAGGCCTCATGAATTTTAAACAACTCCCACCCACACAAAATCCGCTGATATACATAAAGCTTGTTTTCTTCAGTAGGAAGATTTGCCAGTTTTCAAAAAAAACCCAATTATCTGCAAATAGGGGAAAAAAGGATTCCGGCAACGGTGGGTGGAGCCTTGATTGAATTTCCTCAAAGTATTTCTGTGGAGAGCAAAATCCTGCTACAGGTGTAAATTGGTTTTATGCACAGTTAAGTTTCCCTCAGAGAACCTTAGGAATTTATAGTTTGCTGAGGTACTTTGAAATCTTAATAAGAGAGTGCTATCCCCCACCCCAAAACGCTGCACTTCCCAGGGTTCCCCGGTCAGTTAAAATGGCTCTTGAATTAGTTTAAACCTGTTTTGTAGGTCGACCCTCATCGAATCCATTTGCAGTAAGGGGATATTGAAAGGGACAGAACACGAGTAGTGAGCATTTCTGTCTCCCCACCCCTTTCCCTCGTAGGCCTAGGCTAAAGTGATGCCATTTGAAAGGCTAGATTTAGATATTTGGTCCATGTTTTTCTTGTCTTTTTTTCTGAGTGGGAGAGTGCGTTGGCATTTGCTCTGTACGGGGCCATGAGGAGATTCCTGTGCTGCTGTTTTGTGTATTTCATCGGTCAGTATGGTAAATATGCTTACAGACCTGAGGACTTGCCTTTGTTGTGAGCTGGTTTGGTTGGGGGTGAAGATGCGCTGGAAAATTGGGGTTGCCAACCTCCAGGTGGGGCCTAGAGTTCTCCCAGAATTACAGCAGAACTCCAGACTACAAGAGATAAGACCCCTTGGAGAAAATGGCTGCTTTGGAGGGTAGTCACTCTGGCACTATATCCCTGCTGAGCTCCCTCTCCTTCTCAAACTCTTCCTTCCCAGGCTCTGCCCCCAAATATCCAGGGGTTTTTCATCCTTAAGGTTGCCACATCCCTCTTCGCTACCGGCAGGAGGTTTTTGGGGCAGAGCCTGTGGTTGGGGAGGGGAAGGACTTCAATTCCATAGAGTCCAATTCCAAAGCAGCCATTTTCTCCAGGCGAACTGATCTCTATCAGCTGGAGATCAGTTGTAATAGCAGGAGATCTTCAGCTAGGACCTGGAGGTTGGCAACCCTGCTCATCCTGGAGTTGGCTACCCTACAGCACCACTCCCAAACCTCTAGGAATTTTCCAAGCCAGAACTGGTAAAGCTAGAAATAACTCCAAATGATCAATCATCTGACCCCCCCCCCAAAAAAAAACACTTTTTGCAGATTGCAGTCTTCCTCTGGCTTTTGAAAAGTCTTCTAGGAAAATTTTTGCAGACTGCAGTCTTCCTCTGGCTTTTGAAAAGTCTTCTAGGAAAATTTTTGCAGACTGCAGTCTTCCTCTGGCTTTTGAAAAGTCTTCTAGGAAAATTTTTGCAGACTGCAGTCTTCCTCTGGCTTTTGAAAAGTCTTCTAGGAAAATGGTAATGGTTATCAGACGAACTGACTCTCTTAAAAGGTGTTCTGACTTCTATCCGTGTGTAAGTCTTTTATCAGTGTGTAAGTCTGCACTTGGGGCCCCGTGGGTGAGAGTGGTAAGCTGAAGTACTGCAGTCCAAGCTCTGCTCACGACCTGAGTTCGATCCCAACAGAAGTCGGTTTCAGGTAGCCGGCTCAAGGTCGACTCAGCCTTCCATCCTTCAGAGGTCGGTAAAATGAGTACCCAGCTTGCTGGGAGTAAAGGGAAGATGACTGGGGAAGGCATTGGCAAACCACCCCGCAAACAAAGTCTGCCTAGGAAACGTCGGGATGTGACGTCACCCCATGGGTCAGGAATGACCTGGTGCTTGCACAGGGGACCTTTACCTTTTACCTTTAAGTCTTTCTAAATCCTAGTTCTGCAGAGCTGCTGCTAAGTATGTGTTGCCACCATCCCTTGCAAATTCACTTAGGGTTGCCAACTTGCCAACTTGTAACTAATCTGCTCCTGTGCCTTTAACAATGGCTTGGAGTGCAGAAATGAGCAGGTGAAGCCCCCCCCCCAAAAAAAAACACCCATGAAGAAAACTTCACAAGGTGAGTTTTTGTTCTCAGCTTCTCTTAAAGGCCAAAGATGGTTGGTCAAAAGGTTAATGATCCTATTCACCAACGCTTGGCGATAGCAAACACTCAAAATTATACAAAAACTGCATTTCATAAAGAATAGCAAACTCACACAACGTGCAGAAAAATAAAGCAACTTTCTCAAAACTCCTTAACAGAATGTAGCCATTGGCTTTTTCCTGCCGTTTCGCCAGAAGCTGTGGCAGGCATCTTCAGAGGAGTAACACTGAAGGACAGTGTCTCTCAGTGTCAAGTGTGTAGGAAGAGTAATATATAGTCAGAAAGGAGCTGAATCATTGTCCTGCAAAAAATTCAGCTCAAACCCAACCCCTTTCTGACTATATATTACTCTTCCTACACACTTGACATTGAGAGACACTGTCCTTCAGTGTTACTCCTCTGAAGATGCCTGCCACAGCTGCTGGCGAAACGGCAGGAAAGAAAATACCAAGACCACGGTTACACAGCCCGGATAACGTACAAGAACCAATGAACTCTGACCATGAAAGCCTTCGACAATATTTAGCCATTGGCTGTTGCACAACTTACAAAATATTGATTTGCCCACATCATAAAGGGTGAGTAATCTCTCTTGTCCCAGTCCTGAAGGTTTTACCTAGGGTGGGGTGGAAATTATTTGGAGCTTCTTTTAGAAGTTTATTTGCTGTTTCTGTGTTTGATTTATTAGGTATTGGCAGTGCAGGTTGGTCATCTGCCTCTAAATCCTCTTGGACACAGCTTTCAAAAAGAATTTCGTAACTAATGAAAGATCAGGTTCTACCTCTCCTGAGGACAAGTACTACCCAGGGTTGACCCTGCTTAACTTCCAATATATGATGAGATCAGGCTAGCAGCCATGATGGCCTAACTAAACTCCATGGTTAGACATTGTGGCCTTTTATGCAGGGGCGTTTCCCCGCAGTTACCCCCGCTGACTGTTTTGGGGCTTCCTTTTGATTATGCATGCCTTTTCCGCCCGTAAGAGGTCACCTCACTCTCCCCACGGGATTCAGGCTAAAACAGCATCTGGAAAACACGGGCAAAATGCACGAGGAGAGCGAGGAGACCTCTGACGGGCAGAAAAGGCATGAATAATCAAATGGAAGCCTGAAGCAGTCAGCGGGGGTGACCACGGGGAAAGTCCCTGCATAAAAGGCCTGTGCCTCTGTTGCTGAACAGCAGCACCAGGGGAAGGTCATTAACTTCACGTTCTGCTTGCTGGCTGTCCGGGGCTTCTGTTGCAACGTGGGCAAGGATGTTAGGAGGGGAAGGAATCTTGGCGTGACCCAACAGGGTGATTCTCATGTTACGCTACAGTGAGGGCACAGCTGGGCTGTACCATTTTTGGAGGCTACTTGAAAACCACCCTTCAGATGTTACTTGGCTTGTTCCCCCTGCAGCTGGTGCTCTGTCCAATATACTAAAGGAAGTGGATCTGCCCATCATTGATAGCAGAAGCTGCAGTGAGCTGTTGGAAGCTTTGGATTTGCCTCCAGTGGGGAGCTACATGCGGTGTGCTGGCTTTCCTGATGGCGGAAAGGATGCATGCCAGGCATGGAATGGGGCCCTGTAAGACCAGAACAGAAAATTGTTAAGTGCGTAGCTGAAAGGTAATGATCCCGAGATGGTTGCGGTCTCAGAGGGACCACAGGGATCTTTCCCAGTTCCCTCCTCTAACGTGCTACTTGAACTAGTAGAAAAACCTTTGCATTGGCCCTCATGCTGCCTGCTGGCTGTCCAGTCAGAAGATCACCCATTTGTCCCAAGTTGCCAACTGTGTAGGATATTGAACTTTGAATTACATACAGGTGTGTTTCTTGCATCCACCCTAACATCATGCTCCTAAGCGGAGTCATACTTTTCTAAGTCAATTAGTCAATAGGCTTAGAAGGGTGTATTTAGGATTGCACTGCAAGAGTACTTTAGAAGAAGAAGAGGTGGTTTTTATATGCCAACTTTCTCTACCACTTAAGGGAGAATCAAACCAGCTTACAATCACCTTCCCTTCCCCTCCCCACAACAGACACCCTGTGAGGTAGGTTGGGTTGAGAGAGCTGTGACTAGCCCAAGGTCACCCAGCTGGCTTCATGTGTAGGAGAGGGGAAACCAACCCGGTTCACCAGATTAGTGTCCACCACTCATGTGGAGGAGAGGGGAATCAAACCCGGTTCTCCAGATCAGACTCCACCGCTCCAAACCACCACTCTTAACCACTACACTTTGGAAGGGTCACAACATAACACCCCTTCTTCTGCAGGCTGTCCCCTCAAGCTAGGCTTACTTCTGTTCTGGGAAAGGCATACATGGAGGAAGCAGTTGGAGAGAGTTTGCAGAGGTGAGCAGGGAGTGAGGGTTAAACATGCACTCCATCTTGTCACTTTTTCCCTTCAGATGCTCCCTTGAGTTATCATAAATCTGCCAAATGCTGGTTTAGGAACCGCATGTTTGTGGGAGTAATTTAGTGCTTCTCTTACAACACCGTAAATCCTTATTGCATCCCACAGCCACTAAGTGTCACCCGCTTGCTGCCAGCGGCTGTCCATCAGAAGACACAACCGCTCACTGGTTTACACACACAAACTCTGAGGTCCATTTTCAACTACCTGCTGCTGAGTAAACTTCATGGTCTGAGGAGCATGTTCATACATTTACTCCATGCCTGTTTTCTTGTCTATTTATGCAATTTTTCCTCCCCAACAAGCCCGTGATGGGAAAGATGCATAAGCTAGGACCTTACACAAAGAAAAGGGACAAAATGTGTTCTGTGTTTTTATTAATGTGTAAAAATATTCTTGATGGGCCCCGTGGCACAGAGTGGTAAGCTGCAGTACTGCAGTCAAAGGTCTGCTCATGACCTGAGTTTGATCCTGACAGAAGTCGGTTTCAGGTAGCCGGCTCAAGGTTGACGCAGCCTTCCATCCTTCTGAGGTCAGTTAAATTAGTACCCAGCTTGCTGGGGGTAAAGTGTAGACGACTGGGGAAAGCAATGGCAAACCACCCCATAAACATAGCCTGCCTGGTAAAGGTCGTGATGTGATGTCAGCCCATGGGTCAGTAATGACCCGTTGCTTGCACAGGGGACTACCTTTGCCTTAAAAATATTCTACCTTGTAGCCACTTTTCCCCCTTCCAGTTCAACATACAAATGACTGCATGTTGACTTACTGAGCAGAAAATGTTGTGAATTAGTCCTAAAGCCACAGCACTTTGAAAAACAACCAGCCTCCTGCTTAAAAATAAATGGGAAGGCTTGGCCGAGCAATGATTGCAAAGCAGTTGTTCCTGGCAAAAGTGGTGGTGACAGTTCAGACATTGTGTGATATGCTAAGGTAGTGAAGACTTGGTCTCTGTCCATGGTGCTGATACATGACGTCCCTCTGTTTGTCTGCTTGCAGCCTGTGCGTCTGGAATATAACCGTTCCGGAAGACAAATTCATACTCATACTGTTTATTGAAGTAGACATAGAAGATCAGCTTGGATGTGACCATGACGACGTGGCTTTTCATTCACACAGGAGGAAATTAATTGGTATGTAAAACGTTTCTCTGCCTACCTTCCACAGTTAGAGCATAGTACAAGACAGATTCTAGGTTAGGACCCCCTAACTATAGACATTATCTAGTGCACTCTGGTAAAAAAGGGCATTTGGGGCAGACTCTGATAAAATCTCTAATGGCTACATAGCAATATTGGAGTATTTAGCATTCAATTGTATTCTGTGAATGTCTGAACACATGAAGCTGCCTTATAAAGTGTGGGTCCAGCGAGCAACGAACCTCAAGTAAAACTCCCATGCCTAAGCAACTTGAGAGTACTGCCTGGTTTTTATGTCTCTGTCTTAAGAAATACAAGGCAAGCAGAACCAGCCCTGGGCCATCTGATGCTTTTGACCTGAACTTGGTGCCTCTTAGAGCTATGCTAAATAAGAGGCAATTTGCCACCTTTTAATGAGACCTCAACTGATTTGCTGCCATGCTGCCCTGCCTCCAAGGTGAGGCCGGTCCTGACTGAATAATGTTACATGGACTAGAATCTGTATAAGGGAGATGTGTCTGGAGTGAGTGCTTCTAATTCGCTTGTCCTGTTTGGTAGGTTCCGGCTGCGGCAGTGTTGCAGTGCTGGTGGAAGAAGGGAAGATTGATACAGCTAATTACCCTGGCTTGTATCCCAGCCGCACGAAATGCCACTGGTTCATTGAAGCCCCTGTGGATCATGTCGTAAAGGTAATGATAACCATGTTGGTCCGTTGCCACAAAAATAAAAGAGCATTGTGGTATCTTAAATGGATTTATCGAAGCATAAACTTTTGTGGACTGGAGTGTGCTTCGTTGGATACGTCAGTAAATCTGTCCAAGGTGGCAGAACTCTCCTTTTCAGCCTGTTGTAATGGTAACGAGGGATAGTAACCAGGTGGTTGGTACCTAGTGTCGGAGGGGGATGCAATAAAATGTCCAGAAACTTCAGTGTGATTCAGCCACCACATGCAATAGAAATTATGAGCTCTCTCTTTGCTGCATCTATGATGCTGTATAAATGGAAAATGACCTTTGGTCGTAGAAATTGCACTCTTCCCTTACAGTTGGAGTTTGAAGACTTTGCTGTTGAAATCAGCCAGAACTTTATTTATGATTCCATTGTTATGTTTGGCGACACCGAAGAGGAGCACCAACTAGGTAGTAACTCATTCAGCTTGATAGAATATAATGGGTATGGGCAAGCCAGTGTGGTGTAGTGTTTAAGACAGATTAGAGCGGTGGACTCTAATCTGGAGAACCAGGTTTGATTTCCACTCCTCCACATGGAGCCTGCTGGGTGACCTTGGGCCAGTCACAGTTCTCTCTGAACTCTCTCAGCCCCACATACCTCACAAGATGTCTGTTGGGGGCAGAGGAAGGGAAGGTGGTTCCACTCTTCCTTTCAAAGTGCTGAGTGCAACATCATAGCCTTACAACATGCTGAGGGGTAAATTAGTCTGAAAGATGGCAATTTGCCCAAGGGCACTTTTGTAAATTTGTTAGCTGAGATGGGATTTGAACCTGGTTCTCCCAAACCTTCACTGGCTTCTGTGGTTGGTGGTAATGCTGGCCTAGAAGGCAGAAGATGGAAGGACAGGCTGCTTGGTGGAGACATGGTTAGGAATGTGATAAGGATCTGAGGTCTTGAGGAAGGACTCTGGGGGGGGGAAGTAAAGGAATGCTGTTTTTTTTAAATGGTGGAAACTTCCATCTCCCTGCAGTTCTTCTTTGCGGCTTCTCAATTCCTTCCCCAGTATGGAGCCCTGGAAACATCCTGCTGGTACACTTTGAGAGTGATGGAGAGAACAACTTCAGAGGATTCAAGGCCAGATTTGCCCTTTTCCCCTCAGGTTGTCAGGGCAGTGCTGCCCATACACTATGACTCTTAGTCCATTTCCTGATTGGCCAGCCAACCCTGATGGTCTATTGGAGCAGGAACATTTTGGGGTGCATGACCGAAGAGGCGAGTCCCTGAAGCTCTTGCACAGGATCCTTGGAACATTTCTGAGGCTCTAACTACATATTGCGTGATTGCTACAGGAACTTGCAGCAGGATGCCACCTGCGAGTTCCCTGTGGGAACTCAATTCTGAAGTCTCTCAGGGGCCCAATTTGGATTGAGACTACAGGGAGAGGAAGAGCTTTGGTCTCCCTGCCCCATTCCATTCTCCTTACCTGAAAGAGTCCCAGGGTTTTATTTGCTCAATGCAAGGGCTGCACCTATACTGAATACTTGTACCATCAGCCCCGTGTGCTGTTTCAGGTTGGGGAAAATGGCACAGAGGTAAGGATGAAACTCTCCTCCTCCCATGCCATGGTCCTGGTCTGAATCAGGCCCCTGTGGCACTGAGTTCTTGTGGAGAAGACTCAGCTGCTGTATGGCTACAAGTCCTATGGAGCTCACATGGTAGATGTAATGAGAAATTAAATCAAAAGAGTTTCCATCTAGAGATTAGGAAAATTTTTCTAACAGAGCGGTTCCTCAGTGGACAGCCTTCCTCGGGAGGTGGTAAGCGCTCCTTCCCTGGAGGTTTTTAAGCAGAGGCTAGATGGCCATCTCTCAGCAATGCTGATTCTATGACCTTAAGCAGATGATGAGAGGGAGGGCATCTTGACTATCTTCTGGGCATGGAGTAGGGGTCACTGGAGGGGTGTGGGGTAGTTGTGAATTTCCTGCATTGTGCAGGGGGTCGGACTAGATGACCCTGGTGATCCTTTCCAATGCTATGCTTCTATGAGCAGTTTGGACCTGAGCCGAGCAACTTTGAGGGCTCAGGGCATCCCCATCCTCCCAGGGCTAACCAGTCATTGACAGTGAGAAAGGCAGGAAGCAGGGTGACACTAAAGGGGAGGGGAGGGCATGGAAGCAAGGAAGGGAGCAGCTGCTTCTTGCTGAGAACTGAATATAGCCCTCGTTTATTTCCTGCAGGAAACCCAAAAGCTGAATTTGCAGGGCTGGTTGTTGTACAAGCATCTAGCCCAAAGCACATACCTATCGGTAAGCAAGCATCTGAAATTTCAGTCATCCAAAAAACTTCCCCCTCATGAATATCCACAGATGAAAGGGCTGCTGTGTACAAAGAGAAGGCTGTCTATTTAATCTAGCATGAATAGTTACCATGCCACACTCCTGGGTGTTTGAGCTTGTGCGTGAGGTTGACAAAGGTCTTGCTTCAATCCATTTGTAGTGTGAGTGGGCAAGCCTGACTCGGCTGTCATTCTAAGTGGTTCCCATTATACAGATGCTTCTCTTCTACACTAGCAAATTGTGCTGCGAAAGTATTATTTTTTAAAACCCAAGGCTTGTCTTTGGAAATGCTTTACTGGTTTTTCAGTTCTGAAGTATGTTGTCAGAGAAAAGTCAAATTTGATTTGGAAATTATAAAACTGTGAGTTGGGGGCTTTCAGAGAATCTCAGGGGAGGGTGACATCTTTATGACTTTCCAAGTTTTAGCAAGCTGTTCTCGGGTAACTGGGAGCTTTTAGTCTTGCTCCTTAGTGGCTGTTTTGCTGCTTTAAGTCCTTGTCTATGTTTATTTGTGGTTGTCTTGTAAACCTGTTGCCAGGAAGGTTCCTCCACATTCTGGGCTCTCTTTTGCCTTCCAGATGTTTGTGGCTCTCCCCCCTTTGGCCCTCGGTGGCTGCCCAGACATGTTGTTGGAGGAGAATAAAGTTGTCCCCACTACTGGCCATGGCATGTAGGCTTGCGCTTTCTGGGGGACTACCAATGTGGCGGTGTTGTCATTGGCCCAGAATGGGTGCCCACTGCAGAAGTTCCCAGGTTCAGTCCCTGACATTTCCAGTAAAAAGGATCAGGTAGGGGGTGATGTGAATGACCTCTCTCTGAGACCTTGGAGAACAGCTGCCAGGCAGAGTCGACAGGTCCACTCATCCACAGGTATACATTCCTATCAAGCTCTCTCTCTTTTTAGCCCGGGTGGGGGGATGCATTTCTCTTGAGTGTTCTTCTACTTCATCGCCTCTCTTACAGCTGGGGGCCTTGCCAGCTGCTTGCAGCAGGCCCAAGTGCCCATACTTAATAATGATGTCTGCGAGCGAAATTACTGCGAAATTACAGCTCAAAGCTGAGTGTGAGCGAAAGAGCTTCACAAGCGCATTGGAATAATTCCATCTCTTTAAAAAATCTTTATTGGATTAAGGAGCATTGTCTCTGAAAACAGAACAGTTGCTGATGAAGCCGCCAGCGCGGCGATGAAAACGCTAAGCAAATCCGGACGGCGTTTCAATCTTCTTCTGTGATTTCTTGTCAATTTCATACTAGAAGGACTTACTAGGTGAAGAGCCCCACGGGACTCAAAGACAACTAAACTATCTATTTATTGACTTTAGTCTGTTATTTTATAAGAGATTTTTGGCAACCCCTTCGTTGGGAGCTACTTTTTTGTGTTTGTGTAATGTTGTTTGTTGCTTGACTGCTTGAATACATTCTTGTTGATGTTGTGTATTTGTTTGCACTGTTCACTATTCACTAAACTATTTCTAGTTTGCATACTTATTTGTACGTGCCCAGTACTATTGTTTTTTCTCAGTACCTGGAGGTTGGCAACCCTAGTCTGGCATTTTAACCACTACACCACTCTGGCTGGCTGGTGCCATTAGAAAATACAGGAGGTTTCATTCTGAAAGGCATCCATTTACCAAGAAATGCTAACTATGTCTTTATTTAATTAAAACACATACCTCATCGGCAGACAGCTCTCAATGTATCTTTAAAACCAACATCAAAAATCACAATAATGTTGAAATAAAACTAAGTAAACAGACATATATTCGAAACCAAGAACCACAGTAAATAAAAAATAAAATCTTCTGGTACTAAAAAGGGGAAACCCAACTCTCTCTCTCTCTCTGTGTGTGTGTGTGTGTGTGTGTGTATGTGAAGTGCCGTCAAGTTGCTTCTGACTCATGGTGACCCTATGAATCAGTCCTCCAAAATGTCCTCTCTTTGACAGCCTTGCTCAGATCTTGCAAATTGAGGGCTGTGGCTTCCTTTATTGAGTCAATCCATCTCTTGTTGGGTCGTCCTCTTTTCCTGCTGCCCTCAACTTTCCCTGGCATGACAGTCTTTTCCAGTGACTCCTGTCTTCTCATAACGTGACCAAAATACGAAAACCTCAGTTTAGTCATTTTAGCTTCAACCCAACTGTAGTAGCAACTAATGAAAGGCCTTGGGTAGTGGGGGAGGGGGGAATGCTTTTGCCTGGCACCTAAAAGTTAGCTAGCTCATTGCCAAGTGAACTGATTTCAGGAAGGAATCCCACTGTCACGGTTCCACAACAGAGAAGGCCCTGTCCCTCATGTTCCCCCACGTCAGCAGATGGGCACACACCACATACAACAGGGATCATATGCTAGAACTGGAAGTGGAAAGGTACAGTGCAAATGACAAAGCAGTTCAATTAATACAATTCGGAAAATTAAAACTGAAATTTCGGTTAACCATGAAAATTTCTGAGGATGGCTGAACTCTTAATTCTGAAACAGTGGGTTTATATCTTACTAGCCCCTCCAGATAGATGTGTTGGGTTACCAACCTCCAGGTACTAGCTGGAGATCTCCTGCTATTACAACTGATCTCCAGCCGATAGAGATCAGTTCACCTGGAGAAAATGGCCGCTTTGGCAATTGGACTCTATGGCATTTAAGTCCCACCCTCCTCAGGCTCTGCCCTGAAAACCTCCTGCTGGTGGCAAAGAAGGATCTGGCAACCCTATAAGCGACAAGTCTCTTGTGGACTGCTGATTTTCGTGAGCCATGTTATACCAGTAATTTAGGTATTTTGCTTCCAGGCTAGAGTATGACGCTAAATTTCAGTCTTCAATGAAGACACAGTTCCATTTGGAGAGGGCCATCTTGCGCTCAGTGCTTATTTGGCGGTGTGGGTGCATGAAATGTGTGTGATCAGATGACCAACCAAGATGATGCTCAGACCTGTACATCCTGCCTAGCCAGCTTCCTTCTATTGTTAGAGGAATGCCCCAGGACACAGGAGACATTCCTATTCTATAAATACTCAGAGATGGGTGCTAGAATAGCCAACCAAGAAAACAGATAGTTGCTTAATAGATACAGCATTTTTGGAAAATGCTTACTGTCTCATATGTGTATGTTTCCTAGGGGGATTCAGGTGTCCTGCTGGTTTGTAAAAATGAGGAGTCATCATTTACACTCTACGGCATTGCCAGCTGGGGTGTGGGATGTGCCAGGCCAAAGAAACCAGGTGTTTATACAAGAGTCAGAGTCTTTCTGGACTAGACCCTCTCCAGAATGGAAGGTAAGCATGGCCATATCTTTCTCCTGCATCTCTTACTGATGTGTCCTGTTATGTAAGAGGATGTCTTACCACTAAGACTACTAGCATTGCCCTGGTATGTTACTGTAGCCATGAATTGTGGAAATATCCGGACGGTATTTTCCCGGCGTCAACTCAGTACACAGAAAGTATTCTGGAAAATATCGGGGTAATTTCCCCCCTCGAATACACATCCCAGGAACCCAAATGTGTCCACTGCATACTTATTTAACAGCTTACAACATTATTCTCCCCTCCCCAACAAAAACCCTTTGTAGGGATGGGTCATCCAGGTTAGGGTGCCTAAACCTTCTAGTAAGGTTTAAATAGCCTCTTGAGGGTGTTACACCAGATCTTTTGTTTGCACAGTGAATCTGCAGATTGACAGAACTGATGTTACATTATCTGGGGGAGATCTCAGAAATGCATAGCTTTGATGGGATCCTACCTCACGGCAGTTGGAGGGTCTATTTTTTCCCCCAAAATGTAATAATTTGTTCTGTTCTCACTACTAACACAAGTGTGTCTTGTAACAGAGAAGGGACCAGCCAGTATGCCGATAAATAATACTGGACGTGAAACCTTAGAGGGACCACCAGAGCCATTTATAAATTTGTCAGAAGCTCCTTATGGACAAGGTAACAGCCTCCTCCTCCTCCTCCTCAATTCTTGTACTGTGCAAACAAATCTGTCTTTTTCTAGCTCGCGATGGCCATGGTTCTTTCCCATAATACTAGAGATAAAGAACGTCCAAATGATGGACTGGGTAGTAAATTTGGAACAGACAAATGGAACTACTCCTTCACACAAAACGTAATTAATGTGTGGAACTCACAGCCAGAGGATTTAGTGGCAGACACCAGTGTAGATGACAAGAAAAGAGGATTAGACCGATTCATGGAGGGATAGGCTCATCGGTGCCTGTTAGCCATCATGGCTAAGTGGAACTGCCATGTTCAGAGAGACATACCTCTGAATGATAGCTGCTGGGGTGGCAATAACAAGGTAAGCCTTTGTGTCCCGCTTACGGCCCTTCTGCAGCATCTGGTTGGCCACTGTGGAAAACAGGATGCTGCGCTAGGTGGACCTGGTCCAGCAGAGCTGCTCTTATGTTCTTATCCATGGGTACAACAGCTGCAGAGGTGGCAGGCTTACCAAGCCCCTGCTGGTGGGGGGGGGGAATATTCTGCTACCAGTGGGCACTTCAGGGTCACCAACCTCCAGGTACTAGCTGATCTCCCGCTATTACAACTGATCTCCAGTCGATAGAGATCAGTTCACCTGGAGAAAATGGCCGCTTTGGCAATTGGACTCTATGGCATTGAAGTCCCTCCCCTCTCCAAACCCCACTCCCCTCAAACTCCACCCCCCCTCCAAATCTCCAGGTATTTCCCAACCTGGAGCTGGCAACCTTAGGGCACTCCCCTGCTGCCACTCAGCTGGCCGCCTGGGGAAAAACGGCAGGACATTGGGAGGCGGACATCCTGACATCATTCCCTGTGCACCTGGAAATTATGTCAGTGCATCAATGGGGGATGCTGGGTACACTCTGGCACTTGGTACACTTTACCACAAAGTTTTGCTCTGATGCCAGAACGCAAGCGTCCTTGGAAGGCAAGTCATCTGCCAGTTGCTAGGTAGGAACTTCTGAGATGGAGCACGATGATCCAAGGGGCGTTTTATAGAGAATTCTCAGCACTAAAAGCAGTTTTCAGGTTTTTACAGAAGTAGTCACGGCAGTTAAACTGATACAAAACTGATAAAAGTTTGGAGTACCTGTATGCTCTCTGTGAAGTTCTTGTGCTGCCACCGCTTTTCGGGCTGCATGGTATAAGTCAAATGCTGTGTTCAGTAAGTTGAGCTGTACTGTTATTGAGTGCCTGATCACAGCCAATAAGGTCTGCAGAAGGCTATCCTGCCCCCCCCCCCAAGTGTTCTTAAAGTCCTTGCAACCTTTGGTATGGTTTTTTTTTTTTTTTTAGGGATGGCTCTCTGAACTGGCTTTGGGCAAGCCAAGAGGATCGATCACCTTCCCTTGTTGCCCTCAAGAATACACAGGAGATGTGCAGTGTTTGTGGGTCCTCAGAATCTCCCCTGGAGGAATGGCAAAAATGGTGTTAAAACATTTGTCGATACCAGAGTCTGAGCATTGCAAAGTGGAATTCTGAACATGAGACCCATGTGCACAAAAGCCGAATGGGAAGGGGAGTGCACCGGGGGGGGGGGGTGGGAATTGGGTGAGATCAAACAGAAACTGCTAGGACCCAACCCTTAGCATTTTTGCTCTGGATGTGGCTTCTGACAGCATTGGTTAAAACAATGTGTGTGTGTGTGTGTGTGTGTGTGTTCAAGTTGCAGCCGACTTATGGCGACCCCTTTTGGGGGTTTTCATGGCAAGAGACTAACAGAGGTGGTTTGCCAGTGCCTTCCTCTGCACAGCAACCCTGGTATTCCTTGGTGGTCTCCCATCCAAATACTCACCAGGGCTGATCCTGCTTAGCTTCTGAGATCAAACAAGATCAGGCTAGCCTGGGCCATCCAGGTCAGGGTAGTTAAAACAATAGTCATTAATAATCATAAGAAAGAATTAGGTGTATCAGCAGCCTGAAAACCAACAATTAAAATGTACAGCATCATTTAGAGATAGGAAAGGGAGGGCTGCTAATAAGGGTGTGTGTGCAAAAATAGGGGGTGGATAATCTAAACAAAAAAGTGACATAAGGCCCAGACAGATAAAAAAATCTGTTTGCCTGCTTCCTAAACCTCAATAAGCTATGCGTCAGGCAAAGTGTTGTAAGGAGGAAGTTGCAGAAGTGAGGTGCCAAAACAAAAAAGGCCCGGTCCTGGATAATTCAGAAAGTGTATGTCCATAGACCAAGGCTATGAACCTGATCCTAACTGATGGGCATGCGTGGATTGTTCTAGATATGGACTATTAAGTGATTAACTGTATTTGCCCCAAAAAGACCAACCTAAATGCAAGAAAAAAGGTTTTTTATTATAGTACGTGTATGGTTCTAGTCTTTCCTCAATGCAAGAAGCAAGAGAGAGACCTAGACCTCCTTTAATTGGGGGCTGTAATTTCCCAATACTCAGGCTTTTCTCCTCCAGCCTGCAGGTTCGTTCTGGGCAGGGAAGAGCCACACAGGGACGAGACTCACACCTTTGCTTAAGTAATATAAACAAATTTATTGGTTGCGAGAGAGCAAAAAAGAAAATAAGCTCTCACACCGCTACAGGCAATTTAAAAAGTAAAACAACAGACTCAGAGCAACTAGAAATCTACTCTACTTACAACACAGAGCTGGTCTTGTTCCTTCTTACTATCAGTCCCTGTATAACAAACAAAATCCCGAACCAAGACCCTTTCCCCCGGAGCAACCTCCCTTTTTCACTTAACCACCGACCTTGGCTTCCTCCCTCCTCATTAGTTTCACCTGATCTCAAAACTATCCCAGCTGTGATTCCCTGGGCGGTGAACTCTCAAGGACGGATTGCTCAATGGCTTCTTCTTTACAGTACGTATCTAGCTTATAGATGTTTAAGACAGCCCCCTCTTTTTCTAATGTTAAATGGGGGGAAAAAACTAATCTTCCTTTCAGGCAAACAGCATATGTAAGATCCCTCTTCAATAGGATCTTAGGCAGATGATGAGAGGGAGGGCATCTTGGCCATCTTCTGGTCACTGGGGGTGTGGGGATGGGAGGTAGTTGTGAATTTCCTGCATTGTGCAGGGGGTTGGACTAGATGACCCCGGTGGTCCCTCCAACTCTATGATTCTATGATTCTAATACTGGTTCAACTCTGCGCCTCCTTTTGTATATATCCTACTCATTCTGCCACTTTGACCATCAACCAAAAAGCAACCAAATGACTGAAAGTGAAATAAGAATGAATAATCTCCACTTTCTAATTATTCATTCCTTCCCCACCACGGCCAAAGATGGGGAAAAGTGTGAATTACTCCAACAATCTGAGCCAGCAATTGGCTCACTGCAAAGATGTGATCCTCACTGCCTGGGAAGGAATAATCCAGTCGCCAGGTTTTCCAAAAGGCTATTCCAACACGGCTGGGTGGGTGTTCAGCTTTCGTTCTGAGCTGTTGCAGAAATCTGTGGCTAGAGCACTTTCTCCGGTGGGCCTTTCTAGTATGCCTGTAGGTTGCCAGGTCCCTCTTCACCACTGGCGGGAGGCTTTTGGGGCGGAGCCTGAGGAGAGTGGGGTTTGGGGAGGGGAGGGACTTCAGTGCCATAGAGTCCAATTGCCAAAATGGCCATTTTCTCCAGGTGAACTGATCTCTATCGGCTGGAGATCAGTTATAATAGCAGGAGATCTCCAGCTAGTACCTGGAACTTGGCAACCCTACCCTTCATGGGTTTTATCTTCTTCCAAGGACCTATTCTGCCTTACAACAACTCTATGAAGTAGGTGGGTTGGGAGAGAGTGACTGACCCCAGATCGTCCAGCAAGCTTCATGGCTGAGTAGAGATTTCGAGTTGAGTTTCCAAGGTCCTAGTTAGGGTTGCCAATTCTGGGTGGAGATTTGTGAGAATGGGGTTTGGGGAGGAAGCTCAGTGGGGCATAATGCCATAGACATCGCCCTCCAAAGCAGCCATTTTCCCCAGGGGAACTGATGTGTGTAGTCTGGAGATCAGTTGTCATTCTGTGAGGTCTCCACACACACACCCCAAGCCTGTCACTAACCACACTGCTTCACACTGGGAAAAGGTCCACGCTGTGTCCTCCTAAACCCCTCGGTATGTTTTGTCTGAGGTCGAGGGAAGAGAGGGACTAGTGTGGAGGAATACGGAAGAGAGATTGGGGAGGGGAGTCTCAGCTGCCAAACTCAAACGGAATTTCTTGGAGTTTTTGCTGTATTTCCGCTGCCGATCATGATTCCCTCCTCTCACAACTTACTTGGTAGCCTGTCTTTTAAACTTTGATACGTGTCACTGACAGGATAAACTTGGTTGAATACAGAAGAAAACATCATCTTGGGTATCTTTCACCAACTTTCCAGTGCATGTTTGACTTCCACTCTTCTCTCTCTCTCTTTTTTTTACCTCAACCCTGCTGAGATGGATGTTTTGTGCCTCGGATTTCCTTTCTCTCCTCACTTGCCTCACTGCCCTGAGGAAATAAGTTTCCCATTATGTCAGGGGAGAAAATGACTGGATTTTTTAGCAACACTCCTAAATAAATAACATAACCTTGAATTAGAATTTTAATTAGGGGGTGCAATCCAAAATCTGTTTAATTGGATGTAAATGTTATTGATATTAGCAATGCATTCTTCTGAGTAAATAGGTTTTGGATTGGAGTGTTTATTTGGTTGACTGAGATATGCTGGTTTTGCTTTGGAAATGTTTAATATGCAACATTGAGCTTTGCCCTTTCAGCAACTACTTGGCTTCTTCTTTGTTACCTTTTTGCAATTTTGGTTTTTCTGGTGATGTCATTGTTTGACTTCGCTCTGGATGCATTTTTTTATGGTTAAGTAATAATTACCTCTCTTCACCATTATCATCACATGGTAGAATAATTGTGACCTCATTGCTGCAATACGCTGCATTGCTTCTGCATCGCATCCTCCCTTTTTTCTTTTTTTACCCAATTTGCAGCTGTCGCTGGAGAATTGTCGGCCCATTAAATTCCGTCATTCGATTGGATTTCTTAGACTTCACGTCTGGAAAAAAAAACTTTCCAAATGCCACGGTGGACTTATTATTTATGAAGGATTTGAATCAGCAAAAGAAGTGCTTGGTGAGACATTTGATGAGCTAATAACAATGAAATGACAATGAATCTGCCTTCTACTGAATCAGACCCTTGGTCCATCAAAGTCAGTATTGTCTACTCAGACTGGCAGCGGCTCTCCAGGGTCTCAGGCAGGGATCTTTCACACCACCTACTTGCCTAGTCCCTTTAACTGGAGATGCCGGGGACTGAACCTGGGACCTTCTGCATCTCAAGCAGTTGCTCTACCACTGAGCCATGGCCCCTCCCTTGAGAATTGTTCTTCCAAGTACGTAAAAAGGTTGCTACAAAGAAGGCTTGGTAGTCTTTGCCACTTATAGTCATGGGCATAGCGGAGACAATGTATTAAAACTGAAATGGCTAACTAGATACTGGCAAGGGTGGTTTTAAGCACAGGGCATCTGGGGCAGCTGCCCTGGATCCCACACTGCCCCCTCACATGGCAACCAGCTGCCCTGTAACCCCTACCACCATGGAGTTGTGGGGGTGGCAGAAGAGTTGTAAGGAAGGCAGCTGGGAATCTGCCACACTGCCAGAATCTCAGGCAGTGTGGAGGGGATCAGTATATGGTAGGTGTGGGGAGAGGAGTTGCACATAGTGTTGCCAACCTCCAGGTACTAGCTGGAGATCTCCCACTATTACAACTGATCTCCAGCCGATAGAAATCAGTTCACCTGGAGAAAATGGCCGCTTTGACAATTGGAGTCTATGGCACTGAAGTCCCTCCCCTTCCCCAAACCCCGCCCTCTTCAGGCTTCACCCTAAAAACCTCCCGCCAGTGGAGAAGAGGGACCTGCCAACCCTAGCTGCACAGGCAGGAGATGCCCACTGGCTGAGCCTCTTCTGGACAGCTGACCTCCTAGCCAACACCATGGGGAGAAAGGACCACCATGAGCCCACCCAAGCCTCAAGCTGTGCCCCAAGGAAAGTGCCAGGCACAGTGTAGGGCTGGACAGGCAGGCTGGGGGTGGCTTTTTCTCCTCTCCTCGGGGGGGTAGGGGTAGCACCTTCCCACTGTGATTTTGGAGCCAAACACTCGGATTTTCCCTGGGACCCCAAAAAACACTAAGACCACCCCTGCATACTGACCTTTCCTAGCTTCTTATAGTTAGGGTTGCCAACCGCCAGGTACTAGCTGGAGACCTCCTGTTATTACAACTGATCTCCAGCCGATAGAGATCAGTTCCCCTGGAGAAAATGGCCACTTTGGCAATTGGACTCTATGGCATTGAAGTCCCTCCCCTCCCCAAACCCTGCCCTCCTCAGGCTCTGCCCCAAAAACCTCCTGCCAGTGGCAAAGAGGAACCTGGCAACCCTCTTTATAGTGTAGCATTTCAGTGTACCAGGTAACTCTGTTTCTGACCAGAAAGTCATCATTAACAATGGCTGCCTTGAGCCAAGATGATGATGGTGGGTGGGTGGGTTGTATAAATACTTTAATTAATGAATATAATAATAAAGGTACTTGAACTGGAGGCTACCGGTGCAGTCCCCTAAGCAGAGCTATAAGCTCCTAAGCCCACTGACTTTAATGGACTTAGAAGAGTGTAACTCTGCTTAGTCTTGCGCTGTATGGCATGAAATGTGTGAATTAAAACTGATCAGTAAATTCTACTAACTGGGACCTCAACAGAGATGAAAAATTTCTCTCATACTTATGGGTATTCAGCAAATGTAGCCCAGCATTAGGGAAATTGTGTTCCTGCCAGCTACAGCTGTTGTGAATGATCACTTTCATTTTATTCCATTTATATCCCTGCCCTCCCCCAGCCAGGCCGGGCTCAGGGCCGCTTTGCATAGACTGTGCCATGTGCATTTCATGGCCTTTTAACCCCACTTTTCACAATTGCCTCCCATATCATGTGGGTATATAAATATAGCCCATGAAAGACTAAGATATGATAAAACAAATTTGATCACTCATTGCATCTGAAGAAGTGGGCTCTATCCCACAAAAGTTTATGCTGGCTAAGAACGGTTTTGGTCTTTAGAATCATAGAAGGGACCACCAGGGACATCTAGTCCAACCCCCTGCACAATGCTGGAAATTCACAACTACCTCCCCCCCACACCCCCAGTGACCCATACTCCATGCCCAGAAGATGGCCAAGATGCCCGCCCTCTCATGATCTGCCTAAGGTCATAGTATCAGCATTGCTGACAGATGGCCATCTAGCCATTGCTTAAAAATCTCCAGGGAAGGAGAGCTTACCACCTCCCAATGAAGCCTGTTCCACTGAGGAACCGCTCTGACTGTTAGAAAATTCTTCCTAATGTCTAGACAGAAACTCTTTTGATTTAATTTCAACCCGTGGGTTCTGGTCCGACCTTCTGGGGCAACAGAAAACAACTTGGCACCCTCCTCTATATGACAGCCCTTCAAGTACTTGAAGATGGCTTCATATCCCCTCTCAGTCTTCTCCTCTTCAGGCTAAACATACCCAGCTCCTTCAACCTTTCCTCATAGGACTTGGTCTCCAGACCCCTCAACCATCTTTGTTGCCCTCCTCTGGACATGTTCCAGCTTGTCTTTTCATTTAATATCTCTAAAGCAGAAAACTAGACATGCTAGAATGGTATAAGCATGGTGTGACTTCCCCACCCCATGTTTGTTAGGCAGCATAATGCAGTCAACAAACTAAGGTGCCATGAAAATCTCATGGATGGGGCCTGTGCCCTTGCATGGTGTAAGTAGTTGCTGCTGGCTCCTGTGACTTCGCATGGCCGGCGACTTCGCATGGTTCACCCCATATCTTGCTTTTAAAAAGGTAAGTTAAAGGTCCCCTGTGCAAGCACCGGGTCATTCCTGACCCATGGGGTGACGTCACATCCCGACGTTTCCTAGGCAGACTTTGTTTACGGGGTGGTTTGCCAGTGCCTTCCCCAGTCATCTTCCCTTTACCCCCAGCAAGCTGGGTCCTCATTTTAGTGACCTCGGGAGGATGGAAGGCTGAGTCAACCTTGAGCCGGCTACGTGAAACCAACTTCCGTCGGGATCGAACTCAGGTCGTGAGCAGAGCTTGGACTGCAGTACTGCAGCTTACCACTCTGTGCCACTCTTGCTTTTAAGCTTCCTTAATAGAGAGTCCATTAATATTCTGATAGTGGCATCCACTGATATCTTCATCCAAGCCAACTGAATGAGACACTGCTGGGCTCCAGCCATGTAAATTTATTCAAGATAATGGGTCCTGGCTTTTAAGAGACAGCTGGAGAATATTCCAGTGTGCCGAGAGCTCTTGTCTATATGAAATTCTGCACTAGCAAGCGGCTGCGGTGTCAGAGTGTCTTCTATGTAATACGGCTCTGTCTGACAGGTAATTTCTGTGACGGAGCTCCACGCTTTCCATTAAAGTCTCACGGCCCCATGGTGATGCTGACCTTTACTTCTGGCGCAGAGACAAAGATGAAAGGATTTGTTCTCGCCTACAGAATCCAGGAAATTCAGCCCAGTAAGTAGGATTTTTGTGGGACGGCTTGACAGGGTCCTGATTAAACAATGTAAAAACTGTAGGGGGAAATAAGTAAAAACTTCCTCTTACAAATCAGACTGCCCCTACCAATGGTACCCCAATATCTGTGCATCCCAAAAAAAAAACCTCTGACATCCGTCAGATGCCTGGATAAAGTACTTCAGTTTGAAATCAGAGAAGGAAACCCTGAACTGGCAGGGAGATCTGGAATATAAATGTATGGAGTCAGTATAAGTTAAAAGCATAAATCTAAACAAATATAGGAAATATATATTTATTACAATATTCCTTAAATCACATATCCTGGCCCAAATAATAGCATCACAAATGTGCATAAATACAAAGGACCATTATTGACCCTGACCAAACGCGTTTCAGCACATTGGCCTTCTTCACTCCTGCCTACCCATTTCAACCGTATGTTGACCTGTCTTTCGGCCTTTTTAATTCTATAGAGCGCTCCCAAGAGATGGGTGAGGCACAGTCTATGACTTCCTTGAGGTTATGAAATAAAATCAACCACTTACACAAGTCACTCTGAACATCTTTGAAACAAAAGACCAACTGAGATGCTAACAGGATAAAAAAAAATGAGCTGATAACTGATGTTGCTTCTCTCCACTTTCAGGTCCACCTGGTAAATTAATTACTTCTGAAGCAAGTAAATACCATTCTGGGTGCCTCTTCTCCTCCACCCCACCCCTTTCCTGACCTCCGCACGGAGCCCATGGGATAAAATTGTTCCTGCACTGGTGTAAATCTGCTGATTAACTGGTTCACACCTGAATATGCTTAATCTGTGTGCTCAACCAGCCACATGATCCATACCACACTACATGCTGCACAACTGGGATAACCAAACTGGGGCAATATGTCAGTAGCTGAAGGCACAATTGAATTAGGGTTGCCAACCTCCAGGTGGTGTCTGGAGATCTCCCGCTTTTTACAAACTGATCTCCAGGCGACAGAGATCAGTTCACTTGGAGAAAATGGCCGCTTTGGAAAGTGAATTCTATGGCAGTATATTCCATTGCCTCCCCTCCCCTTTTTGAATCTCTGGACAAGCCCCCAAAATGTGAAACTGACCAGCTGTATGAACCTATAACATGACAGTATGAACCTATAACATAAGCAATCTTGTATATTCTTGCTATATGTCAGTCACTTCATTTGAATTATTCTCATTCCAGGAAATGTGGAATTCCACCGGAGGACCCGATCCCCATGGAGGAAATATTTCCAAATACATCAAGAGGGGAACAGGGAAAGCTGAGGTTGGCTGGTGGCAACCTAGGCCACTCCCAAGACCTGACCTTGGCTTGTTAGCCTGCAGTATGAGAACGAGCACTTCTGTTCAGGAACTTTGATTGATGAAAGCTGGGTCCTGACAGCCGGGCACTGCAATTTTAGGCACGTAGAGTCTTGGACTCGACTGATGCATTTCAAAGCTAAAAAAATGGAGGCATCTTTTAGCAAAATTATTCTTGGGCTGGAAAATGTAACACGATCTGTGTCAGGTTACTGTTAGTATTGTTCCATAAACCACGAAACCTATCTGGATTTCATATATAATTGGAGGATGAAATTTTGCATAGCTAATTTACAATAGTACTCTTCAAGGAAAGGGAGTATCTCCTGCTGTGCTGAGTTACCCTGTGCATTGCACAGTGGTGCACAGTAGTGTGGTGGTGGAGTTTTTCTGTTGTAAGCTGCTTTGGGTCCCTCTGGGGGAGAAAAGTGCAGTGTATGTGCGTTATGTGCCGGTCAAGTCGCTCCCGACCTATGGCGACCCTATGAATTAAATTACCTCCAAAATGTTCTATCATTGACAGCCTTGCTCAGGTATCTGCAAACAGAAGGCCGTGGCTTCCTCTACTGAGTCAGTCCATCCGATGTTGGGTCCTCCTTTTTTCCTACTGCCTTCAACTTTTCCTAGCCTTCTTGTCTTTTTCCTAGCCTTCTCGTCCTGTCTTTCCTTGCTTTCTTGTGACCAATGTACCATAGCCCCAGTTTAGCAGGATACAAATACATATATAAATGCGTTGAACAAAATATGTCCCCTCTCTTCTAGCGTGCAAACAGATGAAGTTATCCTAGGGATCACCTTTCTGGTGCCCGGCATAAAAAGCAGGGCCCAGGTCTTTGTGAAATCTGCATACTTCCACTCCAACTTCAGTGGCTTTCCTTCCAGCAATGACCTTAATCTGTTGGAACTGGAGAAACCCATCCAGACAGGTACTTTTGAGTGGAAACTTATTTTTCTTCTGAATGAATAAATGGTTTTATTTGCCTTTAGCCCATAGGCCATTACAAACATGTCAAGGATACCACAGATATAAGAGATCAGGGGTCTGTCTACACCTGACATGCAAGATAATTTAACTTGTAAGATATTTGGGATATTGCTACATTAGATAAATGTTAGTGCGAGTGGATATAATCAAGTAAAAGTTAGTTGCAACTAAGGGCCAGGCTACACATGCCATTGGAGTCTGGTGACTGGGACTCCAGACATAAGAGCATAAGAAAGGCCCTGCTGGATCAGACCAAGGCCCATCAAGTCCAGCAGTCTGTTCCACACAGTAGCCAACCAGGTGCCTCTAGGAAGCCCCCAAACAAGACGACTGCAGCAGCACCATCCTGCCTGTGTTCCACAGCACCTAATATAATAGGCATGCTCCTCTGATACTAGAGAGAATAGGTATGCAGCATGACTAGTATCCATTCTAACTAATAGCCATGAATACCCCTTTCCTCCATGAATATGTCCACTCCCCTCTTAAAGCCCTTCAAGCAGGCAGCCATCACCACATCCTGGGGCAGGGAGTTCCACAATTTAACTATGCATTGTGTGAAAAAATACTTCCTTTTATTTGCTTTGAATCTGTCACCCCTCAGCTTCAGCAGATGACCCCGCATTCTAGTATTATGGGAGAGGGAGAAAAACGTCTCCCTGTCCACTCTCTCCAAACCATGCATAATTTTATAGACCTCTATCATGTCTCCCCTTATGACTTTTAACCCTAAAAAGGCAGCGGGGAATGTGAATTGGGGCCTGCGATGCTGGGTAAGGTTATGCTCCCTTGCTGCAGTCTGGTTTCTCAACTGGAAATGATCCCTTTCGACTGCCTTAAGTACTGGAAAGGGGAAAAGACAGGTAAGCATACTGGGTCTGTCTTTTTTCTTTCTTTCTAGGGCTGAAAGTAGTGCGTTAAGGATGATGTTAGTTGCCCTGAAAGGTTTGACCTGTGATAGGTGGTTCACACATGCAACTCACCACTTACAAACATATATAGTTACTTTGTAGCAAGTCAGACCATTGGCGCAGTATCGTCAACTCTGATTGGTAGCAGCTTTCCGGGTTCTTGGGTACAGGTCTTTCCTAATATCCGCTCCCTTAGATCCTTTAACGAGAGATGCTGAAGACTGAGCTTGAAACTTTCTGCATGCAAAGTATTTATGTGTAATAAGGAACGGAGTTCAACTCCATGCTGTTTTCTGCTTAGGAGACACCATAGGAGTCATCTGCTTGCCTGATTGGGATGAAGAAATGGGCAGTGATGCTTGACGGCAGGGTGGGGAGCTACAGAAGGAAGCCGTAAGTATAGGCCAACTCTTCTAATGTAACAGAAAATGTGCCCACAAGAATCTTGAAACAGTCGGTAGAAGTGATAAAAATTAGATGCCCTAACATCTACTGCTAATTCAGTGGTTCTGAAACCATGTGCTGCGTGAAGAAAAGTGGGTTTTTATATGCCGACTTTCTCTACCACGTAAGGAAGAATCAAACCGGCTTACAATCACCTTCCCTTCCCCTCCCCACAACAGACACCCTGTGAGGTAGGTGGGCTGACAGAGTGTGACTTGCCCAAGGTCACACAGCTGGCTTCATGTGTAGGAGTGGGGGAACAAATCCAGTTCACCAGATTAGCCTCCGCCGCTCATGTGGAGGAGTGGGGAATCAAACCGGGTTCTCCAGATTAGAGGTCACCGCTCCAAACCACCTCTCTTAACCACTGCACCACGCTGGCTCTCAGTCAGAACTGCAAGAGTTCCACAAGAAAAAAAAATAGCTTATGTGAGCCCAGAATAGCTACCCAAAAAAGGAGGATCCTGCTGCCTCTCTGCACGATGTACTGTCCTGCCCATCCTCCCTCCATATGGCCGTCCAGAAACCATTGTTGGACTAGCATTCACTGTGTACAGAAATTAATTAAGGACTACTACTGGGCAACTACTGGGTCATCTCCCCCCTCCAAATGGAAGCGGTCAGTCCTATTTAAAAGAGCAGCAGCCTTCCTCCCTCCCTCTAGCTTGGTCCTTGGGCAGAGCCATTGCTGCTAGAGAAGGGGAAAATGGGATTTTCCCTGCCCTGCAAGCCTTTGAACCTTCTCCTCTTGGTTTCTTCTTACGGTGGGAATGGCTAGTTTCTGAGATCATGTCTCAGTGGAAGTACCGTCTTAACAGTTGCTCCTGCCTTTGATGGATCTTAGAACTTTTCTTTTGTTTCCCACAGAGGATGAATTCTCTCTGAGGCTGCAGCAAATGAAAATGACCCTCCTCACTAATAAAGTCTGTGCCAAATACTGGGGTGAAGATATTAAAAATACTAACGTCTGCAGGGGAGCTGCTGGGTCCACGTCTTGTGCTGTGTGTAATTGGTGCGGGGTGTTTTTGTTTTGCTCAATGGCAGAAACACAGGCTCACATTTAGCAACCAGATGTAGGTGCAGGGGTTTCGATTCCTGTAGCTGTCAGCAAATCAATTCAGTTACACTGGAATCTTTTTTTGAGTGGTAGAATTCAGAGTATTTGGATGGAATATCAAGGCATACCATCTGGGTTAGCTGAGTATTCAAGAATGCAAAGTTAGAGAAAGGGAGATTCCATTGGAAATCAGTGTGGCTTCTGTAAACATATAGGTGTTTAAGGTTGAAACCCTAAACATGTCTCTTTAGAGATGTTTTAAAGAAACCAATGAGATTTTCTTCTAAACAAATCTATATCTAGCTGTTGGTTTCATTTGCTAACATAGAATAGAATCAGAGTTGGAAGGGACCACCAGGGTCATCTAGTCCAACCCCCTGCACAATGCAGGAAATTCACAACTACCTCTCCCACCCACACCCCCAGTGCCCCCTACTCCATTCCGAGAAGATAACCAAGATGCCCTCCCTCTCATGATCTGCCTAAGGTCATAGAATCAGCATTGCTGACGGATGGCCATCTAGCCTCTGCTTAAAAACCTCCAGGGAAGGAGAGCTTACCACCTCCCGAGGAAGCCTGTTCCACTGGGGAACCGCTCTTTAGAAAATTCTTTCTAATATCTAGACGGAAACTCTTTTGATTTAATTTCAACCCATTGGTTCTGGTCTGACCTTCTGGGGCAACAGAAAACAACTTAGCACCATCCTCTATATGACAGCCCTTCAGGAACTTGAAGATGGTTATCATATCCCCTCTCAGTCTTCTCCTCTTCAGGCGAAACATACCCAGCTCCTTCAACCTTTCCTTATAGGACTTGGTCTCCAGACCCCTCACCATCTTTGTTGCCCTCCTCTGGACACGTTCCAGCTTGTCTACATCTTTCTTAAACTGTGGTGCCCAATACTGAACACAGTACTCTAGGTGAGGTCTAACCAGAGCAGAGTAAAGGAATACCAGCAGTTGGACACTTATTTATTAAAAATTTCTTCCTCCAAAGAGCTCAGGGTGGTAAACATCATTCTTCCCTCCTCCATTTTATCTTCATACCAAACCTGTGAGAGATAAGCTAGGCTGAAAGATGAGTGACTGATCCAAGGTCACACAGTGAGATTCCTGGCAGTCTCTCAAACCCCAGTCTAACCACTGCACCACAATGTAGTGCACCCCCAAATCTGAATACTATACTTTAAATTGCACTTCAGGCCTTCAACTCTTAGGTTCACATGTTCACATGAAGCTGCCTTATACTGAATCTGACCCTAGGTCCATCAAAGTCAGTATTGTCTACTCAGACTGGCAGCAGCTCTCGAGGGTCTCAGGTAGAGATCTTTCACAGCATTTACTTGCCTCTAGTCCCTTTAACTGGAGATGCCGGAGGTTGAAACTGGGACCTTCTGCATGCCAAGCAGATGCTCTACCACTAAGCCACAGCCCCTTGCCTAGTGGCATAGCCCAGGTATGGTCTTAGTGAGTCTAAGGCTCTGAGCCCAAGTCCATGATGGGGCCAAAGAATCAGTGTCAGCCCCAAAGCCGGAGACACAACTGCTGCTGGAAGCCCCAGATAGGGCAAGGTGCAAGCAGCAGTAAGTGATGGGTGATGACACTTGACACCAGATCATGGTCCGCTGATGGATGCTGGTTGTCAATAAATTATGCTTGAGTATATTGTGAGTGGCAATGCAAATATGTTTTTTTTCCCCCTACTACACTTGCAGGGAGATTCTGGAGGGCCACTTATATGCAAGGTGGATGGACATTATAAACTGGTTGGTGTTGAAAGCTGGGGTAGTGACTGTGATCTGAAGTCACCAGCTGTCTACACAAGGATCTCTGCTTACAGGGGCTGGATTTCTGCAATCACTCATGGAAAAGTCTGATTGGGATTCTTTCTTAGAATCATAGAATCAGAGTTGGAAGGGACCACCAGGGTCATCAAGTCCAACCCCTGCACAATGCAGGAAATTCACAACTACCTTCCCCCCCACACCTAGTCACCAGAAGATGGCCAAGATGCCCTCCCTCTCATCATCTGCCTAAGGTCACAGAATCAGCAACATTGCTGACAGATGGCCATCTAACCTCTTCTTAAAAACCTCCAGGGAAGGAGCACTTACCACCTCTCGAGGAAGCCTGTTCCACTGAGGAACCGCTCTAACTGTTAGAAAATTCTTCCTAATGTCTAGACGGAAACTCTTTTGATTTAATTTCAACCCCTTGGTTCTGGTCCGACCTTCTTGGGCAACAGAAAACAACTCAGCACCATCCTCAATATGACAGCCCCTCAAGTACTTGAACATGGTTATCATATCCCCTCTCAGTCTTCTCCTCTTCCGGCTAAACATACCCAGCTCCTTCAACCTTTCCTCATAGGACTTGGTCTCCAGACCCCTCACCATCTTTGTTGCCCTCCTCTGGACACGTTCTAGCTTGTTTACATCTTTTTAAAATTGTGGTGCCCAAAACTGAACACAGTACTCTAATTGAGGTCTAACCAGAGCAGAGTAAAGCGATACCATCACTTCGCGTGATCCGGACACTATACTTCTGTTGATGCAGCCCAAGACTGCATTTGCCTTTTTAGCTACTGCATCACACTGCTGACTCATGTTCAGTGTTTGGTCTACTTGATGGGGAATAGATAGCGAGCTTCATTACATGTCAGACAGACAAGGGTTAAAATTGATTGTATTGATGCTGACCAGTTCAAGAAGGTGATGTAATCTCCAATGTGTCAATTAGCTATTGGTCAGTGAGGATCAGTTGCAAACATGTTGTTGGTCACGTACACAGAACCTGCATATTACTGCTTTCTTCCTTTGTCTAAGAGAGAAAGAACTGCTCAGTTACTTTTTGGATCTCAAACAGTGAGGATGGGGCAACTCTGTATTTTACAGATGCCATGTGTTTAAGTTTAGATCCTGCCAGAACTTTTCTGGCACGTATAGGGAACTAGAGATGTGTATGTGTGTGTGTGTGTGTGTGTGTGTGTGTGTGTGTGTGTGTGTTAAGTGCCGTCAAGTCGCTTCCAACTCATGGCGACCCTATGAGATGTAGTAAGGATTTATTGTTTTAACCTCCAGTTTACCCTACCCTATTTTATAGTGAGTAAAGTTTGCTTTTACTAAGACAAAGGACTTTGTCTATTCATTGTGTGCGTGTGATTTATTTGACTTTCACCAGCCACAATCATACGATCCATAATCCTCTGATAAAAGAATTTTCCTAACACTACTAAGACCCCAAGATCCTTTTCACACACACTACTACTCAGACAAGTCTCCCCCATCCTATAATTATGCATTTGATTATAGGATGGGGGAGACTTGTCTGAGCAACAGTGTGTGTGAAATACCCTACTCCCCTTCCAGAGTCGGGTATGTGAAATACCCAAGATGACTGGGAGAGACAATGTACTTTTCTTCTAGAAACAAATGTGCAACATATTTAAGAGCCCAAGGGGTTTTAAAAAAAAATAGATGCACATGCATTTTCCGTTTCTGGGATACTGTTAACATTGCAGCTCTAAATAAAAGTTTGCTAGCGCCGTCTCTAGTAAAAAATCAGTGAGGTTTTACTGTCTTGCTCCTAGTGGTTTTGAATTGAATTGGATTGAGATAGGGTTTCATCATTATTGTACTGCAGGATGACATCTACTTAAGGGACAGCAGGAACATGGCAGCTGAAACCCTGTTTCTATCATGATATGTTTTCTGGAAGCAGTTCCATCAATTTTTTTTGTGCCCTAGCAAATTCAAGTAAACACGTGGATCTGATGTACTTTGGATGCGTATGTTTGTCTTTTTGGTTATTCGCATCTTGAGGCTAAGGATGAATTCCGTGGCTGCACCCAAAGGCGTACAGAAACCATGCCCTTTGGAAGAACTCGGTTCATTACTGCTGCAACTCAACCACGGTTCTCACTTTCAGCGCATTCCTGACTGGAATGCCTGCGCCGGGCTTAGGAGGCAACGCAGTGGCGTTACCTCCACCCAGTGCAAAAAAACCGTGCAACCCTCATAGGGTTGCACGGGAGTACAGCACCTAAAAAAGGGCATATCTCAGGGGGGAGGGGGCGTTCCTGAACTGAAATGGCTCAGAAGGCCACCTAATGGTGGCCCCACTCCCTAGCCAGTGCCGTAACGTCCCAGGAATGCCTCCTGTTATGCCCCGGTATTGCCTCCCAGGACACCATTACGCCCCAGGAATGCCTTCTGGGTTGCCGCTGTGGCCTTTGCTGGCGTCCGGACGCTGGCGGCAGGCTCCGCCGATGTCTGGGCCCGGCGCTAACATGCCAGCGGCCAGAGACTGGCGTCCAGCCCTGCACGCTGGCACTGGGGCCACAAACGCTGGCGTGTGCCTCCCAGATGCTGGCACTGTGGGCCCTTGCACTGGCATTGGCCTTCGCCGGCCTCCTGAAGACTTTGGTGTGGGCCGCTGGCGTGGCTCAGGAATGCACAGTTTGTTTGCCCAAAGCATCCAAGGTCTCAGAGACCATGTAAGAACTTTGCCCTTTCACATCTTGCTGCTTCTGGGCTAATGGGATACACAGAGTGCTTTCCTCAGGGCTCTCCCCCCGCAGTGGTGACCCTGAGAAAGGCCTGGGACAACTCGCTTCTGGAAGATGGAGAAACCCAGGCTACCCAAAGACATTATGAGCTGTCTCACAGTGAATTAGGCAGACTGGTGGTTGATCCTCCTCAAGCACCGTCAACTCTAATGAGCAGCTTCCAAGTGGATCCCAAAAGAAGACCTTTCAAGCACTGCTTCTTTCTGGCTGATCAGTTGCCAGTGCGTATGCTACTAATTTCTTATGTACGATCTACATTTCTATCAATGTTGCACTTGCAACAAACACTGGATAATTATCTCTGTGATGCTGGATTTTCCAGTGGTCACTCATGTAGACCCCACAGCTGTTACACATGAAGGTGCTTTATCCTGAATCAGACCCTTGGTCCATCAAGGTCAGTATTGTGTATTCAGACTGGCAGTGGCTCTCCAGCGTCTCAGGCAGAGGATTTTCACGTCAGCTACTGCCTGGTCCTTTTAACTGGAGATGCCAGGGGTTGAGCCTGGGACCTTTTGCACGCCAAGCAGAGGCTCTTCTACTGTGCCACAGCCCCTTCCCAATGTCCTTGCAATATACAAGCCTATCCTCTGTATGTGTAACAATAGAATTTTGCTAGTGTTTTTTCACCTAGGGAAATATGGTAACGCATACCTTAGACCAGCCCATACAATGCTATAATGGAAGATAGTATGCACAAGTGTGGAAGATAGTTACACAACTGTTGTGGGCGTACTCTGGTCCAGGATATTCTGTACCAGTCTTAGAACCGACTGATATCCAATATACCCTTGCCATTTGGTGAACTTCCATTTTTAAACTTTATTTATGTTGTATTTAATTAACAGCAGTTATCAGTAATTAAAAATAGCAGTCGTGGGTTTGTCTTTCTTCTCTACTATAGATAAATGTCAATGTTAAGTCTTTGGCTTAAGAAATCCCATGCATCAACTAGACAGTAACTCCAGCAGTTAGGTGATAGATCAGTGAGCCCTAGTATATGGTCTCTACTGATGTTTCAAATGGTGGCCACCATGACCAGCCATTAAAATCTCTGCATTTAACAAGCAAATGCTGAAAAGTCATTGCAGGCGGACGGTCTAGCTTTCTCCACGTCTCAGGAAGTGAGTTCCAATAATTTCTGCAAAATACAGTATTTCCTTAGTGTCCTGTCTGGAACCTGAGATTATTTTTCTTCTTCAATTAGGACCAGAGGCCTCCCAATATAAAGAAGGCGAGTTAAGGCTGAGATTCTTCATTCAGCTCACGTTTATGCTGGAATTCGGAACTGTCCTCCCAGTAAAAGTCCATAGACTTCTGTCCTCCCTCAGGCCTCCAAAACCAAGCATTCCACTTGCCTCGTTGGGATGGGCATTGTATTAGTTGAGCTGTAACTGACCAAGCAGGTTCCAGAAGAGTCATTCCACATGCAAAATGCCCGGCCAGAGCCTGCTTTTTGTACCAAAGATGGGACCACGTGGGCCTTCATGGCGCCGTCATCTCTGAAGCTTGCTCTTGAAATTTGATCTTTGGTTAAGTGCACTCAACAACTGCAGAGAGCTAGAGAGTAACTATGGTTTCTGTTCTCCTCCAGACATCCCATTCTGCATTGTGTGCACCAGCTGCTGCACATTCTTACCATGTAGCCGGAGGAAGAGGTCCCTCAAGCCACTAGCGGACAGAGGGTTCAGAATTTCTTCCTGTTGCAGGATGTTGCCGTCAGACCCTAATCCAGTCTGTGTCAAAGCGCTGATTCCTGCCCTATCCCCCTTCTTAACTTTTTTATCTCTGATAATCGAGAGGATGAGAATACGCATGGTGCTGTTGGGCTGGAGAGGAGGAAATGGTAGGGAAGCATCAAAACCGGGGACAGTAGCCTTTGTGTGTGTGGAAGCTGTGGATGAGGGGAGAGTTGTGGAAGAACTGAGGGCCTCAGGGTAATCCACATTACAGGGCTCTGTGTTAGACGTGGTTGTGGTGTCAGAAGTGGACTCTAGAAAGAGCTCCACAGCTGTGGAAAGCTCAAGGGAAGGCTTGGTAGTTGCTGCAACGGTGGTGGTGCGTTCGGAAGGGGATCCTGTGGCGGTTGCGGCTGGATTGAGCTCAGGCTCCGTGATGATGGCAGTAGTACTGGTGACTTCAATTAAGGATTCATCTGTCATAGTCCCGGTGGCGGACGCTGAGGCGGATGCGGCAGGGAGCTCCGTTAAAGGTTCGGTGGCAATCCCAGAGGTGGCGGGTTCAGAAGAGTGCTTTTTAGCGGCTGTGAAAGCCGTGAGAATCTGAGCGATGAGTTTGCTGGCCGTTTCGACGGCACTGCTAGAGAGAAGTTCAAGAAGAGACGCTTTGGCTGTCGTGGTGGGGTCAGACGTGGGAGAGATCCCTAGGCCAGCAGTTCCAGTGGCAGTGAGAAGCTCAGGAGATGATAGTGTGCTGGTTGTGGGGTCGGGGTCAGGTAGCTCAAAGGAAGTTTCTGTTGTAGCTATTACAGTAGCTTCTTCGTTGGTCTGTGTAACTGTAGGCTTTTGTGTTGTCTCATCTGGGCAAAGAACCCTCTAAAAAGAGAAATGTAGAAACCTTTTTTTCCACTGAAATGCTAAAACTTGTCAAAGCTACCAGTTCTCAGATTTTCTTGGGATCGGCCTTCCTTACTTTTCCAGGCCACACTACAATAAAAGCTTCAAGCTCGTCACCACTGACGAATTAACAATGTCATACTTAATTGTATTTCCTCATCTACCTCTTACCCGCTGTATGGTTATTTTCATGACGGAGGCATGTTGTAATTGGTTGCGGTTGCCACTCTGAAGGAGGGCAAGGCTCATATGCTTCATCTGTTGAGTATCAGTATATTAACACGCGCCATGTTTGTGGTAGAAATGGGGAAAATGGCACAGTCATGAGAACTGCGTGTAAAGAGCAGGGCATTACAAGTTGGAGACCCACAAGGACCCTCCACCACTAATTCCTCTTTCCCTTCCCTCTGGCACCCCTCATAGCCTCTCCCTTTTTCTTGCTTCTTTCTCTCTTTCGTGCCTACCTTTATCTGGCCCTGTCTCAGCTTTCCCTCCTTCCCTCCCCCTTGCAGCCTCTACCTGGGAAAACTATGGCCCAGTTGTGCAGTGGCAGCCACAGGGCCCATTTGCACGGTGGGGGAACCCACAAGGACTGGCAAGGGGCACCTTGTTTTCCCCTGTGCCCTCCTTTTCATGCTATTTCCTGTTTCCCTCCTCCTGGAAATCCTCATATTCTCACTTTTCCCTACTTCCTTCTCTCCTTCCCATCTATCAACCAACCTACCATTCACACCCCTCCCTTTGGCTATATAGATATTTATTTCATTTATACCACACAATGGGGATCCAAAGCAGCTTAGATAATTCTATTCCCCTCCATTTAATCCTCACAACAACTCTGTGAGGTGGGTGGGTTAGGCTGAAGATGTGTCACTGGCCCCAAATCACCCAGTGAACTTCCACATTACAGTGGGTATTTCAACCTGGGTCTCCCAGATCTTACTCTAAAACTCTAATCACTCCACTCTACTGGCTTTCTTGGGGTGGTTGATGTTGAACAGTCACATGTAGCCTGGCCTGGGATTGCTGCCAGGCTTGGCCGCAAAGAGTTCTCCCTCAAAGGCCAAAGCAACCCTTGGAAGGGCTCAGCCCCCTCCCCCTGATTTTTACCGACACAAACCAAGGCTTGAAAGCTGGCGATACTGTTGTGGCTGCTTAGCAACGACCACTGAGGACATTAATTTCCTAAAGCTACAAGTGCTGCTTCTATCATTTTGGAGTTTTTAACTCCCTAACTTTTTTGGTTAAGATTTCAGATTTTTCTGCACACCTGGGGCTTTTTTCAGGTTGGCAGAAAGATCTGTCTTGTCTGTTCATGCTCCAGTCTTCGGATTTAATCATCCACGAATTTGGCCATATTGAGGATTAGATATATTGATGGAAAATGCAGTTTTGAGAGGAGCCTTAGAATACAAGACTTCCGGGCAGATCAAGAAGGCAGTCCAGCTTGTCTGGGCTTGGAGAGTAAAATCTGTCAATTCACTTCAGGTTTTAATGGATAATTCAGAGGCCTAGCTTCACTGAATTAGGCTTTATTGCAAGCAACTGAGCAATGAAGCAGCAACAATTACAACTCTTCCTTTTAGTTCTCTGACCTCTGTCCTGAAGCTGCAATTCCCTTTCCTTATACTGCTAGATAATGGGTTGGATCCAGACTAAATGGGCAATTTCCAAAGATTTCCCCTTCCTGACGCAGACCCCCATTTCTTAGGGTTGCCAACTTCAGCTTGGGGAATCCCTGGAGATTTGGAGATGGTGCCAGCTCTGGGTTGAGAAATTCCTGGAACTTTTGGGAAGGAGCCTGGGGAGGGCCGACTTTGAGGAGGGGAAGGGCCTCAGCAGGGTATAATGCCAAAGCAGCCATTTTCTCCAGGGTTACTGATCTCTGTAGTCTGGAAATCAGTTGTAATTCGGGACAAACTCCAAGCATTGGATTGCCAGGCTTCTGCAGGGGGTAGGGGATCCCTCAGCGCTTGCTTCCTGATGTTGTTCATAACAGCAGTGGGAGAAAAATGTAAAAACAAGTGACAAGGGGAGCTTTAGGATTTGCCAGGATCTCTATGGTCAAAACTTCCTTTAAGTAGATGCAGCCTTATTTTTCTTTTTAATTTTTTCTCTAGGGATGCTGCACCCCCCCCCCACAACCCTCCTGCAGGTTGCCAAGCACGACCTGGCAACCCGACCTATCCCCCAAGAGCAGCATTCCATGCGCATTGGTGGGTTGCAGTGGAAGGGGAAGACAGGACATTTCTGTTCTGCTAATGGAGATTTTAGTCTGGAATCGGGAGCCAACCCACAGTCTTTGTTGCAACTCCTTCTGTTGGTCAGGATAACTCTATTCTAACACCAGCTAAGAAAAATGAGGGAAGCTGGTTTTGCCTGTTGACTAGCTAAACCAAGTTAGATCAAGGCCAGGCAAATTCCTGCAGAAGACCAGTCAAAAGCAAAAGTCTTCTACTTGCACCGTCACCTGATGATGGTAGATATGGTGGGCTGAGCCTAGAGTTGCCAATTCCAGGTTGGGAAATGACCCTCCACAGCAGCCATTTTTCCTAGGGGAACTGATCTCTGTGGACTGGAGATCAGTTGTAATTCTGGGAGATCTCCAGGGCCCACCTGGAGCTTGGCAACCCTAGCTAATCCTAGGAAGTGAAGAAGAGAACTACCATGAGAGGGAAGTGTAGGGGTAGCCTACGCTTGCCAACCTCCAGCTGGAGATTTCCCGCGATTAAAGATCTGAGCCAATAGAGATCAGTTCACCTGGACAATATGGCCACTTTGGTAACTGGACTCTATGGCATTGAAGTCCTTCCCCTCCCCAAACCCTGCCCTCCTCAGGCTCCGCCCCCAAAACCTCCTGCCAGAGGTGAAGAGGGACCTGGCAACCCTAGGGTAGCCCTATCACTCCACACTCTCTGCCAAGTGGATTTATCTCTGGCTCCACAGAAGTTGTGTGTAATGGCTAAAGAAAAGAACGTTGTTGAGTTTTGCTCAAAAATATCTGGCAAACTGGTCCAGAAGCAAAAACAAAATACCCCACTGCCTCCAACATGCACTACTGGGCTACTTTTCTGGGGGGTTTGGCAACCTCTCTCTCTATGGGTTTATGGATGCCAGCCTCCAGCTGGGACCTGGGGATCCCCTGAAATTATAGCTCATCTCCAGGCTACAGAGATCAGTTCTCCTGGAGAAGATGAATGCTTTGGAGGGTGGATTCGGTGGCATTGTGCCCCACTGAGGTCCCTGTCCTCCCCAGGCTCCGCCCCCAAATCTCCAGGAGTTTCCTAACCTGGAGCTGGCAACCATCTCCCCCACCCCCTGCTGGCGAGCCTATATGGGGCAAAGATGAGACTCCCCTCCCGACACACATTGCAATGCACCCTTCCTCTTCTTCCACTACACATTTCTTGGAAACAATCAACATAATTCCTTAACAACACATAACCCAGTTTATATTTCGAAGCATTCGGCACTACTGTGTAGCTTTTGTGTTTCTAATTTCCTCTCTCAGTCCCTGTTGCCTTTACTGTGCATGTTCATCTGTAAAGGACTGTGTGAATGGCCATGGGCCTCTGAGCCGACATCTGGCCTTGATTTCAGAGCAGAGGTATATATTATGAAATCAATTCTGCAAGAAAATTTCATTCATTGATAAACAGGAGGGACTGCTGCGGGGGGTCAGATGGCAAGAAGGAACTTGAGACTTGACTTCTTTCCAGGGCTTAGTCCAATGGTCTTCAGTTCAGTGCCAAAACTCAGCTGCGGCACATGTGAAGTGCAATAATGGAGGGCCTCTGAACATGTGCAGAGCACAGGGCTTTAATTGCATCCAGGTCTTCCCAGACCTGGAGACTCTTTTCTGGAGAGCTCCTGCCAAACGGGTACAAAAAATATCAGTGCCAGAAGCTTTCCCTTCATTGCTGAAGGGGTGGAGCTTTGGGGTTCAAATGAACTTCTTCCTGATGTTCCAAAGTTGGGGTGCAAAGCTGGTTGTCCCAGCACTGGAGGTAAGAAATGCCAGCTTCCCAGTTCATTCCTCAGACTGGGACCCCAAAAAGTAGCCCGACAATGTTATGCAAGCTGGCTAACCAGAATAGAGACTCAGACTCTGCTTATAGTCATGGTTTTAAACATTTGAGGAACATTTCTCATGTCTGCATTTCTGCGGCAGAATCTCTGCGATGTTGACCAGGTAGGGTTGCCAGGTCTCTCTTTGCCACCAGCGGGAGGTTTTTGGGGTCGAGCTTGAGGAGGGCAGGGTTTGGGAGGGGAGGGACTTCAATGCCATAGAGGCCAATGACCAAAGTGGCCATTTTCTCCAGGGGAACTGACCTCTACTGGTTGGAGATCAGTTGTAATAGCAGGAGATCTCCAGCTAGTACCGGGAGGTTGGCAACCCTACTACCAGGGAAACGTGTGTGTGTTGCGGCGGATGACGGCATACGCTCTCCACAGCACAAGCGAGGCACCAACAGGGCATGGATGGCTTTCCCATCGCTCAGCATGCACCGACATGGTGCCTTTTATGTGAGATGATGCAGGAGTTGTATATTTTGCTTTGGTGTGCTTTTTCAGGCAATTGAGACAGGATGTTCTGGCTCTGCAGTTCTAACAGCTTAGTAACCATTTTGATTTAAAAGATTTCCACCGGTCAACAAACCCTCCCCTCTTCCCTCCATGGTGCTTGAATAGCTGCTTTTCAAACTTTTGAATAGCTGCTTTTCAAACTTTTGAATATCTGCTTTTCAAACTGCTTTTCAAACTGCGGCCAGTTGTGCTGGTCCCATGGTGTCCCCTGTCCTCTAAACGATACAGTTTTTTTAATGTTCTTTTTTTGTGTGTATTATGATTTTATTTTTGTTTTACTTTTTGTTTAATTATAAAAAGCAATAAAAAATTATTTTAAAAAATCAAAACAATACAGTGACGACTACAATCAGATGTATTTGAAAAAACAAGCAAAAGTGATAATGTTTATAGTATCTGGACAAAGCCTAAACAGCAGGGTTGCCAGTAGGGTTGCCAGGTCCCTTGCCGCCACCGGTGGGAGTTTTTTGGGGGGTGGAGCCTGAAGAGGGCGGGGTTTGGGGAGGGACTTCAATGCCATAGAGCCCAATTGCCAAAGATGCCATTTCCTCCAGGTGAACTGATCTCTATCGGCTGGAGATCAGTTGTAATAGCAGGGGAGCTCCAGCCAATACCTGGGGGATGAGGAAATAAATAGTACTAGGCTCTTGCAATGCAAACAGACATCCATTATACAAAACTGTGCGATAAGTGAAAGTGCAAACTCTTACAAACAGAACAACAACACATACAACACATACACATATAATACAAAACTCTTCCGTTTGTAAGAGTTTGCACTTTCACTTATTGCACAGTTTTGTATAATAGATGTTTGTTTGCATTGCAAGAGCCTAGTACTATTTATTTCCTTAGCTTAGCATTTGGTACTTGTGCCTATTTCTCCAGTTTAATACCTGGAGGATGGCAACCCTAGTTGCCAGCTCCGGGTTGGGAAATACCTGGAGATTTTGGGGGCAGAGTCTGAGGAGGGCGGTGTTTGGGGAGGTGAGGGATATAATGCCATAGAGTCCACCTTCCAAAGCAGCCATTTTCTCCAGCTGAACTGATCTCGGTCGCCTGGAGATCAGTTGTAATATTGAGAGATAGCCCATTACCACCGGAAGGTTGCCAACCCTGTCTCAGAGGGTAGCTGATTTTACATGGGCACAGCTTAAAAGACCCTGGCCTGAGTTCTAGTCAGCCTAACCCCTTGACTGGAGGGGGCTTAGTGCTGGAGACAGCAAGAAACTTCCTTTATTGGTTAGTAAATTCTAGCTAGATCCTGGCTGAACAGGGGTGGAGTGGAGGCCCTGGATCAACCTTTTGAGCTGCTCATAGAAAAATACCAGTGTCACATGCAACCCAAACTTCTGGTATTCAGTTATAACTTGCCATTGGCTACCATTGTCATGGATGTAGGGTAGCATCTCTTTGAAGAAGAAGAAGAGTTGGTTTTTACATGCCGACTTTCTCTACCACTTAAGGAAGAATCGAACCGGCTTACAATCACCTTCCCTTCCCCACAACAGACGCCCCGTAAGGTAGGTGGGGCTGAGAGAACTCTAAGAGAGCTGTGAGCAGCCCAAGGTCATCCAGCTGGCTTTGTATGGAGGAGTGGAGAAACAAATCCAGTTCAGCAAGATTAGCCTCCGCCAGTCATGTGGAGGAGTGGGGAATCAAATCCGGTTCTCCAGATCAGAGCCCACGACTCCAAACCACCGCTTTTAACTACTACACCACACTGGTATACTCTTCTGCACGATAAAGGCAAAGCCAGTTTAATCTTCTACTGGAAGTAATTGTGCTGAGTGCGTTAGGATTTTACCTCCTTGGTGCCACTCAGCCAATTTGTCCTTAGGACAGAGCTGTTGGGTCCCTGCAAGCAATCAGAACAGCTTCTGGCTAAGTCCTCTGAGGTGATCTAGAAGCAAGGTGACTCAGGTGGTAGCAGCTCTATGTGCTCCTGCCCTTTCAAAAGAGGGGGCAAGCAGATTTCATCCCTTGAGGCAGAGTGTTCCTGATAGGGCTGCCAATTCCAGGTTGGGAGATTCGTAAAGATGAGAGGGGGAAGTACCTGGGCAGGGGAGGGAGTTCAGTGGAAATATGATGTCGCTCTAGGACTTCCATTTTTTCCCTGGACTCAATAGTACACCATAGAGTCCAAATCTGCCACTTCCTCCAGAAGAACTAATTTCTGTAGATCAGTTGTAATTCTGTGAGATCTCCCGGCCCTACCTTGAGGTTGGTAATTCTAATCGCTGACCTCATTCCTAGAAAAATGAGGGTGCTCCTGGCCCCACACATTTGTGGGGAGAGGGGGTTGGCCTCCTTTCTTATAAAGGACTTGTGAATCCCACAAGTTTGAGAAATGCTGGTTTAGATCATGTGTAGCAAACTTGTGCTCTAGTTGTACCACCAAGCAGTTCGAGGAGAGGGACATTGGAAGGATGAGGGGGGAATGAACAAGAGAAGTCAGATGTTGAATCTCTTCCATCGTTGGGAAATTTTAAACACTGCTGTCTGGCTACTCCTCCTGGAGTTGAGCCATATAGAGAGGTTCCCATTTGGGTGTTTGTAGAACCTATAGTGACATGGGCAGTGATTAAAGGTGAGGATTACAGGAATGCTGGAGAGCATTTGAGAACTCTATAAGCATTCTGGTTGTCATCTCTGGACTAAGTACTTTTTTAGTGGTTCTAGGTGTGAGAGAGAAAACCATTGGGACTGGTATGTTCCATTTGATGCTACAGTGACCCATATGTTGAAAAAGCATTTACTCGGGGTGTGGGTGGGGGAGAGAAACAAGCAGGAAGGTGAAGAGTTTCTTATTGTAGATACACCTTCATCCTAACTTCTCCAAACAGAGGGGGATTTTACAACCCATGTCAAAAGTCTGAGATTTGTAACACTTTACTCCCTCTGCACCTGAGCCCCCTTAACCAAGTTCTGCTTTTCTCCTTATGTCGTTCCTTAGGCTACACTTTCTGACAATTACACTTTCCAGTCCTCATCTTACTGCCATTTTCCTCACCTTGGCAAAATAGTTCTTCATGATGCAGCGGTATAAAGCGAAACCACAAAAACCTGGAAAGGAGGTATTGTCTGGGAAGTCGGAGCATATCCACCCTAAGAGAGAGGCTAAGGTTTAGAAACAGGGCGCTTGGTAAATGCCTGCTGAACACTTAAATTAGTCTTGACTGAACCACTCTGCAGCACTGCCCCTATAATCACCAGAATGTTGATTATAGTACATGCCAAGAATATAAAAAAAGGCTCTCTCACCCCTTTCTTCTGCTAGATCAAAGATTAATGTAGTGTCAAGAAGGATTGCCAGTTTGCAACCTGGAAGTAAGCACTGTACCATTAAACCTCACAGTGCACTAGGAGATGAGGCTGTGGCTCATTGGTAGAGCATCTGCATAGCATGCAGAAGGTCCCAGGTTCAATCCCGGCATTTCCAGTTAAAGGGACTAGGCAAGGACGTGATGTGAAAGACCCCTGCCTGAGACCCTGGAGAGCCGCTGCCGGTCTGAGTAGATAATACTGACCAAGGGTCTGATTCAGTATAAGGTAGCTTCATGTGTTCATGAGGCAACTTTGGCTATCCCATCTTTTCTTCCCATGATCCAGTGTCTCTTTCTCTCTCTTCCCCACTATGAGCAAGATTCTAGGTGAGGAAGAGGACGGGCTGTGGGAGAGAAACAATTGAAGAAGCTGCAGCTGTGTAATGTAATTTAAAGGCACAGTGCCGGTCTCTGGTTTGTAACCTGGCAACCCTAAGCCAAAAACACTGCAGCAGAGCTTTTCGAAATGTTGCTTTCAGCCCATATTCTCGGGATGTGTTCTAAAAGCAAAGACAAACATGCCACACATTTTAACTGGAGAGAAGTTTTATTGTTCCGCTCTGTTTGTAAGTTTAAATTTAGTAATATATTGCTTAGGTTGCTAGCAAAAAGATCTGTGGCCAAGTAGGCACGGTAAAATACATTTTAATTAATTTGCAGGATGGCTAAAGTGTTGCAAAATCATTCAGGCTTTGCCAGGCTTACTTTAATTAGATTGCGGAGGCGTAGAGATTTCATAAAACGCTTGGCTTTGTTCTGGGGAAAGTTTTTTGCAAAGCTCACTTTGAAGTGTAGGAACGTTTGGTGAGAAATAATAAATTTTATCGCCTCACTTTGTTCAGGCGGCTGCTTCTGTTTAACAGAGGTACTTTAAGCCAGGAGTGTTTTGTGGCTCACATTGTAAACAGAAATATGTCCTCTTTAAAGAGAAGTAATACCCTTGCTCCTAAAGTATGTGGTAAGAGCCCTGTGGCGTAGAGTGGTAAACTGCAGTACTGCGGTCAAAAGCTCTGCTCACGACCTGAGTTCGATCCCAACGGAAGTTGGTTTCAGGTAGCCGGCTCGAGGTCGACTCAGCCTTCCATCCTTCCGAGGTCGGTAAAATGAGCACCCAGCTTGCTGGGGGTAAAGGGAAGATGACTGGGGAAGGCACTGGCAAACTACCCCATAAACATAGTCTGCCTAGTAAACGTCGGGATGTGACATCACCCCATGGGTCAGGAATGACCCAGTGCTTGCACAGGGGACTACCTTTACCTTTTAAGAACTACTTTGAGAGCTTCATAGGACTTCACTAAAGGTGGTCCTGCTAAGATGACACAGTCCCCAACTATATTTGGTTTGTTCATATGAACAGTACCTAATGAAATGCCAATTGCGCCAATATTCCTAATTACATTTCTGCACAGAGATGGCACGTATTTCTTTAATGTAGGCACAGGAAGGTCACGCAGTCTCTGTCTCTCCTTTCCTGCTGCTTCATTGGCCCTTCACTCACCTTCTGGCCCTTCTGCTGTCACCAAGAAGTTATTTTTGTCCTATGGCAAGTGGGAGAGGAGAGAAAGGCGACTGAAGGAACAGAAAAGGAAAGGATGCGGCTGTGTGTACCCTCGGTGTCTTGGAGCCATGAATGAGATAGGCACCATTTCTAGGGGAAAGCTCAGGATGTCTGGAAGCTTTGCTGGTCTTACCAAAATGCTTCCTGAAAAATTTCCAATACTTCTAAGTTCCACTCAATTTTTTTTTGCCTCAGACCGAATTTGATGGTAACTGCTGTTGCTCATGTGGTGAAGAGATCTGGCAGTCTTTTTAAAAAAAAAATCTGTCCCAAATGCCAGACAATTTCTCTCACCTGCCTCCCCCCATCACAGATTTGCCAATCTGGCTGGCATGGTTGGCTTTACCGTCAGGGATGACGCCATGGTTCTCATACCGATCCAGGGCTTGGATGGCGGGATCGTGGCAGCCAAGCACGGCTCTTCTGAAGCAAACGGCATGGACGACTCGACGAGCAGTAAGGGTTTGGAAAAAGGACTCGTACTCAACCTCAGAGAGTGGCATTCCAGCCAGTGAGAGGTTTTGAAGCAGTGCGTCACCAGTGAGAGGCCCTTTTGAGAATACTGTGTAAAACAACAGAGGCAAAGGAGTGAGCTAGTTAGGGCAATTAAAATAAGTTTGCAAGGCTGTATTTAACAAGGCTCTCATTGATCCGGTTTTGTTCCTCCGTTGGAAGTTTTGTTTATTAATCTTATTGTCACTCTTGGGGAGCAATTTTCTAGCTAGAAAGTAAGTCTCGTTGAACTTCATCTTCAAGTACTTCATCTTTAAGTACCTGAAGAGCTGTCATATAGAGGATGGTGCCGAGTGGTTTTCTGTTGCACCAGAAGGTCGGACCAGAACCAACGGGTTGAAATCAAATCAAAAGAGTTTCCGTCTAGACATTAGGAAGAGTTTTCTAACATTGGTTCTTGTAGGTTATCCGGGCTGTGTAACCGTGGTCTTGGAATTTTCTTTCCTGACGTTTCGCCAGCAACTGTGGCAGGCATCTTCAGAGTAGTAACACTGAAGGACAGTGTCTCTCAGTGTCAAGGGTGTAGGAAGAGTAATATATAGTCAGAAAGGGGTTGGGTTTGAGCTGAGTATTGTCCTGCAAAAGTATTGTCCTGTAAGTATCAAGATAATGTGCTAATGAGGGTATGGTATGTTAATATGGAACCATTGTATCCTGAAGTGATCTGTTAATGTCTGTAATCCAAAGCTAATCTGTATGGCTATTGTTGAATGTTGTCTTTGTCTGGAGGTTTTTCAGGGCAGGAAGCCAAGCCTTATTCATTCTTAAACTCTCCTCTTTTCTGTTAAAGTTGTGCTGATGTTTATGAATTTCAATGGCTTCTCTGTGCAATCTGACAAAATAGTTGGTAGAATTGTCCAGTCTTTCAGTGTCTTGGAATAAGACCCTGTGTCCTGTTTGTGTCAGTCCATGTTCAGCCACTGCTGATTTCTCAGGTTGGCCAAGTCTGCAGTATCTTTCATGTTCTTTTATCCTTGTTTGTATGCAATGGTTCCATATTAACATACCATACCCTCATTAGCACATTATCTTGATACTTACAGGACAATACTTTTGCAGGACAATACTCAGCTCAAACCCAACCCCTTTCTGACTATATATTACTCTTCCTACACCCTTGACACTGAGAGACACTGTCCTTCAGTGTTACTACTCTGAAGATGCCTGCCACAGTTGCTGGCGAAACGTCAGGAAAGAAAATTCCAAGACCACGGTTACACAGCCCGGATAACCTACAAGAACCAATGAACTCTGACCGTGAAAGCCTTCGACAATAGTTTTCTAACAGTTAGAGCGGTTCCTCAGTGGAACAGGCTTAGAATCATAGAATCATAGAGTTGGAAGGGACCACCAGGGCCATCAAGTCCAACCCCCTGCACAATGCAGGAAATTCACAACTACCTCCCCCCCCACACCCCTAGTGACCAGAAGATGGCCAAGATGCCCTCCCTCTCATCATCTGCCTAAGGTCACAGAATCAGCATTGCTGACAGATGGCCATCTAACCTCTTCTTAAAAACCTCCATGGAAGGAGAGCTTACTGTGGAGGGCCATGTTACTGGACATGGAGTTTGGGTCACTGGGGTGTGTGTGTGGGGGGAGTAGTTTGGAATTTCCTGCATTGTGCAGGGGGCTAGACTAGATGACCCTGGTGGTCCCTTCCAACTCTATGATTCTATGAACTATTTAAGCGCTGAAGTGTTAAGGATAGTTTCAAATTCCTGAACTGAATTGTACATTACTCTTCAGTGGCATTGAGCTTTTGAAATTAAAATCTACCCAAAGCACACACCTTAAAACAATTAAAAACAAAGTTAAAAGATGTACAAGACATAAAAACAGCAACTAAAACCTTGGTTAGGAAGCAGGGATAACGGAGGGAATGCCAAACAAACAAAAATGTCTTCAACTGCGTATCTCTCCCTGATGGTAGGCTGGAACATTTGTTCTTAGGAAATGATTAACCACAAAAAAGCCCTACACTTTAAGATGATTAAAATGATGGACAACCACTATCATGGTAGGTATAACTTTCATCCATGCCTGCATCCTGGTGGTATTTATGGCGCACTAAAAGGGGCAGGTCTTTCTTTCCCAGTTCTGAAGTACTATAGCAATCATCCTCATTTTCCAAGGAGGGAAAGATGGGGACTAGGTAGGATTGCCAACCTCCAGGTAATAGCTGGAGATCTCCGTCTATTACAACTGATCTCCAGCTGATAGAAATCAGTTCATCTGGAGAAAATGGCCGCTTTGGCAATTGGACTCTATGGCATTGAAGTCCCTCCCCTCCCCAAAAACCTCCCGCCAGTGGCAAAGAGGGAACTGGTAACCTTAGGACTGGATGACTTGGCTGTGCTCTAACTTTGCAGGCCACAAAAGGAGGGTAGAGTACAAATGTTCCAACTCACCAAGAACAATCAGGAGAACCTTCATTTCTCTGGGCCATCCCATCTTTATGGTTGGAACTGCTGAACACAGAGGGGTTTTTTTTAAAAAAGAAGAAAGAACCAGTAGAACCAATGAAGTTCTTCGGTTCGTTGTATCCTCACTTTATTCTTTTTGCTACTCAGTCCTCTTGGGGATCAAAGGAAAACAGCACTGAGTACCAAATGACAGCTGCTACAATGGCCTAGGTCACAAGAGGTGCTTTGTGTGACATCACTGCCAAGCAAGATTCTTTCCTTTTTCTCTTCACTGGCAAAGCTGTTTGACAGTCTCCATCAACCTGGGTGTTTTATATCATCCTGATTCCACATTTAAACATAATCAGTGAAGCATCAATCCATGACAACGTTTCTGGTCTTATTGAATTTGATGTACGAGCTGTGGAAAGCAGAGAGTTGCATATGAATTGGGTCTCAATCTCTGGATCAGGAAGTCAACGCAACTGGATGTCCATCCACCATATTTTCAGTAAGGCTTACAACCTTTAATTGGTTGAGTGACCTAAAAGCTTTTGTTGGTTGTCAGGGTTCAGCTTTAACTGGGCGACGGACAAATTTTAGCCATTCACTCTGAGAAATATTCATTTTTGGAGCTACTTTGGTTCTGTAGTAGTAGTATAGCAAGGAATAAAATAAAAGAAGAAAAGAAAAAAGAGTAAGCAACTAGCTAGGCAACTTGCTTATTCTTTCACATTTTTGATCCTTACTTCTCTCTCAAACCCCAATCACCAGTCTACCACTCTGTGCTTTAGCTGAACAAGAATAATACCCCCACTTCTGTTTGTCTGCAATGACATTTTATAACCCCTTTGATTTTTCTTTTCACTTGAAAATGAGATTTAAATAAGATAGCCTAAGTAGAAATTTGCATGGGTTTCAGGCTTTTACATGCAGTTGATGGTTATATGCATATGTATTTAAACATAGCTGATTTAAGAATATTGTTGTTAAAAGGAGGAACAATAATCTAAAAATATTTGGTCAGCTCATAGCCTTTTAAAAAGGTTTTTGATGAAGGTATGATAAAAGGTATGATCAATCACCTCTTTCCTTTACTAATACAGTTGCCAATGCCAGATTGGAGAATTCCTGGCGATTTGGGGGTGTAGCTGGGTATGGTGGGTTTTGGAGCTGGAAGGATCCTCAGCAGGATATAATGCCATAGACTTCATTCTCCAGGGGAACTGATCTCTCTAGTCTAGAGAGAAGTTATAATACCTGGAGATCTCCAAGGTCCACCTGGAGATTGGCAACCCAATATTAGGTTCTAGGCAAGATGACCCAACCAGAGGTGAACCAGTTTTTAGCACTATCTCTGCAACCTTTCACATTAGGGTTGCCAACCACAAGGTACTAGCTGAGATCTCCCGCTATTCCAATCGATCTCCAGCCGATAGAGATCAGTTCATTTGGCAATCGGACTCTATGGCATTGAAGTTCCTCCCCGCCCCAAACCCCGCCTTCACCAGGCTCTGTCCCAAAAATCTCCTGCCAGGGGCGAAGAGGGACTTGGCAACCCTATCCCACATCGCCGCTTAACTTCACAGTAGACTGTACCAGCAACAAGTGGCCAAGGGGACTATACCACTGCAGGGGGGATTGTCCCCTACATTAAAGCCATTCCCTTCCAGGAAAAAAAAGATTGTCACAGAGATTGTCACAGCACTTAATGAGTTGGACTAGGATCTTACTCTCTCTGCTGTGCTAGTTTTCAGGTGAGCCTATTCATTTATTTGTGGGTACACCTAATGTGGCACCCCCCTACGAGCAATATGGTAGTGCTGTCTGTTCTTTCTCCAACCTGTTTAGCAAGCTGAATGCAGCTGCAGCAAAGATGTTTGCTAACATAGTCCAAGTGGAGTCCAAGTCATCCGCCTAGAATCTAGTTGAACCAAGTACGGTGATCTTATAGTTCAGGTGGCCACTGGGTGTGGCCTTTGCTGAACCATTGCTGGTCAGAGAACCTCCAAGTAGAGTGAAAGTGAAACCAAGTGGAGCTGGCTTGGAGTCATTGTAGAGGATACTGTAAATTCTCCCTCCCCTGACAAGAGTTTGGCCTGTGGACTTTGTTGTCATATTCACCGGCTCTTCAGTCTGCAAAGTACATATGAAGAATTTGGTTGCAGTGGAAAAAGCTTTTGTTGGGTAAGAATGTATATATTAGGTTTGTTTTTTAAATAATTGAGGTCTTGAAATACTCTTAATAGTCTTAAAATAGTAAAAGTAACAATATTAGTAGCAGTAAAATATTTATATATACGTGTGTGTGTGTGTGTGTGTGTGTGTGTGTGGGTATACACACAAGAAAAGCCATGCTGGATCAGACCAAGGCCCATCAAGTCCAGCAGTCTGTTCACACAGTGGCCAACCAGGTTCCATCTATGAAGCCCACAAACAGGACAACTGCAGCAGCTCCATCCTGCCTGTGTTCCACAGCACCTAATATAATAGGCATGCTCCTCTGATCCTGGAGAGAATAGGTATGCAGTATGACTAGTATCCATTTTTACTAGTATCCATGAATACTCCTCCATGAACATGTCCACTCCCCTCTTAAAGCCTTCCAAGTTGGCAGCCATCACCACATCCTGGGGCAGGGAGTTCCACAATCTAACTATGCGTTGTGTGAAGAAATACTTCCTTTTATCAGTTTTGGATCTGCCACCCTCCAGCTTCAGCAGATGACCCCATGTTCTAGTATTATGAGAGAGGGAGAAAAACTTTATATATAATAATGGTAACACAGCCTGTTGTACTGGGACTCCAGATCCTGCCTAGCTAAGAGGCCATTGCCCACCGTTGAGCAGATCTTGAGCCTGTTAATCAAATTGGAGGCTTTACTGTTTCGATTTTCATTTTCAACTTGTCCAGGCTTGGGAAGTGCTTTGAAAAATCAGAATGATGTGTAAATGACTATTAAGAGTAACAGGGAAGGGAGATAATATTTGTAATATATTCGACAGTGAATTACAGGCAAAACGAATAGGCAATTGAATAGGTGAGGAGGAGGGATTCCAGCATACACAATACTGCATGATGTACTTTGAAACTTGGCTGTTCAAAGAGAGAATCATCTTCCTAGACGACAGGGGCCACCAATGGTTGTTTGATGGTCTAACCATGGAATGGTCTTCTTTGTGTTTCTCACATAGGATGCCTCAGCAGAGGTGGGAAACTTTTTCAGCCTGAGAGCCACATCTGGGTACGGGAATTGTGCAGTGGGCCATTAAACACTTTATAAATAGGCTGACCATACGTACCGTTTTGAAAGGGACAGTCCCGTTTTTATCATATTTCCCAGCCGTCCCGTCTTTTTAATTAAAATGTTGATTTTGTCCCTTTTTGCACCTCATTCCACTTTCAGTGTTTGTTTCTTTCAGTTCTGACATTTCTTATGCTGCATGCAGGCATGGCTGGGTAAATTCTCAGAAAAAGTGCTCCGATCGGGCTACACTAATATTACATAACCCCTGTCCTGTTTTCCCCATCCCAATGTCCTGTTTTTGTCTCATGGAAATATGGTCAGCCTATTTATAAATGACCTCTTCATGTCCAGTCATCAGAAATTCTCCATTTGTGGCAACAACTAACATTTATTGCATGTGGTACAACATGAAAACCAAATTTGCCCCTTCTATCGCATCTTCAAAATCTGCCTTCTGAGGCAGCCTCTTCCTCTGGGCTCCTCATAGAGCCTCTTGCTCCTAGCAGGCACAGAGAATCTATTGGGAGGGAGATGTGGCCCTCTAAAGTTACCTCTTTCCACACTTTTCATCCTAAGGCTGTGTTTAATCTCAATGTGACTTACTTCCTAGTAAAAATGCTTTAGATTGCACCCTTGCAGTATATATTGGCAACTTTTGGTTAGAGCAGCTCATCTGAGCTACATGAACAATTTTGGCAAGTCTTACTATTTTGTGGATTGGAGTTGGTTGTCTGACCATCTTCCTCAGCTGTGGGATTTTGTCTGCCAGGATGTGTAAGATCTCTTTTCTTCGCAGTTCCTTGCATTGCCATGCTCTTCTGGATGAAACAAAGATTACGGGCCTGTACGCAGAATTGCCAAAGCTCTGATAATGTGGATAAGCCAAAGGATACTAAAGAAGGTGAGGATCAAACGTAATCTGGTCAGAAATATCTAAAAATGAAATGCTAAGTTACTATTACTATTTACTATTATTGTTGCACATCCTGTCCTGTTGAAAGAACAATGATAAAGCACATTTCTCTTGTGGCTTTTTAATGTACTTAGCACCTTAGTTCTTTACCTGTGAGTGTGGCTGGCGAATACTTCAACATTAGAAGGTCCAAGCCCAGGAAATTTAGAGCATGGTTCCATTTCTGCTGACAACCCCCCACCCCCCAAGTAAAATAAAATTTTTACGATATGATCCTGAAAATACCTCTCTAGGAAGAACTAGCACTTGTGATGAGGAGGAGGGCAGGGATGGTGCATTACTTTGGACTGCAGCTTGGTGCATGAGTCAGTTTTCTTCTATCCATACAAAAAGTTCCCTGCATATGGAAAACTAGCAGGAACATCTTTTTTGTATACAAGACTATTCAATCCTGTGAGCCTCAGTCTGTAGCATTACAGCCCAGATATAGATTTACCCGCTTGGTGAGCTTTCTTTCTCTCTCTCCTTAATCAGCAGATCTTTTCAAGCTGATTTCCCCCCAGGCTAGTAAGAGTGTTCCTTCTGTCTGAAAAGTGGATTTAAAATGTAGCTATATGACATTTTATGATTCCATTATAGGCCTACTCTAGGGCATTCAGTTGATTGAAAGAATTTAACTGATTCATCATCTGCCTGTTAACATAACTAATTTAATTAACAAATTGTGTTAAAATGTTAACAGATCTACTCACAGCAAGGTCTGTGTGAACTCTGCTTTATATAGATTCTTAAACTTTTCTTTCTTCCCCTACGCACATATCTGCTTCCCCCCATACCCCATCTTCAGCAGACACTGAAGGGTGCCTCCTCCAAGTCCCGATAGTTCAGTCAGTTCTTAACATTTCAGGTCCACTGAGGAGATATCTGCAGTAGTAAAGAAACCTCACCCTTCTTTTGTCAGGGGCGCAAGTTCCATCTTGGCATAGTATTAATCACATATAAAAGCTGTACACCATGAGTGCGACATAGAAACAAATCTCTACAAAACTGACAGCGAAAAATAGAAAACCCATCGATTTAAAACTATAAAAAGAAACAAAATAGGGAACATTTACTCATCCTTAACTGTAGCATTAAGCGACGGCTCGTATGACTGAATGAACCATCATAGCTGTAGAGCTACAGATAGAAGAAGAAGAAGAGTTGGTTTTTTATATGCCAACTTTCTCTATTGCTTAAGGGAGAATCAAACCGGCTCACAATCACCTTCCCTTCCCCTTCCCACAACAGACACCCTATGAGGTAGGTGGGGCTGAGAGAGTGTGACTCTCTCCAAGGTCACCCAGTTGGCTTCGTGAGTAGGAGTGGAGAAACAAATCCAGTTCACCAGATTAGTCTCCACCACTCATGTGGAGGAGTAGGGAATCAAATCCTGTTCCCCAGATCAGAGTCCACCGCTCCAAAATACCACTCTTAACCACTACACAACCCTATTTCATATCATCTGGGGTCACCCCAAACACAGTGCTTTACACTTGAGGTGGTTCACGTGCTCCACTTCCAATCAAAAGGGTTCAGTAATCAGGCATAGATTCATGAAGCAGGGTACTTTCATGAGTGAAGTAGCCTTTGTGATATAGATATATTTAGGCAGTTATGTGAAATTAATAATGTCTGCCCTCTCTTTTCTGTCCTAGTGAGAAAAGTTGTGATTGCAAATGATGCTGAAGCAAGGCCTGGAGGGAATCTTCTTCCAGTTTCTGATCCAAGTGATGCTTCTGAGAACAGGTGCAAGTCCAAAAAGCAAGCCAAAATATATGTCACAAGGCAACAAGTAAAATACTCTACTTGCAAAACCCTTTTGGAGAAATGTGAAGACATCGTTCTGCACTTATCTGGTAAAACCGAACGGTGGAACAAACCGAGTGACCAACTTCAGAAAAACTGCACGGACAAAACACCTCATAAATGTAAGGAATGTGGGAAGTGTTTCAGTCGAAAGCATTACCTGATACGACATCAGCGATGCCACACAGTGGAGAATCTCGTGAAGTGTGCTGAATGTGGTAAAACTTTGTCTCGGAATGCAGATCTTGTCAAACATCAGAGAAGCCACACAGGAGAGAAGCCGTATCGGTGTCCTCAGTGCGGAAGATGCTTTTCTCAGTCGTCGAATGCCATTAGGCACCTGAGAACTCACACAGGAGAGAAACCATACAGATGTACAGAGTGTGGGAAAACCTTTAGCCAGAGTTCACACCTCCTTTCCCATCAAAGGAGTCACAGTGGAGAGAAGCCCTACTCGTGTGTTGACTGTGAGAAAAGATTCAGTGAAAAAGCATCTCTCCGTCTTCACCAAAGAATCCACACAGGAGAGAAACCCCACAAGTGCTTAGAATGTGGGAAGAATTTCCGCCTTCTGTCCACCTTCATTACTCACAGGAGAATCCACACTGGAGAAAAGCCCTATGGGTGTCATGAATGTGGAAAAAACTTTACTCATAAATCTGCACTTACTGTGCACTGTAGAATCCACACTGGAGAAAAACCTTATAAGTGTCCTGAATGCGGTAAATGCTTCAGTCAGAGTTCCTACGTTTCTGTTCACAAGAAAATACACGAGAGAAGCACTTAAGCAGTACTGCGAATATTGATTCCACCGTGCCAACTCCATGGTTGAGAATCCAGGAAGAATACCCATGTGAGTCTACAGAGGGCGGACAGATTTCTGCCATGAAAGAATTTTGGGAATCTACAAAGAGTTGCTGAGAATCTTTCCAAATGGATATTTATGGAAAGAGTATTTGAAAGCAACATGAATACTCAAAAATGTGAATGGTGGGAATAACTTCCATTTGTATACGTCTTTTATCATTGACGTGACTGTCTGTTGTAAGTAGGACTTAGTAGGAACCAATAGTGAGGGCTTGACTATTGGGTAAACTAACATTTGGATGGAGGGATTGGCTCAAGTAGGTAAGCTGCGTGTAAATCTGGATTTCAGAGCATAGTTTCTCTTCTATTCTTTGAGCAAAGTCTTTGTAGAACACAAGCACTTTGTCATAGCCACAACCTTAATAGGTTTAATGGTTATTCAGTTTACTCCAGGGAACCTTGACAGCTGTAGTACTGGGGAATAAGAATCTCTAACAGAAAATTCTTAGTTACTCAGTTGTAAATCCTATGATTCTTTGGGGCAGCCATGACAAGTAAATGGGTGTAGAATCTGTATAAAGTTTGTAGTGTACACCTTTAGTGAATTAGAGATGCTACCTGCTGAGTGAAACAAACATTCAAATATTAAACTTCTTGCCACTTGCTTAAAAATACTAGAATGTTTGGCTCCATTTGTAGCATAATGTTTAATATTTTAGAAGACCTCCTAAACCTGGATTTAGCCATATCTATCCAGAATAGCCTTATGTCATTTAAACTTGAGTTGATCTGGGTTTCCCCCCCCCCAGGTAGCCATTTGGAGTTAATTATCCATAAAGAGAATAAGTAAGCTAACTTGTTTGCTGCTCCGCCTGACATTCTGTGTACACTTGCTTGAAGATATGTCCTGCTGCAAGAAGTGGCGTGACAGCTGAGTCAGTATATGCACAGAATCAGGCTTAAATAGGCATAGTACTGTGACTGCAGGAATTAAGGAAGTTATTGGTTATATCATACCCCCTAAAATATTTTGCTGCAGTCCCAGTTGATGGGTCTTGATGCACCTTACTGTTGAGTTCTGATCTGGTGTTAGGTCTTGTTGTGTGTTGGACTCCTTGTTCATCGCTGTTGTTAGTAGTATGGTTGCACATTTAAAAATAAAACTTTGCTTTCCACCTCTACATTGTAACATGTCATAATTTGTCTTCGTAGATATTTCTGATATTGTTTCTGGGCATTTATTATATTTAGTGAGGAAATTATTGGAGATATGTATCAGTTAATATCAACGTTCTCCAAAATGACAAAGATAGGACATTTTGGAAGACATTGATTCATAGGGTTGCCTGAGTCGGAAGCGACTTGACAGCCCTTAACACACACACATTAGTTAATATAGCAAAATTGCACAAAGTTGACCAGTTGATTGTTTCAAAGTAGCTTCTCTGCCACAGAGCCCATTTCCCTAATCAAGGGGTCAATAATATTGAAGTGGGCTCACTTGTAGAGGACACATCTATAAAATACATGCTCAGTGGTTTCCAGCTCCCCTGTGTTACATGGGCAAAGTCTCTCCACCCTGGGGATCTTAAATCTCCCTTCTAATATGGCAGATGGTAGGGCTGCACATCTGGCCAGTGTATAGGCCCTCCTATGTGAGCTTTTGAGCTTTTCACTTAAAAATATATGTGTTATGGGTTCACACTTCATGTATCTTGGAAAGAGAGCTCTGACTCACGAAGCCTCTTGCTGGAATAAATTTTGTTTGCCATGAAGGTGCTGCTTGCCTTCTGTTTACATTTTCTTATACAGAGATCACTTCTGTACCAGATGAGGTGACTATATGTTGAGTTCACTTGCAACGCGTAACAACCCAACATTTGACCATTTTGCCAAAATGCACCAAAAGCGCTGTAAAAGCAGAAGGCTGGGATGGGACAGATGGAAAATAAGAGAGGCTGCAACCCTGAAAAAAGTTGTACAGACATATTGGTGCACATAAAACCCAACAACACAATCCGTGTAATATAGGGTTACCAGGTCTCTGTTCGCCACCAGCGGGAGGTTTTGGGGGCGGAGTCTGAGGAAGATGGGGTTTGGGGAGGGACTTCAATGCCATTGAGTCCAATTGCCAAAGCGGCTATTTTCCCCAGGGGAACTGATGTCGATGCGCATTACAAAATGAATACAGTCCTAGGTGAATGAATTAGTCTCATGGGTGTGGTCGGGGTGTACATCCGTCTTGGGCCACAAATTATTACATGCAATAAAGCCAAATTAATCCCAGATTTGGTTTTTTTTTTAAATTAAGTTATTTATCATCCACCTTTCTAAATTAGACTCAAGGTGGATTTATCAGTGTGAAGTCAAGAGGATGGGACATCCAATAACTAATGTAATTGGACGATGGTTGTTTCAGATTTATAAAAAGTGTATTAACCTGACATGTTAAACGATGCAGAAATTAACGTAGTAGGATAATGCATTCAGCAAGAGATCAGTTGTAATAGCAGGAGATCTCCAGCTAGTACCTGGAGGCTGGCAAACCTAGCGTAACACTTTTTATTGGACTATCCAAACGATTGCAAAAGCGACCTGGAGTCCAGTTCCTACTTTTTATATATATGTATGTTTATTAATTTTTATAACAAAACATAAAAAACAAACAAATACAATGAAATTAACATTAAAAAAATACAAAAAGAAATGATTGCAAAGGCGACCTGGAGTCCAGTTCCTACTTTTTATATATATATATATGTTTATTAATTTTTATAACAAAACATAAACAAACAAATACAATGAAATTAACATTAAAAAAATACAAAAAGAAATGATTGCAAAAGCGACCTGGAGTTCAGTTCCTACTGACCAGTAAATTCCACTGGCATCAGTGGGACTTTTAAGCCAGAGGAAAATAAAGAGGCAGGAAGCCCAACACGATTGTCCAGGGAGAGCCCACCCCCAACCACAGCAAAGCCACCCCGATTTGCAACTGATGCCGGGAAGGCCATGAATGAGCGCGCCCCTAAATAGACGTCAGTTTGCAACTCTGGGCCCTGATTGGATCGTGAGCGGCTCGACCGCAGCCGCAGGAAGGTTCTCTCGGCCAATCGAATGCTGGCGCGCGCCGGAAAGTTCTCAAACTCTCGCTACAGGCGGGCGGGCGGGGTTTCAGCGTCCTTTTCCTCTTCGCCCCAATCCCCCGCCCTTCGTGAGTAGGAGGCGCGTGACGCCGGCTCTGGGGGCGGGGCCAGCCGCCTTTCACTGTGGCGCCTGTTTCGAAGAGCCGCTTCGCCGTCGTTGAGAACGTCAAAGCGGGGCGGGGTGTCAATCGTGGCGGGGACACAGCGAGGGATGGCGGCCGGGAAGGGACAAGAAGGTGGGGTAGGTGACGTTTGCGAGGGCGATTCGTGGGGATCGTGGGGAGGGGAGGCGTGGGTGGCCGAGCCACGCGCCCGGCCTTGTTTCTCTTGGCCTTTTATTCATTTTAAACAGTTCTTTCGCCAGGAAGCAGCGGGGACTGGGCTACGGTGAGGTGGCTGCCGAGACGTGGGGGGAGCTGGAAGAATTGTAGTAGGTCCTATAGAACATCCAGCGCAATGGAGCATCTATGTTCAGAGGCAGTGTACCTCTAAATAACAGTTGCACAGGGAGAGCAGGGAGTTCGGGTTAGCTTTGGGCTGTTACCGCACTAGGTGTTCCCAGCGATGTATCAAGAGTTTGGAAATGTTATAAAAAAACATCGCTTTAAAAGGGTTTTTGGATGCCACGGCTAAAAAAGGGTGGAAGACGACTTCACAGCTAAAGAGGCCAAACAAAGTACGAACAGTATTTTTTATAGCAGTTTCAATCTCTGAATACATTGGTGGGAATACATAGAAAGTGCGAACAGTATTTTTTATAACATTCTCAAACTCTTAATACATCAAAATATTGTCGAAGGCTTTCACGGTCAGAGTTCATTGGTTCTTGTAGGTTATCCGGGCTGTGTTACCGTGGTCTTGGTATTTTCTTTCCTGACGTTTCGCCAGCAGCTGTGGCAGGCATCTTCAGAGGAGTAACACTGAAGGACAGTGTCTCTCAGTGTCAAGGGTGTAGGAAGAGTAATATATAGTCAGAAAGGGGTTGGGTTTGAGCTGAACCCCTTTCTGACTATATATTACTATATATTTCAACCCCTTTCTGACTATATATTACTCTTCCTACACACTTGACACTGAGAGACACTGTCCTTCAGTGTTACTCCTCTGAAGATGCCGGCCACAGCTGCTGGCGAAACGTCAGGAAAGAAAATACCAAGACCACGGTCACACAGCCCGGATAACCTACAAGAATCTTAATACATCGCTGGGAATACCTAGTGCGGTAAAAGCCTTTGGCTTCCGTGGCTCGTTTAAAGGCCCTCTGGGCACATCTGTTTGGATACTGTGGGAGACAGGAACTGCTGGACTAGACGGATCCAGAGGGACTTATTTTCCAGAGACTTAAAAGCACACTTTTCTGAAATGGGATCTTTAAACCCTTATTTATCGTTTTCGTCCTGATCTGCATAGCCCAGGCTAGGTGGATCTCATCAGATCTCGGAAGCTAAGCGTGGTCGGCTTTGGTCAGTACGTGGATGGGAGACCACCAAGGAAGTCCAGGGTCATGGCGCGGAGACAGGCAATAGCAAACCACCTCTGAACGTCTCTTGCCTTGGCAACCCCACGGGGTCGCCATAAGTCAGCTGTGACTTGATGGCAAAAACAAAATCAACATTTAGGATTGATGTGTGTGAGTGAGGAATCCCTCAAGCCAAGTTGCTCTAAAAACAAGGCTGACTTTCAGACCTGCAACTCCCCCCCCCCATATGAGCTAGAAATAAATGTTAGATATAATAAGTTAATAACAGCCATCCTCTTGGGCAAATATGGCACACCTGGAGTCCAAGTCATAAGATGTTCCCACTTTGGTCTTCACTATGGCTCCATCCCCATGTTTTGACGTGCTTTTGCCTTTGGGTTACAGAACCAGGGAGCTGTCATCAGCATGAACACATGAAGCTGCCTTCTACTGAATCAGACCCTTGGTCCATCAAAGTCAGTATTGTCTACCCAGACCGGCAGCAACTCCAGGGTCTCAGGCAGAAGTCTTTCTCATTACCTACTGTCTAGTCCCTTTAACTGGAGATGCCGGGGATTGAACCTGGGACTTCTGCATGCCAAGCAGGTGCTATACCACTGAGCCATGGCCCCTCCTCAATGGAATGGGAAAGACAGGCCAGAGTGGACCCGGCCTCTCTTTCTGCCATGGCTCTGGTTTCTGTTCAGGGGCAGCAAAAACACCTGCCCATACTACCTGTGTGAGTGTTCCCGTGGGTTGGTCACCTATGTAATGAAACAAGCCAGACTTTTTAATGTGAAAAGAGATTTTGTGTTTGAGAACGTGGGGAAGCATTCCAAAATACAACTATCTGAGCAGCTGTCTGGAACAGGACCGCCCAGAATTCTCTCCTCTCACTTTACCGGTTCAGTTTGTTTGAGCTGGGGCCAATTTAAACATGAAGCTGGCCTCAAGGAACACGACACAGGGGTGCGCTGGTAGCCCATGGCTGGCATGTTTAAATTAAGCCCTGTAGAATGGCTCTGAGTTGGTTTAATGGAATGAAATACATTTCATCACTGGTTGATGCTACACACATCTGGAAACATTGATAATTTCACAAAAATCACAAAATCATATAATATAATAATTGACCATTGGATAGCAGATGCTTGTGTAAGCAAGTTTCCATGTTACAAGACCCATGGTTTGTGTTAATAGTTTACATCTGGCCCCACAAGATATAAGATTTTCTGGTTTCAGATATAAAATACCTTGTAAGGCTTATTCCTGGATGTCTTTTTAATAATCATGTTTTGTATTTATGACCACTGAGGAAGGCCCAAGAGGCCACAACGCCTATGGTCTTATATTGGTCATTTGTAATGAGTATATCCTCAACTGTGTTTGGTATCTTTGTAACAGTTTATACTGGTGGTTTTATATGTAGCCTGTATTGCAGGCCCAGTGTTTTTAACAAACTTATTATGTATATAATATAGTTATTTTGTTATAGATTTTATAGTTTCCAGCTCAACCTTTGAGATTCCCTGTACTTTTCTGGTTGAGTGCTTTCCCCCCTTCTTTGGTGTTTAATAGAATGAAGTCCTGCAGGCATTCAGCACAGTCACTGTTCGATATAGTTGGTTGAATTTAATTTGGACAGCTTCAGTTGTGGGCATTATGAGAGTGCCAGCCTCGCTAGGAGATAATTCCTGATGCTCATTGTAACATTTTCTTGTGAGCTTGCCTTTGTGAAACGATAAATATGCATTCAATAAGGTAAGACATAATTATGTGCATATGGGTGCCTTTCCCATTCCAGGAGATAGCGGAGGAAACCCAAGGAACAGCCAAGATGAAATTTCCATTTCCTTATACACCATATCCCATTCAAGAAGAATTCATGGCTAAACTTTACCAGGTCTTGGAAGCTGGAAAGATTGGTATATTTGAGAGCCCGACTGGGACAGTAAGTCTATATAAGATCCATGTGGCAGAAAGAAGGAACGCTGTGAGATCACTGGAGACTTGGGCTTGGTTCACACATATATGCAGGAGAAAGAGGTGGTAGGGCCTTGAGGTAGTTGAATGGATTGTACCATTCAGACTTGAAGGGGTGGATTCCAGCCTTGAATGTTCCTTTGCAAACCCCATGCAGATACTAACTTAGCACAGCATTTTCTGCCCCTCTCTTCGCTGGTAGGGCTGGTTATCTTTTGCAGGGAATTTTTAACAGATGGGCATAAAAAAAAATGACTGGTTTCAATTTAAATTAACAAGATTTCCAGCAAGGGCTTCAATTATTTCAGGGTTTAACTTCAAAACTTCTGCCCAATGTAAACTCTTATTCATAAGCCATATAAAGTGATCATGAAGAGTGTACCTGAATCTGTGCACTGTGACATTCTTTGACCATTGACAAAGATTGCAGGTAGCCTGGTTGTTCCAAATAAAACATGGGATGCATGATCTTCTGCCTGCAGTGTAAAGTGGTACATCTGCAACCTCATTCTTCTGAAAGTGCTAGCCAGACTCTGTGGCAGCCCAAGAGGGGTGGGTATGGGGAGGGGAGAAACAGTGCTGGGTTGGTCATTTGGTTATATTTCTGGAAGTTGTTGCTGATGCCCAGGTGTATAGCCAGCTGGCAGATACCTTATTAAAAATTATTGGGAACTTTTGCTTTACGGAAATGGTTTTTTGCCTTTCTGTCCATTCTCGAGCTATTTCCCTTTTGATCATTATTTCTAGGGCAAATCTATGAGCCTTATTTGTGGCGCCCTCACGTGGCTCCGAGATTTTGAAGGAAAAAAGAGGCAGGAGGAGGCCCGGCTGCTCGCAGCTGAACTTGGAGGGAAGGGTACGGCAGAGCAGTCTGAGAAGGGCAGCCCGGAGTCTGCGGACAGTCAGGTGTCTTCAGCAGAGCCCGACTGGATTGCCCAGTTTGTGCAGAAGAAGGAAGAGCGAGAAACGGCCCACAGACTGAAGGTGAAAACAAGTTGCTTGTTGTATACAGCAGGGCCATCCTTGAGCCACAAGGAAATGCGGGCTATCAGTATGTTAATAAATAATTAAAATATTTTTTATTTTAGAGAGCCAGAGTGGTGTAGTGGTTAAGAGCGGTGGTTTGGAGCGGTGGAGTCTGATCAGGAGAACTGGGTTTAATTCCCCACTCCTCCACATGAGCGATAGAGGCTAATCTGGTGAACTGGGTTGGTTTCCCTACTCCTACACATGAAGCCAGCTGGGTGACCTTGGGCTAGTCACAGTTGTCTTAGAGCTCTCTCAGCCTCACCTACCTCACAGGGTGTCTGTTTTGGGGAGGGGAAGGGAAGGTGATTGTAAGCCAGTTTGATTCTTCCTTAAGTGGTAGAGAAAATCGGCATATAAAAACCAACTCCTCTCCATAAGAGGAAGGGTGTCCCTATAGAAGCCAGGAATGTAGAAAACAAACCACTTTGAACAACCCCAATCTGCCAGGTTTTACCAAATGTTTCATATGATGCACCACATATTTTAGGCTGCCCTTTCCGTATTTCAATTTTAAAAGTTTTTCCCCTCTTTTATTTGAGACATATCACTTTATCTGTTAAGATACTTGTTTACCTGGAATTAAGGATGAACAGATAGATTCAGCCCCTGATGAATAGCCAAGAAATAATGTGGTTCTCTTCCCCATTGCGCCTTTGCTGCTTCCCTGTCAAACCTTATGCCAGTCCTCTGTACCTGCTCACTTTGACCACTGGGTAAATCATCTGCCTAGTACATTTGTATCACATCCTTCCTCCAAAGAGTTCAGGACAGTATGCATCGTTGTCCCTTCTTTTCATCCCCGCCACATACCTATGGGGTAGATTAGGCTGAAGGAGAGTGATAGTTACAGAGTCACCCAGCAAGCAGAGTAGGAATTTGAATCTGGGTCTCCCAGATCCAGTTTGACACTGCCCACTACTCCACGTGGTTTTTTAAGGTAAGGAATCAGAGATGGGAAAACCTATAAAGTGTCTGGAGTAGTTTGCCAAAGATTCTCTACCACCTGGGTGCAAACTGTTGTTTTTTAGCATAGACTGCAGCTATTGCTAAAACCTAGATGCAATAGCAAGGTCTGGGGACATGTATAAGCATTTAAGAAAGGCTAAAATTGGTATTTGGGTGGTAAGGGGTGGTTCTAATGTGTCTAGAATTGGTAATGGGCACAGAGGCTGCACTGCTGTTCCAGTTCATGTTCCAAGGAAGAAGAGTGGGTTTCTATACCCCGGTTTTCTCTACATTTTTAAGGAGTCTGAAACCTGTTTACAATCTCTTTCCCTTCCTCTCCCCACAACAGACACCCTGTCAGGTAGGTGGGGCTGAGAGAGTTCAGAGAGAACTGTGACTAGCTCAAGGTCACCCTGCAGGCTTCATGTGGAGCAGTGGGGGAACAAACTTGGTTCACCAGATTAGAGTCTGCCGCTCATGTGGAGGAGTTGGGAATCAAACCCCGTTCTCCACTGCTCTGAACCACTACACCACACTGGCTCTCGTTAGTTAATCTATAATGACTGTGGCTTTATTGTAGGACGAGCAGGTCAGGAGGAAGAAGCGAGAAGAACGGCTGGAGCAAATTCGCCACAATGTGCAGCTGAAATACGCATCTAAAAGGAAGGTGAGCTGCCTCAGTCCTCGGAGACATTTTTGTAAATCTCTGAATGTCTCAGTGTAGTTGCTGGAATGTTACATTGCCCAAGTTTGCCTAGAATTAGGAAATCAAATTCCTGGCTCATCATTTAGCATGCCCCATTTTATTGTGGGCCCTGACTTGGATGGCCCAGGCTAGCCTGATCTCATCAGATCTCAGAAGCTAAGCAGGGTCGGTCCTGGTTAGTACTTGGATGGGAGACCATCAAGGAATACCAGGGTTGCTATGTAGAGGCAGGCAATGGCAAACCACCTCTGAGCGTCTCTTGCCTTGAAAACCCTATGGGGTTGCCATAAGTTGGCTGTGACTTGACGGCACATTTTATTGTGGGGTATATGATAAAACCACAGTGAAGACTGCAAACAGGTAACAAGTTGCATCCAACCAGCTTTTTCATCCCCTTTAACTACCAAAAAGACCATGCTGGGGATTATGGGACTTGTATAGGTAATAGTCATGTTGGGATGGTGACTGTAGTAATTAGGGGAAAAACTGGCCGTCTCAAACCCAATGTTATACATCCCAGAACCAAATCTGGACTCAATCAAGTATAAGCCTACTGTCCAAGAATTTCCATGCTTGCTTTGAGACTGAGAGCTGATCTAGTTTAGCATTTTTTCTGTCTGCGCTCTGTGATGGATCCACAGCGATCTGTGTCTTGCGAGGTGGTAGATGAACTATGTGGACTGAAGCTCTCTAGGCTTGTGTGCAGAGGTCTGACTGGAGAAGTTGGCTGCTGGCTGGAGAAGTTGCCTGCCGGCATCACACTCTTCGCTGTGGTTTTCTGAGGAGGAGTTGTTGAACTGGGGATGGAGGCCGAGTAGGAGGTTCACAAGACTTCTGTGTCTCGTAGGATGGTGAGCTGATTGGCTTAGGGTGAGTGATGGTTGCATTGTGCTGATTTCAGAAGACGGAGGAGGAAGAGATGGAGCATCTGCTGCAGCTCAGCAAGGACATCTTGTCGGACCAGGGTGAGTTGGGTGGCTTGGAGCCACTGGATCAGAATGAGGAAGAGCTGATCCTTGCAGAGTACGAGAGTGACGAGGAGAAGAAAATGGGCAACAGGTAAGAACGAGAGTGGCGCGATCAACTGATGAGGTGTGCCTTCCCTTGCAAGGTTTTTTTTTTAAAGATTGAGGCAGCACCTTCCTTGATGTAGGATAGTCCTGCCTTAGGACATTGGTTGGCCTAGGCTGGGGTCAGAATTATAGCGGTTTTCCTGCTTTCTGTCTTAGATTAAGCAAAGAAGAAGATGATGACAATCTTGAGGAAGAGCACGTAACTAAGGTAAAGTCTTTAGGAACATCTCCAGCATGGTGTAGTGGTGAAGAGCGGTGGTTTAGAGCGGTGGACTCTAATCTGAAGAACCGGATTCGATTCCCCACTCCTCCACATGAGCGGCGGAATCTAATTCGGTAAACCGGGTTGGTTTCCCCACTCCTCCACATGAAGCCAGTTGGGTGACCTTGGGCTAGTCACAGTTCTCTTAGCATTCTCTCAGCCCCACCCACCTCGCAGGGTGTCTGTTGTGGGGAGGGGAAGGGAAAGTGATTGGAAGCCAGTTTGTGATTGGAAGCCAGTTTGATTCTTCCTTAAAAGAAGATTATTTTGATTCTTCCTTCCGTACCTTAAAAGGTACAGAAAGTCAGCATATAAAAACCAACTCTTCCTCGTCCCCATCCCTACACAAATGTGGGGTTAAGGTTGTCTAAGAGCAGCATTGCAAAATCATTTGCAGGGAAATGCCATGATGGGGGGGTGTAAGTTCCTTATTTTTTCCCTTTAGCCACATTTATGTATTACAACTCTCTAACCCCCTAGGCTTGGAGTATATAAAATATACGCTCCCTAGGCTTGGAGTGTATAATATTATGTTACGTTAGGTTACGTTTTCCAGGGCATAAGTTTTCAGGAGTCTAAGCTCCCTTTGTCAAGCTTGCTCTGGAAATCTTGGTCTCTAAGGTGCTGCTGGGCTTGAATCTTGCTCAAGTACAGGTGGAAGATTCTTAGGTTTCGAAGGCTATTCAGGAGCAGGCTGCTGCAGAGGCCTTTCCGTCCCCACTATTCATGTTGCTTCAGACATGTCATTCCTGCATTACCCAGAATAAATGGCTGCGAACCGGTTTGGGTCTCCCATTGCATTTCTTTTCTGTCTCTGTTTTCCCAGATCTACTACTGCAGCCGGACACATTCTCAGCTGGCCCAGTTTGTGCACGAGGTCCAGAAGAGCCCCTTTGGCAAGGAGACCCGGCTGGTGTCCTTGGGATCCAGGCAGGTATGCAGCTCTGTGACATTCCAGAAAAGGGGCTCACCTGCGGCTTAGGGTGGAGGTAGACGGGAAACTGAGCAAGACGCTGCATCCCAAAACATCAGCTGGGCGCCCAGTTCACCTCCCTCTTTCTGTAATATCAAGGAGATGTGTTGTTGTCATGTTGTATACAAACACACATGCACAGCAGCCAATGGTATGGGGAAACTAATGCTGATGTGAATTCAACTTGATTCCATCCTCAGAACTCCCAACGTAGACATTTGCGTTAAGAGCGGTGGTTTGGAGCGTTGGACTCTGATCTGGAGAACCGGGTTTGATTCCCCTCTCCTCCACATGAGTGGTGGAGGCTAATCTGGTGAACTGGATTTGTTTCCCCACTCCTACTTATGAAGCCAGCTGGGTGACCTTGAGCTAGTCACAGCTCTCTCAGCCTCACCTATCTCACAGGGTGTCTGTTGTGGGGAAGATGATTGTAAGCCGGTTTCATTCTCCCTTAAGTGGTAGAGAAAGTCGGCATATAAAAACCAACTCTTCTTCTTCTTCGACACTCAAGGCAGATTACAAAACACAGAAAGCAATTTAGGTCAGACAGATTAGACATCTAATGAACAATGGAATACTACTAGGATTACAGAATTAGAAAACAATGCAGAGAACTGGGCAAGACAGAGGATTACAAAAGTAAAAAACTGTGCAGTAAATTCAAGACAATATATGCAATAAACTGTTAATAGACTACAATCCTGTCCCTTTATAAAAGTACCCTTCTGGTCTGTTACATTACACTACAACTGTAATCACTGTATAAAAATGCCCTCCTGAACATCTCTTGTTTTGCACATTCTGTGGAACGACAGAAGTGTGGGAGCCTTCCTGGCCTCCTGTGGCCGGCCATTCCACAAAGTGGGAGCCACCACAGAGAAGGCACGTGAACTGCATAAGCTGCAGTCAAATGTAAAGAGAGTTTAAGCAAATCGTTTTCACAGTGAAATAGCAGTAAAAGGTTAGGTGATACTGACAGTTGTTGTTTATTTGGTTTTGTACATTCTAGGATGCAAACTGGAATTTAATTAAAAAGAAGGGGGTTGGGCAGTACCTCTGGGAATCCACATTGTGTGCCAGAGATCAGCCTTCCCGGATGGGGTCGTACTTATTCAACATCTGCGGTGCCACAGCCTTCATCTTGGCTTTGTGATTCAGTAAACACAGAGGGCCCTTTAGAATGCAGGCTGATTCCAAATTGCGTTCCATCAGGCCCATCCTGAGTCCATGTGGGAGGGAGGGCACTTAAATGTGCTGTGGTTAAGTGTTGTCTGCTTTCATGTATCTGTCTCAGAACCTGTGTGTGAACGAGGAGGTGCGACGGCTGGGAGCTGTTCAGCTTATCAATGATCGTTGCATGGAAATGCAGAAGAATAAACATGGTATGACGGAGTTTGGGTGGGTGGGGGAGGAGAGGCATCACACCCTTGGGGAGGGGCCCTGACTCAGTGGTAGAGGATCTGCTTGGCATGCAGAATGTCCCAGGTTCAGTCCCTGGCATCGCCAGTTAAAGGGACTAGGTAGGTAGGTGGTGTGAAAGACCTCTGCCTGAGACCCTGGAGAGCTGCTGCCGGTCTGAGTAGGCAATACTGACTTTGATGAACCAAGGGTCTGATTCAGTATAAGGCAGCTTCATGTGTTTGTGTGTTCAATAAGCTGGATAATAATTAAGGAGGGGGAGTCAGGTACGAATGTGTGAAACAAACCATATATCAACTGTTACCCAACAAATATGGAATTATTTTCAAAACTCACAGTAATGCATTCATTATATACATGAATAACAATTCAATAATATACATTATTATCAATTCAATAATATAGTTGCAAATCAAAGGCAGTATAAGGCAGCTTCATATGTTCATGTATCCACGTCAATGTTCTCTATTCTGACTGGCAGCATCTCTTCAGGGTCTCAGGTAGAGGCCTTTCATATCACATATTTATCTGATTTTTTAAAAAAATTGGAGATGCCAGGGATTGAATTGAGGATCTTCTGCATCATTAAGACTAAAACTGTCAGCCTCAAAATGAGATGGAGGATTTGGAAAAGAGAGGAATGTGAGTAACTGAAGGACAGTGTCTCTCAGTGTCAAGTGTATAGGAAGAGTAATTCTGACTATATATTACTCTTCTGACTATAGATTACTCTTCCTACACACTTGACACTGAGAGACACTGTCCTTCAGTGTTACTCCTCTGAAGATGCCTGCCACAGCTGCTGGCGAAACGTCAGGAAAGAAAATACCAAGACCACGGTTACACAGCCCGGATAACCTACAAGAACCAATAAAATAACAATTTGCACCAGGAGAACTAATAACTTTAGCACCTCCCCTATATAAAAATGTGTACGCATTTATTGTATCGGAACAGTCATTATAATAACTAATCACTAATTAAGTGCTTCCAGTTCATCTGTTTTTAGCATGTCAGATAAAAGAATAATAAAATAACATATTGTCGAAGGCTTTCATGATCAGAGTTCATTGGTTCTTGTAGGTTATCCGGGCTGTGTAACTGTGGTCTTGGTATTTTCTTTCCTGACGTTTCGCCAGCATCTTCAGAGGAGTAACACTGAAGGACAGTGTCTCTCAGTGTCAAGTGTATAGGAAGAGTAATTCTGACTATATATTACTCTTCTGACTATAGATTACTCTTCCTACACACTTGACACTGAGAGACACTGTCCTTCAATGTTACTCCTCTGAAGATGCCTGCCACAGCTGCTGGCGAAACGTCAGGAAAGAAAATACCAAGACCACGGTTACACAGCCCGGATAACCTACAAGAACCAATAAAATAACAATTTGCACCAGGAGAACTAATAACTTTAGTACTAAGATAATGATGGGTGTATGTACGTATTATGATATAGATGCTTGGACACAGACATATCTTTTCACTCTTAATTTTCCCCCTTCCCATTTTCTTTTTCTGTATCCTCTATATAAAAATAGAATTATTAAAAAAGAAAAAAATCCTCCATCTCATCTTGCTTATCTGAACTCAGGTCATGAGGTCCAAGTTTGGCTTGGGGCAAACGCCTGGTGCACATTTGGCTTTTTGAAGTGCCAGGCACGCACCCGTGGCGCTTTAAAAATAAGTAAAAGACAGGGTCCCTGTCCCAGCCCAGGTACATATATTTGATGTTGATGTGTGAATACGTGTGCTTTTTTTGATCTTTGGCTCTCATACCTTCTTCCCTCTGACTTCTTTGCCTTCAGAGAAGAAGAGTGCAGAAGAGGAGGTGGAGAGGAAGAAGAAGCGCCTGAGCCGAGCAGCGTGTCCGTTCTACTCATATGAGAACATGCAGTTTCTTCGGGACGAGGTTTTGGTGGAGGTGAAAGATATCGAGGAGCTGGTGGCCCTGGGGAAGGAAGCCAAAGCCTGCCCGTACTATGGAAGCCGCTTTGCCATTCCGGCTGCTCAGGTAGCTGGAAGTAAATCGATGTCTAGCGCTCGAAAAATGTGATCTTGGAATCGTCTCCCAAGTGACACTTAAAATCCCCATCGCTGTTATGAGAGCTTTCGCCACTCCTGCACATGAAGCCAGCTGGGTGACCTTGGGCTAGTAACACTTTCTCATCCCCACCTATCTCACAGGGTGCCTGTTCAGGGGAAGGGAAGGTGATCGCAAGCCAGTTTGATTTTTCCTTAAGAGGTAGAGAAAGTCGGCATATAAAAACCAACTCTTCTTCTTAACTCGGAATCTCAGCAGTCAAGAAAATAAAACACCAACTAAGGAGGGTGTAAAGGGCTACAGGGAAATGTTATGGGGAGGAATTAGTCTCGGCATACCTTTATAGGCACTGAATAGAGCACTGTATGCCAATAAAGGTCTTGAATTGAATTGAACTGAATAGAGCACGTATGAGGGATGAAGGGGGCTGCACTAATTACAATACAGACGAGAGAGAGAGAAATCCAAACGAGTAAAGGAAAAAAAATCCTGACGTGACTCACTGTACTTTCCCCCAGTGCACATGGTACTTTCTCATTCCTTAGATTTACAGCATTGGGGCAGCCCCCACCCCCATGCCGAGGTTAGGGATGCTACCTTGATTGGCATTTCCCCCTCGGACAGGGAAGGGGCCAGCTAATGCTGCCCTGAGGTTTTGGGGAGGAGGAAGTTTGGGGATTCATCCCTTTCCTGAGAAGAAAAAGAGTTGGTTTTATATGTTGACTTTCTCTACCACTTAAGAATCAAACCGGCTTACAATCACCTTCCCTCCCCCTCCCCACAACAGATACCCTGTGAGGTAGGTGGGGCTGAGAGAGTGTGACTAGCCCAAGGTCACCCAGCTGGCTTCATGTGTAGGAGTGGGGAAACCAACCCAATTCACCAGATTAGCCTCCGCCGCTCATGTGGAGGAGGGGGGAATCAAACCTGGTTCTCCAGATCAGACTCCACCACTCCTAACCACCACTCTTAACCACTACACCATGTATCCGTTAAGCAGATGGAGGCGGTTTCTGAATCCAAGAGGCTGGTGGGATGCTCTGAGCCTCTGGGGAGCTTATCTCAAGGAAGGACAAGGGAAAACAAGACCCAGGTGGGGAGGGTGACTGTGAGGGCCACAGCTCACGACACCTGTAAAGTCCCATTTCTCTCTCGCAGCTGGTTGTGTTGCCCTATCAAATGCTTCTGCACGAAGCCACCAGAAATGCATCTGGGATCAAACTGAAGGATCAAGTGGTGATAATTGACGAGGCCCACAACCTGATAGATACCATCACCTGCATCTACAGCGCTCAGGTTAGCGGTTCTCAGGTGAGTTGGTCCTGATGGCCCCTGCTGTGACGTTTTGCCAGAAAACCTTCAGATTGGAAAAAGGTGGGTTTGGGGGGGGGGGCAAAATGCCTAATTCCTACTTTTTGTTTCCATTGTAGCTGTGCTGTGCCCATTCCCAGCTCTCACAGTACATGGAGCGGTACAGGTGAGGATATTCCCAGCTAATTTGTGCATCCTGAAGAGCCTTTCCTATGCTAGCAGTAGAGACCCAGCATGGTGTAATGGTTAAGAGCGGAGGTTAGGAGCAGTGGACTATAATTTGGAGAACTGGGTTTGATTCCCCACTCCTACACATGAAGCCAGCTGGGTGACCTTGGGCTAGTCACAGCTCTTAGAGCTCTCTCAGCCCTACCCACCTCACAGGGTGCCTGTTGTGGAGAGGAAGGGAAGGTGATTTGGTTTCCCCACTCCTACTCATGAAGCCAGCTGGGTGACCTTGGGCTAGTCACAGCTCTCTTAGAGCTCTCTCAGCCCCACCCACCACACAGGGTGCCTGTTGTGGGGAGGGGAAGGGAAGGTGGTTGTAAGCTGGTTCGATTCTTCCTTAAGTGATGGAGAAAGTCGGTATATGAAAACCAACTCCTCCTCCTTGCAGTAAATTCTAATAAGAATTGATTAGTAGGAACACAGTAAAGATGGTATTGCACCAGTAATACTTGGTTGCATATGACATTATTTACCCGGTGGTATCACCCTCTTGTAATTTGCCTTGGCAATTCTCCCACCCAGCCCAGAATTAAGGCTGCGTTCCATTGTGAGCACCATTTGATCATGGAGTCTTGGCCCTCTCTTTCATAGGAAACGCCTGAAAGCCAAGAACCTGATGTACATTAAACAGATTATCTTCTTGCTGGAGAAGTTTGTCACTGTTCTTGGAGGTAAGGGTGAGTTGAGGTTGGCTAAATCCCACCTTGGCTGGGAGCAGGTCCCTTCTGTTTTTAGAACTGCTGCTTTCCCCCAGAGATACTCTGTACATTTTGGGCTTCAAGCAGATCACATTCTGAGATGTGGAGGGGCTGCCTCAAGGTAGGAAAGGCTGTGATTTGGTTTCTGCTGTTATTTGGGCCATAGAAACATCCATTGCTCTTGGAGCCTTTGCATTTTCCTGACTGAGCAAGGCAGATCAATGGATTCCAGAAATGTGGAGCAGGGCATGAACAGAGGGGAGGAGTTCTTACTACCTGGCCTTATTTCTCCCCTTTCCCCATCCCAGTCCTACTCTAGGCTCCACCTTCTCCAGTACATCTCCCATAATTGTTCCTTGACTATTCTAACTGGTTCAACATATGATAGAAAATATCCCCTTGGGGTTATAGAGGCAGAGGAAAGTGAGGGGATGGCTCGGCTCTTGAGCTCCACAAGTGGTAGATTCCAAGAAGCTCAGATAAAGAAATGGGAGACTCCTATTGGGTGCTACTTTTTATACCCTCAGGTGAGGATCTAGTTCTAAGCAAACTGACCAATCCCAGTGGTCTTTCCCTTTTATCAAAGAGAGCTTTGCTTCCTGGAAACTCTCCCAGCGTTTTTCCCGTGTCTTCTGAATGCTGTTTCTGGCGGCATCCAGAAAATGTGGGGGGAAAGTAGGGGAAACACAGGGAGAGAGTGAAGTGACTTCTAAAGTTCGGAAAAGACATGTGTAATGAAACCGAAGCCCCGAAGTAGTCGGAGCGTGATTGCCGCAGAAACAACCCGTGCATAAAAGGCCCTAGTTCTGGTACAGCCTAATGTTTCCAGTTACCTCTTTCTGTGCCAACTCTCCTTCCTTTCTGCCACCTCCGCCTCCTTTAATTCACTTCTCCCCTCCTGTCATCAAGTGATCACACCTGTTCCTTGCCACCCTTTCATTGGTCGTTTATGCCTGGGAGTTTTACCTGAGGTTCGTTGCTCACTGGACCCACACTTTCCTGTTGGGAATCTATGCACCAGCAGCCTCCAAGCTCAAATCAAGTCCCCGCCCCTTTAAATGCTGCTTTGTAATTGGCTTACTTTGTAGGGCTTACTGTGAGAGAAAATCCCCTCCCCCTAATCCCAATTGCTGCATAAAAAAGCATTTTAAGAACAAAAAACGGAGCAATCTGAAAGGGAGTGGGAAGAAATCCAAGCCTCGGTTTTAAAAAGCCTTTCTTCTGCTCAGAAAGAGCTCCCAGGAAGCATGTGCATCCCCGCCTCTTTACACACTGCGTTGTAATTGGCTGTGAGAGAAACCAAGCTTGCGTGTCCCGCACTTTGCCTTGTGCACAGGGATTTCACCTGGGCTGAGCTCAGGGGAGAGGGAATCGGGTCAACAGAGGAACAGGAAGTGTGGGGATTTGTGAGCGCTGGCAGCAAGGTCATCTTTAATGGAGGGCAAACTCATGCATAACTTCAGGGAACAACCAAGACAGACCAGGGGTGAACGTGAGTGAAAATACCCATGCATAAACGACCATTGCCAGATGTGGGCTACTTCAGTTTTTTGGGCTTTCCCTCAAAAGCTAAGATCCTTGTTCTAAACAGGAGACTAAAACTATGCTTTCAGGGATACTATAAAAGAAATATTGTTTGCTTTGGATATATTTTATACAAGCCTGCCAACTTTACTCAATTTACTACCTGTTTAATGAATCCAGTTGAAAAAAAATGTTTTAAATAGGCATTGCAATTAGAGAAGCAAATTAGAATTTGTAGTTAGTGAAAGACTGTACAGTCATGAGCATGAACAGGAACCTCTCTTTCTAAGGAGTGGATCTGTGGCCAGGATGCCAGAGGCTACAGTCAGTAATTCAATCTCTGGTTGGACACCCCCAGTACAATCTGGGCAGCCCATTCCTGGAGGGTGTGTGCGTGTTGATCTGCGATGGCCAGGAGCAGCACAGCCACACTGCCTCCTCAGAGGCTTCCTGGCTGCCACGGAGGGGGAAAAAAGCTTTTTTTTTAAAAGAAAAAAAAAGGGGGGAATGCCCCATTGCAAACAGCGAGACTGCAGCCCAAGGGGGCTTTACTGGGGTGAAAGGGGTTAGGAAGCTGACTAATGTCAGCTCCACCTCTGGGAATGCCCCAGGAATTATGAACACATGAAGCTGCCTTCTACTGAATCAGACCCTTGGTCCATCAAAGTCAGTATTGTCTACTCAGACCAGCAGCGGCTCTCCAGGGTCTCAGGCAGGGGTCTTTCACATCACCTACCTGCCTAGTCCCTTTAACTGGAGATGCCGGGGATTGAACCTGGGGCCTTCTGCATGCCAAGTAGATGCTATGCCACTGAGCCAGAGCCCCTCCCCAAATGTCCCCCCAGTGCCGGTGTGGCCCGCTGCTTCTGGGATTTAGGTCCCGGCGCTGTGGCAGAGGCCCGCACCGCCCCAGGTCACCCAGGCACTGGTGTGTGTGCCACCCGGGATGGCATAAATGCCTGTTATCACGGGTTAAGCGGGCACTTACACTGGCACGGGGCCACCCGGCTCCAATGGAGCTTTGCCCTCCCCCCCAGGAATGCACTCTAAATAAGGTTACTCTCAATTCCCACTAAATTTGTACACATGGGAACTTAATTAAGCTTGTAATATTGTATTATTTATCTTAAGTACTTTGAGCTTTCTCTTAGGACTGAATTCTTCCTTTAAATTTTGTTTGGAAAAAGGAGACTTAATTCGGATTAGAACAATAAATCTTTTCTGTGCTCTTCTATATTCGACAGGAAACGTGAAACAAAACCCAAATACTCAGAGTATTCCTCAGGCAGGTAGGTTGTGTCTATGTGGTTGCCTTGGGTGTATAAAATGGTACAGTTTGGCTGGGGACTTTGTCAATGAAAATATGTCCACATGCACAGACCCACAGACACCTCTGCTTGGTGTTTTATAGCTGGCCTTTCTTGTCTCTCAGGGGCCCAGCTGAAATCTATCAACGACTTTCTCTTCCAGTGTGAGATTGACAATATCAACCTCTTCAAGGTAAGGATGTTTGTGGCTCGTGCCGAGGCCTAGAGTTGCCCTCACAGAGTGAGCGGCGGGGCTGAGACTTCGTGTCTGGACCCTGATTTGTGTCTTTTTGCTAGAAATTATTTTGCGAGAGTTGTGCTCATCTCTTCTCTAGACTTTTTTAAAATAACCAATAAAAATAGGAGTGTTAAAACCACGATTTTAGCTTGCTTATTTATATACGTGTTTAGTTCATTTATGAGAGCCAGCGTGGTGTAGTGGTTAAAAACGGTGGTTTGGAGCGGTGGAGTCTGATCTGGAGAACCGGGTTTGATTCCCCACTCCTCCACATGAGCGGCGGAGGCTAATCTGGTGAACTGGATTTGTTTCCCTACTCCTACACACGAAGCCAGCTGGGTGACCTTGGGCTAATCACGGTACTCTTAAGAGCTCTCTCAGCCCCACCTACCTCACAGGGTGTCTGTTGTGGGGAGGGGAAGGGAAGGTGATTGTAAGCCGGTTTGATTCTTCCTTAAATGGTAGAGAAAGTCGGCATGTAAAAACCAACTCTTCTTCGGCAGAGAGCCTTTCAGTGGCGTGTATTCTCTCTCCCTTCGACAGGTTCAGCGGTACTGTGAGAGGAGCCTCATCGGCAGGAAGGTATGGTTCTTACTACCTTGTGCCCCACCTAAGAGGGTCTTGCTGTCAAGGGGGCGGGGAAAGAATTGTCTCGTGGGGTGTGCAGCTCTGCCTCATGTCTACTGGAAGCCCTGCTTGGCTGCCCCACCCCTTTAGAGGTCAGCAGACGCTGCTGCAGCACTTTCCATCCTCGCCTCTGCGGCTTTGGAGGCTGAAAAACATTTCAGTCTTTGAAACCAACGTGAGAGATTCCTCAGGTGCTAAATTCCTTTCCTTTCCTGTATCCCTTAGGAGCTCCTTGATCCATTGATCTTGAGCAGCATAAATCTAATGTTTGAGGGATATAAGGACTGAAGTAAATCTTGCCACTGACAGTGTAGCCTTGGGATCCCTGTCACTTAATAAAAAAGGCATTATGTCAGAGACAGAGGCATTAGATTTATATGTTAAAAGGGGAGAGATATAATGTGATCCAAGTTCCTCGTAAAAGCAGCATTCCAAGAGGGCATGAGCTAATGAATCGATAGAGCCAGAAGAGCAAGGACAGGTCCTGTCTGGCTATGGTATATTCAAAATCCTGCCCTGCACAACCATAGAGGGGTTAGCTTTCAGTCTAGCTCAACAGAAGGCTCTAGAAAGACGAGAAGTTGTCAGATAGTAAGTATAAGCGGGCAAACCGCATGGTGGTGGTAAATTCCTGCAGCTCCACAGAGTGAAGGCTTGAACATACACAGCGGGATTCCCTAATGTGGAACCCATGGGCACCATGCGCCCCCCCGCCATCTTTCCTGGTGCCTGCCAAATGTTTTTAGAAAGTAGGTGGGGCCGGGTAGAGCTTTTGGACCATGGAGTGAGCGTGACGCCATAAGGGAGGGCCATCAGACCTTACTAAGGGTAACGCTTCCAGAATAGGTGAAACTGGGCTAAAACTAATCAAATGAATTTCAATGGAGACACATGTAAAGGTCTGCAATTAGGTAGGAAAAATCAAATGCATAATTATAGGATGGGGGAGACTTGTCTTCTCAGTAGTGGGTGCGAAAAGGATCTTGGGGTCTTAGTAAACCAAACACTGAACATGAGACAGCAGTGTGATGCGGTAGCTAAAAAGGCAAATGTAATCTTGTGCTGTATCAACAGAAGTATAGCATCCAGATCATGTGAAGTGACGGTATGGCTGTACTCTGCTCTAGTTAGACCTCACCTAGAGTATTGTGTTCAGTTTTGGGCACCGCAATTTTAGAAGGATGTAGACAAGCTGGAATATGTCCAGAGGAGGGCAACAAAGATGGTGAGGGGTCTGGAGACCAAGTCCTATGAGGAAAGGTTGAAGGGCTGAGAGGTGATATGATAACTATCTTCAAGTACTTGAAGGGCTGTCATATAGAGGATGGGGCTGAGCTATGTTCTGTTGCTCCAGAAGGTTGGACCAGAACCAGCAGTTTGAAATTAAGTCAAAAGTTTTCAGCTACACATTAGGAAGAACTTTCTAACAGTTAGATCCGTTCTTCAGTGGAACAAGCTTCCTCGGGAGGTGGTGGGCTCTCCGTCTTTGAAGGTTTTTAAGCAGAGGCTAGATGGCCATCTGACAGCAAGACTGATTCTGTGAACTTAGGCAGAGTGTGAGAGGGAGGGAGGAAAGGTCACATCAGAAATTGGCTCTTGTGGCCCTTTCTTACAAGCCCAGGGTAATGCTGATCACCACTTTGGGATCAGGAAGCAATTTCCTTCCTGGCCAGATTATTCAGAGATCCTGGAGGTTTTTTTTTTTAATTGTCTTCTGGGCATGGAGCAGGGGTCACTGGGGATGTGAGAAGGAGGCAGTTGTGAATTTCCTGCATTGTGCAGGGGGTTGGACTAGATGACCCTGGTGGTCCCTTCCAACTCTATGATTTCTTACTAATTTCTGACACTGACTAAAACATTCATGAAAATAACCCTCCTGTTTTAGTTCAGGCCTATTTATATCTCTCTGTTGAAGGGATCTGGGCCCAGTTGATTCGATGGCACGTCCCCTTCCCCGAGAGCTCTCTGATGTTGCTGAGAAGGGTGTCTCCTAGAAAGCTGCAAAATTGTCTTTCAGTCTGTGCAAATGGGGTCAGTCCTATCATGAGAAATCCCATGGATTTTGTGCGCAAGACTGATATACTAAGAAACAGTTGGGCAATGCTTAATTTGTGCTCACGAGGCCAAGAGAAAGTTTGCTCTTGACAGCTGGTCCTTTTTTTTCTTTTGACAGCTGTTTGGGTTTGTGGAAAGGCATGAAGCATCTGGAGCTTTGAAAAGTAGGCCAGAAGAGCAAAAGATGGCTGGCTTGCAGAACTTCCTGCAAAACTTGAACGAGAAGCAAAGGAAGGAAGGTGAGCCAGACGGTAGAGCCATGACCTGGAAGGAAACAGGCTGTAAGAGGCAGAAAAAAGATAGTTGCCCAAATTCCTGATGGCTTCTTCATGGACATAGGGAGTTTGTATATATGGAGCTCCCCTGGCCCCACGAGCTGGCCCCTTTCAGTGGAAGAGGAGATCCATGCAAGTCAGGGGTCTCCAACATGGGTGCCATGGCACTCGCCAACACCTTTCTTGGCGCCTGCCAGGTATTTTTAGAAAGTGGGCAGGGCCAGGTGGGGCTTTTGCTCAACAAGGTTTCTGATTGGCCATTAAAGATTTGATTGGCTCTTTAGATTTTTTAAAATGTTGCTTCGGCAGCAGCTACCACCACAACACAAGGATCTTCCCTGAATGACTGACGATAAACTGTGGCAGCCATTTTTTTGGCTGGCTCCACCTTCTGTGGCCACCATTTTATAGCAGCCATTTTTGGCTGCGTCCGCCATGCCGTGCCCGCAGGCTCAGAAAGGTTGGGGGACCCCTGCTGTCAATATGCAATGCAAACAACAGACACACAGAGGCACAAAAGCAGCTTTGACTTCCTTCTTTCTGTGTCCTTTCTCTCATGGCCAATGTTAGGATGTAGCCCAAAGAGTGTACTTTCTAGCACTTTGGTTGGAAACTGTCTTATCACTTCGGTACCCTCTTAGCGGCTGGACCCATCTGGGACCAGGCTGTCTGTCTGAATGGGTCCATTTGATTGACAGGCAGTCCGCAGAGCCCTGTTGGCGAGGCTGAAGACGGCCCACCCAAGATGGCGTCTCCTCTGATGCACATCGAGGGCTTCCTGGCGGCGCTCACCACAGCCAACCAAGATGGGAGAGTCATTCTCACCAGGCAAGGTATGCTGATGGCATTTCCTGAATAATGACTTCTAGGGGTTACTTCAGCTCAGGGGAGATGCTTGTCCCAGAACCAGGGATGAGTCCAGCTGTTTCTACTCTGGTTCTTGGTGGCTTCTTAGGGAAGCGTTTTTCTAATATTGCGAGATGCTCCCTGAACACTGAACATTTCCAGGGGCAGTTCTTCTGGATATGGTTCCGGTGGACGAGAGAAACCGTCAAAAACCGCGCTGATTGGTGGCTGGAAACCAATAGCTTATCCCCAAGGTGTATCAGGGTTGTATCCAGGGCAAATAGGCTTAATGTGTGGGAGTGGACAATTGAAACTTTTCATGGGGTGGAGGTGAATAACATCCGATTAAGCCTCTATTAAAGGGGCAGGACATTTTTTCTCCAGGCAGTTGGCAAGCCTACCCTTGACATCTCTGATGTTAGGCAGATCATGAGAAGGAGGGCAGGAAGGGTTGTGTCAATGCTTGGCTCTTGTGGCCCTTTCTTACATGCCCAAGATAATGCTGATCACCAATTTGGGGTCAGGAAGCAGTTTTCCTCCAGGCCAGATTGGCCAGAGATCCTGGAAGGGTTTTGTTTTTCGCCTTCTTCTGGGCATGGAGTAGGGGTCACTGGGGGTGTGGGGTGGGGAGGTAGTGGTGAATTTCCTGCATTGTGCAGGGGGTTGGACTAGATGACACTGGTGGTTCCTTCCAACTCTATCATTCTGTGTAATGAAATGAAACCAAGGGAATGAGAGGTCACAACAGCCATATACACAACTATCAGAAAGGTTTTTTGCACTGCAAAGCTCAAAGTGAGCTGAAACCCCTGCAGGAAAAGTTTTACGGGAGACCGCATCAGGAGGCGCACACAAAAAAGTTCCATTATTTCAGGCAACAGTGGCGCAGTGAAACTGTCCCCAGTGCTCTTAATTTATGTATTTTATTGTATTTCTACCCTGCTCTCCCCAACCCGAAGGTTAAAAGGTTAAGCTGCCCACTCTCCAAATACGCTGATCTCTCTTTTCCAGGCACTTTAGCTCAGAGCAGCCTCAAGTTTCTGCTGCTGAATCCGGCGGTCCATTTTGCCAAGGTGCTGAAGGAGTGCCGGGCTGTGATCGTCGCCGGGGGCACCATGCAGCCAGTGAGTGATGGATCATTGGCCTCGGCTGGGTCCATGCGGCCGTCACTTCCAAAGGTGTCTCCGTTTAGGCAACAGTGGGGCCAGCTTGGGCCCTTGATGCCATTGGGAAGCAGTAAGGCAGACTGAAGGGCATGGGATTTTTAACCCCATCAGAGTAAAATGGAGGCAGATACTTTGCATTAGTTCGTCCTGGCTGTAGAATTTAGAATTCGCCCAGCTTTGAGAGTCAGTGTGGGGTAGGAGTTCAAGGTGTCAAACTAGGACTGGGGAGACCTGAGTTCAAATCCATACCCAGCCAAGAAGCTTTCCTGGGTGACTTAAGGCCAGTCTCTCTTCCTCTCTAACCTGCCTCCCAGGTTTTGCTGTATTGCTGTATTAAAATGAATGGGAGGCTAAGAAAACAGGAAGGAACCCAGAAAAGGTCATTGTAACCCCCGCCTGAAGTTTTCCTAGTCCTGTAGCAGTAGAAAAGAGCAAGAGTCCAGTTAAAGACCTACAAAAATTCTGGTGGGGTATGAGTGTTTGTGAGTCACAGCTCACTTCTCCAGATCTGAAGAAGTGAACTGTGACTCATGAAAGCCCATACCCTACCAGCTATTTTGTAGGTCTTTAAGGCGCTACTGGATTCTTGTTCTTTTCCTGGTCCTGTTGCTTTTGTCCCAGCTTTTGTACAACAGCCCTGTAAAGAAGGCTAGTAGTATTGCAGGTGGAGTTCTGAGACTGGGCTTGCCTAAGGCCACCAAGGGATTTTACAGTCGAAGCAAACTTTGAAGGTGTGTGTGTGATACGCCGCTGAGACCCTAAGCCATGAATGGTGCTTCTCCACCATTTCCTATTTGGTCTTCGTAACAACCCTCTGCGATGTCTTAGCCAAAGATTTACTAAAGCATCCAACATGTGAGAAGATATTTTCTGGCGTCTGGACTGGCAAAATAATGTGCTAGAGTAACGCAAGACTCTTCAGGAGAGCCCTGCTGAATTGCACTAAGAGTTTGTCTAGTCCAGCAGCCTGTGGTGGCCAGTGAAGATGCCCTTGGAGAAGAAGAGTTGGTTTTTTATATGCTGACTTTCACTACCACTTCAGGAAGAATCAAATCGGCTCACAATCAGCTTCCTCTCCCCACAACAGTCACCCTGTGAGGTAGGTGAGGCTGAGAGAGCTCTAAGAGAGCTGTGACTGGCCCAAGGTCACCCAGCTGACTTCATGTGGAAGAGTGGGGAAACCAACCCAGTTCACCAGATCAGTCCACTGCTCATGTGGAGGAGAGGGGAATCAAATCCGGTTCTCCAGATTAGAGTCCACTGCTCTTAACCACTGCACCACGCTGGCCCAGAGGCCAAAGCCTCTCCTTTTATCCCGTCCCCCCCGCAACTGGCATTCAGTGGTATCCTGTCTGTTAACGGGGGGGGGGGGGTTCTATTTAGCTATTGAGGTGAAATTGATAGGATAATACAGAGAAAGATGAGGTTGTTTGGGTAGGATTTGAACCCAGTGCTTCCTGGATGGCAGCCCTTGTCACTGGGTTGTTCCACCTCGCCGCTGATCAGCTGCAGTAATTACACTGTGGGGGTCATGCTTTGTTATATGACATCCATTTAATATCATGAGTGTTTTAAAGGGTCTTTTTCGTCTTTAAGCGGTCACTCCTTTTGTGGAGTGGGAAGTCACCATGGAGGACCTGAGAATCTCCTGTTAGTAAGATGTTCCCTTTGATTGGCTGTGCCAGCCCTTAATACATAAAATCTGGTTGGCACTCAAGTGTGTAGAGCTTGCCCTATTTCCTCAGGCTGCCTGCAGCTTTTGACGATCCCTAGACCCCAAGACTCCTTAAGACGGCACCGTCTGTGCTTTTAAGAAACATCAGAATTTCATTAATGGCCCAACGGCAGGCCCTGTTCCTCCTGGCCTGCCTAAAATCTGGGCCGTGTCTGCTGGCGATACGTACGTGAGGCCCCAGAGTAGGCAGGGCAAAATGAGCCAATCTTTGAGAGCGCAGCCAGCCTTGACAAAGTGGGGAAAATTGTTCCTTTCAATAAAGATCTGCTGTCCAGAAAATGTGGAAAGAAGGGACGAAACAAATGCAGGATGTAGGAAGTCCCTGGTCTTTTTGTGTTGGCTTCCTGGGGTTGTTAATAATGACATCAGTCAGGGTTAATTTGGGTTTCTTAATTCCACAGAGGCAGCCCTGTGAGCAAAAAATAAACAGGAGGTTTGGGCACCTTTTTAAAGATTAACAAGATTGTATTCCAGCATAAATGCTCACGGGCAAGAGCCAGCTTCCTCAACACTATACTTATACTGAAATACAATCGTTACTCTTTGGGCTGTGAGACCCCTATTTATTTCAGGGTTGGTTAGCCACTTAAAGGTGCAGGTCGATAGAAACAGAAAAGGACTCAGGAGGTAGAATCCTACTAAACAGCTTTCCCAAGATCAAGTGGGTGGAATTTCCTCCATAGGCGCGAGAGTTCTTTTTCCAAAACAGCGACACCCCTTAATTTGATTGATATTTTCTGTCCGATGGCTTGGGAACTGGCAGTGAGCGGTTGGGGTCTCCACGGTGAGTGAGACAGAGGAATATGAAGGTTTGGTGCTGAGAGTTTTGTGCGTGGATGGAGAATGTTGAACCCTGCAGTTTTCTGCTTAAAACACGGTTTCTGTTTAAAGGGTTTAGTATTCAAAGGTGAGAGCAATCACGGTGTAGCGGTTAAGGTGTCGGACGAGGACCTGGGAAACCCAGGTTCAAATCCCAATTCATGTTGTGAAAGCTGGCTGGGTGACCTTGGGCCAGTCACACACTCAGCCCCAACCCTGGCCTGTATTTGAATGGGAGACCTCCCAGGAATACCAGGGACATGACGCGGAGGCAAGCAATGGCAAACCACCTCTGATTGTCTCTTGCCTTGAAAACCCTACGGGGTCATCGTAAGTCAGATGTGACTTGATGGTAAAAAAAACAAAAAAAGCATTGAGTGCCTTTGTCATATTGAAATCTACCCACACTGGAGAGCTGCATGGTGTAGTGGTTAAGAGAGGTGGACTCTAATCTGGAGAACCAGCCTTGATTCCCCACTCCTTCACTTGAGTAGCGGACACTAATCTGGTGAACCAGCTTGATTTCCCCACTCCTCTACATTCAGCCTGCTGGGTGATCTTGGGCCAGCCACAGTTCTCTGCGAACTCTCATCCCCACCTCCCTCACAAGGTGTCTGTTGTGGGGAGAGGAAGGGAAGGAGATAGTAAGGCCATTTGATTCTCCTTAAAAAAGGTAAATGGCGTATAAAACCAACTCTTCTTCTTCTTTCTTTTTCTCCTCCTCTTTCTCCTCCTCCTCAGCCTTTGGGATAGGATTGGAGTGACCAGCACACCGATGATATTAATGTTATCAGTCTATTGAGGGTGTGTGTGTGTGGATGGATGGATGAGCACCATATCTCTTATCTTTCCTTTCACAACTGCAGTCTAACCGTACAGTAAGAGAGCACTGCAGTTACTCTGTTAGCGCCGTTTCTATTAAGGAAGTAACAAGGAAAAGGCTTCTGGCATTGGGGAATTATGCCAAGCATGCCATTTGGCCCTTCTGCAGTGCCCTGGGTCTCTAAAAGCAAAGAGGATACACACACCCACCCCCCCAGTAACTGAAGTGTCATGAATCCAGAACTTGGAATCGTGCGACTCTGCGGCAAAGGGCTCCGAGTGGCATGCTACGATGTGGGGCCACACGGTGGCGCTGCTGCTCTTCACTGTGACTGCGTGGCTGGTTGAGACAGCTGGTTGGGATTCAGGATGCGTCTCACCCTCTGGAACCAGAGCTCTGGGACTAAGTGGAGGAGGAGGAATAGTCAAGGTGCATGTCGCATTTGTAAAACTGGGAAAGGCCCCCGCTTGTGGGGGGCTGATGCCCCTTCTGTCACACACATAAACGTACACACGGAGCTGCCTTATACTGAATTAGACTGTCAGTCCATCAAGGTCAGTGTTTTCCACTCAGACAGGCAGTGGCTCTCCAGGGTCTCAGGCAGAGGTCTTTCAAGTCAGGGTGGTGTAGTGGTTAAGAGCAGTGGACTCTAATCTGGAGAACCGGGTTGGTTTTCCCCACTCCTCCACATTAAGCCAGCTGGGTGACCTTAGGCTGATCACAGTTCTCTCTGAACTCTCTCAGCTCCATCTACCTCACAAGGTATCTGATGTGGGGAGAGGAAGGGAAGGAGATTGTAAGCCGGTTTGATTCTCCTTAAAAGGCAGAGAAAATCGGCATATGAAAAACCAACTCTTCTTCTACTACCTGGTCCTTTTAACTGGAGATGCTGGGGATGGAACATGGGATCTCCTGCATGCCATGCAGATGCTCTGCCATTGAACCATGGCTCCTCTGTATTACCATCTTAGCAATTGTGCTGGTCTTGCGGTGCAGAGGCTGTGGCTCTGCAGCCATCTCTTTCCCATTGGTCCACTTTACTACTTTGCCCTGATTCTGCAGGAATGCCACAGGGTGTGATGCATCAGCTGCAGAATCCGGCAACCTGGGAATCCCGGCTTCCAGTTTCTAGCCTTAAAATACTTGAAAGCAAGTGAGTGACGCCTGAGCCATTTATGCAGGGCTGTCTCTCTGCAGTCACCCCCAACGACTGCTCCGGTGCTTTGTTTTAATTATGCGTGCCTTTCCCAACTGTCAGAGGCCGCCTCACTCTCCCTGCGCCTTCCTGTGCGTTTTGCCCTCGTTTTCTGGATTCTTGCTAAAACAACATCCGGAAAACACCGGCAAAGCGTGCGGAAATGCGTGGGGAAAGCAAGACAATGGCCGAGGAAGGCATTCCTAATCAAAACGAAGCTCCGGAGCAGTCAGCGGGGCGACCACGAGGGAAACAGCCCTGCCTACTTGGCCCTGGTGAGAACTCCAGTGCTGGAGGGGCTGCTGAGTAAAATCTTCAGTGGTCATCAGGTGGGGGGTTTCTGTGCTGCTTGTTACTCTTTCCCATGACCAGCAGAATAAATTACACAGAACGAGAGATTGTGCAGATTTTTGTTTTTTTGCTTAATAGAGAGGGAACAAGATTCTGTCCTCTTAATGCAAAACTTGGCTTACCTGGGTCTGCATTTTAACTCTCTCTACCCACCCACCCCCGGACAGAGTGCTGGTGACACTGCCTGTTGCTTGATTCTTGCTAAGAGCGTCTTTTTGCAGGTGGCTGATTTCCGGGAACAGCTGCTCACCTGCGCGGGTGTCGGCGCTGGCAGGATCGAGGTGTTTTCCTGCGGTGAGTCTTGGCACTTCTTGTGCAGTGTTCCTGCCTGACGGTGTTTGTGGTGCTGCACAGAGCAGTGTTGGCGCCCGCTTTCCTGCAAAATGCTGCACTCAAAAGGGGGGGGAATCCAATTGCCTTTCACCTCTGCCTGCACTTTGCGTGGGGAATCCCAGCCAACATTAGCTGGTGAGAGCCGCCATGTTGACATTCCAGTGAAAAGACAGAGCAAAGGAATCATCTGTCTTTGTCACGAAAAACTAAGCTGGGAAATGCAGTTGTGGCTGCAATCCTCTGCACACTTGCTGGGGAGTAAGTCCTGTTGTAGGGAGGGGCCGTGGCTCAGTGGTAGAGCATCTGCTTGGCATGGAGAAGGTCCCAGGTTCAATCCCTGACATTTCCAGTTTGAAAGGGACTAGGCGAGTAGGTGATGTGAAAGATCCCTCCCTGAGACCCAGGAGAGCCACTGCTGGTCTGAGTAGACAATACGGACTTTGATGGACCAAGGGTCTGATTTAGTAGAAGGCAGCTTCATGTGTTCATGTGAGTTCAGCAGGTCTTCTTTTCCACGTGGATGTGCATTCATACGATGTCCACCACAATCTAGACTCAGGGCAAATTCTCTCTCCTCTCTTCCAAAGCTGGGGGAAGCCAGGTAAAATGTTTCCTTTTGAGAGAATATTGGAGACATAAGATGTCGTTACAGAAGTGTGATTGGAATCATAGGCCATCTAGTCCAAAGCCTTGCTCAATGCAGGATCAGCCGAAAGCATCCCTGACAAGTGTTTGTCCAGCCGCTGCTTGAAGGCTGCCAGTGAGGGGAAGCTCACCACCTCCCTAGGCAGCTGATTCCACTGCTGAGCTACTCTCACTGTAAAAAAAATCTTCCTAATATCCAGGTGCTATCTTTCCACCCATAATTCATGCCCAGTATTGCAAGTCCTATCTTCTGCTGCCAACAGGAACAGCCCCCTGCCCTCCTCTAAGTGACAGCCTTTCAAATACTTAAAGAGAGCAATCATGTCCCCCCTCAACCTCCTCTTCTCCAGACTAAAACATTCCCAAGTCCCTCAGCCTTTCATCCTAGGGCTTGGTCTCCAGGCCCCTGATCATCCTTGTCGCACTCCTCTGCACCCGCTCCATTCTGTCTGCATCCTTTTTCAAGTGAGGCCTCCACACAATACTCCAGATGCAGCCTGATCAATGCAGTGTACAGCAGGAGTATGACATCTTAAGATTTGGATGTTAAGCCCCTGTTGATATACCCCAAGACCACATTAGCCTTTTTAGCCACCACATCACACTGACTGCTCATATTCAGCTTACAGTCCAACCGTGCTGCTAGATCTTATTCACGCACAGTGCTACCGAGAAGAGTATCCCCCTTCCAGTATGAGTATTTCTCATTTTTGTTACCAAATGTTCAGATCAAGGAATGATGCAGATTTAGTAGGCCGCATAGGTCGTGTTCGTCTCAAATTGGAATGCATGCAGGCATCCACAGGGTTGCAAACTGCTTCTTGCGTTGCTCAGAGCTGCATCCAAATACCCCTGTGAGTTATGACCTCCAAGGGGGCCCACAGGCAACTAGGCCCTGTCCGTCATTGCAATATCCTATTCTCTTCTACAGTTACTGTGATTATCCACCCTAGATATTGATAAGGAAGGGTCATTGTATGGTGACCCACTGGAAGTGAACGTTCTTAGAGGCAGAATTTGTGGGCTGTGCGGATCCAGGAGTCTTATCATGCTAGGCTTGGCTGATAAGCAAGGGTGGCCCATCTACTAGGGGGCCTTAGGCAGTTGCCCGGGGTACCAGCAGTAGAAGTGCCTGGCATCGGGAAGATGCGCCTGGACCCACCTCTGCTGGGTGGGTGGGGGTAGGGTTGGGTGGGTCCCTCTGTCTGCACCACAGGGGTTGAAAAGGCTGCATGCCGCCTGCCAGGTGGAGCGTGCCGGGCAGCATCTTCTCATGGCCAGCCCAGCTTATTAGCAGCGCTGAAGAGGACGACCGGCTCAACTTTCCCACCTCTAACTCCTCCTGCCTGTTGTTTCATCAGGTCACGTGATTCCCCCAGACAACATTTTACCCATCATCCTCTGCAGCGGCCCATCCGGTCAACAGTTGGAGTTCACCTATGAGAAGAGAAACCTACCTCAGATGGTCTGTATTTTTCCTCCTTTCATTACCTTTGGCTGTTCACCAGTGGGTGTCAATTGGCCCGAGGGGGAAAAAATTCACTGGGTGAAAGGCCAAATACCTCTTTGGATTCTGGCCACAAGCAGGCACTTCCTCCGCTTCGGAGAGCTTAAAATATCCCCCTTGCTTTGTGTTGGATCTGGACGCTTCTGGGCCTGGCAGTACCGCTACACCTATTTGCTTGCAAAGGTACAGAAATTTGGACTGTGGATCATATTTGCAAGGTATCCTTCCCCCATGTAGCTTCTGGCACAAAAGATCCCCGTGTGAGGTTGGCATAGCCTTTCCTCCACCACACAAAGGGAATGCACTGGTCGGGTGAGCGCATGAACCAGGCCTGTGCCACTATGGCTTTGGTGCAGATGTGTGCATGCTGCACTTGCATGGAGCATAAAAGGACTTGCTTGAAGGAACTTTGTGAATACAGCAGTCCGCCAACCAGAGACAGGTTTTTTTGCTGTCAAGTCGCAGCTGACTTATGGCGACCCAGTAGGGATTTCAAGGCAAGAGACGTCCAGAGGTGGTTTGTCATTGCCTGCCTCCATGTCACAACCCCAGTATTCCTTGGAGGTCTCCCAACCAAACACTAGCCAGGGTCAGGGCTGAGTGTGTGTGACTGGCCCAAGGTCACCCAGCAAGTCTCCATGGCAAAGTGGGGATTTGAACCTGGGTTTCCCAGGTCCTAATCCGACACCTTAACCACTACACCACGCTGGCTCTCAGAGAGGGTGCAGGAAGCTTGTATTTAAAAACAAATAATCCTGGCCCTTCAGTTTCAAACTTCAGTTTCAAAACAAACCCCTCACTCGTAAAGCAGCGTACCAAGGTTGAAATTCCAAATAACGCAAACTGTCGAGGCTGCCATGGAGTTCTGGCCACCGCCCCTATACCTTTCAGAACAGAGGAACCTCCGAAGAGGCCTCTTCCCAAGGAATATATAAGGCGACACGGTCTGTCTGGTCTTATTTACTAATTATTTAATGTGTATTTATATCCTGCTTTTTCAGCTAGAGTCCTTGTCAAAGTGGCTTACAATTTAAGATCTGTCACAGAATCCCTTGCGATACAAGTATGTGGGTGTGTGTGTGTACAAACAGGGGTGCGGGGAACGGGACACAAGGCCTGGTGGTCACTTCTGCAGCTTGCTTACCTCCGTCCTTTGAGTTTTGTGTCATCCCTGTCCTGGTTGGACAGTCCCCTCCGTCTAAGCCAGCTGCTGAAATGCACAGTTTGATTCCCCCCCATCCCCTCAAAGTGGAAGAAACGTCACAAGATAACTGCAGCATCTGTGGGGTCCTGGCAGCTCACTGTGCTTATAACTCTGAGGCTGGGCTTCGGCAGCCGAGCACGGAGCCCCAGGGGCTGAGGTGGCCGCCTCAGTCCCAGCATGGTGTAGTGGTTAAGAACGGTGTTAAGAGCCAGCATGGTGAGAAAGGTAATAATCACGTATGATTTGAAATAATATGAATATATATTTTATTTGATTTTGCCAAAGAATTACATTTATATATTTGTAACAACATCAGGATTAGAATTTTATACAAAAGAGTATACAAATTTATAACGAGATGGAGGGGAAGTTTTTACATTTTATTTTAATATATTTGTATTTTCAACAATAATTCATTGCTTTTTATTTTTCTTTGATGATTTTTATCAATCGTTGAACTGTTTATATATATTTTTTAAAAATAAATTATTATTAAAAAAAAAAAGAGCCAGCATGGTGTAGTGGTTAAGAGCGGTGGTTTGGAGCAGTGGACTCTGATCTGGAGAACCGGGTTTGATTCCCCACTCCTCCACATGAGCGGCGGAGGCTAGTCTGGTGAACTGGATTGGTTTCCCCACTCCTGCCCACGAAGCCAGCTGGGTGACCTTGGGCTAGACACAGCTCTCTTACAGCTCCCTCAGCCCCACCTACCTCACAGGGTGTCTGTTGTGGGGAGGGGAAGGGAAGATGATTGTAAGCTGGCTTGATTCTGCCTTAAGTGGTAGAGAAAGTCAGCATATAAAAACCAGCTCTCCTTCTCTCTTTCAGATGGAGGAGACGGGGCGACTTCTCAACAACCTCTGCAACGTCGTCCCTGGGGGCATGGTGTGCTTCTTCCCCTCCTATGAATATGAGAAGCAGGTGTACATGCACTGGGAGAAGACTGGGCTGCTCGCCCACCTGGCCGCTAAGAAGAAGGTAATCACACCGCCCTGCCAGCGGGCTGGGGCTTTAAATGGAGGCAGGCCGTTCCGAGCCCCAGCTCTTACCATCCGCTGACGAGGGGCCTGTGCTCCGCTGCTCATTCTCTCTCCTCGAGCGTTTCCTGTTGCCCACACGGTGAAGCGGAGAGGATGTTTATATAGCCAGTCCTCACCCAATAATGAATAAATGATACTTGCCGGGCGACTGACCACTGTACTTAGATCTCAATTATATTAAACGGCTTCTGCAGGCATAGAGAGCGTGCCTCGTTTGCATACGAGGCAGAGGGAAAGGGCATGAGCCGGTCCTGGAATTGGAAACCTTCTAACTTTGTAGCGAATCAGACTCCAGTTCTGTGCACTGGGGCAGCCTGCTTCTGCCCGCTCGATGGAAGGGCACTAAATCATGCCAATTGTTAAATAGGCTAGATACTGCCATCCAACAAAATCAATCCAGTTTTGATTTGTAGAGCACAGAAACTCTGCTTAATATAAATAACAGTGTTGTCTTTTGGCACCGTACTAGCCAGGGATGAGTGCTCACATTGCTTTTGGCTTGGCATTTTGGAGAGACTCATACCTGGCCCGTACTGGTCCCTGCTCTTTTACCAAGCAGCTGAGAGCAGATGCTGGACTGGCAGTGCAGAGGATGGACTGTCCAAAATGAGAGGTGGGAGGAGACACTGAGTATGTTGCTGGAGGGGAGAGAGGTTCCCAGGGCTCTGCAGATTCCCTGCTTTTAAAGCAGAGCATCCCAAACAGTGCCAGGGCACACACAGTTTCTGCAAGAAAGATAAAACGCTTGAGACCTGTCTAAATCATGCAGCCGAAGTGAATCTGCACACAGATGCTTGCTCTTGTAACTCATTCTGCTGCTGTTCATCATGGCAAGGCAGTACGATACCTACTGCAAGGGTGGCTACTGTTACAAAGAGCACGGGGAGGGGCCGTGGCTCAGTGGTTGAGCATCTGCTTGGCATGCAGAAGGTCCCAGGTTCAATCCCTGGCATCTCCAGTTATAGGACTTGGCAAGTAGGTGATGTGAAAGACCCCTGCCTGAGACCCTGGAGAGCCGCTGCCGATCTGAGTAGACAGTACTGACTTTGATGGACCAAGGGTCTGATTCAGTATAAGGCAGCTTCATGTGTTGTGTACTTCACTCACCCAGATTGGTGAGCACCATGGTTGTGTCGCTATGTGAACTTTGGTTTTCAAGGATTAAACAAAAAAAAGTCAAGATTTGACTGACATTGTATTCGGTATCCAGTACACACACAGCTGCCTTATACTGACTCAGACCCTTGGTCCATCAAAGTCAATATTGTCTACTCAGACTGGCAGCTGCTCTCCAGTGTCTCAGGCAGAGGCCCTTCACATCATCTACTTGCCTTTAACTCGCGATGCCGGGGATTGAACCTGAGACCTTCTGCATGCTAAGCAGATGCTCTGCCATTGAGCCATGGCCCTTCCGACTAAATTTCCCATCAGCAGAATGGAACTGTCTTGCCTCCTCCCCTCCCGCTGCAACACTCTGATCTCCCCAAAATGGGGTTTTTTGAGTATTGGGGGGATGAAATAGGAGGGGCTGCAGCAGGAAGGTGGAATAAATGGAAATGACTGGTTTGGTCTGCATCTGACCCAAAGTCCAGCTGTTTCTACTCTCTCTAGTATCAGAGGAGCATGGCTATTATATAAAGTGCTGTGGAACACAGTCAGGATGGTGCTGCTGCAGTCGTCTTGTTTGGGAGCTTTCTAGAGGCACCCGGTTGGCCACTGTGTGAGCAGACTGCTGGACTCGATGGGCCTTGGTCCGATCCAGCAGGGCTTTTCTTACGTTCTTATGGTGCACAATCCCGACAACTCTGAAGGTCTGCGCGACTCTTCCCTGTGGGTCAGGGAAGCTCTTCTCTGCTGCTGACGCCAAATGCATTGTGTCTTGATCAGATATTTCAAGAACCAAAGAAAGCAAACCAGGTGGAGCAGGTGCTGGCGGAATATGCCAAGTGCATCAAGGTGAGAATCAGAATTGGAAGGGACCACCAGGGTCATCTAGTCCAACCCCCTACACAATGCAGGAATTTCACAACTACCACACCCCCAGTGACCCCTACTCCATGCCAAGAAGATGCCCAAGATGGGGGTGAGTGCAGAGCTTCTGGGGGGCAGGATCTACGTCATGGAGCAGACCCCCTACTTGGCTGCTTGAATCTAAAGCTGCCGCTGCTCCTCCAGCCTTGGCTAACCTGCTTGGGGCGGGGGATTTTCTTCTGGCAGCGTTGCAGCCACGCAGGAACCACCATGACGGGAGCACTGCTGTTTTCTGTGGTTGGTGGGAAAATGAGCGAAGGAATCAATTTTTCCGACGATTTGGGAAGGTAAGGGCTAGGCTTGTGTTTGGAAGGGGTCTGGGATTCCTTCAGTGTATCTTGGCAATTGGAAACACCAGTATTCCAGGTCAAGAGCTCTGCTCACGACAGAAGTCGGTTTCAGGTAGCCGGCTCAAGGTTGACTCAGCCTTCCATCTTTCCGATGTTGGTAAAATGAGTACCCAGGCTTGCTGGGGGTGAAGTACAGACGACTGGGGAAGGCAATGGCAAACCACCCTGGAAACAGAGCCTGCCTAGTTAACATCGGGATGTGACACATGGACACACGAAGCTGCCTTATACTGAATCAGACCCTCGGTCCATCAAAGTCAGTATTGTCTACTCAGACCGGCAACGGCTCTCCAGCATCTCAGGCAGAGGTCTTTCACATCACTTACCTGCCTAGTCCCTTTAACTGGAGATGCTGGGGATTGAACTCGGGACCTTCTGCATGCCAAGCAGATGCTCTACCATTGAGCCACTGCCCCTCCCTGTGGGGCACTGGCATTCTTGGCTGTGTGACCCAGTCCTATAAGCCCATTTGTGTGCGTTAGCCCCATCCCCTGGCTGTTCTGTTTGAAACTACCCTGAACGATCATGAAGGGTTCTAGGAACAGGACAGGTTTCTAAAGCATGTGGCAAACTGTAGAATAAAGCAAGCCTGTTTGACAACTCCATGCTAAATGGCATTACAGAAGCTAACAGAATACGTGTGTGTGTGTACTCTGTTTCCCCTCTAGATGTGTGATCATGGTGGGCATGCCTTACCCCAACATCAAGTCTCCAGAACTCCAGGAGAAAATGGCTTACCTGGATAAGACAATGGTAAAGACATTCTTTGTTCGCTGTGTTTTAAAGTCAAGGGCTCAGTCGGGTTATAAAGACTGTGCTTCCCGTTCTTGGGAAAGAATTCCCTCCCCCATGACAGCCCTACAGATAACATACCGTGGGTGCCAAGTGCTGCACGATCTTTGCTTCGTTCATCTTCACAAATAGGAGGGGCTGAAATTATTTCCTATACTTATGGGAGATCAGCGGTTAACGGCTTGATCCTAGCAGGTGTTAGCTGTCAGATTACCCACTGGTAAGTTTAACACATGAAAATTGGCCTGTGGGATCGAACCGTGTGAGGCTCGTGCCCTTGGGGAGATGTCACATAAGGATGTGTGACACTTGAGGCAATAGGAAAGATATGTGTGCCTGACCTGTGATGATTGACTAGCGCGTGCTCCATGGCCATTCATCCGGCCATCATCCACACAGGGTTTTTCATGTGCAAAGGTGCCCTTAATGATGCAGAGCAGGAGAGCGAGAGAAAGCCACTGTCTAAGGAGGCTGGGTTCTATTTGAGTTCGTGCCGGGAGGGGGAGATGGGAAGTATGTGTGGGTGTGTCCCATTCTAGCACAGAAGCCTGACTAAGTTCCTGCAGGGTTTTCTTTTGTTCCCTCTGTGTGGCTTCTGCTGAATTCATGTAGGCTTTGACCCGCCTTCGGTCTCCTCCTAACACATCAGTCTGAGGCGCTCTTTCCCCCCTTTTTAAGGATAACTGACGTGAGCGGCCCTAAAGTCCTTAAACACACCCCTCCATCCTCGCTCAAACCCAGCCACAAGGGGCGGCAGATGGGAGACTTGGACAGCCATACTTGGGGGCAGCTCCCTGCTTTCAGCCCCTTCTGGTAGCAGCCACAGATTGGTCAGCCCTCTCCCTCTGCTTTGGTTCACATGGGAGGCAGGCAAGAAGGCTGGGACTTCTAGGCTGGCTTGCTCAGTCGTTCTCACCTTCTGCCGCCTTGATTTTTCCTCCAGCCAAAGATCGCAGGGCAAGCACCAGGCCGAACACTGATTGAGAACTTGTGCATGAAAGCAGTGAACCAGTCCATAGGTAAGGAAGCCAGCCATCTGTGGGGCTGGCGCAAGGGTTTCCTCTTCCTGTCGCACTGGCTGCCCAGCCTGGTGGCTCCTTCAGAGCCAGCAGCTGTGCCAAGGGCAAGTCTCCGATGACCAAGAAGGCAGGGGAGCAACTCACAAGGAGGGGCCTTGCAGCTTCTGCTCATCAACCCAGTCTTGTAAAACAGCATCCTGTTTTTAACTGGGTGAGGCTAAGAACCCCTCTCTAGGCAAATGGGCTACAGCCTCTTGCTGTATCAGTCCAGGCAGAAGCACTAGTAAATAGTGTGGACCTCTCTACAAGGGAAGAAAAGAGTGGTAAGCTGCAGCACTACACTCAAAAGCTCTGACCTGAGTTCGATCCCGACGGAAGTCGGTTTCAGGTAGCCGGCTCAAGGTTGACTCAGCCTTCCATCCTTCTGAAGTTGGTAAAATGAGCACCCAGCTTGCTGGGGGTAAAGTGTAGACAACTGGGGAAGGCAATGGCAAACCACCCCGTAAACAGAGTCTGCCTAGGAAATGTCGGGATGTGACGTCACCCCATGGGTCAGGAATGACCTTTACCTTTTACCTCTACAAGGAAGCTTAAGCCATCCCCAGGGAATCTAAATTCTCAATAAACCAGTGTGTCCTTCTTTCCAAGTTCAGACTTTACTGGAGCAGAAACGCCCAGGGTTCAGTCTTAGCAGCTCAACATAAGGGCTTGCTGTTAAGACTGTACCTTGCCAGATGATTCCCTAAAGCGAAGCCTGGCCGTCCCTTCCTTGAGCTTCAATCGCCAGTCCCGTTTCCACAGCAGGAAAAGTTGCAGGACCCCTTTCTTGCTGCAGTCTGAGGAAGCGGTGTTGCCGACCCGCAGGGCTCTGAGCGGCCTCTTTCTGGTGCGTCTCTCTGCCAGGGAGAGCCATTCGCCATCAAAAGGACTTTGCCAGCATCGTGCTGCTAGATCACCGCTACGCCCGCCCAGCTGTTCTCAACAAACTGCCTCAGTGGATCAAGAGCAGGACCCAGGTCAAGGCTGCTTTTGGGCCAGCCTTTGCTGCCTTAAGAAAGGTGAGTGGCCAGACCAGGCTAGCCCAGCCATGATTCTGCCCTGCCTCAGCCGAAGGCACATGACCACCTCTCGGCCTTGTAGCCAACAGCAGGGCCTTGCAGACTGGTGAGCAGGCCTTGCAGGTCCCTGGCTCAGTGACCGCCTGGCCTGCTGGCAGTTTTGGTCAGGCTTGATCAAATGGAAGAAGTGTGTTCCTGTGGTTTGCGCAGAAGCTGTTGCACTGCCAGGCTTCACAGCCCCCCTCTGCCTTCCTGCCTGGACCGCTGGCCCAACTCTCAGAAGAAGAGTTGTTTTTTAATATGCCGACTTTCTCTACCTTTTAAAGAGAATCAAACCACCTTACAATCTCCTTCCCGTCCCTACAACCGACACCCTGTGAGGTAGGTGGGGCTGAGAGAGTTCGGAGAGAGCTGTGACTAGCCTGAGGTTACCCAGCTGGCTTCGTGTAGTGGAGTGGGGAATCAAACCTAGTTCACCAGATTAGTCCGCTGCTCCTAACCACTACACCATGCTGGCTCTCAGAGGCAGCTTCACATGTTCCTCTTGCTGCCTTCAGCGCCTCCTTCCCGTCTCCTGCCTTACTGACAGCCACAGATTAATGACGGATGCTTTTCCTCCTGCCCCTTGGGTTAGACCCCTGACCTCTTCCTCTGACCTCAGCGAGGCCATTCTTATTTTCCTGTCTTCTAGTTCCACTGCGAGAAGAGATCCGTTTGCGAGTCCCTCCGTGCCTGACGGTGATGGACAAAGCACCTGGCTGTCCTTCGCCGGGTCCAAACTGCTGGGAGCATAGCTGAATGCATCTCTACAGTGCACCTTCTGCCCTTGGCGCTTTTCAAATTTATTTTAAAAAGTGATTAATAAAGTTGTTAGTTCATGTATATGGGAGTTTTTTTTTTTTTTTTTTTTGGCAATAACTACATGATATCCTCTACCTGTCTGTGTGGGGCATTTTATATGGCCTGTTCTAATGGTTCATCTGGGGTGAATACTAGTATAGCAGCAGGCCTGTGAATGGTAAGGTTTGGGATCACAGGGCAGGGCTGAACAACATGGAGGCCAGCCCCAGCTACAAATGAATTCCAGGTTTTTGCCTCACAGCTTTACACAACTTGGCTCGTTTCTGTTTTCCGTCTTAGCAGTCTTCCCTCTTTGCCCTCCAGCTCCAGAGGAGGCGCTTGCCTCCGTCAGGAAACTTGGTCAGGGAAGATTCAGAAAGGCCCCTGAAGGTTGCCGCTGTCTTGCTGCAAAACCTGCTCTGATCTTTCCTTGACCTTCTTTCTCTGGCCTTTGAAGCAAAGGAGGCCTCAGCTTATTCGCCATGCGGCAACACTCACAAAGGTAGCGTTCACGCATAAAATGAAATAAGGAAGTGGGTCAAAAGGACATGGACTGCAGGTGCGTCGGCTTTTAAACTGCGAAACCCGGCTACTGAAGTTTTAATGAATCTCGCCTCTCTGCAAGAATGCTTTAGGTTTTATGCTCATCTGAACTTGAAGGCAAAGGCCCCCGACTGCCAGGGGAACCCGCATGGGGCCAGGAGGGTGGAAGAGTAGCTTCATTGGAGGGGAGGAAGTCAAGACCCTTCAAGTGTGGGACCAAAAGGCCTCGCTTGCTATCTAGAAAACGCTTAAATACTTTTTAGTTCTGACAGTGGGAAGAGAATGAAGATGTGGAAGGTGCACGCTGCGTCCTTTTTCTGCTCCCTATTCCTTACCTCTGCTGGCAGAGGGGCAGGGGGAGGAGCTATGGACACAGGGGGTGTCCCTTTTGTTTGCTCAGAGCAGATATCAATATGTCTTTTTCAACTTGGGATGAACACATCCGCTGAGATCACCAGGGTTCTTAAACAAGCCTACATCAATGTCTAGAGAGCCCTGGTACGACCTCCAGCTATGGGTATTTGCCCCAATAGTGGTAGCCAGAGAGGGGCGATGAAACCCCCCCAGTGCAACTAAAACTATCCATCAGCTCCCGCCTGCAACATGAGAGCCAGGCCAGAACAGTGAAAGGAGCTTCGATTTTGTAATCTCATGCCCCCAGTACAGACTAAGCAAATGTCAAGTGTTTTGCTAGGGCTGCTGAACCCACGTGTGTGTGTGTGAGAAGCCCAGGGCCAAGCTGACACCCCCACCTTCCAGTTCACTGCCGCGTTGCCTCTGACATTCTCCAGCCCAGCTGAACTAGGCATCCGTGAAAAAGAAGCAGAGGTCTGCAGTACGCAACTGACCACTGCTTCATCCCACTGCTTCACTTAGACTTAGCAAAAAAAAAGCTCTTTGTCACTGAGCTGGCATTGCATCCATGCGCCAACAGGAAGAGGAGGGCTGGGCAGTAAGAGCACCTCCTAGGACTGGCAGCTCTGCTGCTCAACGGCTTCCCAGCCCTTGTCCCCTCCAGTTTCAGGAAGAAAAAGCAGAAGGGAAGAGCTGTGGGAGGAAGCAGAGGCCATTTGCTGACGAGAGTGGCCCAGCCCTCTTCAAGGCATCCCACACTGGACTCTCGGCTCCCACTGCGAGAGTAGGGCTGGGCTCTGATCCTCCCTTAGCACCCGCTACTCAACACCCCTCCAGGAGTCGCTGGCCCTCGAGAGAACACAGAAGAGAAGGGCAAGGGTTAACTGTCTTTGATACTTAAGACTCTGCTACAGGAGGGTCTTAAAAAAAAAACAAAAAAGGCAACAGAAGCCCTCTGGCCTCAAAGAGCCTGGGCAAATTTCAGGCTCTTGGCCCCATGTTCATGGCAGGGAAGGCAGCCCCGAACAAAAAAAGCCAGGCGCGATCTAGGACTCCCAGTCGTCTTCATCCTCACCAGGGGGCTGCTGTGGGGGTGGCAGAGGTGGGATCGTGTCCGATATGCGGCCAAAGGCACCCCCCGGGGCGCTGGGAGCATTGTTGTCTCCGCCACCTCCGGGCCCTTTGCCAGAAATACCTGCAAAGGAATCATAGAATCATAGAGTTGGAAGGGGCCATACAGGCCATCTATTTCAACCCCCTGCTTAATTAATGCAGGATCAGCCTAGAGCATCCCTGACAAGTGTTTGTCCAGCCCCTGCTTAAAGACTGCCAGTGAGGGGGAGATCACCACCAGTGGATTCCACTGTCGAATAACTCCTACTGTAAAAACCTTTTCCCTAATATCCAGCCGGTACCTTTCCGCCTGCAATTTAAACCCATTATTGCGAGTCCTATCCTCTGCTGCCCATAGGAACAGCTCCCTGCCCTCCTGTAAGTGGCAGCCCTTCAAGTACTTAAAGAGAGCAATCGTGTCCATGAACACATGAAGCTGCCTTATACTGAATCAGATCATCAGTCCGTCAAAGTTAGTATTGTCTACTCAGACCAGCAGCAGCTCTCCAGGGTCTCAGGCTAGGGGTCTTTCCCATCACCTACTTGCCTATCCCTTTAACTGGAGATGCTGGGGATTGAACCTGGGACCTTCTGTATGCCAAGCAGATGCTTTACCACTGAGTCACAGCCCCTCCCCTCAACCTCCTCCAGACGAAACATTCCCAGCTCCCTCAGCCTTTCCTCATAGGGCTTGGAACAGAAACACCCTGTGATGACAGCGGGAGCTCAAGACTCGCAACGGGTCAGGTATGCCAAGGCTGGCAAGATTAATGGGAATGCATTTGTTCAGCTACTCAATCAGTGTTTTGCACGAGTGTAAATCAGACCAGCATAACCGGGCTGGGTACATATCAACATTCCACATCCCTACGTTCGGTGGCAGAGGTCCAAGGAACTCAGGGAATCTGTCAGGTTTGAGAAAAAATGTGCAACCCTTCAGAAGGACAAGGATTGAGGAAGCTCATCAGCAGAAACAAGGGGGTTCTAATGGGTTGGCAAGACTACAGAGCCATCCTTGGGGTGAGGGCTCACCAAATGGTGACACTATGAAGAAGGAGAAGAGTTGGTTTTTATATGCCGACTTTCTCTACCACTTAAGGAAGAATCAAACCAGCTTACAATCACCTTCCCTTCCCCTCCCACAACAGGCACCCTGTGAGGAAGGTGGAGCTGAGAGCTCTAAGAGAACTGTGACTAGCCCAAGGACACCCAGCTGACTTCATGCGTAAGAGTGGGGAAACCAATCCAGTTCATCAGATTGGCATCCGCCACTTATGTGGAGGAGTGGGGAATCAAACCCGTTCTCCAGATCAGAGTCCACGCTCCAAACCACCACTCTTAACCGCTACACCATGCTGGCTCTCTTGAAGAAGAGTTGGTTTTTACACCCCAATTTTCTTTACCTTTAAAGAGTCTCAAACCACCTTACAATCGCCTTCTCTTCATCTCCCCACATCAGAAACCTTGTGAGGTAGGTGGGGCTGAGAGAGCTCTGAGAGAGCTGAGACTAGCCCGAGGTCACCCAGCAGGCTTCATGTGTAGGAGTAGGGAAACCAACCTGGTTCACCAGATTAGCCTCCGCCGCTCATGTGGAGGAGTGGGGAATCGAACCCAGTTCTCCAGGTTAGAGTCCACCGCTCTTAACTACCATGCTGACTCTCAAAGCTAAAAGTCACGCTATATTAAAAGCTCTGAGGGCTAATATAAGTCAGCCAGATGTCATAAAAGGGAAGAAAGCCATAAAGATCCACATTATCCACACTACTGTCCTTAGCACTGGGGGGTCAGGGAGAAAGCTTGCAACTCCCTCGGATAGAATACCACTGAGAGACAAATGTAGTAGTATTCTAAGGGGAACCCCAACGGCCAATATTGGGACTCTTTGCTCAACTGAGAGAAGTTTTGCTTTCTGCTCATAAGAGATACATAGCTTGTGCTTTGCAGGAGCTGCCCCCACACCCTGAACCTGGAGAGGAGCAGCTTGCTACATGCCGACTTACCTTTGCGCCGGAGAACCAGCTTGTTGAAGAGATCCGACATCAGGTCTCCGCCTTGCCCCGTGGCTCTCACTAGATGGGGGGGGGGGAACACCAGAATACACCAATTCCATGGGGCTGGTCTGATGAACTCACAGACGCAGCAGCCACGTTTGCTAACCACATCATGCGTCACATTGGCATGCGCGGGTTCTCATCTGAGCCAAGCCTAGGAAAACAACAGTCTGGGCCAGAGAGAGAGGCACACTGCCAAAGAGCAAAGCCAGAGTTCCCAAGAGCTAAGCTGCTTTTGCCAGTCCCTAAAGACAGAAGAGCCATTCTTGGAAGAAGGTATTCGTGGATTGCCTTAGTGGGGGAAAGCATCAATGGAGCCCTGTGCTCTAAAAAGGGGCCTTTTGCCCAGCAAGGCTTCTGATTGGTTACTTGAGATTTCACTGGCTGTGCAGATTTTTTAAAAAAAGATCTTCACTATGGGACTGAAGTTTTAACGCAGCCATCGTTTTGTGGCTGGCTCCGCCTCCTCTGGCAGCCATTTTATGGCAGATATTTTTCAGTTGCACCCACCGTGTTGTGTCAGCATCCCAAAGGGGCCCACAGGCTTAGAAAGGTTGTGGACCCCGGGGTGAAGGATTTGCCCTGATCAGACTTAGCCCACCCATCAGAGGAACCCTCAAGATCTAGCTGGCAAAGAGGAACGTGGGGGAGGGCACCTTGCTCCTGCTCCTTCTGCTTCTTCTTCTCCAGCTTCCGCTCTTTGACGTTACGGAGTTTTGCCTTCCCGATGCCTCCAGCCTGGCGGATGGACTCGAGCAGGGTGGCCCGGCCACTCGAGGGGTTCACAACTTCTTTCGGTGCCCCCTGGAGAGCAGCTGCGGAGAAAAAAGACAGCGGGGTCTCTGCAGGGTGGCATCGGCAAGCTTGCCTGTTTGCGTTCTGCAGCCCAACAAATTTTCCCTCCTCACCCCCCACCCCGCCAAAGAAGAAGAAGAGTTGGTTTTTATATGCCGACTTTCGCTACCTTTTAAGGAGAAACAAACTGGCTTACAATCACCTTCCCTTCCTCTCCCCACAACAGACACCCTGTGAGGTAGGTGGGGCTGAGAGAGCTCTGAGAGAGCTGTGACTGGCCCAAGGTCACCCAGCTGGCTTCATGCGTAGGAGTAGGGAAACCAACCTGGTTCACCAGATTAGCCTCTGCCGCTCATGTGGAGGAGTGGGGGAATCGAACCCAGTTCTCCAGGTTAGAGTCCACTGCTCTTAACCACTACACACTCCTGCTTATGTGGAGGAGTGGGGAAACAAATCCAGCTCACTAGATTAGCCTCCGCCGCTCATATGGAGGAGCAGGGAATCAAACCCGATTCTCCAGATCAGAGTCCACCGCTCCAAACCACCGCTCTTAACCACTGCACCATGCTGGGTTTCCCCAACTGTTTCAGCCGTGAGTCTCAGGCCTTACCTGACGGGACTGCATTGCTGCTCTCTTCACCCAGTGGCTGGAAAGGCTGAGAGGGGGGTGGGACCTGAGGAAGGGGTGGAGGCGGTGGAGCACTAGCTGGCATCTCAGGGGGTGGAGGCGGGGGAGGAGGGGGTGGCGGAGGAGGCGCCCCTTCCTGGAGATCTGCAAGTGAAGAAGGGAGGGTTAGGAGTCACAAAGGAGCTTCATGAAAAGGCTCGCCTGCTTGCTTGCCCCGTTCTTTAGTCCTGCTAGGAGACGTGTGTTCTCTCATTCTGCAGAAACACTATGATTTGCACCTCCGTGTTTCTGGAGCAGCACAGCAATTGTATTATAAAAAGAAAATAAATGCAGCAGAGCCAACTCCCCCAAAGAAGTGGCGTGTCCTTGCCGTGGTCATGTCACCTTGCAGCTAGTTTAAATCAGTCGCCAACCAGACGCATGTTGCTGCTACCCGAGGGCTAGTAGGGACAGAGACAACCAATTCCCCCCTCCATCACCGTTTACAGCTGCTCATAAGAAAAAACAAAGCCGAGGACCCAATTCTGTCCTCTGATCCAGCAAAGACATGGTTAATCTGTTTTAACTTGAAAGCCATGGGGGGGGGGGGGACGCGGATTCACCTCTTGCCTCTAGACTATGTATTATTGGTTTTTTACTATACATATCGTATCATATTATTGTTTAAAACGCACCACATTCAGTGTAGCCCCATCTGTTTTTGACACTCTGTTGGGGGGGGGGGCGGGGGATAAAGGTTAGGGACCCCGAGCTCAAATTTATACACGTTTCAAAAAAAGTTAGCTGGCTTCTGCTGTAACAGCAAGACCACTGTTACCATGCTATTCAGACGGGGAAAGGAAGAAGAGTTGGTTTTTATATGCCAGCTTTCTCTACCACTTAAGGGAGAATCAAACCGGTTTACAATCACCTTCCCTTCCCCTCCCCAAAACAGATACCCTGTGAGGTAGGTGGGGCTGACAGAGTTCGGAGAGCTGTGACTAGGCCAAGATCACCCAGCTGGCTTAGAATCATAGAGTTGGAAGGGACCACCAGGGCCATCAAGTCCAAGCCCATGTACAATGCAGGAAATTCACAACTACCTCCCCCTCCCACACCCCTAGTGACCAGAAGATGGCCAAGATGCCCTCCCTCTCATCATCTGCCTAAGATCACAGAATCAGCATTGCTGACAGATGGCCATCTAACCTCTTCTTAAAAACCTCCAGGGAAGGAGAGCTTACCACCTCCCGAGGAAGCCTGTTCCACTGAGGAACCGCTCTAACAGTTAGAAAATTCTTCCTAATGTCTAGACAGAAACTCTTTTAATTTCAACCCGTTGGTTCTGGTCCGACCTTCTTGAGTAACAGAAAACAACTCGGCACCCTCCTCTATATGACAGCCCTTCAAGTACTTGAACATGGTTATCATATCCCCTCTCAGTCTTCTCCTCTTCAGGCTAAACATACCCAGCTCCTTCAACCTTTCCTCATAGGACTTGGTCTCCAGACCCCTCACCATCTTTCTGCCCTTCTCTGGACACGTTCCAGCTTGTCTACATCTTTCTTAAATTGTGGTGCCCAAAACTGAACACAGTACTCTAGTTGAGGTCTAACCAGAGCGGAGTAAAGCGATACCATCCCTTCGAGTGATCTGGACACGATACTCCTGTTGATGCAGCCCAAGACTGCATTTGCCTTTTTAGTTACAGCATCACACTGCTGACTCATGTTCAGTGTTTTCTCTACTAACACCCCAAGATCCTTTTCACACACACTACTGCTCAAACAAGTCTCCCCCATCCTATAATTATGCATTTGATTTTTCCTACCGAAATGCAGAACTTTACATTTGTCTTTGTTGAAGTGAATTTTATTAGTTCTAGCCCATTTCTCCAGCCTGTCAAGATCATCCTGCATCTTGGCTCTGTCTTCTACCGTATTTGCTACCCCTCCCAATTTAGTATCATTTGCAAATTTAATAAGCATCCCCTCTATTCCTTCATCCAAATCATTTATAAAGATGTTGAACAACACAGGGCCCAGCACAGATCCCTGAGGAACTCCACTAGTCACTTCTCTCCAAGTGGACGAGGAACCATTAACTAGCACTCTTTGGGTACGATCTGTCAACCAGTTGCAGATCCATCTAACAATAATAGGATCTAACCCACATTTTCCCAATTTGTCAACTAGAATACTATGTGGAACCTTATCAAAAGCCTTACTGAAATCTAGATAAACTATGTCTACAGCATTCCCGATCCAGCAAGGTAGTAACTTTCTCAACAAAGGAGATAAGATTAGTCTGACATGACTTATTCTTGAGAAACCCATGCTGGCTCTTAGTGATCAGATCCATCCTTTCTAAATGCTCAAGGACAGACTGTTTGATGATTTGTTCGAACACTTTTCCTGATATAGAAGTCAAGCTGATGGGTTGGTAGTTACCTGGATCCCCCTTTTTCCCCTTCTTGAAGATGGGGACAACATTTGCCCGCCTCCAATCGTCTGGCACCTCACCTGTTTGCCAAGACTTTTCAAAAATAATGGACAGAGGTTCCGAAATTACATCGGCAAGTTCTTTGAGTACCCTTGGGTGCAATTCGTCTGTCCCAGAGGATTTTGTTTCATTTAAAGAAACCAGGTGTTTGTGCACTACCCCAATGCCAATTCTAGGCTGCAAATCCCTTCCCTCATCACATGTTCTGTTTATGCCATGTTGAGCACCACTTCCCTCACGAGAAAAAACTGAGGAAAAGTAGGAATTGAGGAGTTCTGCCCTCTCTTCATCTCCTGTTACAATTTTACTTTCCGGTCCACGCAATGGGCTTATCTTGTCCTTGTTCTTACTCTTACTCTGTACATAGGAAAAGAACCCTTTTTTGTTGCGTTTAGCATCTCTCGCTAGCCTAAGTTCATACTGAGCTTTAGCTTTCCTAACACTCTCCCTACAAGCACTAGTTATTTGCTTATATTCCTCTTTGGTTATAAGGCCCTCCTTCATCTGGAGGAATGGGGAAACCAATCTGGTTCAGCAGATTGGCGTCCACCACTCATATGGAGGGGTGGGGAATCAAACCCGGTTCTCCAGATCAGAGTCCACTGCTCCAAACCACCGCTCTTAAGCACTACTCCATGTTGGCTCATCATGCTCTTCCTCCCTGGTATATATTAAAAGATCCTAGGTTGTGTGTGTGTGTGTGTGGGGGGGGGGGGCGCTCCAAGGCTAACAAAAATTCAAAAGCCAAAATTAAAAGAAATCACAAAACTCAAATTATTAACAGCAGCTGTTAATACCCCCCAAACACTCTGCAAAACTTTGGCTTGGTGCCTAAATACTAGTAAGGAGGGAGTGAAAATGACTTCCCTAGGGGAGTGTTGTCACTGGAAAATAGCTGAGTTGTGCGTTTTTCCCCTTTGCATTGGAAAAGTTACAACCCAAAATGGAACAAGATAAATTGAAAGCGGAGGAACAGACAGAAGGAACACCTTGTCGGAAGGGCTCGACAGATTCTGTGTTGAAAGTCGGCAGCTCTGGGATAGCGGCGCCGGGGGCAGAAGGCGCGATGCCAGGCCCAAGGTCAGCGCTATACATGAGATCGGCGGCAATGCCAGGCAGGTCAGGCAGATAGGATGGCACGTCGATCTCAGGCACCTGTCCCAAGTCTGGCACGTAGAAGTAGTTTTCCAGCACCTGAAACCCATCCAAACAGAAAGGTTAAAGCTGTAACACTTTCAGAGGGTCAACTTTGGATACCTGGAAATGGATAGCAACCACCCTTCTTGGGTTTCAATCCACACAAGGCCTTCAGCTCCCAAATCCTGGTGGCAGCTCTCCCCAGATGGACCTGCCAGAATACTGCTGTAATTTTGATTACCAAATGATGACGTTCTATTTTTCGAGGCACCTAAACATTGCTGCTGCTTTGTGTATTTGCTGAACAGATCCGTTTTCTGTTTGTTGCTATTTTCTTTTAAGCTGTTCCATTGCACAAGAAGTTGTTAATGGAAATGGGGAGAAGAAGCTAACTGTAACACTGTACCAGCTGATCCTCTGCCCAATAAATACGCAGGCTGGTAACAGACTTCATCAGCTCCCAGTTTGGGAATCCCCTTCCTCACTGCAGTTATGCAATTACTTTTGTTAAGCAGTGGCAAAGTAATGGCATGCGCACATGTGACCTTTTCCCCAGTCAGCGCATCCTGTGGATGGAGATGCCCCCTCCCACACAAATGCCCCCTCCCTTTCCTTTTGGCATTAACTGTGGCACGGAGGTAGGTCTGAACCAAGGTGAGTGCTAATCACGATTTCTTTAAGAGAAAGGAGCTGATTTGCAAAACTGGTCAAAGCTAACCATGGTTGCAGCATTTGCAGAAAACGCTACCACACGGCATCTGTGGGTAATGCTGAAAAGGGGAGAATGGAATTCACTCAGGAGAACATAAGAACATAAGAGAGGCTGGATCAGACCAAGGCCCATCAAGTCCAGCAGTCTGTTCACACAGTGGCCGACCAGGTGCCTCTAGGAAGCCCACAAACAAGACGGCTGCAGCAGCATTATCCTGCCTGTGTTCCAAAGCACCTAATATAACAGGCATGCTCCTCTGATCCTGGAGAGAATAGGTCTGCATCATGACTAGTAGCCATTTTAACTAGTAGCCATAAATAGCCCTCACCTCCATGAACATGTCCACTCCCCTCTTAAAGCCTTCCAAGTTGACAGCCATCACCACATCCCGGGACAGGGAGTTCCACAATTTAACTATGCTTTGTGTGAAGAAATACTTCCTTTTATTGTTTTGAATCTCTCACCCTCCAGCTTCAGCAGATGACCCAGTGTTCTCCCTGTCCACTCTCTCCATACCATGAATCCGATTTTGTTTTAACCACCCTAAATAATAGAAGGCAACAAGCAGATGGACCCACAAGGGCTTGTGTGAGAGTATCTCTTTCCCCCCTCCCCCCACTATTTCTTCTGTCCCTTCTGTGAAAGCCCCCGTAGCCTTGCTTGTGCCCTGTGCAAGCTCAGAGAGTCCTTTTTTTGCTTGAATCCCAGAGGGTACAGAGATAAGCACAAGCCCCACCCCCCATGACTGACTCAAGGCCCTGCCTCAAGAGGCCCAGGAAGCCAGAGGGAAGCTCTCTCTCTCTCTCTCTCTCTCTGAGAAGGGTCACCTGCTGATCTAGCTGCCCCCTTTTAGTGATGGAGAGGGGCGCATCAAAGAGCTTCTCCTCTTTCTCCGTCGTCAGAGCCACGTGGGTCTTGGTCACGGCTCCAGCCAGAGGGTCGAGGAAAACGTACTTCTTATACCTGAAGGAGAAGAAAAGCCGGTCAGGCCCGCCTCGTGACAGAGCGACGGGCACAGGCCGTAGAACGAGGCGTGACTGCAAGGATTAAACTGGGAGAAAACAAAAAAGTTGTCCCTTTCAGACCCAGGAATGGTTTTGCTGACACAACACGTTTTCACTTCTGCCCCCAGCGATCCAAATGTTCACCTTTCTTGAAGCCTACACAGGGAGCCGTGCTGCTGACACCCAATGCCATCCTCCACAGAGATGACCAGAAGCTCTGCACCCCCCCCCCCCAGTTATTCAAGATGCTTATGTACACAGGGAGCAGAGGTGTGAAAGAAAGGAGAGGGGGAAAACACAGGCTTAAATTAATCCAAAGCAACAGTTAATAATGGCTCAAAGTGAGAAGACTACTACAGCTGGGTGCTATTTATATCTCCCCTTTCATTCTCTGTGGCCATTTCTGCTTGGTAATTAGCAGTGCGTTCCAGGCGGAAGTGCCCTGCATAATTTTTTTGAGTTTTTCATGCCGAACCGTCATTCAGGAAGTGACTGCAAAGCTGGCGCATAACTGCTTCGCATTTCTTAAGAGCCCCTTTAACGCGACCTTTTGTGTTTGCTCTGCCCCCACCTCGAAGAATCCCCTCAAGGAAGCATGCAAAATGACAGCTGCACATTAGCTATGCAAATGGCAGTTGGCTAATGGAAGGAACAAAGGAGCAGGGGAGGGGTGGTGGTGAAATTTCTCCTTTTGCATTGGGACGTGAATAGGCATTGTATAGGTCGCATTTTAAAAAAAGAGCTTTGAGCGAGCATCAAAATTGGCCCTGCGTAAATGGCCTGTTTGTTTTGCTCCAGCTTGGTGGCTGGGTCATTCTTCTCACTCCACCTGGCCTGAGATCAGGTTGTTGTGAGGATAAAATGGGGCAGGGGAGAATCATTCAAGCCGCCCTGACCTCCTTGGGAAAAGGCGGGATGTGCTAAATGTACTAAAATGTACTAAAAAATGTACTAAAAATGCTCCATGAAGCCTCTTAAAAACTATTTTTTTTAAAAAAAATCTTGCATTTCAGTTAAAGCTTACGGGAACAAAAACCTAATACAAATGGCACAAAGTTCAGTACAAGATATGCTCTGGGAGAGTTTCCAGGATGCAGGGATACCTGGCTGCCTCCCTGCTGCCCTTCGAAATGGCACGGACGGTAACTGGAAACTGGGGAAGGGGGATGACCCAGGCATGACTGGGAAGGTCGGCTACTTTCTGTTCTCCCTCTGACAGTTCCATCAGTGCCAGTTGTCAAACTGCACCAAGAATGGGGCCCAGGGCGAGGACGAGGATCCTTCCGAGCACAGGGGGAAGGCAGGGAGCCATTTGAAAGGACAAAGATTCAGAGGAGAACAAGAGAGCGAAGGGACGAGACTCAGCAGCCTCCCTTCTTTCTCCTCCCTTTCTTTCCACCTTTTAAATATCTATATATCTATATATCTATATATATCTATATATGTTTCGAGTTAGGCTGATGATCCAACACCACACCACTTCCTACCCAACAGCTGCTGTGGAGTGGCTGTCATAAGCACGATGATCATGAGAAAGCAAAGACGAAGAAGAATTGAGTTTGGAGGAGGACCGCACACGGGGGAGGGGGGTGGCGGAAATCATCACAGCCAAAACTTAAAGCTGACTGCGAGGAAGCTAAGAGAGGAAGAAAACTGGATTTCAGGCCCAGACAGGATTAAGGGTGGAGGGACACGCTGCAACTCCAAGAGGCAGGGCTCCTTCAGAAATAAAACCAGGCCACGGTCTCATTCGGAACTAGCCCAGAGCAGTGATCGCTGGCCGACCCGGCACAACACTTACAGGTTCTCCGTGGTATTGAAGAGCAGCAGGGAGCTGAGGGAGCGAATGTTCCTGGGGAGGCTGCCAAGGCCTTCTTCGGCATCATCTTCCTGATGGACTCTTGCGCTGACGCAAACTGGGAAGTACTTCAGCTTCTCCTGGGAACGCAAACAGCACCACTTTCAGTCACCTGTTGGCGTCAACGGCTGTGGGAGGCTTAACGACCTTGACCTCTGGCCAAGAAGCACAAAGCCATCTCCCCACGTCAGATGGCGACCATCTTGCCTGCCTCACCATCAGTAGGATGAGGACAAAGACCTTTTTTTTTGCCATCAAGTCACAGCTGACTTATGGCTACTCCATAGGATTTTCAAGGCAAGAGGCGTTTGGAGGTGGTTTGCCACTGCCTGCCTCCGCGTCACGACCCTGGTATTCCTTGGGAGGTCTCCCCACCCAAATATTAGCCAGGGTCATGGCTGAGAGTGAGTGACTGGCCCAAGGTCACCCAGCAAGCTTCCATGGCACAAGTGGGTATTTGACTGTACACCATGCTGCCTCATTATCAGTACACACATGAAGCTGCCTTATACTGAATCAGATCCTTGGCCCATCAAACTCAGTATTGTCTACTCAGACCGGCAGCGGCTCTCCAGGGTCTCAGGCAGGGGGTCTTTCACATCGCCTACCTGCCTAGTCCCTTTAACTGGAGATGCCGGGGATTGAACCTGGGACCTTCTGCGTGTCAAGCAGATGCTCTACCACTCAGCCACACCCACTTTCCAATGACTTTATGTGCCCATAACTCCATAGCTTTGCTCCTGGGTTAAAAAGGGTGGGTGTAAATAATTCCACACACACACACAGGCCTTTAGGAGGGGAATGGCTGAGCATTTAATGCATACAACCCTCCCCTCCATGGCTTCCCTGGTGGTAGATGGGGCAGCCAGCATCAAGAATGGATTTTGCCTCCCCGTCAGGTTTGTCCAAATGCAACTTTTCCATCATGAGTGAATTACAGTTTCTCAAGCCGACGGAAGAAAGCAAAGGCCTGCCATCACGGGGGAGAGAGGATAAGCGTGCCCCCCAAAAGTCCCAGTTCCCGGAACAAGAAGCAGATTCTTCCACCTCTCAACTGTGTCCCAGTCTGCAGTGACCCGATTTCAACCTGGAGAATTCAGTGGGACTCGGCTGAGAACCGGGTCAGCCCTGCCCTGGGTCCTGTTGTGTAGTCACACAAGAGAGGTAGGCCTTTTATGCAGGGACGTTTCCCTGCGGTCACCCCTGCAAACCACTTTGGGGCCTCGTTTTGATTATGTGTGCCTTTTCCAACTGTCAGAGGTCGCCTTGCTCTCCCCGTGCGTTTTGCCTGCGTTTTCCAGATTCTGGCTAAAACAGCATCCGAAAAATGCGCGGGGACAGCGAGGCGGCCTCTGATGGGCAGAAAAGGCACCCATAATCAAAAGGAAGCCCCGAAGTAGTCGGCAGGGGTGGCCACGGGGAAATGTCCCTGCATAAAAGACCGTAGAGAGCTTAAAAATCCATTCCAACTTGCACTCATGGAAGATGGGAGCACCTTATTATTAGCCACAGTAGAAGCGAAGGAAAGAAGATAATAAATTGTTACTGAGGAAGGGGGAGGGGGGGTCAAGGCCATTCAAAAACAGGCCCCTTCCGACCATTAACACGCATGCCATCAACATCTAATTTTTAAGCCTCACGGACTGTCGGTGTGTTTGCTCGTGCCGCTTGCCACCCTCTCTTAGCCCTGGTGGTCACGGTGACTTTCCTCCTGTGAAATTCAATTAGCACCAGAGGCAGGCTTGCCTGTTGCACTCTCGGGCACAGTGACAAGGACGCCGGATATGAAATACAGGCCGTTATCGCCCAGTAAATCGTGGTGTTTCGGAGGTCTCGCTTCAGATATCACGCACGGCAATGTGTTTCATATGCATCATGCCTTTGAAACAGGCGTGGGGCTGGGGAGCTGGTATTCAAGAGCCAGCCTGGTGTGGTGGTTAAGAGCGGTGGTTTGGAGCGGTGGACTCTAATCTGGAGAACCGGGTTTGATTCCCCACTCCTCCACGTGAACGGCGGAGGCTAATCTGGTGAACTGGATTCGTTTCCCCACTCCTCCACACGAAGCCAGATGGATGACCTTGGGCCAGTCACAGCTCTCTCAGCCCCACCTACTTCACAGGGAGTCTGTTGTGGGGAGGGGAGGGAAAGATTATTGTAAGTTTGAGTCTCCCTTAAGTGGTAGAGAAAGTCGGCATATAAAAACCAACTCTTCTTTTTCTTCTTCAAAGTGCCAAAGCAGAATCTGCTGGTTTGAGTACTCGGGACAGCTAAGGCGAGACAGCCACTTTTAAAACCTCCCCTGGTCCCACTTTGAGACGGAGCTTCAAATTGGAAGTGCGGAATCAGATCCTTTCCTTCCCCGCACTGACTTTCATTCCAAAATAGCAGTGTGAGACAGAGAAAGCATTACAAGAAAATTCAGAAACAGGGTGTGCCAAACCATCAAGTGAGAAGGCCTCAGTGTGCTTGCCCCAAAGTAGCTGCCTTATATATACAGACTCAGGCCAACTCACCCAACCTAATGCCACCTAGAAGAAGAAGAGTTGGTTTTTATATGCCGATTTTCTCTACCTCTTAAGGGAGGCTTAAACCGGCTTACAATCACCTTCCCTTCCCCTCCCTGCAACAGACACCCTGTGAGGTAGGTGAGGCTGAGAGAGCTCTAAGAGAGCTATGACTAGCTCAAGGTCATCCAGCTGGCTTCGTGTGTAGGAGTGGGGAAACAAATCCAGTTCACCAGATTAGCCTCTGCTGCTCATGTGGAGGAGTGGGAAATCAAACCCGGTTCTCCAGATCAGAGTCCACCGCTCCAAACTACCACTCTTAACCCCTACACCACGCTGTCTCCCTATCTTTTTTTATTCAGCACAACTGAAAATACACTTGATTGTACTTTCTGACAGAAATCCACATTATGCTGAAAAGAAACTTTGTAGTTCAAAATACACAGCAGAAGCAATTCACTTCTTGTCATCTGACCAACTAATTTCATAGTCCTTATAGGTTTTCTTCAGTAGTTCCACTGTCACAACATGGTCAGCTTTTTCATATCCTGTTGAAGACCAAATACATGGATTTTCTTCTCTTTACTATTATGTTCCAGCATGGTGCCAGCATGGTGTGGAGGTTAGGAGCAGTGGTTTGGAGCGGTGGAGTCTGATCTGGAGAACTGGGTTTGATTCCCCACTCCTCCACATGAGGAGCGGAGGCTAATCTGGTAAACTGGATTTGTTTCCCCACTCCTACACACGAAACCAGCTGGGTGACCTTGGGCCAATCACACTCTCTCAGCCTCACCTACCTCACAGGGTGTCTGTTGTGGGGAGGGGAAGGGAAGGTGATTGTAAGCCGGTTTGAGTCTCCCTTAAGTGGTAGAGAAAGTTGGCATATAAAACCCAATTCTTCTTCTTCTCCTTCAACAGCTATGTTCCTCTAGGCTCCATCAGGCAGGTCTTTCCCACTCCTGCCTCAGATTTTCTTTAAAACCAGAAATGCCCTGAAGCCCTTTACAAATGCAAAGCTTGTTCTCTTTTTTTTTTTGCCGCTGAACTCCACCCTCTGTTTTGTTCCTATTTTCCAATCTGAGCCAAGGGGCACTTCAGCGTCCTTGACATTTTTTTTTCTCTTCAGTTAGATGTTGGAAAGATCAAGTGCAACCCACTGGGAATCGCTCCATTGAAAGAGCCAAGGGGTCACTCAGCTTCCCCATGGGTAACATGAATAAGCTTCCAGGGGGTGGCAGCCAGTATGTTCAGTTCAGTTCAGTTTATTTACGATCATTTGACCAGCAGATAAATGTTGCTACAATTGATCAATACAGAGCCAGGATTACTGTTTTGATGCGCTAACCCAAGCTCTTCTCACTCTAGTGGCAACGTAGCAAAACTTTGCCACTGTGTAGGAAATGTTGGCATCTTTATCCTCAAGTAAATATTTAGTAATAAAATCATCTGACTGTCTAAACACTCTGGTCAACAAGGGCAAAATCAGCCTATTTCTGACATCCTGATAAAATTTACAATACAATAAAATATGGGTGATTGTCTCAACATCTGAGTTACAAGGGCACAATCTAGACTCAAGAGGTAAATGCTGGAATCTCCAGCTGAGCAAGGCTGATGGAAAGGCATTAAAACGAGCTCTTGAAAAAGCCCATCGGAATTTAGTAAAAGCAACGGAGGTCAGATAAGGAGCCGAAGAGAATCCCTCCCAACTCTTTAGTAGTCTGTATGGTCTTGGAAGAACGGCCCTCTCATTCTGCAATTTGATGTCTAAGTCGTTGACTAACCATATTTTTTGCTCTGTAGTGGCAGCCAGTATGGTTCAGATTGTTCTGCCCCATTTAGAGGATCACCCCATCGCACATTACTACCACCCTGCAGCCATGAGTCGCGCAGGTTGACCACGCATTCATGGTGTAATGGTTGGCCTTCCTGTATTTGTGAAGTCAAGAACTGCCCTCTTAGTCATGATTAGAACTGCAAGGGAATTTGTAGCTCACTAGAGATCAGTGTAAGTTAAGGATCCATGTTTTGGTGTAGATACCATTTTTAGTACTTTAAGGATGCTCAAAGCTAACCTCAAGTAGCAAGGCTGGGAAAGACCTCTGCCTGAGAACTTGGAGAATTGAAGCCACTTAGACCAGGCAGTCATCCTGGGCTAGAAGAGTCAATAATCTGACTCCAGAGAAGGCAGTTTCATTCAAAGATCTGCAAAAGGCCCCACACTATGAGGACCAGAATTACCCTTTAGGTATGAGCATCCTGTGCTTTTCTGACTGATACAGCATGGTGAAATGGTTAAGAGCAGTGGACGACTCTAATCTGGAGAACTGAGTTTGAGTCCCCACTCCTCCACATGAGCGGCGGACTGTAATCTGGTGAACCGGTTGGTTTCCCCACTCCTCCACATGAAGCCTGCTGGGTGACCTTGGGCTAGTCACAGTTCTCTCAGAACTCTCTCAGCCTCACCTACCTCACAAGGTGTCTGTTGTGGGGAGAGGAAGGGAAGGAGACTATAAGCCGGTTTGATTCTCCTTAAAAGGTAGAGAAAGTCAGCATACAAAAACCAACGCTTCTTCTTTTTCTTGAAACAGCCCCCTTCATTGGCACATTCAAACCTACTTCTGCTTCAAACAGTACAGGGAAGGCCTAAGCAACAGGCCTAATTTGGGGACGCTAAGATGTGCTCCACACACCTAGAAACTCAGCTCTCCACCGCCAGTTCCAAGACCAACCTGAAATATTCATGCTACTTTTGATGAAACAGTTCCGTTAAACTACAGGAAAGTATAAAGCACTGAAATTATACAAGGCAGCTTTATTTTCGGGTTCACTGGAAAGCAAAGAGCCTCTCTGGCCCTTCTCTGCAAAGGTCTCTCCATCTGTTCCAGGTCCCCAAAGTAGATATCAGCCTCATCCCATGAGCTATATACTTTGCCTTGGCCATTTCCAAACACTTGCTGGAAATTCTTCCTTAGCAGCCAGAAAATCATAGGAGCTGGAAGAACAGCCAGATGCATTTTAACTCACTTACTAAAAGGAATATACTGCATCCACACAGTATATTGTGCACACACTGATGCTGCTCCAATATCTCACGGAGAACCAGGCACTTAAACGGACCTCATGAGCAGAGGAAGCCTAGTGACATTGCAACAAATGCGAGGTTTCCCAGAACACGGGGCCAAAAACCACTGAGCCAGAGGCACGGTTGCTGAGAAGAGGAGGGGCGGTGGCTCAGTGGTAGAGCATCTGCTCGGCATGCAGAAGGTCCCCGCTGCAATCCCCGGCATCTCTAGTTAAAGGGACTAGGCAAGTAGGTGATGTGAAAGAACCTCTGCCTGAGACCCCGGAGAGCCGCTGCTGGTCAGTACTGACTTTGATGGGCTAAGGGTCTGATTCAGTATAAGGCAGCTTCATATGTTCATAAGTTCAAGGGCAGGGGTAGAAAACTCATCTTCTTTGCCCCCTTCCTGACACATAGGGTTGTGACTGGTTCAGGAGGCACCATTGTAAAAATGAATTACCTCCCACCACAAACAGCTTCACCCGACGCAACATGTAAAACTCAGAAGGCTGCAGATATGCATCCTGCACCGCTTACCAGTACTGAGCCGTGGTAACTTCTAGCATGGCAACCTTCTATTCTTTGCAGTACTTTTTCCTTCCCTGGGACCCTCCCCCACCACTATTTGAGGCTTTTGCAGCCCTTGAATCCTCAAACCCCCAAACCCAAGAGAACTCTTGTTCCTTTCAAAATCGACCACCAACTTCCTCACCCAGCACGGTCCTTTTTACTCCTTCCGTTCCTTACCTGAAAAGCTTTCTCATCTAATGCCCTGTGTTTGCTCTGAATCTTGCGCCTTGGCCGTTTCTGCACATCTGGATCTTCCGCACCAGCAAAAATGGAGGCATATTCTTGCAGCCTCTCCGGAGCAGGGTATTTAGCACTGGAGAACACCTTGGCAGATGAGTGTGGGAACAGAGAAGGGGAGGGAGAAAGAAGGAATCTGAACATGTTATCCTAGAAAGATGCACACTGGCGATACATACTCCATGCACTGGAGAGGTGGCATGTTAATTCAGAAGTAGGAACTGTGGATGTGGCACCTGACGTCTGTTTCCCAGCTACAGATAGAATCATAGAATCATAGAGTTGGAAGGGACCACCAGGGTCATCTAGTCCCACCCCCTGCACAATGCAGGAAACCCACAATGATCTCCCACCCCACCCCCAGTGACCCCTACTCCATGCCCAGAAGATGGCCAAGGTGCCCTCCCTCTCATGATCTGCCTAAGGTCGTAGAAGCAGCAGTGCTGACAGATGGCCATATAGTTCCTCATCTACAAAACAATCTCAATGGAGAGCAGAGTGCCAACAACGAGCATCCAGTACCTTAATCGCCTTCTTGCTGCCCTTGATCTTGTCGATTTTGGCTTGAGCTAGAGTGACCCTGTCGTTGATTGCCCGCAGCTGTGTCCGGCTGGCCTCCACTTGTTGGGAGATCCTAAGAGACAAAGGTGACAAGAATCCAACTTGCGGTCAAACATCTTGACAGTCCTCGAGGGCTACAGCTCTCGATAAAGGTTGCTTGGTCATCTGCGCTTTTGGGGCGAGGGAGATTCATTGCGCTCATTGCAGCCAACTCAAAACCAGCCTTTAAATAAAGGGAACAGGAGTTTGGTTTAGAAGCCGGGAGTATTTGTTCATTTTGATTTCTACCCCGCACCTTTCCCTGCCAAAGCCAGGCTTAGGGCAGCTTCCAACAACCAAACAGAACTTTTCTCAGGAATTCAATATATAGGAGAGAAGTTGGTAGGCCCTTTGTTGGTGCTCCAACTCTGCCCCAAGAAACTTTGTTCAGTATGAATTCAGGTGCAAGAACACATTGGACTGAATAACCAAGATTGATTCCTTCTGCACCTGACATTTTCCTTCCTTAAAATACCTCCTCTCCAATTTAATCCTGCTGAGCTTCTTACTAGTTCTGACAAAATCTTAGCCCGAGGCACATATAATTGCACAAACAGCATATACAATTTCCAGGAATTAATCCAATTGTTGCTGACCAAGGGAGGTAAATCATTTCAGTCCCACTAATCCAGCAGATTCACGCACACACACAGATTGGTTTTTCAGAAACACATAGAAAAATTCCAGTCTCTATATGAAAGAAAAAATTAAAGCTCTGGACGCAACATTGCCTGATATAATTCCAAAAAACACAGCCAAGAAACTGGGGTGTACACTCTCCTAAAAAGATGAGCATCTGTAACAAATATCCCATAGAACTGATAAAGGATAAACTGACCCCATTTCCTAAATGAGTGTTTGAGATTTAAAAAAAAACATTGACTGCTGAAAAAGCACTTCCATAGTGATAGCAGTTTTGGGGGGTAGAAGTGTTGTTCTGCAGTAGGACGGCTAGAGTCAAGTCCAGGAGCTCCTTGGAGGGTAACAAGATTTTGGGGGTAGGATAGGGTTGCCAACCTCCAGGTACTAGAAAGAGATCTCCTGCTATTATAACTGATCTCCACCTGACAGAGATCAGTTCCCCTGGAGAAAATGGCCGCTTTGGCCATTGGACTCTATGGCATTCAAGTCCCTCCCCTCCCCAAACCCCACCCTCAAGTCCCTCCCCTCCCCAAACCCCAACCTTCCACCGGTGGCGAAGAGGGACCTGGCAACCCTAGGGTAGGAGCTTTTGAGAGTCAAAGCTGAAAAGTGAGCTTTGACTCTTGAAAGCTCATACCCCACCCCACCCCCTCATACCCCAGAAAGCCAGCATGGTGTAGTGGTTAAGAGCGGTGGTTTGGAGCAGTGGACTCTGATCTGGAGAACTGGGTTTGATTCCTCACCCCTCCACATGAGCAGCGGAGGCTAATCTGGTGAACTGGATTTGTTCCCCCACTCCTACACACGAAGCCAGCTAGGTGACCTTGGGGACGTTACAGCTCTGATAGAGCTCACTCAGCCCCACCTACCTCACAGGGTGTCTGTTGTGGGAAGGGGAAGGGAAGGTGATTGTAAGCTGGTTTGAGTCTCCCTCAACTCTTCTTCTTCTTCAATCTTGTTGGTCTCTAAGGCTCTCCTGGACTTGAATCTATCTGTTCTCCAAGACAGGGGACCCTAACAATGTTGAGCCTGTGGTCACTCTGGGAGTTTTGACAAAGGGCATCACCAAATATGGTTTCCATGGAAGGCAGGACAAATCACAGAACAGCTGCTACGGGGGAGCAAAATTTTGGGAGGTACTTCCTCAACAATGCCCCGTGCAATTTGGTCCCATGGTTAAATTAACTGTCCCATACCTTAAAGGGCAGAGGCACCAAACCCCAGATACCACATAAAAAGCAAAGCTAGTAAGGTGCAGTGGTTTATTCCCAATAGGTCTCCAATACTATTATATGTGGAGACACAGTTCCTCCCATCGGACATGCAATGAATGCATGTCTCGCTATTGAACAAGTTTCCCCATTTAATGACCGAAGCATGCTGTAACGGCCCATTAAATAAATAAATTATATCATCTAACTAGCTTTGCCTTTTTCTTGTAACAGGTCTTAGATTTTTGTTGACTCACTGTATCTGGGAACCTCCTTCCTCAGCATCACTCGTTCCTCTCTCTCTCCCTACATTTTTCCATGGAAGCCAGTCAGTTAAGAACTGGGTGGATTGGTTGGCAACTAGTGATGCATTGCTGACATATTAAACACCTTGTTGCAGAATGAAGCTGGAGAGCCCCACAAGTTACATTGTGGGAATGCAGATGCACACATATTGCTTTCTACATCTGGTGCATAGGAGACAACAAAGAAGGAGGAGAACAGAATCATAGAGTTGGAAGGGACCATAAGGGTCATCTAGTCCAACCCCCTGCACAATGCAGGAAACTCACAACTATCTCCCCCCCACACCCCCAGTGACCCCTACTCCATGCCCAGAAGATAGCCAAGATGTCCTCCCTCTCATCATCTGCCTAAGGTCATAAAATCAGCATTGCTGACAGATGGCCATCTAACCTCTGCTTAAAAACCTCCAGGGAAGGAGAGCTCACCACTTCCCGAGGAAGCCTGTTCCACCGAGGAACTGCTCTGACTATTAGAAAATTCTTCCTAAATTCTTCTCCTAAACGAGAAGAAGAGTTGGTTTTTATATGCCATCTACCGGCTTACAATTACCTTCCCTCCCCCTCCCCACAACAGACACCCTGTGAGGTAGGTGGGGCTGAGAGAGCTGTGACTAGCCCAAGGTCACCCAGCTGGCTTTGTGTGTAGGAGTGGGGAAACAAATCCAGTTCACCAGATTAGTATCCGCCGAATTTTCATGTGCTAATCAGCAAGAATGCTGAATGTCCCCTTTCTAGAACGAATGCCTGAAGCATTTTGCACACATGAAAAATCTGATGTTCCTTAGGTTCAGTTATTAAGGACAAATGCGATAGTAATTCATTCAACGACAGATAAGGATGAGATTGATACTGGCAGTTCAAGAAAACTGATGGCTGCCTCTTTCCTAGATTTGCAGAGGCATCAGAAGATAAATACATAAGAGATGGAAGCGCAGTACTGCGATGATGGGGCCTGATAAGGACCTCAGAAAGGTTGTGTCACAGTCGTTGAACAGTAAACAGTGCTCTTAATCTGCAGGCTATCCTGATAAGCCATCGCTCATGGTTATCTCTCTTTTGGGATTCTTTTTGGAGTGAACACAAACAATTATTGTGACACCTTAAAGACAGATGTTCATGGAGTTTTGCTGTATAGCTGCCATGCTTCAGAAACATCGAAGCAGAACTGTCCAAGAGGAACTGAGGACCGGTGAAACATCTCAGCTGGCTAGCAGGGAAAACAAGCAGGTGAAGCAAAGGTACGGTCTCTATGTGTGTAAAAGTGCCATCAAGTCACAGCCGACTTATGGAAAGCCAGCGTGGTGTAGTGGTTAAGAGCAGTAGTTAGGAGTGGTGGACTCTAATCTGGACAGCCCAGTTTAATTCCCTGCTCCTCCACATGAAGCCAGCTGGGTGACCTTGGGCTAGTCACAGGTCTCTTAGAGCTCTCTCAGCCTCATGTACCTCACAGGATGTCTGCTGTGGGGAGGGTAAGGTGATTGTAAGCCGGTTTGATTAAGTGGTAGAGAAAGTTGGCATATAAAAACCAACTCTTCTTATTGGGGTTTTCAAGGTAAGAGACTAACAGAGGTGGTTTGTCAGTGCCTTCCTCTACATAGCAACCCTGGTATTCCTTGGTGGTCTCCCATCCAAATATTAACCAGGGCTGACCCTGCTTGGCTACTGAGATTTGATGAGATCGGGCTAGCCTGGGCCATCCAGGTCAGGGCAGGTATGGTCTACAGGGGAAAAAAAACACTCCCGATCAAACAAAGTGGGAAACAATTTACTTTGCAGGTGATATTACTTCTAAAATTAAAGTATAAAAATCAGGGCCATGACCAGACAGAGGGATGTAGACTAACGTATAAAGCTGATTAAAAGTAGTCTACCTATATGGGACTTTCCCTTTGGACCAAAAAAAGCCCCTTCCTTTTTCAGCAGTTCAAAGAGGGAGTTATTGGAAAGCTGATCAGCTGATCAGCAGAAGGTGGGAAGGCAGAAATGCATAGGAAACAGGTGCAGATGGCAGAAACTAAACATGTGTTTTAAAGGAAGCAGCTCTTCTGTGAGCCTCAGTCTTAATCAGGATGTCTCTTGTTCTTGCTCTGTTACTGAGTCAGATTTTTCAAAACATCCGAAAATCATATCATATCCTTTTCTGTTCATCATTTTTTGCATCAATAGAAATAATATGCCTTCCATTTGTCCTGGAACTCTTTGATCGGTCTTTTATTCATGCAGTTTGTCAGTTTTGCTGCATATTTCACTAATTTGCTGTTCCAATCCTCTCTTGTCTGGGCACTCTTCTGCTTTCCATTTTGTTGCAGATGTAACCCTGGCTGCCTTAACCATATATCTGAACGTGGGCATTTTGTTAAGGATTGTCTCAGCCGTTCCAGAACCTCTTGCATCAAGGGAGGCTCCTGGCACCAAAGGAAAGAACGGGATCCCACCCACAGACTGGAGGACGGAGCAGATGGGAACTTAAGCCAAGAAGCAGCTGTATACCACTGCTTGATTGCCTTTATATTTGGAAGCTCTAACCACAGTTTGAGCTCTAAGCAACAGTAAGCGCAAACTACAGTTTAGTGCTGTGTGTGAATTCTTATTTTAGACCATTTATAGTCCACTTTTTTGCTCAAAAGAACACCCAAAGTCGCTAACAGTCAATTAATGCATAAAACAGGGCAATAATAAATAGCAACTAAACCATCACTAAAGAGGCCCAACATTAAACACATCAAGGCAGTAACTGAGCCAACATCTCTCTTTCAGCAGCCTGAGAACACATAACTTTGATTGTCAGCATTCAACACCTGATTTCCTAATGGATGGGGAAAGTTCCTGATGTACCACCACCAGCTATTACCACTGGTACATAACGCACATAGTAACAGAAGAGGTATCTTAATAAGTTAAAGATGTCAGGTGCCTCAGACTGTAATAACCAGTCAGGTTTGATCTAGATTTGCACAGGTTTAGAGAGGGACCAGAAAGGAAGGGCAGCATCTATAACAATAAGAGGATCCATCTGTCCGTCCATCTGTGGCAGGCACAACTCATCCAAAAATAAAGCTAGGAATCTCAAACTTGGCGCCCAGCTTCAGGATATGATTGAGGGAGTTGCAAAGCCAAAAGACGAAGGGGATTGGAATACTCTGGCATAGATTAGCTCCATTAACATCCCTCTGCTATTTGCAATGGAAGCAAAGGTTTACTCACGAGAAACCAGGAGAGTGCAGACAGCACAAACAGGGACAGCGGAAACTATCTCTTCTGTGACCAAAGGGGGTTTCCCAACTTCTCTGACCTATCAGAGCCAGTGTGGTGTAGTGGTTAAGAGCGGTGGTTTGGAGCAGTGGTTTGATTCCCTGCTCCTCCATATGAGCGGCAGAGGCTAATCTGGTGAACTGGATTTGTTTCTTTCGTCCACGGCTGCAGTTTTTATGAAAACTCCCAAACACCCCTTGATGTGTTGCTGGTGTTACCCTTCGCTCCGAGTTTGACCAAATCTCCCTCGAAACCAGGGCATCGTTGGCCGCCTTTAAGTTACAACTTAAGGTGCACTTTAGTGCTGAGAGGCTCCTAGCTTCTCTGAAGCACGACCCTTTTAAATCCTCATGGGAAAAAATCTTAGATGAGAAATTGTCATTGTTGGGCTTCTCGCAGGATATGTTATTAGATCTTGGGAAATCTGAAGCTTTCACCAAAATTTAAAAGCGCATTAAAGAGCTTGATTATAACAGCACTACTTTTCGTGCTCGCCGCATTTGTTCGTCTCAGTTTTTCGGAATACCACCACCACGCGGTTTGCCCGCCTATACTTACTATCTGACAACTCCTCGTCTTTCTGGAGCCTTCTGTTTAGCTAGACTCTGTTTAGCATAGCCCTCTATGGTTATGCAGGGAAGGATTTTGAATATACCATAGCCAGACAGGACCTGTCCTTGCTTTTCTGGCTCTATCGATTCATTAGCTCATGCCCTCTTGGAATGCCGCTTTTACGAGGAACTTCGATCACATTATATCTCTCCCCTTTTAATATATAAATCTAATGCCTCTATCTCTGACATAATGCCTTTTTTATTAAGTGACAGGGATCCCAAGGCTACACTGTCAGTGGCAAGATTTATTTCAGTCCTTATATCCCTCAAACATTAGATTTATGCTGCTCAAGATCAATGGATCAAGGAGCTTCTAAGGGATAAAGGAAAGGGTTTGTTTCCCCCCTCCTGCACACGAAGCCAGCTGGGTGACCTTGGGCTAGTCACGCTCTCTCAGCCTCACCTGCCTCACAGGGTGTCTATTGTGGGGAGGGGGAGGGAAGGTGATTGTAAGCCGGTTTGAGTCTCCCTTAAGTAGTAAAGTCAGCATATAAAAACCAGCTCTTCTTCTTAACTCAGAATCTCAGCAGTCAAGAAAATAAAACACCAACTAAGGAGGGTGTAAAGGGCTACAGGGAAAAGTTATGGGGAGGAATTAGTCTCGGCATACCTTTATAGGCACTGAATAGAGCACCAACTCTTCTTCTTCTATCAGATCCTGTGTGGCTTTGTTGTTAGAGTGTCTGACTATGTTCTAGGAGACCCAGGTTTGAATCCCACCTCAGCCATGGAAACCTGATGGATGAACTTAGGCCCATCACAACAAAAACCTCAATGGGTTTCTGGTTGTGAGGATGAAACGGAAGACAGAGGAACGACGCAAGCTGCTTTGGGTCCCCAGAGGGGAGACAGGCAGGATATGACACCGATTATACATCTAGGTTTGCCTGCAGATCACCAACAAAAATACAATTGGTCTTGCTACTGCTTCACCTGGTAGCACTGCACGTCTTTCGGGCAGGAGGCAGAACTGCTTACTCAGTATTCAAACTGGTGTCAAATATCACAAGCACGACTTATGGGATTGGTAAGGGGAGCAAGCGGTGGCAGAGCCCCTGGTTCTCAATAAACATGTGGTGAGCTGCTCAGTACTGACGTGGAAGCAGGTGGATTAGCAGTTATCCAGGACACACCACCAGAACTCCTTGCTTTATAGAAAACAGTGTTGTTTAATTTACAGTGCACAGATACAAAAGACAAACCGTCACGTACACTTCTCTCCACCAAACTTCCCAACACAGAGTTACAATTACATAGGCTTATATACAGAACTCCACCTGAAACCAATAAGGCCACCTGTAGACCTGGCCACAGTATTACATCCTTACTGCTTCAAATCGGTTAGTTGCAGTTCACCCTAGAACCTGCAAGGCTATTGCTGCCTCTTGCATCATCCTAGATGCCTCTGATCTGACAGCTACCTGTCAGCTGTCTCTGTCAGATTATTATGGGCAACTTGTTACTCTGACATAGGGGGTTTGCATGCAGGCCATCTAATGCTAAGGAGATAAGTCACACAAGGGTCATTTGCAATCAGCAGCTGGGTCCTAGGCATGCACAATCGACAGGTAATAATTCACTCCCAGAAAGAGGGGGCCAGAAAGGATGGGAGACGAGGCAATTACAGCTGAACATCAGAAACGCCAAGAGAAGCTGTGAAGTAGACCTCCCTGGAATACCAAGCAATTCCAATTTCATGTCTCTAGTACAAAAGTAAATGATCAGTCAAGGAGAAAGAACATTACAGAGTGGAATGAGAAATGAACAGCACAGGAGGATAAAACAACTCAAGTAGTAAATGACTTTTCCCTAAGACCTACTGCATATGTATGGAAAAGGGTAGTAAAGAGGGATGTCAGGCACGGGTGGGGAGAGCTGGTCTCAGCTCGAACCCTGGTCTTCAAACTGAGCAAACTGCAACCAGGAAAACCCTGTAGTTTCTTGCTTTGAATGAAAACAGGCCGGCAGAGGCTCCTAAAGCCAATTCTATGATATGCCAGATTTATTTAGAAGAGGCATATTCTTGCCTCTCCAGAGAACCGGTTCAACGGGCGTTAAGATACCAGTGCCAGGCAGAATTCATTGCAGAGAATATTCAGCCACCACCGTGAAAGTTCTGGACTGCGCAAGAATGGTCCGGAAGGGCTTCTCCCCAAGTTACGAGATCAGGTACTAAGGAGGGGGCAAGGAAGATAAGTATCAATGCTGGTTTTAGGTTACGGCAAGGTTAATTTGGATTACCAAGGGCTGTATTGTGCACACCGTGATTCCATTCTGGTGCTGAAGCAGCACCGAATTTGGAAGTAAACACAGAATTCAGCATTCAGCTTTCTTTCTTTTTAAAGTCTCCAGCTAATCTGATTGGGAAGGTAACATTTGTCACTTAGGGGCACTGTCTGGTGAAGTCCCAGAAACCCAGAGAAGCAAAGTCAGGTGGGTTTCCAGTGGTCACAGCTGTTACTTCTTCCAGAACCAGCAAAGGCAAATTTATTAGAGTTTTATCACTTCTTCGATTGAAGTCATCAAAGTGAAGCTCGTAAGATCCGGAAGAGACAGCAAACAGTTCTATTAAAAGCTTACAATTAAAAGAGTTAAAAGCTTAACAGGGCTGGACCCTTGAGGAAGGATTGTGAGAGAGAAAAGTGGGGAGTACATATTGGAAACCCCCCCAACGCAATTTTAAAATAGAGTTTAACCCTCAAATACATGACAGCAGAAATGAACACACAAAACAAACCAGAAAAAGACACTTTTGGTGTGTGTGTGTGTGTGGGGGAAAGCCTCCCCATGGCAGTAATGTATTTGAAGCAATGAAAGGGATTTAGTAGACGTACCGCCTTCTCCTTGCCTTCAGATGGCCAACAGCAGCACGTTTTCCAAGTCCCCTCCTGACGCTACACAATGGCTGCTGGACAGCCTCTCTCCCATCACAACAGGGGCAGCCATGTCTGAGAGAAATGGCACAAACCCCACCACGGTTTTTGAAGGGAATGAGCTTCATTCGTTTCATTTCTACGGCAGAAAAGCTCCACGCTGGGCTGGGTCGGGGGTAGAGACATAGGAGAGTGAGCCCGGGCTGAGGTGTGCTGGGACATCCCTGTGTGCCTCAGACTGGTCTTTCCCCCATTTGCCACCGTTGTAAGCAGGATGGCATCTCCAGGCAAAGAAGACTGTAGCCTCAGCTAGCTATTCCCCCCCTGCGGCCGTAGCACATTATCTCGGGCCGCCCGCAGCCATTTTCCAGAGAGGGCCTGGAGAAGAAGGTGCACTTTGCCCGTCTGAAGGTAAGGAGAAGGCTATAATGTAATGTATCCCTTGCCGGCGCCGCTCTGTTATTTGCTCGCGGAAGAACAGAAAGAAGCGGCCGCCGTTTGCAATCTATGGCTGCTTTGAGACTCATTTAGAAGTCCATTACAAATGCCAGCTCCCCTCTAAAGTTTCAAAGCGGCGAATTACTGTGCATGTTTCCCCCCAGAAAAGCCAAATAAGTTCAAGCACTCGGTAACCCTGGAGTGGGCTCTTCACGGCTTTCTGCTCTTTCCCCACCCTTCACATTTAAACAGCTCCTTCATATCTTATTTCATGTCTGAGTCAGTGTAATCAGAGCTTGATGGGTAGAAGTCCCCTGAGAAAACCCAATCAAGATTCCTTTCCCTCCATTAAGCTATTGGTTATTATCCTAATTAATGTTTATCACACTTTGATTACTCCTCGAGCCTGATTTGCAGATGCTGGAAGTGGCAGGAGACGGGAGCCATTTGCGTGCAGAAGAGACGGGAGAGGAGCGGACGCACGCAGGCGCGCCGTGCCCGGGACCTTGCGTGCAAGCAAATTCCACAGGGCGCCTTCTGAATACACATCTCCTCTGGCTTCTGAACTTCCTGCTCAATAAAGCACTCCTCAAGAATGAGAAAAAACAACAGCAGCAATTCCCAGGGTCCTCTCCTGCATTATCTTAACCATTCAGAAGTCTGTAGTATGCCATTTCCCTCTTCTATTTCTAGTAGCCCCAACAGCTCCCGGATGAACCGCCCAAGCGTTATGCACATCATCTTGGGTCCTGCTTTGGCACACCACAGTCTTTGGAGAGGGGGCAGGTGGCTATGAAGGGCGGGGCCTTTTCAGTTGGAGTCCACACAACACCCTTCCTAGTCCCTTCCTCTGGTACAGAGTCTGGTGGTGTTTTGCTGCCAGGATTAAACTTTCTTGGCTCGCTAGGAACGTTAATCTGTAGTTTTTACCCCACTAATTTGTGGTTTTAAATCTTTGGTATGGTGCTGTCAATATTTTACATTGTTCTTCGTAGCTGCTATTTTATGCTGTCCTTTTTAGACCAGGAGTTGCTTTAATCTGTGATGGTTTAATAACAAGATCACAGAGAACTACTGTTATTTTTTCAGTATTTCAGTCTACATGAAACGGCCGTTCAAGTCACAGTTGACTTATGGCAACCCTGTAGGGTTTTCAATGCAAGGCGTTCAGAAGTGGTTTGCTCTTGCCCGCCTCTGTGTCACGACCCTGGTATTCCTTGGTCTCCCATCGAAATACTGACCAGGGCTGACTCTGCTTAGCTTCCAAGCCCTGCCTAGCTTCTGTGATCTGATGAGATCAAGCTAGCCTGGGCTATCTAGGTCAGGGATGCAGCATGGTATAGTGGTTAAGAGCAGTGGTTTGGAGCGGTGGAGTCTGATCTAGAGAATCGGGTTTGATTCCCCTCTCCTCCACGTGAGTGGCGGATGCTAATCTGGTGAACTGGGTTGGTTTCCCCACTCCTACACACGAAGCCAGCTGGATGACCTTGGGCACGTTACAGCTCTGTTAGAGCTCTCTCAGCCCCACCTACCTCACAGGGTGTCTGTTGTGCGGAAGGGAAGGGAAGGTGATTGTAAGCCGGTTTGAGTTTCCCTTAACTGGTAGAGAAAGTCGGCATATAAAAAACAACCCTTCTTTAGTTAGCTGTTAGCTCACTGGGAACAAGCCGAACTTATTTCTCAGAGAGCAAAAATAAAAAAAATCATTATAGTGCCTGAGTTCACCCTCAAGTGGTAAAATGCGAAGGGTGCAGGTATTAGTAACGTCCGTTACATGCACAAGGTGGTTTTGGAGTGTGGGGAGAAAGGATGTCTACCTAGGCCCTTTTGCAAATGGCTCCGTGCTCAAGAAAGAGAATATTGACAAGACTTTTAACCAGCCAGGGAGGGAAACCGACGTGCACTCTGTGCTGTTACCAATTTGCCTCATAACCTTGAGCCTCGGCTTCTCTACCGACGCAGCGGCGAAGGCGGAAGGAAAGATCTCATCTGACTGTCTGAAGAATTAAAGCCTGTAAAATTGACTCGGAAATATCGAGCAGGTGGTTATATAAGCACGCAAAATCAATCATCTTGAAAAACTGTTTCTGTGGAATCGCCAGTTATGTTTGCGCACCTCAAATATTAACTTTTCTTTATCACAAAGCTAGTAAAAATGCTACCTGTTTACCCCCCTTTTGTCGCAATAGCACCGTACACTGATTAAGTTACTGGAGGATTTTGGCACAAAAAGCAAGCCGACTCAGCAAACGTATTACGAACAAAACGGGTGTGTGGGCATGCTTAAAACATAAGCACAACAGGCATTTTAAAACATTAGGCCTGCATGTGGGAGAACTAAGACTGGCTGCAGTTGAAGAAGAAGAGGAGTTGTTGTTTTTTGAATGCCCCGCTTTTTTTCTACCGAAAGGAGTCTCAAAGCAGCTTACAATCGCCTTCCCTCCTTCCCCCCTCCCCAACAGGCAACTTGTGAGGTAGGTGGGGCTGAGAGAGTGCGACTGGCCCAAGGTCACCCAGCTGGCTTCGTGTGTAGGAGTGGCGAAACAAATCCAGTTCACCAGATTAGCGTCCACCGCTCATGTGGAGGAGTGGGGAATCAAACCCGGTTCTCCAGATTAGAGTCCACTGCTCCAAACCCCTCCTCTTAACCACTACACCACGCTGGCCCAGAGGCCAAAGCCTCTCCTTTTGTTCCGTCCCACCCCCGCAACTGGCATTCAGTGGTATCCTGTCTGTTAACGGAGGGGGGGGTGTTTCTATTTAGCTATTGGGGTGAAATTGAGGAAGAACATTCGGTCATGTAGTCCCTGCTTGAAGTTGGACAGCCCAGGGGCAGATTCAAAAGGAACTGGGGTGTTGCGATCATTAAATTGCCCTCTCTGTTATAATGCTACACTTTTGTCCAAACTCTTCACTTTGCTGTTTCTAAGTATTGATCTCCCTGTGCTTCCAGCCACCGGAATAAACATTACAAATAATCACGTTTCTAACGAAAACCTGTAATTCCAGGACCTTCTCCTCAAGCTGGCGACGCTTCACGCCAGCGGTGAGCTGGCGACTGCAAACTATCGACGCATTTGCCAGAAGGCTGTTTCCCAGAGAGATGCAAAACACCAAGAAAAAGTATAAAATTAAGCCAATTCGGATGTTGGCCTTCATTAAACGACACCGTCACGTATATAATTAGAGCTACGTTTTCTGGATGATGGCCCAAGGGGGGTGGGGAGAAGCTTACATATGCAAAAGTCAGCTTTACAAGCACCAGTACTTGCAATGTGCCTTTTGGAGATTGCACACGTGTACTTTCTTCAATTTTTCACTCCATGGATCCAATCTGTTTGTAAAGTTGCCTCTTTTGTCTACACCACCTCTAAAACCCAGCCCCCAGACCTGCGCTTACTCTGCTCACCCCTTTAGCTATTTGACATCTTGACTGCCGCAACATTCTCCTTGTTGGTCTCCCGATTTCTCATCTCCAGCCTCTTGTTTCATAGAATCATAGAGCTGGAAGGGACCACCAGGGTCATCTAGTCCAACCCCCTGCGCAATGCAGGAAATTTACAACCGCCCCCCACACCCCCAGTGAACCTTACTCCATGCCCAAAAGGTGGCCAAGATGTCCTCCCTCTCATCATCTGCTTAAGGTCATAGAATCAGCATTGCTGACAGATGGCCATCTAACCTCTTCTTAAAAACCTCCAGCGAAGGAGAACTTACCACCTCCCGTGGAAGCCTGTTCCACTGAGGAACCGCTCTGTTAGAAAGTTCTTCCTAATGTCTAGACAGAAACTGTTTTGATTTAATTTCAACCTGTTGGTTCTGGTCCGATCTTCTGAGGCAATAGAAAACAACTTGACACCATCCTCTATGTGACAGCCCTTCAAGTACTTGAAGATGGTTATCATGTCCCCTCTCAGTCTTCTCCTCTTCAGGCTAAACATACCCAGCTCCTTCAACCTTTCCTCATGTTCTTATTCTTCCTTCTGCTTAGCATGTTCCGTCAACCACTCTGACCACATCCTACCTTTCTTCCTCTATCTTCATCTGCTTCTGCTACAAGCTTCTTATTCCAATTTGAGAAGGCCACCTGTCTACGTTGAGCTTTCATTTATTTGAAACACTTAATAGTGCAATCCTGTGCAGAAACACTCCAGTCCAAACATTTGCAACTCCGCATAGGATTGCACTACTTTCAATGGATTGCACTGCCTTTCAATGGAAGGCAAGGTAATCTGGAATGTGCTGTCTGGGGGGGATGTGGAGTCCCCGTCTTTGGAGGTCTTTAAGCAGAGGTTGGATGGCCATCTGTCGGGAGCGCTTTGATTGTGGGATCCTGCATGGCAGGGGGTTGGACTGGATGGTTCTTGTGGTCTTTTCCAACCTTGTGTGATTTTGTGATTTGCAACACAAAGGTAAGCTGCAACAACCCAGAAATGTAAATAACAACCCATACAAACAGCAAGGTTAAACCAATGAAAATATTAAATTACATTAAGCCAGTAGTAAGAAGTTTCCAGCAGTTCCCAAACAGCTGGGGGAATTAAAGCACCTCCACCAGCTCCTGAAAGGAGACTAAAGGCAGAATGAATATGACTTCCTGCAGGAGAGCATTCCACAACTCCAGGGCCATCACAGAAAAGGCTATGCTTTTGGGTGGATGACTAAAGGAAGGAATTTGGTGAAGGGCCTCACTGGATATTAAGGCAGGGAAGAGCAACGAGGACATCTGTTAGGGAGCCAGCGTGATGTAGTGGTTAGTGTCACACTAGGACTTGGGAGACCCGGGCTGAAATCCCCACCCTGCCATGGAAGCTTGCTGGGTGGCCTGGGGCCAGTCACACACTCTCAACCTAACCCTACTTCACAGGGTTGCTGTGAAGATAAAATGGAGGAGAGGAGAATGGTGTAAGCCACCTCAGGTCCCGAGAGTGGAGGAAGGGGGAGCACAAACAAAATAAACAAACAAACCTGCTCATGCTGTAGACAGGCTGCCCCCACTTTGCTGCCCCCCCTGCTTTAACCCCACCCTCAGTTGCAAAAAAGCCGGGTTAGACGCAAGGACTGCGTGGCCAGTCGCCTGTATCGTACCTGGCTGCCATAGCCACATGATCAAATATTAAACACACCACTTTTCTGAAGTGGTTCAAATCTTTCCCGTAAAGCCATCCTTCAAGCAACCCTGTAACATTAGCCAGTAGGGTTGCCAACCTCCAGGTACTAGCTGGAGATCTCCTTCTATTACAACTGATCTCCAGCTGATAGAGATCAGTTTCGCTGGAGAAAATGGCTGCTTTGGCATTGAAGTGGTCTCTGTCCTAGCATTGGCTTTGGCACTGAAGTCCCTCCCCTCCCCAAACCCCGCCCTCTTCAGGCTCCACCCCAAAAACCTCCCACCAGTGCCAGAGACCTGTCAACTAGGGCAGTTGAAAAAAAAATTGGTAAAAATTAGGATCCGGCAAAATCCGGCCCGTTTTGATCTGGGAAATGCCTAAGTCCGAACTCCCCCGCTTCGGTTCCATGGAATCCGGTGCGAGATTTGAGTTCGGGGGAAAAAATTGCCCGAATAAATCACTTTAAAGAGCCACCCACTCGCTTTTCTGGGAGCCCCAGGAAGGTGGGCGGGTGGCTCTTTAAACAGATTTGCGCTGCCAAGACCCACCCGCTCGCCCTCCCGGGCTCCCAGGAAAGCGGGCGGGTGGGTCTTTAAGCTGATCCGCGCTGCCAGCCATGGCAGCACGGATCAGTTCAAAGACCCGCCCGCTGCCTTCCCGAGGCTCCCAGGAAAGCGGGTGGGTGGGTCTTTAAGCTCCGGGAAGGCTGGCGGGGGGGCTTTAAACTGCTCCACGGAGATGGGGGGGGAGGGAAGGCGATCCCGGGGCCAGGATCACCTGGGAGATTGGGGGGGGGGGAAAGGGAAGACGATCCTGTCCCCCACCGGGTTGAGCTCTCTGGAAGGCAAGCTTGACCCCGAACCTGCCAATTTTTTTCTGCAGTCCCCCGAACTTGCCAAGTTCGAGACTGCGGTTTCCCACCGTTTTGGGGTTCGGCTCCATCCAAACTGAAAACCGCCAGATGCCCTCCCTCTCATGAATGCCTAAGGCCATAGAATCAGCATTGCTGACAGATGACCATCAAACCTCTTCTTAAAAACCTTCAGGGAAGGAGAGCTTACCACCTCCCAAAGAAGCCTGTTCCACTGAGGAACCACTCTAATTGTTAGAAAGTTCTTCCTAATGTCTAGACGGAAACTCTTTTGATTTAATTTCAACCCCTTGGTTCTGGTCCATCCTTCTGGGGCAAAAGAAAACAACTCGGCACTCTCCTCTATATGACAGCCCTTCAAGTACTTGCAGATGGTTATCATGTCCCCTCTCAGTCTTCTCCTCTTCAGGCTAAATATACCCAGCTCCTTCAACCTTTCCTCATAGGACTTGGTTTATCCTGCTTGTGTTCCACAGCACCCAATATAATAGGCATACTCCTCTGATCCTGGAGAGAATAGGAATGCATCATGAACAGTATTCATTTTTAAGTGGTTGACACTGTGGTGCATCAGCATCCAAAGAGAGAGTAAGGAACCTACAGGACAATGTTGCTGAATGGAAAGCGCCACCATCTAGTACATTTTTGAAGGCGAGAAAGAGCCACATATAAAGCAAGTTTCCCCTTACCTGCAACAGGTGAACTCGATTTTAAGTGGGTCCTGGTTTTGGAGGTGTCGGAAACCCGCTCTCTTAAGGGTGCTGGCGTCAGAGCATGGCACAGCACCAGGGAGATATCCCAGACACGTAGGACTAGCCGGGCGGAGTGGAAGAGAAAGCTTGAGAACGCCTGCTGCTTGAAACTCACATTTGTAGTAATGTTTCAGGAGCCAGCCCAGGCTGAATCCTGTAGACGCCGGCTCATTTTCATGACCTGTTTTTTCTCTCCCTCCTCCCCGCCTTAGCTGTGGAGTGAGAATAGGTGCTCTGTTTTATTCTGGAAGAAAAGGGCCCTCTCACATTGTCCCTTTGGCACTCAGAGTTCAGCTGATAACTGATTTAGGCCAGAGAGCCAATGCTAGGACAGAGACCACTTCTTGTTGTTTTTTGAAGTGACATTAAAAACCTCCTTTAGTGTTTTTTTCACGAGCAAGGTCACCTGCCTGTAAAAAAAAAATCTGAGGCTCTTCAGCATTCATGCTGCTTTGATTAGAAATCACTCAGCAAATGTTCACAAATTGCCATAGCAAAAGTTTGTATTTATACACATACAAAAATCACCAAAAAAAATCACAAAATCACACAAGGTTGGAAGAGACCACAAGGGCCATCCAGTCCAACCCCCTGCCATGCAGGATCCCATAATCAAAGTGCTCCCAATAGATGGCCATCCAACCTCTTCTTAAAGACCTCCAGACGGGGACTCTCCGCCCCCCGAGGCAGCGCATTCCACCGTCGAACCGCCCTCGCCATCAGAAAGTTCTTCCTAATGTTTGGGTGGAATCACTTTTCTCTTAATTTAAATCCATTACTCCGTGTCCTAGTCTCTGAAGCAACAGAGAACAAGCTTGCTCCCTCATTAACATGGCATCCTTTCAAATATTTAAACATGGCTATCATGTCACCCCTTAACCTTCTCTTCTCCAGACTAAACAAACCCAGCTCCTTAAGTCTCTCCTCACAGGGCATGGATTCCGGACCTTTGACCATTCTGGTCGCTCTCCTCTGGACACGCTCCAGAGTGAGACTATTGAAGTTTGAGCTATGAAGCTATGAAGACCGGCAAAAAGCTGATGAAGAAAACGAAACGTGTAATTACCTGGGATTTCCGTTCTTGTCGGGTCCAGCCTTGTGGACTTCTATTGGGATCAACCCTTCGTGGATCTTTCTTGGGACCGTGGTCTGATACTGTGACTTTGATACTGCTTTTGTAAGCTGTTTTTCATTTTGGATTGACTCTTTCTGCTCTTTCTATGGGATTTGCACGTATTAGATGATGTTTGTATTAGGATTTGCTACATGTGTAAGTATTTAAGTTTGTACTCATTCTTTGCACTTATCTGAGTGTGATTTATATGGTATTAATATTCACTTGTTATTGAGCCTTGGTGCTGCGTTTTTTGGGGGGGTATAGCAAAAGGGGTGCAAGTGAAACAAGACAAAAATTTACCCAGGTTTTTTTTTAAAAAAAAACCCCAAATATTGCTTGGAAGCTAGGACAATGCTTAAAGACGATGTCATTCTTAAGGCTGATTCTCAAAGAACGGCTACACAAGCTTGTTGTAGCAAAGCAACCTCATGTCTTGCCGGACCTTAATGGGTAATTGGATGCAGAGGGCGCTTTTGTGGGACACAGCCCATGGTGTCCGGATGCTTAAAAGGGAACCCAGACCATGTCAACTGCCATTTACTTTGAGCAAATCATGTACTTAGCAAAATCATGTATTTAGCATAACTTCGAGAACCCTGGCTGAATTGAAGAGCTGTGCTGGTTACCATGGGCTAGGCTGAGGAAGGTGAGGACCGTCTCCTTGCTGGACTTCCATCCTGCCTGGGTGGCAATGGAAGGGTCAGCCGGTATAAGGACTTCCATGGGGGTATGGCTGTCAATGCTAGCCTTTAGGAAGAAAAATGCTGGAGAGGTTTTAAGCAATAGCAGCCCTCCGCCAACCAGCTACCATCCCATCTCCACTACGGTAGTGGAAGAAGTGTCCCTCTTACACTCTCAGGCACATCTGCATTATGTCCAGTTCTTGCATTCATACCATGAGCGGCGGAGGCTAATCTGGTGAACTGGATTTGTGTCCCCACTCCTACACATGAAGCCAGCTGGGTGGCCTTGGACTAGTCACAGCTCTCTCAGCCCCACCTACCTCACAGGGTGTCTGTTGTGGGGAGGGGAAGGGAAGGTGATTGTAAGCCGGTTGTAAGTCTCCCTTAAGTGGGAGAGAAAGTCGGCATATAAAAACCAACTCTTCTTCTATATAAGGGGATGCTTACATTTGCATGTGTAAGAGGCATTATGTGTACTCTGCGCTAATAGTCGTAAGCAAGAATTCTTACCAACTCATAGAATCTATTCTGCTGGTCATGGAGTAGGACAAGTGGCTACAGCAGCACTGATCCATAAACCCCAAGTGCTTTATATCCAACACCACCTCTAAGATTTCACCCATATCAATAGCAGCTCATAGCAGTTCAGTTGCTCAACACAATGTTCTTAGGCAAGAAAGTCTTTGTGAAAGTCAGTGGATGAAAAATGCTAGGGACAGAACGTTGAACTAGTTAGCCCTTGCATACTTTGATTCTAAATATCTGGTGTTATTTAGTGAACTTGGCTGGAGTCCTTCCTTTTCAGGCATATCTTGACAGCTGCAAGACTAACAGAGAAATTTCTTTTAAAATGTAAGCCTTGAGATGCAGGCTTTTGCACCCGTTACTACATCCTCTGCCCTGACCTGAGTAGCCCAGGCTGGCCTGACCTCATCAGATCTCAGAAGGTAAGCGGGGTAGGCCTAGGTTAGTACTTGGACGAGTGACTGCTGAGAAGTCCAGGGTTGCTATGCAGAGGCAGGCAATGGCGAACCACCTCTATTTGTCTCTTGCCTTGAAAACCCTATGGGGTCACGATAATGTAGCTGAGACTTCACAGCACTTTCCACTACCACTGAATCCTCTGGCTTTCTGTGCTCCAGCAGAATTGTAGCACATTGGAGGGAAGATATAAGGAGGTCTCTATAGCAGAAAGGCTTTGCTCTTGAGGGTCAGGAGATATAGAAACTTCAGAACTTGTCTTGATCTGCTGTTTGTTCTACCAAGAAGTCCACACAAAGGTTCTTTCCCCTCTGCTTAACACTTTCCTTGACCAACCAGATGAGTTTCTGGCTAAGAAGCACCTAACTGAGGGAAAATCACAGTATACACACTTCAGTGCTAAATTTTGCACCGAAGCTATTAAAATACGTCGTACCCTGGCAGAATAAGAGTAGCAGAAATACTTTTATTACTCAAAATATTAAGGGGGTCAGCACCAAGTTATATGATGTCTATATACATTTTATTCGTACATGTAATACGTAATGTTTAGGCTTAGATTATTTGTAGTAGAAGTAGTAGCTGTTGCTGTGGGTTTCTTACTATTTGTTGTGGATGCTGTTGTTGTTTTCTGCTGGTCAGTGACCGTATCAATGAATTTAATTAAATAGATCTCTGCAGTAAAGGCAAACCGTCAACGTGGGAGGGGGAGAAAATCTCTCATGGCACCTTTGCCCCAAGAGCTCCTGTGCAGGGCTGATACTAGACCCAAAGTTCTTTCTGCCACACTCGCTGAGCATACCGTACCAGATGCGCTCCCATCCCTTTGTGCCTCAAAGAAGAATGCTTTGCCCTGATAAGCCTCAGCTTTCCTGGAAATAAGAGATCTGGTCACCTTATCTTAAGGAAGCAGAATGGGGAAAAGAGGAAGAAAAAAAAGGTCGTTCTCAGCTAAGTGGCGAGATTCTCACCTTGAAAGCTTTCCCTCTGATTGGCACAGAACACCCAAGGTTGTGGGACTTTTAATCAGACGCCTGCATAATTACTGAATCATTATTAATTATATCAGAGAGCTCCCAGGAAAGGCAAAGCAAACAAAAGGCCTGATGGAGGCTCTCCTGTTGTTGGAAAGAATTAGTAATTACAAGCCGTTAAGGGCACTCAAGAGTGAGGGAGAAGCGCCGCAGCTGGTGTTCCGGGACTGGCGCGAGACAGGCATGCTAACAGGACGGGTTGTTCTCCTCGGAGAGGATGGGAAGGCACTGCTTTGCACGGAATTTAAAGAGATTCCCTCCCTAGTCCATACCTTCACGTTCATAAATGGGGTCCAAACAGCCCTTGAAACCTGCTTCTATGTCCCATCACAAGCACTACAGCCTATCAGGCAACCTTTTCCAACGCTGGCCTCTGTCCAGAACACTGGGGGCACACACGGAAGAAACACTCTCGGCATGCTCCAGGATCAGATAAGCATGCCTATTGCATTAGGTGCTGTGGAACACAGGTATAATGCTGCTGCAGTCGTCTTGTTTGTGGGCTTCCTAAAGGCACCTGGTTAGAATAATAGAATCATAAGAGTTGAAAGGGACCAGCAGGGTCATCTAGTCCAACCCCCTGCACAATGCAGGAAATTCTGAACTACCTCACCCCCAGTGACCCCTACTTCATGCCCAGAAGATGGCCAAGATGACCTCCCTCTCATTAACTGCCTAAGGTCATAGAATCAGCATCACTGACTAGATGGCCATCTAGCCTCTGCTTAACCAGTTAGTGTAGACCAGTGGTCTCCAAAACAAAACAAAAAAAACAAAAAAACTGTGCTCCACTGACAAATGTATTCATTAAGAGCTCCCAAGGCCTGGAGGAAGAACAAGTGTTGGGTAAATTCCCAGCTGCAAACAAGTGCTTTAGTTTTAGTGCTTTTCCTTTCTGCATATTGTTTCCCAAGGCTTCTCTTTCTCTAATGAAACCCCGACTTTAAGTTCTACATGTGTTAGTATAAATTCAATGATATCCTGACCTCGGCCTTCCATTCTCTCATCCTGCCATTGGCAGTCTGCCAGTTCACCCAAAGACCTGATGGCTGCCTGGGAAACAATTGCTATTCTTCTTGGGGGATGGGGGGTGGAAATGGAATTCTTCCACCAGTATTCTTCCACCAGATTCTCCATTTCCTTTTCTGTGGTTCATTTTCTTTCACACTTTAAGAATTATTTAGATACTCCCAACAGTTTAGTACAAAACCAGACAGGTGACAATTGCCTGCTAGTTATTTGTAAATTGCTGCTGTGACGGTAGCTTTTGTTTTTGTATTAATATTAAATTAAACAAAAATTAAAAACAAAACTGTGCTCCACAGAGCGCTTGATGCTCCGCGAAATATCTCCTAGTGCTCCGTGAAGAGACTGGAACGAAAAATACTACTGTCATTCAGTTTAGTATATATGTGCTGGTTGAAAATTAATCCTCCGTGACTAATTTTTCTCCTGAAAAGTGCTCCATGACTCAATAAGTTTGGGAACCGCTGGTATAAATGGTCAAGTTCTCCACTTTCTAACCTTTCACAGCCGGCAGTAGCTGCCAATACGGCCAAACCATACCTGTTGAAGATATCGGCTGAGACGGTCTGCAGGTACTGAAGGGCATCTGCTATCTGATGAATGGCTTCTTCCCTGCGGAGATCTGGCTGGATGAGAGGGACGGAATACGTCTGTCCTTCCACAAAATACTTCTGTGTCACAGTAGCCATTTTTGTCTGAGGGGAAGAAGCAACACCTGATTAAGGTTTGTTCAGGCCTATCTCATAGCTCTCCACCCAGAAAGGAACGTTTCTGATCTAGCCCTTGTCAGAACATAAGAAGGAAAGAGAAGTATTTCAAAACTGGCAGTGCATAAATATGCTGTCACGTGGAAATCTACAACCGAAGGACTTGATTGAGAGAGGAGCACGCCACCCCCATAACTGACCCTTCAGACCCCTAAGACTGCACAAAGTTGTTATCCTTATGGCAACAATTAAAAGGTTGAATATTTATACCGGTTGAGTATCCCTTACCCGGACTGCTTGGGACCAGAAGTGGTCTGTATTTCAGATCTTTCCGTATTTTGGAATATTTGCATATACATAATGAGGTATCTTGGGGATGGGACCAAAGTTTAAACACAAAATTCATTTATTCGTTATATATGTTTTATGTATACTTTACACATAGCCTAAATGTAATTTTAAACAATATTTTAAAAATAATACTGTGTACATTGAACGATTAATGGCACTGCTGAGGGCCTGTGAGTAACGCCTGCATTCCAGCTCAAATGGTCTGGTTTTCGGATCAGTCCGGATAGCGGATGTCCGGATAAGAGATACTATGCCTGTATAACTAAGCAAGCTGAACTAAAGCTCACGCTCTGTACATCTACCACTACTAAAAGAAGTGCAGTAGTAGCCGCGACAAATCCAGTCCTGCTAGATGGAATTAAAAGAAGAGTTGGTTTTTATATGGCGACTTTCTCCATCACTTAAGGAAGACTCAAACCAGCTTACAATCACCTTCCCTTCCCATCCCCACAACAGTAACTTGCCCATGGTCACCCAGCTGGCTTCATGTGTAGGAGTGGGGAAACAAATCCAGTTCACCAGATTAGCCTCCGCCGCTCATGTGGAGGAGCGGGGAATCAAACCAGAGTCTACTTCAAGTATTTGCCTGAAAAGATCAGAGGCGCCTTCAGCCTCTGGGTGGAAGTATATGTCCGACCCTGCTATCTCTTGCACCCGTTCTGCTCCACTGGAAGGATGGGCTCAGAAGTAAGAGCACAGTTTGCTTCTTGTTAAACAAGTGAAAGATGGTACAAGAGCTTGGGCGTCCGCCGCCAACAGGACATTGCCTTCCCTGCCTATTTCCTCTTTGTTTCCTGTGCTCTTAACAGCAATGCATCCTCCCGGCGCCAGAATCACTCTCTTTGTTCAGAGGTGATAAAGAGAACATCAGACAGTGGGGTCAGAGCAGTTAGTGGTCCCATCATCAAAATAAGTCAGCAGCGCTGAGAACTATCAATTCAAGATGACAAACCGGAGCTCTGCAGTGGCAGGGAGACGAAATGGGGGGGAAAACGTCCCCTTGAAGTTACTACCAGTTTCGAAAATGAGTATAGAAAAATGTCAAACAGTTGTGTGACAGAAGAAGGCCAAGCAGAGGATGCCCGCTGCTGAACGAAACCAGGAGCTGTCTCACTCTCAGGTCAGAAAGGATGACTGGCGTCATCTCCGATATTCTTGTTTGGAAGGAGAAATTAGAGCGTGCTCTCAGACTGGGGGCCTCAAAACACCATCCAGGAGAATCCCCCAATAACCCGGCAATAATTGCGGGAAGATCTGCTAGTGCCAGATAGAGGGTCTTGCAAAATCAATATGTGCCAATAAATAGGTGCATGGGGCCCATATGAATGCAGGAATTCACAAGCAAGATTAGAACAGGCCCTGGCTCAATTGAAACCAAACAAGGAATGCTGCCCAGAATACCTGGAATTAAATAACAGCGCAAACTGCTGACTGGTGGCGCTTCCACAAAGGAAAGGAAACAAGTTAACAGAAAATCCAGCAAAGAAGAAACTATCTGTGGGCACAAAAAACCTAAGGCTTGTGTACTCTCTACACACACCCAACAGAAAAGCCAAGTTATACAAACGGTGGAGATTCCACCCAGCACAATTTTAAAAACTTCCCCCTGAAGCCATAAAGGGCAAGATAGTTGCATGGCTTTTAAAAATGACATCTACCTTTTGTGCCAGCACCCAATTCTCTACTCATGAGAGGGAAAGCTGGCAGCGTGGTGTAGTGGTTAAGAGCGGTGGTTTGGAGCAGTGGATTCTGATCTGGAGAACCGGGTTTGATTCCTCACTCCTCCACATGAGCGGTGGAGGCTAATCTGGTGGACCAGGTTGGTTCCCCCACTCCTATACATGAAGCCAGCAGGGTGACCTTGGGCTAGTCACAGCTCTCTTAGAGCTATCTCAGCCCCACCTGCCTGACAGGGTGTCTGCTGTGGGGAGGGGAAGGGAAGGTGACTGTAAGCCGGTTTGAGTCTCCCTTAAGTGGGAGAGAAAGTCGGCATATAAAAACCAACCCTTCTTCTTCTTCATAGCACAGTGGCTAGGATTGTAAGCTAGGTAGTACCTGTTTGGGCAAATTCTTGAGAGGCAACTGAGTTAGGTTCAAATAAGATGTTACGGCTTATGTGGGTCGGGAAAGGGGTGCACCTGTCCAGACTCACCCACACGGAAGAACAAGATATCTTACCTTTACAGTTCTCTGTTCAGTTCTGGAGCGCTGAAAGAGAGGAAGAGAGGCTCCTGCTTTCCTTCCCGTGCCATTTTCAACAGAGGAAACAGTGTGTGTGTGTGTGGGGTTTGTTCGCGGCTTTCTCTGGCTCCATTGATACTAAACTGCTCTTGATATTAAGCTGTCCATGGAGCCAGAGAAAGGGGCAAACAGGGCCATTCATGGCCATTTCCCCTAGTGAAAATGGTGTGGGAGGGAAGCTGGAAGACCTCCCCCCCCCCCGGCAGAGCTCCAGAGTAAAGGCAAGATTCTCTGTTCTTCTGCGTGACGGTGAATACGGAGAGGCACCTATAATCCAACAGGTTTAGGTTGTAACATCTAGCTTGAGCCTTAAGCCGCCTGCAACTGAGCCCACAATGCAGCAATACCATCAAGATGAATTACCGGTACTTACTTTATTGTAGCAGAAGTATACAATTATAGTCTTTAAGGTGCCCCAACACTCAGGGTCGGTTGCTCCGGACAGTCTCTCTTAAAACATCACACATTTAATCCTTTAAACAGCTTAATATCAACAAATGCATTTTAGCTACCCTATTGAGACTCATTTGCCAGCCGATTAATGGTCCCTGCTGCATGTGTTTGTATCGGGGGGGGGGGGGGGAAGCATTAGGCATTCTGTTCCAGATAAGCAAAGATCAGACAAGAAAAGCCCTGCAAGAGCTGGGTACAGTGATCCAGCAGGGCTACTTGAGGCGTGGACGGGTGGAGATTTCTCAGCCTCCAAGCCAAGGATCCTTCAATTTGCATTTATTTCGAATAAGCAAGGAGGTGGCACATACCTAGGTAAGTCAAAATTGGGGAGGGGGGAGCGGTGAAGCCTATTTATATCCTGCTTTAATTAAAGTGTTCCACAGTGTTATTAAGCGGCAATCAAAGATGCAGATGGCACTGACTTGATTGGCAAGAGTTTTGCCGCGCTGAATAATAAGAAACTTTGCCCCTATAAATAGGTCTAATCATCATCATCTGATGGGTGGAAGGAAGTGATGCGGGAGAGAGGGGGGAGAATGCATAAGTACAGGTGTAATTAGGCCCTTGAGCAGACTGCACTTCACAGCTCTCCTCATTACCCGGCACTTGTCTAAATGCAGCTCCGGCGCTCACAAGCAAAGCCTGGATGAAGACCTTCCGAGCCAAGATCAAGTTAATTTGAACAGCTTTTGCCTTCCCTTTCCCAGGGCATGCCAGCCAGCCACGTCTGCTGTCCAAACCCATTGTTCTGCAGCCAGGGGGGCCAGGTGGAGTCTCTTTCCCCAAGATCTGAAGTGGGCAAGAGTGCCCCAACGGGGACTGCATCTCCAGCTGGGTCCTCTTCGCCCGGTCTCATGGCAAGCTAATTAAAACTGGCAGTCAGAAGTCTCCAGACATATAAAGGAGATGGTGGGAGGCGGCTGATAGCTGGAGAGCTTTACGGGATACAGTTGTGGCCAGTCCCCTTGGAAGACTATAATGCCTTTTTTATTAAGTAATAGGGATCCCAAGGCTACACCGGCAGTGGCAAAATTTATTTTCAGTCCTTATATCCCCCAAATAATAGATTTAAAACGACGCTGCTCAAGATCAATGGATCACATGATGAACACATGAAGCTGCCTTATACTGAATCAGACCCTTGGTCCATCAAAGTCAGTGTTGTCTACTCAGACCGGCAGCGGCTCTTCAGGGTTTCAGACAGGGGTCTTTCACATCATCTACCTGCCTAGTTCCTTTAACTGGAGAGCCGAGGATTGAACCTGGGACCTTCTGCATGCCAAGCAGAGGCTCTACCACTGAGCCACAGCCCCTCCCCAAAGAGCTTCTAAGGGATACTGGAAAGGATGGGAAGACTAACCTGGTGACTGGGACGAAGAATTGTCTGCTCCGTGGAGGCAGAAAGCTCCTGGACTCCATCACTAGCTAGCTACCCCTACTGCCAAAGTTACACAGTGCATTGAGACCATGTTCAAGATTTGCTGTGGACCCTTACCTGTCAACTATTACTCATGCCAAATACAGATGGGCTTTCTCCAGAGCTCGCTTTAATGCTATACCTTCTGCCGTTTTAGATAGAAGGTTTCAACATTTGCCTACGGAGCAAAGGTGCTGCCCCTGTTCGCCCAATGCAGTTGAATCAATTTCGCATATAGTACTGCATTGTGAATTGTACTCTGATGTTAGGACAAGTACTATTTCCCCTCTGCTAACTTGGTTTAAACATCTGAAGTATTTCTCAGGGTTTATGGAGTTAGACCTGATTACATACTTACTTGAAGATAAGGAGGCTTCAGTATCTTATGCAATGGCAGAATTTTGTTATCTGTCTATTAAGAAGAGAATCGCTCTAACAAGAAAGGTGGTAGGTTAAGGATTATACATATATAGATACACAATTTATTCATAGCAGATACATAGTTATCCTTAGCCTTTTTAACTAATCAGGGTATGTATTTAGCTCATGATTGTATTCAATTCTTTTATTGTGGAAGACTGATTGTATTTTATATTTATGCTGGTCTTTGACCGTAACAATAAATATTATTATTCTAGCTATCCCGCAGAAGAACGATGCCCCTTCCACTGAGCAGTGTAACAGAGAGAACTTTGCAACATCACTGCCTATGAATCCTCCAACCGGGACTGCCGGAAAGGTGCTGCCCACCGCCATCTGGCCTTGAGCAAGGAACGCTTGCCTCTTGGAAACAAACACCGGCCTCTCTGTCCGGCAGTTTACTTCCAGGAAGAAGGGGTATTTCTTTCACGGGCGCAGAAGAGTTGCAGAGACAGCAAGGAAGCAGGAGGACTGGGTTTACCTGGTGGCTTAATCTCAACCCCATTGACCTGTTAAACACAGTGGGTTGGATCCAAACTAAGCCGGCAGTTTTCCCACTGATTCCCCTTTCTCATTGCAGACTCTCTCCCCCCCCCCCACCGCCATGCCATTCCTCAGGGTCCCTATTCACCACGAGCAGCATTTTGTGGACATCAGTGGGCTGCAATGGGAGCAAGGAGGCAGGAAAAATTCTATTCCACTAATGGTAAATGTAGTCTGGCTCCCACACAGCCGGTTTCCTTCCAGACAGATAAAAGCCCCAAAAGTAATAACCTTAGGAAACACCCTTTTTGTGCCAGATAGTCGCTCCTTTCCCATCCAATTCACCTTTAACATTTTGACAACCATATTTGGAAGGGTTGGCTTCAAAAAGTAATCATCCAATTGCCTTTCCCAAATTTTGGAAGCAACACTAACTTTTGGGCCACAGCCTTTATAGGCCAAGAGTGGCTAAAACAAATTCCTGCCTCTACATGAATCCTTCGAAAAGATTTTCTTCTGAGGCAGCTATCAGAGGTAACCTATTGGAGTTTGTGTGTGGAGGGGGGAATGTTATCCATCATGGGAAGGGCCGTGGTTCAGTGGCAGAGGATCTGCTTGGCATGCAGAAGGTCCCAGGTTCAATCCCTGGCATCTCCAGCTAAAGGGACTAGGCAAGTAGGTGATATGGAAGATCTCCGCCTGACACCCTGGAGAGCCACTGCCAGTCTGAGTAGACAATACTGACTTTGATGGACCAGGGGTATGATTCAGTATAAGGCAGCTTCACTTTATTTTAATGATATTGTTCCCATGGCCAATTCTGCCCTGAACAATGTCACACTGAGCTAAAAAAATAAAATAAAAATAAAAAGTAACTATCTAACTAACCCATAAAGAAATTTATATTTTTTAATCTTAATTGTCTGGGGATAGGGCAGCTTCATGTGTTCATGGTTCAGGGTGTATTCATACTACTGGTAACCTTGGTCGCTTTGAAGTACTAGCGCCGCAAAGTACCCACCAATGCCGAACCAGAATAGAGATGATAAAAATAATTTAAACTTCTTTTACAAAATACATTTTGTCTCTAGCTTTGGTCTCTGTGTCAATAAAAATACCATTCTTGGTTTAAGTGCTCTTAACTGGTGAAGTCTTGTACAATCAATAATACACACTCTTTCCTAGAAACTCAAGAAACACTTCTAATCTGAAGAGGGTAGAGTTAGAAAAGCCGTACAAACAACGACAAAGGGTGATAAGGTTGCACTAGGGTATTAATAAACCCTCACTTGTAAAGCACTCGCTTGAAAAGGGGATACTTGTCTGACAGTAGAAATAGCCCACAGTGGTTTAGTGACGAAAAAGGAACTGTGCAGTAAACCCCCAAATGATATTTTACTCAAAAGTCACTACACACGGCATAAAGGCAGAAGAAGGACAAGAAGAAGACGACGACGAACAAGAAGAAGAACAAGAAAAAGAGTTGGTTTTTATATACCGACTTTCGCTACCACTTAAGGGAGAATCGAACTGGCTTCCTTCCCCTCCCCACAAGACACCCTGTGAGGTAGGTGGGGCTGAGAGAGCTGTGACTGGCCCAAGGGCACCCAGCTAGCTTCCTGTGTAGGAGTGGGGAAACAAATCCAGTTCACCAGATTAGCCTCTGCTGCTCATGTGGAGGAGAGTGGCATTCAGCTCCCAAGGGGCTTGATTCTGTGCGTTTACAAACAGGTGTTGCCATTTCAGACCTCCTGGTGCTTGCTGCTCCATATCCCAGTGTACAAATCATAGAATCATAGAGTTGGAAGGGGCCATACAGGCCATCTAGTCCAACCCCGTTTAATGCAAGATCAGCCTAGAGCATCCCTGACAAGTGTTTGTCCAGCCTCTGCTTAAAGACTGTCAGTGAGGTGCAGCTCAACACCTCTCAAGGTAGCTGATTCCAATGTTGAACTACTCTTACTGTAAAAAAAATGTTTCCTACTATCCAGCCGGTACCTTTCAGCCTGCAATTTAAACCCATTATTGTGAGTCCTATCCTCTGCTGTCCACAGGAACAGCCCCCTGCCCTCCTCTAAGTGACAGCCCTTCCAATACTTAAAGAGAGCAATCATGTCCCCCCTCAACCTCCTCTTCTCCAGACTAAACATTCCCAACTGCCTCAGCCTTTCCCCATAGGGCTCTTCTCCAGGCCCCTGATCATCATCGCTCTCCCCTGCACCCATTGAGACCTTCTGACATACAAAGTGTGAACTTCATCTACTCATACAGGTAGAAAGTCAGAGTAAGGACGGAGGAGGGCCACCTAGACTCCAAAAGTGTATCTATTTCTGCTTAATCTGGTTGAATATTCACTCTCCGAAGGGAATTCTAGGAACAGAGATGAAGATGGGCTATTTTCGTTTTGCCATCAAGTTGCAGCTGACTTATATGGCAACCCTGCAGGGTTTTCAAGACAAGAGACATTCAGAGGTAATATTCAAGAGGCAGATTGTTCTTCTCAGGCTGGGAAGCAAACATTCAAGAGTCCTCACTGACAGAATGAGTACCGAGAGATGAGGAGTTCCTAGTTTATGCCGAACAAAAAGGTCACTTGGACGGATCGTTGGTGATGTTCAAGTGACAGGATCCCCAGTATGCAAACAACAACACGCGTTACATAAACTATTGTGCTCTATGACTGAGAACATGTTCCTCCATAGTTCTTTCTTTCCATTTTCTGAAAAGGTCACAAATTCAGTTTTAATGAGATTATCCATTTGCTTTAGGTTCAGACTTCAATGTTAAACCAGCCTTTTTTTAAAAAAGAGAGAGAGATTACAGCTGATTTTTTTAAAAAAATGCATTTTAAAAATGGATTTTTATCTAGGCTGTGCAGTCAGCCCATTCTAAAAGCCATTGGATTGTACTGATTTTTTTTTATATTTAGTGGTAAAATCAGTAATCAGGCTTCTTATAAACACAGCAACATTCAGGACCCACCCATCCTTCAAAAACCCTGTCCTAAAAGCCAAAGCTACAAGAAGAGTGACCCTTATTACTTCCCCACAGTTCGCCAGCAGCAAATGCGCCAATGGGAGTGGCCAGCAGGGGACAAAATGCCCCCTTTCCTCTGGCCCTGGAAATCAATAAGCTAGAAAATAAATGCAGGCTGGGTTGCTTTTGGGGGAGATTATCTCAGGATGGGGTCACTGGAGGTTATTAAGAGATGAAATTGCTTTCCAGCAATAAAAAGAAGAAGAAGATTGCTTTAAATGCCTGCTCCCTAGCCATGGAATGCAATGCTGCATTATCAAATCTCTTAACAATGGCTCCTGGGAGAGGAAGAGAAGAAGAGTTGGGTTTTATATGCCGACTTAAGGGAGAATCCCACCGACTTACAATCACCTTCCCTTCCCCACAACAGACACCCTGTGAGGTAGGTGAGGCTGAGAGAGCTGTGACTAGCCCAAGGTCACCCAGCTGGCTTCATGTGTAGGAGTGGGGAAACAAATCCAGTTCACCAGATTAGCCTCCGCCACTCATGTGGAGGAGTGGGTAATCAAACCCAGTTCCCCAGATCAGAGTCTACTGCTCCAAACCACCTCTCTTAACCACTACACCAAGCTGGCTCAAACCTCAGTCAAAATCTCATGAGGCACCCCCTTTGGAAGCTCAACCACCACCTGCACTATGAGAGAGAATACCACTGTCCTACCTCACAGTGGCTATAATAATTAATGAGGTCCTTGGAACCATCTCGAGTGCTATACAAATGATAATTTATTAAATATTAACAGTTAGTAATAGTAACTATCTTTTGTTATTGGGCTAATAACCGCAACAGGCAAACAAGATTAACTTCCCAAAGACCTACGTGATAGGTTCTGGCTGCTTCAACTCACCCAACTCCAGGTGCATTGAAGATGTTTTGCTGCTCTCCATTCTGCCACCAACCGAAACTTCAGCCCTGATCACTTCTCAACAAGGCTGGATATAAAAGGGTGCTATAAATTTCATTGAGAGCCAGAGCGGTGTAGTGGTTAAGAGTGGCGGACTCTAATCTGGAGATTCCCCGCTCCTCCACATGAAGCCTGCTGGGTGACCTTGGGCCAGTCACAGTTCTCTCAGAACTCCCTCAGCCCACGCGCACAGGCAATGGCAAACAACCTCTGAATTTCTGTCGCCTTGAAAACCCCGGGGGGGGGGGGCGCCATAAGTCAGCAATGACTTGACAGTACTTCACACACACACACACACAAATTTCCTTGCCAAGAATTCTCCTATTTTACTACCCAAGCAAATATCATTCCATGTTACACTGTGTTAACTGCACCTTTGCGAGGGAGAAATGCTGTTCAGCCTCTACTCAACTACAGGGAATTATTACTTTGAAGGACCCTCACCCATCCTCTGCCTCTTTTGATGTTGCTTTTCCCCAGGATGCTTGGGAACTAAACTCCGGATAAAATAACTTGTATTCAGCTACCAACGGGGAGACTGAAATGAAGTAGCAATACAAAGGCTTGTATTTCATGTTGATGCAGGAAATGAAAGTGTCAAAGTCCTGCCTTTTTTCATTAACTCTTACAATTTGGAAAGTGCAAAACTTCCAGGAGAAGCCTGTGAAACAGCATGCTACTGGTGGCGCAGCCTCACTCCAGGGCCTGTCCAGACTATATTATCACACCTGCTGCTTGCGATTGCACCTGGGGGGTAAACTAGGAGTAGCCTTTAGTTTACACACCCTCTTGGTATGGAAGAAAACAAACAGGGGGACCTCACATTTATTTGAACACAGGGTTTGTTTTTGGTCTAAGGGGGTGGCGCCGGCGGGAGGAGGAAAGCCGGCTAGGTTTCAGGCACGGAAAGGTCAAGTCTGTACTGCCATTATTCAGTTGCAAACTGAATGTTTTGTTTAAGCTTTCAACTTTCACCGCGCCCCTGCAAATGGAAGCTCGGTTCTTCGGCATATTGTGCCATCAGCCAGCTTTGAAGGGTACGCCAGCCATAGTCCTTCCATGAGAAGCACCAACTGACTACCATAATTAATGTCCAGATTTCAGACAGATTAGATTACTGCAGTGTGCTGCGTGTGCGGGGCAGCCTTTGAAGACTATATGGACGCTTCAACTGATTCAAAACAGAGAATCCGTGTTTGTGCCCCCCTCGGTCCCCCTCCACACTAACTTTGCGGATGGTCTGGTAGACTTGGGAGCCAATTCTGCTGGGAGTTTATGGCATCATTTTTATTATTATTTATTATTTTGTGAAGTTTAATCTGTTTTAACTGATCCTGATTTTAAATGTACATTTGACTTGTTACCTGCCCTGAGCCCTGCTGTAGTGGGGGAGGCGGGATATAAATATAAATAAGTAAAAGAAAAATAAATAGGAAGGACAGCTAAATGGCATGGATTATAAAGTACTGCTATAATATATAAATATATAACATAGAGTACTTCTCTCTGCTTAACTGAGATGGTTGCCAATTCATTTCCAAGCAAAATTCAAACTACTGGTTCTTACTTCTAAAACCCTAAACCATCTCTCTCTTCTCATATAATTCATTTCCTTCATTTATAGCCCACCTTCTCCACTGAGATTACAAAATACAGAAAACAATCCAATTAAAAATCTAACACCAAGGCCCTGCATTGTGTGTCTTCACCCTCTACTTTAGAATCCATATTGATTTTTGCATACTCGGTGATTAAATGACTAACCAGGCTTGTTATAAACACAGCAACACTTGAGACTAACTACTCCCCACGTCCCTGTGGCTAGGTATGTGTTCCCCCCTCCTCAGCTGTTCACCAGACACCTGGTGTCATTGAGTTTCAGGCGAACATATGAACACACAAAGCCGCCTTAGATTGAATCAGACCATCAGTCTACCAAGGTCAGCATTGTCTACACAGGCTGGCAGCAGCTCTCCAAGGTCTCAAGCAGAGGACTTTCACATCACCTGCTACTTGATCCTTTTAGAAGGAAATGCAGGGGGATGAACATCGGACCTTCTGCATGCCAAGATGTTCTACCATTGAGCAACAGCCCCTCCCCGGAAGAAAATATTTTTTATGAATGATGTGGACCTCTCCGATTGCGCATGCGTCTTTCTCTCTTGCCCTGCCCCGAGTTATCCTGGAGTTGTTGTTTAACTTATGATCTTACTCCACTAGAGCATTTATTATATAAGTTTTGGGATGTTTATAGCCTATTTAATGCTGCTGTTGACGTTGATTTTTCATTGAGGATTCTTATTGTTGTAGTGATTATGAAACCCCCCTTGAGAGCCTTTGTTCCAAATACACAGAATATAAATATTTCAGATACATACTGGAGAGAAAAATATCAGATGCATTTGTCAGAGGAACCTTAGAGGCAGCGAATACTGCAAGTTAAATATGATGCTCAACAGATATCCAGCAATGAGGGCTCTGCAAGCATTAGGAATCTCAGAGGATATCTACCCAATGTGTTTAAACTGTTTTAATCGTTATTGCTTTTCTCCAGGGAACTAAGGTTCTGCAAGGGGGTGGTAACGGCAGCTAGGGATCTCCAGCATAGAGAATTCTCAGCATCCTCACAAGGAAAATTCCCAGGTCCCTTTGGAGGAAGCCATGACAATTAAAACAATATAAAGTGATGTATGTTTGTAGTGGAGATCCGTTCTTAGCAGGCAGGATCTCCACCTTCAAAGCAGAGCAAGAATAAAGTTCTAAACCCAATTTTCCACAGAAACAAGGCGGCAGATTTGAAATGCCTGGGCCGGATTGTGACAACCTGAATTGAAGCAGTTTTAACAAATATGTCTGATGTGTTAATAGCTGAAAATTTCCTAGGTTTCAAAATAATAATAAGCTGTGGTAGGAAGATCACACTCATTAAGACTATACTCTGGCAGTAACAAAAGCAGCAAGATTTCACAGAGCTCTAAACCGACTTCATCCACATGTGTGAAAAAGAAACCCTACCACCCAAAAAAGTTGTGGGTGGACAAGTGATGTGGGAAAAAAACAACATGTGTTATACTACGGCTTTTTCTAATTAAATACTGTTGCTGCGTGACATTTTTATAATGCTTATTCCTTCCTTTTTAATTCTCATGACAATCCTGTAAGGTAAATTAATAGTACCATCCTAAACAGATTTACATTATTCTAAACCCACTGATTTCTGTGGACTGTAGAAGAGGTAACTGTGCTTAGGATTGCACAGCCCATCTGCAGAAGAGAAACTGTCCCAAGATCACTCAGGGAGCTTAATTCCTAGGGTTCCCTCTTCGCCACCAGTGGGAGGTTTTGGGGGCTGAACCTGAGAAGGGCAGGGTTTGGGGAGGGACTTCAATGCCATAGAGTCCAATTGCCAAAGTGGCCATTTTCTCCAGGTGAACTGATCTCTATTGGCTGGAGATCAGTTGTAATAGCAGGAGGTTGGCAACCCTATTCATTCCAAAGTGAAGATTCAAACCCCAGTCTCTCCAGTACTGGTTTAATGCTTTATCCACTAGTCCACACTACGACACATTATACGTAACTTTATTTAAAACGTGCATTATATTTTTACAGCCAGAAAGCTATTATGAAAAAGCAGCCTTTATTTTCCAAGGTGGTGAGCGAGGAGGAGGAAAACAGAATCCAAAAGTCAAGCGTGGGGAGGAGGAAGGCTTCTGGCAATACAGAAGCGCAACAAAGGTTACGCACAGAAGCGGCGAACCAACCACATCTGCAAACACGCCAAAGGCAGCAGAGCTGTGGCAGAGCAGAAGAGAATCGATATAACCAGGAAAATCAGCCGACATTTGTGGAGGGAACACAAGAGGCAAAGTAATCAATGGTAAATAAGACAGCAAGAGTACCAAATTAGCGCAGCAACAGGGCTTGAGAGCAGGAGGTTATGTTCAAGGATGCCAGAAGATGCAAGCAAGCAAGGAAAAGGGCCTCCGGAAGTGCTGATGTCGGAAGATATCTTGATCAGTCCTGTGCCTTGAGAAGAGAATGCAAGTCTAGGCCTCTCACTCTAACCAAGAGAAGCCCCTTGACTCCATGGTTGCTGCCAGCATTTTTGGCAAATGCCTGGGGATGGCAGTTAGGGTTGCCAGGTTCCTCTTCACCACAATTGGGCAATTGTGGGGGCGGAGCCTGAAAAGGGCGGGAGGGGAGGGACTTCAACGACATAGACTCCAATTGCCAAAGTGGTCATTTTCTCCGGGCAATCTGATCTCCATCGGTTGGAGATCAGTTGTAATAGCAGGAGATCTCCAGCTAGTACCTGGAAGTTGGCAACCCTATTGGCAGTGGACTATAATACCCACCATAGGGAGTTCCTTTGCACCACTGTGGAAGAAGAGCTTGTTTAGAACAATTGATTAGACGTATCTGGCTGGTTAGCCAGTCTCCAAAGCAGCTCCAAACATTTGAACACAACATTCATTTAAAACAACAATTTTGTAACCTTAACATTAGAGAGTGAGGAAAGAAGAAGAGTTGGTTTTTATAAGCCGACTGTCTCTACCACTTAAGGGAGACTCAAACCGGCTTACAACCCCCTTCCCTACAACAGACACCCTGTGAGGTAGGTGGGGCTGAGAGAGCCCCAACAGAGCTGTGACTGGCCCAAGATCACCCAGCTGGCTTCGTGTGTAGGAGCGGGGAAACAAATTCAGTTCACCAGATTAGCCTCTGCCGCTCATGTGGAGGAGTGGGGAATCAAACCTGGTTCTCCAGATCAGACTCCACCGCTCCAAACCACCGCTCTTAACCACTACACCACGCTGGCAAGGGTTTTAAGAGAACACAATGATTTAAAATTTTTTTTAAACACACAGAACTCAAAGAAACCAATGGCCAGAACACGATGTTACATCTTTATTTATGCAGAAACTGAAAGCGCTCGTTTCAAAGAGCTCTTAAGGTACAATATTAAGCTTCCCTCCATGGGGCATCATTCATCAGCTAAGCATTTCGCTACAGCGCAAAAACCTTATTAGCGTGGAGGTTTGGGGTCAGAATGCAGCACATTATCGGCGCCCACCTCTGGCGACGTGGACGTTGCAGCAGACTTTTCCACAACACATCTGCCTTCCAACCGCCTGCCATCAGGAGAGGGAGCTTTTAGAGCCACAGCAAATGTTATTAACACCTCACTGACTCATTTTGGGGGTTTTTTGAGCAGGGAAGAATTTTCACCATCACAAACGCATCCATCACAACCGCATTTGTATTCATTTTATGAACATTAGGAAAGAAAGGATGGGGGGTGTTTTTGACAAGAGAAGCAGATCTCCGCAGTTCGCATCACACAAGGCATCTCTTGCTGTCAGCTATTAGTAATGTGTTATTTCAAGCAGATTTTGTCTGGCAGGAAGGCCATGCCATGAACACAGAAAGGCAGTGGATTTAGTTAAGAACATAAGAACGTAAGAAAGGCCATGCTGTGGATCAGACCAAGGTCCATCACGTCCAGCAGTCTGTTCACACAGTGGCCAACCAGGAGCCTCTAGGAAGCCACAAACAAGACGAGTGCAGCAGCACCATCCTGCCTGTGTTCCACAGCACCTAATATAATAGGCATGCTCATCTGATCCTGGAGAGTGGTGTGCATCATGACTAGTATTCATTTTGACTAGTCGCCATGAATACTGCTCTCCTCCATGAACATGTCTACACCTCTCTTAAAGCCTTACAAGTTGGCAGCCATCAACACATCCTGGGGAAGGGAGTTCCAGAATTTAACTATGCGTTGTGTAAAGAAATACTTCCTTTTATCTGTTTTGAATCTCTCACCCGCCAGCTTCAGCAGATGATCCCCCTGGTTGATCTCCCATCCAAGTTCTTGTGTTTCCCCAAGTCACTTGCTGGTTTTAGAAAAAAGCAAGACCTCCACTGCTGTTACCAAGATAGTTACTGCAAACCGTAGTGATTTTTTTTTTTTGCGGGGGGGGGGGGGGGCGTCAAGTCGCAGCCAACTCTGTAGGGTTTTCAAGGCAACAGGAATTCAGGGGTGGTTTGCCACTGCCTGCCTCTGTGTCGCGAACCTGTATATTCTTGGGTGTTCTCCCATCCAAATGTTAACAAGCGACGACCCTGCTTAGGTTCTGAGATCCACCAAGATTGAGCTTAGGTGGAAAGTGCCATTTTGCAGCTGACTTATGGCAACCTTGTAGGGTTTTCAAGGCAAGAGATGAATAGAGATGGTTTGCCATTGCCTGCCTCTGTGCAAACACCCTGGATCTCCCTGTTGGTCTCCCATCCAAGTACTAACCAGGGCCAATCCTGCTTAATTTCCAAGATCGAGCTAGCCTGGGCCATCCAGGTCAGGGCAATCAGGCAATATGGTAGTGGGAAGTGCCATTTTGCAGCCGACTTATGGCAATCCTGTAGGGTTTTCAAGGCAAGAAACAAACAGAAGTGGCCTACCTCTGCCTAGCAACTCTGGACTTCCTTGGCAGTCACCCATCCAAATACTAACCAGGGCTGACCCTGCTTAGCTTTTGAGATCTAGTGAGATCAGGCTAGCTCGGGCCATCCAGGTCAGGGCAATTGGACTATACTAAAGAGTAATTCAAAGATAACGGCAATCATGTTTCTCTGCAAAACCTAGATATATAAGACCCGGGCTCAATTCATATCTGAGCTGCTGGTTCAGACAAGGCAACATTTATCAGGTTTAGGTTCCTCCCCTCTAAAGGAAGAACAGTGATTGCCTCTCTCATATAACATCTGTAAGGTTAAGTATCAAACAGCACTTTGGACAGTTAAAATTCTATATAAATCAGCTAGTAAGTGCATACACAAAAAGCTCACAAACCTGTATCAACTACCAAGCCCAAACATATCTTATGCTAATCATATGTAGAACAATAATAGCCTGAAAGTGAAAATAAATGAACCAACTTGCTCCTAATTCTCCCTCCAAAAAGGCTGGCCTCTAGAGAAAATTCTAACTTGTCACATGCAAGCGGCAACTTTCACACCTGGGTTCATTAGTACAGAAGTAAAATTTATAATAGCGTTCTCCTTAGGGAACAAATATCTCCTTGGACCATGAGCAAATCAGATTTCGCAGGCAGAAAAAAGCTGCCAGATCTTGTAAAACTTAGTCATCATCTGGATCAATCACTCTCTTTAGCTACTAGCACTAAGGATACAGATGAATATTACAAAGTAATATTACAAAGTAATATTCATCAGAGCTTTACAGCAAGCCCCCAGCTGGAGACTTGGGTAATGAGAGCGCCAACCTACACCCTGCGGCTTCTTCTAATAGCAGATTTTTTTTTTTGCCGGGGGTGGTGCTGGTGGAGAGCTTACTATCTACATCACACAGAGGCAATAGCTCTCCTCTGGAAGCTGCATTCTGAATTCCTTACCTTGACTGCCTCCTACCGGTCCAACAACAAATGGAAATTGTTCACATTCTAGAACTCAAGAGCTTGGAACAAACTAAAGGTGCGCATGCACAAATTTACTTCCCTTCCATTTTACTCAGGGTCAATTGTTATGATCAGTTGAGACGGCGATTATCCGGTGATGGCCTGATAAGCCTGGTTCCATTGGATAGATGCTGCATTTATGTGGACAGGAAAGCTCCAGGAGAGCCAGCGTGGTGTAGTGGTTAAGAGCAGTGGTTTGGAGGGGTGGACTCTAATCTGGAGAACGGGGTTTGATTCCCCACTCCTCCACATGAGCGGCGGAGGCTAATCTGGTGAACTGGATTTGTTTCCCCACTACTACACACGAAGCCAGCTGGGTGACCTTGGGCTAGTCACACTCTCTCAACCCCACCTACCTCACAAGATGTCTGTTGTGGGGAGGGGAAGGGAAGGTGATTGTAAGCCGGTTTGAGTCTCCCTTAAGTGGTAGAGAAAGCCAGCATATAAAAACCAACTCTTCTCCTCCTCCATTTTTGTGCTCCAGTATTACTTTCCTGCTCCGCTAAACGGCCTCGACACAAGAACTGCTTCCTCTTTTGTAACAAACATGTCCCTGTGGATCAGTTCTAAGGTGGCTTGCTGATCCCAGATAACTGCCAACACTTTCATATGACATTAAATCCTCTGTGATAGATGTGTCTACACCGATCTTGTTTTCAAGAATGGTTCTTGAGCTGTGCTGTAGCCAGCCTGTCTCAGACTATTTGAGGCTGCCTCGGAGTTACTATGGTTAAGCTTCCCTGTCAGAAATCTGCAATTCTTTCATAGCTATTACTTTTTTAAAAAGCATTTAAGAATAAGTGAACACTGACAGAGTTAGAGTTTTGACCCCTTGGTGAGAAATCCATTTTTAAAACTAAAAAATTAAACTCTCCTCAAGATAATTTTTTTTAAATTGTCTGTTGGCACTCAGTTTTATCTTAGGCCTAAACAAAGGCAGACTAAATGGGGGAGATCACTCTCTAGAGACCCAACATCCATGAGAACAGACAGATACCCCCAAAGGGCCGCTGCGCTATGAACAGTAGAGAAGGGGTAAGAATTCACTGACAAACACTACTGAAAAGCTTTACAAAATCAAAATTATGCAAGCCTCAATAACTGCCGAGTCCAAGTCACAGAGGCAGCCTAAGATCTTTCTGACACTTTTGTCAAACAGCTATAGCCCAGTAAGAAGAGAACAAGTAAGGGGAGGCATTATGTGTGCATTAACTGCCATCAAGTCGCTTCAGACTTGTAGCAACCCTAAGAATTAATGACCTCCAAAACGTCCTTGCTCATGCCTTGCAAACTGAGGATCATGGCTTCCTTCATTAAGTCAATCCATCTCATGCTGGGTCTTCCTCTTATCCTGCTGTCTTCAACTTTTCCCAGCATTATTGTCTTTTCTAGTGAGTCTCGTCTTTTCATAATGTGACCAAAGTATGATTGATTCAGTTTGGTCATTTTGATCTTCTAGGGAGAGTTCAGGCTTGATTTGATCTTTTGGACATGACTGAAGCCTATAAAATGATTCAAGGTCTGGAGAAAGAGAAGCTTTTCTCCTTCTCCACAATACTAGAACCTGGGGAAATCCACTGAAGCTGAAGGGTGGGAGATTCAGGACAGACAAAAGGAAATATTTCTTCACACAGCGTATAGTTAAATTGTGGAACTCACTGCTTCAGGATGTGGTGATGGCTTCCAACTTGGAAGGCGTTAAAAAGGGAGTGGACAAATTCATGGAGGACGGGGATATCAATGGCTACTAGTCATGATGGATATCTTCTCCTTCCAGTACCAGAGGCAGTATGCCTCTTTGTATCAGTTGCTGGGAAGCACGGGTGGGAAGATGCTGTTGCAGTCATCCTGCTTGTGGGCTTCCTAGGGCCAGCTGGTTGGCAGGTGTGTAGACAAAATGCTGAAAATGATGTGCCTGTGGTCTGAGCCAGCATAGCTGTTCTTATGGTCTTAACATGGCTGGTATGCAGGATCTCAGGTAACAATGCTGGATAGGGTTGCCAACCTCCAGGTACTAGCTGGATATCTCATAAGAACATAAGAAAGGCCCTGTTGGATCAGACCAAGGCCCATCAAGTCCAGCAGTCTGTTCACACAGTGGCCAACCAGGTGCCTTTAGGAAGCCACAAACAAGACGACTGCAGCAGCAGCATCCTGCCTGTGTTCCACCGCACCCAAAATAATAGGCATGCTCCTCTGATACTAGAGAGAATAGGTATGCAGCATGACAAGTATCCATTCTAACTAATAGCCATGAATACCCCTCTCCTCCATGAATATGTCCACTCCCCTCTTAAAGCCCTCCAAGCTGGCAGCCATCACCACATCCTGGGGCAGGGAGTTCCACAATTTAACTATGCGTTGTGTGAAAAAATATTTCCTTTTATCTGTATTGAATCTCTTGCTCTCCAGCTTTAGCAGATGACCCCATGTTCTAGTGTTATGGGAAAGGGAGAAAAGCTTCTCCCTGTCCACTCTCTCCAAACCATGCATAATTTTATAGACCTCTATCATGTCTCCTCTCAGCCGCCTTCTTTCCAAGCTAAACAGCCCTAAGCATCCTAACCGCTCCCCATAGGACAGTTGCTCTAGTCCCTTAATCATTTTGGTTGCTCTTTTCTGCACCTTCTCAAGCTCTGTAATATCCTTTTTTAGGTGTGGTGACCAGAACTGCACACAGTATTCCAAGTGTGGTATCACCATAGATTTGTACGAGGGCATTATGATATCAGCAGTTTTATTCTCTATTCCTCGTCTAATTATGGCCAGCATGGAATTTGCCTTTTTTACAGCAGCCGCACAATGGGTTGACATCTTCATTGAACTATCCACCACCACCCCAAGATCCCTTTCTTGGTCTGTCGCTGCCAGCACAGATCCCATCAGTGTATATGTGAAGTTGGGATTTTTTGCCCCAATATGCATCACTTTACACTTACTCACATTGAATCTCATTTGCCATTTTAATGCCCATTCTTCCAGTACACAGAGATCCTTCTGGAGCTCTTCACAGTCCGATTTTGTTTTAACCACCCTAAATAATTTGGTGTCATCTGCAAACTTGGCTACTTCACTGTTTAACCCCAACTCCAGGTCATTGATGAACAGGTTGAAAAGCACCGGTCCCAACACAGATTCCTGAGGCACCCCACTGCTCACATCCCGTCATTGGGAGAACTGAACATTGATTCCTACTCTCTGCTTCCTATTTTTCAGCCAGCTCTCAATCCATAAGAGGACTTGTCCTCTTATCCCATGACTATGAAGTTTGCTTAGCAGTCTTTGGTGGGGGACTTTGTCAAAAGCTTTTTGGAAATCCAAATACACAATATCCACAGGCTCATTCCTGTCCACATGCTTATTGACGCTTTCAAAAAACTCTAATAGGTTAGTGAGACAGGACCTACCCTTACAGAAGCCATGTTGGGTTTTGCCCAGCAGACCTTGCCCTTCTATATGCTTGACAATTCTATCTTTAATAATGCTTTCCACTAATTTACAACTGATCTCCAGCCACCTGGAGAAAATGGCTGCTTTGGCAATTGGACTCTATGGCATTGAAGTCCCCCCCTCCCAAACCCCGCCCTCCTCAGGCTCCACCTAAAAAACCGCCTGCCGGTGGAGAATAGGGACCTGGCAGCCCTAATGCTGAGAAATAAAATCTTCCTGAGACCTTGGAAAGGGGTGTCAGTCAGAGTAGCCAGTATCTAGCTAAGCAGTCCAATGATCTGACTCCATGTAAAGCAGGCTTTGCACAGTCAGATGCTTGTACTGCAGACCTAAACCAGTTTAGACATTATCAACTGTTCCAGCTCAGGAACGTTAGCTTTGTGACAAAACTGAAAATTCTGCCAGGAGTTGCTGGCTCCTGCCACCACCCTAATATAACAACCATGATGTTTCTGTTGACATCTGTGCAATTAAACTACATTTCACCTGCACTACAGACATTTGCTTCTAATTTTGTATTTTGGCCAAGCAATGCTAAACAGTACCTTTAAACTCCTATAACATTATTTGTATGCATTTGCAAATATTGCCAGAGTGACATACAAGACTGAAAAGAGCCATTTTAAAGATATGTTTATGTAAATTTTACATTCGTACCACAAAAGAAGGAAATGAGGGGGGGAACCACTCACATTTAATCTCCTTGTGTGAAAATGTCCTTCTTAGTCAACTTTGTATGCCAGGCAAAACATTAGCACAAAACAAAACTTTAAATCTTCCTTGATCTGATGTTATCTGTCCCAATAATCTGTCAGCCAAAAAAGAAGAGACTCACAGAATATATCTCTACACCCATAACTATCTTGTAACACCAAACCTAGTGCCCCACATAAAATTGCATGTGCCTATGAAAAATTTGGAAAGTTTCTCCCTATGTTTATATTTCTCCTCTATACACTGTCAGAGACTTGAGCAGGCCCAATCGCCCTCTATCATTTATTTAAGTACACGTCTATCCCACTCTTGAGTGGTGTAGTGGTTAAGAGCGGAGGTTTGAAGAGGTGGACTCTGATCTGGAGAACTGGGCTTGATTCCCCACTCCTCCACATGAGTGGCGGACCCTAATCTGGTGAACCGGGTTGGTTTACCCACTCCTCCACACGAAGCCAGCTGGGTGACCTTGGGATAGTCACAGCTCTCTTAGAGCTCTCTCAGCCCCACTTACCTCACAGGGTGACTGTTGTGGAGAGGTGAAGGGAAGGTGGATTGTAAGCCGGTTTGAGTCTCCCTTAAGTGGTAGAGAAAGTCGGCATATAAAAACCAACTCTTCTTCTTCTTTAAAGAGCTCAGGGCAACACACAACATTCTCCCTTCTCTTTGCCTCCCCCCTTAACATGTCCTCAACAACCAATTCCTCCAGGTAAGAGGTCATTTTTGGTGGCTTTTCCCCTTTTGGTTACTTCATAAAGTCTTATTTTTCTTCTGTTTGTCTGTGAGTGGCCCAATTTTACTGACTCCACAACTAGCACAAGCCACTCAATTTACTGTGAGACACAGTGATGATCACAAATTCTGTAACAGTGCAGGGATCACCAACTCCTGAGAACCGTAGCCTGGTGAGTCTGGTGCCATCTCACAACAGATCACTACACAACCAGCACAGCAAAGGAGCTAGAAAGCCAGAGTGAGAATGGAGATCCCCGTTTGTCATGAAACCAACTGGATAATCTTGGGCCAGTCATTCCTGTGTGAGCACACAACAGAGGAGACCAGAGCCACAAACACCATTCTGAGCCCCTTGCAGGAAAGGTAGGATAACAATGAATGAACATAATTCACAGTGGGTAGCCATGTTAGTCTGTCTGCAGTAGTAGAAAAGAGAAAAGAGTCCAGTAGCACCTTACAGACTAACAAAAATATTTTCTGGCAGGGTATGAGCTTTCGTGAGCCACAGCTCACTTCTTCAGATACCTGAAGAGCTGTGGCTCACGAAAGCTCATACCTGCCAGAAAACATTTTTTGTTAGTCTTTAAGGTGCTACTGGACTCTTGCTCTTTTCTACTAATGAATGAACAAACAGCCCTCCACCTGCTCCGAGAACTACAACTCCCAAGTGCCTCTAGGGACTCTACTTAAAGACAGATGGATTCACCTTCCAGCTGTATCTGAAGAAGTGAGCTGTGGCTCACGAAAGCTCATACCCTGCCAGAAAATATTTTTGTTAGTCTTTAAGGTGCTACTGGACTCTCGCCCTTTTCTACTTCTAGGGCAGTGGTTCCCAACCTTTTTTTTTACCAGGGACCACTAGGACTTTTTTGTTCGGAGCAGGGACCCCAAGGTTCAAAATAAAAATTCAGAGAATTTGAAAATAAACTTTAGTCATAACTGTTAGTTAAACACTAAACTTAGAATATTTGAATATATATTTTTATAATAGAGAACTTTTAATTGAAAATATTAATGTATTATGGGTTTATAACTTTGTTTCGCGGACCTTAATTTAGTTCTCGCGGACCCCTGGGGGTCCACGGACCCCTGGTTGGGAACCAGTGTTCTAGGGAGAAAATTCACAGTGGGTCACCGTGTTAGTCTGTCTGCAGTAGTAGAAAAGAGCAAGAGTCCAGTAGCACCTTAAAGACTAACACAAATATTTCCTGGCAGGGTATGAGCTTTCGTGAGCCACAGCTCACTTCTTCAGATACAGCTAGAATGTGAATGTGAATCCATCTGTCTTTAAGTAGAGGAGAGTGAATTCAGACAAGCATTAGTATTAGAAAAGAGCAAGAGTCCAGTAGCACCTTAAAGACTTAACAAAAATATTTTCTGGCAGGGTATGAGCTTTCTGGGAATCTGAAGAAGTGAGCTGTGGCTCACGAAAGCTCCTACCCTGCCAGGAAATATTTTTGTTAGTCTTTAAGGTGCTCCTGGACTCTTGCTCTTTTCTTCTAGGGAGGAAGAACAACTACGAAGCCAGTTTTAGCTTCCAGAAAGAGAATACAAAAATAAAACACAGGCCTGCTTAGTCAGGCATTTTAGGACCTATCCCCGCCCCAGCTGCCTATAGGTCGGCCTACTATTCAATTCTCCCCCCGCCCCCGGACAGCTGCCCTATATAAACAGACCCCACAACCTTTTTGCCCCTCCCCCAGACCCCATGAAAACAATGCCCCACTCCCATAGGAGCCCCCTGCAGCCTGTTTGCCGGGGCAGCTGCTGGAGGGGGACGAGCCCCGGCCACGAAACAAGAGCCCCCTCTCACCTGTCCCAGAGAACTGGAGCCAAGACCCCCTCCTCGCAACGGGAGCCCAGCTGCAGGAAACACCCTCGCTCAGCACTTCCGCCCATACAACGGCGCGCTTTGTTGACCTGGCGACGCCGCGGGAAGGTACTTCCGCCCTTAGAAGACGCCTCTTCCCACGTGTTCGCCGCAGCCGCATCGTAGCCTCCTCTGTGTTTCCCCGAAGGGCTCGTGGGCGTTTCTGGGTTTTAAGTTTCGCTTGCGATCGCGCTTCCAGAGAGAGGTCGTTGTATTCGGCAGTTGTAGCAAAAGTCTAGTGGCTCCATAAAAAGTTAACAAGGATTTTTTGATTTTTTTGTTTTGTTTAACTCTAGTATACGTTTTCGTGGGCTGGGGTCCACCGATGCTGTGAGTGGGTCTGCTAACGGCCTCTGAATCAACGGGCTCTAGTTCACGGAGGTTTATGTCGCAATGAAATTATGTTAGTGTTGAGCGTGCTGCAAGACTCCGAAATTGCACATTCAGACCCAAAAGCCATATAAATTATCAATGCAGTTATTTATATTGGGTGTGTGTGTGTGTGTGTATGTGTATATATATATATATATATATATATATATATATATATATATATATATATATATATATATATATATATATATATATATAGTGACTACATAAATAAACGATACATAAAAGACAAAAATTCACTTAATAAAGGTAAGTACTAACTGTTATAACTATCACTGATATGTCAATTTTCTTTTACAGAGTTCAAGCTTCCAGGTAAGTGCAAATGTCCCAAAGTATATTGCAGACAAGTAAACAGCTGAAAAGCGCAAGAGCCTTTTTTCTTCCGATTTTGAACGACCTGGCAGGCTTGTGGGTACAGCTGCTTAGGATAATGAATTTTAGAGTTAGGCAGTGTACAGGCAGATGATCCGTTATGAACAGCTGTATAACAGGCAGAAGGCTTCTCTTGTTGGTTTCTGATTGCCCGCAGTTAGCATAAGAACATAAGAAAGGCCCTGCTGGATCAGACCAAGGTCCATCAAGTCCAGCCGTCTGTTCGCACAGTGGCCAACCAGGTGCCTCTAGGAAGCCCAGTTTTAAAGGCTTACGTAGTGACAACTCATGAAGGTGACTTTCTCTACCACTTAAGGAAGAATCAAACCGGCTTACAATCACCTTCCCTTCCCCTCCCCACAACAGACACCCTGTGAGGTAGGTGGGGCTGAGAGAGTGTGACTAGCCCAAGGTCACCCAGCTGGCTTCATGTGTAGGAGTGGGGAAACCAACCCAGTTCACCAGATTAGCATCCGCCGCTCATGTGGAGGAGTGGGGAATCAAACTCAGTTCTCCATATAAGAGTCCACTGCTTACAGAAACTACTGAAATCTTCTTTAATGGTATATTTCAAGCCGGTGTAGTGGTTAAGAGTGTTGGACTAGTATCTGGGAGGCTCAGATCTGAATCCTCACTCATGCCATGGATGCTTGCTGGGTGACCTTGGGCCATCAGCCTAACCTACCTCACAGGGTTGTTGTGAGGGTAAAATAAAATGAAGGAGAGGCGACTGATGTAAGCTGCTTTGGGTCCCCATTGGGGAGAAAGGTAGGGTATAAATGAAAAAAATAATAAAATGCAAAAGATGATGATACCAGGTTCACAAAACAGGAAGAAATGCCGCATTACTTATTGACATTTATTTGGTGTCAGTCTATTCAATCTTTCCTGCTTTCATTGTCTTATAACATATGTGAAAACAATGTGCCTCTTTTGAAAAGCTAATAGCAGACTCTCAAGTTTGTGTACATTCCTAAGAATTTGGAAGAGGCGGTCGTGAGACCCTTCCTAAAGAAGATGTCCCTAGACCCAAAAGAGCTAAACAACTACCACCTGGTGGCAATACCCTGTTCTTGAGCAAGGAGCTTGAGTGGATCTATGCATTTTCAGGCAGTCTTGGAAGTGACAGGTTAACTAGACCAGTTTCAATCCAGATTCAGGCCTAACTGTGGGATGGAAACAGCTTTTGTCAACCTGCCTGACAATGTTCACCAAAAGAGCAGCTGAGGGAACGCGTGCCCGTTGGCTCTCTTAGACCTGTCATCAGCTTTGGCTGCTATTGACTCTGGTATTCTTCTGGACAGGCTCGCTGAGTTGGGAATGTGGAATGCTGTACTTTGGTGGTTCCACTCTTACATGACTGGCTGATTCCTGAAAGGGGCGCTGGGGTCTGCTCCTCAGCCTCATAATGTTTATGCTACAGGGACCAACTTGTCCCCTGTGCTGTTCAATACCCAGGTGAGACGGCTGGGAGAGCTTCAATACCCAGGTGAGACTGCTGGGAGAGCTTCAATACCCAGGTGAGACTGCTGGGAGGTACCACCAAAATGCAGGTGAGACCCAGCTTTGTTTCTCCTGAAGGAGCAGACAAATAGATTCGGGGGGCTGCTGGATCTTGGTCTATGGTTGGAGGTGTTACAGACTCAGATTTTAATGGTACAGAATATTGAACTAAGTAGCTCTTTAGTTTTCAAATCTTCAAACACGTCTCCCCCCCCTTTAAGCATGGTTCTCACTATCCCAACCTTGAGAACAAATAGTTTATGAATAAATGGCTTCGTGCCCAGAATAAATCCAAGAACAAGCCAAATGCAGTATTACAGTATCAGAGGAGCATGCCTATTATATTCGGTGCTGCAGAACACAGGCAGGATAATGCTGCTGCAGTCGTCTTGTTTGTGGGCTTCCTAGAGGCACCTGGTTGGCCACTGTGTGAACAGACTGCTGGACTTGATGGGCCTTGGTCTGATCCAGCATGGCTTTTCTTAAGTTCTTATGGAACAAGTATTTTTGGGAAAGTGTCATACAATGTTTAGAGGTTTCTTACATCACTCCAGCGGTGGAAACAAATTAGATGGTTTAATAAAGTCATGTGACTTTGGACCAGACAAAGAGAACGGACAAAAGATTTAAGGGGCTTTATCTTTGTACGTGTGTTATAATCTACTTTTGGCTTGAGGCCTGTTTTATGGGATTTTTTAGGGTAATCGATGGTTGTGGATACCGTGGACTGCCAAAAAGACAAATCAGTGGGCTCTAGATCAAATCAAGCCTGAACTTTCCCTAGAAGCTAAAATGATTAAACTTGAGGCTGTTGCCCTTTGGTCACATTATGAGATAACGAGAGTCATTGGAAAAGACAATAACACTACGAAAAGCTGAAGGCAGCAGGAAAAGAGGGAAACCCAACATGAGATGGATCGACTCAATAAAGGAAGCCAGGGACCTCAATCTGTAAGACCTGAGCAAGGCTGTTAACAATAGGATGTTTTGGAGGACATTGATTCATAAGGTTGCCATAAGTCAGAAGCAACTTGACGGCACTTAACACACACACACTGGTTTTATCTGGTGTTTATGCTCCTGACTTGTTTTTAATTCTTTGTTTTTATAATTTATATTGATTTTATAATTATATATTGCTTTTACTGGTAAACTAGCTCAAGCAAGGCGCTGGAGAGGTGGCACTTAAATTCCCTAAATAAATTGATAAATCTTTTGAACTTTTTTGGGGAGCAGTCTGCAGCCCAAGCTACTAGTTTTGCTGGACTGCTTTGTCGTGCACAGCTAAAGCAGTTCATTTTGACCTATATAAATTTTGTTTGAAGTATAATTCAAACTGCTACCAATAAAACAGAGTACCAAATAGACACAAAATTTAATTATCAAGGATAAATGAGCTGCACGCAAGAAGAACAAGATGCATGAATGTAAAGAGAGGGATATTGCTTTGCCGGTACCACTTCTGGAAAGGATTTAGAGCTTATAATGAATAATACATTTATAAGATGGCTCACAAGGACCAAATTGTTGTCTTCAAGACTCGAGAAGTTATTGAATTGCAATAACTCAGTAAGGGTAGGATTAATCATCAGTTGCTTTGTTCTCCTGCTCTGAACATCACAGTTCAAGAAGGATGAAGTTACTCGTTACTGATGGATCACATGCATCCGTTTTGTAGTGGTGGGAAGTTGTCACCAAGTGTAGTTTTTTAGAGAATGCTCATGCAACTGTTATGCGAAGCCGCCTTATACTGTGTCAGTCCATTGGTCCACCTAACTCAAAACTGTGTAATGAGACAGAAGCATCCTTCCTAATCCCTCCTGCCTGATATCCTTTAACTGTTGAAGCCCAGGATTGAACATGGGACCTTCTAGGTGTGAAGTAGGGATGCCAGTCTCCAGGTGGGACCTGGGGATCCTCCGGAATTACAGCTCATCTCCAGACTAAAAAGATCAGTTCCTCTGAAGAAAATGGATGCTTTGGAGGATGGACTCTAGGGCATTGTACCCCACAGAGGTCCCTGTCTTTCCCAGGCTCCATCCACAAATCTCTAGGAGTTTCCCAGCCTGGATCTGGCATCCCCCCGTTGGTGGCCAGGGGGGACCTGGCAACCCTAATGTGAAGTATACATTCTACTATGGAGCCACAGCCCCTCCCCTAGTGAAACAGACACTCATGCATTCATCACATTTGTTTCATGATTGTTTCCATGCAGGCAGTCCTTCTTGTATGAACCAGATCAATGTCTACACTGGCGTACCGGTTTAGTGTAGGAGCTACTACTGAATGTGCTGTTACCATTATCAATTTGCTATAATTACAGTGCAGTCTTAGAGTTACACCCATCCAAGTTACGCCCATCTAAGGGGCAGTGGCTCAGCAGTAGAGCATCTGCTTGGCATGCAGAAGGTCCCAGGTTCAATCCCCGGCATCTCCAGTTAAAGTGACAAGGCAGAGATGTGAAAGACCCCTGCCTGAGACCCTGGAGAGCAGCTGCCGGTCTGAGTAGATGATACTGACTTTGATGGACCAGTGGTCTGATTCAGTTTAAGGCAGCTTCATGTGTGTTCTAGTTCCGTTGAAATCAGTGGACTTAGTAGAGTGTTATTGTGCTTAGGACAACACTGTTAAATTACCACTGTTAAATTTTGTTCGAAGTATAATTCAAACTGGCCGTGGCTCAGAGGTAGAGCATCTGCTTGGCATGCAGAAGGTCCCAGGTTCAATCCCCGGCATCTCCAGTTAAAGGGACCAGGCAAATAGGTGATGTGAAAGACCTCTGCCTGAGACCCTGGAGAGCCGCTGCCGGTCTGAGTAGACAATACTGACTTTGATGGACCAAGGGTCTGATTCAGTAGAAGGCAGCTTCATGTATTCATGTGTACCACTGGAAGATCCAGCACCGGTATTAACTGCTTAAAAGTTCAGACGGCTCTGGAATAAAATGCAACTCCTGGATAAGAGGGCTGATGTTCCTCCTACTCCTACTCAGTGCAGCAGACGCACGGTTTTCCTGGACAAATACGTAAGGTTAATGGGAGTGACTGTCTCCCAACTGAAGTGGCAGGACAAACAACAAAGTCAATGGAGAACGATGTACACCACCTGAGTTTCTTTTCAGAAGGGAGGGATAAAAATGTAACTCAAGAAGCAAAGGATGGTAGAAGCAAATGTGGGAATAAGTCACTGCTCCCTAAGCAGATGTGGCCACATAGGTAGAATCTATCCAATTTTGAGGATTGCCATCTACATAGGGTTGCCAATCTCCAGATACTAGCTGGAGATCGCCTGCTATTACAACTGATCTCCAGCCAATAGAGATCCATTCCCCTAAGGAAAATGGCCGCTTTGGCAATTGGACTCTATGGCATTGAAGTCCCTCCCTCCCCAAACCCTGCTGTCCTCGGGCTCTGCCCCAAAAACCTCCTGCCGGTGGCGGAGAGGGACCTGGCAACCCTAGGTCTGTAGCCATGTTTTCTCTGACAACTTTTCCTTTTGTCTTCCTGCTTCTCTGTGCTGTAGCTATGGGGGTGGGGGGTGGGTTGTCTGCAGTTGGAGCAAAAAAGAAAGAAAGTAGCTGGGAAACCAGTGAGTCATGCTCACATGCTCGTTCTTTCCTTCCTCCAGTTCCCACTTGTGAGGCCGGGCAATTAAAATGCATTTGCAATCACAAATATTTGCTCTGTTTTCTTTGTTGATTCCTCCACTGGACCGTGTTTGTGTTCTGGGGTCTTTTTTTGTGAACAAGCAAAGGAGCCATGAGTATTTGTGGCACAGGAGCTTCAAACGTGAATGTGCAAAAAAGAAATAAAGGCCATTTTCGGTTCTTGTAAGCCTTCGACAATATTTTGAAGGCCAGTTTGTTGGTGATGTGTGTGATGCTTAACAAGATGCTTTGGCTTCAGTGAGTGATGGTGGGTGTATGCCATTGCCCTAGGCACCCATTGTGCATGACTGTAATCTTGCGCTACCAATTTAACAGCATGCATCAACAGTCATGGCCAGCCCCACCCAGTCTGTGCCACACTTTCAGAGAGAAGGGCCAGATCTACCCAGCAGGCAGATCAGGAGAAAAAGAGTTGGTTTTTATATGCCGACTCTCTACCACTTAAGGAAGAATCAAACCGGCTTACAGTCACCTTCCTTTCCCCCCCCACAATAGACACCCTGTGAGGTAGGTGAGGCTGAGAGAATGTGACTCGCCCAAGATCACCCAGCTGGCCTTATGTGGAGGAGTGGGGAAACCAACCAGGTTCACCAGATTAGCCTCCGCCGCTCATGTGGAGGAGTGGGGAATCAAACCCGGTTCTCCAGATCAGAGCCCACCACTCCAAACCACCGCTCTTAACCACTACACCACGCTGGCTCTCACTGATTAGGGTTGCCAGATCCCTCTTTGCCACCAGTGGTATAAGGCCCCTTGCGGGGCAGCACTTCCGGTTGTAAAACCGGAAGTGCTGCCCCGCGAGGGGCCTTATACCACTGGTGGCAAAGAGGGATCTGGCAATCCGAATCAGTTGTAAACCGGAATCAGTTGTAAACTGGAAGTGACGTGCCGCGGTGTGTACGTTCACGTGCACATTTGCCTGCCGACCCTCAGTTGGTCAGCGGGCGGAAGGGGTGAATTGCCGGGGGTTTGCCCGCCACCACCGGGCACCTGGCAACCCTATGGCACAAGGATTGCAATGCTTCCTCAAACCATGGTGTTGAGTAGGGTTCTCAGCTCCAGCTCGGGAAATACCTGGAGATTTTTGGGGCAGAGCCTGAGGAGAGCAGGGTTTAGGGAGGGACTTCAATGCCATAGAGTTCAGTTGCCACAGCAGCCATTTTCTCCAGGTGAACTGATCTCTGTCTGCTGGAGATCAGCAGGAGATCTCCAGCTGGTACCTGGAGGTTGGCAACCCTTGTGCGGAGGCAGGAGAAACAAGCAACAGCAATCTCAGGAAGAAGTGAGATGCGTAGGCATAAAAACAAGACAGAAATGGAAAGGCAAGGTGGACGAAGCAGCAGCATGCCAATCTATTTTCACCCATTTTTTATTTATTCCGCAGCTGATAGAAAGCTCTAAAAGCGCTTCACAATTACTTCTGATAAAAATCCAATTCCGAAAACAGTATGTGAGGAGAGAAACTGGCATCTATCAGGCCAGGGCAGTCCTGCTGAGAATAGGAAGAAAATCAGCAGTAAGGAGGGGAAAAAATGATTTTGGAAGATTAAAAAAAAAAACCTGGTCTGGGAAAATCAGAATGGTTACTTTGGCCAGAATTCAAGGGGTCGACTCCTTGTCTCATGCCAGCACTTACGTGTGTTTCAGATTTATACTTCACCATTCTGGCCCACTCAAAGGCATTTGCAAATGTATTAATTCATGCTCCTCCACTCCAGCCGTATGCAGCCCTCAACGATTTCTAATCACAGTTCACAAGGAAGAAGTTTTTATATGCTGACTTTCTCTGCCACTTAAGGGAGACTCAAACCGGCTTACAATCACCTTCCCTCCCCCTCCCCACAACAGACACCCTGTGAGGTAGGTGGGGCTGAGAGAGTGGGACTGGCCCAAGGTCACCCAGCTGGCTTCTTGTGGAGGAGTGGGGAAACCAACCAGGTTCACCAGATTAGCCTCCGCCGCTCATGTGTAGGAGTGGGGAATCAAACCCGGTTCTCCAGATCAGACTCCACCGCTCCAAACCACCGTTCTTAACCACTACGCCACGCTGGCTCTCACACCACGCTGGCAGGACAGCGCCAGTGTGACTGACACTGCAAATCACACAGGAGGGAAAAGACCTGCAAAAGCTCTGTGCAGCATCTGGCCTTCTTTTACTGGCTGTGCCGTTCCTTTCTCTAGTTCCTGCCCTTGCCCTGAAGTGCTGAACTGTAATGATATTCAATCAGAAAGTATTTCTGAGTAGAAGCACATCCTATTGACCTGAAATAGTTGCCTTAAATTTGCACGCTGGTTACAGTTCTATACAGTTAATAAGGAACTTTTTTTTTTTTAGTATAACCCTTCTGTGAGGGGGGGAGGGTTGTCTTACATTCTGGGTTGTCTCCTTGTCAGGTCAATATGGGTTTAGGGGTTAAAAAAACTTTTTTTAAAAAAAATATGGGTTTAGGGCTGGGGCTTGCTTAGGTATACAGATAAGATCATACTGGAGTAAAGCAGACATTACTGGCGCTTAGGGTTGCCAGGTCCCTCTTCACCACCGGTGGGAGGTTTTAGGGGCAGAGCCTGAGGAGGGTGGGGTTTGGGGAGGGGAGGGACTTCAATGCCCTAGAGTCCAATTGCCAAAGCTGCCATTTGCTCCAGGTGATCTGAGCTCTGTTGGCTGGAGATCAGTTGTAATAGCAGGAGATCTCCAGCTATTACCTGGAGCAACCCTACTGGTGCTATTTCTGAGAGCTGGGGAAGCCTTACTGGTCATGCAAAGCTTGCCATGCTGTTTAAAGGTGCCTAAGGAATGAGCCAGCGTGGTGTAGTGGTTAAGGGTGGTGGACACTAATCTGGAGAACCGGGCTCGATTCCCTGCTCCTCCACATGAAGCCTGCTGGGTGACCCTGGGCCAGTCGCAGTTCTCTCAGAACTCCCTCAGCTAGGGTTGCCAGGTCCCCACTCACCTTCGGCGGGAAATTTCTGTTAAGTTGTGTGTGTGCGCGCATGCGCGCCGCCTGGCGCGTGGGCAGCCTGCTTGCCCCGGGGAGGGCGAGGGGAGGTTTCCGGCTGGTGCGCGGGCCTGCAGCATGTGGCCCCTTGCCCCAGGGAGGGAGAGGAGAGGCTTCCCGGCTGGCGCGCGGGCCTGCGCTTGCACGATTGCCCGCTGACCCTCAGCTGGTTGGTGGGCAGAGGGGTACTTTACCGGAGGTTTGCCCGCCACCAGCGGCCACCAGAGACCATAAGAGGCAAATTGAGCATAGCAGTGGGGGGCAGTCTTAGGCAGTAGCAGTTGTCGATCTGCCAGTACACCCAGGAGTTCCTCCATAATAAGAATATCGGAGGGGCCATGGCTCAGTGGCAGAGCATCTGCCTGTAGGGTTGCCAGGTCCCTCTTTGCCACCGGTGGGAGATTTTGGGGGCAGAGCCTGAGGAGGGGAGGGACTTCAGTGACATAGAGTCCAGTTGCCAAAGGGCCCATTTTCTCCAGGTGAACTGATCTCTATCGGCTAGAGAAAGAGATTTTGCTGGAAGAACCGGATGTGTCTTTAAGCCTAACTGGAGTATCCTAGGAACTTTATGGTCTGTGTTACACTAAAACTACCCGACTTTACAACAGTCAGCTCGGCAGGGAGCCATGGATTACAAAGAACTGGAGGAAATGCTAACAAAGCACACTGAAACAATCAACAATCAAATTCAAAAACAAAAAAAGCAAATGACTCAATTTATAGACCAGAAATCTGACAATGTTTTAAATGAGATTATGACAATTAAAGACCAAGTGAAGGAACTGAAAACAGACATGAATAAGATGGAAATCACTGTGAAAAAGGTGGAGAATGAGCAAAAAGAAATTCAAATGGAAATTAAGGATTATAAGAAACAAATTGGAGAAATACAATCACAAGAAGAGACCTTGAAGGACCAGCTCGCACTTTTGGATATGAAATCGAGAGAGGTCAATCTATGCATACGCAATCTCCCGGAACGGTATGGAGCTACCAGAGAGACCATGATAAAGTCTCTTGCTGATATTTTCCAAATAAATGAACAAAAATTAAATCATGCAATAGATAAGATCTACAGGGTCCCCTTGTCTCCAAAAATACAAAAATCGAAGCCTAGAGAGATTGTGATTGGTTTTTGATCTCAGAATGAGGAATACTATCATGCAAATCCAATTTGATAGTTCTCTGTCAGTAGATGGAGTATCATTAATACTGCTAAAAGATATACCTTGTCACCTGGTTGCAAAGAGGAATGCTTACAAAGATTTCACTATGATATTAAGAAAAAATGGAATAAAATATGCTTGGCTAACTCCACAAGGTCTTACCTTCACCTAAAAATAGAACAGATGTGCTGTTAATTCATTGGCAGAGGTTGAGAGATTTCTATTAAGAAACAAAGAACTGGCAGATCCTATCCAAGGAAGAGGACAAGAGGAAGCACGGCAGGATGAAAACTCAAGTTTGCAAGACACAGTAACTGGAAACCGTGGTCACCAAGAGACTATATCAAGAAAGCAAGAAAAAACTAATAGAAATCCTAGACAGAAAAAGTCGTTCAAGAAGAAGGGGTAAAGGGTTGGAGGGTACTGAAATGATGGGAGAAAGGGGAGGTGTGGGGGAATAATAATGAGTTTTTAATTCATTTATCAATGTAAAGAATTTATAGATCTATCCTTTTCTTGGAAGCTATTATGTAACCTATTAGCATTTAATTTTTTTAAATTTTTAATTGATAATATTGGTGATTAGGTTATATATGACAATGGGTATATAATGGATATTAGGAATAAATAGAAAATTATAAATAATTATATATTAGTCTAGTAAGAATAGATAATTTTCAATATAAAGGAGTGACTAGATTATGAATAGGTTAGAGGAAGCTGGGGGGGAAGCCCAAACTATTAGATGTATTTAAAAATGAAGGTATACATTAAGCTATATATTGCTATTTACTAACATATGGAAAGATAAGCTTTATGAAATACCGAATAAGATGGATTGTGTTATTATGGAAAAAAACAATAAAAAGTAATTAAAAAAGACTTTTTGCCCTTTGATTGCATATTTTGTACATACTGTGTGTTGGTTATAGTGTGGTTACTTGTGTTTGTACATTGTATGTATATAGGTATCTCAGTAGCTTATATAAATTGCACCTTATTTGTAAATGTTCTTCGCTCCTATACTATTTTCCTAACCTTTGGTATTAGTATAGAGGTGCCTGTTTCTCCCCCACCACCTGGAGGCTGGCAACCATATCTCAAATGCACACATGCACAAGCAAGTCCCTGGTGACACTTCCAACCATACCCTGGTTTTTTTTTTCCAGCCAGAGGAAGAAACGGTAATTTGCCAGTTTCGGGACTGTTCTGTTTAGACATCTCCTCTCCCAAAGGAAAAACCATACACAGCCCATTTTAATTGGTATATATTAATCCATTTAAATGTAAAACTGGAACATTTCTATTGCCTACGGCTGAGGTGGAACAAAAATAAAAGCATCTGAAAGGCAAGAAAGACACAAAAACAAAATAAAATCCCAAATGGTTTAAAGCCAGCTTGGCAAAGGCCCTTCCTCCTGTATTCTTCTCACACAATCCCCCTCAAAAATACTCCTAAGGGGGGAATTTGCTTTATTGAAAGTAACATGCTATTTTTAGCATGGGAATGGTATTTTGCTGCAAAACATTCATTCCCAAATGTGTAATTTTATTGGAGAAAACTATTCTCCTCAAATCTTAATTAAAAAGTGTAACAATTGGAAGTAAGGTACATTCGACAGTCTGAGGCTCATAATGGAACTTTCTCCCTAATAAGTAGGCTTAGAGTTTCGACCGTGTTCTCTGATCCTAGATACCTTTGTTCAGGAGAACTACTTAGCTAAACTGGGTGTGTTCAAGCTCTTGCAACAAAACGAGAAAACCATGGCAAGGCCAGAACCTAGTTACTACCCAAGCAAAACGTTGGGCCAGGAGGATACCTTGGGCTGTTCAGAAGAGTGGAACCATGCTGGAACCTTTCAGAAGATCCCTGTGTTGGTTTCTTTCATAGGGTTGCCAGGTTCCCCCCTGGCTGCGGCGGGGGGGGGGGGATAGGGTTGCCAGCTCCAGGCTGGGGAATTCCAGGAGATTTGGGGGTAGAGGCTGGGGAGGACAGGGACTAGGGTTGCCCAGATCCCCCTCTCCAGTGGCATGAGATTTTTGGAGCAGGGCTGGGGCACTGATCCCGTGCATGTAGGGTTGGCAGATTGGGGTAGGGAACTACCTGGAGATTTTGGGGGTGGAGCCTGAGGAGGGCGGGGTTTAGGGAGGGGAGGGGACTTCAATGGAGTATAATGCCACAGAGTCCACCAAGAGTCATTTTCTCCTGGTGAACTGATCTCTGTTGTCTGGAGATCAGTTGTAATAGCAAGAGATCTCCAGCCACCACCTGGAGGTTTGGACCGCAAATATAAAGTTAGTCAACTGTATGCAGTTACTATGGCCTATTAGTTAGAATGAAATAATAAACCAACAACACAAAAATATATATGAAAAATGCAATTAATGTGTAAAAGTCATTTGTTACTTTACAAAGACCACATGGTTCATTGCATCTTATACAACAATAACCTAACTAATAAGAGGACTATAAACCCACAACAAGACAGGGATCCGGTAAGTATCCTGTTTCAAAGTCAATTTCTTCAGTTGGTAAGTATAATAGTCCCATAAATCATAATAAACGTTTTTTTCTGCTCATCTGAGTGTCTTTTTTTCTTTGCAGGTTTCGTTTCCACGCTGCACTTTGTTGATGCTTGAAGGTTTTCAATTCTTACGAAAATTTCTTTTCCAGTAATTCTTCTATTCGACAACTTTCCACGCCTAAACATGCATCCTAGCATATGCTTTACAATCAGTGTTTCAGTAACATCATGCTGGATAGTACTCTTATTAGTTAGGTCATTGTTGTATAAGATGCAATGAACCATGTGGTCTTTGTGAAGTAACAAATGATTTTTACACAATAATTGCATTTTTCATATATATTTTTGTGTTGTTGGTTTATTATTTCATTCTAACTAATAGGCCATAGTGACTGCTTACAGTTGACTAACCACCTGGAGGTTGGCAACCGTATGTGCACGAAGCCACGCGCAACGCAATTGCAACACTTATGTCACCCAAAAGTGAAGTAATTGTGTTGCATACAGTCGCGTGCGATTGCCAGTCCAAGGAGCCTGGTGGCAATTGCCCGCCAATCCCAGCAACCTGGCAACCTTAATAGGGACCTCAGTGGGGTACACAACGATTCCACCCTCCAAAGCAACCATTTTTTCCAGGGGAACTGATCTCTGTAGTCTGGAGATGAGCTGTAATAGTAATTCCAGGGGATTCCCAGGTCCCACCTGGAGGTCCCACCTGGATGATGGCATTTCTTTTCCTTCACTCTGTAGTCTTGAGTAGTTCAGCAGTAAGTAGGTCTCTTTAATAGTGGCTAATTGTGTGGGAATGGGCAGCTGATACTTTTCATGGCATGGAGGTAAATAAGGATGCTTGCTAAACAATAGCTAATAAGCTTCTTTTAAAGGAGCAAGGCATTTTTGTTCTCCAGGCCTGTTGCCAACCCTGCTAGTAAATAGACTAGGAGGTTCATAGTTTGAATTAGGGTTGTCAAGTGTTGAAATAATAAAATAAAAAACGCTATAGTATCAGACAGTACCAGAGAAACAGACCTCTTTGGGTTCAAGGACGGAACCGGCAGTCCTAAACAGAGTTGGACCCTTCTTAGTGCATTCACTTCAATTGACTTAGAAAGGCATAACTGCTTAGGATTGCCCTGTCAGAGTAGAGCAAAAGGAGATGCTGACCCTCCTGGTGGCTCCAGGGGCAGAGGACAGTGCCAAAAAATAAAAGTCTTGACCTGTGATGTTTTTTGGCATTACAGTGGGGCTCTGTGATGGAGGTAGGGTGTCGCACGGCCTGTTGCAATTGCCTTCGAATCAATCCCAACATCACATCACAATGCACCAAGTCGTAAATATGTGAAATGCTGAAATGAGAGCACGGTGTCCCTAATGTGTGCATGATGTCATTTTGCAGAGGCCACACCACATTGCAAACCCAGAGGAGTTGACACAGTTTGGATTTTATTGAAAATGACAGTGGTGTGGAGAAAATCAATACTTATGAATATTCAAGCGAGAATGCTGGACAGAGTACAGGTAAGAAGGAGGGGTGGAATGCAATTATTATCAATGAACTGGGATGGCCTCGCTGGAGGAACACAAACATTTCCAAAAAAGCTTTTATAACATGTCTCCATTGAAGAGATGCCAGTCAGTGTGGTGATGTCACACGCTTTTGGGTGGGGGCGGGCAGGCATGGTGCCTGAAATGAGGGGCCCTGGAGCAGCCTGGACTGGGATTGCAGTAGGGTTGCCAGCCTCCAGGTACTAGCTGGAGATCTCCAGCTATTACGACTGATCTCCAGCAGATAGAGATCAGTTCACCTGGAGAAAATGGCCTCTTGGGCAACTGGGCTCTATAGCATTGAAGTCCCTTCCCTTCCCAAATCCCGCCTTCCTCAGGCTCTGCCCCAAAAACCTCCTGCTGGTGGCAAAGAAGGACCTGGCAACCCTAGGTTGAGGCTCCTTCCCAATCATGAGTCGTAGGCTTCAATGTTTGCTACCACCTTTATTGGGTTTGCCAAGTTTGTCTGCACTTGTACTCCCCCTCACTCTAGTCAGGTAGCTCACCACACCTCTGGACATACAAACTCATTCCTGGCTAGGGTTGCCAACTGCCAAGTACTAGCAGGAGCTCTCCTTCTAATTCAACTGGTCTCCAGCTGATAGAGATCAGATCACCTGGAGAAAAATGGCTGCTTTGGCAATTGAACTCTATGGCATTGCAGTTCCTCCCCAAACCCCGCCCTCTTCAGGCTCCGCCCCCAAAATCTCCCGCTGGTTGCAAAGAGGGACCTGGCAATCCTATTCTTGGCACATGCTCTGCTCTGTCTCAGTCCTTGGCCACTTCCAAACTGCGTTGTACCACCACCTTCAGTGCCCAGTGTAACAACTGGTTTCTCCCCTCCCTTGCTCTCTGCTAGGGTTGCCGTGTCTGGGTTAGGAAATACCTGGAAATTTTGACTGTGGAGCCTGGGGAGGGTGGGGTTTGGGAAGGGTCTAATCTGGAGAACCGAGTTTGATTCCCCATCCCTGCACGTGAGCAGTGACGGCTAATCTGGTGAACTGGATTTGTTTTCCCACTCCTACACATGAAGCCAGCTGGGTGACCTTGGGCTAGTCACAGTTCTCTTAGAGCTCTCTCAGTCCCACCTACCTCACAGGGTGTCGGTTGTGGGGAGGGTAAGGGAAGGTGATTGTAAGCCGGTTTAATTCTTCCTTAAGTGGTAGAGGAAGTTAGCATATAAAAACCAACTCTTCTCCTCCTCCTCCTTCTGACTTCTTCTGACTCGTCTGATTCTTCCCCTTCCCTGCATTCTTCCCTGAGAGAAACCACTCCCCGCATCCAACGTGTTATTAGACCCAGCTGAGAAAAAGGACAGGAGTTGGGCCTGTGCCCCCCCCCCCCCCACAAATGCCGATAAGCAAAAAATCCTATTAGGTCAGTTTGCATCCTCAGAACTGTCCTCAGAACAGGGTGACCCCTCTTCCATGGACTCCAGTTTTCTTAAGGGGAGGTGGAATTTTTTGCCAATTCCCCTTTCTACAGCTGGTATTCCTGAGGGTTTGCTGACATACACCCTCCTGGAACAAAATTTCATAAACTGTCAGTGGGCTGCTGCAGAAAGAGAAATTGGTGGAAAGTTCTGCCCTTAAGAAACCTGAAGTCTTCAGAACTGCATGGTTGGATATGTGCCACTACCATTTCCTGCTGTATTTCAACCTCCAGTTCTTTCCTACAGCTTCCAACTCCTGGCTGATCCCAGGGACACTGGGATGGAGAACACACAGTCCACCTACATGCCTGGCTTAGTACTGATATATTATTAGAAATATGAAATAAATTGTGCCCAAACTGAGGTAGCTTTACAGTGCTACTCTAAGAACACTTTCCTGGGAGTAAGTCCCATTGGCTAGACCTAGAGGAAAAAGAAGACGAGTTGCTTTTTATATACAGATTTTCTCTACCTTTAAGGAGTCTCAAAGCGTCTGACTATCAGCTTCCCTTCCCCTCTTAACAAACACCTTGTGAGGTAGGTGAGGCTGAGAGAGTTTGGAGAGAACTGTGACTAGCCCAAGGCCAACCAGCAGGCTTCATGTGTAGGAGTGGGGAAACCAACCGGTTCACCAGATGAGAGTTCACCGCTCATGTGGAAGAGTGGGGAATCAAACCCAGTTCTCCAGATTAGAGTCCACCGACCCTAACCACCACACCACACTGGCTTTCAGTGTGATTCTTAGTAGATGTATTTAGGATTGCTCTCTTATATTATACCCTGATTTTGGACATCATAGGGCTTATCACATTGCCCTACTTCGGGGCTTTTCAAACTGTATTCTGTAAACCCCCCCAGTGCTTCTCAGAAAGTTATCTTCAGTAAAGTAGATCCGTAAGAGAAGGCGGACGTCCGTGAAAAACAGCTTATTCTCTGCTGGCAGTGTGCAGCCGTAGGGGAGTGTCCCATTTATGTTCTCAATTCATGGGTTTATGTGTGTGTGCATGAGGCAGTGGGGAGCACTGTTTAGGCCCTACAGGCCTGTTACCAGCAATCGATGGGATCTGACTGTGCAGCCTAGAACATGCCCAGAATCCTTTGCCACGCTTGCTCAGAAAACATGGAGGTAAAAAGGGTTCCCTGAAGGAAGAGAGCTTGAAAACCACTTTCTTAATGAATTGCTTGAACGATTCGAATAATGACTGGGCACGGATTATATACTTGCCTGCATTGTCGGTGTGCCTTTCCGTGGCTATGTATGAAAAGTTACACAGCTGATTAGAGGTGCGCTAGTAAGTCACCCTGTGTGCCCAGCAGGTCACCCTGAGGCCATTCAAACCCAACTGACAAATAAACTTAACATATCTTGTTAGCAAGCCTCATTAAGAGGGCTGTGAAAATCACCCACCGGCTGAAAAATGTATTGATCTTTCACACTCATTGACAAACAATTGCCCTTTCTTTGTCCGGCCAGGTGCATTCAATCAGTCCTGGCATAACAAATTTTAGGTTTCTTTAAATGACATTGGTGACAGCTGTCTTGGGAATTGTTCCATTGGTTCCTATGAAGAAAGTTAATGAGGCTTCTGAGCTCAAATCAGGACCATAGCAATAATAACCCAACTTTTCATTTGGTTTAGATTTTATCCACCCCCGAAGTGTTGTAAGTAAACTAGACTGCTGGGTCCCCACCCCCCGCCCCAACACATACCGTGTATGTAGGAAATTTTCACACTTATACTTAATAGAATAAAACCTTGACAGATTTCCTCTTTGGCTTGTTACTATTTAGAATCATATAATCATAGAGTTGGAAGGGACCACTAGGGTCATCTAGTCCAACCTTCTGCAGAATGCAGGAAATTCACACTAACCCCCCCCCCACACACACACCTAGTGACCCCTATTCCATGCCCAGAAGATGGAAAAAACAAACAAACCCCAAACTCTTCCAGGATCCCTGGCCAATCTGGCCTGGAGGAAAATTGCTTCCTGACCCCAGAGTGGTGATCAGCACTCCCCTGGGCATGCAAGAAAGGGCCATGAGATGCAAACACTGATGGACACATGAAGCTGCCTTATACAGACCTTTGGTCCATCAAAGTCAGTATTGTCTACTCAGACTGGCAGCGGTCCTCCAGGGTCTCAGGTAGGGGTCTTTCACATCACCTCCTTGCCTGGTCTCTTTAACTGGAGATGCTGGGAAGTGAAGCTGGGACCTTCTGCATGTCAAGCAGATGCTCTACCACTGAGCCACAGCCCCTCCCCACACCTTCCTGCCCTCTCTCTCATAATCTGCCTAAATTCATAGAATCAGCACTGCTGACAGATGGCCATCTAACCTCTACTTAAAAACTTCCAAAGAAGGAGAGCCCACCACCTCCCGAGGAAGCCTGTTCCAGCATGAGAGCCAGTGTGATGTAGTGGTTAAGAGCGGTGGTTTGGAGCAGCAGACGTTAATCTGAAGTACTGGGTTTGATTCCCCACTCCTACACATGAACGGCGGAGGCTAATCTGGTAAACAGGGTTGTTTTCCCCACTCCTCCACATGAAGCCAGCTGGGTGACCTTGGGCTAGTCACAGCTCTTTAGAGCTCTCTCAGCCCCACCTACCTCACAGGGTGTCTGTTGTGGGGAGGGGAAGGTGATTGTAAGCCGGTTTGAGTCTCCCTTAAGTGGTAGAGAAAGTCGGCATATAAAAACCAACTCTTCTTCTTCCACTGAGGAACCGCTCTAACTGTCAAAAAGTTCTTCCTAATTTTTAGCCGGAAACTCTTTTGATTTAATTTCAACCTGTTGGTGCTGGTCTGGTTCTTGGGCAACAGAAAATAACTCAGCACCATCCTATATATGACAGCCCTTCAAGTAATTGAAGATGGTTATCATATCCCCTCTCAGTTGTCTCCTCTCCAGGCTAAACACACCCAGCTCCTTCAACCTTTCCTCATAGGACTTGGTCTCCAGACCCCTCACCATCTTTGGTGCCCTCCTCTGGACATGTTCCAGCTTGTCTACATCTTTCTTAAATTGTGGTGCCCAAAACTGAACACAATACTCTAGGTGAGGTCTAACCAGAGTAGAGTTAATTCCTGAACGCTGAAAAGAGTACCCCGACACAGCCAGGAATGCGTTCCCTGTTCTGGCTTATAGCTCAATCAAGCAGACTCACCTCTCTGGCCAGCTGGTATACCTGTGTGGGAAAGGATGGGTTCCCCTTGAACTTGAACCAGGGGAGAAGGTTGTATATCTGACCAAATTGCCATGCATGCTTAACACTAAAATGGCATATATCCAGACACACCCTAAGCAGTGAATCAGTAAGATGGGCTTCTTAAAGGAGGGCATTTCACTCAGCAGGCACCACCACAGAGAAGGCAGTGCTGCACACTTTTTCTAAGCAAAACGAATAATCAGGGTGGAATATGAAGCAGGAAATCCACCTCAAAGACCTCTTTTGTTATAGGGCTCAGGTTTCTGTCTTTCCCATTATGCCCATGGGGACCTGAGTTTTCCATTATGCAGATTGCTTATATCACATCAGTGGAATTCGTTTTGTCTTATTAGAGGACCTGGAGAATGCAAGTTCCCACACAGGTATACCAGCTGAGACTGGTGGATTGTTAACCTTTCCCCTTCTTCCCTAATGTAGCTCTTCAACACTTACAAACATTGGTTTCTGCTTTCCAGTAAAGTGAACTGTGATTCGTGAAGCTTTATCCCGGAATCAGTTTTGTCAATCTTTGACGTGCCACCAGACTCCAGTGTTATTTGGATTTTTAAGAAGTGTGTGTGTGTGTGTGTGTGTGTGTAAGCAGATTATATTTAAGTGTATAAATATACAGATGGCACTTTAAAATTAAAAAAGGTGAACAGCCTGTTTTGAAGTACTGAGGTAAGTGCAAGACAGTGTATTGAATCAGCATTTAATTTGCTGGCCAAATCAGCTGCCTGATGTTTAGTGGGAGCAGAGGGATGCGGGGCTCAGGCTAGGGTTTCCAATTCCCCCTGGCCACTGGCGGGGGTCGGGGAGGGAGTTGGGTTGCCAGATCCAATTTGGTAAACTCCTGGAGATTTGGGGATGGAGCCTGGGGAGGACAGGGACCTCAGAGGGGTGCAATGCCATAGAGTCCACCCTCCAAAGCATCCGTTTTCTCCAGAGGAATTGATCTCTGTAGTCTGGAGATGAGCTGTAATTCGGGGGGGGGGGGTCCCCAGGTCCCACCTGGAGGCTGGCATCCCTAGCTCAAGCAGCAGATGTAAAAACCTGCAATTTGTCATGATTTACACACGTTTGAATGCTGACAAAGTTTGAGGGAAGTGGCAGAGATGGTTTCACCAAGCTGATTCTGGCATTTAAATAGGGTTGCCAAGTGCCCGCTGGTGGCAGGCAAACCCCGGCAATTTGCCCCTCTGCTCGCCGACCACCTGAGGGTCAGCGGGCAAACGTGCATGCTCATGTGCATACCGCACGCGTCACTTCCAGTTTAGAACCGGAAATTCCTCCTCGCGAGGGGCCCTTATACCTCTTAGTTTGAGTGGTAAAGGGCACTCTCGCTTTCAACCAAACGGCCTCCCACCAGAGGAGAAGAAGGACCTGGCAACCCAACACTTAAGGAGGAACTCATACCAACAAGTGAAAGTGACTAAAAAAAAGGCACTAATGGCATATATAAACATCAAGTTGTATACAATGAAATAGTTGCTAAATCATTTATAAGAACAATGCAAAGATGTAAGGCAAAGTAAATAATACAAGCAAAGCACAAACTTTCCAAAACACATTGTCAAAACAGTAATGGTACAGAATATGACATCCAAGAGAATAAAGACACTGTGAATGAGACTAGTCTTATCATGAAAGTGGATAAGTCTTCATAAATCCAAAAGCCAGGAAAAATGGGCTTCCGGTATTAGTCCCCATTTCGCGTCATGCTTCTTCAATTTCTGGCCAAATTCTGGAAATTCTGGCAGCTTTTGTAGTGAGATTAACATTCCTCAGAACATTTGTTCTGCAATACATATATACAATATAACCACTACATATAAAGATACTAAACATAAGAACAAACAGAAAAAATAATTATATATGCCATTAGTGCCTTTTTTTAGTCACTCAACCCTACACTTAAAGCAGAAAATCATAGAATTGGAAGGGACCACCAGGGTCATCTAGTCCAACCCCCTGCACAATGCAGGAAATTCACAACTCCCCCCCACACCTCCAGTGACCCCTACTCCATGTCCAGAAGATGGCCAAGATGCCCTCCCTCTCACAATCTGCCTGTCAGAGAATCAGCATTGCTGACAGATGACCATCTAGCCGCTGTTTAAAAACCTCCAGAGACTATGTTGCTGTACTTCTCTTAATTTGCTGCCAGTTGTTGTTTTACTGGGATTGCATTTTTTTAAATTTTAACTTTGGTTTCCATATGTTGCATGTTGCCTCAAGCACTTCCTAGTGGAATCCCAATTCATACCCGTCACAAGTAAACTAACTGCCTGAGTGAATACAACAAAGATTGTAAAAAATGTCGCACATTTTACAAATGATAAATAGAAGTAGTAATCAGGTGCCCCCTTCTCTAAAGAAAAGGGCAGGATCTGATCGGATCCGGAGGCGGGGGGAGCAAGACTGGGGGCGTGATGGAGGTCACCTTTGTAAGGTCACCGGATGGGACTTTCCCCTTGGGACAAGATCACCTGATGAGTTATTGTTGCCCACATGCTGTATGAACAGTGTAGGAACAAGGTTACATTGGTAATGTTATCATTACTCAGAGGGCATCCCTCCCCTCCAAAGTTCAGGTTTTGTTCCTGTGAATCACACATCACAAATCCTCACCTCCCTCACTTTCTGAAACATTTGTCCTGGGTTTTTAAAGCAATTGGAAGCTGCGCATTGTCATGTTTCTGGGCTGGTCTGCAATAATTTTGCAGACCAACAAACAAAGAAAAAGGAGGACAAAGCATAAATTGGCTCTTGGTCTGTACTGGTTGATTGGGGCTTGAAGAAGAAGAAGAGTTGGTTTTTATATGCCGACTTTCTCTACCACTTAAGGCATAATCAAACCAGCTGACAATCACCTTCCCTTCCCCTCCGCACAACAAACGCCCTGTGCGGTAGGTGGGGCAGAGAGAGTGTGACTAGCCCAAGGTCACCCAGCTGGCTTCGTGCGTAGGAGTGGGGAAACAAGTCCAGTTCACCAGCTTCGCCTCCGCTGCTCACGTGGAGGAGTGGGGAATCAAACCTGGTTCTCCAAAGTCAGTGTCCACCGCTCCATACCACCGCTCTTAACCCCTACACCACACTGGCTCCCTTGCAAGAACGTTGCACAAAAGTTAGCATCTGTTATGGAGGTAACTTATCAGAGTGAAAGTGATTTTTGCAAGACGCATCCTTCCAAAGAGTTTCTGCAGTCAGCCTAGTTGCCCGGAATGATACTATTTATGTGGAGAAAACAAGACACCTTTAAATGGCCTCACCAGCAGCCTACTGGGAGTTCATAAAGAAAACGATACCTTGGAAATGGAATATTGCTACTTCCTGGGGTTCAGAGGCAGAGGAGGGACTGTGAGCCTCAAGCACTAAAATGGGAATGACTGTCATGAATCAATCGGGTACGATGGATTCTATTACTGTTGCGGAGCAAGCAAGAGGAAAGGGTCCTCAGTGTTTCCTTAAAGAAATATATTAAACGCAGGACGCACGTTGGTTTCAATGGCCGGGACTGATGCACACGTTCAGCTGTCCCACTGAAATCAGCGGGACTTTTAAAAATTATTTTTTTTTCATATAAAGGGATACAGAAAAAAAGAAAAAAAGGGGGGAGTAAGGGAAAAAAGAAAAGAAAAATCAATGTGTCTGTGCCCAAGCCTCTATAAAAGATTACATTCCAACCCCCATCGCCAACTTTAAAGTTGAATAGATCATTTCTAATCTTAATCGGTAGCTAATCATATTTTTAAGATAACACGCTTTATATGAAACGATTAAGAGCCATTAATTAATAATTAATTATCAAATGCTAACTCTTATAATAGAGCCCCGTGGCGCAGGAGTGGTCAGCTTCAGTACTGCAGTCCAAGCTCTGCTCATAACCTGAGTTAGATCCCGACTGAAGTTGGTTTCAGGTAGGCGGCTCAAGGTTGACTCAGCCTTCCGTCCTTCCGAGGTTGGTAAAATGAGTGCCCAGCTTGCTGGGGGTAAAGGGAAGATGTCTGGGGAAGGCACTGGCAAACCACCCCGTAAACACAGTCTGCCTTGTAAATGTCGGGATGTGACGTCACCCCATGGGTCAGGAATGACCCAGTGCTTGCACAGGGGACCATTACCTTTACTTAACTCTTATAATAAAGTATGAACTCAAAGCAATACATATATATATATATATTCAATACTAATTAGACTGAAATTACCGACTTCAGATATTAAATACTGTTTCAACATTTACCTCTCTGCTCACTATAAAACATGAAATTAGCTGGACTTTTGGTTGGATCATTGCCTACGTTTTGTTTCATTTTAAAAGAGGGGGCAACCACCCTGGAAATAAATTACCTTATTAGAATAGATGGGAATAAAGAGTAGCCACAGCAGCAGAGGGTGGGGGGAATACTCTTTAGAAGATGGCACTGGAGAGCAGCAACTGGCTTCACAGGGCAGAGTTATCCTTGATATCAGTCCCACACAAGTCCTGAGGAGGACTGCCCTTGCTTAGGCCTGAGATCTGATAGGAGCATGTCCCAAAGCAGACTGGCTGCAGGGGAAGGTTTTTTTATCCTTCCAGCAAGGGATTTCGAGAGAGTCTGATACCAGAAGCAGGGCTCAGTTTCTGAACTCCTGCATTAGAGATCAGAGGCTCTCAGGAAGGACATGTATAGGAATTCGAAGAATATTTTTTAAAAAAAACCTAAAATAGAAACACTACTTGCTCTGAAGGCTCCCCTACCAGGAGGAGGAAGAAACTAAGATAATGGCTACACAAGAGAGTTCTGCAAGCAACCTGTGTCTGAAATGAAAATGCCCAAATTTGCAGCTGTTACCTCTTTTATTGCAGTCCCATGACGTTGCATCCCATATTAATCAATTGCCGCTTATACAAAGCCTCTCTTGTTTGGATCCAGGCTGTCATATGGTGGGAAGAATCCCCCTTGAGACATTTCCGTGACCAGAAATGATCCTACAGGAAACAAACACATGTATTTGGTTCTTGTAGGTTATCCAGGCTGTGTAACCGTGGTCTTGGTATTTTCTTTCCTGACGTTTCGCCAGCAGCTGTGGCAGGCATCTTCAGAGGAGTAACACTGAAGGACAGTGTCTTGATACTTACAGGACAATGATTAGCACATTACCTTTGATACTTTTTGCAGGACAATGATTCAGCTCAACCCCACCCCTTTCTGACTATATATTACTCTTCCTACACACTTGACACTGAGAGACACTGTCCTTCAGTGTTACGCCTCTGAAGATGCCTGAAACAGCTGCTGGCGAAACGTCAAGAAAGAAAATACCAAGACCACGGTTACACAGCCCGGATAACCTACAAGAACCAATGAACTCTGACCGTGAAAGCCTTCGACAATACATGTATTTGGATCTCTGTATTTGTCCAGCAGGTATTACCAGTGCTTTTTCTTTTTTCAAAAAAAGTGCCAGCACTCATATATCCGGCTTTGCCCATTCCCAGCAAATCCCCCCTTGGGAGAGACCTGCAAAAAGATGTTGGTACTCAATACCAGTGAGTACCATCACAGAAAAAGCCCTGGGGATAGCTAGCCCTCAGAGTCATTTCAGCATGGGAAACACCGGGGAGGATGATTTCAACCCTGCTTCCTCCACGCCATGGTCCCAATCCAAGCTGGGGCTCCATGCACAGGAAAAAGGAAAAGAAAAACATGTAGCAAAAGGAAAATCTGTAGGAATTTCTTCCATAGAACTCCCCAGCATCTCATTTGGTCTATCCCCCAGTCAAGTGACTGTTTATGAGAGCCAGCGTGGTGTAGTTGTTAGAGCGTTGGACAAGGATCTAGGAGACTCAGGTTCAAATCCCCACTCTCACATGGGGGCTTGCTGGGTGACCTTGGGCCAGTCATATATTCTCAGCCTAACCTATCTCACAGGTAGGGTTGCCAGAGCCGGGTTGGGAAGTACCTGGAGATTTTGGGGCGGACCTTGAGGAGGGCGAGGTTTGGAGAGGGGAGGGACTTCAATGCCATAGAGTCAAATCGCCAGAGCGGCCATTTTCTCCAGGGGAACTGATCTTTATCGGCTGGAGATGAGTTGTAAGAGATCTCCAGCCACTACCTGGAGGTTGAAATAGAAAGAACAGCACTACAGGAAAGCCCAATTAAAGGCAATAAAACATCACAACAGTGAATGCTCTTGAAAAAATATATAATGTGAGGACAAGCCTCAAAAGGACAACCGCAGTTGCGAAGGGGACAAGGGTCCACAATGGGAGAAACGCTTTGCGTTAAAATGTTGCAAAAGGCGTAAATGCTCACATATACAATTCAAAGGGTTCCATACATAATAATTTTTATACAAAAAGCAACGGAGCGAGGAAGACATGTTCAATGGGCTTCCGGTAAATTCCCATTTCATGAAGAATTTTCTCAAGTGTTAACTTCTTCCGTATGCTTATGAAGTCAATTGGAAGTTAAGGGAATATACCCTCCAAATATGCATGGCGTCTCACTTGGAGGTTGGCAACCCTAACCTCCCAGGGTTGTTTGTGAGGATAAATTGGAGGAGAGGAGAACAATGTATGCTGCCTTGGGTCCCCAATGGGGGAGAAAAGTGGGCTATAAATGAAATGAGTAAAATATCTGATCCCCGCAGAGTACTGTGGGGCCAGGCGGTCCTCTCAGAGATGATGGTGTCGGAAAGGTGCTCGACCACCCAGCTGCCCGGCACAGGCCCGCTTCTCCACAGACACCTTTGCCTCAGCTTTGTTGAGAGGGAGCACCTCAGCAGACACCACCTCAACCCTCTGAGGAAGTGCTTCTTGCTGCCTTTCCCCAGTCTTCTCTCTCTCTCCTCACCCCCAGACACAGTCAGGTCTCCGACTCCCGCATTGCTAACCCACTGTGGTCCTTGCTTCCAGCCCTGTCATTCTGTCTGTGCAGGGTACGGTTGCCAGGTCCCTCTTCGCCACTGGTTGGAGGTTTCTGGGGCAGAGCCGGAGGAGGGTGGGGTTTGGGGAGGGACTTCAATGCCATAGAATCCAATTGCCAAAGCGGCCATTTTCTCCAGGGGAACTGATCTCTATCAGCTGGAGATCAGTTGTAATAGCAGGAGATCTCCAGCTAGTACCTGGACAAGTGTCAGCCCTTGGCCCACAGAACCAGAAATCACCACAAAGTCATATAGAGTCCAAACAGATGGTTTTTACTGATCAAATAGGCATACAGTGCAAACGGATAAAATGACAGCTCTGAGAGGCTCACTAGCTGGGAGATATTATAAGGCAGGCAAGGCGGGAGATTACACGCATGAATACAGTTTCCCAGGAGCTGAGTTCCCAGGCCTAGGCATGCGACCTTGGGGAGCAGACAACACAGCACAGAGACAGAGGCAATAACGAAACCGAGATAGCAGCCTGACATTCTGCTCCCCTCAAGGCCCCCTCCCAGTTCGCAAGGGGGCTGGCCTGTTCGGGTAAGCAATGTGAAAGGCGTCGACGAGGTCGGGGGCGGATACGTCCCGTGCGCGCACCCATTCGTCATAGGCAGGGGGGAAATGTTTCCAACGAACTAGATATTGCAGACTGCCATGGTGAATGCGGGAGTCAAGGATTTTGGAGACTTCGAAGTGTTCTTCCCCCCCCACCATGATGGGTTGCGCAGGGGGTGGGTCCGGATGCCACCGTGGAGAAGCAACATGGGGTTTGAGGAGGCTTATGTGGAAAACAGGGTGCACACGCCTCAAGGATTTGGGGAGAGCCAGTTCCACTGTGACAGGGTTTATGACCCGAGCAATGGGGAAAGGGCCAATGAATTTGGCGCTGAGCTTATGGCACGGTTGGGTGGAACGGAGATTTTTGGTGGAAAGGTAAACCAAAGCACCCACTTGCAGATCACCCCCGGGGGAGCGATGCTTGTCAGCTTGCGCTTTGTATTTACGTTTGGCCCGGTCGAGGTTGCTAACGAGCCAGGGCCAAGTGGTACGGAGGGCGTGTGCCCAGGAGGCAATGTCGGGGTTCCCCTCCCCCTCTACATCATCTGTAGGAGCGATGGGACTGAAATCTTGTCCATACACAGCAAAAAACGGGCTAAAACCTGTGGATTGATGCATGGCATTATTGTAGGCATATTCTGCTAAAGGTAACAGTTCCACCCAGTTATCCTGGTGGTAGTTAACATAACAACGCAAATAACATTCAAGTACAGCATTGACACGTTCAGTTTGACCATCAGTTTGAGGATGGTATGCACTAGACAATCCCTGTTCCACCCCCACCAACTTGAGAAAAGCTTTCCAAAACTTAGAAACGAAACCACTTCCGCGGTCACAAATTATTTTACGTGGAAACGAATGTAAACGAAAGATATGCGTCACGAAGAGGCGGGCCAGTTTCTGAGCAGAGGGAATCCCTGCGCATGGAATCAAATGTATTTGCTTAGAAAACAAATCAGTAACAACCCACAACACAGTTTTACCCCCACTGAGAGGGAGATCAGTCATGAAGTCCATAGCAATCACTTCCCAAGGTCTGCTGGGCGTTTCAAGAGGTTGTAGCAGTCCCGGGGGTTTGCCCTGCGATCGTTTCGCAGCGGCACAAATGGGACAGCTGCGGATGAAGGAGTCAATGTCGGAACGCATGCCTCCCCACCAGAACTGTCTGCGCAATAAGTGAAGGGTCTTCAGAAACCCAAAGTGCCCAGCTGTTTTGGCTCCATGAGCTAAATGTAAAACGTCTTTCTGGAGAGTTTTGGGTACATACAATTTTGAGTCTTTGTACCAGGACCCCCCTTGTTCCAAAACACCAGGAGGTAGGGTATGAGCGGAACGTTCTAAAAGGCACTGGTCCCGAAGGACAGTTAAAAAGGATTCGGAGATGGGGATTTTGGAGGGAGCCCCCCCGTCGGTCATGGAGATCTGAGAAATAGTTATAGGGCTAGTGCTTACGTGCGGCGGCGCGCAGACTGCAGGCGGCTGAGCGGTCGAAGGGGTAGGAGGGGCGGGAACTCCGGTCTGTTGCGGTGGCGGCTGGGCAGCCGGTTGGGTTGGCGGAGCTTGCGAGTTAGGGAAGGTGTGCTGATGCTGGGATCGGGTTTGCACAGCCAGCATAGGTAGGGCCCCACGTTGCATAGGAGTGAACAGAGAGTTGGTGGGTCTCTCGAGTTTTACCGGATATTGTGGTAAACGGGAGAGGGCATCCGCGAGAACGTTCTGCTTCCCAGGGACGTGCTTCAGGGTGAAACGGAACTGAGCAAAGAACTCCGCCCACCGTTGTTGTTTCGCCGATAGCTTATGGGACCCCGTGAGGGCAGCTAGATTTTTGTGATCGGTCCAAACTTCAAAGGGTACTGTAGACCCTTCTAAGAATTGCCGCCATAAAGTCAGTGCATGATGAACTGCAGAGGCCTCTTTCTCCCAGATGGGCCAGTTTAATTGGGCGTGCGCAAATTTTTTTGAAAAGTAAGCGCAAGGGTGAAGAAGACCGTCCGGTCCTTGCTGGAGGAGAGCCCCTCCCATGGCTACATCGGAAGCATCGACTTGCACAATGAACATTCGATTTGGGTCTGGGTGCCGTAGCACCGGCTCCGAAGTGAAGAGGCGTTTGAGGGCCAGAAAGGCGGCTTGGCATTGCTCAGTCCATAGGATTTTTGCGGAGGGTAAGGCAGCCGAGCTTACTTTTCCCTTAGTTTTTAGCAGGTCCGTAATGGGTAGAGCCACTTGGGCGAAGTTAGGGATGAATCCCCGATAGAAGTTTGCAAATCCCAGAAATTGCTGTACTTGCTTACGGTTGGTGGGGGGAGTCCAATCGAGAACGGCTTGGACCTTAGCGGGGTCCATGCGAAGACCTTGGTGGGAGATGATGTATCCCAAAAACGTGAGTTTACTTTGGTGAAATTCACACTTAGCTAATTTAGCGAACAGTTGATGGTTACGCAGGCGTTGTAGAACTTCTCTGACCAGAGTCACATGCTCGTCCATAGTTTTCGAATAAATGAGAATGTCATCTAAGTAGACCACCACCCCACGATATAGAAGGTCATGTAGAATTTCATTGATGAGTTGCATGAAGACCCCCGGGGCCCCTTTTAATCCGAATGGCATTACAAGGAATTCATACATTCCGAAACAGCTAGAGAAGGCAGTGAGGTGTTCATCTCCTTCGCGGATACGGACTCGGTAGTAGGCTTCCACCAAGTCCAATTTAGAGAATACCCGGCCTTCCTGTAATTGTCCCAAAATATCCGATATTAATGGGATAGGATAGGCGTTGGTCTGGGTAACCGCATTGAGCTTTCTGAAGTCAATGCATAGGCGAAGGTCGCCCTCTTTTTTCCGGACGAAAAACGCGGGGGCCGAGTTTGGGGCATTCGAAGGGCGAATGAACCCTCTGGCGAGGTTTTTGTCCAAAAAGTCCCGGAGGACAGTGCGCTCGGAAGCGCTCATAGGGTAAATCTTACTTTTGGTCAATGTGCAGTCCTTTACTACTTCAATTGCACAGTCTGAGGCCCGGTGGGGGGGTAAGGCATCACATTCCCTAAGGTCGAAGACATCTTCAAAGTCCCGGTATACAGCGGGTAGAGCTGGTGGTACTGGGGCAGCAGAGGTTAATGCTGGAACGGGCGGAAATGGCAGAGCAAAGTTTTGCCGATGCTGGTCGCAGGTGGGACTAGCGAAGGAGATGGTGTTTGTTTCCCAATCAATACTGGGACTATGTCCTTTAATCCAGTTAATTCCCAAGACCACTTCAAATCGGATAGGGGCTATAGTGAAGTCTATTTGTTCCCAGTGGGAACCAATTCCCATTGCCACCCCTATGGTGCGGTGATCAACTGGACCCCCCTGGAATTGGCTCCCGTCCATTTGAGCAAATTGGACGGGGGCGGGTAAAGCTTCTGAGTCAGCTCTGAGTGCAGCAAACGTGGCTTCACTTATGAGAGTGCGACAGCAACCGGAGTCAATTAGTGCTTTGACGGGGATTTGTGGACCTCCGTTAAGTTGTTGTAAAACTGCATCCACGTAGACGGTGGAGTCCACTTCTTTGATTTTGGTAGGAGCATTCGGTTTGATAGGAAGATCCTGAGAGGTCTGTGGAGATGCTCCATTCACCACAGACCGGAGCCGTTTTTTGACAAGTCGAGGGGAGATTCCAGGTTTAAGGCTGGAGAAATCCAAGGGTTTTCCTCATCCGAAGAGGGAAAGCTGTCCCCCAATGGGGCACTTGTAATCCGAGACCCGGCGGGGTCGTTGGAAGCAGGCAGGGAGGCTGGGTCCCCGGCATGGAGTGCAGAGGGTGTGGACCTTCCCGGAGCTGTGCTGCGGGTGGCCGCGGTGCCTCTGCGTGGTGGACGACCTCGGGCGCGGGTTGTCGTGCTGGGACGAAATAATTCCTGGCGGCGTGGGCAAACGGCTGCAAAGTGGCCCATTTCTCCGCATGTAAGACAGGCACCCCTCTGAAATCGGGCTTCACGTTCCTGGAACGGACGTGGGGGATTTCGTGGGACGAGCAGTGGTGCCTTGGGTTGAGGCTTTTGGGTGCCCTTTTCCTTGTGTTTTTGACGGACGAGAGAAATAAAGCGGCGGCGGCTTTCCACTTCCTCGGCTAATAGGATCCAGCCTTCGAGGGTATCGGGATCGCCCCGCATGTAAGACCAGTTCAGAATGTCAGGATGCAAGGCTTCCCTGAAATGATGGATTAGGGTGGTCTCGGGCCAACCTACAATTTTACTTGCCAGTCGCTGAAATTCATCGGCAAACTCCCGAACTGTAGCAGAGCCTTGTTTTAATTGTAAGAGTTCCGTTTTGGCTCTTTCCCCCAGGAAGGGGTCCTCAAACCTCCTTCTCAGGGCAGTCATGAAGTTGTTGAGGGAACGAATCGCACGAGAGCGGGTGTCAAACTGGAGAACCATCCAGTCAGCCGCTTTGCCTGTCAGGAGGGAAGCTACGTACCGCACCCGGCTATCTTCCGTGGGGAAAAATTGACCTTGTTCTCGCATATAACTGTCCACTTGATGCAAGAAACAAGGCAAAGTCTCAAGCGATCCGTCATACGTAGTCCTCAATTTGAGTTGCTTCCAAGGGCCGGGCGCGGGTTGACCCGGTTGCACGGGTGGTCCGGGCGGAGGAGCAACAGGAGCTCCAGGAGGCAAGGGTGGAGCGGGCACATTAGCAGGTGGTTGCACGGGTGGTCCGGGCGGAGGAGCAACAGGAGCTCCAGGAGGTAAGGGTGGAGCAGGCACGTTAGCGGGTGGTTGTACGGGTACCCCCTGACCCGGTATCGGAACGGGCTGTCTCTGAGCTATCAGGGTGTGTTGTAATTGCCTGTTCTCTTGAAGCATAAGTTCCATTACTTCCTGGAGTTGATCAACACGGTCGGAGAGCTCCCGATTCTGGGCTCGTAAAAGATGAACCTCCTCACTTGGGCCACCAGTAAGATGAGGCTTACTGGTTCGGAAGCTCGTGGCCCATTGGGAGCTATCCCCATATAAATCCTCGTCTTCAGACTCATCTGAGTCTCGACGTCGGTCAGCCAAACGGCGTGCGCGTTGAGTCGCACGCGACGGGACAAACGCCGGGGAAAAAGTTAGACCTGATAGTCCCAGTACATAGTCCTTGGGGCGCGTGTCCACGTTCGCCTGATTCCTAATCCTTGCTGCAGCCGCCCTGGCTGCTTCCGCCTCCTCTCTCTCTCTTGCGACCTTAGCCGCTTCGGCGGCTTGCTGATCCGCAAGAACTTTGGCGTTTTCAAGTCTTAGGGCAGCCTCTGCCGTAATGCGCGGCAAAAGCTGTCATAATGTCAGCCCTTGGCCCACAGAACCAGAAATCACCACAAAGTCATATAGAGTCCAAACAGATGGTTTTTACTGATCAAATAGGCATACAGTGCAAACGGATAAAATGACAGCTCTGAGAGGCTCACTAGCTGGGAGATATTATAAGGCAGGCAAGGCGGGAGATTACACGCATGAATACAGTTTCCCAGGAGCTGAGTTCCCAGGCCTAGGCATGCGACCTTGGGGAGCAGACAACACAGCACAGAGACAGAGGCAATAACGAAACCGAGATAGCAGCCTGACAACAAGTGACAAAGGTAGTCCGGAGCAATCAAGAACTGTTATCAATTCTATCCACCCCTGGATTAAATTTCAAGAGAAGAGCACCATTGGAAATGTATATATCTCATTCCCTCTCATTCTCCTCACTATCAAGAAGTCCAAGGGCGAAAACGCATGGTCGCTTTATCCTCCTTTAATCCCTGTTTCAGCCAGGATTCAGCCTGGATCGAACACATGCGTTTCGCTTAATGTGAGTTCGATCCTGGCTAAAACAGGGATTAAAGGAGGATAAAGCAACCATGCGTTTTCGCCCCAAGAAAACCCACAGATCCTCACAGTAAACCCTTTGATGCTTTCATGTGCATAAACTGGAATTTCAGTCAAAGGAGGGGATGGAACATAGCTCAGTAGAAAAGCGCATGCTTTGCATACAGAAGGGTCCTGGTTCAGTCTCTGGTATATCCAACTAAGGGATCTCACATAAAAGGTTTTGGGATTCTTTCTGAGACCATGGAGAACCGCTGCCAGTCAAAGCAGGCAATGCTGAACTAGATGGATCAATTGTCCTACTCAGTATAAGGCAGTTTAATAAGTTCAAAATACATAGAGAAAAGCCTAGCCCTCAGAATGTAATGTGCAGCCACAGTGAAAAGTAAAGAGGGCTTTTTTGGTTGTGGCATCAAAATTATGGAAGAAAAAGACAAGTTCGTTTTTATATGCCGACTTTCTCTACCACTTAAGGAAGAATCAAACCGGTTTACAATCACCTTCCCTTCCCCTCCCATAACAGACATCCTGTGAGGTAGGTGGGGCTGAGAGAGCTCTTAACATAACTATGACTAGCCCAAGGTCACCCAGCTGGCTTCATGTGTAAGACTGGGGAAACCCTCCTGGTTCACCAGATTAGCATCCACTGCTCATGTGGAGGAATGGGGAATCGAAACCGGTTCTCCAGATCAGAGTCCACCGCTCCAAACCAGCGCTCTTAACCACTACACCACGCTGGCATGAACAGGTGGTAGGTGCACCGGTCTGATAATGACAGCAAACCCTGCAGTTCTTTTGTGGTAGACTTTCATCCAAAAATCTCCTGTCATTTTGTGATCCAGAAAAGCTAATTCTTGGCAGCCACCTTATAACACCTGGGGTGGGGTGGGGGGAGTCAGCAAGCTGTCTTTCCTGGTTTTTCACAGGCCTCCAAACCTCTTTGGGATTACTCGTATGAGCTGAAATGAAACCGCCTATCATCAGTCCTGGACCGCATCACTGTGAATCCAATTGTTGAACCCTCTGTACTTATCTTAGGGAAATTGTCACCTTCACAACCAAAATTACTGGTGAGACCTATTACATTAAACATTTCATCTGTAACTCAAGCAAGGCAATATATGTTTTAGAATGCAAATGCCCCAAATGACACATGCATTTTATTGAGTAAACTACCTTCATGCTGTTTCTGAAATCACAAATCAGACATCACAACAACAATAACAACATCTTGAATAGACTCTTCATGAGGCTATAATTTAGATATCCAAAACCTTTCAGACTGACAGACATTTACAAGAAAAAGACATTTTGTCTGGGACACTATGACTAAGAAATATATCTGGATTTTTTACCATGAGTACCTTAACTTCTCATGGCCTTAAGTTGGAGAAAAATATACCACCTTTTACCTGTACTTTAAATTCTTTTTTTTTAATGGTACCTTTTTGAGAATCCTTTTTACTCTCAGCATTACCATTTTCATTTTGGTACCTAGGGTCTGGTTTGAACTCCAGTAATGTTACTGATGAAAGCAAAAGCCAAAATGTATAACTAAATAATTTCCAGCTTATCTTTGTATGGACAGTCACCTATTTACATATGATTTGTGTATGCCCTCCTCCCTTGTGAACTCCGCCTCTGTCCTTGTCAATCTGGAATGGTGGAAACAGTTGAACATGTTCTTTTACGCTGCCCATTTTATCAAGACATTCGTAAAATGTTCATTAATCCAATTTTGTCTAGCTTCCCAGATAGAGATAGCCACACTACTTTGATGACTGTGTCAAAGATATTACGTATCAGGTTGCGAGATTCTGTGCCAGGGCATGTGTAATAAGGCAGAAGAAGCTGTCATAATGTCTTTTATGTTAAACAGACCATTTTATCAAGAGTTGTTGTAACTAAATTCTCGTTTTTCTTGATCAAATATTAGACATTTTTAAATTATGTATAATATTTCTTTTTGTGTTAAGCTGGTCTTTGACCGTAATAAATAAATGACGATGACATATGATTTGTGTGTGTGCGTGATTGACTGCCTCCTGCTATGATGCAGGGGCTAGCTAAATTAAGTCTCCCCCCCCCCCCCAGCCCAGCCCATTCACATATATACATTATGTACGCTGAACCCCACAGGCAAGTGAAATCTTCTGGACATTTCCTTATGAGTTAATGACAAATGTAACTAGGTATGCCCAGGCTAGCCTGATCTCGTCAGATCTCAGAAGCTAAGCAGGGTCAGCCCTGGATAGTATTTGGATGGGAGACCACCAAGGAATACCAGGGTTGCTATGCAGAGGAAGGCACTGGCAAACCACCTCTGTGAGTCTCTTGCCATGAAAACCCCAAAAGGGGTCGGCTGCGACTTGAAGGCACTTTGCACACACACAACTAGGTATGTACAGGACAAGTTTGTTTCCTTGAGCTTCTTTTGGGAGAAAACCAAGAAAAGCCCAATGAAGTGGGTCATCTTCCTTTGCAACTGTTAGGTGTTCTTTTGTGGTACCTTCTGCTCCTGAAGAATCTTGTGAATCCTGGAATCAACCCACCTCCTTTCCTGAGCTGCAATTCAATGCAATTGTTCTCTGACACAAAAATGCCTCGGAGCCCTTCAGCTGGCCTTTGTTTCAGAAAGCAGAGGGTGTAAAAGGACTTGGGAACTTGACCTTTTCAGCAAGCGGAAAGGTGGGCCAGGCATTGATAAGGCTCAGACAGCCAAGTCAGAGAGCATTAGGGTGAAGCAGCAGCAAAAGCTGGCTTATGGAGGAAGCACCAAGGGACTAAAAAAAGTTAGTGAAAGAATATGGAAGTGGACGAAGAGCAGTCAAAGAATGGCGGAAGGAAACTTGTCCATGCAGCTTTGAGCAATATCAGAATAGGCTCAGGTGGGGCTGATTCACATCTTAGCAGCTAAACCTCCAAATCAGCTTAAAACCAAATTACACATTCAAGATGCTCACAGTCCCATCTAGCTGCTCTTCCTGGTTACTGTAATTTGAAATTTTCTGTGCACATATATGTGCACTGCGTGTTTTGGAACGGCAATGGCTGAGCGCAATGGTGGTGTTAGCAGTGGCAATGTACCCAAGCACAGACAGCAGAGAAAAGGTAGGCTTCTCGCAGGACTTTCAACATGGCAGATGGTTTGATGGCAGCAGCAGTGGTGGCACGGTAAACAGTTAGGGTTGTGTCAGGCTGTTATCTCGGTTTAGATGTTTCCTTTCGTTCCTTTGCTGAACCGTCCAGACTTCAAGGACGGCTCCACATACCAAAGCCTGGGAACGCCATTCCTGGGAAATAATGCTCTGTTTATGCTTTGTAATCTCCCGCCGTTTCTATGCCTTATATTTCCAACTAACGAGCAAGACAACTCATAGCTGTCATCTTATTCTCAATGCACTGTATTGCCTATTTGACCAGTAAAAGCCATCTGCTTGGAATCTAATTGTCTCTGTGGTGATTTCTGGTTCTTTGGGTCAAGAGCTGACAGGTTGCCATCAAACCATCTGCCATGTTGAAAGTCCTGCGAGAAGCCTACCTTTCCTCTGCTGTCTGTGCTTGGGTACATTGCCACTGCTAACACCACCATTGCGCTCAGCCATTGCCATTCCAAAATGGCAGTGGATGGCAGCAGCAGTGGTGGCACGGTAAACAGTTAGGGTTGCCAGCTCCGGGTTGGGAATTACCTGGAGATTTTGGGGGGTGGAGCCTGAGGAGAGCAGGGTTTGGCGAGGGGAGGGGCTTCAATACCATAGAGTCCAGTGGCCAAGGCGGCCATTTTCTCTAGGGGAACTGATATCTATCACCTGGAGATCAGTTGTAATAGCGAGAGATCTCCAGCCACCACCTGGAGGTTGGCAACCCTATAAACAGGGCCCAAGAGGCCCCATGGAATTGCCGGTGAACAGCATAGACATAGGGCTACGGGTTCGAGGAGGTAGTCTGAGACTAGAACTGTGGGTCAGACATTGGAGCACAGAGCAGCAACCTCCTCTTCACTTGCACCCAGCTCCTGCCCTGGACACCCCTCCTTAAAATGCAAGCAAAGCAAAAGAGTTATACTGGATGGACCGAAGAGAAATCACACAAAGGAGAAATGGGGAACAGGATGTTCAGACTCAACAAAAGCACCAAAATCATCGTATCATTGTGTCGACGTGTTATAGTCTGGGGATGTGGTACTGGCCCAACGTTGCCACACAACAGTTTCAAAAACAGGGGACCCAGAAGAGGTGTTATGTAACAAGGGATCCATTTGAATTAGGGATCACCTGCTAACATAAAGGATCATTGGTGACCCCGCTGTAAGCCCCCAAAGGAGCGTTGGATCCCCACTGGGGATAAAAAGCCAGGCACAAATATTTGAACTTTTAAAATTAAAGAAAATAAAAAGTAACTGGTAGCATTTCCACGCTGAATGATTATACGGAAGAAAGCTAAACATGATGTAGAGAACACCTGGATTCCCTCCAAAGGCAAGTAAAAAACCAACATTAAATACGTGTTACAACAGAGCGTGTAACGTATATATGTAAAAAACATAAAAGGCAAAACTTGTTATTGCATCACAATGACAATGGGAAGCCCTGGATCTCTTTCATTTTCATTTGGCAGTGTGGCATAGACGTTAGACTGTCAGAATAGGATCTGGGAGACCCCAGTTCAAATACCTATTTTGACATTGAAGCTTCCTGGATGACCTTAAACTGGTCAAACTCTCAGCCTAATCTACCTACAGGGTTGTTGAGATGATAAAATGGATGAAAGGAGAACAATATAATCTTTGGGTCCCATTGGGAAGAAAGGCAAGGTATAAATGAATGAATGAGTGAATGAATGAATGACTCATATGCAGCATCCACTTAAAAGCGCATAGCTTGTGCCCCTCTGCCCATGGTCAAGGTAAAGGTGGCAGAGTCCCCAATTCATGGACTGTATCTTTCCAGTCACAAATCTAAAGCGAAGGCAATCAGGTGGGCCAATTGCTGCTCAGGGTCCCAAACAGATCTCCCTATGGGCTTCCCATCTGGCCAGGAGCATAACCTGCCCCCTGTCTCAGTTATCCTCCATTATAAACCTCAGAAACTTTCCCCCAATTGGGTAGAGGCATTGGGCAAAAACGCATGGTTGCTTTATCCTCCTTTAATCCCTGTTTCAGACAGGATTCAGCCAGGATCGAACGCATGCGTTTCGCCTAATGTGCATTCGATCCTGGCTAAAACAGGGATTAAAGGAGGATAAAGCGACTGTGCGTTTTCGCCCATTGACTAGGGTCTCTTTTTTCAGTGTGAACAGTTAGCAACAGGTTTGGCTGAGCTGTTTGTCATGTGAGACTCATGACACAGGGAATGAAAGAGCATCAAGAGAAGATTCTGCCAAATCCTCTGTTGTTCACCCTGGGGAGGAAGAGGGTCTTCAAGAGACTTTCCCTCAGTGTTAGAATATGAGATGCCCAGGATCAATCTCTTTTTACAGGATACTACAAAGAGCTCTTACCACAGCTCTTACCAAGAGGGTCTTCAAGAGACTTTCCCTCAGTGTTAGAATATGAGATGCCCAGGATCAATCTCTTTTTACAGGATACTACAAAGAGCTCTTACCACAGCTCTTACCAAGAGGGTCTTCAAGAGACTTTCCCTCAGTGTTAGAATATGAGATGCCCAGGATCAATCTCTTTTTACAGGATACTACAAAGAGCTCTTACCACAGCAAACTGACTCTATCTTTCATTCCCAGCCAGGTCGTACGTCGTGCAGGTATTTGGATGCCTGTGGAGTTAAATAAACATTATTTGAAACTTTGTAGAGCCGTGTTGAACACTTCCTTGCAAACAAGGCTCATCTCTCAGCCACCAACCAATAATAATCTGTGTTGGACTGACTCCATTTAAATGCAGCCCTCAGTTGAAAATTAGCTGGTGACAAAGCTTGTAGGGGTATCTGTGGTTTTATTTCTCTCTCGGTGCCCCAGGTTTACCTCACAGACCATTTCCTTTACTTTCTGTTTCTAAAATATGGGTGACAATATTCTTGTAGAAAAGTCCGCCAGACATCACAAGATATTATTATGCAGCAAGGCTAATGGAACTGACTAATTGGTTTGAAAGCGGAGAAATGGGGGCAAGTTGGGAGCTTGAGCAATATAAAATAAACATCCCACTCCTGTTCTGGTTATGGACACATCAAAAACGTTGCTCTAAGATAAAAGAGAATCTCATTTGAGAAGTCCTGACAGATGTCTGGGATAAATGTAAGACTCAGTTGGAAATTCGACAATCAATATAGACTTATTGAAGTCTTATTGAAGATGGATATGGCAAATTTCAATTCATTTAAGCTATAGGTAGAAGGAGGGTCAATAGGAATATGTGATTTTATACATGAACACTCAATCTCAACCCTGTTGAAGATAGCAGGTGGAGTAGGATTAATGTCAGTTACAGTGTTCTAATATATCCACATCTAAAGTGTGATTTTGTCCCTTCAATGCCAAATAAATGTATTTCATCCCTCAAATAAATGGGAATGTATTATATCCAGATCATCGGAGCAGAAAGGGCTGGTTGCAAAAATATATACACTTTTAGCAGATGTGTGTGTGTTAAGTGCCGTCAAGTCGCTTCCGACTCATGGCGACCCTATGAATCAATGTCCTCCATGCTTGACAGCCTTGCTCAGATCTTGCAAATTGAGGGCTGTGGCTTCCTTTATAGAGTCAATCCATCTCTCGTTGGGTCTTCCGCTTTTCCTGCTGCCTTCAACTTTTCCTAGCATGATGGTTTTTTCCAGTGACTCTTGTCTTCTCATAATGTGACCAAAGTACTACAGCAGGTACAGAAACAAAAACAGTGATTATAAGAATAGGCGAGAAACTGATTTAATAATGATGATTCCAGATAATATTTGGTTTCAATAACATACAGATAGTCAAAAATTGTCATTAAACATCAGAATAAGAGAAAATATTATTAAGATGACATTAAGGTGCTATTGTAACCTAGAATTGCCAGGCCCAGCCTGGCAATCAGTGGGAGACTGAGTGGGCTGGGGACATGTGGGTGTGGCCATCAGTAACTGTGTGATGTCACTTTTGGGAAAACCTCTCTAGGAATCACTGGAAATTCTGTGGTAAAACCATAGTTTTTTTTTGAGATTTCTGGCTTTCCCCCAGAAGTGATACCAGTCCTCTCTAGGATTTGTTGAAAGCTAGTCTATGATTTTACCAAAGAGTTCTCGGTGATTCCTACAGAGGTGTGATGTCTCTTCCAGGTTTCTCTTGAAGTGATGACATGCCATCATCAATGGTAATTTAAAAAAATATTTCTTCTGCTGGCTGCTGGAAGGTAAGTGGGCACATGCCAACCCTAATCATACCTCACCAAGTCTTGGAAAAATAATATCGACATCCTCCTCAGTTCACTGGAGATGTAAAAATCATGGTGGCATGTTCATCCATATTTGGCAGTTATGTCCAAATATTCAAATATTTGGCAAGGAATATGTCATACCATAGGGGAAATTATTCATAGTAAGATCCCAAGCAATCCAATTATTGTTCTCTTAGTGTATCGTAGTAATGTTATAAAAGGAAAGGACCTGTAACTACTGCAAAACATTATTAACACATTATTGGAAGCAGGAGAAATGACCAAGTATAGACAAATGGCTTCACAAAACATGGCACATTTCATATATGGAAAATTAATAGCAAATGGACAAACTTGGGAAGAAAACAATTTGTACATGATAATTTTGCTCAGAAATGGTACCCATTTTTAGTGTGGATGTGTGTGATGGATGTGCAGATAAGGAAGACGTTTTGTGATGTTTAGATATACTTAGATATGTTGTGTAGTTTATTGTAATTATAATAAAACAAATTAACAAAAAAGAAAGAAAATTAGTGGGTGACCAAGCTTGTAGGGGTATCTGTAGTTTTGTTTCTCTCTCAGTGCTCCAGATTTACCTCATAGACCATTTCCTTCACTTTCTGTTTCTAAAACAAAGGTGACAGTATTCTCGTAGAAAAGTCCCAAGGCTTCACTAGCTTATTTCTTCTGTTATGTAAAGACACTGACCTTTGCAAAAAGATGAATAATTTTGCTATCCTTTAAACTAAAGCAATAAGTACTAGATGGACCCAGAATGAAAGAAGCTAGTTCTTCTTTCAGCAATGCAAAATGAGAAAGTGAGCTATACTTTTACTAATAGGTAATTTAAAAAAGTAAAATTAAAAAGGCAGAGTCGGCAGTCCAGTACCATGTATAGGTTTATTCTGAAGGAAGCCAATAATAAGTCCAATAAAGCTTGTTTCTAAAGCAGACTTTTCTGGCAGCCGCATGTGATAATATGATATTGAGGGACAAGTTATCCAATGGCATTGGGATGGTCTGACTCTGTATGGACTGATTGGGGTAGATCCCACTCCTACCCTATTGCTCCACTGAGCAAAGTTTGAAGCCTTCCTCCAGCCTAAAGGACTTTCCTCCAATGGAAGAACCACTTAAATTAGAGGGAGACTGCTTGGAGAAAGGCTTGGACCCATGCCGTTATCATTTGCTAATGCCCTGGCTAGCCTCATCTCATCAGATCTTGGAAGCTAAGCAGGGTCCGGCCCTGGCTAGAATTTAAATGGGAGAGAACACCAAGGACTACCAGGGTCATGATGTGGAGGCAGGCAATGGCAAACCACCTCTGGACGTGTCTTGCCTTGAAAACCTTACGAGGTAGCCATAAGTCAGCTGTGACTTGATGGCACTTTCCACCACCACCAAAGTCTGCAGATCGAGCTGCTTTGAAAGGTTGGTCGAAAAGATGGTTACCTTCTCTGGTTAAGGTCTCACCATTGTATTAGTTAGACTCTGAATCTTATTCAGATCGTGCTGCCTCTCTACCTCAAAAACTCTGGTCTTAATAAGTTCTTTGGCCGATTCATGAGTCATTGATAAGAGGAGCTGACGAGAGAGCCCACGGTGGCCCAATTTATTTTGAGAGCTAATTGCCAGGGTGCTACAAAAGAGTCTGTTAAAAAGGGTTATCAGCCCTTTTTTTCGGGGGGGGGGGGGTTAACAGCTTTAGCCAGAACATGAAAGTGATAATCCAGAGACTGGCCTGGACTGTGGTCATCCCAGACTCAATCTTACTGCAAGCACTGGGTCATTATTGACCCATGGGGTGACATCACATTATGACATTTACTAGGCAGACTCTGTTTACGGGGTGTTTTGCCACTGCCTTCCCCAGTTGTCTATACTTTACCCCCAGCAAACTGGGTACTCATTTTACCGACCTCAGAAGGATGGAAGGCTGAGTCAACCTTGAGCCGGCTACCTGAAACCAACTTCTGTCGGGATCGAACTCAGGTTGTCAGCAGAGCTTTTGACTGCAGTACTGCAGCTTAACACTCTGCACCACGGGGCTCTCTACAAGGCCTCCTAGCGCTGGTATTTAGAGTTTTACTGCCTCTGAATGTGGAGATTCCCTTTAGTCAGCACTCGATAAGTGTCACTGTGTGATTTATTCACATTCTCCTTTAACCTTTTCCGTAGTAATGAATTGGGAATGACAAAAAGTTTGGATGAGACTTAACTGTTCTATTGGGATGGGGAGGTGGATGCAGTTCCCTGGTACTGAGAGGTGCAATTACTGGCACAGAGCCATGCTAAGCTTCCCTTATTGTTCTGATAAAAGCAATTAGTGATTCATGAAAAAGCACATGGAACGGACTTGCCCTTAAGTAGCAGATTGTTCGCTTTACTGTCAGATTTCCGGCACATCCAATGGGATGTTGACAGTTTCAGTTCAGTTGATCAGTGCATTGATCGAGGGTCACTGTTTAGCATCCCGGAGCATCACCTTGCATGTGACTTTGCAATTAAACAAAAAACGCTTACAGCTTAATTTTGGCTTTGATTCATGCAATGATGTCACTGCACCAGTCAAAGAGGAAATAAGTATCCGGCTGGATTTTTCCCAGTGCAGGGCAAAAGAGGGGAAACAAAACAAAGCGGGGGCTGCTTGCAGATATTTTAGAAACCCGTAATTATGCCAAGTGGCAATGATTTTGGGTTTCTTCAGATGGTATTTTTAGATGCTCTGTGCACCTAAGAATGTAAGAACCACCCCGAGCCTGACATTGCTGGGGAGGGGCAGGATATAAATCAAATAAATTTAAAAAAAGAAAAGAATCAGCCAAATATTTATTCTGCCAACATGTGTATCATACCTACCCCCTCATCTTGGAGAGGGCTACGCCTTCCTTTCAAGGATATACTCAGAGACAAACTTGGGGTTGTCACAGTGCAATGTGCAAGCTGGACATGCTGAGAATTTCAATATAAACATGGCAGGGCTGTCTTAACAGCATTATGGGCCCCTGGGCAAACCAGTGTGCTGGGGCCCCTACGACAACCACTCACAGGAATAAAAAGTAAATTGTCGATAATATTAAACATATATTTCTTTTATTGACACTTCAACAAAACTGGTGTTAAAATATTATTTTATAGTTTAGTATAGTCTAGACTACTGTGTAGTAGTATTCATTTATGGCAAGTCACTTAACATACACAGATTAGCATAGGGCCCCTATGCTCATGGGGCCCCCGGGCAAGTGCCCATTGGGCCCATGCGTTAAGATGGCCCTGAAGGTGAAGTTATGTTTATGTATTCACTTCTTTTATAGTCTGGAGAGCCAGCATGGTGCAGTGGTTAAGAACGGTGGTTTGGAGCGGTGGAGTCTGATCTGGAGAACTGGGTTTCATTCCCCACTCCTCTACATGAGTGGCGGAGGCTAATCTGGTGAACTGGATTTGTTTCCCCACTCCTACACATGAAGCCAGCTGGGTGACCTTGGGCTAGTCACAGGTCCCTCAGCCTCACCTACTTCACAGGGTGTCTGTTGTGGGGAGGGGAAGGAAAGGTGGTTGTAAGCCAGTTTGATTCTCCCTTAAGTGGCAGAGAAAGTTGGCAGAGCCAGAGCGGGGATTTAAGGAGGGGGATTGTCATATTTATTTCCTGTAAAGACATGGATTTCAGTCTAGAAGGTGGGTCCCACATGAGTTTGAACAGAATTGCTTTCTGTCTCAATGAGGGCCAGTTTCCACATGTGTGTGTGTGAGTGTGTGTGTAAAGTGCCATCAAGTCGCAGCCGACTTATGGCGACCCCTTTTTTTTGGGGGGGGGTATTTCATGGCAAGAGACTAACAGAGGTGGTTTGCCAGTGCCTTCCTCTGGACAGCAAACCTGGTATTCCTTGGTGGTCTCCCATCCAAATACTAACCAGAGCCAAACCTGCTTAACTTCTGAGATCTGACGAGATCAGGCTAGCCTGGGCCATCCAGGTCAGGGCAGTTTCCACATGCAGTTGGTTTATTGAGGGTATTTTCAGTGGACCAAAGAGGGCAGAATCTAGAGTGGAAGAGACAGAGAGGGGAGTTCAAAGAAGAAAGTGAAGGTCAGGACAGAGGAAGTAAACAGTATATCCAGGACTCTGAAGAGAAACAGGGTGATTGGATGCCAGTCACTATCCTTAGTTTCATACTGAACCGATGCCTGATGCTGTAAGCAATAAAGTTGTGGCCATTTCCATTCCAGCTACTGTCTCCATGTGTTGCTGGGGGTAAAGGGGAGACGACTGGGGAAGGCACTGGAAAACCACCCCGTAAACAAAGTCTGCCTAGAAAACGTCAGGATGTGACGTCACCCCATGGGTCAGGAATGACCCGGTGCTTGCACAGGGGACCTTTACCTTTTACCTAAGGTCATCATAGCATTAAGATCATGTGGGTTATTGCATGCCAGGAATGGCCAGGGTTGGGGGACTGCAGTAAGTATCCGGCTCCAAGACACTCCCCAATTCGGCATTATGCCGGAAACAGGGAGATTGGATGCGAGTCACTATCCTTAGTTTCATACTGAACCGATGGTCAAGTGTAAGCCTGACAGCAACAGAAGAGTATCCAACAGCAAGAGGAAGGTGAACATCCCATACAAATCTCCCCCCAATAGAATGCAGGAAAGGCTACAGCCTTTGATTCAGTTCAGACATCGTTTGGAATCGATGTTCATTTAAACTATTTGGGAAACCAGGATCCAGCTCACGTACACCACTCAAATCCTGACTCACCTTGACAGTTGATGGTGTCACTGACTTCTCTCTGTAGCCGGGGAAACATCCAGGGTTAAATCAAGAGTAAACCTGGATGCCTGCATTCAATGTGAAGCCATAGCTAAGACTACCTGTTCTTAATAATCCATTTTCAGATCCTGGTTTGTGTCTGTAAAGTTCCATCAAGTCTCAGCCAACTTACGGCAAACCAGCAAGGGGCTTTCAAGGCAAGGGAGAAGCAGAGGTGGTTTGCCATTGCCTTCCTCTGCAGGGTCTTCCTTGTAGGTGCCCTATCCAGCAACTGACCCTGCTTAGCTTCTGAGGTCTGATGAGATCGAGCTATACCATGCTGCCTTTCCCAAGGTCCTTGTTTCATGGATCCTTTTATTTTATTTTTTGCCGTCAACTCACAGCTTACTTATGGCAACCTCAATGGGGGTTTCAAGGCAAGAAACGTTCGGAGGTGGTTTGCCATTGCCTGCCTCCAATGACTCTGGACTACCTTGGAGGTCTCCCATCCAAATATTTGCCAGGGCCAACCCTGCTTAGCTTCTGATATTTCATGAGATCAGGCTAGCCTGTGCTATCCAGGTCAGGGCTGATGGTTCCTAATTAACCATAATTACTGGAGTGGCCTGTATTTGGACAACCACTCTCCATAATTAGTTGAATTAGGCCATGATTTTGTGGATTGTCAGAACGGAGTCGCCTTCTCGCTCTTGGCCTCCCTAGCTGTATTCTTATTATATGCATTCCATATCCTATTAGCTGAACAAAAGTCACATTTTAAAAATATCTCTCTCTCCTCTTCCACTTAATGTGAAGAACACTTTGAGAGATGGATGGGATTTCTACCAGCCGTACTGGAAACTGTTTGCTGTTAATTTGGCCTGAAAACTGAAATCTGTCTTTGGGATTCTCAGTAAGAACAAAGACAAGAAAATTAGCTATTTGTTGTCTACATAAGAGTTTGTAACAAATGGTTCTGACACAGATGATATAAGTTTATTATTATAATTACTGCTCATTGGACATGATTTAGATGGTCTTATATTCTCTGAGACAGGCCTCAGTTGTTTTTCTTCTGCAAATGTATTTTGTTTCATCATCTTTCTTTCTGCCATGGTTGGTTGCTTCGTTTTCCCCTCTTCTGATGGTTATTGTGTGCGTGTGCTGATCTCTGCCAGAAAATGAAACGCATAGGAAATTCACATGCAAACAAGAATTCCTCCCGGAGTTGTTTCATAGCCAGATCTGTCCTCCAATGAATTAATCGTGTATGAAATGGAGTACAAAATGGGCTAAAAACAGCCTTAAAACCACAAGTACAGGCATAGGCAAATCCTTGAGCTGTAATGAGGCCTTATCTAAAGTGTGTTGAAATCAATGGCCATTTTTGCATGGTCAATTTTGATGTTCGCTCAAAGCTCTTTTTAAAAATGTGACTTTAAAAATGCCTTTTCACGGTCCCGATGCAAAAGAAGTTCCACTCCCCCTATTCGCCTGCTCCTTTGTTCTTGTTTGCATAATCATTAGCATATGCATAGCTAACGCACCTCTGTTGTTTTGTATTGTTCCTTGAGGGGGATTCTTTGCCAGCAAACACCAAAGGTCGCTTTAAATGGGCTCTTTAGTAATGCGAAGCAGGTAAGCGCCGGGTTCTCAGTCACTTCCGGAATGACTGTTCAGCGGGCAAAATTCAAAAAAAATATGTGGGGCAATTCAGCCTGGAACGTACTGCTAATTACCATGCAAAAATGGCCAATGGCTAACTTTCTATTATTAATTTATTTCATTTGTTGTGAATATTTCTGCCTGAAACCAAATGAGGTGACCAAATGGATTGTGCCATGCAATTGCGGCGGCAGGGGGGGATTTTCAAATGCTCTTCCAAGTAAAAACAACAACAACAACCCTCCAAGAAACTAACAGCAACATCACCCCAAAACCTAGTTCATCTTGGACTAGGGAAGCCAGCCTCCAGGTGGAACCTAGGGTCCCTTGAAATTAGATCGGTTCCCCTAGAGAAAATGGATGATTTGGAGGGTGGACCTTATAGACTTGTACTCCACTGCGGTCCCAGGCTCCATTCCTAAATCTCCAGGAGTTTCCCAACCTGGACATGGCAACCTTACCACCCCATCCCCTGCCAGTAGCCAGGGGGGACCCTACGGGGTCACCATAAGTCGTCTTTGACTTGATGACACTTTCCACCACCACCACCTTACTTTCCATCTGATTGCAGAAGATTCTCTGAATCACATCTAGCTTGGGAGGCTTCTTGCTTTAATAAAATAAATAAATAAATAAATACTGCTGCCTGTAGACTGTTCTGTGCCTTGATCCTCCATGCATTCTGGAGGGTGTGGGTCCTCATTGACCACCCATCTCCAACTCTCAACATACCGACAGGGAAAGCGATATGTACAGCTTCTCATAGAACAGCCCCCCTTTCAATTGCCAAAGGTCAAATTTCCCTCAAACAAAAATTCTTAAAGGAGTAAGTTGTTCAACTGGAATGCCATCAGCCATTTATGTTGGGGTTTTATTTACTACTTGGCTCAGCAAGATGTGCAAGGAAACACAAGCGCATAATTTATTGGGTGGGCAGTGTCAAAAGAGAGATTCACAGTGGTAATATATTAAAGAATGCTCTCCAGAATCCGGGTGAAGTTACTATCCTTTTGATTTCAGTAGTCTCCTAACGAGGGACTGCGGCTTAATGGTAAAGCATCTGCTTGGCATGCAGATCCAGATTCCAGATCCAGTTAAGTGGATCAGGTAGAGGGGATGTGAAAGACCTCTACATAAAGCCCTGAAGAGGTCCTGCCAGTCGGAGTAGACAAAACTGAGTTGATGGATCAATGGTCAGATTCAGTATAAGGGAGCTTCATGTGTTCCTTTGACAATGGGGTGGGTCCAACCATCCTCCAGGTAGCCTTCCTTCAGCCTAAAGACCCTTCCTCCAGCTTAGGGGGGTCTTCCTCTCATGAAAGAGCCACTTAGTTTTGAGGAAGGGTTTAAACTTGAGCAAGAAGGAAAGGTGGGGCATAAATATTTTAATAAACAAACTTTGCTCAGTGGAGGATAGGGGTAGGATCCACTCTTTTGGTACAATGGGGTAGGATCCACTCTAGGATGATCTACTGCTATACTTCCTTAAAGATTACCATGTAGAGGTTCACTTTTTAATCAACTGTTTCTATCCTGTTGATTGATTAATCAGCCAATTCTTTTTTAAAAAATTGACGGACTCCATGACCATGAATTTATCTAATCCACGTTTTAAAGCCAACAAAGACACACTTATCCTGCAATAAGTCCTACTGAACTCACTAGGAGTTACTTCCATGTAGACCTGCTTAGGATTGCTCTCTGAGTTCATGGCCACCACCACAACAAGTTGCAATGAATTCCATAAGTTAGCTGTGCGTTGTGCGAAGGACTTCCTTTTGTCCAGCCTGAATCTTCTGCCCATCAGATTCATTCTGGGAGACTCATAATTCATAAAGGGTTGAGAGAGAAAAATGTTTGGTTTATGTAGTTTACCTATGCAATGTGTACTTTTAGAAACTATCATGCCTCCCCCCTTGGAGTGGTACTGCCCATTCTATCACCTATTTATAATCTCATTTACCACTTAGGGTTACCAATCTCCAGGTAGTAGCTGGAGATCTCCTGCTACTACAACTGATCTCCAGCTGATAGAGATCACCTGAAGAAAATGGCCGCTTTTGGCAATTGGACTCTTTGGCATTGAAGTCCCTCCCATTCCCAACCCCCCCTCCTTAGGCTCCACCCCAAAAACTTCCCACCGGTGGCAAAGAGGGACCTGGCAACCCTATTGTGTGTGAGTGTAAAGTGCAGTCAAGTCATAGCCCCTTTTGGCGACCCCTTTTTGGGGTTTTCATGGCAAGAGACTAACAGAGGTGGTTTGCCAGTGCGTTCCTCTGGCAACCCTATTACCACTCCTCAATAACTAAACTCTGGCCTCTTCTAGTACACTGTCTGTATGGCAGAACAGAGAAGGGATACAAACAAGGTTTTCAAAAGAAGAAGCACCACCTAAAGGGCAAAGTACACATCTCTACTCATGTCAGGTTTGTACCTGGGCTAGTTACATGATGCTTTAAAATATGCATACACCCATGCTGCTGTGGTTGAATAAGCTAAGAACAGTATTACGGAAAACCAGATGCTTTGTGTTTAACATGCCTAATTTCTGTCTAATTTATAAAGTGATAGCTCTTCCCCCACCTTGCTTTGTTCTCCCCCCCATAACAAAATGAATTAGCAATGAAACAGCCCTACGGAGCACGTCTCCAGCTTGTTGTGGAGTTTTTGCAGAAATATCTCAAGGAACATTTCTTGAGAATGAAGGCAGGATCCAGCTTGCAGCAAACTATACACAGCAATAAAGACCAGAGTCCCTAATAATGTATCCAAGTAACTATATTAAGCATGTGATGCTACCCAATATGGAAATGGACATGTGTAATACCATATTCAGTGTGGCAATGCATGCACAGCACAACTCTGAGTGCATCAACACAAGACACTAGGCCTGGTCATTTATTTATTTATTTATTTATTTATTTATTTTTGCCATTGAGTCACAGCTGACTTATGGTGACATTGTAGGGTTTCTAAGGCAAGAGACATTTGCAAGTGATTTGCCATTGCCTGCCTCCACATGGGCTGAGAGAGTTCCAAGAGAACTGTGATTGGCCCAAGATCCCCCAGCAGGCTTCATGTGGAGGAGTGGGGAATCGAACCCGGCTCTCCAGGTAAGAGTTTGCCACTCTTAACCCCAGGAAAAAAAGGAAGCTGGGATAGACAGGCAAGCAGAGAAGCAAAATCAGAGAGAAGAGGAGGCTTTATGAATAAGGAGGTGAGGACAGAGGCCTTTTGGGGTCCCAAACTGGCCTCAAGAGAGCTCCTGCCTCCCTTTTTCTGAGACCAGCAAGGAGAAAAGAGCCAGTCAGATTGAGAATCTCTTACCCAGGGTTGGCAGTTAGCAAACTAAAGACCTCCACAGTGGTACCCATGCTGGGTCATGGTTATGCCAGGCTGAGCTTAAATCCCTACTCAGCCTTGAAACTGACTTGGGGGGAGCCTGGCCTAGTCACTCCCTCCCTCAGCCTGGTCTCCTTCCCAAGGCCATTGTGGGGAGAACTCTCTAACCAACTGGACTGGCTTCTCTCCCCTTCTCTCAAATCTTCTGGCTCTGTAGGAGCAGACATTAGCTAACTCCCTTGTATAACAACAAGGCCCTGCTATGTTGTGTTCACATTGTGATTATGCAATACTGGTAAATGTTGACACTGATATTGCATATATTATATTAGCTATACCAAACATGGGTGTAAAACTCCCCCCCATTTTTGTTAGGTCCTTGTCCTGTGTTGACATGCAAGACGAGGATTGCCAACCTCCAGGTACTAGCTGGAGATCTCCTGCTATTACAACTGATCTCCAGACGATAGAGAACAGTTCACCTGGAGAAAATGGCTGCTTTTGGCAATTGGACTCTATGGCACTGAAGTCCCTCCCCAAACCCCATCCTCCTCAGGCTCCACCCCAAAAACCTCACACCGGTGGCGAAGAGGGACCTGGCAACCCTATGCAAGACTGAGAAAAGCTGAACCTGTTGAAATTGATGTTTTCTGTGCTGCTATTAAAGGTGCAGGCGACTTGTTGACCTTGGATTGAAAAGCCTAATGTCTCATAGAGTCCAATAAAGACAATTAGGAGGAGGTTACAATCAGTTCTTTATTTAGCTAAACAACAGAGCTGGGGTGAAATAGCCCACAATTTAAGATGCAGGGTACTCACCAGAGAGACAAAGGAAAGTCAGTATCATTTATGCATTCGCATGGGGCAGGCCCATGGCTGCTGACAAGCAGATTGACATAGAAACGCCCCAATCACACTTTAGGGATATACTTTACTTTGATTAGACTATCCTATAGATTTTGCCTGGTGTTGTTTCTAGGCAAGCTCTAGGTCTTGTGATCTTGGAAGTAACTAGATACCACATTCCTCAACGGAAAGGTAACTCCGAAGATACGCTGCTTACTGGTGAAAGCCTGTATCAGCTACAGACAGCGTGAGCTGGCTGATTCATGGCCCCCTGATGCCAACCTTCCCAAAGCTTCCATGTGTGCATTATGAATACACAGTATTCCAAACCTGCTTTTATACTTTAGGCCTAGCTTTTCCAGAAGAGCAATTATGCAAACTGAACACATAAGCATACAATCATGATTACAGGCATTACAGGATCTGGTCACCCAAATCTGTATTTTGCAGGTTGTGTGGCTGGTTGGCTGGCTGGGGCTGGGAGAGAGATGAAACCTTACCATGCTGCTTTAGTATATGCCACTAGATGGTGGTGTGGCACATCATCTTTTTTCCCTTGGTACTGTACTGATGGAGGGTTTTTTTTATGTCATTTAGGTGGACGGTGCAGTTTTAAACAGCTGGAACATTTATAGCGTCTCAGTGAAAAAGTGGGCACGAGTGTGAAGCGGCACACAATAATCCTTAAGTGTCACTGGACTCCTGCTTTATTTTGCTGCTATAGACATGTGTGTACATGAAGTGCCGTCAAGTCGCAGCAGACTTATGGCGACCCCTTATGGGGTTTTCAACGCAAGAGACTGACAGAGGTGGTTTGCATAGCAACCCTGCTATTCCTTGGTAGTCTCCCATCCAAATACTAACCAGGGTTGGCGCTGCTTAGCTTCCGAGATATGACGAGACAGAGCTATCTGGAATTATGAGTTCTGTACAGGCTTGCCAGCAGCCTGGATAAAAATAATGTCCTGACCTTTTAACAGAGGCTTAATGTGTGGAAGTGGGCCACTGTAGCTTTTCAGGGCATGGAGGTAAATAACATCACCTGGTAAATAGCGTCCCAGTAAGCCTCTGTCAAAGGGTTTAGGACATCCCCTCCCCACCGAAGATTGTTGGCAATCATGAACCAGCCTTATACTGAACCAGACCCTTGGTCCATCCAAGTCAGTATTGTCTACTCAGACCGGCAGCGGCTCTCCAGGGTCTCTTAGGCAGGGGTCTTTCAAGTCACCTACCTGCCTAGTCCCTTTCCTAGAATCATACAGTTGGAAGGGACCACCAGGAGGAGGGGGAAATGATGCACACTAGGCAGAGCTCCTTGGGGAAAGGGCAGGGTGAAAATGCGCTAAATGCATGTTGTAATGATAGGAGTTATGTTACCTACTCTGGGTCCTGACAGTGTAAGGAGAAAGGCTTGGTATGCAAATATCCTAAACCAATAAGTAAAATAAAGCTGCATTTTAATGTCCATAAAAAACCCTTTTTGGACAGTATTCATTGCATTGTTTATTAGATGCATTACCCTATTTTTGTTGCATTGCTTTTAAAAAAAGTCATAATCCACCTTGAGTCTTAGTGAAGTCAATAAATAAATTTAGCTGAGTTGCTTGAAGTCCACTGAAGTCAGTGTTGCTTCCTTAAAGAAGCCCCAGGGGAACTGGCCAGGTAGCTGGAGAGAAACAGAAGAGAGAGTGCCAGGGGGTAAAAGACGTAGGAGCCTCAGGTTTGGTTTATATTACAAGGATCCTGGGATTGAGCCAGCAATTTGGGGATCCCCTGAGATGCGCCCCCCTTAACCTGAAGAGAATGCCCACTATTATGAGATACCTACCCATAATGCCACAGGCTGGTATGGGGGGTTGTGGAAGCCTGTTGGCCTCAGAGTTGCTAGATCTAGGTGGGATTGCTGCTTCTCTTTTTGGCAGCATCTCTGAGTAGGGCAGGGGTCCAAACAGGAAGACTGTAGCAGCAGCATCCTGGCTCTGCTCCCCAGCAACTGCGTTATGGAGACATATGACCTCTGGTACTGGAGGAAGAAGGTAACTATCATGATTAGTAGCCATTGAGCCATTAATCGCCATTAGTAGCCCAGTCCTCCATGAATTTGCCCACTCCCCTTTTAAAGCCTTCCAAGTAGGCAGCCATCACGACATCCTGTGGCAGTGAGTTCCACAATTTAACTATATGCCGTGTGAAGAACTTCATTTTGTCTGTCCTGAATCTCCCACCCTTCAGCTTCAGTGGATGGCCCCAGATACTAGCATTATGGGAGAGGGAGAAAAGTTTCTCTCTGTACACTCTCTCCATACCATTCACAATGATATAAACCTCTATCATGTCGCCCTGTACTTTTTTTCTAGGCTAAACAGCCTTAAGCGTTTTAACTGATCCTCATAGGGCAGCTGCTCTAGCCCCCCTGATCATTTTGGATGCTCTTTTCTGCACCTTTTCTAGCTCTACAATGTCCTTTTTCCAGTGTGGTGACCAGGACTGAACACAATATTCCAAGTGTGGTCTCACCACACATCTGTATAAGGACAGTATTCCTGTTCTAATTATTGCCAGCATGGAATTTGCCTTTTTCACAACAGCTGCATACTGGGTCGACGACATCTTCATTGAGCTATCCACTACCACCCTTTCTTGAGCTCTTGCTGCCAGCCCAGATCCCATCATTACATATATGAAGTTGGGATTATTTGCCCCATTATGCATCACTTTACATTTGCTCACATTGAATCTCTTTTGTCATTTAATGTCCATTCCGCCAGTTTAAAGAGATCCTTTTGGAGCCCTTTGAAATCCATTTTTGTTTTAATCACCCTAAATAATTTGGTGTCATCTGCAAACTTGGCCATGTCACTACTCACCCCTAACTCTAGGTAATTTATGAAAAAGTTGAAAAGCACTGGATGGCCTTGCTGTGATAAAGGTTTGTTAAGTCCTTGTGAGGGTTTCAAACACAGGATTCTGGGAACCAGGGTCTCATTCACAGCGGGAACCATGGCACCATTCTACAAGTGCCATCTTAGGACCTGCAGCCTAGGCCAGCCCAGTGTAGTCAGGTGACCAAACGAGCCAATCATGGCAAGGTAGGGTTGCCAAGGTCCCTCTTTGCCACCTGCGGTTTTTGGGGTTGTAGTGGAAATTGCAGAAGACAATTGTACTCACGAGGAGGTAGGTGGTGCTCAATACAGCCCCTCTCCATGTGAGAGCAATCTCAGGGAGTTAATTGTCACACCGCACTTTAAATAATGAGCATCTGGTGGTGGGGAAATAAATCTGGCTTAGCTCACTACTGAAGAGGAGAGGAGGGCTCCAGAAAAGAAGCCAGAGAGAAGGAGCGTCTGTAGAAGAAGGACAGGCTGCCAGACAGGACGAAGTGGCTTGCTTGCCTCCCAGGAGACGACTTCCCATCTTCTGAAGGTTATTAGCCTGGGTAAAGGGTACTATTTGGTTAATAAAGCTGCATACCTTGTTTTTCCCAATACCTGCCTGTTGGAATCCATTTTTTCTGAACCATGGGTAATACAGGGGTGGAGCCTAAGGAGGGTGGGGTTTGGGAAGGGGAGGGACTTCAATGCCATAGAGTCCAATTGCCAAAGCGGCCATTTTTTCCAGGTGAACTGATCTCTATCGGCTGGAGATCAGTTGTAATAGCGGGAGATCTCCAGCTACTACCTGGAGGTTGGCAACTGGGTGGCCTTGGGCGAGTCACGGCTCTCTCCGAAAGGACCAGGTAGCAGATGATGTGAAAGTCCTCTGCTTGAGATTTTGGAGAGCTGTTACCTGTCTGAGTAGACGATACTGACCTTGATGGACCGAGGGTCTGATTCAGTAGAAGGCAGCTTCATGTGTCAATGTACCCTCACAGATGGAAGAACCACGGAACGGTGCTGAGCCTGACCAAAATCTCAGGCTGGACTTCTTGGGACTAAGGCAGCTTCATGTGTTTGTGTGCCTCAGGCACAGCCATTTCAGCTTCCTGCATGGGAAATTAGTCTATTGGACTTGACAGTCCTGGATTACTCCACGATTGTGTAGCAGCTTGTTGGGGAATGTATGAACTATCTCCAGTGGAAAATATAGCATCTGAGAAACCTCTCTTGGCATTTGATCTGTGATGGCTGTTTCACACATAAAAGTCATCGCCTGATGTTGGTGTGTTAATGCTTTTTCTGTGTCCTATCATGTCTCATAGATGACGTTTTCTAAAAATATATTTTTACTACTTTTCTTTTCACTGTAAGTTGCCCTAAATACCAACTGAGAATGTAGATAGCTGTGTGGATCCAAAGCGAAATGCAAAAACAGAAGCCCCGGAGCACGTCTTACTAACACCAACCCAAATAAAACAGAACAGTTTGCAGGCTTTTGAGTTCCCCAGGATGCTTTGTCTGACTGGATTTTACAGCAGTTTGATGAAGAGTGCTGGAGAAGTCAAAAGCTTGCATACTGCTGTGTTGTTTGGGTTGGACTTAATAAAAGCTATTGTGTGTGTGTGTTAAGTGCCATCAAGTTGCTTCCGACTCATGGCGACCCTATGAATCAATGTCCTCCAAAACGTCCTATCCTTGACAGCCTGGCTCAGATGAACACATGAAGCTGCCTTATACTGAATCAGACCCTTGGTCCATCAAAGTCAGTATTGTCTACTCAGACCAGCAGCGGCTCTCCAGGGTCTCAGGCAGAGGTCTTTCACATCACCTACCTGCCTAGTCCCTTTAACTGGAGATGCCGGGGATTGAACCTGGGACCTTCTGCATGCCAAGCAGATGCTCTACCACTGAGCTATGGCCCTTCCAAATTGAGGGCCGCGGCTTCCTTTATAGAGTCAATACATCTCTTGTTGGGTCTTCCTCTTTTCCTCACATGACTGTCTTTTCTAGGGACTCTTGTCATCTCATATTGTGACCAAAGTACGATAATCTCAGTTTAGTCATTTTAGCTTCTAGGGTCAGGTCAGGCTTAATTTGATCTATAACCCACTGATTTGGTGTTGTTGTTTTTTTGGGCAGTTCACAGTATCCGTAACACTCTCCTCCAACAACACATTTCAAAGGAAATAAAAGATGTTACATGGGTTTTTATTTTTGGAACTCGAATACCAAAAAGTGGCAAGGTTGGATTTTCTGGGGCCTCAGGAATGGCAAAGCTGCCAGCTTGGAGGGCTTTAAGAGGGGAGTGGACATATTCATGGAGGAGAGGGGTATTCATGGCTATTAGTTAGAATGGATACTAGTCATGCTGCATACCTATTCTCTCTAGTATCAGAGGAGCATGCCTATTATTTTGGGTGCGGTGGAACCCAGGCAGGATGGTGCTGCTGCAGTCGTTTTGTTTGTGGCTTCCTAGAGGCCCCTGGTTGGCCACTGTGTGAACAGACTGCTGGACTTGATGGGCCTTGGTCTGATCCAGCATGGCTTTTCTTATGTTCTTAAAAGGAGTTGACCCGACAGTGTCCCTATTCTCACTCGGATCGGACCACTCAAGAAAGTTAAGGGTAGTATGAGAGAAGAGCTTTCTGTTTTCATGCTCTGCTTCCTCCCTACCCTTGCCCAGCTCCCTCCCCCACAAATCCTAGGGCTAGCACTATGACTCATAAATCCCTAATTACACTAATAAGCTATGTGGTGCTATGAAATGTGGGTCTGAAAGCGAAAGGTGTTTCAGAACAAATCCCTGCCTGTTCTATCAGGCACTCTACTATAAGGAAAGACCAAAGGTGCAGAGGAATCCTGTTTCCAGAATGGCCCTCCAGATGTATCCAGGAAACCCACAAGCAGGTCATGAAAGCAGTATCCTACCCCTCCCCGTACCCCTCCAGGAACATTCTCTCACATGTGGGTATATTTGGCAAAGAGAAACCTTTTGTCATCTCTGAGGAAGAGATTCTCCACAACTCCCTGCAAAACCACTCTGTTTCCCATATTCAAATCTTGCATTCAGATTTTTATTTATTAGGGTGGTCTCTTGGGTGTAATTCTTACCCAGAGTCAATGCTGCAAAGATGCTGGAAGACCTGTCAAAAGTTCTGGAGGGTTAGTTGTCTTGCTAAATAAAGGCTAGACTAGGGCCATGGTATGAAGGGTAAGGGACTACGCTCTTTCCTCTTATGCCACCATCTACCTTCAGGAGCTGCTACTTGCCCCGCTGAAGGAAATTTAGGCCTTTTATGCATGGCTGTTTCCTTGTGGTCACCCTGCCAACCACTTCGGGGCTTTGCTTTGAATATGCTTGCATTTCCCGACCATCAGAGGTCGCCTCACTCTCCCCACGCATTTCTACACGTTTGGCCCACTTTTTCTGGATTCGTGTTTAAACAGTTGCCTGTAATGTTGCCTTTATTTCTCACCCGTTGGTATTTAGCATTGAAAACAAGCTGGAATTCCATTTGGGGATCTTCCAACACCTTGTCAGTTTCAGCCTGGTTCAAAATGCATGGGTGAGCTCATTCACATGACTGCCTATGTCTCCATATGAAAATGTTCCTTGCATATGGAAAACTAGAATGCTAGGAGGAGGAGGAAGAAGAAGAGCTGGTTTTTATATGCCGACTTTCTCTACCACTTAAGGGAGACTCAAACCAGCTTACAATCACCTTTCCCTTCCCCTCCCCACAACAGACACCTTGTGAGGTAGGTGAGGCTGAGAGAGCTCTAACAGAGCTGTAACTTGCCCAAGGTCACCCAGCTGGCTTCGTGTGTGTAGGAGTGGGGAAACAAATCCAGTTCACCAGATTAGCCTGCACTGCTCATGTGGAGGAGTGGGGAATCAAACCCGGTTCTCCAGATCAGAGTCCACCGCTCCAGGCCACCGCTCTTAACCACTACACCACGCTGGCTGTTCTGAACCACTACACCATTCTTAAATACTACACCATGCTGGAAGCTACACTAGAACCCATTTCTTTAACATCTAGCTTTCTATGAGCAGGGATTTTTTTTCTTGGTATGGAGGAACATCTAACCATGTAACCTGTGTAGCCTGAAGTAGAACGAGCTAGACACAGATTTACTTGAGTGAGATCTAGGCCTAAGATGCGTATTTGACAAAGCCGCTGATGTATCAGCCCTGCTTCCTGTTATTGCTGCCTTGTCCTTTTAAAATCTGTTACGTAAAGAATACAAACATAACAAAAGGCAGGCAACAACTATTTATCATGTCTCTGTATGCTCCAGCTATGGTCTGAGTTACTGTGATACCCTGCAATGTGTTACAATCATCCTTCCTGGTCTGAACGAAAAGTGTCAGCAATAGAACATTAACAAACACATCGCCAGAGCAAATTCCTGCATCAAATTGCTACACATTTGAAGGACTGCTTGTCTATGATCTCCTATGCCATACTCCCTTCTTCCTAGCAGCTTCTGCTCTCTGTTTCTTCTGAGGTTAGTTCAGCCTGTGTGATGGGCTTTTTTAGTGGTGGCCCCATTTTTGTGGAACGGGCTGCCAAGTGAGGTGAGGGCTGCACCATTTTTATTATCCTTCTGTAAAAGCAATGCTGTTTCAGATTTTGCCCAGTTTATTGTAGGCACTTTTGTCAGTCTAATGAATAAGGTTTTATCTTATGGACATGTTTTTTTTTTTGTTTAAATATATTTAAATAGATGTTTTCCATTGTTGATATAGATGTACCTACTGTATAAAAAGGTTAAAAATCACTCTGATTCTGAAGGAAACAACGGTTCATAAGCACTTGTACCAAATGAGTCACAGGGAATTCCTTCTCGTTTCTTCCAACACATGTTCTAACACCTCAGAAAAATATTCTTTTGAAAAAGCGGTATATAAATCTCTTAAGCAAATATAAGATCGATGTGTTGTGGGCTACAGCCCTTAGTGGAATTAGCAGTCCCAAATGTTGTCATAATATTTTTCTATTTGTTCCAGCCCTCAGACTTATTTGATCTGTGCCAGCCATAAATTGTGTCTGTCACATTAATGAGACTAATTGGATGACAGCCATTTGGATTTGAGACTGTTTTCCTTTTTCCTTAAAGAGGGAGAGAGAGTGAAACATATGATTATTGATAATACTTAATGTCAATCTTCTGGGCAATCACAGAAGTAATATCATAAAAGCCAGTTTGCAACGTTCTGTTACATTGCAGTAAGTTCAGGATGGTGCTGTGCAGAGGAGAACATTTTTGATTGACCTCAGATGGGCCATGTGCCTTGGTCGTTGTGCTTGCAAACAGATGCATTGTGCTCCCATATCTGTGGTGTGGACAGAGAATCTGATGCAGACAGTCTCAGGTTCAATCCCTGGCATCTCCGGTTAAAAGAATCAGGTGTAGGCATTGCGTCTGTCTGAAACCCTGGACAGCCACTGCCAGTCAGAATTAACAGTAGTGACATTGGTGAATCAATGGTCTGACTCTGGTCATTTATGCATGGGTACTTGGATTCACGTTTGTCCCTGGTCTGACTCGATGTTCCTTGGAGTTCTACAGGAGCTTTCTGTCCATTAGAAATGACCTCGCTGCCAGCCCGCAATGTCCGGGTTGTCCCATTCCTCTGTTAACCGGACTCTTCCCTGTCCCCTGAGCTCAGTCCGGCTGAAATCTCCATGAAGAAGGCAAAGCACTGGACACAAAAGCTTGCTTACTCTCACAGCCAATCACAAAGCAGTGTGTAAAGGGGCGGGGATTCAAATGCTTCCTGCTTCCTTAGATATCTTTCTGAGTAAAAGAAAGGCTTTTCAAAACCGAGGCTTGCTTTTCTACCACCCTCTTTCTTTCAGATTGCTCCATTTTTTGTTTTTTGTTCTTAAAATGCTTTTTTATGTGGCAATTGGGTTTTGGGGGGGATTTTCTCTCAGTGAGCACTGCGCAGTAAGCCAATTACAAAGCAGCATTTAAAGGGGCAGGACTTGATTTGATCTTGGAGACTGCTGGTGCAGAGATTCCCAACTTGAAAGTGCGGTCCAGTGAGCAACGAACCTCAGGTAAAACTCCCATGCATAAATGACCTCTGTATAAAGCAGCTTCTTGTGTGTATGCAGCTCAGTGTCTACTGCCCTGTAGACACACATCTCACTGACAAGCATTTTATATTTATTCATCCGTAATACTCATACCCTGTTTATATACCCTGTTTATACCCAGCCCAAAATGTGGTGACTGGCAAGGAATGAAATCCAGTGTCACTGAACAAAATGTTCCTTGAGGAGGGAATTCCCAGCTGAATTTGATTCAGGCATGATGACCTGGATAGCCCCTGACCTGGATATCCCAGGCTAGCCCAATCCCATCAGATCTCAGAAGCCACCCACTGGGGTGACCACTCAGGTTTTCCAAGCCAGAAAATACATCTTTCAACCTGGTTTACTCAGGTTTTCCAAGCCAGAAAACGCATCTTTCAACCTGGTTTACTCTGAGCAGTGGATAGAGGATCAGGAAAAATAATGATGGGATGGAACCAATAAGCAAGGAAGGGTGATAAAATAGAGGAATAATGGAAAGAAGGGTATTTGGTTGCAGGTTTTATGAATACTTACATTTTCCTTGATAACTTTGTTTCCTAGGCATTTATGCTCTGCTCATCCTTGTGCTGTGTGTTCAGAGGGGAGGCGAAGTCCAGCGCATTATCAACAAAGCCAGACAAAAGCCTGCCAAAATTATTCTGTACGCTTTGTTGAAAATGCCAGCCTGCGAGATAAGGGGGAAAATCTCGAAAATGAGTTCCCGTGTTCAAGAAAAGGAAGGCAACAGGCTTTGCATAAAAGAGGTTGGCACATCCCCAGGCTGTGGAGTTTCTGTGATGTAACAGCTTCTCTCTCTCCCTCTCTCTCCCTCTCTGTGTGTTAAGGCTGGAAGTCGGGCTGTACTGAGGCGTTTGCAGAAGCAGCAAAGAAAGCAGCCGAGAAAGCAGGGGAGAGAATCTACCCAGAGGGGCCTCCTTGCCGTTTCTTTAGCAGAAAGTAGGAAAGGGAGCACAAGAGAGGCAAGCCCCCTTGGCTATTGGGAAAACAGGCACAAAAAGGGGGGGGAGAGGCCAAGACAGAGGAGGGAGAATCAGGCCAGAGGTTCCCTTCCCTCCCATGTTACTTTCCGAGCTGCCTGGATCCTCTAGAGCCCCCAATCCCCTTTCCTCCCTCCCCCACATCCTTTTCTCTCCCACTCTCCTGCCTTCCTTTTCACCTCCAATTCACACATGAACACATTAAGCTGCCTTATATTGAATCAGACCTTCGGTCCATCAAAGTCAGTATTGTCTACTCAGACTGGCAGCAGCTCTCCAGGGTCTCAGGTCCCTTTAACTGGAGATGCCGGGGATTGAACCTGGGACCTTCTGCATGCCAAGCAGATGCTCTGCCACTGACAGCCCCTCCCTAAATTCCTTCCTCCACGCTCCGTCTTCTGTTCCCTGTATCATCCTTTATCTCCTTCCCAGTCTCTTTTCATTCCCCCAGCCCTGGCTCATCTCAAGCATCCCTTCCTGCCTCACCTCCACACTGCCTTTCCTCTTCAGCCTCTCTCTCAGTGGTACCTTTCTTCCATTTCCACTTTCTGCTTCTCTTTCTTCCCTTCCTCAAAACTGTCCCTGTCCTCTTCCCCCCTTACAATTTTTCTTCCATCTTCCTTTCTCAAGGCCCGTCATGGTCCCCCCAGACATCTTCCCCCACCTTCCCCCACCTCATACTGAATCAGACCCATTGGTCTATTTCTCTGTTTAAAGACTTATAACCGGCTTTTGCCCTGACCTGGATGGCCCAGGTTAGCCTGATCTCATCAGATCTCAGAAGCTAAGCAGGGTTGGCCCTGGTTAGTACTTGGAAGGGAGACGACCAAGGAAGTCTAGTGTTGCACATCAAAGAGACAGGCAAGGGCAAACCAGCTCTGCCTTGAAAACTCTCCGGGGCCTCCAGAGGGTTGGCTGCGCCTTGAAGGCACATTCCACCACCACCCAGCCTTGCTTCCCAGTGGGGACTCAAAACAGCTACCGAACCATTCTCTCCTCCTCTATAGTATCCTCACAACAACAACCCTGTGAGGTAGCTCAGGCCGAGGGAGTGACTGGCTCAATACACCACGCTGACAACCAACCAGGCCAGCATGGTCTACTCTGACTGGTATCTGGCGAAGGGAGGAAAGCTTATACTCTGGGAAAAGGTTGTTGGCCTTTCGGGTGCTACGGGACTCAACGTTGGTTCTGCCTGGCAGTGGCTCTCCAGGGTCTAGGCAGATCCATTTAGCTGGAGATGCCAGGGACTGAACCTGGGACCTCCTGCTGGCAAAGCAGCCCTTCTTTGAGAGCCAGCATGGTCTAGTGGTTAAGAGCAGTGGTTTGGAGGGGTGGCCTCTGATCTGGTGAACTGGATTTGTTCCCCCACTCCTCCACATGCAGCCAGCTCCTTGGGCCAGTCACAGCTCTTTAGAGCTCTCTCAGCCCCGCCTACCTCACAGGGTGTCTGATGTGGGGAAGGGAAGGTGATTGTAAGCCGGTTTGATTCTTCCTTAAGTGGTAGAGAAAGTCGGCGTATAAAAGCCGACTCTTAGAATCACAGAATCATAGAGATGGAAGGGATCACCAGGGGCCTCTAGTCCAACCCCCTGCACAATGCAGGAAATGCACAACTACCTCCCCCCAAACACCCTCAGTGACCCCTACTCCATGCCCAGAAGAGGGCCAAGATGCCCTCCCTCTCATCATCTGCTTAAGGTCAGATGATACTTAGACAATACTGACTTCGATGGACCAAGGGTCTGATTCAGTAGAAGGCAGCTTCATGTGTTCATGTGTGTTCAGATGGCTCTCCTCCTCCTCCTCCCCCTTCTTCTTCTTCTTCTTCTTCTTCTTCTTCTTCTTCTTCTTCTTCTTCTTCTTCTTCTTCCTCTTCCTCTTCCTCTTCCTCTTCCTCTTCCTCTTCTTCTTCTTCTTCTTCTTCTTCTTCCTCTTCCTCCTCCTCCCTCTTCTTCTTCTTCTTCTTCCTCCTCCTCCCTCTTCTTCTTCTTCCTCCTCCTCCTCTTCTTCTTCTTCCTCTTCCTCCTCCTCCTCCTCTTCTTCTTCCTCCTCTTCTTCTTCCTCCTCTTCTTCTTCTTCCTCTTCTTCTTCTTCCTCCTCTTCTTCTTCTTCCTCCTCTTCTTCTTCTTCTTCCTCCTCCTCCTCCCTCTTCTTCTTCTTCCTCCTCCTCCTCCCTCTTCTTCTTCTTCCTCCTCCTCCTCCTCCCTCTTCTTCTTCTTCCTCCTCCTCCTCCTCTTCTTCCTCTTCCTCCTCCTCCTCCTCTTCCTCCTCCTCCTCCTCCTCCCGGCCCCTTTTCAACATACCCCCCACCCTTATCCCAACTTTACTCCCCCCCCGCCAAACTTCTCCCCTCGTTTCCTTTCCTCCTCCCCCTGGATAGTTCCCAGGCGCGCGCGGGGGTGTTTGGGAGGGGAGGGGGGCTCCCGAGGGGGAGGGCCGCTCCGCCTGGCAGGGGGCGGGGCCCTCGGCGGCCCCGCCCCGCGAGTGGCTGACGCGGCGGCGGAGAGGCCGGCGCCTTGGCCCGCGCGACGTGCGGCGCCTTGGCGCGCGCGCGCGGGTGTCCACGCGCGGAGGAGGGCGCGCGGAGGAGCCTCTCCAGCCGCCAGCCGCCTGGCCTGTGCGGGCCGGAGTCGGCGGGCGGCGGCGGCGGCGGCGGCGGGGCATGGAGAGCCTGCTGGAGAACCCGGTGCGCGCCGTGCTCTACCTGAAGGAGCTGACGGCCATCGTGCAGAACCAGCAGAGCCTCATCCACACGCAGCGCCAGCGCATCGACGAGCTGGAGCGGCGCCTGGACGAGCTGAGCCGCGAGAACCGCAGCCTCCGCCAGCAGGGCGCGCCCCCGGACCCCCCGCCGCCCCCGCCCCAGCCCCAGCCCCAGCCCCACCAGCCGCTCCAGCACCACGGACAGCTCCCCGCGCCCCCGGCCCAGCCCCAGCCCCAGCCGCCCCAGCCGCTTCAGCACCACGGACAGCTCCCCGCGCCGCCGCCGCCGCCGCAGCAGCCGCCGCCGCCGCCTCCAGCCAAGCCGGCGCAGGCGGGCCCCAGCCGGCCCCACCAGCACCCCCCGCTCGCCCCCCACCAGCACCCCCACGAGAAGGACGGCCGCGACAAGGGCTGCTGCCTGGCCCTCCTCCAGCACAAGACCCCCCCGGCCATCGGCAAAGGCGCCTTGAGCCGGAGAGCCGAGTAAGTCCGGGGGAAGCGGGCAGACTGAACGGGGGGGGGGGGGCTCCAGGAGGGCCAACAGCTTTTTCTGGGGGGGGGGCCCTCCTCCACCCCTCGCCCAAAATTCCCTCTCTCAGCAAAGCTCTACCCTCCAGCCCACCTTCCGCCTGCCCGCCCTGCAATCCGGTCCAGTGGGCGGGAGGGAAATCCCTTCCCCGGGGGGTTTCCAGTTTAGAGCTTGCAGGGGGGAGGGAAAGAAGACCCCGGTGCTGCCCAGCCAGAAGGCATTCGCCGCTTGTTCCCCCGCGGCTGGTTTTCCTTGAACCAGGGCTGCCCATGCTCGATTAAAAAAAAAAAATAGCAGCATGCTCCAGGAACACCCTTCCTTCCCAAAAGTCATGCCTCGGTTGGGGTCCGTCCCTAGGAACCAGGGTCCTCCATGCTTGATTTTTTAAAATAGCATCCTCCTCCAGGAACACCCTTCCTTTTCAAAAGCCGTGCCTCGGTTGTGGTCTGTCCCTAGGAAACAGGTCTGTGTCCAGCTGGCTGTCCTCACAGCAGGGGGAAAAAAACAGGGTTGGCTGGGGAGAGGAGCCTGGCAGCCGGTTTGGGGCTGGCGTTTGGGGCTGTGCGGCTCCGTTTGAAATGTAGTAGCCGGTATTACACAGCTAGGATTTCCCTCTCTATTAAAGATGCGGTATGAAAGTGTGACAGATGCGTACGACACAGAAGCCTCGAATGCCATTTTGTGGCTTTTACATTTGGCTGGGGTTTGTAGGATGCTGGGGGGACGGTCTCCTCCTCCAGCTTCCAAAGTGGGGGGAAAACACCATTATTTTGAAAGGGTTTCCTCTCCGACTCTTATGTCCAGGACAGCCATGCTTTCTTTCTAGAAGTGGGTGGCTTGCAAGGGGTATATGCTGGGGCCGTGGATCTTGCAATGTAGCAATGGGAGAATTGTGGGGGGTTTCCCCCTGGGTTATGCATAAACTGAGTCCGAAGTGGTTGGTTGCTTTGTAAAGGCATCTAGGTAGAGATCTCTTACTGGTCTTTCCCTAGGTGTTTTCGAGAGAGCGGAGCCCGTTATCTTTCTTGCATGCATCTGTGGGTGATGGAAGCCAGAAGTGTTAAAATATAGGGGAGATGTGACAATAAAAAAATTACTCATGGGTACTTCAAGGATACAGAGACCGAGCTGCGTTGTAGAATCTTACTTAAAAGAAAGCTAAGGCTTGCTGGGCATTAGTTCTGAGATGAGAAAAAATGTTGTTTTCTCTCTCCCTCCTTCTTTGCCATTTAGGAAGTGTTCTTTCTTCAGTCTTTGGGTGAAAATGGGAAGATTTCTAGAAATGCAGGTGTACATTCATGGCAGAGAGCTAAGAAACCATATGCCACTTGGAGGTCTAGCCCATTTTTCCTTGAGTGAGAGAATAAAATGCACGATAGCAGTTGTATGTATAAATCTTAAAAAATATATATGCTTTACCAGGCAATAACTAGACTGTCGCTCCTAGCAGTTTGTAATCCAAAGGTTCACCGTTTCCTTGTTGAACTCATAGTAGTAAATATGATTCCAAGTAGTAAATACTCACAGGATCTGGCCCATATTCTCTCCAAACAGGGTGTAGGGTCTGATCTATATATGGCAACAAATTCGAAGTGGTGGAGTGGAACTGAATGGTGAGATGTGGATGTAAATGCTATATATATGTCACAGAATAATTTTGGATATCAATTCTTAAAATAAATAAATAAAGATATCCCCTGATCTTAGTGAGTTTCTGCAATGATGCCGGTGTTAACCAACATAGTATTGGCAGGAGTTTTCTTTTCATCTCATTCTAATTTTTCACATTATGTCACCAGGCAGAAAGAGGAGTCAGTTTCAAAGCATGAGTCTGAATATCTCTTCCGTGTGTGAGATTCCTTCTTTCTTTCTTTCTTTCTTTCTTTCTTTCTTTCTTTCTTTCTTTCTTTCTTTCTTTCTTTCTTTCTTTCTTTCTTTCTTTCTTTCTTTCTTTCTTTCTTTCTTTCTTTCTTTCTTTCTTTCTTTCTTTCTTTCTTTCTTTCTTTGTAGAGGGGGAAAATAGCATTCATAAGTGGAGAAGCATTCAGGACACTGGGTTGGCTGTCACGGGGGAGGACAGCAATCCCTGGAGCTTTCTTTGCTTACCAGGACTAAAATAGCCGTCTCTTTCATTCCGTGGCATAGCCAAAGTCAACTGTGCAAAACTGTAATGCCCAAGAGAAGTAGCAGATCTGCATTCCTTGCTTCCTCATCATTTATATAGTCTAACTTGAAAAATAACTTTAGCCTGAAAGATCTTATACACCATGTGGAATATCTGCCTGCAGTTTACTGGCTAATAATATCAGTTTTGGTTACACTCACCCACCTTTTGTGGAGTGATGGTAGTAGGGAGAAATCCTTTTTTTTTTTTAAAGCAATGTATAGCCACAACAATGTGTGGGTAGGACATCTTCACATCTTGGAAATGCCACTTGCTTCCCTGCTGTACTTTAAACCCTGAACGCTGTCGCAGTTTCTTATGGAAATGCATCTCTCATATGACATCAAACTCCTCTTGCTTGAATGGAGTAATAATCAGGACAGAAAAATTGGCCATTCTCTCCCAAATAGCAGCGGGTACACGTTCTCAGAGAATAACACGAGGCTGTGATGTAAGCCTGGCAGGGGGTTGAGGTGATATTTTCCCCAGGAGCCGAGGATGCTATTGTGCAGCACGGCAAATACAGTCCCATTTTGTAGCAAAACTGCCAAAACTCAAGGCGGTTTATTTCAGTGCGTTGATATGTAGGCACTCTTCTCTCAAGGACCACTCAAAAGGCCTTTCTTTATTGTGATCTCATTGGGGAACCAGCGTGCTCTGGAGGCCTGTGACCGGCAGAGCAGAGAGGGTGGCTTGATGAAGGGGATGCTCTTTGGACTCTATCAGATTGGGATTAAATTAATCTGCTCTTGCAATGACTTTCGGATCTTTGTGCCTGGCACATCCCTCCTCCCCCCCGGGGGGCAACTGAAGAGCTGGGAAATCTATGGATCCTTCTTTAGGGTGGTCTAATTCCAGGGCCTCTCATTAACTTTGGACCCGATCTGCTGGAAGACTCTGCTGTCCTGTAGTGCTCTTGCCCAGCTCCCATTTATTTCACCCCAGTCAATTGTGCTCTTAGGTTGTATCCCACAGAGCACTTAAAAACAAAACTAGGTTAGGTTTGGGATGGTCTGTCTTTCAATCAGTCATGTTTGTTTAATAGTAAATCTCATTGGTTTCAAGAGGATTTACTTCCATGTAAATGCAAAGTTTCCTTTGAAATGTGGTGTTGAAGGAGAGTGTTATGGATACCGTGGACTGCCAAAAAGACAAAGAAGAGGTTTCTAGATCAAATCAAGCCTGAACTAGAAGCTAAAATGACTGAATTGAGGCTATCGTACTCATTTTTAGTTCAATTTAGCAGAGTTTCTTGCATTCAGTCCTGCTCACTGAAGCCAGAGTAGTGTAGTGCTTAGAGGGTCAGTAGGATCTGGAAGATCTGGGTTTGAATCCTCACTCTACCAAGGAAGCTTGCCTTGGGCCAGTCTCTCTGTCTCAGCCCAGCCTACCCCACAGGTTATTGTGAGTCTAAAATAGAGGAGAGGAGAACCATGTAAGCTATTTGGGGTCCCCGCTGGGGTGAAAGGTGAGGTATAAATAAAAGTTGGACAATGAAGAAAGCTCACAGGAAGAAACTTAATTCCTTTGAAATGTGGAGGAGAGTTTTATGGATACCCTGGACAGCCAGAAAGACAAATAAGTGGGCTGTAGTTCAAATCAAGCTTGAACTTTCCCTAGAAGTTAAAATGACTAAACTGAGGCTGTCGTATTTTGGTCACATTATGAGAAGACAAGCGTCACTGGAAAAAACAATCATGCTAGGAAAAGTCGAGGGCATCAGGAAAAGAGGAAGACCCAACAGGAGATAGATTGACTCAATAAAGGAAGCCACAGCCTTCAATTTGCAAGACCTGAGCAAGGCTGTTAAGGATAGGGCATTTTGGAGGACATTGATTCATAGGGTCGCCATGAGTCGGAAGCGACTTGACGGCACTTAATGCACGCCCAAATGCATAGATGACAGCATAGCAACGTAGACCTCTCCGTTAGTGCTGGCACATTTTGGCTGTGATGACCGGGTGCTGATGTTGCAGTGCCGCCACAGTGTGGGGAATTAAATTTGGCATCACACATTGAATTAGCGTAAATCTAAATTTCAGCATTATTAGAATGTTTTAATGTGTGGGAGGGGCTGTGGCTCAATTTGTAGAGCATCTGCTTGGCATGCAGAAGGTCCCAGGTTCAATCCCCGGCATCTCCAGTAAAAGGGACTAGGCAGGTAGGTGATGTGAAAGACTCCTGCCTGAGACCCTGGAGAACCGCTGTTGGTCTGAGTGGACAATAATGACTTTGATGGACCCAGGGTCTGGTTCAGTATAAGGCAGCTTCATGTGTTTATGTGACTGGATGTGTTTAATTATTGTATATTTTATCTTAATGTAGATATGATTGGATGTATTTATAATCATTGCATGTTTTATCTTGATGTTAGCTGCCCTGAGCTTGGCATCGCCGGGGAAGGACAGGATATAAATAAAAGGTTATGATTACCATCATCATCATCATCATTGTTGGTGAAGTTACTCTGGCAAAGTGCTGGGCACTTCGTTCAGTAATGAAGCCAGTCCTTAAGGCCAAGGTGTTAGTCTCACAGCATGGCGAAACTGACTTGTCCGGATTTAAAACCTTTCCTGCTCCTCTTGAAATAAGGCACCTTATGTAGAGGCTCAAGTGACACACATAGCTTCACCAAACACTGGCAGAGCTGCAACGAAATAGCATCACAGCCTAAAATAAAGAGAAAAATCTAGACAAGCTGAAACGTGTCCAGAGGAGGGCAACAAAGATGGTGAGGGGTCTGGAGACCAAGTCCTATGAGGAAAGGTTGAAATAGCTGGTATGTTTAGCCTGAAGAGGAGAAGACTGAGAGGGGATATGATAACCATCTTCAAGTACTTGAAGGGCTGTCATATAGAGGATGGTGCTGAGTTGTTTTCTGTTGCCCCAGAAGGTCGGACCAGAACCAACGTGTTGAAATTAAATCAAAAGAGTTTCCATCTAGACATTAGGAAGAATTTTTTAACAGTTAGAGTGGTTCCTCAGGCTTCCTCGGGAGGTGGTGGGCTCTCCTTCACTGGAGGTTTTTAAGAAGATGCTAGATGGCCATCTGTCAGCAATGCTGATTCTATGACCTTAGGCAGTTAATGAGAGGGAGGGCACCTTGGCCATCTTCTGGGCATGGAGAATGGGTCACTGGGGGTGTGGGAGTGAGGTAGTTGTGAATTTTCTGCATTGTTCAGGGGGTTGGACTAGATGACCCTGGTGGTCACTTCCAACTCTATGATTCTATGAAAAACAAAATAAAACAAAAGCCACCAACACATTCCTATATGATGCAAAAAGATAGTCAGATTTCTAAAAGCATCTGTTTGGTCTAAAAGGGAAAACATTCCCAAGGACTGGAGCCACTACTCGGAAAAGTCTGATTGTTAGTTTATGTGGAAGGGTTGGCATACAGAACAGGAACTCTGCTAAATACCTGCATAGGTGGGGAAGATTGTCTCAAAAGAGGCATTCACAGAGGTATGTTGGACCCAGGGCATTTGTGCATTCAGTTTGTCAGTCATTTCATTTATTATGACCCAAGATCAGCCCACGCTAGCATCAAAGCACAGGCTAAACACAAATAAAACATGTAAAAAACATAGAAATCTTTAAGCTCATTAAACCCTAATTTTGGTAATGCAAGTTGGTCAATAGCAAGATTGAAGCATCCGCTTCCTTATTGAGCCCAAGTGCAAAAATTGGCCACCTTTAAGAGTGATTTCTTTGAGGCCATCTGCAGGAAGAATAGAAATATTAGAAATTCAGCTACAGAAGGAACAAATATCCTTGTAAAATAAAGAGCGAAGGAACACGTGCTCAACTGTTTCAACCTTGTTCAGTTGGCAAAAACACAAATGGTGGGAAGAAAGGATGCCTAAATATTTGCCTTGCTGCAGAGCTGTGGGCATCCGGCTTTGTGTGTTTTGCGGCATGATCAGATTCGTGATGTGGACACCTCTATTCCACCCCACCCCTCACCACACACTGCATTCTTATGCTGCTGACGGCGCTGGTAAGGCTTCTCTCTGCTGTGTTGAAGGTGGTCCGTGATTATCCCCAGCAGATTCTCCCTTAGCTCCGGCGAGTTTCCTTTGACTTAGAAACAGGCTTGCAGCTGCCCTGCTGATAAATACACCAGCGGCCTCTCAGTACGGCATTCAAGGAGTAAAAGGCCTCATGGATACGAGCCCTGAGTAGAGACACTGAGGTTTGATTTCCTTCATCCCCAGGCCTAGTGCTGCTCACCAAGATCCTGTATGCTAATCCAGACATTTTTGTTTTGCTTGATACCGTTGGGTGTTTACTATAAACGCCTCTGTACGTGGCACTGAACAGAGCTACCTCTGCAAAAGTCAAGGAACCCGAAGGAGTTTACTAGTCAACATTAATTGGGAAGGTAGGGAAAAGGAGGGTGGGATGTGGGAAGGAAGCAATGGGAAAGGCAAAACAGGGTTGAATGTGAGCAAATGCAGACTGATGTGTTGAGGGACAATGTTATGCCTTTTCTCAGAAGCCAAGAGAAAAGAGGGGATGTTTTCCCTCCTTCTCCTGTGAAACTGATGGTGACAGACAAGGCAAAGTATTTTTTTCACACCACACGTTGTTAACATATGGAAGTTTTAGAAAAGGGCAAGAGTCCAGTAACACCTTAAAGACTAACAAAAATATTTTCTGGTAGGGTATGAGCTTTCGTGAGCCACAGCTCACTTCTTCAGGTATCTGAAGAAGTGAGCTGTGGCTCATGAAAGCTCATACCCTACCAGAAAATATTTTTGTTAGTCTTTAAGGTGCTACTGGACTCTTGCCCTTTTCTACTACTGCAGACAGACTAACACGGCTACCCACTGTGAATTATCTATATGGAAGTTTATTGCTGTAGAGACGATGGTGGCCCCCATCTCAGATAGTGTTAAACAGGGACTAGAGGAACTGATTCCATCAGTCATGATGGCTAAATGGAACCTTCATGTTGTAAGGCAGCGAACATTTGGATACCAGTGGCCAGGTGGGGTGACAACTGTGGCGATCTATTACAGTAGCTGTGGAACATAGGCAGGATGCTGCTGCAGTCGTCTTGTTTGTGGGCTTCCTAGAGGCACCTGGTTGGCCACTGTGTGTGAACAGACTGCTGGACTTGATGGGCCTTGGCCTGATCCAGCAGGGCTTTTCTTATGTTCTTATCTATTGCCCTGCATGTGGGCTTCCCGTAGACACCTGGTTGTCCATTGTGGGAAACAGTATGGTGGACTAGGTAGACCTTTGGTCTGATGGAGCTGGGCTGTTCTTCTGTTCTTAACACCCATGATATCAGCTGAAACAAAGTTTAACTGTCTTTGACTGCCTTTGCCTGTATTCATTCCATGTTATACTTGTTTAAATCTCTCTCTTACCTTTCCCCCACTGTACAAATGTAGTTTGAATGCTCCTTGTGGCAGGAACTCCCCCCTCCCCAGGTTTTGGTACTCTGTAGATAGCGGTATCTTCATAATGATGCTGAAAGCCAGTGTGGTGTAGTGGTTAAGAGCAGTGATTTGGAGCGGTGGAGTCTGATCTTGAGAACAGGGTTTGATTCCCTGCTCCTCCACATGAGCGGCGGAGGCTAATCTGGTGAACTGGGTTTGTTTCCCCACTCCTGCACATGAAGCCAGCTGGGTGACCTTGGGCAAGTTACAGCTCTGTTAGAGCTCTCTCAGCCCCACCTACCTCACAGGGTGTCTGTGGTGGGGAAGGGAAGGTGATTGTAAGCTGGTTTGAGTCTCCCTTAAGTGGTAGAGAAAGTCGGCATATAAAAACCAACTCTTGTTCTTCTTCCCAGATACTTTCCCCAAATGGCAAAAGAAGGCAACTTTGCACTATAAATCTAGTGCCCGTGACTAGTTTTTCTTCACTCAAGAGATAGATGGTTTTATGCAGAGGATTGTTAATTGTTGCTGCAGCATGCAAGGCGGGTGAGGGCAAATGCAGATCTGGCTGACAAAATCAGAAGTGTGTGCGTGGGGGTGGGGGGAGAGAACGAAGCATGTGGTGATTTTGCAGGGGGCGCCGAGGCTGGGTGTCATTCTATGTCCCCTTTGGTATTGTGTAAGAACCTCACAGAGCTTCGGTAGCTAACCACCCCCGCTCCCCCAAAGGCAGAAAAGAAAAATAAGGTCAGCTGTTCTGGAATCTTTGGTTCCCTCCTCTCGTTCCCCTCCATTGTGATGTTTGCCAAATTAGTATCTAGCAGAAACAGGCAGAGAAAACCACCTTGATTGGGCAAGTCCTTGTTGTAAGCCGTAAATTATTCCCAAATGCATGGAGTATCGTTTCTGCCCCCGCACTGTTTCTCAGAATGCTAAGCAACCATTTCTTTCCCCTCTCCCCCCCCTCCCTGTTGCTCTTCCTTAACACCCTTTTATGATGCAATTAGAGCACGGAAGAATTAAACTCCTTAACCTGAATGTGCCTTTAAGATTTTGAGGCGGCATTTCTCTCGATGGGCTCACTTGCCGAAGCGTGAGCCCGAAGGGCACCTTCCCGGACGACAGGAGGCCCGATCGGCATAAAGAATAAGACTCTAATAATTGACAAAACGTTGCTTGTGGCTGGCCTGCGAAAGCTGATGTTAAGTGTTCCAGGGCAGCATGTTTAACACGGATCAGACGTTGTTAGTTTGAATTATTTAATTTTGCCCTTTTCTGGCCCAAATAATCGTTGAGGATGAGGAATACTGACTGACTGCTGGGCCAGAAACAACATCTCAAGCTTGGCGGTTGCACTGGCTTGAAAGGGGATGTTATGCCAACATTGCAGGTCGGTCGACTGGGATAAACAATAATACTTTACATTTATATAACACATTTGAGTGTTCAAAGCACCTATCGTACTTTATCTCGTGAATCCGTACAATACTCCTGTAAGTTCCAGCCATCAGATCAGGGATTATTATACAGTTCCTGCACTGTTTCTGCTCAGACTTTCTGGGTGGCCACTCCTGTTTTGGGTTTTTTTTTTTTTTGGAACGGGGCTGCTGAGGACAGTCAAGGGAAGGGCTGTGTCTCAGTGGTAGAGCATTTACTTGGCATGCAGGGGGTCCCAGGTTCCATCTCTGGCACCTCCAGTTAAGACATCTGGCAGTTGGTGGCGTGAAAGACCTTTGCCTGAGTCCCTGGAGAGTCACTGCCAATCTGAGTAGACAATATTGACCCTGATGGATTAAGAGTCTGATTCGGAATAAGGCAGCTTTGTGTGTTCATGTAGTCATGTGTGACACAAAGAAGGTCCCAAACCTGGAGATTCCTGAGGCTCTATGGCCGCTTTGTCCGGTGAATCTCCCCAGTCAACACGCATGGCTGTCTCCAGCCTGTGTGATCAACCCACCCACTTCCAGAACTTCCCCGTGTTTTTCACTTCTTGTTTTGTTGTGATTTTAATTTTAGCCTCGCAGCAAATGTGAGAGCTTGCTGGAGAATTTAAGCATCCGGGTCAACCCCCCGCTGGAAGAAGCCACTGGCCGGCCCGATGGAAGCAGCAGCAGCTGCGGTGGCACCTTTCCACCCCCTGGACCCCTTGCCCTCACTCTCTCCCGCTCCCACGCCTCCAACCAGTGCCAGCTTCCTCTCACCTCACCTGGGGGACGGCAGAACGATAGCGGCTCCTTCCGCCAGTCGCTGCCACCTCTACCCACAGCTGGCTCCTTGCCACCTCCACCCAGGGGATGGCATGGTGGAGGAGCGCAGAGCAGCGGTGTCTCCTTGCCATGTGTTAAATTTTTTTGAATGCGGGATCATCAAACGTGCGACAACACAGGGACAGAACAAGTAAGACCGAACCATGCGTTAACGGCCTCTAAATCTTTCAATGTGCTTTTGGACATCGGCTGTTATGGTGGGGTAAATAAAGTGCTCTATTCTTGTATTTTTGTAATATGAGATTTTAGAGGGTCAATGACGTGTTTCAAACCCATTGACTGGGAAGAAAGTGGGGTATATGTAGTTTAAATGAATACATCATTATTGTCCTCGTGGAGGTGGGGGAGGAATGGCTGAGAGCCATTAGTTTCAGGGGTACCTTTGCAGGTGGGGAAAATATTTCAGCCTATGTGCAGAGGGCAAGATTCACAGCGCAATTCAAAGGCCACACACACACACACACACACACACACACACACACACACACACACACACACACAGCTCAATAGCCTGGTTAAAGCTTGTCAACTATTATTAAAGCAAAACTATCTCAAGTGGTCAATATGAAACCAAAGGAAGAATTTGAGTTGAAATGGCAGCCTTTCTATGATTATTATTCAGGTGATAAATAAGCAACTTATTCAGGTGATAAATAAGCAACAGTCCTGATCTGGGCTGGCGAGGCATGGCATGACCTGACCAAGTGACATTTATGTCACATCCGGCTCTTGTAACAATTGAGTTTGACACCCCTGTCAAATTAGATAATTATCATGTAGAAAATGTATAGTGATTTATAAACTGAAATCATGTTTAGGTCATTTGATAGAGAGGATGATTTGCGATCACTAAGGTGTTTTGGGGTTTAAGTTTAAGGATTGAATATTTGGTAATATTTCATATCCTTTTTTTAAAAAGTATTTTCTATGTCAAGGTTCAGAGGATGAAATATGTTCAACTCTACTTTTTCCCTTTTCCCTTCTTTTTCTTTTTTGTACCCCTAAAAAACCCCCCACTATTATTAGAACAGTGAATTTTACTAGAAAAAAAAGATATTTTAATCATCAGCAGGTATGACACTAGTGCTAAGTGTTAATGGCAAAAACAAATTAGGCAATGATGTGAACTTCTGCAAATGTGTTAATGAATGTATGATGTAATGAATTTAAATGGGCAGTCCTAGGTTGAGACCTTTGCTGTGGGTGGCTGCTTCTGCGCCTGTAGTTCTATTGGATTGCTCATAGGAGAAGCTTTGCTGTATCGCTAGGGTGGTCCTGGGCTGTTGCAGGGTGAGAATAGATGAAGCCCTCATTTGTAATCAATGTATAAATGATAATATGATGATTTCTTTTAAGGCTCTGCTGTCCTCGGCTCCAAGAAAATTTTGACTGTGTCCAATAACAGGCAAGGATTTTATAGCCGTTCTGCAGTTCTTGGCTCCAAGAAATCTTTGACTGTGTTCAAATGACAGGCAGGGATTTTACAGTTGTTCTGCTGTCCTTGGCTTCGAGAAATCTTTGTGTTCAAATAACAGGCAAGGATTTTACAGTCGTTGGCCTGTTTTATGCGTTGTCTTCATTTCTAGTCTGTTTTTCTTTTTGAGACTCAAGGTGGAGTACATAATTAGAAGACAACAATAACAGAAAAATAAGAATGCAAACAAAAATGAACTATGAAACTAGAATGAAATGCAGTATGGCAGCATTATACGTACAATAAACAATGCAAGAATAAAATAAAATCAGCTAGAATTTTCACAGGCATTAAATGTAGAAGCCTGTTCACTTTATACAAAATCCCTCCTGAACAATTGTGTATTACTACAAGTGACCTGGATAGCCCAGGCTAGTTTGATCTCGTCAGATTTTGGAAGCTGAGCAGGGTTGGCCCTGCTTAGTCTTTGGATGGGGGACCACCAAGGAAGTCCAGGGTTGCTGTGCAGAACGTCTCTTGCCTTGAAAACCCTGTAAGGAGTCACCATAACTCAGCTGCAGTTTGATGGCACTATACACAGACACCATGGGCCTATCCTACTTTATGGTTTGGGGCCTGCGTTCTCCCAGATGTAGCTTTCTCACTCCTTAAAATTTAGCACAGAAAACCTCAGAGTGGTGGCCACTACAGAGCAAGTATTTTCAGCGGTGGCCCCCAAACCATGGAATATTCTGCATGGTGAGTTGCACTGGGGTGGATCCTACCAGCGTGGTGTAGTGGTTAAGAGTGGTGGTTTGGAGTGGTGGACTCTGCTCTGGTTTGTGGGTTTGATTCCCCACTTCTACGCACGAAGCCAGCTGGGTGACCTTGGGAAAGTTACAGTTCTATTAAAAGCTCTCTCACAGGGTGTTTGTTGTGGGGAGGGGAAGGGAATTGTAAGCCAGTTTGAGTCTCCCTTAAGTGGTAGAGAAAGTTGGCATACAATTCTTCCTCTTCCTCTTCTTCTTCCATTCCCCCAAGCAAAGTTTGAAGCCTTCCTCCAGCTTGAGGAGTCTTCCTCCAGTGGCTCTTCCGTTGGATGAAGAACAACTTCAGTAGGAGGAAGTCTCCTTAGGCTGAAGGAAGGCTCCTTGGAGGATGGATGGTTGTGTCCACTCCAGCAAATCCAAGAATATGGCTGTTTTTTCAAGTCAGATGTGAAGAATCTTTGTTTTAAACAAGTTTTATGTAATCAGTGTACCTTGCTGTTGATCAAGTTCTTACTGATACCTGTGAGGTCTGATTAGTGTGTCCTCTGATGAACTTCTGATGCTTTAATAGTCTTAGATTACGGTAACTCGCTCTACATAGGGCTGCCCTTGAGGCTGACTTGAAAGCTTCAGCTGGTACAAAATGTGGCGAGGCTTCTTACCGGGTCCTCTAAAGGCCTCATGGGCTCATATTACGCCAGTGCTTAAACAACTACACTGGCTCCAGCTGGAATATCAAATCAGATTTAAGGTGCTGGTTATTACCTTTAAAGCCTTACACGGTCTGGGACCTTTGTAGCTGCGGGACCGCCTCCCCTGGTATGTTCCCGAGAGGACTCTTTGCTCAGCTAATAGCAATCTTTTGATGGTCCCCGGCTTGAGGAGTGTCTGGCTGGCCTCGACCAGGGCCAGGGCTTTTTCTGCCCTGACCCCTGCCTGGTGGAATAGCCTCTCTAGTGAGACCAGGGCCCTGCGGGACCTTAAAGAGTTCCGCAGGGCCTGTAAACAGAGCTATTCCGCCAGGCTTATGGTTGAGGCCAGCTACGGTTCCCCATATATAAATGCTGGCCTCCCTAACCTCCCTGCTGTGGTAATATCTTTTTATTCAGTCTGTATTTATGCCGTCTGCTCGCCTAGCTGAAGTTTGTGTTTTGTGTTAAACTCTAGAGGTGCCTTAGGTAAATTAGGATAATATTTATATGATTTTATAGGGCTGTTTTGAAATGTTTTAATGCTTTTACTGATTTAATGGGACATTTATATTTTGTAAGCCACTCTGAGCCTGGTTTTGGCCAGGGAGAGTGGGGTAATAAGTGGAAATAATAAATAAATAAAAACTATTAACGTTGAAAGGCAGCCTTTATTTTTTAAAATCTCTTTTATTTATTTTAATTAATTGTTTTGAAAACAATAACATTGATCTACCTTTCAGGTATGTTGAACAGATCATGTGCAAAGCACTTTGAACACTGTGAGTGCTATACCAGTGCTAAGAGAAATGATGTTATAGCACAAGACCCACAAACTCTTGTCTTCTAGTCTTTTGCAGTGCAATCTAAAGCATAGTTACATCCTCCTAAGCCCATTGACCTCAGCAGATGTATAAGGGTGTTACTCTACTTATACATTCACCGAGGTTAAGGGTGGAACTCTACTTAGGAACTCTATTTGCATTGCAAGAAACCTATTGTATGTTGCCATGTTGGTTGTATACAGGTAGAGATATGAACAGTTAAATTGATAATTTAGCTCAAGAGATCTGTCAACTACAAAAAGATGCATCCACCTTTACCAATAGAGGCTAGTTGGATACTTGACCAAGATGGCTGACATGAAGCAGTATTGTTAAGAGGTCCTTTCACAGTCCCCCCCCCTTTTCCTTTATTTTACCTCATAATGAGCTGCTGGAGCCTATCTGGGACTATTTCAAAGTTATTTTGAAACTCTCCAGCCAAGTTTAGGATCTTTGCCTTATGTAGGGTTGCCAACCTCCAGGTGGTGGCTGGAGATCTCCCTCTGTTATAACTGATCTCCAGCCGATATAAATCAGTTCCCCTGGAAAAAATGGCTGCTTTGGCAACTGGACTCTATGGCATTGAAGTCCCTCTCCTCATCAAACCCCACCCTCCTCAGACTCCACCCCTAAAATCTCCAGGTATTTCCCAAGCCAGAGCTGGCAACCCTAGCCTTATGGTAAGAGCCTGTGTTTAGCCACTCCTTTACATTCTCACCTCATATGAAGATAATTCACAGTGGGTAGCCGTGTTAGTCTGTCTGCAGTAGTCCAGTAGCACCTTAAAGACTAACAAAAATATTTTCTGGCAGGGTATACCATGCCAGAAAATATTTTTGTTAGTCTTTAAGGTGCTACTGGACTCTTGCTCTTTTCTACTACATTCTCACCTCAGCCATCCAAATTGGTTCTGGCAGGATCTTGAGAGCATACAGGCCACTTGGGACTGGCTATGCGCTACACATAAATGCAGGTAATGAAGCCTCAACAGGATTTTAATACTCTTGGGGGAAATGGTGATTTTGTGCCCTGGGAGTGGAACGCATTTGAATTTTTAGCTCTTTCACTGCCAGCCAGGGTTTCTGATCATAATTAATTTTCTTCCCCTGCACAAAACGGGCTTTTAAATGTACATTGCAAAGGAGTAGTTGTGTTAGTCTGTCATAGCAAAATATAACTAAGGTCCAGCAGCACCTTAAAGACTAACAAGGGTTTATTTCAATATGAGCTGTGGTAAGTCACGGCTCACTTCCTCAGACAGCATGCATCTGAGGAAGTGAGCTGAGATTCATGGAAATAAATGTTGTTAGTTTTTAAGGTGATGCTGAACTTTGCATTTCTTTTCCAAACCTACAATCTCCCAAGAAAACAGGCGCTTGGAGTCTGGCAGGGTGAAGAGTTTCTGGGGGAAGGCTGATGAACAATGAAAACAAGTCCAACAGGGAAAGGGTTCATGTAAGCCAGCGTGGTGTAGCAGTTGAGCAGTGGTTTGGAGTGGTGGATTCTAATCTGGAGAACCGGGTTTGATTCTCCATCCCTCCACATGAGTGGCGGAGGCTAATCTGGAGAACTGGATTTGTTTCCCCACTCCTACACATGAAGCCATCTGGGTGACCTTGGGCTAGTCACAGCTCTCTCAGCCCCACCTACCTCACAGGGTGTCTGTTGTGGGGAGGGGAAGGGAAGGTGATTGTAAGCAGGTTTGATTCTCCCTTAATGGGAAGAGAAAGTCGGCATATAAAAACCAACTCCTCCTCCTCCTCCTCTTCTTCTTCCTCTTCTTCCTCCTCCTCCTCCTCCTCCTCTGTATTTTATTTTAAAAACCAGACCCTTATTGGGACAAATGCATATAGCATCAATTTTGTTTCTCAGTTGTGGCCCATGACACATTTTCCCCCGTTTATGCTTTGATCCAGGTGGAAACTGAAAGGGGTGGGGAGCAAAATATCTTTTGCTAAGTAATTGTGTTCATTGCTTTAATCCAAGAAACACAACTATTTAAGTTTCAGAGAGGCTGCATTTACAGAGGGGCTGTGGCTCAGTGGTAGAGCATCTGCTTGGCATGCAGAAGGTCCCAGGTTCAGTCCCCGCATCTCCAGTTAAAGGGACTAGGCAAGTAGGTGATGTGAAAAACCTCTGCCTGAGACCCTGGAGAGACGCTGCTGGTCTGAGTAGACAATACTGACTTTGATGGACCAGTGGTCTGATTCAGTATAAGGCAGCTTCATGTGTTCATATGTTCTTGGTACTTTTAAAACAGCCCCCACCCTAGTATTAGTTCATTGTGCAGTGGAATTTCTGTGAGACAAAGCTATCACAATCTCTCTCTCACACACATATGCACAACCCCCTCTATTTTCAGTAGGCACTAAAATTAGAGTAAATATTATGGATTATTAGTCATGCTAAAAAAATGGTTTGCTATATTCAGTGCACAACAATGAATAAAAATAATTAATGATCTTGGATTCTCAGAATATCTAGTGATTTAATATGATCATTGATCATCATGTCGGAAATAAAAAATGCAGGACTGATTTTCTTCCGTAGTTGTCCTTGGGTTCACTAATGTCACTAGAGGCCTTATCTTCGGGACTCACCCAGGGACATTTTCTGTACAGAATCGTAGCAATTCACGTTATTCAGTTGGCATATTTATCTGTATCCTGGATTTGTTTACTAGCTTAATGTTTCTGGATGTGGCATCATGACTGTGAAGACTTCCATGCAAAAGTACAGGCTCCACTAGTGACCTAACTTTAGGAAGATTTCAGGAACTAGTTAGAAATCTGAAACTGGGCAGTATGCTTAGTATAGAGTTTCAGACCCATGGACAGGGATCTATGAAGGGCGTGGAAACCTTGGTAACAAGGGCCCCTTTGAAATTATAAGTGGGGACCCTCTAAGGACTTGCAGGGGTCACTTTATTTCCCACTGTACACTATTTACTTTTTATTTCCTCCTGGAATCCCCCATGCCCTCTCACCTTTTCCTGCTTCCTTCTCTCCTTCCCACTCACCTTTCTTTTATATCAGCCCTGCAGTCCTCAGCTTGGTTTATTCATTCATTTATACCCTTCTTTTCTCCCCAGTGCGGACCCCAAGTGGCTTACACCGTTCTCCTCTCCTCCATTTTATGCTCACAACAACCCTGTGAGGTAGGGTAGGCTGAGAGTGTATGACTGTCCTAAGGTCACATGGCAAGCTTCCGTAGCAGAGTGGGGATTCAAAGCTGGGTCTCCTAGACCCTATTATGACACTCGAACCACTACGCTGTATTGGCTTTCGGCTTTCCCTCCTTTCCCCTGGCAGCGTCTCCCTGAGAAAAGTCTGGCCAATTTGCAAAAGTGGTGTGGTAGTCACTGCAGAACCAGTCCAAGACATACAAGTTGCAACTGGGCCCAGGCAAGCTGTATGGCATCAAGCCAACTGTAGCTACTGCCACACTGGGTGAGTCTCACAAATTGCAAGGTAGCAACTGATTGCTGCTAGATCTGGTTCCAATAGGTCCTCCTTCCAGGGCAGGATGGAAGGGGAGCACAGGTGGACTGGGAAGCCAATGCAGTCCTGGTAAGGGCCCTCTGTCCTGCCTTTTACTGTCAAAAACCAAAGTTTGAAGGTTGGCAATATTTTTGTGGTTGCCTAGCAATCCCCACAATGGCCGCAGATATCTCTGAGGAGAGCATTCATTTCTTAAAGGTACAGGCTCTGCTTCTATTATTTGGGGGGAGGGTTAACCCTTCCCTAATGTATTTTTTACATTTCAGTTTTTTTCCTGCAAACCTGGGGCTTTTCTTAGGTTCGCAGAAAGATCTTTTCATGGCTCCTCTCTCTGGATTTAACTGTCCACAAGGCCACGATGAGAATCAGATTTACTGAAACTATCAGTATGTCAGCTGCTTCCTTTTGGATTCTTTCCATGGCACTGCTGTAACATTTAAAGGGGAAAGTCCATGTGAATCCATACCATCTAATTGATTGTTCTGATTCTGGCCATGTAGTGATAAGGTGGTAAGATGCAATTGGCCTTGTTCACGTGGTGGTGAACCTTTTAAACATCACAATAGCACACTGGAATGAACCCATATAAAAACCAGATCCCACCCCACCCCATATAAAAGGCACTGTGTAACTGAAGAGAATATTCACAACTATTCAACATTCGTCGAAATTTCCAGTTTCACTCTTGAGTGTGAACTTCTGAATTCAAAATTTGAATCCATATTATAGATGTGACTTTTAACCTCAGAACTTGAAACATGACTGCTTTAGAGATGTTGTCCACTTTTGATTCGTTTTCACAAGCAACAGAAATGAAACCTGCTATTCAAGGAGCTGTCAAACACTACATACCATTGCATGTCAGATGTTGAGTATGAAACACCATAGCACGTCAGCTATTAAATTGTGTCAGTTAAATATCATCAGCTGTCAAATATCAACTGTCATTTAACAATGTGGAAGTGAAATATCATCGGATGTCAAATGCAGATATCAAATAGTCTGTGAATGTTTGGCAAACAGCCCAAAGACATTTTTGATCAAGATTCAATGAAGACAATTTCGAGGCTTTAGTAGCCAATTAATTTGGACCCCACACCAAAGCAACTCTTTGATTTCTGTGTTTTAACAGCCACTGCCTGTATTGTTTTTCAAAATTTCCATTGCAAATGTGAGTCTGCAGAACTAGGTGATGGATGCGCACTGCCTATTTATAAGTCTGAGGACAATAGCGTTCCATTATCTGGAAATCCTGGTTGTCTGAGTTCATTGTGTTCGTGCCAAGTCAGGATAACCCTATGAAAAGAGTGGTCCTGTTTATCCAATTATCTGAATCAATTGGTCATGTGAGTAAATAGGGTCGCAGCGCCTTGCACAATGGCCTCAGCTGATATGGCAAGCGAGAACAAGAAGCACAGCCTGGTGCGGAGAGAATAATCATATTTATGCCACGTACAATTGCATCGCCGCCTGGGAATCATTCTCTTCTGGAAAAGGGATACGGGCTTACAGTGGCATTAATGCTGTGACAAATGCCAGACAGAAGGGACGAGGAGTGACTGCCCAAGGAACGATCCCCCAGTGAAAGGCAAGCTGAGCGGTGGAACATGGGCAGGATGGTGCTGCTGCAGTCATCTTGTTTGTGGCTTCCTAGAGCAGGGGTGGAGAACCTTTTTTCTGTCAAGGGCCATTTGCATATTTATAACATCGTTTGGGGGCCATACCGGGCGTAGATCTCCTGGTGGGGTGGGGAGAAGCTAGGGTTGCCAGGTCCTCTTCACCACTGGTGGGAGGTTTTGGGGGTGGAGCCTGAGGAGGGTGGGGTTTGGGGAGGAAGACTGCATAGCCATAGAGCCCAATGGCCGAAGCGGCCATTTTCTCCAGGGGAACTGATCTCTATTGGCTGGAGATCAGTTGTAATAGCAGGAGATCTCCAGCCACCACCTGGAGGTTGGCAACCCTAAGGGAAGCTATGCAGAGAAGGCTTGGAGGGTGCCTCTGCTCCCCCCTCCTCCCAGGTGGGAGGGCAGCCAGTGGTGGGCCCAGGCAACCGAGGTTCCAGGGGGGCGCAGCTTGCAGCCTGCAGTTGATCTGCAGGGAAGGAAAGAAGGAAGGAAAGAAAGGAAAGAAGGAAGGAAGGAAGGGGGAGAAAGAAAGACAGAAAAAGAGGAGAGAAAGAATAGGAGAGAGAGTGACAGAAAAAGGAAGAAAAGAGAGAAAAGTATTCTCTCTCTCTCTCTCTCTCTCTCTCTCTCTCTCTCTCACACACACACACACACACACACACACACACACACACACACACACACACACACACACACACACACATATACACAGTGGGCTACATGCGACCGGGCTTCAGCCTTCCCACCTCCCCACCCCAGTCCACAAACGTCCTCCACCTGATTGGCTCTCATGCGCATGCTGCGCCCCAGGAGCGGCTGGCTTTTTCCTCTTCTTCTCCCCTCCCTCAGCGGCGAGAGAGGTTTAAACTGCTGTGCCGCGGGGTGCAGGAACGCTTCACCTTCCCAGCTTGGGGGAAGCATCTTTCTCCCTCCCCCCCTCACTCATTAACAGTTGACAGTCGGCAAGAGGGGGGTTTAAAGGGGCCGCAGCGTTCCTGTGCGCTGCGGCTTCAGGGAGGGCCGTGCTGCGCTGTGTTTCCCTGGCAGGGCTCTGGAGCTCCTGGGGGCCACTGAAAATGGCCTTGGGGGCCGTAAATGGCCCGGGGGCCGGATGTTCCCCATCCCTGTCCTAGAGGCCCCTGGTTGGCCACTGTGTGAGCAGACTGCTGGACTTGATGGGCCTTGGTCTGATCCAGCAGGGCCTTTCTTATGCTCTTATGTTCTTATGAGTGGAAAGCGCCTGGCGAAGGGATTGCGAGGAGTTGTAGCCAAAGAGGTCACAGCTTGGTGTGGGGGACTGGTAACTGTGCAACAAATGTCATTGCCTAGAAATGGTCTTCTAAATGCAGGCAACATCAGGGCTTTTTTGTGTTATCAACATGATACTTTGAAAGCTAATAGGATGTTATGGGTTTACTAGACAAGCTGGATTGTGTCCAGAGGAGGGCAACAAAGACGGTGATGAGTCTGGAGACCAAGTCCTATGAGGAAAGGTTGAAGGTGCTGGTATGTTTTGCCTGAAGAGGAGGTTGAAGGAGAAGGTATGTTTAGCCTGAAGAGGAGAAGACTGAGAGGGGATATGATAACCACCTTCAAGTACTTGAAGGGCTGTCATATGGAGGAGGGTGCCGAGTTGTTTTCTGTTGCCCCAGAAAGTCGGACCAGAACCAACGGGTTGAAATTAAACCAAAAGAGTTTCTGTCTAGACATTAGGAAGAATTTTCTAACAGAGCGGCTCCTCAGTGGAACAGGCTTCCTCGGGAGGTGGTAAGTGCTCCTTCCCTGGAGGTTTTTAAGCAGAGGCTAGATGGCCATCTGTCAGCAATGCCGATTCTGTGACCTTAGGCAGATGATGAGAGGGAGGGCATCCCGGCCATCCTCTGGGCATGGAGTACTGGTCACTGTGTGTGTGTGTGTGTGTGTGTGTGTGTGTGTGTGTGGAGGTAGTTGTGAATTTCCTGCATTGTGCAGGGGGTTGGACTAGATGACCCTGGTGGTACCTTCCAATTCTATGATTCTAGCGTGACGTTTGGGAACAGTGGATTAAGTCACATGGGGAGGAGTCCTATCCTGAATTATATTGTACATACTTCTGCCCCTTCTGTTATATTCTTTCTCAGGTTATATTTTTGATTTTAGTAGGAAGGCGGTATGCGACTGCTTTATACTGATTCAGACACTGGTCCATCAAAGTCAGTATTGTGTACTCAGACTGGCAGCAGCTCTCCAGGGTCTCAAAAGAGATCTTCCACATCACCTACTACCTGATCCTTTCAACTGGAGATGCCAGGGATTGAACCTGGGACCTTCTGCGTGGCAAGCAGATGCTCTACCACTGAGCTTTCCCCTCAGTTTTTAATATTTGACAGCATTTGTTGTGATTACTTATAAAAAAAACCTGATTACTTGAAAAAAACCCATTGGCTACTTAATTAAGTAAGTAAGCCATTGTGATCCCATTCTTGAGCATATCATGAGGTCTAGAGGCTTACTTAAAAAACAAAAGAGGGGGGCAAAATTCTGAAAGATAGATGAGCTTCATCAAATTCCAAGGGAAATAGCATGTGGCTGTAGTTTTACTTAGCCGAAGGCGAACCATGTCAGTGAACAGGAAGTAATCTTCTGGTGGAAAGGAAGAACTCTGTGAGACTTGCATTTTGTTTCCTCTCAGCTATGTTCTTAGGGAAGCTAGGTGGTCTCAGAGTCTACACATAATGTGTCATTGCATGTGCTGTGTCCATGTTAAGAAGGGCACTGCCATGGATGAGAAGTTGTTTAAGGTTTGGAGGCCGTCTGTGGGCAAGAAAAGGTTTGCCCCCCAATGCCTGTGAGAGTGGAGTATCATTGTCCAGTTGTAGGTTTATTAATGATGTGTTGAACCAGTTTGAGCCTAGAGCTGTATGCGACCACCAGTGGTGTTCCGTTGTTTTGTTCAGGCCTATCTTTTAGGAGTGTTAAGCTGCAGTACTGCAGTCAAAAGCTCTGCTCACGACCTGAGTTCGATCCCAACGGAAGTTGGTTTCAGGTAGCCGGCTCAAGGTTGACTCAGCCTTCCATCCTTCCGAGGTCGGTGAAATGAGTACCCAGCTTGCTGGGGGTAAGGGGAAGATGACTGGGGAAGGCACTGGCAAACCACCCCGCAAACAAAGTCTGCCTTGGAAATGTTGGGATGTGGCGTCACCCCATGGGTCAGGAATGACCCGGTGCTTGCACAGGGGACCTTTACCTTTTTTAAAAAATCTATTAGGAGGTTGTCCCTTGGTATCGTTCTGGCTTTGCTGATCTGTTTCCTTACAGATATTGTAACTGCAAGAATATGTGTTGTAGATCCTGCAGGTGAGACACTATCTGAGGGATCGGAACAGATGTGGCTGCAGCGTAGAGCTTGGCTGTAAATGATGGATCTTTTGGTGTGTTTAGGATTAGGGCTGTTGAAAATTTTTTTTGGTATAGTTCAGCTTCGGCAAAATTTGGCCCGTTTTTATTCGGGCCGTGCCGAAGTCCGAACTCCCCCGCTTTGGATCCCTGGAAATTCGGGGGGATCCAGAGTTTGGGGAAAAATTCGGTCCCCCATGCGCCTTCAGGGGGATTCCCTGAAGGCGCGTGGGGGGCCCTTTAAACAAGTCCCTCTGCGATGTCTGCGCAGGCAGCGCAGAGGGTTTCCAGACCCCCTGTCAGCCCTGCCGGAAGTCCCGGCAGGGCTGGGGGGGAGCTTTAAATAGATATGTGCCTCCTGGCCGGGAGGCGCAGATCTATTTAAAGGGCCCGCCCCGCGCCTCCAGGAAAGTGCCCTGGAGGCGCACAGGGGGACTTCAGCAGACAGCTCAGAGGGTTTCCAGACCCCTTGCCAGCCCTGCTGGGAGGGGCAGATCTATTTAAAGCCCCCCCCCCAGCCATGCCGGGACTCCCAGCAGGGCTGGTGGGGGGCTGGCAAGACCCTCTGCGCTGTCTGCGCAGACAGCGCAGAGGGTCTTGCCAGCCCCCCGCCAGCCCTGCTGGGAGTCCCGGCAGGGCTGGGGGGGGGCTTTAAATAGATATGTGCCTCCTGGCCGGGAGGCGCAGATCTATTTAAAGGGCCCGCCCCGCGCCTCCAGGGAAGTGCCCTGGAGGCGCACAGGGGGACTTCAGCAGACAGCTCAGAGGGTTTCCAGACCCCTTGCCAGCCCTGCCGGGAGGGGCAGATCTATTTAAAGCCCCCCCCAGCCATGCCGGGACTCCCAGCAGGGCTGGCGGGGGGCTGGCAAAACCCTCTGCGCTGTCTGCGCAGACAGCGCAGAGGGTTTCCAGACCCCCCGCCAGCCCTGATGGCAAGACCCTCTGTCTGCGCAGGCAGCGCAGAGGCTTTCCAGACCCCCGGCAGGACTGGGGGGGGCTTTAAATAGATGTGTGCCTCCCGGCCGGGAGGCGCAGATCAGTTTAAAGGGCCCTCCGCGCGCTCCCTGGAGGGGAAGCTCCCTGGAGGCGCGCGGGGGGGGGGGGGGACACCAGATATGCGCCTTCCAGCTGGAAGGCGCAGATCTGTTTAAAGGGGCCGAATTCGCCGAATTTATTCCCCCCTTTTTGAGTTTCCCGGTTTCCCCCCCTTTTTGAGTTTGGTTCGTCTGAACCGAAAAACCGCCAAATTGTGGGAAATTCGGCTGTTTTTTGGTTCGGACCGAACCGAATGAACAGCCCTATTTAGGATGGTAACTAGAGGCATGTAGATATGTTTGGCGATGAGTAGGTTTCTAGTGTAAGGTGGTTTTTATGCTTCCATTATTAGGGTTGCCAGGTCCCCCCTCTCGATTGGTGGGAGGTTTAGGCGGCGAGGCCATGTGTGCGTGTGACTGCGTGTGCACGATGATGTCACTTCTGGGTTTACTTCCGGAAGTGCTGCATTGCCGCGGCCACTTTAGTACCCCCAAATTCTGGGGGTTTGTGTGCTAAAGCAGCCATGGCGACGTGATGCTTCCAGGGATAAACCCAGACGTGATGTCATCACAGCCGCACGCGCACATGATTGCTGCTCAAGAGCAGTTGGGTGGATTGGTGGGCAATTTGTCACCGAAACCACCCATCTGGCAACCGTATCCATTATGTATCTGTACAGCAGTGTCTAGGAAGTGTATTTCTTGTGTGTGTGGGCTGGTTCATGGTCAGCTTGATTGTGGGATGAAACTGAGTAGAGGCTCCTCTGTCCATTGGAAATACTGCTCAGGTATTGCATGGTATGATTGGAGAGAGTGGACGGGTAGAAGCTTTTCTCCCTCTCTCATAATACTAGAATGCGGGGTCATCTGCTGAAGCTGGAGGGTGAGAGATTAAAATCTGATAAAAGGAAGTATTTCTCCACACAACGCATAGTTAAATTGTGGAACTCCCTGCCCCGGGATGTGATGATGGCTGCCAACTTGGAAGGCTTTAAGAGGGGAGTGGACATGTTCATGGAGGAGAGGGCTATTCATGGCTACTAGTAAGAATGGATATTAGTCATGACGCATACCTATTCTCTCCAGGATCAGAGGAGCTTACCTGTTAATATTAGGTGCTGTGGAAGGCAGGCAGGTTAATGCTGCTGCAGTCATCTTCCTTGTGGGCTTCCTAGAGGCACCTGGTTGGCCACTGTGTGAACTGACTGCTGGACTTGGGTCTTGGTCTGATCCAGCATGGCTTTTCTTATATTCTGATGTTCTTTTCTATTTTAGACATGTCCCTAGACTTTCCCCAATCGCAAACCTGTCTTAAGGCATAGAGTTGGGCCTTTCTCTGGATATTGAATTCTGCACCAGACATTACCGTAGTTACTTGGGTGACACATTTGTGAAATGAAGGACTGTACACAACCTTTGTTTATGTCCAGCCTGAAGTACATTTAGCTAGAATGATAGTTATGGTAAGCAACTATTGGCGTTGATGTCCAGTCTTCATTGATGGAGCTGTACTTTAATCTTTATCAGGAGATAAAAAAAAGTAATCTTGCAGTTGTAAATGTAGCTGAAATATACTTCTTTAGACAAGCTGGGTTGAAGAGCCTGAAAAGCTGTTTCTGTATAAGGCTTTCATAACCTGTTCACACATTGCAGTTTTAGATGTGGACCCATGATTATTTCAAGCTTACACCTTAAAAGAGGCTATGACAAGCATATGTGTGAAATGTGTGTCTTGTATAGGTACATTCATCGGAGAGTCGCCAACGATTTCTTGGCTTAATCTAGGGTTGCCAACCTCCTGGTGCTAGCTGGAGGTCTCCTGCTATTACAACTGATCTCCAGCCAATAGATCAGTTCACCAGCAGAAAATGGCCACTTTGGCAATTGGACTCTATGGTATTGAAGTCCATCCCCTCCCCAAACCCTGCCCTCCTCTGGCTCCGCCCCAAAAACCTCCCACCAGTGGTGAAGAGGGACCTGGCAACCCTACTTCCTCTGTATTCCAACCCCAATTTTTCTTGGTGGTCTCTCATCCAAGTGCTGACCCTGCTTAACTTCCAAGCCCTGATGAGCTGCAGCCAAACTGCACTATTTATTGGAGGAAGGGCAGGATAAAAAACAAACTAAATAAATAAATTACAGTTCCTTGCTGGGTGGCCTGTGGAAGCAAACCTGGGTTTGTTGTGATGTGTGAAACTACCGTGTATTGTTGGGTGTCATGCTTGACTGTTGTGAGAATTGAATCCTTGCTGTGCATCTTCTCCAATTTTCCCCATCCCCATGTTATAAGGTCTAATTGTTTATGCAGCAGAGAGAACATATTTATACATAGCTGAAATGTAGCAGCTATAAGAATTGGGCCATGCTCTATGTTAGGAATGAGTTTTTGCTCCTGTTCTGATTTTGCCATACACATTTGAACCTGGGCATCTAGCTCTGGTGTGAGGACGTCACCTGGACAGGTTTGCTTGACTTCTCTCTGGTGTCTAAGAAACCAAATCCATCTTGGGCATCCACATAACATAAAAACTCATTTGTGCCTGGCTGGAAAAGGCTTCTGATAATGGGTGTCTTTCATTGAATGAGACAGAGGGAGAGAGAAAACAACCTTTTTGTCCATCTGTTTCCCCCCTTCTTCTGCCTCTTGTTTACTTTGCTCTCTGTGCTTCATTATTTTTCTCTGGGATTTGCCTTCTATTTTCTCTGCCTCTCTCTCTCTTTGTCGTGGTGGTTTTCTTTTCTTCTTGGCATTCTCCCTTCCCCTTGCCTTCAGTGATTGTTTATTTCTTGCTCTTTATCGCAGATAAGAAACCTTCTTTATTTTTTCCCTTCAGGGGAAAAACCCATTAGAGAAAGCAGAAATAAATATTCCTCTCAATGCAACAGATGGGAGGAAAAAAATGATTTGATTTGTTATAATATTATCCTGTTATCTGTACTTAGGCCCTGGCTGAAGAAAGATTGGAAGAGTGTATACAGGAAAGGGGAGAAAGGATGATGGATTGGTTTGTAGGCTATAGTCTATCGCACAGCATCTAGCACAGTATTGGATGCTCACTAAGAGGTGGGCATGTGTACTGGCATGCAGGGGTAGAGATGGATCCCTGCATAAAATCAGTGGTATGGCTGTTGGCCAGGGACCTTGAACATCAGAAGAAGAAGAGTTGGTTTTTATATGCCGACTTTCTCTACCACTTAAGGGAGACTCAAACCGGCTTACAATCACCTTCCCCTCCCCACCGCAGACACCCTGTGAGGTAGGTGGGGCTGAGAGAGCTCAAATAGAGCTGTAACTTGTCTAAGGTCACCCAGCTGGCTTCGTGTGCAGGAGTGGGGAAACAAACCCAGTCCACCAGATTAGCGTCTGCTGCTCATGTGGAGGAGTGGGGAATCAAACCCGGTTCTCCAGATCAGAGTCCACGGCTCCAAACCACCGCTCTTAACTACAACACCACGCTGGCTCCCCCCCTCCAATATAAAAGGTGATCCTGTTGTCTGTGCAGACTATAACTGTTCTAATCGGAGAACAATTTTGAAATCTCCACCATGGGTAGGGTTGCCAGCTCCCTCTTTGCCACTGGCGGGAAGTTTTTGGGCCAGAGTCTGAGGAGGGCAGGGTTTTGGGAGGGGAGGGACTTTGATGCCATAGAGTCCAGTTGCCAAAGCGGCCATTTTCTCTAGGTGAACTGATCTCTGTTGGCTGGAGATCAGTTGTAATAACAGGAGATCTCCAGCTAGTATCTGGAGGTTGGCAACCTAACCATGAGCCAGCTTGCCACTTGAAGCTCAGAATCTTCAAATGTGAGACAGATCAGAGGTGGGGGTTTGGCCTACAGGCTGCTGACGTCATAGTAATCCTTAATTGCGCATTGGGAGAGCATTTACTGCTTTTACTAGAGGGAATGGGGCATTTTGGAGGGTGTGTGTGCCAGAGCTTTTTCAGTGCTGGCCCTGGCCGGGTGGAACTCTCTGTCTTGTGAGACTCATGCCCTGTGGGACTCATGCCACTGTGTGGCTGCAAGGCAACTAATTTGGATCCAGAAAACCTGGATGCAGCTTTTTAAAAATAAGCACATCTACCTTTGCCTTGAGAGGGAGAACTGTGAGGGGTCAGAAAGAAATTCTGGTTTCCCTCCCACCTCACTTTCTCCAGCAGAAAAGGCATTGGGGATGGCTTTTTGTTCCCTTTCTCTGGATTCATGTGTCCTTCCTAGGTAGGGTTGCCAACCGCCAGGTGGTGGCTGGAGATCTCCTGCTATTACAATTGATCTCCAACCGATAGAGACAGTTCCCCTGGAGAAAATGGCAGCTTTGGAAATTGGACTCTATGGCACTGAAGTCCCTCCCCTCCCAAACCCCACCTTCCTCAGGCTCTGCCCCCAAAACCTTATGCCAGTGGTGAAGAGGGACCTGGCAACCCTAATTACAACTGATCTCCAGCTGATAGAGACACTGGAGAAAAGGGCCGCTTTGGCCATTGGGCTCTCCCCTCTCCAAACCCCGCCCTCCTCAGGCTCCACTCCCTAGGCAATTCCCAACCCGGAGCTGGCAACCCTATTTCTAGGGCTTAGTTCAATAATCTGTTTCTGTCCTAGCCAAGCAGCCTGTTGGGAAATGGAAATAGAGCTTTTTGGAGGAATGTCCAGTGTAATTCAAGTCAAAGAGACAGCAACAATACTCTGGTTCCGAAATCTGAAGCAGCCTCCAGATGAGGCAGCGGAGATGGAGAGAGACCTTGCAGGCTGCAAAGTGTAGGTCAGACGAAAGAGTGAGCTGGGAATGGATAGCGGCCTGAAGTCAAGGCAGGAGGCAGATATGCTGAGCATGAGGACAGAGATGAAGCAAATTTAATCAAGTAGTAGATCTTCCTGGAGTATGCCCTGTGGACATCAAGAACGAAAATACAGATAACTTCCCAAGGGGGGGGGGGACTGGTTATCTTTAACCGTTCTTGAACCAGTTCATTAAAAACCACAGGGGAAAAAACGTACATCTCTTCTGTGGTGAGTTGCCACTGGTTTTTTTAATTGGGTTAGGAAGCATCCAAGGTGCTTTGAAATGGTTTCTCGGTGAACACCCAACAGGAGTTTAGCAGAGTCAATGGAGACCTTTCTGATCCCAGGACATTCCAGTGTTTAATGACTTCAAACTTTTGCTTCAGTTCCTAACAAGACCATGAGAGAGCCTGCAGGAGGGAAATGGTTGACGCAATATATTTTCGAGTTGTCCCCTGTTTCTAAAAGTAAAGGTCCCCTGTGCGAGCACCGGGTCATTCTGACCCATTGGGTGATGTCACATCCCGACGTTCCCTAGGCAGACTTTGTTTACGGGGTGGTTTGCCAGTGCCTTCCCCAGTCGCCTTCCCTTTACCCCCAGCAAGCTGGGTACTCATTTGACCGACCTCGGAAGGATGGAAGGCTGAGTCAACCGTGAGCTGGCTACCTGAAACTAACTTCCGTTGGGATCGAACTCAGGTCGTGAGCAGAGCTTTTGACTGCAGTACTGCAGCTTACCACTCTGTGCCACGGGGCCCCGGTTCCTGTGTGTGTGTGTGTGTATAAAGAGCCATCAAGTCACAGCCAACTTATGGCAACCCCTTTTGGGGGTTTTCACGGCAGGAGAGTAACAGAGGTGGTTTGCCAGTGCCTTCCTCTGCATAGCAACCCTGGACTTCCTTGGTGGTCTCCCATCCAAATACTAACCAGGGCTGCCCATGCTTAGCATCTGAGATCTCACGAGATCAGGCTAGCCTGGGCCATCCAGGTCAGGGGCCCCTGTTCGTACCCCTTCTAAAAAATCCAACCACCTTTTCCTTTTTCCCCTCTTTTTGTAATAAACTTTCTTCTTATAAATACCTTTTGGGGGGCTTCATTTCAGTAGCGTATATTTCTCTGGAGTATTTATCTTAATCTCTTCCCTACATACTAGACTGCACAAATGCTGCATAGTTTTCTATAAGATATCCTTCAGGGTTTATACCCTGTTATTCCGTTATTGATCTAGTAATGTGCCAGAAGGAAACCTTCTTAGCAGGTCAGTCTAGATGTTTTCAGGAGGTCCCTCATTGGTGGCAGCTGTTAGCAGGTTCTTTCCAGGGAAACCATGGTCTAAGGGAGTTCCCCAACAAAGAAAGGCACTCTTCCCCTGTTCCTTCTGCCATAGTTACCCTAGGAAAAGGGGAAGAAAATGATGGGGAGGAAATGCTTGCGTTTCTTAAGTAGGGTGATGGCTGGAGATCTCCCACTATTACAACTGATCTCCAGGCAATGGAGGTCAGTTCGCCTGGAGAAAATGGCTGCTTTGGAAGTTGGATTCTATGGCATTAAACCCCATTAAAGTCTCACCCCCTCTACAAACCCCACCCTCCTCAGGCTTCATCTCTAAAATCTCCAGGTATTTCCCAACCCGGAGCTGGCAACTCTGTTCTCAAGTGCCTCCTGAGGTTTTGGTCAAGGGCTGAAAAAAACTGCTTCTGTTTTATCTACAAAATGCCACTGGCCAATCTCAGGGTGTGGTGAAAAGATTGCGAAGGGGTGGCTCTGTTACCTTCTAGTAGCAAAATAAAAACTAAAGTCCAGTGGCACCCATTGGCTATCACTCAGTCCAATGTGATATGTAAGGCAACTGAGCAAATGTTTGATTGAAGCCCTTAAATAACAGCAAGATTTTCAGGGTATAAATGTTTGAGAATCAAAGCTTCCTGTGTCAGTATCTGACAAAGCGAGCTTTGACTCTTGAAAGCTTATACCCCCCAAATGTTGTTGTTTTCTAGGGTGCTACTGGACTCGAACCTAGCTGTTCTACTACAAACCAACACGGCTACTGTATAGGACAAATGTTTGTGGATGAAAGTGGGTGGGGCTGTGCTACCTGCCCAAAGCCCATCCTCTGTGAGAGAGCAACTCTGTTCTGTATGTTATGTTGATGTAGTTACATTACTAGGGTTGCCAACCTCCAGATAGTAGCTGGAGATCTTCCGCTATTCCAACTGATCTCCAGCCGATAGAGATCAGTTCCCCTGGAGAAAACAGCTGCTTTGGCAATTGGGCTCTATTGCATTGAAGTCCCTCCCCTCCCTAAACCCTGCCCTCCTCGGGCTCCGCCCCCAAAACCTCCCGCCAGTGGCGGAGGGACCTGGCAACCCTAGCAATTGGACTCTATGGCATTGAAGTCCCTCCCTTCTCCAAACCCCTCCTTCCTCAGGCTCCACCCCAAAAAACTCCAGGTATTTCCCAAACTGGAGCAGTAACTCTATATGTTACACAAAATGGAGTAAGATTTCTATGTCTGGCAATTGGACTCTATGGCATTGAAGACCCTCCCTTCCCTAAACCCTGCCCTCCTCAAGCTCCACCCCCAAAACTTCCCGCCAGTGGCAAAGAGGGGCCTGGCAACCCTAGCAATTAGACTCTATGGCATTGACGTCCTTCCCCTCCCCAAACCCCTCCTTCCTGAGGCTCCACCCCAAAAAATCTCCAGGTATTTCCCAACCTGGAGCTGGCATCCCTATATGTTACACAAAATGGGGTAAGATTTCTATATGTGGCGGGCAAGCTCATCTTGGCTGTGAAGTTGGCTCTGCCTAGGGTTGCCAACCTCCATGTAATAGCTGGAGATCTCCCGCTATTACAACTGATCTCTAGCCAATAGAGATCAGTTCACCTGGAGAAAATGGCCACTTTGGCAATTGGACTCTATGGCATTGAAGTCCCTCCCCTCCCCAAACCCCTTCCTCCTCAACTCTGCCCCAAAAACCTCCCGCCGGTGGCGAAGAGGGACCTGGCAACTCTAGCTCTGCCAGCTTTAGATGAGGAACAGTAGTACACAGTTTGTGTGCTGGGCAGCTTTGAGTAGCAGATTGCAGAGGGGGTTCTACTGTCCTGCTTCCCGTCTCCGTCTCTGCATGCCTCTTCACAAATGAGTGCCAGTCTGGAACTTTGATGTGTGTGTGTGTGACGGAGGGAGTTTGTTGAAGCAATACTGAAATGTACAGCAGATGTTACAGCTTCAATGGAAAAGGGGGGAGGGAAATTCTGGGACTTTGCGTTTGGTCTTTTTTCCCCCTTCCTGGTTAAGGCTCACACTGTTACCAGATTCTTTCCTCCAAACGCTATTTTTCTTTTCTTAAAAAAAAAGGGGGGGCATTTGGGATTTGTAACTTGTGTTCACACAGAACAAGCATTTTGCTGCAAAGATTATGAATCAACCTTCGTGTTTGTTACATAACAGATTTTTTTTTTTTAAAAAAAACAACAACCCTAGATCCTTCATTTTTAGAAAACACGATTGAGTCCATTTGGCAGGGTGGGTATTGAGAGTTCTGGAAACAAAGAGCGGTCTGGCCCTATTAATGACCGATGGTGAAGGAACGAACCTGAAGGCCAGAGCAATTAACTCAATACGCTTTTGAACCGGAGAGCCTACGGGGCAGCTAATCCCATCTTTAGATTCTCATCTCAGGCATGTCATTCAATAGCATTATTCGTTTCACACGTTGCCCGCTATCCCTCCCCTCACAATGTTTTATAAAGGCTGCATCAGTGAGAAACGGGGGGCTCGAACCATTTTTTGCCATGATTTTTATTCCTGCCTGCTTACAACTTGAGTAGTGCTGGAGGGTTGTAGATAGGGTTGCCAGGTCTCTCTTTGCCACCGGCGGGAGGTTGTCAACCTCTAGGTGGGGGCTGGAGATCTCCAGGAATTACAACTGATCTCCCGACTACATAAAATTGCCTATATATTTATTTAAAACATTTATTCCACTTGTCCTGAAGAAAATGGCTGCTTTAGTAGGAGGACTGCATGGTATTATACCCAACCAAGGTCCCTCCCCTCCCTAAATCCTACTTTCCCAGGCTCCACCCTCAAACCGTCAGGTATTTCTGAATCCGGCATTGGCAGCCCTATGGATACTGATCTGGGGGTGGGGGGTGGGACTTACTTCTGAGCAAACCTGCTTAGGACTAGGATGTGACACAGTTACCTCTCTGGAATGGCTTTTCGCCCAATGTCTCTTGGTTTTGGCATCCGAACTGGAGTGGGGATGGGGGGGGGCATCTTGATGACCTCATCCATTTCCCAGGCTTTCTGCTGCTTTGATGCACTCTTTTCTACATGCATGTGGAAAGAAAGGTGCACAGTTTTGCTGGCTCCTCACATTGGTGCTCTTTTGTTTGTCTCAGCCATTTCCCCATTCAACTAGAGGACCGGTGGGCAGAGGTGATGACAGCGCAGGGCAAACTGCCGCATCGTCGCTCCATAGATGCTGCATCATAATGTTTTATTTATCAGTTTTTTAAATCAATACCCAAGTAATAGGTTATACAATTAAATAGGGCCATATGCTGGAGAGCTATATCCATACCAGGGTTGCCAGGTCTCCTGTTGGGGTGAGAGATCTCCCACCACCAACCCTGTCTTCCTGCGGTCTCTCCTTCAGGTGGCGGGAGGAAAAAATAATGCTAACATCACACACAGTGTGACATCATTTATGATGGAACCTGGAAGTGATGTCATGTCACCCTAGGAATCATTAGAGACTCTATGGTTTTACTGGTGATTCTTCGAGAGATGTGAGGGAGGGGCTGTGGCTCAATGGCAGAGCATTTGCTTGGCATGCAGAAGGTCCCAGGTTCAATCCCCAGCATCTCCAGTTAAAGGGACTAGGCAAGGAGGTGATGTGAAAAACCTCAGCCTGAGACCCTGGAGAGCCGCTGCCGGTCTGAGTAGACAATACTGACGTTGATGGACCAAGGGTCTGATTCAGTATAAGGCAGCTTCATGTGTTCATGTGTACGTCTATTTCCCCTCAAAGTGGCTTCACATCATGTGCAATGCTAACCCCTCCCCCATGTCTCTGCCCCCCCCCATCCCCTGCGGGGTGACAGCTTTTATCTGGTAACCCAAGTCCACACCAGCATATTTTTTTCTTGGCACTGGTATACTTATTTTTTTACTTTGAACGGCTGGGGTCTTCAGTCCATAATGTCCAAAAAGAGAGGTCCTTGTGCTCACTCTTAAAGCCATGATGCTTACCCTTCTCCTTAACCCTTCCCATGTCGGGATGAGCTGTTACTGCTTACCAGAGGAGGCAAATCATTCTGCCCATGCCCGGGGCATACTTTTCTTTATTACTTTGCAGGGCATAGCTGGGGGGAAAGGGCTATGGGGTACCTAAGAAGCGATAGCTGAATACGCGACACCTAAGTTAGGAGCATGCAATCAGATATGTACACAGCGTTCTGGTCTCCATCGCTTTAGCAAGGCAAGGACGCTGCAGCATGATGGAAAGGCATGATTAAATTGATTTAGGACTGACAGTTTCATTTTCAACCTAAGATGATCATTCCTGCCCCTTTGGCCCTTCTCTTGAATACTGCATTCACGCTGTGAGGCCCGTTCTTCATTTGTCCTGGTTAACAGTGAGTGGTTATTAACCCTTGGTGGGGTCCAGGGCTCTTTTAAAAAATATTTTGGTCTCCTAATGAGGCAAACGGCAACCTCTGCAGCCTGTAACTTTTGGTGGAGCGGGAGCAACGCAGTGCTGGAAAAAGATTGCAGGAAACCCCTTTGCCTTTCAAATAAATATAGTTTCTGCCCAACGATGGGACCTTGGACATTCTCCTGGCTCTCAAGCAGTGCCTGCGGCAACCCTTGCTCAATGGATCTATGTGCATGGCTATCCGATTGACCTGCTCTGTTTGCATGGGAACCTGTACCATTCATGCACCCTCCCGGGAGCATTTGCTCTGCAGGAAATACGTGCAAGAATGATGGTAAGGCTGGGCAGTCGTAACAGCACAGAGCTGCACGTTGCCACACGGAACACCCTGCTGCGTCTCATTGAAGGCAGGAAGTGGAGCGTGGCTGATGCGTCTTATCTGGGTTTCTTGCATTTGCTGCTCTCCAGGCCAGGAGCAGTCTGCTTTGCAGCTCACAAGAGCAGGAAGTAGGGAAGGGGATTTTGATCATCCTTGTGCATACATAACACAAATGTGCTCCCCAGGCTCCATACCCAAATCTCCAGGAGTTTCTCAACCTGGATCTGTAGAGTTGCCAGCTCTGGGTTGGGAAATAACTGGAGATTTTGGGAGTGGAGCCTGAGGAGGGCAGGGTTTGGAGAGGGGAGGGACTTCAATGCCATAGGGTCCAATTACCAAAGAGGTCATTTTCTCCAGGGGAACTGATTTCTATTGCCTGGAGATCAGTTGTAATAGTGGGAGATCTCCAGCCATCACCTGGAGGTTGGCACCCCTATGGACCTGGCAACCCTCTCCCCCCCCTCCCATTTCCCTCTGGTGGCCAGGGAGCACCTGGCAACCCTAACTGGTGGATTGGCAACACTACATACAAACCTACTTAATGGCTTGTAACAGTCACTCAGTGTGAAGCTACACCGTAGAAAAAATACAGGGCTGCTGCTGAAAATGTCAGCTCTGCAACCAGTTCATTTGCCCTTTTTTGTAATGTGTAGTACAACATCTTCTAGCCTGATATTGTTGTGTGTGTGTGTGTGTGTGTTAAGTGCCATCAAGTCGCTTCCGACTCATGGCGATCCTATGAATGAAAGCCCTCCAAAATGTCCTATCTTTGACAGCCTTGCTCAGATCTTGCAAATTGAAGGCTGTGGCTTCCTTTATTGAGTCCATCCATCTCTTGTTGGGTCTTCCTCTTTTCCTGCTGCCCTCAACTTTTCCTAGCATGACTGTCTTTTCCAGTGACTCTTGTCGTCTCATGACGTGACCAAAATACGATAGCCTCAGTTTAGTCATTTTAGCTTCTAGGGTCAGTTCAGGCTCGATTTGATCTATAACCCACTGATTTATTTTTTTGGCGGTCCACGGAATCCGTAACACTCTCCTCCAACACCACATTTCAAAGGAATCTATTTTCTTCCTATCAGCTTTCTTCACTGTCCAGCTTTCACACCCATACATAGTAACTGATATTGTTACGTTGTGTGTTTTGCCCTGTTTTGATCCACTTGTCACGGGCTGATGTTGGCAGGGTCAGGGAGATCTGTGCCTAATGACTTCAAGACAGGAAGCAATTTCTAAAAATTGCAGCGGGATGAGATATCTCAAGGTGGGGGCTGCCCCTTTCAGAGGCATCTCCATGTTTCCTTTAGATGCTGCTCTGTTCCCTCTGTGTAGAGCCAGTGAGCTGGTCAGAAACGTTAAGAACGCTTAAGGAATAACCACATGAGGTCTGAAACATGAGGGGAGAAGGGCTGCTCCCTCATGCATTTCCTAAATGATGCTCCAGGCTGCTTTAAGGGATCTGGCCAGCTGTTCTCTGTCTCACCGCACAATGCATAACCTGTGACACGTGGAAGGAATTATTGGGCACCCTTCTACTCGCTGACTGTTCATTCAGTTCTACCAGCATCGTGGAAAATCTGGATTGACCTTGAACAGAAGTGACTTAAAGTGATCTCCGTCTGTTCCCTGGAGGCTTTTATGGTATGTTGCAAGTCAGGTCAAATTTATTAGTTGTTTTAGCTGAAGCCACAACAACATAAGGTATGTTGTAGAAACCTGCCAATGTTTTGGCAGATTGCTAAAGTATGCCAAAGTCTATTAAGACCGGGCATCTGTCTTCTCAGAATGTGTTGTTGCCGCAGTAGTGAAGCTGTACTGCAGGTCAGAAAGGAGAGGTACTGAAGGATGTGTGAATACATACACATTTTTTAAAAAAAGATGGATGAGTCAGAAGAGGGGGGAATGCTGATTTGATTGATTTACAGTGCAGTCCTAAAGAGAGTTACCCCAGTCTAAGCCCATTCATTTTAATGGGCTTAGACTGGCGTAACTCTACATAGGATTCCACTGTTGAGCATTTCTACCCCTTCTTTCAGCCCAGTCTCTCGAGAAATTAAACACATTGTAAAAAGATCATCAGTTAAAACACAAAGAGCAATAATTTCACAACCTGAGATAAAACACACACGCAAACTGCTATAAAAATGGGAATCAAGAAATCATATCTGTTAAAACTCAGGAGGACAAATTTGTCCTTGACCAAAAGCTGTCAAAATAGACATAAGCCAAATGTTCCACAGCTGGGGCACCACTGCCAAGAAGATTCTGTCCCCAGTTGCCCCTTGCTAACCTCTGAATATGAGGGTATCCAGAGCTGGGCCTGTAATACATAAGATTGCCTGTAATACATAAGATTCAGCTGGGCCTGTAATACATAAGATTGCCACTCCAGCCTGGGAAATTCCTGGAGATTAGGGGGCGGTGGTGCCTGTAGAGGGGATAATTTGGGGAGGGATTTCAACTAGCATCTATGGCACACTGTAAGAGTTTGCCCTCTGAAGTTGCAATTTTCTCCAGGGGAACTGATCTTTGTAGTCTGGAGATCAGTTGTAATTCTGGGAGAACTCCAGGCCCCACCTGGAGGTTGGCAACCCTACTAATACATATCTTAAAAGGCAGGCTGATATGGGAGTAGGCAGAACCGTACAAATTACAGCAAGGGCTTAGCAGGCTGACGCACCAGAAGAATTGTTAAAGGATATCTGTGTCTTTCCCTGCTTTTCAGGGCTTCGGGTATGGGACTTTCTCATCGTGTTCCAGTGCTGGCAGTCTGCCAAGCCAAGATAGGCTGGAAAAGTGCATCTGTACAACAAACCACACAAAACTTTTGTATGAGGAAACCAGGCTGTGGAATGCAAAAGGTGATGGTTTGCGCACAGAGTATGGAGCAAACTGTGCCGTCTCCTCAGACAAGTTGCAGCAGCAGATTGCGGGTCACGCTTCCCGTGTGCGTACACCCTTAATCGAAACTTGTGCAAGGGAGGAGAGGAAGCCACACTCTTCAGAAATGAAAGCTAGCAGCTATATAAAATAGCAGAAATGGGATTGGGAAGCATTAGCAGAGAGGCCTGCAGATTTGATTATTTGATTTGTTGCAGGAAAGCTGAGCATTTGGCAGAGCCGGAGCAAGGACAGGTCTTTGTTCATGCAGAACTGGGCGCGATCCAGAGCCATTCATCTTTCTCTTCTCTAAAATCCCTATGAATTATGAAAAAAAAGTGTCCCAAATGCCATAGAAGGCACTGTTTAGCTTCATATTTATGAACTCATATCGAGATCTTTGGTATGAATCTGGAAACGCGACATCTCAATTTTATCCTGCCCATCAAAATGACGAGTGTGGGATGATTACTAGGTACTGACCTGGCTGTTTTAATGCTCTGTTTATCCAGGAAAGCGACGTGGTTTTTATTCCTTCTCTGCGGCACAGGCTGTTCTCGATCTGTTCAGCTCGGTGATTTGCCGTTAATGCAAGTTAACAATACCTGCTAATGGAATTTCAAGCTAATAATACGGCCCCCACTACTAAGGATTATTCTGGTGTGCTGCCTGAATGAAATTTGGAGGCAGTCATTCGTCGCGGAACCATAATGGCAACAAAAAGCCTTGTTAGCTTTAAACTCAGATGAGAAATTAGTGAGGAGTATTATCGCAAGGATCCGAACAGTAGGATCAGAGAGGACCCCACCCCGTCCCTCTGATGATAGTAAGTAGAGCCGAAATGACTAGGGTTGACAACCTCCAGGTACTAGCTGGAGATCTCCTGCTATTACAAGTGACCTCCGGCCGATAGAGATCAGTTCACCTGGAGAAAATGGCTGCTTTGGCCATTGGACCCTATGGCATTGAAGTCCCTCCCCAAACACCGCCCTCCTCAGGCACCACCCCAAAAACCTCCCGCCGGCGGCGAAGAGGGACCTGGAAACCCTAGAAATGGCATAGAGTGTGAAGTAGAGCCAAAGATCTGCAGAGACGTGAACTTATAGATTGGGTGTCAGTGCTTGCACCGGACCTGCATGTGAACAAATGAAGCTGCTTTATACTGAATCTGACCCTTGCTTAGGGATGCCAGCCTCCAGGTGGAACCTGGGGACCCCACAGAATTACAGCTTATCTCCAGACTACAGAGTTCAGTTCCCCTGGAGAAAATGGATGCTTTGGAGGGTGGACTCTATGGCATTGCACTCCTCTGAGGTCCCTGGCCTTCCCAGGCTCCATCCCCAGATCTCCAGGAGTTTTCCTGCCTGGTTCTGGTAACCCTACCCCCCACATCCCCTGCCGGTGGCCCGGAGGGATCTGGCAACCCTACCCTTGCTCCATCTATCTTGGTGTTATCTTCTCTGACTGGCAGCAGCTGTCCAGGGTCCCCAGGAGAGAAAGATCTTTGTCCAGGAATGGACTCGGATGCCGTGATCTCTGCCACTGCAGTAGAGTCCCTCCCAGCCTTCAAAGCCACTGGCCCAGGCATGGAGGCCTTCCTGGCTTCCTCTGCCAGCCCCTACCCGAAAACCTTAGCCCCACTTACCTGCTGGGGGTGGGGTAAGAGCATTTGCCCACAGCGCCCACAGGTGAGGAGGGTACCGGCCCTGCCACCTCAGTGGAAGGGGCAGCAGCAGAATCCTCCTCAAGGCCAGCGGCCCTGCAAAAGCACTGGCTGCCAAGCAGGGAGGAGAAGCTGCCAAAGGTCTACACCTGGGAGGCCAGGTCCCAGGTGGAGGGAGCGAGGGAAGGCCAGCAGAGCTGGGGAAGACGGCTCACGAGGAGCCCTGGGAGGTCAGGCAGAGCCAGACCCAGGCTCAGACAACCATGGGTTAACAGAGGCACAGGGGGAAAGGGAAGCCACCTGGGAGATGGGGGTGGGTGGGACTGGGCTTGAAGGGGGAGCTAGGGATAAAAGGAAACAGAACGTGTTGGAAGAGTTGCAATGTCTAGCATGCAAAGGAACTGAAAAGAAGACCCAGCAGGGGGTGGGCAAGTGGTCAGCAAGTTAGGGCTGTAAGGATAGAGCCCTCGCCACCCTTTTTTCACACCTCTTGTCTGTCCTTAGACTGATATTCTTAGGGGACAATTTCCTCCTTCTTCTCGGAAGTCATTTTCCTCTCTCTCTCCCTCCTTAGCTAGATAGACAGCTAGAGGCGCTGTCTCTCAGCTTCCCTATCCTAAAATGTAGTTCCCTCAATAAAGGCAACTTTGTCTTTAACCAGTGAGACTGACCCTTCACTGCATACTAGGGTTGCCAGGTCCCTCTTTGCAACCGGCGGGAGATTTTGGGGGCGGAGCCTGAGGAGGGCGGGGTTTGGGGGAGGGACTTCGATGCCATAGAGTTCAATTGCCAAAGTGGCTATTTTTCTCCAGGTGATCTGATCGCTAGTGGCGGGAGATCAGTTGAATTAGCAGATCTCCTGCTACTACCTGGCAGTTGGCAACCCTACTGCATACGTAGCATACTCTGCCAACAGAACGAGCCATGCCAGGGGGGAGGAGAGTGGACTGAAGCCTGACCCAGAGAGCGCAAGAGGCAGAAGTCCTGGGCTGTAAGACTGGGGAAGCTTCGTCTCCAAGGTCGGCACCCATTCTGAGGCTGGCTCAAGCCAGGGATTCTAAGGCTGTCCAGGTTGGGAGGGGAGAGAAGTATCCCCAGGGTGATGCCCAAATTTACAATCTTTCTTAGCACATCATGCCTAAGATCTGTTTCAGCTGGGCTTTACCTCACATCTCCAGTGAAATGGGGAGTTGCTCTAAAGGGGAAAACAAAAGACTGTAGGACTGTCTCTTTAACGCTACCAGAGTTCCCAAGTCTCTCTCTCTCTTAAAATATTTGAACTTCATTTGAAGAAGAAGAAGGGTTGGTTTTTATATGCCGACTTTCTCTACCACTTAAGGCAGACTCAAACCAGCTTACAATCGCCTTCCCTTCCCCTCCCCACAACAGACACCCTGTGAGGTAGGTGAGGCTGAGAGAGCGTGACTGGCCCAAGGCCACCCAGCTGGCTTCGTTCGTGTGGAGGAGCGGGGAAACAAATCCAGTTCACCAGCTTCGCCTCCGCCTCTCATGTGGAGGAGTGGGGAATCAAACCCGGTTCTCCAGATCAGACTCCGTTGCTCCAAACCACCGCTCTTAGCCACTACACCTACATTTGATCAGAACATTTATCAAACCTCAGGGAAGAAGAAAAAAAAACTGAGTTAGATTTCGGTCCAAAACACAACCCAATTCTTCCTTCCGTGAAGTTTCCACAAGTATGCTGTAGCCCAGAACTCTAATGCCAGAGATGGCGGCTTGGATCCTAAGCAGTGTGAGCAGAGTTCTGCTAGAGGAAGGCATCTTCTGCGTGTCCTCTGTCCACTGCAGCCTTTTGTGCCCCTCCCAGTTGTACTGTGGGTCAGGTCAGCAGACCCCCAGGAAGTGTGCATATGTGGAGGGGATATTGTGGTGGTCTATCGTGTGTGTGTGTGTGCTGTCAAGTCACAGCTGGCTTATGGAAACCCTGTAGGGTTTTCAAGGCAAGAGACGTTTGCCATGGCCTACTTCCATGTGGGCTGAGAGAGTTGTGAGAGAACTGTGTCTGGCCCAAGGTCACCCAGCAGGCTTCATGTGGAGGAGTGGGGAATCGAACCTGGTTCTCCAGATTAGAGTCTCAGTCTGCCCCTCTTAACCACTATACCAGGGGTCGGCAAACTCATTAGTCAAAAGAGCCAAATATCAACAGTACAGCGATTGAGATTTCTTTAGAGAGCCAAATTTCTTAAACTTAAACTATATAGGTAGGTACACTGTTTATTAACTTAATAAACTTTAATTAAAGTTTTAAGTCTTAATTAAACTATAGGTACACTGAATAAAACTTGATATCATACTTAATAGTGATCTTATTTATTGATAAAAATTTAATTGTAAGTCCCTGCCATTTCCCCCTCCCCGTCCGGAGTTCTCTTCTGGAGGCCTGGTCTACCGCCATAAAAGCCTATTGGTAGACCTGGCCTCCGGCTGAGTCCCATTGGGAGGCCAGGTCTACCCACTGGCTTTCTTGGCAGTAGACCTGGCCTCCGGAGGCCCTTAGAAGCCAATTGGTAGACCTGGCCTCTGAAGGGGGACTTTTTCCTCTCCTTGGAGTCCAGGTCTACCGCCAAGAAAGCCAGTGGGTAGACATGGCCTCCCAATGGGACTCAGCCGGAGGCCAGGTCTACCAAAGGAAGCCCGCCCCACTCAACAGCTGATAGGCAGGGGGGCCAGGAACTGCCGAGCCGCCCGCCCAGCAATCACGCGGCTAGAGGGGAGGGGAGGCTTTAGCCTCCCAACCATTGAGGGCAAGGGCAAGGGGGACCCGGCCATTCTCCACGGTGGGGGGGGGAGAGACAGTGCGCCCACTCGCCCGCTCTCTCTCTCATGCTCGCTGGCTCCGCAGCCCGGCTGCTGGCGCGAGCGGGCTCAAGAGCAGGGGCTCCGAACCAAGTTCGGAGAGCCGCACTCAACGGGCCAAAGAGCCGCATGCGGCTCTGGAGCCGCAGTTTTGAGACCCCTGCACTATACTACTCTGGCTCTCAGGTCTATCAGAGGAGTGGGGAATCAGTGAAAACTGTCCTCTCCTCCACAGGTGGAAATGTCATCCCTCAATAATATTGCTTTTACACCAATGGAACAACCATTCAGGATCTAAGCCTATCTTTACAAGCTTTTCGAGTAATGTATAAATGGCTCTTTTAAATGCCAAGTTTGGACCAGGCTTTTTTTTTAATAAGGGGTCGATGCAGCAGGGAAGCTAAGAAATTGAGCTACAAATTGAGAAGGACCCAGTTTGAATTTTACCTCTGCCATGAATTCCCTAGGGAAGCTTGTCTGTCTGTCTGTTGCATTCAAACATCTGCAATAGAAGAAGAATATTCATCTACCTTACAGGGTAGTTTTTAAGATGATGGATGTCAAAAGGGCTTTGAACACGGGGAAGGGCCGTGTAGATGCTCAGCATTATTGCCAGCAAAGCCTGGAGAAAGGAAGGTCTGCAGTTCTCTTGGCTTCCGTCGCAGCCCACTGCAAATGCCTGCTGCCTTTGGGCCGTTCGTGGTACCCGCCCCACTGTTTGGTCGTCCATGGGTTAAGCAAGCAGTGGCACAAACAGGGACATAAATTGCATCACTATATCATCCTGTGTGGTGTTTGTCAAACCCTCCTGCAAATTGGCTGCAGATTCATCTATCATGGTCACCAGATGTGTAAATTAGGCATAACTAAACAAGCAGGTGGCGTGAGCTTTAGGGATGGAGTTAGCCATCTTAAAAAGTCCCCAAATGATAAACTCTTTCTCTCTTCCCCCAGACAACAGGCTGAGCGTGCAGAAGATGCCAGAGCCTGGCTTTGTGTAAACAGGTGCACAAGAGAGATGAGGGGGCCTTTTGTTCTAACTCCCGTCTTGCGTAGCTGATTGCCCAATTAATTACTGGGTGGATTTGGGTGTCAACAAATGCGAGAGAAAAGCAGTTCCAGTGGTGTGAAATGGGCCAGGGACTTTCATGTACCCCAGTGGGATTTGCAAGCTGCCTCTCCTCCACAGAGTATGTTCTTCCCTCTCTGCTTTAGCCTTGCAATGACCCCATGCTGTGTAGGATAGAATGGCAACTCTGTCAGCAGAATTTGACATGGTGGCCATGTCCAATATACTAGTCCATACGCTATGCTGCTTCTCTTCTAGCCTTGGAGTTGGCGGAAAGTGCTGTCAAGTCACAGCTGACTTATGGCGGGTTTTCAAGGCAAGAGACGAACAGAGGAGGGTTGCTATTGCCTGCTTCTGTGTAGCAACCCTTGGTAGTCGCCCATACAAATATTAACCAGGGCTGACCCTGCTTAGCTTCCAAGATCTCATGAGATCAGATTAACCTGGGCCATCCAGGTCACGGCCTTCTAGCCTTAGGTCTGGTATATATGTGCATGTGGACTTGATGGGCGCTTCTGCCAGTACCAGGGGTTATTTCATTGCAGTTCTACTCTCTGATGGTATATGGCAAGACAGGCAATTCTTAGGGTTGCCAACCTCCAGGTACTAGCTGGAGATCTCCTGCTAGTACCACTGATCTCCAGCCGATAGAGATCGGTTCACCTGGAGAAAATGGCCGCTTTGGCCATTGGACTCTATGACATTCAAGCCCTTCCCCTCCCCAAACCCTGCCCTCCTCAGGCTCCACCCCAAAAAACCTCCTGCCAGTGGCAAAGAGGGACCTGGCAACCCTAGCAATTTTTCTGGGGCTGTTCCCTTCAGATCCACTGTATTACAACCAGGCTTTGTAGGCCAGCCAGTGCCAAAGCTTAGGAACCAGGACTCCTTCCTGCATAGGGTTGCCAGGTCCCTCTTCGCCACCAATGGGAGATTTTGGGGGCGGAGCCTGAAAAGGGAGGGGAGGGACTTCAAAGCCATAGAGTTCAATTGCCAAAGCGGCTATTTTTCTCCAGGTGATCTGATCTCTATCGGCTGGAGATCAGTTGAATTAGCAGGAGATCTCCTGCTACTACCTGGCAGTTGGCAACCCTATTCCTGCAAGAAGTGATGGTGACTGTCTTGAATGTCTGTCCTCTGGAAATGGGAAGGAGGAGTGGTTTGCTGTAGGGTGGATTAAAAAAACAATTATTTTAAATTTTTTTTAAAAAAAAACCTGATTTTTTAAAACGTTAATCGGAGTGAGAGATTAAATCTGTGGTTGCCTGGGGTTGCCTGTCTTCTCGATGGTAGCATCGTAATAGTGGAACAATTCCCTAAACTAGGCCCACCAAGTGACATCCTTGTATAGTTTAGTTTTCTTTATCTCGCACGCCTTGTTACATATGAAAAACATGACTCATTTATTTGTGGTGGCCATTGTTGTTTCTTGGTTCTCAATACTATTTCCCTTTCACTGTCTTTTATGGGTGTGTTTAACAGGAAAAAGTACACACTTTTATTAAAAATAACGTCCTGGGAATGAACCCAGCATCCGTCTGGCACTGGTATTGTCAACACCCTGGTCATAGCTGCTAGGGTTGGCATACTAATATTGCTAAGTGTGATTTCATAATGCCCTCCAACATTTCACAGAGGAGAAGAGGAATATGTTTGCAGGCTTATAACACCCCAGTTCTCTCACACCAGAGATCGCTGCCTGAGGGTACCCTCTGGTATTAGACATTGCTGAAGGCTCTTCTCCACATGCTGTCTGATGTATCAATTCACTGTGAAATTCTCTGTCTTGCAATGATTTAAATATACAGAGGTCACTCTTTTCGTTGAAGATACGCTAGAAAAACATCACTGGTCATTTATGCATGGTACTTTCACTCACGTTCGCCCCTGGCCTGTCTCAGTTGTTCCTTGGAGTTATGCATCAGTTTTCCCTCCATTAGAGATGACCTCGCAGCCAGCCCTCACAAATCCCAGGGACTTCCTGTCCCTCTGTTAACCTGACTCTTCCATCTTCCCTGAGCAAAGCCCGGGTGAAATCTCCATGCATAAGGCAAAGTGTGGGGCACGCAAGCTTAGTTTGCTCACAGCCAATTACAAAGCAGCATGTCCAGAGGCGGGGACTGAAATGCTTCTTGCTTCTTCGGAGCTCGTTCTGAGCAGAAGAAATACTTTCTAAAACTGAGGCTAGGATTTCTCCTCCCCCCTTCCTTTTAGATTGCTCCGTTTTTTGGTTTTTGTTCTTAAAATACTTTTTTAATGCGGCAATTGGGTTTTTTTGGGGGGGGGAGGATGTTCTTTCACAGTAAGCACTGAGAAGTAAGCCAATTACGAAGCAGCATTTAAAGGGGTGGGACTTGATTTGAGCTTGGAGGCTGCCGGTGCATAGATTCCCAACAGGAAAGTGTAGGTCCAGAGGGCTTTTTTCTTGTATGATTACAAATAAAAAGATTCCATTTAAAAAAATGAAAGCTGAAAATTAAGGGGAAGATATTTGGAATGTCCCTAAAAGCCTCTGGCGTGCTTAGGTTACAAGGCTTCATTGTAGATTCCACTTTTTCAGGGGGCTTCTTGTTGGGCTTGAGGCACCAGCAATTGACCCCTTGTCATCAAGGTCAGACTGGCCATTTGACTGACAGGGAAAATTCCCGGTGGACTGTTGTCCTGGAGGATAGCAAGCAGCAACAGGTACCAAGCCCCAGCAGTTCTGCCTCTTGACTTGAACTCTTCACTGGCAACGATGACTGGTCACTCGTTTCCACCTCCTAGTCTTAACTTGTGTGGCTGATGGCTGTGTTGGAAATAGGGGTTCCAGGTTTCTGGTGGAGGAAGGGGATATCTCGCCCCCCAGTTCCCATTTTCTGGGGCCACTCTGGCAGCCAGCGGGAGGAAAAAAAATAGCCATTGGCCTGACGGCATTACATCACTTCCAGGGAAAACCTGGAAGTGATGTCAGTCAGTGCTAGTAATTGCTAGTAATCCTATGCTAACCAGAGAGTTTCCAGCGATTCCTAGAATGGGCTGACATCATTTCCGGGTTCCCCCTGGAAGTGATGAAACACTGTTGCACCATTGGCTCCCCCCACCATTTCTTTGCCCCTCCAGACTTCCACCGGTTGCCAGCCTAACTGAAAGAAGAAGAAGAGTTGGTTTTTATATGCTGACTTAAGGAAGAATCAGCTTACAATCACCTTCCCTTCCCCGCCCCACAACAGACACCCTGTGAGGTAGGTGAGGCTGAGAGAGTGTGACTTGCCCAAGGTCACCCAGCTGGCTTCATGTGGAGGAGTGGGGAAACAAATCCAGTTCACCAGACTAGCCTCTGCCGCTCATGTGGAGGAGAGGGGAATCAAACCTGGTTCTCCAGATCAGAGTCCACTGCTCCAAACCACCGCTCTTAACCACTACACCACTCTGGCAACGAGTGAGCCAGCATCCTTTGTCCCGGCTGCTGTCAGGGTCTGGCTTGTAGCACCGCAGGGGCCAGTCAGCTTGGCTTGCTTCAGGGCCACTTTAATTTCTCAGTCGCCCCCCCCCCCCCATTGCTTGCCTTTTGCAGACAGCCACAGCCCCGTTCTTCCCTTTGCATCTGTTCCTCATTTGCTAAAAGAGGCTACAAAAACAATTCACCAATGTCCAAAGAGTTTCTTCGCCATGCTTTTCCAGGTTATATAACATGAGGTTTGACCCGCCCGGAGTTCTTTGTTTGTATGCTTAATGAGTCCCTCTTCATTCTGCCCTCCACGTCAGACGCCGGAAGGGCTGGGAAACTGCCTGCAAACCTTCCTGAAACGAGATAATGAAGAGAACATTGGTGCAAGATCTTAAGACAAATGAGTTTTTGCAGAGTGATTTATGCTGATGAATTCATGCTAAAGATCCTGTAATCATTCTGGTGCTGGCTGCGTCCATTAGCAATTTTGTTCACGGAGGATGTTAAATAGAAGGCTGATGATTCTCCGTTTTCTCCCTCAGAAAGGCTGGGTTAATTAAAGCAAGAATGACTTGGAACTCAGGCACCAAGGTAGCTTGTGATTGATTGCTCTCCAGCTATCAGATCTGTGCAGTTCCTGGTAGGTATCTGCCAAGAGCTCCGAAACGACATGTGAAGTCAAACTCCTTCCAGGGTAAGGGTACATCATTTTGGAAAGCAAACTTTTCTTCCCTTGATCCATGAAGGTAGGATTGCCAGCCTCCAGGTGTGGCCTGGAAATCTCCCAGAATGACAACTAGGGTTGCCAGTCTCCAGATGATGGCTGGAGATCTGGGATTTCAACTGATCTCCAGGTGATAGAGATCAGTTCACCTAGAGAAAATGGCCATTTTGGAAGGTGGACTCTATGGCATTATACCTCGCTGAAGTCTCTCCCCTCCCCAAACCCCACCCTTCTCAGGATCCACCCCAAGATCTCTGAGTATTTCCCAGTCCGGAGCTGGGAACCCTAATTATGATTGATCTCCTGGAGGCAGAGATCAGTTCCCATGGAGTAAATGGCAACTTCGGAGAGTGAACTCTCTGGGGTTTCTTCCAGTGTTATCTTTGGATCTGTCTCTAGTTATCCTTGGCTCTGTTTTGACATCACGTGAAACCATGGATTAATTAAAATAATGGGGATAAATGTGATTGTCTGAATGTGGGTCATTACTCCATTATCTATGGTTAGGTTGGGCCTGTCAAAACAGAATCTGAACCCAGGATCTGAAGTAGGGTTATCAACCACAGTTGGCCTAAAGTATGGCCATGCATGAACATAGATATCCTGGTTTAGTCCTTGCTGGTTCCCCGGTGGCCCCCTCATGAGCTACAGAAAAGGAGGCAGTGAAACAGGGTTTCTCAACCCAAATCAAGATTTGTCTGATGACTACAAGCTGAATCCTAGTTTCACCAAGTCACTGTAGTTAAAATAAACCATGGTTTTGTGTTATGCCTAAACCAAGCATCGCAACAATGAAGCCACAACAGGTTGATTTGACGCTTTCCTAGTCATTTATTGGCGGAAAGTTGCAGCTGACTTATGGAAACCCCATAGGGTAGTCAAAGCAAGACACATTTAGAGGTGATTTGCCATTGCCTGCCTTTGCATAGTAACCCTGGACTTCCTTGCTGGTCTCCCATTCAAATACCAACCAAGGCGGATGCTGCTTAGCTTCTGAGATAGGGCTAGCCTGGCCCATCCAGGTCTGAGCAGTCATTCATTAGTAGGGGTATCAGCCTCCAGGTAGGACCTGGGGATCCCAAGGAATTACAGCTCATCTCCAGACTAAAGGGATCCATTTCCCTGGAGAAAATGGATGCTTTGGACTCTATGGCATTGTACCACACTGAGCTCCCTGACCTCCCCAGGCCCCATCCCCAAATCTCCAGGAGTTTCCCAACCTGGATCTGGCAACCCTACCCCCCCATCCCCTGCCAGTGGCCAGGGGTACCTGGCAACCCTATATTAGTTCACTAAATTGTTAGAATGTGTATGAGAGTGCAGACTGGGGTGTCCTTGCATCATGAGTGGAATGTTTCTGCTGTGGTTGTGATCTGGACAAAGTTGGCAGTGCAGTCCGAAGCAAAGTTAAACCAGACTCCATTGAAATCACTGGGCTCAGAAGTGTGTTAGGATTGCATCGAAATACACTTCTCACCCCATCCAGTGGGTATATCCCCCCATCCCTGCCTCTTCTCCCCCACATTCTTTTCCATGCCTATTTTGTTTGCATGGATGTGCTTTCATCCACTTTCAGCCACCACCACCCCAGCCCCAGCTAGCCCGCTGCCTCTTCTTTCTCTTCTTCAATTAGACTGTGGAGGCAGCATAATAAATGTCAGCTACTCCGAGCTAATGCGTAAGGCATACATCTTAATGTGCATTTAATTCAACCTGCCTTTTCCATTTATAGTAATCTTTGTGCAGGGCTGGCATTGGCAGCAGGGATCTTTGGGTAGCTGCTGGATCCACAAGGCCTCAGAAGAGTCCCCTGCTGTCCCCTGACTGCTCCTTCTTACCGCTGTCACCATTCACTTTCCCGCCTGCTTGTACGGGCAAGGAGCATTGGTGACCAGAAGCATTAGATCCCTGGAATCTCCAGATAAAAGGACTTGAGGATTGATCTGGTTCGTACATTTTTAATCCTCCCCTTCCTCCAAAGAGCTCAGGGCATACTTCATTCTCCCTTCCACTTCTTTAATCTTGCAATAACCCTGTGAGTAGGATTGCCAACTGCCAGGTACTAGCTGGAGATCTCCTGCTATTACAACTGAACTCCAGCCAATAGAGATCATATCTCCTGGAGAAAATGGCCGCTTTGGCAATTGGACTCTATGGCATTGAAGTCCCTCCCCTCCCCAAACCCCACCCTTTTCAGGCTCTGCCCCAAAAATCTCCCGCCGGTGGCGAACAGGAACCTGGCAACCCTACCTGTGAGGTAGGTTAGACTGAGCGTGTGTGACTGGCCCAAGGTCACCTCGTGACCTTCTGTGGCAGAATGTGGATTTGAACCCAGGTCTCCCAGATCCTAGTCAGACACCCTAACCACTACACCACACTAGAAGGGCTGGGGAAAGCCCTTCTTTGCATGAGAACCAGGAGAGCTGTGGCCAGTCAGAATAGTCATGAATAGGGTTGCCAGCCTCCAGGTACTAGCTGGAGATCTCCTGCTATCACAACTGATCTCCAGCCGACAGAGATCAGTCCACCTGGAGAAAATGGCCACTTTGGTAATTTGATTCTATGGCGTAGAAGTCCCTCCCCTCTTCAAACCCTCCTTAGGCTCTGCCCCCAAAACCTCCTGCCATGGGGAAGAGGGGCATGGCAACCCTAGTCATGAATGAGCTAGATGGACCAAGGGCCTGACTCGGTATGAGGCCGTTGCATACATTCATACTATCCAATTTGTATGAAGATTCACAGCCGTCAAACCCAGTGGGGATGTTCTGGACCAGCAACATCTCTACCATTATGACAGGCTACCTGTGGATGGAGAAGGAGAACTTGTGTGCTGCAGGGATGCCTGTTTTTTAGAGTTGGGCCCGTCAGAGATTGGTAGCCAACCTGTTTTGCCCAAGTGCAATACTGTGCTTCTCCCCATAGGATGGAATCCATTTATATGGAAGAAAGCAAAGAGTTTCAGTCAAAGAATATGACTGTGGTAGGGCCAGTGTGGTGTAGTGGTTAAGAGTGGTGGTTTGGAGCGGTGGACTCTGATCTGGAGAACTAGGTTTGATTCCCCATTCCTCCACATGAGCAGCAGAGGCTAATCTGGTGAACTGGGTTAGTTTCCCCACTCCTACACATGAAGCCAGCTGGATGACCTTGGGCTAGTCACAGCTCTCTTAGAGCTCTCTCAGCCCCACCTACCTCACAAGGTGTCTGTTGTGGGGAGGGGAAGGTGATTGTAAGCAGGTATGATTCTCCCTTAAGTGGTACAGAAAGTCAGCATATAAAAACCAATTCTTCTTCTTCTTCTTCTTCTTCTTCTTCTTCTTCTTCTTCTTCTTCTTCTTCTTCTTCTTCTTCTTCTTCTTCTTCTTCTTCTTCTTCCCTGTAGTCACTCCAGCTGATACGACTAAGGTTGCCAGATCTCTTGCTACGATGTGAGGCTTTCTGCCAAAACCACTCAGAGCAGCATTGGGGCAATATTTTCTTAATGCCAGTGTCAGGCCATTTATGCAGGGCTGTTTCCCTGTGGTCATCTCCACCGACTGCTTTGGGGCTTCCTTTTGATTATGCATGCCTTTCCCGACTGTCAGAGCATTTCCACGCATTTTGCCCGCATTTTCCGGATTCTGGCTAAAACAACATTTGGAAAACATGGGCAAAACACGTGGAAACGCATGGGAAGAGCAAGGCGACCTCTGACAGTCAGGAAAGGCACGCGTAATCAAAAGGAAGCCCCGAAGCAGTTGGCAGGGTGACCACAAAGGAAACCTCCCTGCATAAATGGCCACAGAGTGATGTTACTTCCGGGGAAAACCGTAGAATTTCTAGCAATTCCTGGAGTGACCTGACATCATTTCTGGGTTTTCCCGGACATGAAGTCATAGCACATGAAACGCCCACTGCCCTCCCATGTCCCCATCCCCAAGCTCCTGCCAGGTAAGATTCAATCTTATTCCTGTATGCATAACCCTGTCCTATGTTCTGTACCCTGGTCACACTAGGAACCAAAGGAATTTAGAAGCTGTCATCTATAAAATTGTACATATCAAACATTAATGCACAATAATGTCCTCCTCTTGGTGTAGATCAAAAATTGTCAAGAAATGGGCCACCCAGGGATAGGGGGCATTTCCTGACAATCCTGAGAATCTGAAAGTGGGGTGGGGAGAGATGTCAATTGTTGACTGATGTCTAGGCAGTCTTGTGCAGACATTGCAACATAAAAGGAAAAAGCTGTTAAGATGGAGCACTGCAAGATCACAGCCACCATTTGGGGCTGTCTAGCGACCCCATCAAACATTGGTGAAGTGTGGAGCAGTGGTGGTGGGGTGGGAGAAGGAGGCAGCTATGGGAGGGCTGGATGGAAGGAGAAAGATGATGAGGGAAGAAGAAAGCAAGGATATAGAGAAAGGCAGCAAAGGGAAGGCTGGAGGGAAGGAAGGAGGAAACGGCTCTGGCGATGGGAGGATTGGCGGGGGGGGGGGGAACACACAGGGGTTCTTTTCCTGAGTCAGGCCACTGGTCTGTCAAGTTCAGGGCTGTCATATATGAAGGGCTGTCATATAGAGGATGGTGCCGAGTGGTTTTCTGTTGCCCCAGAAGGTCGGGCCAGAACCAACAGGTTGAAATTAAATCAAAAGTGTTTCCATCTAGACATTAGGAAGAATTTTCGAACAGTTAGAGCAGTTCCTCAGTGGAACAGGCTTCTTCAGGAGGTGGTAAGCTCTCCTTCCATGGAGGTTTTTAAGAAGAGGTTAGATGGCCATCTGTCAGCAATGCTGATTCTATTACCTTAAGCAGATGATGAGAGGGAGGGCATCTTGGCCATCTTCTAGGCATGGAGTAAGGGTCACTGAATTTCCTGCATTGTGCAGGGGGTTGGACTAGATGACCCTGGTGGTCTCTTCCAACTCTATTATTCTATGATTCAGTATTGTCTAGTTTGCCTGGAAGCAGCTCTCCTGGGGCTCAGGCAGATCTTTCACACACCTGTTACCTGATCCTTTCAAATGGAGATGCTGGGGATTGAACATGGGACCTTCTGCAGGCAAATCAGATGCTCGGCCACTGAGCCACAGCCCCTCCCTGAAAGTGGGGATGGGATGCTGAAGGGTCTGAGCAAGAAGAGAGGAAGCAGGGGGCACTTGTGTGCATGACTGCCTATACACATATAGTTTGCCATCAAGTGGCAGCTGACTTATGGGTTTTCAAGGTAAGAGACATTCAGAGGTGGTTTGTTACTGCCTGCCTCTGTGTAGACACCATGGACTTCCTTGGTGGTCCCCCATCCATGGAGTAACCAGGGCTGATCCTGCTTAGCTTCCAAGATCTGATGAGATCAGGCTAGCCTGGGCTATCCAGGTCAGGGTGCGCATACACAGACACACCTATATGAGAGAAAGGCCCAAGTTTATTTATGTACAATGTACATAAGTTATGGGAAGAGCCCTGTGGCGCAGAGTGGTAAGCTGCAGTACTGCAGTCCAAGCTCTGCTCATGACCTAAGTTCGATCCCAACGGAAGTCAGTTTCACGTAGCCGGCTCAAGGTTGACTCAGCCTTCCATCCTTCCGAGGTCAGTAAAATGAGTACCCAGCTTGCTGGGGGGTGGGTAAAGGTAAGACGACTGGGGAAGGCACTGGCAAACCACCCCGTAAACAAAAGTCTGCCTAGTAAACGGGATGTGACGTCACCCCATGGGTCAGGAATGACCCGGTGCTTGCACAGAGGACCTTTACCTTTTACTTACATAAGTTATGATTCAGGATTTTAGAATTATGATTTTAGTGGCTTGACTGCTTATGCAAATCTATAGATGTGCAATGATTAAAAATTCTTATGGGTAGAGAAGAACTGCAGAGGCTGTAAATTACTATTCTTGTTGCAAATCTCTTCTTAATGCATACATTCGGCAGCGAGTCCCACTCCTTTCTTGGGCGCCGGCCACTTCTCGTCCTTAAAAGGCACAATAAAGAGCTCCGAAATACCTTATTTTGAAAATCCTTTTTCTTTGTGTCTTCAACCAATCCATCTTTTGACAACTTTTCCTAGTGTGAAAGCAACAGTGTGTCAGATGGATGCCACCTCTGCCCTGTGGGGAGGAAAATGAAGTCATGTCCCTGTTTGGTACCATGGGCGGAGGTGTTTTTCTTCACGAGGAAAGAGCGAAGGCAAAAATAACACTCCTCGAATTGTTGGGATGCTGGCAATTCCGCATTAATGCTGAGTCATTAGCCCGCTGCAAGTGTCTAAAAATCTGGGGACAATCAGCTTGTAGTTGCGGGTGGGGGGGGGGGAGTGGAGGGGAGTGGAATGGGATCATGTCAGATGCATTCAAAATTATGAAGAGAGTGGAAAGAGTTTTTTTCTCTCCTTCTCCCATAAAACTAGAACTTGGGGACACTTAATGAAGGTGGAGCTGATGGATTTAGGATAAAAGAAAGCAGTTCTTTATACAACCTATAATTTACTGATAGAATCCACTGCCTCAGAGCACAGGTCTTAGCTTGAAGAGAGAGAGAGAGAGAGAATGTGCCATCAAGTCACAACCCTACTCATGGTAACCCCAACCATGAACCATGGGGTATTCAAGGCAAGAGGTGGTGTTCAAGGCAAGCAGAGGTGGTTGGCCATTGCCTTCCTCCACATAGCAACCACAGTCTTCCTTGGCCATCTCCCATCCAAATATCGACTGTGGCTGACCCTGCTTGGCTTCCAAGCTCCGATGAGCGCAGGCCAAACTGGGCTATTCAGGCTGCTAGGTCTTAGCTTAGATGGCTTTAAAAGGGGATTAGACAAATTCATGGAGGTTAAGTCATTGGCTATTAGCCACAAAGACTAAACAAAACCTCCATGTTCAAGGGCAGTGTGTCCGAATACCAACTGCTAAGGGGGTAACCACAGAGGGAGGGATGTAGCCTATCTATTCTGCTTTTTGGCCTTCTTGGGGAACCTGGTTAGCCATTGTGGGATATGAATGATGCTGGAACAGATGGACTGTTAGTCGGTTCTAGCAGGTCTTTTCTCATGCCTGCTGGACCAGCCCCTGGTTTTCTTGCATTGGCTAGCTCTTCCAGACAGAACCCTCACCAGATGATGCGGACAGAGCCTCTATATATACAACCCATATGTATAAAGGCTCTGTACATGAGATATAACCATTGCTGGCAACAGTGGGCACACTGGGCAGGTCACTTTTGCCATGATCTCTGTTCCCCCTCCACATGTTGATATTAATGAGATTTTAGCTGTCTGCACAGGGCTTTAAGGGAAGCTCAAGGGGCCGTTTACCACTAGTTTGAGTGGTAAAGGCCCCTTGTGATGCTGCACTTCCGGGTGTAAACCGGAAGTGACGTGATTGCGTCAGGGCGGCCGTGTCGCGCACGATCATACCTCACCACCATCCAAAAAACCTCCCGCCGGAGGAGAGGAGGGACCTGGTAAGCCTATGAAGGGGGTGGGGCAACAATGGCGTGCCCGCGTCATTTTCCCTGTCCCAGGCCTTCCAAGCAGCCACCTGCCCTGCCATCATGATAGGATGATGTGTGGGGGCGGGCGGAGATGGCCCGACCCTACGGCTCGCAGGGAGGCAGCTGAGAAACACATGCCCAGTTGCAAACCACCGCTTCTGGGTCAGAGGAGGCCCTGCAGTCACAATCGGCCCGGCTGCCTGCAGCGAGTCGCTTGCTGCTCTTTCTTTTTTTTTAAAAAAAGAGTTAAATTAGCCTAGTTATAGGGTTGCCAACCTCCAGGTACCGAGATACCTATATACATACAATGTACAAACACAAGTAACCACACTATAACCAACACAGTATGTACAAAATATACAATCAAAGGGCAAAAAGTCTTTCAAAGGTCTCAGCAGAGTACCAAGTAAGTAATAAGTGAATGGAAGATGGGCAGACAGTGGATTTTATTTTATTGGGATTGTAGCCCACGTTGAGGCTAACAACTGACCCCTTTTGTGCCTGGCAGGAGAGGAGGTGAGTGAGAATGAACAGAGCAGGAAATGACTTTTAATTTTGGGGCTGAATGAGAGTGGGGATCTCCAGAAGAAGAAGAGAGAAGAAGAGTTTGGTTTTTACTGTATATGCCGACTTCCTCTACCACTTAAGGGAGACTCAAACCGGCTTACAATCACCTTCCTTGCCCAAGGTCACCCAGCTGGCTTCATGTGTAGGAGTGGAGAAACAAATCCAGTTCACCAGATTAGCCTCCGCCGCTCACGTGGAGGAGTGGGGAATCAAACCTGGTTCTCCAAATAAGACTCCACCACTCCAAACCACCACTCTTAACCATTACACCATGCTGGCTCTCTCCCAGTGGGGATGTAGGGGTAAAGAAGCGGCAAGGCCCGCTGGAGCTGCCCAGGCCATTAGCAAAGGCTGGTTTGGAAGATATGTTGGACCAGCAGACGATGGAGCTCAGCTGAAGGACTATAAACAGAACTGTAGCCAGAGTTAGGTCAAGAAGCAGATCCCGCCAAGATCTGGACACTTAAGAACATAAGAAGAGCACTGCTGGATCAGAACCGGATTTGATTCCCCACTCCTCCACATGAGTGGCGAATTCTAATCTGGTGCACATGGTTGGTTTCCCCACTCCTACACATGAAGCCAGCTAGGTGACCTTGGGCTAGTCATAGTTCTCTCTGAACTCTCATCCCCACCTACCTCACAAGGTGTCTGTTACAGGGAGGGGAAAAGATTGTAAGCTGGTTTGATTCTCCTTAAAAGGGGAGAGAAAGTCAGCGTATAAAAACCAACACTTCTTCTAGAGTGAGCCTATTCCAGCGCCACCGTCACAAGGGAATCCACCCCAGCACCAAAGACCCTCTATCTCCATTAGCTATCTTCCAAATGCATGGCACCCTCAAGAAGGCGGCAAGGTAAACAGAGAAAGAAATGAACCACAAGTCTACTAAGCCTATTAATTGTTAATCGATTGTTAATAGGCAAAGATCTATTTAAGAAAGTTAAAGCGACCTGGAAAGGGAGACTAAATGCAGGGAGAACTCAGAGCTCATCAATTCACTCTTGCGATAGCTAATAAATGGATTAAAAAGTTGCGAGTTGGAAGGCCTATTAGTGTGTGTATAAAGTGCCATCAAGTCGCAGCCGACTTATGGCGACCCCTTTTGGGGTTTTCATGGCAAGAGGCTAACAGAGGTGGTTTGCCAGTGCCTTCCTCTGCCAAGCAACCCTGGACTTCCTTGGTGGTCTTCCATCCAAATACTATCCAGGGCTGACCCTGCTTAGCTTCCGAGATCTGACGAGATCAGGCTGTACCATGCTGCCTTCCCTCCTACAAGGGCTATTTAGTAGCATAGAAAGAAATGTGCAAGGGGAATGGAACAAGCAGGCCGATTCAAAGGGCAGATGTTATTTTTTAAAGGACACCGATCGTTTTCTTTTTGTTAAGCCAAAGGCATCAGTATGCTGGTGTCACACACAGCCATACCTCTCCGTTTATTCCAGACCAGATCCCGCAGTCTCGGTGACTGAACGTTAGTCAGCTGTCCGCAGCTTAACAGCGCCAAGATCATTTTGCTGCATTTAATTGGAGTTTTGCTGTCAAAATGGCCGCTTACCCCAACGACCTCTACTTATGGCAAGCTGCCCTTGGACTGTTCAAAAGCCACTGCAAAGAAAGCAGTGAGGAGAAATCAAGGTATATTGGAACCGGGGCTCTTTTCTTCACGGCTTGATATGCTAGCTTCCACCTCCGTTCAACTGCTAGAGCTGGGTGAACAAAGCCAACGGTCAAGTGAGTTTGCGATCTACATCTATACAGGAAGATACTAAATAGGGTTGCCAGGTCCCTCTTCACAACCGGTGGGAGATTTTGGGGGTGGAGCCTGAAGAAAGCGGGGTTTGGGGAGGGGAGGGATTTCAATGCCATAGAGTTCAATTGCCAAAGTGGCCATTTTTCTTCAGGTGAACTGATCTCTATCAGCTGAAGATCAGTTGAATTAGCAAGAGATCTCCTGCTACTACCTGGCAGTTGGCAACCCTAATAATAATAAATGAATGTATCAATGAATGCACTCTAAGCAATTGTCCTATGTAGAATCATAGAGTTGTCCGTTTGTGTGTGATGCACCATCTTCTGTGTAAAAGTGCTAGTAAAAGTGCTAGTAGTCAGTAAAAGGGAGGTGAGTCTACACTCCCCATGCATTGTCACAGTAATCCTAAAAACAGGCATGTAAAGTAGGCCAGTTAGGGTTGCCCGGTCCCTCTTCACCACCGGCAGGAAGTTTTGGGGCGGAGCCTGAGGAGGGCGGGGTGTGAAGAGGGGGAGGGACTTCAATGCCATAGAGTCCAATTGCCAAAGCGGCCATTTTCTCCAGGGGAACTGATCTCTACCGGCTGGAGATCAGTTGTAATAGCAGGAGATCTCCAGCTAGTGCCTGGAGGTTGGCAACCCTAAGGTCAGTGTTATTAGTGAATATGACTGCGACAGAGTTAGTGGCTTGCTTAAAGTCACTGGCTGAGTTTGTGGCTGAGGTGAGATTTGAACTTCCACCTCCAGGCATAGTTGTTTCTCCTAGCCAATGTGCTATGCCGGCTCTCAGGTATAAGGAAGTTTGCACAGCCAGTGTGGTGTAGTGGTTAGAGTGTCAGACTAGGCTCTGGGAGACCCAAGTTCGAATCCCCAGTCTGCCATGGAAGCTGCCTGGGTGACCTTGGGCCAATCACACACTCAGCCTACCCTACCTCACAGGGTTGTTGTTGTGAGGATAAAGTGGAGGAGAGGAGCACAATGTAAGGCACTTTGGGTCCCTGTTGGGGAGAATGACGGCGTATAAATGAAGTACACATGAACACATGAAGCTGCCTTATACTGAATCAGACCCTTGGTCCATCAAAGTCAGTAGTGTCTACTCAGACCGGCAGCGGCTCTCCAGGGTCTCAGGCAGGAGTCTTTCACATCACCTACTTGCCTAGTCCCTTTAGCTGGAGATGCCGAGAATTGAACCTGGGACCTTCTGCATGCCAAGCCGAGGCTCTACCACTGACCCACGGCCCCTCCCCAGTAAATAAACAAGGTCTCTGATTCCTGGAAAGAAACTTGTTCAGCCACCTGTCTGGCTCCTAAGTCGCTGCCGGCTGTTGATTTAGGAAGATAGTTGAGACCTTCCTTTTTCAGGAAGGCATGGCTGTGTCATCGGATGGCTGATCGCTTATGGATATGGATGGGTTTTTACATGAAGCTGGATGGCTGTGCTTATGGGTGGCTGCGCCCTGACAGAGATGGCTGGCTGAGGAAGGGAACTGGAACAACCCTGTAATCCTTGGCTCTTGGGTTTAGGTTGTGTGCTGGTTTGTGATGGAAAGTGTTTTCTTGATGGTAATTTTTTTTGCGGGGGGGGGGGATCACATTCCTGAATTTTTCAAATTATTTTTTAAACGGTGACAAGAACTTTATTGGCTGGAAAAACGAATCCTAGAAATAAATCATGAGAGATGCAAGGATTAGAAACGAAAGAGAAAAGCTTCACTTCTCAGCCGAGTTTGATATCTGGCACCCAGTTTTTGTGTTTCCTCGGTGATTGCTTAGAGCCCCAGAATAGTAGTAGTAGTATTAGAAGTAGTAGTAGTATTAGAAGTAGTAGTAGTATTAGAAGAAGAAGAGTTGGTTATAAATAAAAGAAACTTAAGGAAGAATCAAACTAGCTTACAATCACCTTCCCTTCCCCTCCCCACAGCAGACGCAATGTGAGGTAGGTGGGGCGGAGAGAGTGTGATTAGGCCAAGGTCACCCAGCTGGCTTCATGTGGAGGAGTGGGAGAACCAACCTGGTTCACCAGATTAGCGTCTGCCGCTCTTGCAGAGGAGTGGGAAAATCAAACCCAGTTCTCCAGATCAGATAGGGTTGCAAGGTCCGTTTGCCACCGGTGGGGGATTTTTGGGGTGGAGCCTGAGGAGGGTGGGGTTGGGGGAGGGGAGGGGAGGGACTTCAATGCCATAGAGTCCAATTGCCGAAGCGGCCATTTTCTCCAGGGGAAGTGATCTCTATCGGCTGGAGACCAGCTGTAATAGCAGGAGATCTCCAGCTGTTACCTGGAGGTTGGCAACCCTAAGATCAGAGTCCACTGCTCCAAACCACCGCTCTTAACCACTACACCATGCTGGCTTTCAGAATTCTGCTTATTGTGAGTACAATTGTGAGCAACAATCACTTTGCCACTTGTTAGATTCTCTCCCATGTGCGGAAAATTGATTTGGACTACGTTCAAATGTAATGCTCTGCAACAAGTTGAGCTCCTGAATGATCAGGCTTGATTTGTCACTTCAAGAGTGGGGCCAGGAAGAAGAGCTTTATGCCACAATCGTTACACCTTTTTTTTTTTTTTTAGGAAGTGCTGTTTGGGTGGGGGAAATTCTGATTTAGCCTAACTCAACCACTGCAACTGTGTGTTAAGGTACCCATCCCCAAGTGTAGTTGGCACACTGGCCCTGGTCCTCAGTCAGCTTTGTATGTGAGAACACCCCCTGGTGGGACCCTCTGCCTAGCCTGAGACTGCCCTAAAATCTCCCTGGAACAGCTCGGCTTTGCAGCCTTGCCAGAAAGCCTGGAGGGTAGGAACTATGGATTCCAGCTAGGGTTGCAAAACCTCCAGGTACTAGCTGGTGATCTCCTGCTATTACAACGGAGCTCCAGCCGATAGAGATCAGTTCACCTGGAGAAAATGGCTCCTTTGGCAACATGTAACAAAATGCTCTTAATCACTGCTATTTTGCTTTCTCTAAGAACTACCAGCGTGATGATGCGTTCTCCCTTTTTCTTGGTTCCCTCACCTTGCCAAGTTTGTTTCTGAGCAAACAGATATAGGCTAATGTGTTTTCTCGTTTGTTTGTGTTGTGTAAATGGCTGTCGACAGCCTAACAATACATAATACTTAAAACACGTAATGGCAACTATTATTGTGCTGCACAAATTGATTTTAGCATTAATATCTACATGATTCATAAGCAATATGACTCCCTTGAGCCTCCCAATCTTCCGTGCTCCCTGATGTGTAGGGTTGCCAGCTCCAGGTTAAGAAATACCTGGAGATTTTGGGGGTGGATCCTGAAAAAGGCAGGGTCAGGGAAGGGGAAGGACTTCAATGGGGTATAATGCCATAGAGTCTACTTTCCAAAGCGGCCATTTTCTCCAGTGGCACTGTTCTCTGATGCCTGGAGATAGGGTTGCCATGCCTCTCTTTGCCACCAGTGGGAGGTTTTGGGGGTGCAGCCTGAGGAGTGCGGGGTTTGAGGAGGGGAGGAACTTCAATGCCATAGAGTCCAATGCCCAAAGCGGCCATTGTCTCCAGGTGAACTAATCTCTGTCGGCTGAAGATCAGTTGTAATAGCAGGAGATCTCCAGCTAGTACTTGGAGGTTGGCAACCCTACCTGGAGATAAGTTATAATAATCGGAGATCTCAAGCTACCATTTGGCGGTTGGCAACCCTACTGATGTGGGTTAGTTGGGTTGCCAGGTGATGTGCAAACTCCTACCCCTGCCCTCCACCCCCCATGCTTAATCCAATGGGCAGCAGGAGAAAAATGGGGGGGGCAATCCCACAGCCCCTGCAACAGTCTAGGAATTGAACCAATCTCTAGGGTGTTTACTGTAGAGATGGAGGGAGTTCCTGGATCATTGTGGAGTGGTGGTGGTGATGTCACTTTAGCATGTGATAAGGCACGGTGAGAATCAGGATTGGGGTTTCATGGCATTTTTAAGTGGTGGCCACGAGGACACTGTCTTATCTAGTCTGGTGGGTTCCTAACTATCTGGAGATTTGAGCCTGGGAGAGTGGGGTTGGGGTTGGGGGAACCTCGATAGGGTATAATGCCATGCTGTCCATCTTCCATGCCAGCCCTTTTCTCTCCAGGAGCAGTGAAATAAATGTATTAAACAAATGAAGAAAGAAATAACTAATAAGCAATTTATGTAGCCTGGAGAGCAGCTGTAATTCCAGGAGATCTCCAGCCCCCACCTGGGGGTTGGCAACCCTACTTCCTATCCCGGCTCTGACAAGACTAAGCTCTGGTGGTGGTGGTGGTGATGTCACTTCCTATCCAGGCTCCGACAAGACCAAGATCTGCTTATTTTCAGCTCTGTGGCTGCATCACATGACTTCAGCCTCTACTCTGGGACCGGTTTTACAGCAAGTTAGACATGCAAACTAATAACAGCAGGACGATGTTATAAACGCATAAAAACTCCCATGTACTGGTGAGCGGAGGAGCAATAAAAAGAAAGCAGGCGAGAGCTATTGAAACGGAGTATCAAGTCCTTAAAAGGCTTTTTGAAGTTCTCACATCTCTGCCCTGCTTTCAGACCAAAAACCCAAAAAAAGCCCTTGTTGGTCGATCCTCAGGGGGGCCAAATTTAGAAAGGAGTTTCTAAGTCAGAGGCTGTAACAAAAGGTGCCTGACAACATCTCCCTACAGTTCTCATCTATGCAGTACAGGAGAATTAACAGAGAGAGCTACACATTTTAAGGGATGGGGCTGCTTTACATGGGGGGGGGGGAAGTCTAAAGGTCAAATCCGACAAGATGCTGGATTTTCAAAGCAGATTTTATCGCCAGATCGGCTGTTCTACACATAGCATTCCTTAACAGGATCCCATTGGTGTTGAAACAAGAACAGATCCTGAGCGGTCCCTTCTGCTGGAGAAACCTGCATGCATTCCATAGAAAGCACGTGCCATGTTTTTGGGGTTTTTCTGTTTTTTTTATTTTTATTTTTATTTCAGTACATAAACAAAGACATACATTAAAAATACACTTGACAACAAAAAATGAAACCGAAAAAAGAAAAAAAGGGGGGAACCCAAGAAAAAAACATTATTTATATATACACATATACATAAGACTTCTGCTTTCAATTGTACAGGATATATGTATAATTACAAAATTATTGCTAGCTCTCTAGTAACCTTTTATACTGTATATCCTACTTATTGTCTTTATTGTCATAAGAACTTAAGAAAAGCCATGCTGGATCAGACCAAAGTCTATCAAGTCCAGCAGTCTGTTCACAAAGTGGCCAACCAGGTGCTTCTAGGAAGCCCACAAAGAAAACTGCAGCAGCACCATCCTGCCTGTGTTCCAAAGCACCTAAGATAATAGGCATGCTCCTCTGATCCTGGAGAGAATAGGTATGCATCATGACTAGTATCCATTTTAACTAGTAGCCGTGAATAGCCCTCTCCTCCATGAACATGTCCACTCCCCTTTTAAAGCCTTCCAAGTTGGCAGTCATCACCACATCCTGGGGAAGGGAGTGCCACAATTTAACTATGTGTTGTGTGAAGAAATGCTTCCTTTTATCAGTTTTGAATCTCTCACCCTCCAGCTTCAGCAGATGACCCCGTGTTCCAGTATTATGGGAGAGGGAGAAAACTCCCTGTCCAGTCTCTCCAAACCATGCATAATTTTATAGACCTCTATCATGTCTCCCCTTAGCCGCCTTCTTTCCAAGCTAAACAGCCCTAAGCTTCCTAACAGCCCTAAACAGCCCCATAGGACAGTTGCTCTAGTCCCCTAATCATTTTGGTTGCTCTTTTCTGCACCTTCTCAAGCTCTGCAATATCCTTTTTTAGGTGTGGTGACCAGAACTGTACACAGTATTCCAAGTGTGGTCTCACCACAGATTTGTTCAAGGGCAGTATGATATCAGCAGTTTTATTCTCTATTCCTCGTCTAATTATGGCCAGCGTGGAATTTGCCTTTTGTCGTAATAGATTATCAACTTTCCTCTGTTATTTTTAGATAGAACGCATGTGCCATGTTTTGATTTTGTTCTCTGTGCTTTTTTTAAAAAAGTGTGTGTGTGTTGCTGCTTTACTGTCATACTGTTTTTATACGTTTGCATCTTTTTCTTTGTTAGTCGCCTAGAGAGCAGGGAGATAAGGCAGGATATGTACATTTTATAGAAAATAAATAAATGCACCAGCTTAGTGTTGAGGCTGTCGAGAAGAACCATCTGTCCTCCTGCCTAAATGGAGGTGGATTATTTCCCCCACATCTTAATGCAGACGTGAAGATGCATCTGCAGCAAAGTCCCATGAGCTGTCATTATTGCACATGTTGTGCTTCATGTGCAAGGGTATCTCTTCATGAAGCACATAGTATGATGAAATTCCTCCTTTTCTTAGGACTCTCTGACCCCCTGCTTTATGAATTTATAGTGCATCTATGAATTACTAAAAAAGCTGTGACATTTCCCAATTAAACCGAGCGGGATGAATAATCTACGCAGAGAGCCCGAGTAATTTATTGGCGAAATATTGCAAAATTCATTATGTATTGCCCATGGTTACAGTCACTGGATGCTCCATCCAGCTGTGTAGCTGGGCTAATAATAAAGCAAAAGATTACTTCTATGCATTATTCAAGGAGTACCAGGCTACTTCTGCTAAGTTGCCAGTGCAGATAGTAGCGAGAGGCAGAGGGTAATTTGTAACAAGTAGGTTTGAAGGTATGTCTTGTGATGTCTTCCCTACATCCTGGTTACTTATTGGGGAAGGAAAGGCACCCTGCACATGCACAGAGTGCATGGTCTTGCACATATCACATTGAAAGACATTTTGCATAGGAGAGGGAGGTGCCAGGGTTTGGGGTGCCAGCGGGTTGTAGTGGTTAAGAGTTGTGGATTCTAATCTGGAGAACCCGGTTTGATTCCCTACTCCTCCACATGAGCGGCAGACTCTAATATGATGAACCGGGTTGGTTTCCCCCACTCCTACACCCAAAGCCAGCTGGGTGACCTTGGGCTAGTCACAGCTCTCTTAGAGCTCTCTCAGCCCCACCTACCTCACAGGGTGTCTGTTGTGGGGAGGAGAAGGCGATTGTAAGCCTGTTTGATTCTTCCTTAAATGGTAGAGAAAGTCAGCATATAAAAACCAACTCTTCTTCTTCTGTGGCCTCTCCTGCCCTCCTGTGCCTCTGTCTCCTTTTCTTCATCCACTTGCTTGCTCAGTCTACAGCCCACGGTGAGCATGTGAGTGAAAGAACATGGTGAAGAGAAGTGGGCCAGGTGTCAAAGTGGACCTTGTTGGCGTTCTTGGGGTAGCAGCTGCCTGTGGTTGCCAACACTTTCCTCCAGTCCTAGGAGAGGCCGTAGCTTGGTGGTAGACCACACTGCGCTCTGGCAATCTTCAAGCTGCAGCTGGACAAGCACTTGTCAGGGATGCTCTAGGCTGATCCTGCATTGAGTGAGGGGTTGGACGAGATGGCCTGTCTGGCCCCTTCCAACTCTATGATTCTATGCTTCTCACTTGCTTTGAAAGACCCTTGCTGGGGTTATCATAAGTCGGCTGTGACTTGACAACACTTTACACACATTCGCAACTTTCTAACCCTGTTGTGGCTGGTCATGCTCTGCGGAGTCAAGGTTCAAAGTGTTGCTGTTCTTCCACCCATGCCAGGTGTGTGGCCTCTTGCTCATGTAAATAAATAATAAGGTACATCCTATGTGGATGAAACTGTCTTATACCAATTCAGACCATTGGTCTATGTATCTAGCTCAGGATTGTCTATCCTTGCCCTGACTTGGATGGTCCAAGGTAGCCCAGTCTCATCAGGTCTTGGAAGCTAAGCATGGTCAGCTGTGCTTAGTACTTGGATGGAAAGAAGAAGAAGAGTTGGTTTTTATATGCCGACTTTCTCTACCACTTAAGGCAGAATCAAACCGGCTTACAGTCATCTCCCTCTCCCCAAAACTGACACCCTGTGAGATAGGTGGGGCTGAGAGAGTGTGACTAGCCCAAGGTCACCCAGCTGGCTTCATGTGGAGGAGTGGGGAAACAAATCCAGTCCACCAGATTAGTCTTCGCCGCTCATGTGGAGGAGTGGGGAATCAAACCCGGTTCTCCAGATCAGAGTCCACTGCTCCACCACCAAGGGAGACCCCCAAGGAAGTCCAGGGGTTCAGAGGCACAAAATAGCAAACCACCTCTGAAGTCTCTTGCCTTGAAAATGCTATAGGGACACTATAAATCTGCTGCAACTTGACGTTCTGCCACCATTGCCTATCTTTGACTGACAGTTGCTCTCCAAAGTCTCAGGCAGCGAAAGGTCTTTCCTAACACTTGCTGCCTGAGTTCCTTTCGACTGGAGATGGCAGAGACTGAACATCGCACCTTCTGCATGCCAAGCATGTGTTCTACCCCTGACCAACTGCAGTCCAGGGTGTTCCATTGCCTCAACGTCCTACATTTCAAACAACCGTTAAACACGCTAATCCGCACTTTGTCCCTGCGGTCATAATCCCTCCCCAAACACGCTCCCAAGGCAACTGTTATGCTTGTGGTCAATGAGCTGTCAAAATGCACAGAGGACTTTCAGTCATTCTGTACAGACGGAATATCCTTTGAAAACCCCTGGCTTGGATGTCAGACTTTTATGAACTCACAGTGTTTAGAGGAACAACAGTTGTTTTATTAGGTTTTTTTATTACTTTGAAATTAAAAACCAAACCGAAACAAAACAAACAAAAAAACAATGTAGAACTGTGAAGGCATATCACAATATGTACTCTAATAACATTCAAACTAGAATGGATAAGGATATAAAAACGCAGGGTGCACACAAAATAAAAAAGGAAAATAATTCATTCTATACAAAAGGCAACCATTCAGAACGGCCACCCCAAACACGGTAATCTGAAAATCATATCTTCTTTGACCATTCTCGTTCATAGTATTATTTCCCCCCTAAAATAAACATATTTCTCCTTAAATAAAGATGTATACAGTCTCAGCCTTGAAACAAACCAATTAATTCAAAGGCAAAACTCCATGGACAATTAATCTTTTCCTCTTGCAGTGTTGAAGCAATCCCCCTTCACAATTTATGTTTATATGAAGACTCAGGTGATAAATCGGATGGTGTCTGAATTAAATAGGGACAGATCTTCTGCCATACATTATTTTGTATAAACTTTTGTCAAATGGTTTTATAAGAATATTCACAGTGGGTAGCCGTGTTAGTCTGTCTGCAGTAGTAGAAAAGAGCAAGAGTCCAGTAGTACCTTAAAGACTAACAAAAATATTTTCTGGTAGGGTATGAGCTTTCGTGAGCCACAGCTCACTTCTTCAGATACTGTATCTTATTCTGTATCTGAAGAAGTGAGCTGTGGCTCACGAAAGCTCATACCCTAGCAGAAAATATTTTTGTTAGTCTTTAAGGTGCTACTGGACTCTTGCCCTTTTATAAGAATGTTTATCTGGATCTTTGGTTTGCAAGTCTAACATCTATTTTCCCCTCCATGAAAATAAGGAGTTTCAACCCTACTTCAAGGATTAAAATACTTTTTAAAAAGAAGCAGCAGTTAAATCCCCATGGTCTAATGATCTTATTTTTTAATTAATTTCTCTTTCTCCCCCATGGAGATCCAAAGCACCTTACATTGTTCCTTTCTCCATTTTACCTCACAACAACCCTGTGAGTTAGGTTCGGCTGAGAGAGTATAACAGGGCCAGGATCACCCGGTGAGCTTCCATGGTGATTTGAACCCAGGTCTTTCAGATACTAGTCCATCACTCTTAACCACTGTGCCATACTGGTTTTTGTGAACAGGACTGTTGTTGTCTGGATAGACAGGTGTAAAGTCATCCTGAAAAGGAAGAATCCAGGAGGCTTGCCAAACCTGGAATTCTCCCCACAGAGACCCCAGGGGAAAGTAAAAGCAATGGAAGATACAGAAGGCACATGGAGAAGCCCCACCATCTTGGAGAAGGGGGCCTGCAGTCCTTGTGGCACATTAAACACGATTAAGCAAGCTCTGTTTCATCTGCAGCCAGACGAAACGGAGATGCTAATGAAAACCTGTCACCGTGTGTTTGTTAAAGAGATTGACTGCTTCTTAAGTACTTCCCCTCTGGATACAGGCACTCTGCTGCAATGGAGAAGTGACCCTGGGAGCACCAAAATGCTTCTTATCGCCGACCTGTGGTATGTAAGAGAGCCCACAAGAGGTTCTTTTCTCCCCCCATGCCACCCCCCTTCAGTTATTAAATCCAAAGCTTCATGAGTGTCAATATTCTCATTGTTTTGGTCTCTATAGCTCTGGCTGTCTGAGCATTGCCTGGCCTCCTTATAAGCTAGGTCACAAAGGCCTTTACGTCACAGGTCCTGAGACACGTGGTTTGTACAAGTCCATGGCTGGGTTCCCTTGCCTGCCCCAGGCCTAACCAGGGTCCCTGACTGGATATTATAATTCTGAAACCAAAAGTTGGCAATCCAAATTGTTAACAAAATTCACCAGGACTATGTCCAAGGCATGCAGGCCAAAGGCTTTGAAAAATAAGTCTGCCTTCTGTTATGAGCTATAAATGGAAAATCATAGGCAATACTTGTAAAATGGGGCATTTTGGCAACCTTGAATGCATCCAAGAGCTGTCCTTGCTGAATCCTGCCTTTCCCTACAACTGCGTTCTGGGATGTTGATGGTGGTTGGGATACCGAGGTAACATTTACAAAAGGGGTCTGTTTTTGACAGGGTGCCCCCCTTGAAGACTCCATTTTTTCCTCTTGGGCTTCACAGTCCAGAAGAACGGGGCTGGCATGACCTCCAAACAACGGGAACTGGTATTTCGTCACGGGGGACAATCCCCATGCTGCATTGCCGCTAGGTTGTAGATCAAGATTATGGATTGGAAAGCAGCTGCCAATCAGAATCTGATTCTCCTTTCAGTCTATTATGTATCAGGAATAAGTCCATCCAATTCCTTAGAGGGCTGCAGCGGCACAAGCAAGATGGAAATCAGGGCCCTTCTGAATGGCTGAAATTGTTCCTTTTCAGTTTAAGGGAAGGGATTTGCATGCTTATGGAGTTCCAGATTGTTTCTGAAAAGCGCTCTGATTTTTATTGCTTTGCCTTTTTGCCTTCCGAGGCTCCTGTTGCAGGAGGTGAGATTTGATTACGATCATCTTTAGTATAACTTTGGATTGTCTTGCTCCGTTCCTCCACAACCCCCCACTGCGGTTACCATTTCTTCTCCTTAAAAAAAAAAAGGATGCCAAAATCCAGCCAGAAAAGTGAGCAATAAGTAGGGAAGAACCAAGAAAAAAATTAATGAAATGATCAAATTAAGAAGGCATTACCAAATACGCACGTGTTATGATTGAGACGGGTTTTCCGCGTCTCTTCCAAAGACTTGCTTATTCAAACATGAAGTCATGTAATCTTGTTTGGAGACCTCCAACTTGCAATAAATCCTGACAAGACTACCAGTGTTCGATTGTTTTTTTAATTTTATGTGCTCTCATGTGGCTTTATCATGCACGTTAAGGACATAATATTACAAAGTGGTGTTTTGTTGTTTGTGTTTCTTTTTTGACAGCATATGGGCAAAGAGTGAGATTTTTAAAAAAAAACTCCTTGGGAAGAATCCCTATTCAAAGGGATCGGTATGACAAAATATAATTAACAGCTGAAGAGCCGGAGAGGCTTTGGAGAACCTTCATCATCATAATTAAAAACGAGCATTTGGCCGTTACTAATTTCCTTTGTAATTAAAGCTATTGCTTGTTTGAGCAAGGAAGAAAAGGGCCTCTTCAGAGTCAAAATGACTGGGAGAACCATGTTCTGAAGGGGCAGCGTATTGCTCCCGGAAACGTCTTGTTCATTTGGGGAGGCTTACGATGAAGCCACAGCGATTCGGTCCACTGTGAATAAGGGAGGGAGTTCCCAAGGGAACGTAATTCTAAAACACTGTTCCCAGGAGCATTTTATTAACCTTTGAGAAATGAAAGAATGTCCAGCATTTTAAAAAAATGCAGTGGTTTTAGAATTGGGCAAAAGGCAGAATTGCCAACTGGAGACATGGTAGAGGTCTTTAGTATTATGTGTGGTATGGAGAGAGTGGGCAGGGAGAAACTTTTCTCTCTCTCTCATAATGCCCACCCTGAGCCTGGCTTGCAGGGTGACTGTTGTGGGGAAGGGAAGGTGATTTTAAACTGGTTTGACTCTTCCTTAAGTGGTGGATAAAGTTGGCATATAAAAACCAACCTTCTTCTTCTTGAAATTGGTGTTGTTTTTTTAAATCCCACTTAGCTACTGTGACTTGTGACCACAGCAAGCTGCTTACATGGGATAAAGGAATGACCATTTTCCTCTGCCTGGGTGATGTGAGTGGATTCCCTCTGGCCTTGAGGTCATTGCTCCCCAGTATGCAAAGTGGCCTGCTTGACTGGTCAGACCCCTCCAGGAAATGTTGTTGGTCCACCTAGTGAAGAAGGCTAACTATGGCCCTGGTCCAAGCTCTGGCATCTCTTGTTCAAAGGATCTCAGGTAGGAAGACCTACTTGTGAGAGAAGCTGCCAGAGTAGTCTAGCTTGCTCTAAGGCCGCTTCATAGGTTACGAAATCGTAAAAGAGCCTTTTCATGCCATTCAGGAATTTCGACGAGTATTTTAATATAATTTGAAAGGTCAAGATAAAAGACGTCATTCCTTTCTGACTTTTCAAAGAAAGGAAGCAATTCTGAAGTTCAGAATTAAAATAAAGCAGTCTGTTTGCTTGTGAGTGAATGGCATAACATTTGGAGTCTTGGATATAACCTGTTCTTCTCATGCAGAGAAGTACTGGCAGGATAGCTGGCACCTTCCAAAATTTTGATTTTTAAAAATGTATTGATTACCCCATGATAATGTTTTGCAAGGTATCTGTGAACTTGTCATTTACGATTGCCAGCTGACCAGAAAAGAACTGCTCTTGTCTAACAAGTCAAAAATGAAAAATAGTGTTGTAAAAAGCAACTTGTAAACGAAAAAAACAACACCAGGCTAAAGAATGGAACAATATATATAATGAAATAGACAAGAACCATACACAAAATACTACAGTGTATAGCAATTGATATAGTGTCTAAACGTGTGTGGGTGTAAAGTGTGGTCAAGTCGCAGCCGATTTATGGCAACCCCTTTTGGGGGGTTTTCATGGCAAGAGACTAACAGAGGTGGTTTGCCAGTGCCTTCCTCTGCACAGCAACCCTGGTATTCCTTGGTGGTCTCCCATCCAAATACTAACCAGGGCTGACCCTGCTTAGCTTCTGATATCTGACGAGATCGGGCTAGCCTGGGCCATCGTACATGTAGACAAACATTACAGTCCAACTTCACATGGGGGGTAAATAAGGTAGAGAAATCCAACAAGACGTGAAGAGTACTGATGGTCAGGTAAGTGTGGATGCTGAACAATGATGCTGAACAATGATCCAAAATGGATCAAAAGGGTCCAAAACAGATCAAAGAAGGAGACGGCCATTCCGGATACAAATTAGAAGTCCGTTTCTGCCATAGGCTTCATCAGTCGTTCGATCTCAGAAGAGTCTGCGCATAGTGTTCAACTCTTTCATAGGACATTTAAGCCTCTTGCCATATTAGATTCAAATAATCACATCTCTCTATATATATTGTTCCATTCTTTAGCCTGGTGTTCTTGTCTGTCTAACAGCAGCTTCATCTGGTGGTGAAGTTTTTCAAAGCATACACCACCTTGCCTTGTGCACATCAAAGTGCTGTTGCACAGTCACTTAAAAAGCGTGCTGCAGCTGTACCTGCTTCCGCTCTGGTTCCCCAACTGCCAACTGACCAGAGCACCTGAATGTTCACAGACATTGGTGGTGGAAAGTGCTGTCAAGTCACAGCCAACCATGTAGGGTTTTCAAGGCAAGAAACTAACAGAAGTGGTTTGCCATTGCCTGCCTCTGCAAAGCAACCCTGGACTTCCTTGGTGGCCTCCCAACCTGAAAAGGGGATGACTGCATGAGGAAGCCTACAAAAGAACTGCTGCTGCTTGAATAGGCTTGCCAACCTCCAGGTGGTGGCTGGAGCTCTCCTGTTATTACGACTGATCTCCAGACAACAGAGATCAGTTCACCTGGAGAAAACGGCTGCTTTGGAATGTGGAATCTATCCAAGTATTAACCAGAGCTGACCTGCTTAGCTTCTGAGATCGGGCTAACCTTATAATGTTGGTCTCTATGCTTTAAAAAACAAACAAGCAAAAAACTACTTTGCCTATAGATTTCTGCAGATCGACCACAAGAGCAGGCCAAAGCCAGGGCTGGATTTATGCACAACTTCAGTCAGCTGCATTTTAAGGCCTAGGGTATTAATATCTGGAAATTTCTTAGTCTGGAAATAATGCCTATTTCTAGGGTATTCTTGCCTGCCTATGGACACAGTGTAAGTCACATGGATGTGGATCTGATCAAATGCCTGGGTGGGAGATCCCCTGGGTGCTTCATCCAACCTGCTCCAAGGAAAAGTTGAATATAAATAAAAGATGTGTGCATATTATATTTTCATGAATTTACATGATATCGTCCTACATTTGCCAAGCCTTGCTTATGAAAGCAACATATGGTACTTTATTTGGTTTGTTTTCCTGTTTTCACAGCTTTGTGAAGTAGGTCACAATTCCCATTTGATAACTGGAGAGCTGAGGCCACAACTTGTTCAGGGCCTTACAATGAGTCTGTTGGCTGAGGTGGGATTTGAAAACAGGCCTGAACTTAGCTTGTGTATGACAAGCCACTGCATGTATTTTGGTAGACTGTTAATCTCTGACTGTTCATCTGTGACAGAATGGAGCGGGTGCAGAGGAGAGCAACGAGGATGATCACGGGCCTGGAGACCAAGCCCTAGGAGGAAAGGCTGAGGGAATTGGGTTTAAATTTTGGGCGGAAAGGTACCGGATATTAGGAAAGTAGGAAAACATTTTTTACAGTAAGAGTTGTTCTGCAGTGGAATCAGCTGCCTAGGGAGGTGGGTGAGCTCCCCCTCACTGGCAGTCTTTAAGCAGAGGCTGGACAAGCACTTGTCAGGGATGCTCTAGGCTGATCCTGCCTTGAGCTTGGGGTTGGACTAGATGGCCTGTATGACCCCTTCCAACTCTATGATTCTATGAATACTTCAGATAACCAGTGTAGTAGTTGAGCAACATGGCAGTCATCGATTTTAACACAGCATAGGGTTGCCAGGTGTCGTTTTTGCTCCCAGTGGAGGGAGTGGAGTGAAGTTGTACAATGTCCTGACATCGCTTCTGGTTGTACCTGGAAATGAGGTCACAGCGTCCTAGGACCTCTCTGATCCTTATTGGAATTCAGGGGCAGGAGTTTGCCCCTGAGCCAAGAGCCCAGTTAAAATGGTCCACCCACAGAGGCTCATGAATCCTGCTGGGCTCCAGAATGCTCTGGGGGATTTTAGGATTCCAAGCATGTGTTCTGTTGAGGCTGCAGTGGAAACGAGGAGTGTGAAGCTCCTTGAAACTATCGACAAGTTGCCTCTTGCTGATCTCTCCCACCCTTGGGATGAAACCCAGCCTCTTGGTTTACCACGAAGCTGGGTCATCTGGAAAGGGTTGGGAGATGTATAGAAAGGCACTGGTGGAAAACCCTTACTGAATTGCACAGATCTTTATGTAGAGCTCATTGTAAGACCTATGAAGTGGTGGTGATGGAGCAAAGGGAGGTTACTTCTCTACTATGATAGCATCAATTAGTTCACATTCAACCCAATTGTTTAAGTGTGTTCTAGGCAAAGGCTCATTCCTACTTTATCAAGGCTAGAGGGAGAAGAGGGTGTGGACATCTACCTTTCTTTTGTGCCTGGATGCAGCTCCCCTCCCAGGGTTTATTTCATTTTTTTGGACATCAAGTTGCATCTGATTTATGGCCACCTGGTAAGGTTTTCAAGGCAAGAGACACAGTTGTTAACCTGGGCTTCCTTGGTGGTCTCCCATCCAAATACTGACCAGGGCTGACCTTGCTTAGCCTCTGAGATCTGACAAGATTTGGCTAGCCTGGGCCATCCAGGTCAGGGCCCCTCCCAGCTACCTGTTGTTATAATTCAGGCAAGATGCAGAAGTGGAAGCATCCAGGCACCCTTTCACCATGCTTGGATGCAGATAGTGTTGCCAACCTCCACGTGGTGGCTGAAGACCTCCCGCTATTACAACTGATCTCCAGCCGATAGAGATGGAGAAAATGGCCGCGTTGTCCATTGGGCTCTATGGCATTGAAATCCCTCCCCAAACCCCGCCCTCCTCAGGCTCCACTCCCAAAATCTCCAGGTATTTCCCAACCCGGACCTGGCAACCCTAGACCTCACTGCAGACCTCACTGTGAACTTAGGGTTGCCAGGTCCCTCTTTGCCACCGGTGGGAAGTTTTGGGGAGGAGCCTGAGGAGGGCAGGGTTTGGGGAGGGGAGGGGCTTCAATGCCATAGAGTCCAATTGCCAAAGTGGCCCTTTTCTCCAGGTAAACCGATCTCTATCAGCTGGAGATCAGTTGTAATAGCAAGAGATCTTCTGCCACCACCTGGAGGCTGGCAACCCTATGTGAACTCCATCTCCAAGCACCTTTTTATTAGATTTTAATTGAGACAGTGGTGTATAGTGGTTAGAGTGTTGGACGGGGAACTGGAAGACCCAGGTTCAAATCCCCCTTCTGCCACAGACTATCACTGGGAGACTTTTTCTCTCAGCCTGACCTCACAGGGTGGTTGTTGCTGTGAGGATAAAATGGAGGAGGACAGAGTTCACCTCCCAAACATGCCATTTCCTGGAGGGTAATGGATCTGGCAAACCACCTCTGTTAGTCTCTTGCCATGAAAACCCCAAAAGGGGTCGCCATAAGTCGGCTGTGATTTGACGGCACTTTACACACACATACAATGGATCTCATTCGTCTGGAGATCAGTTGTATTTAGGCCTGACAACTGGTGGGAGATGGGCGGAGGTGCAGTTGTCATCCCTGTGTGATGATGCAGCTTTCGGCATGATCCAGAAGTGACGGAATTGCACCAGGGCGTGTTTTGGGCCCAGTGCTAGAGTGTTGCCCCTAGCGCAATGCCATCACTTCCAGGCTGTGCCTGAAGTTACGTCATTGCCTGGGATGATGATCGCACACACACACACACACACACACACACACACACACCCATTTGGCCAGCCTCTTTCCACCCACTGACCAGCTGGTAATGTCAGCGGGTAATGGCCGGGTCCCACTTGGAGGTTGGTAACCATAGCTGTTTGGGTGCCAATTCTGGGCTAAGGAAAATGGGGTTAGAATACGATTAAAAAATATGTCTGGCGCAAGACCGGGGCCTAGCCCAAAGACGTGGCCAACATCCTGTGAGGAGTGAGTGTGTCTTCTAGAATGCCTCCCCTCCCCCTGGAGAGCCTGTGTGGTGTAGTGGTTAAGAGCAGTGGACTCTAATCTGGAGAACCGGGTTTGATTCCCCACTCCTCCACATGAGCGGCAGACTCTAATCTGGTGAACCAGGTTGGCTTCCCCACTCTGCTTGGGCATTCTTGAGCTAGTCTCTCCAAATTCTCTCAGCCCCATCTATCTGACAAGGTGTTTGTTGTGGGGAGAGCAAGGGAAGGAGATTGTAAACTGGTTTGGTTCTCCTTAGAAGGAAATCAGCATATAAAAACCAGCTCTACTTCTTCCCTGGAATCCAGTGCCATGAACATTTTTTTTTCTTGATGTGGAAAAGTTTTCTCGGAGGAAAGTTTTTAAAACTGGTCTTCCTAGGTCTAGAGTGTGGATGCCCTGGGACTCTTCCCTGGCATGTTTGGTCATTCTCATTATTCATTAGGACACCACCAGTTCTCAGCACAGCTGTTTTATTGGGACTGCTCCCAAGAAACCGATTTAGTGCTAATGACAGTGAGTGGGAAATAGCTGTTGCTTAACCAAGAAGGTGTCTGCTTTCGTTGTAGTTGTGCCAGGCGGCTTAATGGTGATTAAAGCAGGTGCTGAAAGAGGTGGCAGGTTCCAAGCTTTGATCTCTTCATATGCAACATGCCAAGAAAATAGACCCGTTGGCGCCTGATGGTCAGTGATGTGTCAGTCAGGGGAATTGCTCCGTCACTGGTCTTGCTTAAAAGCAGAGTTTGCACCAAATCCCATCAGCGAAATCAGAGGTGCATTTAGAGGGCGCCCATTTAGCCATTCTGGGGAAAGCTCAAAGAAGTTCTCTAAGGTTTCATGATGTGTGCTCTCAAGGAAGGGCTGTGGCCAGGACCAGGGCAAAGGCGTTGCATGCAGAAGGTCCCAGGCTAAACCTCTGACAAATCTCTGCATACTGCAAGATCTTGTAAGAGCACCAATACCTTAATACCAATACCTTAGGTAGGTTGCCAGGTCCCTCTCCACCATTGGTGGGAGGTTTTTGGGGCGGAGCCTGAGGAGGACAGGGTTTGAGGAGGGGAGGGACTTCAATGCCATAGAGTCCAATTGCCAAAGTGGCCGTTTCCTCCAGGGCAGCTGATCTCTTTCGGCTGGAGATCAGTTGCAATAGCAGGAGACCTCCAGCTAGTACCTGGATGTTTGCAACACTAGAGGAAGGGATTTCAATGCCATAGAGTCCAGTTTCCAAAGTGGCCATTTTCTCCAAGTGAACTGATCTCTATCAGATGGAGTTCAGTTGTAATAGCAGTACCTGGAGGTTTGCAGCCCTAATAATCGGTTCATGACCTTCCCTAGATTTGTAGTTAGTTGGCTTTGTATGTTCTTTGAACTGGTCTTGCAAGCGCTGCAACGTGTGATGGGTTCATGACTCGCCCTGTCCTTAAGGAGCCATAAAAAGTAACAGGGGCACAACCCTGGTAAGGCATGTAAAGCATTCAGACAACCCTGTTAGCCCCTGAATTGTAGGGGCTGCTTCAGGCATGATACGCTTCCCACACTGGTGGCATGGCCATGTTGAGGTGGGGGGGAAAGCATGTAAACCATGATTAACTGCACACACACTTGTTTTACTGCATGTATGTATGCTGGATGGCCCAGGCTAGCTTGATCTCGTCAGATCTCAGAAGCTAAGCTGGGTAGACCGTGGTCAATACTTGGATGGGAGATTACCAAGGAACACCAGAGGCAGGCAATATCAAACCACCTCTGAATGTCTCTTGCCTCGAAAACCCTACTGAGTGGCCATAAGTTGGCTGCAACTTGACGGCACTTCACGCACACATGTATGCTGGAAACCATGGCAAATTGGCATAGCAGGTTTAGTAAATGTGTGCAGATAACATGTAATTTATGAAAACGAGGTTTGCGCGTGCTCATCTGGTCTATTCATTTTGGAGAGTTGGCCTTTTCCCGTTCGTTCTAGTAACAAAACACTGAAATTGTTATCCTAAAATAGGGGGCAGGGGAGAATACATTTGACACCTTGGCATCAAGAAGAGGGATTGCTGGAGCTGAAACTTCAAAAATGAAGCATTCATTGGAGGGAGGGAGGGAGGGAGGGAGGGAGGAAGGGAGGGAGGGAGGGAGAGAGGTTTCTTAAGGTTCCATTGAGGACGTGCTCCACCCCATATGGAGAGGTGGAACATTGTCGTCCAAATGCATTATCCAATTTTATTCTTGACTTTTTGTGATCATCCCATTCTTAGCCATCTGTTGGTGCAAATCTGTGCAGCACTTTTTGGGTCAGGAATTATGCAGCGTCTTGTGTAGCTTTTAGGGGGATTAATATTTAGAAAATGCTTCAGCCTTTTCCAAAGCCGAGGGAGAAACGATGACAGACTGGTTTCCCATTCTTAATGTCCGTGCTGCTAATACAGGTGGAGAACACCACCACGTGGGCCGGGGGTAGGGTTGCCAGGTCCCTCTTCGCAAGCAGCTGGAGATTTTGGGGGTGGAGCCTGAAGAGGGCAGGGTTTGGGGAGGGACTTCAATGCCATAGAGTTCAATTGCCAAAGCGGCCATTTTTCTCCAGGTGATCTAATCTCTATCTGCTGAAGATCAGTTGAATTAGCAAGAGATCTCCTCACAGGGTTGTTGTGAAGATAGAATGGAGGAGAAAGATGTAAGCTGCTTTGAGTCCTCATTATGGAGAACCAACAAGGGCTTGCGGGGAGCAACTCACTTTCCAGCGAGGTGTAGTGGTTAACAGCGGTGGTTTGGAGCAGTGGACTCTGATCTGGAGAACCGGGTTTGATTCCCCACTCCTCCACATGAGTGGTGGACGCTAATCTGGTGAACTGGATTTGTTTCCCCACTCCTACCCATGAAGCCAGTTGGGTGACCTTGGGCTAGTCACAGCTCTCTTAGAGCTCTCTCAGCCCCACTTACCTCACAGGTTATCTGTTGTGGGGAGGGGAAGGGAAGGTGATTGTTAGCCGGTTTGATTCGCCCTTAAGTGGTAGAGAAAGTTGGCATATCAATATAAAAACCAACTCTTTTTCTTCCTAGACCCTTGGTGAATAGGAGCTTGGGGATTGCATGGAGATGGGAAACTCCAAGGCCAGCAAGAAGCCCATTCCTAGTCTCCACTTATACCATTAGTAGAATTGCCAGGCCCCTCTTTGCTACCGGTGGGAGATTTTTGGGGCGGAGCCTGAGGAGGGCGGGGTTTGGGGAGGGAAGGGACTTCAATGCCATAGAGTCCAATTGCCAAAGTGGCCGTTTTCTCCAGGGGAACTGATGTCTATCTGCTGGAGATCAGTTGTAATAGCAGGAGATTTCCAGCCACCACCTGGAGGTTGGCAACCCTAACCATTAGACTGTGCTGCTGCTGGGGGAATTTCACGATTTGGATCTCCAAAGGAAGCAGAGACTTCATGGAAAAGCACGGCAAACTTCAGGCATCGTGGTCTGAATCATTTGGCGGCCAGGAGGAATTGTGCTGTTTTCTCTCTCAGCACAGGGGCTCAGCTTGTCTGCAGCAAAACACAGCTCTTCAGACTCCTGGGCACTGCGAAGCATCCAAATTAAAGAAGCAATAATATGGGGAGACCTGATTAGCTCCTGCGAATGGTGGGGAATAACAAAAAGCCATTTTCCCTCGAAGCAGCCTCCTTGATGTGGTTCAATGGTCGATGCTGGTTACTGAAGGAAAATTACAGTTTAAAGATGAGCCGGCCAAGCAGAACTAGCAAAATTGCTTACAGGTGGCTCCTTTTTGTCCCCAGTAAAAAAGGAGAGAATTACCACTTAGAACTGTCCCAGCAGGCAGATTTCCATTCTTCTTCGGTGTAGACTACTGGACTGGCTGAAGTCATTTTGGCGGCCCCTGCTGACTGTACTGCATGGGCTTAATAATTTTTATTTATATGTTTATATCCTGCTTTTCTCCCTGATAGGGGGCCACAAGCAGCTTTTCACATCATACTCCCCTCCTCCACTTAATCCTCACAACAACAACAACCTTGTGAGGGTAGGGTAAGAAGAAGAAGAGTTGGTGTATATATGCTGACTTTCTCTGCCACTTAAGGAAGAATATAACCAGCTTACAATCACCTTCCCTTCCCATAACAAACACCCTGTGAGATAGCTGGGGCTGAGAGAGCTGTGACTAGCCCAATGTCACCCAGCTGGCTTCATGTGTAGGAGTGGGGAAACAAATCCAGTTCACCAGATTAGCCTCCACCACTCATGTGGAAGAGTGGGGAATCAAACCTGGTTCTCCAGATCAGAGTCCACCACTCCAAACCACCACTCTTAACCACTGCACCACGCTGGCTCTCTAGGGCAGCTTGCATATTTTCCAGCCTCAGTATGTGCAAAAGTGTGCTGCAATACACCTGGGTTTGCCAAAGTACACATGTTGCCCTAGTAACACAAAAATTGGTGACTGCGCGTATATAGGAATGGCAGCCTCCAGATAGGACCTGGTGAACCCCTTGAATTACAGCTCATCTCCAGACTACAGAGATCAGTTCCCCTGGAGAAAATGGATGCTTTGAAGGGTGGACAATATGAATTTTTGACGTTCCACATGCATTGATGATATGATTAAAAATGCTGGCAAATAGGGATGGGGAAGGAGTGCAGAAGAAACATGCTCCATTTTGCCCCAGTGGCAGGGAAATGTCGTCTAGGTTACCTCACCCCCCCACCCCCATAGTAGTCTGTAAATGAGGTTAAGTGGTTTTTGTTGTCGAGTTTTTCTGTGATTCTGCTCTCATTTTAAAATGGCTTTGTTAGAGTCTGTGTTCCCTAGCAAAAACAGAAACACGTCTTATGGGAAACAAAATTGGGTCTGAACAATGGGAAAAGTTGGTATCTATTGACTTTTTACTTGTGGCAGAGCTGTTATAGACCCGGGAGTGCTGCTAGGCAGAAGAATTGCCCCCGCAGTGACTGGAAATCTCAGATCATGGAACGTCCTTTACAGGAAGGCAAATCAGAAGTAACGGAACTTGGTCTATTGTCTTGTTTTTATTAGAATTCGACTTTTCCCTTTCGGCAGGCTTCAGGTTGGGTTCGATTGTGAAACGCCCCAGTAAAATCAGAGAGATGAGAGCGCTCTTTGCAGTTCTTTCCCAACTTTTCAATTGCACAAAATGGCGCTTCGGAAGGCACATCGATAGCACTGATTGGGGTGGGGTCTGGAGCATTGTTTTGGTGCTTTGAAGTCCCACAGCGCACATACATCGAGTGTATCAGCACAACCACTTCCACAACTGACGGAGAGCCAATATAGCTGGTCTTAAAGCTCGTAAACTAAAAGGAATTTATTGCTTTAATATCCCTTGTTGGAGATGTAATCCTGTTAAACAATTTTTTCCCATTTGTTCAATTACTAAGGCTCATTAGTTAGAAATACTTTAAAAGACAAAGGAAATGACAGTATAAGGAATATCAATAGACACAACGGCCTGTTGCTTGGGTGGCAATCCGTGGACTTTGAGATGTTGTGAGATTTGTTCTTGCTAAAATGTCTTCCTGGCAGCTGGAAGAACAAAAGACCCTCGCCTTTAATGGGACAATACTTCAGAATCCAGGATGTGGCTTATATAACAGAAGCTTATCAATATTGTTCAGCTAAATTAGGAAGGCAGGACAAATTGATTTAAAATCTGGATTTAGTTTACTATGTTTTGGAACGACACATCTGATGATTCATGTGATTTGGAATAGTTTCTTCGTGTTAATTATTGATAGGCTGTGTTTAGGGGGGGAAACCCAGATACTTAGTAACTTCAAGATTATCTTGCAATAATATAAAAGACATACACTCAATCTATGTAGAATGGTGTAGTATAATGGGGCAAAAGAGTAAAGGTTAGAGCAGGGATGTCAAACATAAGGCCCACGGGCCAAATCTGACCCCATGAGAGCTCTTGTCCGGCCCATGAACAGGCCGAGGCCGACACCCCCCACTCTCGAGCTGGGCTGGCAAGGCATGGCCCAGCCCGACCAAGTGGCATTTATGTCATATATGGCCCTTGTAACAATGGAGTTTGACACCCCTGGGTTACAGGATTTCCATCCATGGAACATGACTTCCTTGCCTCCCCATGACTGCAGCAGCCCAAAATGTTGCCCATAAGAAACAGCAATTGGAGGGAGGGAGGAGTCAGGGATACTCCACACAAAGTGGGAATGGTGAGAAATCACTCCTCTTCCATCCATGGAAATCCTTCATGGGATCCAATCCTATGTAACTCATGGACAGAGAGTCAAAGATGCCTCTTAAAAATGGTTGTCTGCCTGTCTCCTGCTCAATATCACTTGTAGTAGTTAGTCCACCCAGTCTCCTCAGACACATGATTTGTTTGGTTCTTGAGCCTGCTCCGAGGGCTGATCAGGACACATAGGACAGCTGTTATCCCTGACTGTTCCAACCCAGATATTCATACAGCAGATCACATATTTCAGTTTTCCCCTCCCATCCGTCCCCCCAATATGTGTCAAGGTAGCACGTCAAGGAGGTTTCGAGCTGAAAATTCTCTCCAATTTACTTGGGCAATTTTAGCCTGGGGAGAGTTCTAATGTGCACACACCCCTTCCCCAGTGCATATCTGAAGGGGGCAGTTCGTGTGGATCGGCTTTCCGTCCTAGAATGCTGATTGTTGCAAAGTGCCACACTGGGTTTTTTTTATAAGCCATTTGGAGGGGCCGTGGCTCAGTGGTGGAGTCTCTGCTTGGCATGCAGAAGGTCCCAAGTTCAATCCCTGGCATCTCCAGTTAAAGGGACTAGGCAAGTAGGTGATGTGAAAGACTTCAGCCTGAGACCCTGGAGGGCTGCTGCTGGTCTGAGTAGACAATACTGACTTTGATGGACCAAGAGTGTTTTCTCTCTCTCCCTCTCTCTCCCTCTCTCTCCCTCTCTCTCTTTCTCTCTCATATAAAAGGGTACAGAAAAAGAGGGATGGGGAACAGGGGTAAAGCATATTTCATCGTCTGGGCCCTGACTTGATCCAAACTTAACAGAAGAAAAAAAAATAATAATATCAAAGCTTGTAACTTTCATCTAAAACATTAAAACTTCTTAAAACTCACTAAAACGTCATACAGCCCCCAGACCTCAACGTGATTTAATCTTGAAGGAAACTAATGCTCTAACTTCTATTGTTTAAGCTAAACATTTAAAACATCCTAAATCTCACTAGACATGTTCTTATAAGTCATTAGTATCTTAATGTATAAAATAATTCATTCATCAAGTGAATAATAATCATAAAAGAGTTGCCAGTTCATCAGAAATTCATTTATTGTTTTCTTGTTAATCAGGTGGGTTAGCCTAGCCATGAGAGCAAAATCCGAAAGTTTAATATTCCACTCTGTAATGTCAGGAATTACTTTGGACTTCTAATACCTAGCATAAACAATTCTGGCAGCAGAGGTTGCATATTGATAAAGCTCTTTATGAACCGAGTTAAGCTGTGGAGGAGTTATACCCAACAACATATATTTGGATTCTAGTTCAAAGTTCACCTGAAGCACTTTCTGTAGCTCTTTATTTTGACTTAGTACAAGTCCACCAAGGCCCAGGTCCTCCTTTGTCTCTTAAAGGACCGACATCACCGGTGGGCATTGGTGGCCAAGCGTTGATGTGGATGAGAGGATGTGATCCCACTTAGCTTGCCCAGTGAGTGAGCCAAACTCTCACCGGCCCCTGTTTGTCTTCTGTTTCAGGAATGAGACTGTTTTACACCAGTTCTGCTGTCCAGCAGCCGATGCGGAGCAGAAGACTTCGTCGGCAGATTCTTCTCCAAGGTGGGAAAGTTTGTCAAGTTGATATCCTGCCAGCTCTTCTTCTTTATTTTTTTCTCCCTTGCTTTTCCCACTTCCCCTTGCACACAAAACATGCAAGCATCTAGCTTGGCCGCGCCATAAAGTGACCCTAGGTCGCTTCCAGGTGTAGCTCTTTTGCTCTGACGTCTGAGTGGAGAAAGTTTGCCTTCCCAGCATGCCCTTGGTACTCAGTTCCATCCATCTGAAGTGTCAAGGGAGAATGGAAGTAACAGAGGATCCAGTTGTACAGAGAAGCCAAGAGAAGCCAGGTAACTGAGAGGAGACAAAAGCCCAAAATGTATCAGGGGATGGGCACAAAATGTGCATTGGTGAGCAGTAGGAGTTCTTTAGGCCCCAGCTCCTACTGACTCAAAGGGGTGAGGAACAGGGCCTAGGAGCAGGCAAGGCTGGGGCTGCTTTCTTATGGAGATTTTTCTCCATGCCCTCCTTCAAGAATAGGGTTGCCAGCTCCAGGTTGGGAAATACCTGGAGATTTTGGAGGTGGAGCCTGAGGAGGGTGGGGCTTGGAGAGGGGAGGGACTTCAACGCCATAGAGTCCAATTGCCCAAGTGGCCATTTTCTCCAGGTGAACTGATCTCTGTCACCTGGCGATCAGTTGTAATAGCGGGAGATCTCCAGCCACCACCTGGACGTTGGCAAGCCCATTCAAGAAGCAGTAGTTCTTTTGTAGGCTTTCTCATGCAGGCATCCCCTTTTCGGGTTTTCCCCTGGCTCCTCTGTGGATTTCCCCAAACCTGCTTGTTTCCTGAAAGACCCCAGATGAAGCAGATTTGGGGAAAGTGTGGCTGGGAAGATGTAGATTCCCCTATTCCCCACCAGTATTCAGCACCACATCTCCTAACACCTGCCGTCTATCCCCCCCTGCTGGTGGGATTTTTCACCAGCTATTTTTTATTTTGATGGTAGTAGACACATCACTCTAGTTTCCTAACACTCGCTACCAATCATACTTAAAGGTAAAGGTAGTCCCCTGTGCAAGCACCGGTTCATTCCTGACCTGTGGGGTGACGCCACATCCCGATATTTACTAGGCAGACTATGTTTATGGGGTGGTTTGCCATTGCCTTCCCCAGTCATCTACACTTTACCCCCAGCAAACTGGGTACTCATTTTACCTACACATGAACACATGAAGCTGCCTTATACTGAAACAGACCCTTGGTCCATCAAAGTCAGTATTGTCTACTCAGACCGGCAGCAACTCTCCAGGGTCTCAGGCTGAAGTCTTTCACATCACCTACTTGCCTAGTCCCTTTGAGTGGAGATGTGAAGGATTGAACCTGGGACCTTCTGCATGCCAAGCAGATGCTCTACCACTGAGCCACAGCCCCTCCCCAACCTCGAAGGATGGACGGCTGAGTCAACCTTGAGCTGGCTACCTGAACCCGACTTCCGTAGGGATCGAACTCAGGTTGTGAGCAGAGCTTTTGACTGCAGCACTGCAGCTTACCTCTCTGTGCCATGGGGTGCCAATTACACTTGCTGCCAATTTTTAAAAATTGGCCAAAAAGTCCACTGATGGAGATTTGGGGGGGTGGGGGGGAATGGCAGGTGCAATAGGAAATGGCAGGCACCAGGGGGAAAGCACAGATAATGTTTCTGTGCAGAAGCTCTTCGCATTTGCAGTGGCAGTGAAGGCAGACTGGAGAATCATCCCCACGGAGAAGCAGCCTGAGAGAGGGGAGAGGGGAGAACACAGCAGGGAATGTTGGGTGTGTTCAAACAGCAAGGCTGATCCAGAAGCATTTAGCAGGGTCAGGTTGTATCTCCTGGCTTATTCCTAAACAGGATGTCTCTTGGCTGGTCTGACTGATTATCCTGCCCTTCCTTCCACTGGCCTGAGCTCACTAGCAGTGTAAACGCCTGACAGCAAGAGGTCTGAGGTTGTTAAGTGATGTTCATGGAACAAGGTCAGCAGAGGCTAACCGGTCCACTGGAGGTTTGCTTCTAACCCATCCATCCTACCACTGGGGTTTGGAAAATCACAGAGGTATGATAGACAGCTGAGAAGGAAGCACTAGCAGCTCCAGGATCTTGTTGTGCAAAGGGAATCAGGGAGTGTGTGGCCTTCATTTGCCAATTTACTTAGGACCCCAGAAAACTTAAGGCCTAGCATACCTTTTCCTCTTTCCTGCAACACATAATTGAGCCCCATGCCTCCCCTGGGCCCGAATCCCAAACCTGATTGGCTTCTGTCTTTATGCTTGCACGTTAAAAGCTTGTCTGCATGAAAATATAAACTTGAGGCAGCAACAACACATTATCCAGATAGCATTTGTAATACTGGGTTGTGTTGGCATGTAGCTGAGTTCGAAAACAAAACAGAATTTCTTTGTGTGGTTTAACCATTACTGTGCCAAAAAGCAACCTGCAGAATTTTGTTAAGTAGAAGGAAGTTAGAGGCAAGGATCTGTACATATGAGCAGAAAGCACTACCGGTACCCAAACGTCTCAGCTTTAACTCATTTGCATACCCTGAGTGGTTTGCAACAAGAAGGTATCAGTGTGGATCCAGGGGATGTATTATGTGAAGCAGTTGCAGTAATTCCCTTCTGAGCACCTTGATGGTAGTTAACAAGCTCTGATCCTCTAACAGAGAGAAAGAAAAAATGCATGGAACTCATTCCCTTTAGTTCCACAGAAGCACAGCTTTAAAGTGGCGAAGACGTAAGATCGATCTGCATTTTTTATCTCATCACTTTCTCATACACACACCATCGTCCGACACATCCCTTGTTTGCAGCCTTAATTACTCTGACCCGCACAAGTAGATCTCTTCTACCCAACCTGAACCTGTACTTGAAAAGCTTGGCTTCCTTTTGCGTGACTTCAAACGCCTCCTTAATTTTGTAGCAGATGCAATGCCTCTACTGCAGCAGGCATTCCCAAGGGAAACTAGATCAGCTTCTCTTTTGAAATCCTATATAATGTCCCTAGCCTATGTAGAAGTTAGCAAATGGTGGACTTTTGCTGTGCTGTTACAAAATTGTTATTTGCATATGTCTGAGAGCATGCAGGTAAAAATGCAAGCATGTCTATTTCCAGGCAGAAATGTGCACAAATGAGCACTCTCCAGTACACGCTCTACAGCTGCTGTAGCATTTTAAATAATAATGTTTACAGTTTTGTATGGCATCTTCATAAGTGATCGAAGCACACTCATAATCCCTGCAACAGTTCTGTGGAGCAGAGCAGCGTTATGTTCACCAAACTGTAGCTGGGATCACTCAGGCAGAGGGAGAGCAGCCGGTAGAACGCCACATAAACAGTTCACAGCTTAGGAGAGATTTCAGGCAGGAACATCTTGGCTCTCTGCTCATGTTCTTAGCCCTGTCCACACTAGCATGAGATAAGCATGAAGGCAGGAAGTCATGCTGCAAAATACCCTGCACATACCAATTATCATCATAGAATCATAGAGTTGGAAGGGGCCATGCAGGCCATCTAGTCCAACCCCAAACTCAATGCAGGATCAGCCTAGAGCATCCCTGACAAGTGCTTGTCCAGCCTCTGCTTAAAGACTGCCGGTGAGGGGGAGCTCACCCCCTCCCTAGGGAGCTGATTCCACTGCAGAACAACTCTTACTGTAAAAATGTTTTCCTAATATCCAGCCGGTATCTCTCTGCCCGCAATTTAAACCCATTATTGGTTAAAATTAAACCCAATCAATTCTGCTTCAGACATATTTCCTTAGCGATAAAATCCCAATCCCAATCTAATTGCACACTAGTAATGCACAAAAACAAGCTGCACCCACAGAGTATTAGTATTACTGATTATTATTTAGAACATTTTTATGCTGCCTTTCCACCCAGTCAGGGCCCCCAAGGCAGTGTACATAAAAACATTCAAAGAATTAAAAAACAATACTTAAAGTTTAAACAAATTCAATAATAACGCATAAACCGACAATACCAAAACCAGGGAGGAGGGCCAGTAATGGTTATTGGGGGGTATGCCAAACAAAACCAAAAAGGCAAAGCCTGCTGGTGGAAGAGACTGATGGAGGGAGACAAACGAAATCTCCCTGGGGGAGGGAGTTCCAAAGTTCTGGTGCCTCAACCCGAGTGGCCTCATATGGAAGGGGCAACAAAAGCAGGGTCTTCGAAGATGACCCGAGTGAACATCCAGGTTCATATGAGAGAAGGTGGTCCTTGAAGGTATGTTGGTCCCAGGCCACACAGGGCTTTAAAGGTCAATGGCAGACGATGGTCTTCTTAGTCTTCTTCATGTCCATTCAGTGGATGGGTATCACAATATGAAAGAGATGCATGTCTGAGTGGCATTTGCACTGCTAGATGGATGCCCAATTTCTTGTTTGACTTTCTCATGCTGGATTGGGGTGCTTCTTGGCGAGTGGGGCACCTGAAGGCGGTCTGTGTGGTTCTGGGAAGAACTGCTGCTTGAAGCATTCAGTCTGTGGACTCTTCTCTCAACTTCCCTCTCGTGCTCAGAATATCTTACATTTTCATTCTTGTATGGCTTTCCAAAGTCTAGCAACCACATTTGTAGGGCAAGTATGATGACATTTATTCCCATGCATAGCTTTATCTTAGGAAATTGGTAACCTAGCTTTCTGTTCATCAAATACAGGGCCAGTTTACCACCCAAGTGGTGATTTGGGGGGGGGGAATGCCAAATCAGCAGGGACCTCCACTGGGGAGGAGATGAAAGGAATGGTTTGTGCCTGTTGCTGCCTTCCAGATCAGGTCAAGGCAGGCTGCAGAGTCCATCTGAACTTCACCCGGGTGCAACATGCCAGTGTGGTGTAGTGGTTAAGAGCTGTGGTTTGGAGCGGTGAACTCTGATCTGGAAAACTGGGTTTGATTCCCCACTTCTCCACATGAGCGGCGGAGGCTAATCTGGTGAACTGGATTTGTTTCCCCACTCCTACTCACGAAGCCAGCTGGGTGACCTGGGGCAAGTCACAGCTCTGTTAGAGCTCTATCAGCCCCACCCACCTCACAGGGTGCCTGTTGTGGGGAGGAGAAGGGAAGGTGATTGTAAGCCGGTTTGAGTCTCCCTTAAGTGGTAGAGAAAGCCGGCATATAAAAACCAACTCCTCCTCTTCCTCCTCTGCTTTTGCCAATGTAGCTGGGCTCCAAAAGGCTGTGGGGAGTCCTCTGTAGCCCCTTGCAGCTGGGATAGTGTGAGTGGGGAGAGAGAATGATATCTTGTATATCCAGGGCCACTTCCAAAGTTCAACAAACGGTATATGTAATAAACAGACACCTCTTCTTGGGTTGCCAGCCATAAGAGAATTACATTTAGCAGAGATACTGGGATGCATTAGAGTACATACAGAAAAGTATTACAGCAATGTATCCACAAGTCTTCAATAGATTGGGAATGCCAACAGAGGACCATTAAATACCATCAGCAACCCCTTTTTGTCTCAGTACACCACTTCACATTCCTATTCCTCTGTCAGAGAGTTTAGGAGGAATGACAAATAATGGAAGACATGGGAGCACGGTTATTGTGGGAAAACAACAAAAGAGGGGGTGGGGAAACCAAACAGAACTCAACCAAGAGTACCGATTCCAAACCGAAGAGGTTGAGCGGAAAAATGCTTAAAATTACAAATATATAAATTTTAATAAGGGGCACATAAGTTAAAAACATAAGGCCTCTAGCATAGGCAAAACTTTCACATTCAATGTATACAAACATGAACACCTGCGATGTACAATCTTACCTTGACCAAAGTAGGATCCAGAAAAGGACCAGATGCGTTTCGGCCTAAGAAGGCCTTCCCCAGTGGTCAGTAATATAGTTATAGTTTAGCACACATCCTGATAATATAATTATATCATAAAGAACAGTAAAAAATGTATAAAAGCCCTTCTAGTATAGTGAAGCTCCCTGTATGTTTGTTTATTTCTTATATACTAAAATGTGGCTTCCATGTCTCACCTTCTGGTGCATGTCGGGCTCTTAAGGGTGTGTATACATCAAGCAGTGTAATAGGTCATTGACCTATTATTCTGCTTGAGCACTGTTATTGTGCCAGAACCTAATGACAAGATTTGGATTTGGGAGGGCCTTACCCAACTAAATAAAAATGTGCAAAGAAAAAGACCTTGAATAGTTGAATAGACATTAGCACAGGTTTCCTAAGCGAAAATATTTTCAAGGATGGATACTACCGCAGGATTTGAGTACAGGATCTAGATCACTGGCCACATTAGAAGAGAGTTGGTTTTTATACACCAACTTTCTTTACCACTTAAGGCAGAATCAAACTGGCTTACAATCACCTTCCCTCCTCCTCCCCATAAAAGACACCCTGTGAGGTAGGTGGGGCTGAGAGAGCTCAAAGAGAACTGTGACTAGCCCAAGGTCACCCAGCTGGCTTCGTGTGTAGGAGTGGGGAAACCAATCCAGTTGACCAGATTAGCCTCCACCGCTCATGTGGAGGAGTGGGGAATCAAACCCGGTTCTCCAGATCAGAGTCCACTGCTCCAAACCATCGCTCTTAACTGCTATACCACGCTGGCTCTCAGTCCCTTTAGAAGGCACTGTTTCAGCTGACTTCAATTTGGTTTTCTGTCTGCTTCTGAGTACTTCCCGAAAAATGATCAGTGTCCCTGGGTTCCCAGGCATCCTGTGTCATGTAGATGATATGCTAGTGTATGGCAAGAACAGAAAGGGACATGATGAATGATTGCATGAGTTTTGAAATGCTTCTAGCAGGTGAGTTTTACTCTGACTGAGAAATGTGAATCTGGGAAGGAACAGATAACATTTGTAGGACACATGATTAGTAAACGAGGAACCCACCTGACCCAGACAAACCAATATAATTGCTTGCTTTGCTATTAGCTGAGGATATTCCAGCATTAAGCAGATTCTTTGGTTTGATGACAAATTTCATAAATACATACCAAATCTGACATATAAAACAAATCTCTTATGGTATCTGTTTAAGTGGCATAATAATGAGAATACAGGAAACCCTACAACAGATTGCTGATAAGACAATGAAAATACTTTTGATAGCCCCACCTGTTTTAGCCCAATTTAGCCCAATACATTCAGTAGATGTATTATTATTATTGATATGTGGAATGAGACCTGCTAAAGGAGACAATATCTCCATAGGTAATTCAGATATTAAAGTAAATATTTGGAAGGCATGTGGTCCCTGAAGTAATACTTTCTAAAAACAGGTTGCAGCTTACTTCACAATGTTTACAGAATCGTGGGAGATCTCCAGCCACCACCTGGAGGTTGGCAACCCTACCCCTAGGCCATGTTTCTGGCCTCTTAGGCTCCCCCTCTGAGGCTTCTGAGTCAGAACCCAGAACCCACTCAGTGGGGTTCATGACAGGTTCACTCGTGGGTTCCTGCGTAAGATATGAAAGCCATGTGTGTTTTTCTTTTTTAACCCAACAGTCAATACCAGGACTTTGATCCTTCTTTGACCCTGTCTGTATTTCTTGGGTGAATAATTGTGATTAATCTAACAGGACAAGGTGAGCAATCAGGACTTAAAACAAAGTAGCCTGATATCCTGACTAGGCAGTCAGTCAGATAGGGTTGCCAACCTCCAGGTGGTGGCAGGAGATTGCCTGGTATTACAACTGATCTCCAGCCAATAGAGATCAGTTCACCTGGAGAAAATGGCTGCTTTGGCAATTGGGCTCTATGGCATTGAAGTCCCTCCCTCCCCAAACCCCACCCTCCTCAGGCTCCACCCCAAAAACCTCCTGCCAGTGGTGAAGAGGGACCTGGCAACCCTACAGTCTGATCTACAGTGCTCAAAGGGGCCAATCAGTTTAACAGAAGTACCATTGAGGCAGTCATAAATCTGGAAGAGCGTGGTGGCTTATCTCATAAACTGAAACTCTGCTTTGGAGACCTGTTCTCCCCCCCACCCCCACCCCCACCCCATGTCAATTATTGGTGCTCCCTTTGAAATGTCCTAACACATGGTGGTAGGGTTGCCAACTCCAGGTTGGGAAATTCCTGTAGATTTGGGGGTGCAACATGGGGAGTGCAGGGGTTGGGGATCTAAACAGGGTATACTGCCAGAGTCCACTCTCCAAAACAGCCATTTTCTCCAGGGGAACTGATCTCTGTCGGCTGGAGGTTGGTAGTAATTCTGGGAGATCTCCAGCCCCCCACCTGGAGGCTGGCAACCCTATGCATTCTGTTCCCATTTGCCTTTCCTGATCAGGCATTTTTGGAAGAAAGCAAGAAACCAAGTCTATCAGGAGTGAAACTGCTAATAACTGCCAGCCGTCTAGTTTTAATTAGAGTTTTCTTCATTAATGCCTGAGCTCCTCTTGGTGCAGCGGATTAACTAATGTACTTGCAGCTAGCTCATTTACACAAACTTCCCAAACTGCGGGGCTGAGCTGCAATCCTTTAATTAAACCGCCTGGCCTATCCCGACTGCTACACTGCCCTCATCAGTCTAAGCCTATTAAGGGGAATAGGAGCTAATGAGGAGTATAAACAGAGAAGGGGCGCTTGTCTCTTGGACAAACTCGAAGGCTGCTGTGGCCAGGCAAGTGGGCTGCTGACTCCCCCTCTATGAGAATGGTCAGTTGGGTAACCTGTCATAGTTAAATGGTGGAACTCCCTGCCCCAGGATGAGGTGATGCCTGCCAACTTGGAAGGCTTTAAGAGGGGAGTGGACATGTTCATGGAGGAGAGGGCTATCCATGGCTACTAGTCAAAAGGAATACTAGTCATGAGGCATACCTATTCTCTCCAGTATCAGAGAAGCATGCCTATTATATTAAGTGCTGTGGAATACAGGCAGGGTGCTGCTGCAGTCATCGTTTGGGGGCTTCCTAGAGGTCCCTGGTTTAGCCACTGTGTGAACCGACTACTGGACTCGATGGACCTTGGTCTAGGGTTGCCAACTCTGGGTTGGAAAATACCTGGAGATTTTTAGGGCAGAGCCTGAGGAGGATGGGGTTTGGGGAGGGGAGGGACTTCAATGCCATAGAGTCCAATTGCCAAAGTGGCCATTTTCTCCAGGTGAACTTATCTCTATTGGCTGGATATCAGTTGTAATAGCAGGAGATTGCCAGCTAGTACCTAGAGGTTGGCAGCCCTACCTTGAACTGATCCAGCATGGCTTTTCTTATGTTTTTACCACACATTCAGTGATTAGCAGAGGCGGCAAGAATCTTAGCCGCGCTCAGTTAACAGTGGGAAAAAGAAAAGAAAAATATGGCCAAGCAGCTGCAAGATAAGCAGGTGCTTGTGTAACACCAGGTGCTCTCTGTAGCAAACTGATTGTTCAGTGCCCTGTCTCCTAATCCCTGGGCATATCTCTAGCACAGATTGAAATGAGTTTGGTAGTTATTTCCTTTCCCCAGGGAATCCTGGGAACTGTAGTTCTGTTAGGGAAGCTAGGGATTTAGAGCAGAAAATTCCATCATCATGCTGCTGCTCTCTGGATTGCCATGACAATTGAACTGGTATAAAACCACTGTAATATATAAATGTATGTTAGATACGTGGGCGGCATAGATGTGCTCTCTTTATTCTAGAATAAGAAGCAAGAGCCAAAGCAGGCATTTGAGGGGAGAGAAGACACAGCGGAGAGTCGATGGGTTGGATCCTACCAGCTTTCCTGCTGATGCAAAAGGAAGAATGGGATTCCTCTTTGACCACCAAAAAGGCTATACTGGGAATTGTGGGACCTGCATGGACAAAAGTCATGTCAGACAAGGGTTTTGGTAAAGAGGGTAATTAGGTAAGGCTGAATGAAAAAGCTGGCTGGAGCCAACCCAGTGTGTTGTAGGGGTTCAAGGGTTAAACTACAACTAGGGGACAACAGTTCAATTCTTCACTTAGACACAAAGCTCCCTGGATGATCTTGGGCCAGTTACCAGCTCTCAGTCTAGCTTTAATAACAGAGTGGTTGTTTCTGGGTTTCCTTGTGGAGGATTAGACTGAAAATCAAATAATCACGCTTTGAATCTGCATGCAGAAGTCAGTCTCAAACGTTGACTATTGAATTTCAGAATTAATGTTCTGAATGTTGAACTTCGTGAGAAATTTTTGCAGTGGTAGATTTAACTTTTAGGGTTTGAGTGCTCAGACTTTGGTTACTAGTTTTATGTTAGTGTGCTGTATAGAAATGAAAAATACAAATCTTCTATTTATGATTAAATTTTAAATATTTAAGGCTGCATTTTTTTTTTAAGTTTTCCAAAATCTGAAATGTTAGATTTGGAAAATGTCATGCATTCTCTACATACATTTTAACTTCAAATTCAACAAGATACACAGTATTTTTTTTTTCTGGGATAATATATCAGGAAGAATATATACACTTATGAATTGTTAGAATGTATTGGGAGCCAGTATCGAACAGAGGCCTATGTTCTGGAACTGGGGGAGACTCAAAGTCAAGTCAGTTCTTTAGGTATTTTGGTGAAACTGATGATCTAGATCCCTGTCAATCTGGCCTTTGTCCTGGATAATTTACAGAAACTGCCTTGGTCAGTGATGGATGAACTCTTCTAGTCTACTGACAGGGGAGTGCATCCCTAGTTCTTTTGGACATCTCAGCAGCTTTTGATACCATCAACCATGGTATCTTTGTGGACTATATGATGAGAATGAGCCTTTGTGATTGAGGAGTTTCCTGCAGGGTGGGTTTCAAAAGATGTGCTAGGGGACTTCTCTTCTGACTCTTGGCCGTTCTTTTATGGGGTACCACCACATTCCATCTTGCTCCCTGTGCTGTTTAACATGAACCCTTTGGGAAAGATCACACATGGATTTGGAGTCTTCTGTCATCAAAATGCAGATGACATCAAGTTCTGGAGCTCTCTGTCTTTTCCATCTGAATCTAAGGAGGTGATAGATGTGTTTAGCCATCATCTAGAGATGATGAAGGACTCGATGATGGCACAATAAATTGAAGCTCAATCCAGACAAAATGAAAGGGCTGTTGGCAGGGGATAAAATGGATCTGTTCAATGTTCAGCCTGCTTTGGATGAGGTTGTACTTCCTCTAAAATAGCAAGCTCATACTATGTGAGTGCTGCTGGATTCTTCTATGATACTGGGCCCCCAGGTGAAAGAGATGGTGAGGAGTGCTCTTGACCAACCTAGGGTGTCGGTTGTGGAGAAGGTGGACCTAACCTTGAAAAGGAGGACCTTCTCATTTATGCTGTTACCAACTAAATGTGGGGGGCCCGACTGTTCTTTCAAGCCAGCAGTGGTCTCTGTGCTCCAATGCTGAGCATCATCTGTTTTAATTTATAATTGATGAACTTATGGGGTTGTTTTAAATTGTTTTATTCTCTCAATCTATGTATATTGTATTGATTACTGGTGATGTTAGCCTCCCTGAGCCCGGCCTTTGGCTGGGGATTGAAGGCAGGATAACATTTTAAAAAATAAAATAAATAAAATAACCTCAGTTATACATGTGTTGGTAATGTCCAGACTGGACTACTAGAACACCCTTTCTGCAGGCTGGCTTTGAGGATGGTGTGGAACATTCCCCTGGAACAGATTGCTGTGGCCATCACATTAATATGAGTCTGCCAGAGGGAGCACAAAACACCTATTTTGTACCACTGTATTGGCACCCAGGGCACTTTCACACTTGCCGAATAATGCACTTTCAGTCCACTTTCAATGCACTTTAATGATCATTTGCAAGTGGATTTTGTCATTTCACACAGTAAAATCCAGCCTCAGAGTGCATTGAAAGTGGACTGAAAGTGCATTATTCAGCATGTGTGAAAGTGCCCCCAGTGTGTTTCAGGGCCCAATTTAAAGTGTGGATTGTGACCTTTAAAGCCCCAAATGGTTTAAACACAAACTGCCTGAAGGATCACCTCCGTCCATATATATGTTGTGAGACTATCCATGGCATCCCAATTGCTGGAGCCCACAGTAACAGAGGTGTAGATTTGCAAGTGGGACTTCTTGGCTAACACCCTTTAGAATTTCCGACCCCATTTGTGATGTCTGGCTCCCCCAACACAAGCCTTCTGCTTGCAGTTAAAACCACTTTGTTAAATTTCAGGCGACATGTCAAAACTAAGTTCCTACTTTTGCATTAAACTTTGTATTTTATTGCTCTGAATTGTATTTTAACTTTCAGACCTTTGTTATTTTATATTTATGAATGTGTTATGTTGACTGTTCTTGACCACAAAGAAGAATATAAATAGTCTAAATAGTAATAAAATAAAAAAATTGTTTCTCATTCAGTAGCAGAGGCACGGCAAAGAGCATTTCCTCTGTAGTTCTCTCTTGCACTGTAACCACCCCCCCTGTCAAAACTGCCATTTTCTGCAGTTTTCCATACCTTTAATAACCATATAACTCTAGTAGAAAACGCGTGTTTACATGCACTTTGGCTGGTGGCAAGGCTGGTCCTGCCGGCGGCAGAGTGCCGCAGGACCGTGCCTCCCCCCTCCGCAGCCTCTCCGTGGCGCCGGCAACAGCGTGGAGAGGTTGCACCGGTGCAGGGGGGCGTTCAGGGGGTGGGCTGGCGGGCTGCGGCTCCCTATCCCCTTTCGGCCACTTGCGCCAGCGGCCAGAACGGTGGCGCTGCGCCTGCTATTTAGCTTTTTAGCAGGCGCAGCCTCGTTGTTTTCAGTGGGGCTTTTGGCCCCGTTGAAAACAAAAAAAGCTGCAAAACGGCTTTTTTTTTTGCTGTTACCGCACTAGGTATTCCCACCAATGTATTAAGAGTTTGAAAACATTATAAAAAATACTGTTCGCACTTTCTATGTATTTCCACCAATGTATTAAGAGTTTGAAAATGTTATAAAAAATACTGTTCGCACTTTGTTTGGCCCCTTTAGCTGTGAAGACGTCTTCCAACCATTTTTGTATCCAAAAACCCTTTTAAAGTGATGTTTTTTATAACATTTCCAAACTCTTGATACATCGCTGGGAATACCTAGTGCAGTAACAGCCTTTGTTTCCCTGGCTTGCGTCAATCGGCTTAGGAGGAGGCGCCGCTGCGCCTCTTCCCCACCAACTTGGCACGCTGTCAGCTCAGGAATGGGCTGTAAATATCCTCCAGAAGGGATGGTGTGTTGAGAGCTGAGGAATGTCATTTAAAGGGGGGGGGGAAATTAGCCTGCTCAAGCCATAGCGAGCTTAGAGAATCCTGGAGGGGCACTGAATTTCTGGATCTCCACCCCCACACATCACAAGATTCCTCAAGGGTCCCCAGCTCATTTAGCATGCCGCATTTACCCAAAAGAGAGATAACCCTGAATATGACAACCCTTCTAAAATGCTATACACACATCTTTAAAAAAAATTACAGAACATACGTGTAATGTCTATGCAAATATAATGTGACTGCCTCTTTTTCTTGACTGCACACCTTGAAATAATCACCTACTGTTCCTTTTGGGGTTTTTTTTTGTGTGTGTGTTATATATAAAAGGAATACAGAAAGGAAAAAGAAGGGAAAGGGAAACTAAAATAAAACATATTTCATCCTCTGAGCCTCGACAAAGTTTAAATTTAAAGAGGAAAAGAAAAATAATGCCATAGATTCTAAACATTCATCCTAGACATTACAACATCTTAAGAATTCACTAACGCAGAATAGGAGTATTTTATCGCCTAAGCCTGACTTCTATCAATTGTCTTAAAACACTTAAACATCTTGTATATCACTTCAGATTATCATATAATAAGTCATTAATTTCTTATTTGTTAAATTCTTTATTTACCTCCTAAATAGTAATCATAGAAAGGCTGTCATTTCAACACATTCCTTTTGGATGGATACTGTATTAGTAAGCGAATGCCTGGACGGAGCAGCTTAGACCAGTTAATGGAGTTTGAACACATGAATCTGCTCATGACTTGTCAGACCTTTGAGCTCTGTGGCTGAGTATTGTCCGCTCTGATTGGAAAAAGCTGTCTAGAGTTTCAGGCAGAGAAAAGGTTTCTTGACAAGGTCCTTTAACTGGAGATTTCAGGGTGTACAAATTCCAGCCCCGGCCATCAGGCACCAGGGCTTAATTTGGCTAACCCTAACCCTTGGCCTCAGACAGAGAGGGGTGAGGGGTTGGGTACCACCCTAATCCATCTCCTCTTCCCTAGCTCTATTTCCTTTTGAGATGGGAGCCAGAGCAGGCTTGTCTTAGTCTCCTCCTTCAAGCCTTTGAAGGCCCTAGCCAGGCCTTAGACATGTCCAGTGGCCTCCTTCTACTAGGGTTGTCAACCTCCAGGTACTAGCTAAAGATCTCCTGCTATTACGACTGATCTTCAGCCAATAGAGATCAGTTCACCTGGAAAAAATGGCCGCTTTGGCGATTAGACTCTATGGCATTAAAATCCCTCCCCTCCCCAAACCCCATCTTCCTCAGGCTCTGCCCCAAAAACCTCTCGCCGGTGGCGAAGAGGGACTTTCCTATCCAGAAGCCTTAGAGATGTGTGGTCCAGTCTGTGACGGACCAGTAGTGCTCCCTGATCAATTTTTGCATCGTTACTCCCCTTCCCCAGCCTCAAGGTGGAGCTTCCCAACATTGGATTGTCAGACAGCTGGCTGTCAAAGGGCCAGTTGTCAGTAGGGTTGCCAGGTCCCTCTTCGCCACCAGCAGGAGATTTTTGGGGTGGAGCCTGAGGAGGGCGGGGTTTGGGGAGGGACTTCGATGCCATAGAGTCCAATTGCCAAAGCGGCCATTTTCTCCAGGTGAGCTGATCTCTGTCGGCTGGAGATCAGTTGCAATAGCAGGAGATCTCCAGCTAGTATCTGGAGGTTGGCAACCCTAGACGTCAGTGGGTGCCTGAGGGTCAAAGGGCCAGCTACCATTCAACAGCTGGCTAGCGTGCAGCTCTTTCTAAAGTGCATCATTCACCCCACTGGGCCTGATGGCTGCTGTGCTTGACCCTGTGGGGGGGCTGAGAATAAGGGGGCATGGTGTTGTCTCCACTGCCCCCCCCCCCAACACAGGGAATGAGCTTGTGGCCTTACGTGTGCAGGTTGTGTCCTCGGCCACCACCTCTTGACACAGGTTTATGAACTCCTGCAAGCCATGATCTCTAAACTGAGCCTGTATGGAAAGAGGCAGTGTACCTATGAATGTTTTGACTCCTCAGATGCTGGGGACATCCCACAGGAAGCGGCTGTCCCCCATATGCCTTGTTTGGGAGCTTTTCAGAGGCATCTGACTGGCAGTTATTGGAAACAGAATTCTGTTGCGCCTGGACAGGATCCAGCAAGGTAATGTTAACTTCTTAGAGTCCCATCACATGCGTACTTACTCAGGGGGTTTAAATGCCATCCCTCGACTATCAGATTCCTAGGGCAGCAGGATTTTTTTATAAAGTGTACACCTAAGATTTTTTCAAATGCATTTCTCAAAATGTAAACTGCATGTATGTGTGTATATAGATACAGTCAAGAGAGGTCCAGGACTGGCTGTCAGCCTTTCTAGACATTACGACAGCAATACCAGGAAGCCACCAACACGAGTCTATGCTACCTGCCAAGCTGTCAATATGTATAGTCACCATCTTGTGTGAATAGTGCGATTCACAGAAAATCCATGCGTTGTCCCAGTCCCCTGAAATAGTGGCTGCACATATTAAGAGCATGGGGGAATATATTGTGCAACCCCACTGGTAACTCCCAGCTGTAATGTCTGGAAAGGGCTTGGGTCCTCCTGTTAAGTATGTACTTGGGGTTCCTGCTATACAATGTGCAAAATGGCCCTTAATTTCTTTTTCTCTTCCTTGCTCTGTGTTTGTCCCTGATGACAGACACAGAGCCATGCTTTCCGAGAAATGCAGGTTTGCCATTAGGAAGATTCAGTAGCGGTTGTTCCAGTGTCATGCCCCCATTCTTCAGTGTGGTGTAGGCAGCGTGGTGTAGTAGTTAAGAACAGTGGTTTGGAGCGGTGGAGTCTGATCCGGAGAACTGGGTTTGATTCCCCACTTCTCCACATGAGCGGCGGAGGCTAATCTGGTGAACTGGGTTGGTTTCCCCTCTCCTACGCATGAAGCCAGCTGGGTAACCTTGGGCTAGTCACACTCAGCCCCACCTACCTCACAGGGTGTCTGTTGTGGGGAGGGGAAGGGAAGGCGATTGTACGCCGGTTTGAGTTGTCCTTAAGTGGTAGAGAAAGTCGGCATATAAAAACCAACTCTTCTTCTTTACCTGGGCTGTTTGAATATAGACTATTGTTTGGCCCAACCCTATGATTTCAGGAACCAGCTCTGATAGTTCCCTATGGCTTTATCTGCTGGTGGGTAGGCACTGCATTCTGGGGCTTTGAATAGGCCAGTAATTGCCTCCCCATTTTTCCAACTCTCATGCTGTGGAATCTTCCATTCCAGAACAATGACCTTTAAAAAGAGGTCTTGCCGAAACCCATCTCTGACAGGACTGCGTACCGCATTTGCTTTTGTGAAAGTTAATGGGACCGAGAATGAGAGAGGTTCATTTCTATTACAGTAATGAGTGGAAAGTCTCCAATCGCAGTGGGAAGCGACAGCACGTGCGTTCATTCTGTGGGCTTTTTGGAGTCCACTGTGGAGGCCGCATGGGGCTCCCCTGCGGAGATGAATGGCAGGCCGGAGTGGGGGGAAAAACATTTTAAAAAACAACCAAAAATTATTCCGCTCCTGTGACAGAGAAAAGCATTACAAAATATGTGAAGTCAAAAATGCTGAGGCGGAATCACTCAGGCACTGGTCATTTTGAAAGTGTGTGTGTGTGGGTCATCCAAGGCAAATGAAGCAGAGGGCATCCAAGAAGGGTTGGAAGGACATGAGATCTTAGCTGTTTGCAGAACATCCCGCTTGGCTGTGGTCAATTCAGACGGGTAGGGTTTCAATTTCACATTGTTATTTTAAGATGACAGTTGTCGCTTGTGGTGTTGCTTTTAGTCAAACCACCTCGCTTTCTGCCTTGGGATAGTTTCATGTTCCCAGGTGACTACCGTCAATGGTTTACCATGTGCCTGCTTCTTGTAATTTACTTTCACACATGCTGAATAATGCGCTTTCAATCCACTTTCAATGCACTTTAACGATCGTTTGCAAGTGGATTTTTGCCATCTCACACAGTAAAATCCAGCTTCGAAGTGCATTGAAAGTGGATCAAAAGTGCATTTTTCAGCGTGTGTGAAATATAGAGAGTTAACAAGTTAGTTCCAAAGCTGAGTTTCTGTTAGCAGAAGGTGCTTCCGCCAGCGCAACAGAGGTTTGCTGCTTCCCTTCTCCCATGGCAGCCCGCTGAGCTCCCTGAAGTGGTCTGCCACCCTCCGAGAGAGAATCCATGGCTTGGAGTGGGGCTGGGAGTGTGGTGGTGAAGGGTTCCATTCCACTTATGAAAAAGGCTTCTGTTAACAGGCATTTCTGTCTGGATCCAGGCCATAGCCTAGGGCCATAGGATGAAGTTATTTTGGTCACACATCTGCTATCAGGTGCCATTCTAGTGATCATAAGCGGGGATCATAACTTGCCACACCGTATTGTTGGATACTGCAAGGTTCCCATTTGGCTCTATTATACATCCTGTTCCGAGATCAGAAGCATAGTATATTACAGCATTTACTCACCCACTAGGTCATTGTGAAGGAGGATTGTGTTTTTACAACTTCAGCTAAGACCCAAATCTACCCAAATTCGCTTGTGATAGTTTTCAGTTCTGAAGGTTCTCACTGGACTGATCCGTACAGTTTGATGTTCTTACAAAGCAAAAAAAGAGAGTGTTTATCACCACCATCTGCTGTGCTTTAAAGTTGAAGGTTGAGCTAATGCCTCCTGCTGATTAAGCTTTGCTGAGGTGTTTGCGTTAACCGTGTGGGCGAGGAAATTGCTAAATGAAACACCTTTTTCTGGTTGGAGAAGGCAGGAGTCGGATGGGAGCCAGATTGGGGATTGGGGGTAGGAAATTAAGACTGTAGGGGCAAAAGTAAAATAGAAGAAGTACTAGGGAGCAGAATTTTGCAGGGGGCTGTAAATTGAGGATATGTTCGTTCTATAGTGCATGGTGCTCCTGGGAATCATGATCTCCAGATTTCAATTCATGTAGTTATGCGAGTACCATAAAAATGGTGAAAACACACATTCTTCTAAGTCCTAAGTATCCTAAACAATGTTATATTAGGATGGGATACTATCTCATTAATTTTGTTAGGGTCTTTTGCCATCAAGTCAGAGCTGACTTATGGCAATCCCATAGGGTTTTCAAGGCAAGAGATGTTAGGAGGTGGTTTGCCATGGCCTGCCTCTGTGTCATGCCCCTGGTATTCCTTGGAGGTCTCCCATCCAACTATTAGCCGGGGTCAGGGCTGAGAGTGTGAGACTGGCCCAAGGTCACCCAGCAAGCTTCCATGGCGTGAGTGGGGGTTTTGAACGTGGATTTCCAAGGTCCTAGTCTGACACCATAACCACTACACCACACTGGCTCTTTACAAACCATCTAGTTCTGATCAAATTCTTTAAAACAACAAAAACAAGTTACATCATTTAAAATTCCTCTATTACCTGGGTTTTCAGCGTTTGGCACTTCTTCCCCATTGTCCCTTGACATATCATGAAGAAATATCTTTGTAAAGGCTTGGTCCTTCGTGGCTTGATCACAGAAGAAGTCAAGAGAGAAGGAAATCTAAGACAGAGTAACAATAAGAGTGCATCTCTCATCTCCTGAGATTTTATAACATCCCCTTGAGAGTTCATTCCTCTCTGAAATCAATCCTAATTTTCCTGCTACTAGAGGAAGAGATACAACCTAGCCTTATAGCTCCAAGAGGAAGAGATACGACCTAGCCTTGTAGCTCTCTTTCAGGTGTGACAATCTAGTAGAAATGTTATACGGTAAACCTTTTGTCTCACTTCAGCTAGAGCCATTTGCATGTCTAATCACTGGAGTGAACGGTACTTGGGGGACTGATGATTCATCCTCTGTACATTTCCTCTTTGCCAGCTACAAACTTGCAGCCGAGCTTCAGTATATGGACAGAGTGCAGCCCCAATAACCAAAATATCGGTGAGCTCTTTAGGGTGGAAGGCATTTCTTCATAGCTAGCTTCTAGCTCTCGTGGCTGTGAACAGAGTCTTGAGACAAGGGTGGAGGGAAGCAAAGAGACTTAATGGTGCAGTCCTAGGCAGAGTTACACCCTTCTAAATCCATCGAACTCAATGGGCTTAGAGGGGTATAACCCTGCCTAGAACTACACTGAATACTTTGATGCGGGATGGTTATTTTTTTTTCTTTTCTGCTAAGGTGTACACACCCTGACTTGGATAGCCCCAGGCTAGCCCAATCTCATCATATCTCAGAAGTTAAGAAGGGTTGGCCCTGGCTAGTATTTGGGAGTCAACCAAGGTATACCAGGGAGTCAACCAAGGTATACCGGGGCTGCTACGCAGAGGCAGGCAATGGCAAACCACCTCTGAATGTCTCTTGCCTTGAAAAAAAACCCTGTGGGGTTGCCATAAATTGGCTGCGACTTGACGCCCACTCCAAAAGGTATGCACAGTCCTAGATATGGGGCACTTAGTTTTTACAGGAAGGAGGGAAGGGCTCCAAGCTGCATCTGGCAGAAAGGGTGTCAGCCACGGAAATCCTGCAGGGGTGGATTTTTAATTATAGTGAGGAGGGGAAGGTGGGAGCTGCTCTGCCCATGGGTTTTGCAATTGTTAGCTTCCTTTTGAAGTTTAATTTTCTCGTGCATAAAGTGCTGCTTAGATCAGACTTGAAACATGATCAATGCAACTGGCAAGTGTTTACTTCGTGATTATGGAGCAATTAAATTCCAACTCAATACAGTTTAGGCATCAAACAGCTGCGTGCTCATTCCTAAAGTGCCTGCCGGATTACTCACCGCCGCACCCAGACTGCCGTTTGCAGCCTCAGCACCAATTAGAGGCAAAGAAACATAACATAATCGATTTTCTTGGGTCTCGCCCCTAGATCCATTCTTGCTAGAGTCTTGGACAGGGTGCCACTCGTTGGTATAATTTTTGGATTGCTAAACGCCTATAATACAAAGCTAAGCTGTTGACACAGTAACTGGTCAAGGGTTTGTTTTGATCCTTCAAGGAGGAAGCTGACAGAGCCCTGAAGGCTTTTATGGAGGATAGGTATACCAAGGAAATACCTAAGTGAGTCCCAGAGGAGGTTATTGTATCTTGTGGGTATTCGTGCTAACCTTTTCCAGCAAACAATGTTGTATTCTTCCAGTTGTAGATAAATAAAACAGGTCTATCTTTTGTGGGATTAAATGACCTTACTTCCCTTCCATTTTGTTGCTCTAAAAGAAGTTGTGGTCTTTCCATATTTCCTCATGAGTAAAGGAGGAAGGAGATGGTGCAGAGTGGTAAGCTGCAGTACTGCAGTCCAAACTCTGCTCATGACCTGAGTTCGATCCCAACGGAAGTTGGTTTCAGGTAGCCGGCTCGAGGTTGACTCAGCCTTCCATCCTTCCGAGGTCGGTGAAATGAGTACACAGCTTGCTGGGGGTAAAGGGAAGATGACTGGGGAAGGCACTGGCAAACCACCCCACAAACAAAGTCTGCCTAGAAAACGTCGGGATGTGACGTCACCCCATGGGGTCAGGAATGATCCGGTGCTTGCACAGGGGACCTTTACCTTACCTAAAGGAAGAAGGAGATGATTACATTTGGAAATGATTTTAAGGGACTTACGGTCAGAATGAATTGCTTTAATCTACAACACTCTCTGTCATTTTCATTCATGGATGATGCTAGGGATTGCCAGGTCAACCCCCCCCCCACACAGATTTCAAGAGTGAGGGAGAGGGATGGGGAAGCCAGCGATGTTGGATCGTTTCACAGCTGCCCTCAGTTATAGGCCTGGCGGAATAGCTCTGTTTTACAGGCCCTGCGGAGCTCCTTAAGATCCTGCAGGGCCCTGATGTCCCAGGAAGACTATTCCACCAGGCCGGGGTCAGGGCTGAAAAAGCCCTGGCCCTTGTCGAGGACAGCCGCACATTCTTTGGGCCGGGGACCACCAGCAGATTACTGTTAGTAGAGTGTAAGGCTCTTTGGGGGGCATGCCAGGAGAGGCGGTCCTGCAGGCATGATGGTCCCAGATCATGTAAGGCTTTAAAAGTCAAAACTAGCACCTTGAACCTGATCCGATGCTCCAGCTGGAGCCAGTGCAGTTGTTTTAGCACTGGTGTTATATGGTCCCACGGCGAAGACTCCGTAAGGAGCCTCACCATGGTATTTTGTACCAGTATATATATATATATATATATATATCGATAGATAGATAGATAGTGTGTGTGTATATATTTATATATTTTTTTCTTTTATATATATATATATATATATATATATATATATATATATATATATATATATATATATATATAAGAAAAAAACATAAACATAAGCAAGGTAAAACAACCATCTGAAGCATTATTATTAGAATCCCTGTTATAGTTACTGTGTGTGTGTTAAGTGCCGTCAAGTCGCTTCCGACTCCTGGCGACCCTATGAATCAAAGTCCTCCAAAATGTCCTGTCCTTGACAGCCTTGCTCAGGTCTTGCAAATTGAGGACTGTGGCTTCCTTTATTGAGTCAATCCATCTCTTGTTGGGTCTTCCTCTTTTCCTGTTGCCCTCAACTTTTCCTAGCATGACCGTCTTTTCTAGTGACTCTCTTGCCTTCTCATAATGTGTCCAAAGTACAACAGCTTCAGTTTAGTCATTATATTTACTACTTGGATATATTATATCAATATTAAACATTATTATTAAACATTATTACTAAACAGAAATATAAATTCCACTATTTTATACCAATTACTGTATTAGACTTTATATACCATATCATGTTATTATTTTTTAAAAACAGTTCTACCTTTCTGCATCTATATTTGTACCTAACTATAACAAGAAGCTGTCGTTACATTGAAAAAAAATTATAGCTCTCATGTGTTGCTTCTACTTCTGTATTCATTCTGCATCTTGATCACACTGTGTAAGCACAGAATTTGGTCCTAGTGAGAGCAGCGTAACAGAGTCGCTAAGAGAATTTGGGAGATCACGGATTCAACTCTCGTCTCTGCTACTAAATCACTAGGTGGTCTTAGGCAAGTAACTCCCATATGCAAAATGGAGATAATGGACTACCTTACAGAGCTATAAAGGAATGAAAAACACTTCAAACATTACAAGTGCTACATAAATGCTAAACATTAGTTGGTAAATTCAGCACTCTGAGCATTTTTTCCCCTTTCTTTAGCAAATTGCTAGTGCTTACATCAGGGAAGGTTGCTTAAAAGCATGTGGACAGTGGCTGTTGAAATGTTAAAATCCAGAAGTTGGGCTGAGCAAGGCATTCAGTAGATGGAGGGCTAGCCTGGCGCTTTGCCTCCTAGGTGACTAGGAAGCAAAGTACCTTGTGCCTATTGAATTTGTGCTTAATTTGGATAATGTATACAAGCTACACAATCCGGCTTTTCTTGGTACAGAATCTGAATTACTTTAGTGCAGAATTCTGCATAGCATAGCAGATAGCTGTCCTTGCAGGTGACAAGCCAATAAAATAGGAATAGGCTGGAAAAATGTTCTAGTAGGGGCTGTAACGTTCAGCACTAACTGCTGAAAAGTGCATTATGTCCTCCCTTTGGGGGAGGGGCTGTGGCTCAGTGGTAGAGCATCTGTTTGGCATGCAGCAGGTCCCAGGTTCAATCCCTGGCATCTCCAGTTAAAGGAACTAGGCAAGTAGGTGGTATGAAAGACCATGGAGAGCAGCTGCCAGTCTTAGACAATACTGACTTTGATGGACCAAGGGTCTGATTCAGTATAAGGCAGCTTCATGTGTTCATGTGTGTTCATATTTTCTTGGGGAAAGCCTTGGCTGTGGCACTCAACCTTGTTTTGAATGGAATCCTTGCAAGATAAGGACTGCAGAAACATTGGGGGAAGGTACTGTGGTCCAAGGCTTCACTGGGAGGTTGCCTCTCCCTCTCAGGAAGACCATGGCAAGGAATGAACAACGACTGTGAATTTGAAGAAGAAGAGTTGATTTTTATACCCCACTTTTCTCTGCATTTAAGGCAAGGGTGGGGAACCTTTTTCCCGCCAAGGGCCATTTGGATATTTATAACATCATTCGTGGGCCATACAAAATTATCAACTTAAAAATTAGCCAACCAAGCCCCAAGCAGACAACCTCTCGCGCGGGCAAGCAGACAGGCATCCAATTAGTGGTGCACTTGCCCACCTGGTGGCACAGGATGGTCGGTTGCACCAGCCGGGCGTAGCCGTCCAGCCGCACACCGGAGTTGCTCCTGCTCCGCATGGTCGGGGACGGATTCTACAGCCGGCTCCTGCTACCTCCGCCTGCAGGGACGAAATGAGGACACATTGGCTAAAAACAACCCCCGCCCGCGCATTCCGGCCCTGCCACCTTTAACCCCTCCATTGTCGCCACTTCTGCCCCCAGCCCTCTTATAGTACAGAGGAAATACGTTTCTCCATGGCCTAGGTGGAAAAGGGTTAATACAGTTTCTTGGGAGCTCCATAGCTAACAACTCTTCTGCAAGGGGAAAAAAGGTTCCTTTTCTCGGCAAAAAAACCTCACATCTACCTTGAATAGAGGCTATTCCTGTCTGCGGGAGGGGTGGATCGCCAGTCTTAGATCCTTCTGAGCTAGAGATCTGCCAGGACCCACGAAAGGCCAGACCAAATGATTTCGCGGGCCTTAAATGGTCCTCGGGCCTGACGTTCCCCACCCCTGATTTAAGGAGTCTCAAAGCAGTTTACAACCACGTATGTATCTTGGAATGCCAAGTACTGAATTACCATTTTGTAGGACATTCCGAAATCTGTACCATGGCCTGCACATTCTAAATCCCTAGAAGACAGGCCTGGGGAAGCAAGTTAACCCACTTCCTTGGCCAACATTAAATTAACGTGCATTTTTTTTAAAAGCTTTAAAAATCTAGTTTCAGCGAAATTTCTGCTTTGCTAGCATTATACTGTTTGCAAAATTCTATCCTCACTTCTCTTCCTTATTGAGGTCACAGGTACAAAGAAGGGATTTTTCTTTCTCAGCAGCAAGCCTGCAATCTTAGCCTCTCTGTGGACCTGCTAAATGCCTGGTTTTCAAAATTTTACAAATTGCTGTGGTGGGGGATACCTCAAAAAAAGCCAGAAGTTGGTCTATCATATCCAGATAGAAAGCCTTGGGTTTCCCAGTGCCAAAGGCATCGTGAATGTTTGGGCTGGGATTAGCCCTGGTACTGAGATGGAAGTGGTCCTGTTGTACTCCAGGGTAGAAACCTCAGGCCCTTAGGCCAAATCTTTCACATTTTTATTCCACCCTTCCTCCAAGGAGGTCAGAGTAATGTGAATCTTTTTCTCTTCCTCATTTTATCTGTGCAACAGCCTTAGAATCATAGAATCATAGAGTTGGAAGGGACCACCAGGGTCTTCTAGTCCAACCTCCTGCACAATGCAGGAAACTCACAACTACCTCCCCCTACACCCCCAGTGACCCCCCACTCCATGTCCAGAAGATGGCCAAGATGTCTTCCCTCTCATCATCTGCCTAAAGTTATAGAATCAGCATTGCTGACAGATGGCTATCCAACCTCTTCTTAAAAACCTCCAGAAAAGGAGCCTGTTCCACTGAGGAACCGCTCTAACAGTTAGAAAATTCTTCCTAATGTCTAGATGGAAACTCTTTTGATTTAATTTCAACCTGTTGGTTCTGGTTCAAACTTCTGGGGCAACAGAAAACAACTCGGCACCCTCCTCTATATGACAGCCCTTCAAGTACTTGAAGATGGTTATCATATCCCCTCTCAGACTTCTCTTCAGCTAAACATACCCAGCTCCTTCAACCTTTCCTCATAGGACTTGGAGTCCAGACCCCTCCCCATCTTTGTTGCCCTCCTCTCCCTCCTTGTCTGGTAGATTAGGCTAAGAGGGAGAGATGGGCCCCTGGTCACCCAACAAGCTTCATGGCGTTGTAGGGAATTGAACCCCGTCTCCCAGGTCCAAACACTTTAACTACTACATCACACTAGCTCTCCCAGCTTCTTCTCTTTTCAGTCTTTCCTTCTCTGAATCCAGCGTGGTGTAGCGGTAAGAGTAGTGGACTCTAATCTGGAAAACCGGGTTTGATTCCCTGCTCTCCCACAGGAAGCCTGCTGGGTGACCTTGGGCCAGCCACATTTCTCTTTGAACATGGAGGCATGTAGACATGCGTCCCTTGTGAATCTGTACTGTGGTGTCCAGCAAGTTTATTTCTTGTTCAGAGAAATTAACAGTTAGATTGATGGTGGGGTGGAAGTTGTTGAAAGCATGGTGAAATCTTTTGAGGGCTTCTTTGCCATGAGTACAGACAAAGAAAATGTCATCAATGAATCTCAAGTAAAGGAGAGGTGCCAATGGGTAGGAGTTCAGAAAACACTGTTCTAGATTCGCCATTAAAATGTTGGCATACTGTGGAGCCATGTGGGTGCCCATGGCTGTGCCCCTGATTTGAAGGTGTAACTCCTCACCAAACCTGAAGTAGTTGTAGGTGAGAACAAACCTGCAGAGTGGCAAGATCCTTTGTTCAGGCCATAGGAACAGGTCTTTTAAGGCAGTGTATAAATTCTTAATAAACACACAAATACATCTTGCAAACAGGAATAAAGGCCCAAAGAATCATGGAAATTGTAATATGATACAACAGGAAGGTAGGACAGGACTGTGCTTCAGTTGCCATTGTAACTGAGCCTCTCATGTGGGCACTGGTTGGGGGGTTTGAGCACCTCAGCCCCCCATAGTTTATGCCTATGACAGTTGCCAACCACCAGTTGGTGGCTGGAGATCTCCCTCTATTGCAACTGATCTCCAGCTGATAGAGATCGGTTCGCCTGGAGAACATGGCTGCTTTGGCAATTGGACTAATTGGCATTGAAGTCCCTCACCTCTCCAAACCCTGCCCTCCCCAAGCTCCACCCCCAAAATCTCCAGGTATTTTCCAGTTTGGAGCTGGCAACCCTACTACACACGCAAGAGAATGAAGAGGGAAAACCCTCAGATGGTGGAATGGGCAGTACTTTTGGACTACGTGTGGTCACTATATAAAGAATAAACTCCTCACATATAGAAAGTAAATTAACAGACAACAGACTGAGTCTACCCACAGTTTCCCCCAATGTTTCACTTACAGATAATATTTTTTAGATGTAGGCAAACATTTAAAAATGTGGCACTGGTACAATCCATGCTTCTGAGTCAGGACTCTACTACATCGTTCTGTTGCATGTGCAGACCAGCATCCCTACTATTATTATTATTATTATTATTACTATTATTATTATTAGTAGTAGTAGTAGTAATAAAACTAGCTGTTGGGTGGGATTTTTTGGCTCAGTCCCCCAAAGTTTGGTTCCTTGCAGACTCATCTCAAGACCAGTGGCAGACGTCTTCCTCTTCCTTGCCCTCAGGTGACACAAAGGCTTTGTGCACAAATGGAGAAGATTTTGAGCTGAAGAAAATAACTTCCAGTAGCAGCTGGAATTACATTCTGTCATACTTTCTCAACAGTTAAGCTCTCTCTGAGCTTTTTTGCCGGGAAAGAGAAGACGCAGAGACAAAACAGGGTTCAAATGGAGTCGGGCTGTGTTAAGAATGGCACCTCCGATTCTGGAAGATTCACCTTGACCAGATATTTGTTTGTGTTTCATGGGCCGCTCTCTGTGAGAGCCTCAGGCTGAGAGACGCAGAAAGAACAAATTTATGGCTTCGAGTTTTATCCTGCTTCACCCTTTCCCACTCTGTTGCTTTGTTAACATCTTTGACATATTTACAGGATGCTGTTGGAATTGAATTGGCAGGAGTAAGCTATTATCACCTGCTCTTATTTCTGCATAGTTGGGTGCTCACCCTTGGAGATAAAATACTGGATTCGATGGACTGTTGATCTGGCCTAATAAAAGCTGCTTTGGGTGTTTTTATGCCCCAATGATATGGGGAGAACGGAAGTCCCACAACAAGCTTGTAACATGCCCCTATCTCTCCCCAAATACCCATTTCCATAAGTTGTACAATAATTTTTTTTTAATTTTGGAAATGACATACTGGTAAATAGATCACATTATAGCATCTCATGCTAAGCCGCCTTGGATCCCTCAACATTGGTAATTTATGCCCATTCAACCTCCATTCCCTGATCAAAGTGGAATCTAGATTTATTTTCCACCAACTTCAATGCTCATTTTGTCCCCACTGCTTGGATACCAAGTAGTTCTGTTCCTGTGAATTCATGAAGCTGCCTTATGCTGAAGCAAACCATTGGTCCACGGTGCTCACTTCTATGTACTCTGGCTGACAGCAGCTCACCATGTTGTCAGACTGAGGTCTTTCACACCACCTACTATCTGCTGTTTTTAACAGGGGATGCTGGGGATTGAACTTGGGATCTTCTGTATGCCAAGCAGATGTTCTACCACTGAGCTACAGCCCCACTGTGTGTGTGTGTGTGTGTGTGTGTTTGCATGGATGTGACCCATATAAATTCTTGTCAAGAATGGAGGGAAATAGTTTAGCTAATTTCCTGTTCATTTTCAAGAGTGTTGTAATGCACCTCCTGTTTTGGCAGCCTTTGACACTGGTTGTCAATGTATTTGCATTATATGGATGCTGTTCAGGTCATTTTGTTCTCTTGGTTCCTACTGCTTTGTAGCTATATTGACCTTATTCTTTGCTGCTCAACCTTGTTTGCCAATAATTGCCCTGAAATCTGATCTTGTGTTGTGATGTAACCTCCTATGAGTGAGCAAATTCAGCAAAGAGCGGGGGGAGGGGGGGCTCTGGTGCCTGGATAGGTCACCTGGTGTCTTAGTAGAAGGTAGGGTGGCCAGGTCCCTCTTTGCCACCGATGGAAGGTTTTGGGGGCAGAGCCTGAGGAGGGCAGGGTTTGGGGAGGGAAGGGACTTCAATGCCATGGAGTCCAATTGCTGGCAGCCCTAGCTGGCAAAGCAATGTTTTTAATAAATCTGCACAGCCAATCAAATCTCCAATGGCCAGTCAAATTCAATTTTTCAAATTTCAAATACCTTTATTGGCATAGTACAATCTGCAGTATATAAAAGGATAAGAGTAAAATAAAATTAAAATAAATCATTCCTTAATGTTGTGATTCTACTTCCGACTAGATTCCCATCGGTTGACTACTATTGTCAGAAATTTTGCCACGTTTTTGGTTACTGTATCTCAGGATCCTTATCAGCTAATAGTTTGTAAAGTATTTTCGTATTATTTGGTGAGAAGTTCAAAACTATGGGTTTTATTAGGTTTCCTCTTGGGGAATCATAAAGATGGCAGTCCAAAAGAATATGAGACAGGGAGTCAGGACATCACCTTGGGGATGCACCACATTGGGGATCCCTGCTGTACGGGGTTGCCAGGACCCTCTTCGCTACCGGTGGGAGGTTTTTGGAGTGGAGCCTGAGGAGGGCGGGTTTGGGGAGAGGAGGGACTTCAATGCCATGGAGTCCAATTGCCAAAGTGGCCATTTTCTCCAGGTGATCTGATCTCTGTCGGCTGGAGATCAGTTATAATAGCAGGAGATCTCCAGCTAGTACCTGGAGGTTGGCCACCCTACTCTCAGAGTCATACTTGACAGAGATACAACAGTTTGACCACAGCACGCATGAAAGGACATGGGAATTTTGAAGGGAAAGGTGGATTGCAAGAAACTGGGAAATAAGAGGGGACAGCTCTTGTAGGGGTATCTTGTTATTGTGGGTCAAAGTCCTGGATCTCCAGATTTATCTGGATTGGGATTTCAAGGTCGATCCAACTGATTATTTGAGTGGAACACACTTCCCGTCTGTTGACTGAGACGCTTTTGCTGTGGTGGCTGCTGCTTTATTGCACCAATTTTGCAAAAAGAATGATTACAGATTGATTGTTGTCATCGTTTGTTGTGCTGTGTCGAGTGCAGGGGATGAAGAAATATCTGCTCTGATGGCACAGGCAAATTCTGAGTGCATCTAGCCATGATGGTTTTCAAAACTTCACCGCAAGCCGCGGACTTGTGAAGCAGCACTCTGCTGTTTTCCTCCATTCTCATTTTGTATTGATTTATCCAGGACGTTTTTAAAATCTCACTGTGACAGAGGCCCCAGCTGGGCCCGGGTGGCGGGGACACAACAAAGCCAGCGGGGAGCCCCAGGAGGTCAGTCAGGGGAGGAAGACCAGAGCTGGGCTGAAGCTGGTGAGGACCTAGTGGGAGGAGGGTTGCCAGGTCCCTCTTTGCCACCGGCGGGAGGTTTTGGGGGGCAGAGCCTGAGGAGAGCTGGGGTTGGGGAGGGACTTCAACGCCATAGAGTCCAATTGCCCAAGTGGCCATTTTCTCCAGGTGAACTGATCTTTACTGGTTGGATATCAGTTGTAATAGCAAGTAAATCCAGGGTTGGCACACAGAGGCAGGCAATGGCAAACCACTTCGGCTCGTCTCTTGCCTTGAAAGCTCCACCGAGTTGCCCCAAGTCAGTTGCAACTTGGCCGCTCTTACCACCACCAATTGTCCATAGTTTCAGGAGATCTGTGTTCCTAATGCACTGTAGCGAGACCAGGACTCCCACCCAAAGTGTCCCTTTTTGTTTCCCACCACCCCTCCAAGGGGCAGCGGGGGCGGGGGATGTCCCCAAAGTGGCACCGCACCAATGGTGCCGGTGTTGCAGCAACATCACACTGTCGGTGTGACAGCACCAATGGGTATTCGTGTTGTCATTCCCTCATCACTGCCTCTTCCCTCTCCTGCTGGTTGCCAAACAACGGTAAGTAAGATTCCACTGTGTAGTCTCATTAATAGGGTTACCAGGTCCCTCTTCACTACCAGTGGGAGGTTTTGGGGGCAGAGCCTGAGGAGGGTGGGGTTTGGGGAGGGACTTCAATGCCATAGAGACCAATTGCCAAAGCAGCCCTTTCCTCCAGGGGAACTGATCTCTATCGGCTGGAGATCAGTTGTAATAGCAGGAGATGAAGAATAAGAAGAAGAGTTGTTTTTTTATATGCCGACTTTCTCTACCGCTTAAGGAAGACACAAACCAGCTTACAATCACCTTCCCTTCCCCTCCCCACAACAGACACCCTGTAAGGTGGGTGGGGCTGAGAGAATGTGACTAGCCCAAGGTGTGACTAGCCCAGCTGGCTTCATGTGTAGGAGTGGGGAAACAAACCCCATTCACCAAAGTAGCCTCTGCCGCTCATTCCCCAGGAGGGGGGAATCAAACCCTGTTCTCCAGATCAGAGTCCACCACTCCAAACCACCGCTCTTAACCACTACACCATGTTGTAGCTAGAGATCTCCAGCTACTACCAGGAGGTTGGCAACCCTAAAGATCAGTGGCTCCTTGTTCCCAAAAAGCGTGCTCAGGATGGCCTGCTTTCTCAGCCTCGCTTCCCCAACCTGTAAACCGGGTATAATGTCCGTCTCTGAATCGTACGAGGGGAGACGAAGCGTATGTATTTCCCCATTGAAAATAGTCAATGAAGAGAGCTTGCGGCAGTGCAACGTGTTTGACATATAAGTATACTTTTTGTTGGATGGAATTCATGTTTTCCCTTCCTTTTGTGAGCCTCGCAAGCCTCATCTCGTCAGAACAGTGAAATTCTTTCTTACGCTTGGTTGCGCCGCCAGGCTTTTGTCAGCAAATCTTGGATATTCAAGTCTGCCTCGGGGACCAGGAGCTGAGAGATACGAATCGAAGTGGCAGAAAGACTGCTGCTGAGAAGCCAAGTTTTCCTTTCCCTGGGCACCCAGCGGACGGCTAACACTAATTCGGGCTGCCATCTGTTTCTCCCTCCTCTAAAAGGTCATGTTTACCACATCATGCAAAGGCAAGAGGAGTCTGGGGTTAAAGGGAAAGTAATTAAACCTAGCAGGAAAGACGACGTGGTTCTCTCCATCCTCTTCCTTCATGCCCTCCTGATGTTTTTCACACCCCATTGGTTCATAGAGGGGTCACAAGCTTGCAAGTCACAGTGGAATCACACTCGAAAACGCCAAGACAAGGAAGTGGCCGTTGCTGTATGCCCTCTGTCGTCTTCTCTTCTTTTTTTAAAATGCTTTTGCTTCAAAAAATTCATTTTGTACCATAACCCCCCCCCCCGGGTTCTGTGGCCTGCCTAAATGCAACAAGTATATTTGTATGCATTTGCTTATTTTGTATAAATACCTACATCAGTAGGGTTGCCAGCCTCCAGGTACTAGGGGGAGATCTCCTGCTGTTACAACTGATCTCCAGCCGGTAGAGATCAGTTCCCCTGGAGAAAATGGCCGCTTTGGCCATTGGACTCTATGGCATTGAAGTCCCTCCCCTCCCCAAACCCTGCCCTCCTCAGGCTCCACCCTAAAAACCTCCCACCAGTAGCGAAGAGGGACCTGGCAACCCTATACAGCAGGGATCCCCAATGTGGTGCCCGTGGGTGCCGTGGCACCTGCCATCACCTTTCTTGCTGCCCGCCAAGTGATTTTAGGAAGTGGGCAGGGCCAGCTGGGCCTTTTGCCCAGCAAGACTTCTGACTGGCCATTGGAGATTTGATTGGCTATGCAGATTTATTAAAAACATTGCTTTAACAGCTAGGGCTGCCAGCTCAGGGTTGGGAAAGACCTGGAGATTTTGGGAGATGGAGTCTGTGGAGGCAGGATTTGGGGAGGGAGGGGCTTCATGGGTGTATAATGCCAGAGTCCACCTTCCAAAGCGGCCACTTTTTCCAGGTGAACTGATCTCTGTCATCTGGAGATCAGTTGTAATAGTGGGAAATCGCCAGCCGCCAGGTGGAGGCTGGCAACACTATTGCCAGCAGCTGCTACCACAGTATATGGATCTTTACCATTTTGTGGCTGTGCCCACCATGCCGTGTTAAAATTACAAAGGTGCCCGCAGGCTCAAAAAGGTTGAGGACCCCTGACCTACATTACCTGTATTGGAGTCAATTGCAACTGTTACAGCAACAACACAGACAACCCACTGAGTGGAAGTAAGGTTGCCAGGTTCCTCATCGCCACTGGGGGAGGTTTTTGGGGTGGAGCCTGAGGAGGGCGGGGTTTGGGGAGAAAAGGGACTTCAGTGCTTAGAGTCCAATGGCCAAAGCGGCCATTTTCTCCAGGTGAACTATATCTATATCGGCTGGAGATCAGTTGTAATAGCAGGAGATCTCCAGCTACTGCTTGAAGGTTGGCAATCCTAAGTGGAATTAGCCCTCCTTGTATTGGAGTCAGTTGCAATTGTTACCGCAACAGCACGGGGAACCCATGAGCGGGAGTAGCCCCCCTCCCCAAATGCTTGAATAGGGCCTCAAAAGAATCTTTTCTCCAAACTGAACCAGTCTTTGTCGCTTGTGGATGGAGTTCAAAGTTCCCTAGAAAATTGCAGTGACCTCGGAATGACCCAAGAGCGTTTGCAAGGGCCTGTGGCTGACGTTTTAGATGTTTTAGGATGATGGCTCTGCTTAATAGCCTCTGCTGCGTTGTGTTTTTTTAATAAGACGAACCCCAGTCAATAGACAGTCCTGGAATAACAAAATGGATCCTCTTATGAATTGCTAACTGGTTAATTAGCAGGAAGCTGAGGTTTTAGAGATAGCACTGAAGTTGCAGGACATGGGAACCAAAATTAATTATCAAGGCATTAAGAGCATCTTCTCAATAGTGACTGGAGAAACTGTCTAGCCTTGATTTCGAATTAGGCCCAGAAAGCAGAACTATTTTGCTGAATAATTAACAAATGGATTGATTTCCCCCCCCAAGCATAATTGCAAGCTTCAAACCCCAGGCCCAGCATTTCTTATGAAATTATGGAACATGTGTGGAGAGGGGCCTGAAAACCTCTGCCCAGTTTCCTCTCTGCTCCCAATCTCTCTTATTCTTAGCTGCGACTGCATTGTAAGTGAATTTCTCTCCATGCTTCTCTTCCTCTCATTCCCCCAATGCCTTGAATGTTGTAGCAACATCTGAAGTGCCAGGATCCCTGGGAAATGAGGACTACCACTTACCTGTGTTGCTAGTACCTAAGGCATTGTCAAAACAGCATCCTGGGTACAAGGTAGAGAGGAGTGGAGAGAAAAACTCTTCCCTCCTTCCATAGTTTCAGCAGCTGCCGCAGCCAAAAAATATAGGTGTGGACAAGGAGGGGGAGGAGTTTGTCTCCAGCCTGGATGTACAGTTCAAGCCAGAGAAGAATCCTCAGGTCATCATGGATTTGAGGTGAACATTACAAGCCACTAGTGTTGCCATCCTCCAGGTACTAGGTGGAGATCTCCCGCTATTACAACAGATCTCCAGGTGACAAAGATCAGTTCACCTGGAGAAAATGGCCGCTTTGGCAATTGGGCTCTATGGCATTGAAGTCCCTCCCCTCCCAAACCCCGTCCTCCTTAGGCTCTGCCCCAAAAACCTCCCACCTGTGGCGAAGGGGGACCTGGCAACCCTAGCAATTGGGATCTATGGCACTGAAGTCTCTCCCTTCCCCTAACCTTGCCCTCCTCAGGCTCCACCCCCAAAATCTCTATGGCATTGAAGTCCCTCCCCTCCCTATACCCCACCCTCCTCAGGCTCCGCCCCAAAAACCTCCTGCCGGTGGCGAAGAGGGACCTGGCAACCCTACAAGTCACCCAAGTTCATATTCTGAGTGCATCGTGATAGCATAACTACTGGACATTCTGGAGCTTATATATTCCTGGAAAGTGAGCAGCAAGGAGAGTAGGTTGCAAGAAAAAACTAGCATTCCTTCCCTGGATGATGCCATCCAGATGGGGTTGCCAGGCGGTTGGCATCCTCGGCATAATGATGTCACTTCCAGACTGACCTAGAAGTGATGTAATTTTGCTGTGGGGCCATTCTAGCATTTGCCCCAAACTCTATGGTTTAACCATAGAGTTTTGGGTGAATACTAGAGCATCATTTGGCATGATTACATCACTTCCAGGTCATGCCAGGAGTGATGTCATTATGCCGGGAATGCCAAAAGCAGGGTCCCAATTGTGTGAAAGAGCATACAGGCATAAGGCTCTCTGCAGATATTTGATTGAATGTGCTGATGTTGCAGTTTGGCACAGTGTGTGCACTGTGCATGTGCTTCTGCAAGCCCTTACTTGCCTATTAAGAAAGACTAAAGTTTTTTGGTGGTTTTTTTAACGTTCAAAAATCAGATGACTCTGGAGCGACATGCTAAAGGTATATAAAGTTATGAAGAAAGAAAGGATATTTCCCCTTTCTTCCATAACACTAACACTTGGTATCGCCCAATCAAGAACTGCCTACAAATTCAGCGCAGGGAAAAGCTAGTATTCTAGTGCCTCGTTAATTTATGGAACTCACTGCAACAAGTTGATGATGGACCCCAGCTTTGGTGCATTTGAAACGAGACTGGACAGATTCATGGAGGATAGGTCTATCTGCCCTAATAGCAAATGAAACCTCCAGGCTAAGAGGCAGCATGCGTCCAAATACTGGACGGTGGGGGTCAATAATGGGAAAGCACTGGGATGACCGCTAGCTGGGTACAGAATGATGGGTGAGATGGGTTTGATTTGATCCAGCAGGGCTCTTACATTATGAGAGTCATAACAGAGCTGGAATTCCATCAGCTAAAAAGCACCATTGAATTCTCCGCATCTGTTTTGTATATGTTGCAAATATTCCTTTTGACAATGTGTAAATGATGCTGCCTAGTTAAATTTATTTTAAATGATGTAACAGTTTTGTATTTGAATACATGTTTGCATTATTCTCAAACAGGTGCTATGGATTTCTAATGGGACTGTCAACTGATTAAATGCTTTTAGCTGATTCATGGAGCCACTGATGAATAAACTCATTGAAACAAATATTACAGTCTTGACGTCTCAATACAGGCCATATTCTGTCTAATGCAGCTCTTTCTCTTAAACACAGGAAAATCAATTTGTTACTTGAAAAATCAATCCCAAATGTATCTGAATCAGCACTCATCAATTATATACAGTTATTAGTAATCATTCATAATAATAGTTGGGTTTTTCAAGTGTTGGGGGTGAAGGCTGTGGCTTAGTGGTAGAGCATCTGCTTCGCACACAGAAGGTCCCAGACAATCCCTGGCATTTACACTTAAAAGGATCAGGTAACAGGTGATATGAAAGACCTCTTCCTGAGACCCTGGATAGCTGCTGCCAATCAGAGTAGACAGTACTGACCGTGAGAGACCAGTGGTCTGACTCAGTATAAGGCAGCTTCATGTGCTCAAGTGTTCACTTTCAAATTGAATATTGAATTTAGGATATGTTTAGCGGTAAAGGTAAGGGTCCCCTGTGCAAGCATCAAGTCATTCCTGACCCACGGGGTGACGTCACATCCTGACGTTTACTAGGCAGAATTTGTTTATGGGATGGTTTGCCAGTGCCTTCCCCAGTCATCTTCCCTTTACCCCCCAGCAAGCTGGGTACTCATTTTACCAACCTCGGAAGGATGGAAGACTGAGTCAACCTTGAACCGGCTACCTGAAACCAATTTCTGTCAGGATCGAACTCAGGTCGTGAGCAGAGCTTGGACTGCAGTACTGCAGCTTCCCACTCTGCGCCATGGGGCTCACTATGTTTAGCATTGCCCTGCCTAATCTGTATACCTATTGTTTGTTGTGGAAGGAGCCTTATCTACAAAACAAAGCATGGTCTGGGATGAGACTGAACCATAAGCTTTTTAGTGTTTAAAGAACACGTAAAACTTGTTTGAACAGAGAACATCATATGCCATGTTCAACAATGCTTGTCTCATAATTACCTTCAGTGCCAGAGGCTGAAATTATTTGTGTGTGTGGTCTGTTAAGTTCTGTCAAGTCACTTCCGACTCATGGCGACCCTATGAATCAATGTCCTCCAAAATGCCCTATTTCTAACAGCCTTGCTCAGGTCTTGCAGGTCTTGTGGCTTTCTTCATTGTGTCAATCTATCTCATGTTGAGTCTTCCTCTTTTCCTGCTGCCTTCAACTTTTCCTATTGTCTTTTCCAGTGTCTCCTGTCTTCTCATAATGTGACCAAAGTACGATAGCATCTGTATTTTTAGCTGCTAGCTGCTAGTGACAATTCAGGCTCGATTTGATTTAGAACCCAATCTGAGAACGTAAGAAAACCCCTGTGGGATCAAAGCATCTCACCCAGCATGCTATTTCCAATGGTGGTTAAGCAGAGTTTCCAGGAAGGCCAGAAGTTGAGCATGAAGTCATCAGCCATAGTTGGCCCTCTATGTCTGGCATTCAGATATAGAATGTCTCTGTACGTTGAGGATCTAGTTAATGGCTGTTGATAAACCTCTCCTCCATGAATTAATCTTAATCCTGTCTAAAGCAAGGGCTATCACCATGTTGAATGGCAGCCAATTCTACACGTTGATTATGCATTGCGAAAGAAGTACTTCCCATTGTTGTTCCTGTATCTACTGTCAGTTAATTTCATCCCGTGACGCTAGTTCTATTGCTGCAGGAAAAGGAGAAAAAAATATGTATCCCTACCCGTTTCTCCATACCATGCATTGCTGGTACAAGAAAGGTAATTGATCATGTAGATGTCAGAAATTCTGGCTTGGAAATTCCTTAGCAGGAACTCTTTGTACATGTCTGATTTACGATCTCAACCTATCAGAAATCCCTGAACCTTGAAAAACACCATCTCATATGTTCCCTGTCTTGCCTGAACCATTTTCTTGTGCTGACTTTTGATCAACCCATTTGCCATATGCCATGGATATCCCCAGGGAAGATGGAGATGCAATACACTGGAAAGGCAGTTTTGAATCAGCTCATCTCTCTTTGTGTGACTGGGAAGGGAGAGATTTTAAAAAATGCAGAAGAGTTCTTAAGAAAGGGTTTTTCTTCAGTCTACCTAGTGACACTACTAGAAGCTGTTTATGTGGTGATATGATTTCATTTTCAAAAGCCATTCATACAATGCATAATTAATTGTTACCCAGTTCACAACAAAGGGCAGTGGTCGTGAGGTTAGATGACTTCTTGAAAGAGGATAGCCAAATATATGGAGGATAGATTTATCAGCGGCTATTTTCCCTAGCAGTCTGCAAGAGCTGAGCAAGGCTGTTAACAATAGGACATTTTGGAGGACATTAATTCATAGGGTCGTCATAAGTCAGAAGCGACTTGATGGTACTTAGCACACAAGCATTTTCCCTAGCAGATAAGGGAAACTTGTGTCCAGCGACAGTGCACCCTTGAATATCAGAATTGGCATACATGTTGGGTGATAATAGTTCACCAGCACAAAGGGCACAATTGACTGTTGGGGTCTCATTACAGAAAAAGAAGTAGACTAGGGTTGCCAGGTCCCTCTTCACCACCGGTGGGAGGTCTTTGGGTGGAGCCTGAGGAGGGCGGGGTTTGGGGAGGGACTTTAATGCCATAGAGTCTAATTGTCAAAGCAGCCATTTTCTTGAGGGGAACTGATCTCTACCGGCTGGAGTTGTAATAATAGGAGATCTTCAGCTAGTACCTGGAGGTTGGCAACCCTAAAGTAGGCATAAAAGCAGCATGTCTGATAATTAGGGCTGTTGAAAAAAAAATTCGGTATAGTTCGGATTCGGCCGAATTCGGCCCGTCTGGATTCGGGATATGCCGAAGTCCGAACTCCCCTGCTTCGGGTCCATGCAATTCGGCGCGAATTCAAAGTTCGGGGAAAAAATTCGGCCGAATAAAGCCATTAAAAACACAACCATGCCTTTCCGTGGCTCCAGGGGGGGCATTTTTGGGGGTAGAAGTCCAAAACTTTCAGCGGAGTTTCAAAGGACCCTTCTTGCAAGACCCCCCAAGTTTTGTAAAGATTGGGTCAGGGGGGCTGAGATATGGGCCCCGAAAGGGGTCCCCCCACCCTTAATGTGCATCTCAGAGCAGAGCTTGCTGCCCACACACAAAGCTCCCAGCCCCGACAAACAGCTGAGAGCAAGGGCGGGGCAGGTGCTAAGAAGTTTGCAAAGCAACAGAACTGCAAAGCAACACTGCAAAGCAACACAACTGCAAAGCAACACCCACAACTGCAAAGCAACACCTTTGCAACCATGCAAAGCAACACCTGACACCTGGGAGTTTGCAAACCATGGAAAGGGACAGAGGCAGCTAGCTATGCATAATGAGCAGGAGGGGGTGGAATTTCCCCTTTTGCATTGGACCCAGGACCAGGCAAATGCATTCTTTAAGTAACCATTTGAAAACCAGTTTTGAGCAAGCATCAAAATAGACCTAACTGATCTTATGAATGAGGGAAAACCTGAGGACACACAACTGAAGCCTCCCTCAAACCAGGGAGAGAGAGACTTGAGGGGGCACACACACCCCAGGCAGAACGGGCGAAAGCCCCCTTTGGCTTCCCCCCCACCCACAGAAACTGCTCCCTCCCCACACACACACAGACTCTGCTTTCCCCCCACACACACACAGAGGAGAAAAATTATAGATTAAAGCCCCCAAAGGGGTTTTACTGTGGCTGTCTTCTGTTCCATCAGGAGGGGCTGGCAGGACTGGGTCATCCAATATGATTCCATTTAAGCACAGAAGGTTTTGCCACTCTGGAGATGCATACAGTATCGGGTGATCCATTCATCCCAATAGGGAAAAGGGGAAAGCCCATATCTCGGGACCCCCTGACCCAATGTTTACAAAACTTGGGGGGTCTCTTAAGAAGGCTCGTCTGAAGCTCCGCTGAAAGTTTGGGGTCTCTACCCCCAAAAATGCGCCCCCTGCAGCCACGGAAAGGAGCGAATGTGCACAAGCACCCCCCCATGAGGATTTCTCTCACTCTCTCTCTCTCCCCGGCCCGGCCGCGCAGCAGCTGATTCCTCCAGTACTCAATCCTGACTGATTGGCCAGAAGAAGACCCAGCTTGGCCACCGATTGGCCGGGGGAGGAGAATGCTGCTTACTGATAGTTATGCTGCTTACTGATGCCCCAAATTTGCCGAATTTATTCGTGAACTCCCGAACTCGCTGAATTTGGCTCCCCCGGTTTCCCTCCATTTTTGAGTTCGGTTCGTCCCGAACTAAAAACCGCCGAATCAGGGGAAATTCGGCTGTTTTTCAGTTTGGGCCAAACCGAATCGACAGCCCTACTGATAATAGGATGAGAGTTGGTACAGGCTGCGGGCAACAGCCACACCACTGCCCAACTGCAGCTCCAAACCAAAAGATGTTTCCCTTGCTTGGAAGGGTATTCCTGCCCGTGACATTCAGAAGCAAAGCAATTTTGTTTTCCTTGGTGATGCAAGGAATGGGACTGACTTTGGTGGGCTGGAATAGCCTGGAGAACTAACATTGGATTGGTAGCAGATTTTAACTCTGTTTGAAGTTGTTGGAAGGAGTTGTTCAAGCAAGCAGCTGAGGTCATTATTCCAGAACCAGGACTACTGAATGAAGAAACAGTAACTATCCATAAGAATAAGATAGACAGCCTTGGTTTTTTTTTTTTTTTAAGAAATTGATCAGAATTAGATGGTTTGTAAAGAGCCAGTGTGGTGTAGTGGTTGAGGTGTCAGACTACGATCGAGGAAACCTAGGTTCGAATCCCCATTCATGCCATGGAAGCTTGCTGGGTGACCTTGGGCCAGTCACACACTCTCAGCTGTGACCCTGGCTAGTATTTGGATGGGAGACCTCCAAGGAATACCAAGGTTGTGACTTGGAGGCAGGCAATGGCAAACCACTTCCGAACATCTCTTGCCTTGTACACCCTACGAGGTTACCGTAAGTCAGCTCTGACTTGATGGCAAGGAAAGGATGGTTTGTACAGTAATGACATCTGAAGAAAGTAGAAACCAGTGGAACCAGTAAAATTGTCCCACTAGGCCAGCCATATTGTATTGCTGGTTAAGAGTAATGGGTCAGTGAGGAATTGCAGTGATTTTAAGGTAACTGTCAACAAGATCTCAAAACTGAGTGCCCATTCTTTGTTCCAAACTGAAGATATATGAGTGTGGGTGTGTGGTGGGATTATTTTTCCAAAATTGATTCTGATCATGTCTATGAGCAGCTGCTTCTCAGTGGGGAGCGCAAGTGTTTGCTACTTATTAGCCTACGTAGATATGCACGCCTCCCTTTTGGAGTAGCTGCAGCTTCTGAGCTTTTTTTCAGCAAGCAAGGAAGGAAGTATATGGGGATTTCCAGAGTTCTAGTTCAATTATATGACAATCTGATACCAAGAGACATTAGAAAGCCCACTAGCTCTTCCCCCCTTGCTTGATGATAAATCTGGATCTCTATTCCGTACTACAGCTCTAGCAGAAAAAAAATGTTCTCAATTAGACAAAGAGGATTTAGTAGTGCTCTTTAAGTTCCATTGCTATGTGTATGGCTATGTATTCACCATCCTACAGATACAAACCATTATTCACACTTAGGGCTGCCTCTAGTTTTTGGGTAACTGTCAGAAGTAATACCAATAAATCAATAATCAATAATCAACACTCTTACCCCTTACCCGATCTTACTTAGGGATAGAGAAGACCAGACACAGAGAGATCTGTTGAAGCATTTATTTGGCCATAATAAATGGGAGACAGCTTGGCACATGCAAGTGCTTCTAGCTGCTCAAAGCATATGGTCCAGTGCTTGCTCTTTTATAGCCATCACAGATGTCCAGCCCTACAGATGCCCGAACGCCAGCCCTCTTGGCTTCCCTTGATTGGTTCACCAGTTACAGCCTTCTTTTCCCGGCTGTCCTACAATCCATACATGGCATACATTGACATCATTCAAACACCCACTTCCCATCTAAAATTGGTTACTGTTTTGCTGATTTGAACACTTTTTTGCTGATTTGAACACTTTCAGTTTCCATGTCTCCTTGAGTTGTTTATGGTCATGTATGTTTATCTTTGCAAAACACTTACTGACAGTATAGGTTATTTCTGATGTTTTATGACCTTGTGACTGTCTGGAGTTACTGTTCACTTCCCCTTTTCCCAACGACCATCTGTTAGGTTCCTTGGGTAGAGTCTAGACTCCCCCAGACTCCCCCTCCCTTCTCTGACCACTATCTGACTTCTATTTCTTAAATCTTGTCTGTACTTTTAACCTTTCCTTAATTTTGTATGGGACCCTGAAATCTTTTAGTACCTTATTGCTAAATCCAGAATAATTTGAGGTATTTGGAATTGTCTCCTACCCTAAGCCATGAAGCAGCCAGCCTGTGTGTAAAACTACTTCCTCCATATTCCAAACCATTAGACTTAAGGACTTTACACAAACATTCTTCATTTAAACAGTGTATTGCTGCAGTCTGTTTGCTTCCAATAGTTCTTACTGTGTTGTATACTGTTTTCAGAAAGAGACTGTGCAAGCTAACAATGACATTTGGTGGTATAAATTGTATTTCCCATAGAAATCTAGGCTTCTTACTTTTAACTCTGCATAATTCATTTTACCCATTTATTTCTCTTCAGCAAGTTTCCCCCTTTGGGATCGTCTATTTGGTGGTTTTTCAGTGTCTTTCCCTTTCCAGCATCTGAAGGAATTCTATTTTATTTAAAAGCTCCTTCCAAAAATCATTTCACTTCTGCCCTGGCTGCATGTCTAATTTTAGTTGCGAGTCTGTGAAGCAATTCTTCCTAGCAACTTCCTTTCTGAGTCTTTAAGTTGCTAACTTGGTTCTCTTATAAGCTTTCTATATAAGCTAATACTAATATATGGCTTTAATATACTGTTTCTATTAACTATTAAGTTCAAGCCTGAATTCAATATATATATTCCTCTAAGCATAATTTTATATTACCCTTAACAATTGCCAAGCTTATATCTCAGTGAGCTGTTAGGTTCAATTCCTCTTTCCCTTATGCCTTGTGGCTCTGTGTGCTTCTTGACCTTTTGCACACGTTGTCTGGGTTGGTGGGATTCTGCAGAGTCTCACTGAAAGTCCAGACACCAGACCAGTGAACAGAGATATTCTGGGATGGAATGCCCCCATCCATTAATTGAACCAGGTTATTCCTCCCTTCTCTGTTGTCTCCTCTTTTGGCCCTCTAACCCAGTGAGACTCTCATGCCTCGCAGGTTAATCCATCAACTCTTTAACAGGAGCCTGCTTAGTTTTCAGCCATGGGAAGAGGAGAACTTTGTCTGCATTATGTTTTAGGCTCTTCCTATATTATTCTTAATCTATATATATATATGTGAAACATTCCTATTAGCTTTGAATATACTTTTAAAGCAGACTAAATCCAAACATTCTCTCCCCTCCTCCTTGCTATTTTAGATTCTCCGTCTGCTACCATGAGCTCAGAACAGGAAACCCTTAGCTTAACCACAGAGAAAAGCAGAACTTCCAAGGGGCCCACCAGTTTGGTTTCACAGAACTGGAAAATTTCAGCTTTTGTCCTTTTGAACTTTCCAGGCCTTACCGGGAGACTTTCTTTGGTTCATCTGAAAAGCCATTTTATATATGTTTGCCATATCTATATATGCTGTCATAGGTGAACAGGTAACTGTGTCCATCAGTAACCCAGAGCTGGCTTTCCTTTTTATCCTGCCTAGAATAAGGAGGAAAAGGGGAAGTTGCAACAATAGAGTTGCCAGCCTCCAGAAAGTAGCTGGAGATCTCCTACCATTACAACTGATCTCCAGCCGATAGAGATCAGTTCACCTGGAGAAAATGGCCGCTTTGCCTATTGGACTCTATGGCATTGAAGTAGGGTTGCCAACTGCCAGGTAGTAGCAGGACATCTCCTGCTAATTCAACTGATCTCTAGCCGATAGAGATCAGATCACCTGGAGAAAAATGGCCGCTTTGGCAATTGAACTCTATGGCATTGAAGTCCCTCCCCTCCCTAAACCCCGCCCTCCTCAGGCTCCGCCCCAAAAATCTCCCACCAGTGGCGAAGAGGGACCTGGCAACCCTACATTGAAGTTCCTCTCCACCCCAAACCGTGCTCTCCTCACACTCCGCTCCAAAAACCTCCCTCCGGTGGCAAAGAGGGACCTGGCCACTCTACCTGGAGTGACATTTTTTTCTGGAGAAAACCCAGAAGGGACACCTTTCCTCTCTAAGAATTGCTAAAATGCTGTGGGTGGACCACAGAGTTTCTGATGATTCCTAGAGAGGCATAATGTCACTTCCGGGTTTTCCAGGAAGTGGTATCACGCTGTCACTGCCCTTCCCCACCCAGTCTCCCACTGGGCCTGGCAACACTAGAGGCTCATAATGCTTGCTTTCAAAATGAAAGCTAGACGAGAATTTCCCTCCCTCTCCCTTGCTTGCCTTGTGGCTGCCATGGCTGATGCTGCTGGTCCACTGGCTGTCTTTCCATGCTTCTCCTTCTCCTCCACCCCTCTCCAGTGCCCCAGATGCTGTTTCATCAATATCCAAGGCATCAAGATACACCCTGGGAAATGTAGTATCAGTTTTGCCCGACATTCAAATGCAAATTTCCTGCTTGGCAATGCTACAGAGGTACAACATAAATGTAGTTGTGGGTAGAGGCCCCTGAAGTCATTCAGAAATAGGGAAGGCTGTCCCAGTATAGGGAGGCAGTAAGGGGGAGAATCTATGCCTGCTGGATTTATGCTTTTCATGCAGCCATTAAAGTCTCTTGGCCGCTGTCAGGGGGAAAAAGTCAAATAACTGGATCTCTGATGTTGCATTAGAGAGTGCACAGCAATTTCTATTTCCCTCAAAGTTTCTATTTTGTTTAAAAAAATTACAGTTGCCAATCATGGAAACAGAAGACTGTCTGCATGCAGGGTATGCATTCAGCTACTGAGTGGTGGCCCCTTTTATGTATTAAGTTGACATGTCCTGAATTTGTGCCTTGCCTGAGGACAAGAAAGTATTTTTATGAGGCTTTCAGAAAAATCTGAATAAAGCTGGCCCTGACATCATTTTTCAATACAGTGAATAAAAGCGAGAGAGAGAGAGACGCTGTCCGTACCATTCCTGCTGTAAAAATGCACTTTACAACTATTCTCTGACCACACAGACACTTGAAACAGTAGAGGATTAGAAAGCTTAAATATAGCATAAGAATAACTCAAACTGAGCAATGCCTCCGAGCGTAATTGCACTTCCTTGGTTTCTCTTTGACTGTATTGTGACCCTTACGAAATCCCTTGCTGGGACACGTGAAAATGGTTTGCAACTGGAGTGACTGAACTCAGTGTATTGGAAAGAGCGCATGGAGGAATGTCTGGCTGTCTAATGCCTCCCTTGGTTTCTAATCCCTACAGAGGCATAGTTTAGCAACATAGGTTTAGTTCACACGTAACCCTCCTAATCACACATGTATTTGAATCATCTTCTGTCTTCTTGATCTCCCTTCTGCCCGCAGCCACTACAGGTGGATGAGGCTGCAGAGGCTGGGATGCCAGTCCATGTGTCAGTAAAGGGAATTCCACAGCAGGGGCAAGCTTCACAGCAAGATTCAAAGGCTGGCCCCTGGACATCTGTAGATAATTGTGAACTACAGCTGTCGTCCTGTCTGCTAGGTCTCCCTTCTGCCAGCAGCCACTACAAGGGAGTGATACTGCAGAGGCTTTGCTAGAGGTGTCGGTAAAGAGAATTCAATAGCAGAGGCAGGCTTCACAAAAAGGTTCAAAAGCTGACACCTGGACAGCTACATATATTTGTGAACTACTGATGTCATCCACTCAGGAGGTCACACATTCCCCTTCCACTCTTTTTAAACAAAGGATTTGTGCCTTTGGCATGCTCACTCAGGACTTGCACATTTAGTTGTTTATAATTACGTGACTGCTGCCTTTGCAGATGTCTTGGAAGCTCCAACTGATACAAAATGCAGCAGCTAGGATCCTCTGTACAGGGAAGGCAGCATGCTCACCTGGGACTCACCAATGATATAGCCCCATCTCATCAGCTCTCCGAAGCTAAGCAGGGTCAGTACCTGGATGGGGGACCACCAAGGAAGGTTCTGCAGTGGAAGGCAATGGCAGACCACCTCTGCTTCTCACTTGCCTTGAAAGCCCCTTGCTGGGGTCGCCATAAGTCAGCTGCCACTTGGCGCCACTTACATATGTACGTAGGTTCTTATCTGGGGTCAGCATCTCAGAACCCAAACTCCAGTGCTCTGCCATGTGAGAAGAAGAGGAAGAGGAGGAGGAAGAGTAGTAGTAGTAGTTGGTTTTTATATGCCAACTTTTTCTACCACTTAAGGAAGATTCAAACCAGCTTATGATCATCTTCCCTTCCCCTCCCCACAACAGACACCCTGTGAGGTAGGTGGGACGGAGAACGTGTGACTCACCCAAGGTCACCCAGCTGGCTTCATGTGGGGGAGTGGGGAAACAAATTCAGTTCACCAGATTAGCCTCTGCTGCTCATGTGGAGGAGAGGGGCATCAAACCCGGTTCTCCAGTTCAGCCTCCCACTGCTTCAAACCACTGCTCTTAACCACTACACCACGCTGGCTACATATTTGCTCCCAGGCCCAATTCAAAGTACTACTTATTACTTTTAAAGCCTCTCATTGCCTAGGAGCTTCATACTTATCAAACCGCATCTCGCAGTACATTCCTACGTGCCATTCTGCACAGCCTCTTCCCAGCGGTGCCCCACTCTCAGGACTGTCTATGGGGCCAGCCAGAGAGGTGTAGGGGTTAAGAGTGTGGGACTTATACTGGGGAGATGCAGGTTTGAATCTGCACTCATGCCATGGAAGCTCACTGGGTGACCTTGGGCCAGTCATACTCTCTCAGCCTAACCTACCTCATAGGGTTGTTGTGAGGGTAAGATGGAGAAGAGGAGAATGATGTAAGCCGCTTTGGATCCCCATTGAGGGGGAAGGTGGGGCAAAAATGAATTAAACAAACAAATAAATAAGACCCTTCCGGGGAAAACCTAGAAGTGACATCAGTCCTCTCTAGGAATAGTTGAAAACTATGATTTTATCATAGAGTTTTCAGCAATTGCTAGACAGGCATGATGCCACATTGGGGTTCCCCCCTGGAACTGAAGTCATGCTGCCATAGGGTTGCCAGGTCCCTCTTCGCCACCGGCGGGAGATTTTTGGGGCGGAGCCTGAGGAGGGTGGGGTTTGGGGAGGGGAGGGACTTCAATGCCATAGAGTTCAATTGCCAAAGCAGCCATTTTTCTCCAGGTGATCTGATCTCTATTGGCTGGAGATCAGTTGAATTAGTGGGAGATCTCCTGCTACTACCTGGCAGTTGGCAACCCTAAGCTGCCAGCTTGCTGGCAATTAATTCCCCCCCCCCCCACTACCACACAGAGTAGTAGTAGTGATTCTATGGTAGCTGATTCTATGACCTTAGGCAGATCATGAGAGGGAGGGTACCTTGGCCATCTTCTGGGCATGGAGTAGGGGTCATCGGGGGTGTGGGGAGGTAGTTTGGAATTTCCTGCATTGTGCAGGGGGTTGGACTAGATGACCCTGGAGGTCCCTTCCAATTCTATGATTCTAGCGGAAGGAAATGAGAAGAAGGGCAGGAATCTACCGCCCCCCACAGGGGGACTGGAAACCCTACTTTGCACCTTTGAAAACTGCAGGATGATGTGCAGAAATCCCACATATGGTTTTTATCCCAACAAAGGATTCCGGTCTTTCTTGACAAGATTCCAGATCAGTTTTGAGTACTGTGAGATGTGTAGAAATTTAAGAGAGTCGGTGTTCCCATTCCCTGCCGTGCCAGGAACAGCAGCTTCTGTTGAATGTCTCTGTGTTCCAATGCTTGGCTCTGGAGTGGTAGCTCCATGTACAGTGGATTGGGGTGTTATAGTGGGTGTGTTTGGTAGTAACACTGGAAATAGACGCTAAATCATATTTAAACAAGAGATCAGTGTAGTGCAACGGTAACATATGCTAGCGGATATAAACTGCCTACTTTCATGGGTGTTTTTTTTTTAAAGCAGCCATCATCTCCGATCTTGAAATTAGCTGCATCTTGTCTTGTACTGTCTCATCTGTGCTGTTCATTTCTGCAGGCTCAGGGCCAAACTTAGAAAGGAGTTAAGAGATCTCTGATTGTATCTCCCAATGTTTTAGATCCTTATATGTAACAGCTAAGGGCTGGAACCGATATAGATTTTAAAAATCTACCCAACAGGACTAGGGTTGATTGCAAAATTTTATTTGTAAAAAAAGGAGGGGGGTTAAACCTCCCCAAATACTAATATTTGCTCATTTAAAGATATTGAGAAAAACAACCAGAGTTCAGATTGCTCTACCAATACAAAATGGTGCCTAAAATTTCAGCAGTGGCCACCACCATTAGGAGATATGGTTGCCAGCTAGGGTTGCCAGGTCCCTCTTCACCACCATTGGGAGATTTTGGGGGTGGAGCCTGAGGAGGGAGGGGTTTGGAGAGGGGAGGGACTTAGAGTCCAATTGCCAAAACGGCCATTTTCTCCAGGTGAACTGATCTCTATTGGTTGGAGATCAGTTGTAATAGCAGGAGATCTCCAGTTATTACCTGGAGGTGGGCTACACTACACATTACTGTACAAACCATCCTTTTTTTACCTTCAAGTTACTGTTGGAATAGCAGATCTCCAGCTAGTACATGGAGGTTCAATGGGGTATAATGCCATAGAGTCCACCTTCCAAAGCAGCCATTTCCTCCAGGTGAACTGATCTCTGTCGCCTGGAGAGCAGTTGTAATCCCAGGAGATCTCCAGCCCAGCCACCACCCGGAATATGGCAACCCTAACCAGTAGGGGGACAACAAGGGTTGGCAGGGAGTCTGCTGCTGGTACTGGGTATTTAGCAACCCTACTACAAGGAGGAGGAGGAGCTCGGGGAAGTAGAACCAGGGGAGGGGGAAGAGCTAATAGGAGAAGGGGGGATATTGAACTGGAATTTGAGGGGGGGATGCAGGGCAAAATATTCGGAGGCCCTACACTATGTCTAAGAGGCCTAATAGCATTAATAAAAATGATAATTTAGTACATACGAAGTTGCCTTATACAGAATAAGACCATTGGTCCATCAAGGTCAGTATTGTCTACTCAGATTGGCAGTTGCTTTCCAGGGTATCAGGTAGAAGTCTTTCATACCACTTACTACCCCACCTACTAACTGGTCCTTTCAACTGGAGCCGACAGGGATTGAACCTAGGCCCTTCTACATGCAAAGCAGATACTGTATCACTAGGGCTGCCAACCTCCAGGTACTTCAAAATATACAGCTGCTATGGCTACGTGTTTCAATAAATTCTTATATTCATACAAAACAAAATAAGGTGCTGTTGCCTTAAGTATAACATTTTTTATACTTGTAAATTCTAACACAAACAAAAATAAATGCACTTCCAATATCTATAGTTGCTGCTAATTTATACAGAGTTCTTTTCACATGCATCAAGTCCATATTCAGCAGTAAGTGGATACAAAACGATCAGTCACACAAAATAGAGGGGGTGGAACAGGATCCTGGTGAAAACTCCTGTTTCCCAGTCTTCATCAGCCATTAGGATTGCCAACTTCCAGGTAGTAGCAGGAGATCTCCTGCTAATTCAACTGATCTCCAGCCGATAGAGATCAGATCACCTGGAGAAAAATGGCCGCTTTGGCAATTGAACTCTATGGCATTGAAGTCCCTCCCCTCCCCAAACCCTGCCCTCCTCAGGCTCCGCCCCAAAAATCTCCGGTGGCGAAGAGGGACCTGGCAACCCTATCAGCCACCCACAATAAATAATACAATATTGTCCACTTCCTTTCTTTTTGCAGCTGTGTTGAAAGGAGCTTAAGCTTCTACATGAGGTTCAGTCAATATATGAAGCAGTCTATGACTAGCTTTCTTTGAGGCCCAGGTACTAGCTGGAGGTCTCCCGCTATTACAACTGATCTCCAGCAAATAGAGATCAGTTCACATGGAGAAAATGGCTGCTTTGGCAATTGGACTCTATGGCATTGACGTCCCTCCGCTCCCCAAATGGCTGCCTTGACAATGTGCAAGGGTTGAGCAACCAGATGTAAAAGAAGGCCAAGCTCACGTTCTTTGTCTAGCAATAGAGAAGAAGGGATTTCAGTAGGTGCAGTTTTTCTTGTTATCTGCCAAGTGTCCTCCTCCACACAATTAGCGTTGCCAATGCTGGGTTGAGAAATTCCTGTAGATTTTTTTGGGGGGGTGGGGAGCATGTGGAGGGCTGGTTTGGGGGAGGGAGGAATCTCAACAGGGTATAATGCCACAGAGTCTGCCTTCCAGTGCTGCCATTTCCTTCAGGAGAACTGATCTCTGTAGTCTGGAAATCAGTTGTAATTCTGGGAGCTCTCCAGGTCCCATCTGAAGGTTGGCAACGAGGGCTACCATTTTCCACTTCTTCGCCACTGCTGTTCTGACTGCGGGTACTGGTGGGAAATGGTGGGGGGACGTCACCAGCATTCCAGCATGCTGACATCACCCCCATGCGTCTGAAAGTGACATCAGCGTGTTGCTGGGACGCTCTGGCATTTGGACAAAACTCTATACTTTTTGCCAAATGCCAGACCGTCCCCACATCCCCTGGTGACGCGCTGACTGTCACATCAGTGCATTGCTGGCAATGTCATTACGTTGCTGGCAAGGGCTCCCATCACTAGTAAATCGCTCTCCCCCAGCAACCCTAAACACAACTGTGGAAGGTTTGGCAACCTTTGCCCCCCATTTGTGTCTTGTTACTTTAGTGGAGTCTCGGGAAGTGTGTTCATGCCATCTCTCGAAGGAAGCTGATTCAGAAATTCCTCCACTTATCGTGGTTTTTTGCTTACTTTTTGCCTATTGCTGAAGTTCCTTTCCGAGTTTCCTCTTCATCTCGCTATTATGGCAAGAGAAGCTGGTGCGAGCGCTCCCTTTCTGTCCCCCCCCCCCGCGAGAACTGTCCCTTGCATAATCCTGCTGCACATTAGTGTTCTTGTCTTCATGACATCATGATGTGTTGCCATGGAAATCATTGTAATGTCACAAAAATTAGCATCACGGATTCACTGAAAAGACAGGCAAAAATTCACAGCGTGATTCCGAGTCTGAATTGCTGCACAAATCAGGAGCAGTGATTAAGAATCAGCAGTAAAGAGCATGGTTATGAGAAGAGCAAAGGAGAATACTTTCCCAGTGGTTGGGTTCTGATCATTGTTTGTAATCTCAAACAGTGGTCATTAGAATACATGTTTACCCCTGGTGATTTTTTCCCTTTCATTTTCACAACTGGAATTGCCCTCCTGCCAAACCGCAGGCCACTTTTAAAACTGTGGTTTGAAGTTCAAGGTGTGTTGCGTTGGTGAAAAGGAAAGAAGAGCCTGAGATCTATGCATGCTCAATTTCTTGCATATGTGTAAATGTCACTAATGGATCATGGCCTTGGTATGTTTCTGTTAATTGTATGCTTTCTGTTTTGTGTTATTTTTTGGTGCTGGAAGGAGTGAGTCTAGGATTGCATCTGGAATTTGTCATTTTTAGAGGTCTGTTGAGAAAGAAAACATCTACTATAAGAACTATCACCATGCACACTTACCTGGGAGTAAGTTTCATTGAACATAGCTGGCCTTACGTCTGAGTAAGTGTGAATGTGATAGTACTGCACAAACGAAAGGAACAAACTGAAATGTATTTAGCTACTGGAGACTAGCTACCCATCATAACTTAGCAACATGACTTTTAAAAAAAAATTACCCTTGGTTTAGCAGCAGTTTTAACAATAGTGGTTTACTTTTTCTATTGATATCCCAAACTGGTCAAATTGTACCATTCTCCCCATCTTTCATTTAAAAAAAAGAACGTATAAAAACAAATACAAAGAAACTAATTACCCCATACTTTTCTTAATAAAAAACAGGTTAAATATTCCAGTTTCTCTATATAAATCTCTGTTCTAGATTGAGTTCCATGAAAAATGGCAATGTATTCTGGCCTTTCTCCATCTGGTTACTTTACAGCATTGTATCAGTGGCCAGATGTGCAGCATCAGGAGTTGTGTGACTCTGATCTGGAGGGACGCTTCGTATTGTAGTTTGGCTGGTACATTGCACATACCTGAGGTGTACGATATAATGACTGAGGTCTTTTATTCAAAGGCGTTTCCTTGAGGTCACCCCTGCCAACTGATTCAGGGCTTCCTTTTGATTGTGCATGCCTTTCCTGCCTGTCAGAAGTCACCTTGCTCTCCCAACACATTTTGCCCGTGTTTTCCAGATGCGGTTTTAGCCAGAATCTGGAACATGCGGGACGAAACGTGTGGGGAGAGCGAGGCGACCTCTGACAGGCGGAAAAGGCATGCATAATCAAAAGGAAGCCCCGAAGCAGTCGGCAGGGGTGTCCGCTGGGAAATGTTCCTGCATAAAAGGCCTGAGTCACACATCTTTTTCTTTGTGTTTATGCCACATTTAAAAAAAAATGAGCTATATATCTATCTCATGGTATGGAGGTACACAATGGGTACAAACACTGAACTACTTCTGGCATGCACAACCTGTGACCCCACCTCACCCCACGCCAAACACAGCTCCCCAGCTATATGTTATATTTGACAAATATCTTGCATTTGCAAACCCAGGCACGCTGCAAAAAAAACCCAGGAAGTTCCTTTGGGTCTTTGTGTCTGGCTTGTAGAGAAGTCCTAATTCTGTACTGTATGAAACAGCTTTGGCTGCATGTAGTCGACTGTAGCAGCCGCCTGAAAGGAAAGACTCACATTTCTTGCCCTGACAACTTCCCTCTTAGCACCGTATCTCCTCAGTGTAAGTTTTAATCCACTCCCTAGAGTATCCTTCCTCTTGCCCCACCACAGTTTATATCCTGTGGACGTTTGTGAAGCCGATTAGCTAATGCAGGCTAGAGAATTAAAAAAAAAAAAAAAGCAAATAAAAAAGAGAAACGTTGCATTTTGTTCACAGTGACGATCCCTGCGGCTCAGCCAGCAAGAAACCCGGGTGTGACGCGGAGGACCCGAAGGAGGCCGGCAGACACAGTGGCCAGGAAGGCAGGTCCGACATCTTGAAGTTAAAAGCCCAGCATGCGGAGCTGCAGGAAGCGCAGGTGGATCAGGCAGCGGGGTGCTCCCCTGTGGGGCAGAAGGCCAGCCTCCACCACACGGGTTCCCCCGTGAGAGGGCAGCGCAGCAAAGGGGCAGCCTCATGTTCTCATGCAGCTGCCTCCGATTATGAGCTCTCCCTTGACTTAAAGAATAAACAGGTACACCAGCTTCTCCTCATGCTGTGGGAGAGGGGGTTTGGGCGGGCCGGGGCCATTTCTCTATCGCCTCTCTAGCTTAGTTTCCATGTTCATCGACCACCTCGCCGACAGCAGCCAATGATGTGAATTGAGGGTTGCCAAGTTCCAAGTATTAGCTGGAGATCTCTCATTATTATAACTGATCTCCAGCCGATAGAGATCAGTTCACCTGGAGAAAATGGCCGCTTTGGCAGTTGGACTCTATGGCATTGAAGTCCCTCCCCACACCCTGCCCTCCTCATGCTCCGCCCCATAAACCTCCCTCCACTGGCGAAGAGGGACCTGGCAACCCTATGTGAATTGGGAGTGGAGCAACCGTCCTTTAAGATGGCTCTTCACCGGTTCCTGTGGTGACTATCGTTTCGCCAGGGCTTGAGAAATTCAAAATGGGGAATGCCACTCTCCATGGCAAAAAACATAGGCCGGCTCTCGGTGCCTGTTATTTTTGGCTCCCAACACACAAGAGATACGACATTAATCCCACAAAGTCTTCCAGATAATGCTATCCAAACCATGATCCTCCATTCAAAACAAATTCTCTCGCTCACATGAAAAGATGGAAGGTTTATTTATTTTGCCGCCTCAGTGCAAGTCATGGGTGGGTGGGGAGAATGTAGGGGTGCTATAGAGAAATTTGCATAGTGTGCATTTTCTGCTGATTATGCAAATCGAGGACGGTAATTGCTATATTGTCTACCAGCTGCTTTGTGTTTGCTCCTGGCAACTACCAAAAAAAGTTGAGGAAGTATGAGAGGAAGCAACTATTTCCCAGACCAGGATTTTCTTAGGCTGTCTCTTTGGGCAACAGCAAAACTCAAATGGGAGAGATGTATTCTGTCTGTCATGGCTTTGGCTTTCCTGATAGGTTAGAATGATGCAAGGTGGGAGTGGGCTTGTTTGTCACGTGATGATTGGGCAAAATACTACCCGCACCTTTTGCCTCCTACCTCTGGCTTAACGACGGTTAACTTTTCTTTTTAAATGAAAGCGGGGAATCTGAGCTAAGTGATGGCCCACATGGGCAGTTAGTTGGTATGCCAAGAATACAGATAAAACTTTGGACAGCATGGCCATAAGAAGAGGTGTGCAATGTATTTTTAGCCTTTGTCTTGTCTGCATAAGGAGGCCTTCCTCATAGAGGTCTTACCCTAGTGCAAGACAGTGCAGAAATGGGTTGATATCAATTAGATCATTAAGTTACATGGATCTGGGTAGCCGTTATTGATATCTGACATTTTATTAAACCATCAGAGCATCATAGAATCATAGAGTTGGAAGGGACCACCAGGGTCATCTAGTCCAACCCCCTGCACAATGCAGGAAACTAACAACTACCTCCCTCCACATTCCCAGTGACCCCAACCCTCCCTCCGCCATGCAGGATCCCACAATCAAAGCACTCCCGACAGATGGCCATCTAGCTTCTGCTTAAAGACCTCCAAAGACGGGGACTCCACCACCCTCCGAGGCAGCACATTCCACTGTCGAACAGCCCTCACCGTCAGAAAGTTCTTCCTAATGTTTAGGTGGAATCGCTTTTCTATTCGTTTAAATCCATTACTCCGCGTCCTAGTTTCTGGAGCAACGGAGAACAAGCTAGTTCCCTCATCAACATGACATCCCTTCAAATATTTAAACATGGCTATCATGTCTCCCCTCAACCTTCTCTAGAGAACTAAACAAACCCAACTCCCTAAGTCTCTCCTCATAAGACATGGATTCCAGATCTCTGATCATTCTGGTCACCCTCCTCTGGACACGCTCCAACTTGTCAACATCCTTCTTAAATTGTGGAGCCCAAAAATTGGCACAGTATTCCAAGTGAGGTCTGACCAATGCAGAATACAGTGGTAGTATTACTTCCCTTGATCTAGACACAATACTCCTATTGATGCAGCCCAGAATTGCATTGGCCTTCTTAGCCGCCAAATCACACTGTTGACTCATGTTCAGTTTGTGGTCCACTAAGACTCCCAGATCTCTTTCACATGTACTGTTGTCAAGCCAACTCTCTCCCATCCTGTACCTGTGCCTTATGTTGTTTCTGCCTAGGTGAAGTACTTTACACTTCCCCCTATTGAAATCCATTTTATTGCTTACGGCCCAGCTCTCCAGTCTATCAAGGTCATTCTGAACTCTGACCCTACCCTCCGGGGTATTAATTACCCCTCCTAACTTGGTGTCATCTGCAAATTTGATTAGCATACTCTGTATTCCATCATCCAAATCATTTATAAAAATATTAAATAGTACTGGTCCCAAGACAGACCCTGTGGTACCCCACTGGTCACTCCTCTCCAGGATGAAGTTGTGCCATTAATGAGCACCGTTTGGGTTCAGTTGGTCAACCAGTTACCAATCCACCTAATGCAGATGAGCTGCATTGTAGAAGAACTTGCAGACTTATTCTGAGTACAAGTTGGGGTTCCTATGTTTAACCGATAGCCTCCTGTGTCTTTTATTATTTATTTATGGCAGTATTCAAACCCCACTTTTCCACCAAAAGGACCCAAAACAGCTTACAACAGTAAAAAAAAAAAAAAAAAAACCCATATAACTGAACCAAATAATCGAAGCAGCAAACTGTGTCCTGGGCTGGTCCTGCATCCAGTGGCTGCCTCATCCAGAGGCACGGGTTGTGAGCCAAAGGCCCACAACCCTTTGGTTTAACCTATTGGCCATTGTCAAAGGCTTGCTCCTCTGGCCACACCCAAGCTTTATACCTGCAACAGGGAGGGAGAAGCAAATGCTCAGCAAGGATATTACAGCTATCAAATATGTTATTCCCGATCTTTAACTGGTTGCATGACAGACAACACTGCAATTGTTGAAATAACTGCCTCTTGATGCCTGGGGCAGGTTCACCTGTAGCACTGCTGCCTGACATGCTTGTTCTTAGCAAGGCAGCATCTTAATGTAGGCTTAGAGTTTAACTGCATGTGGCATTTCCCCATTACTGAAATGGGAGAAGCTGCAGCGATTGGAATTTTCCCGTCAGTGGGAATTTTTAAAGTACAAGAGTCCTCATGGGTTCTGGACCTGGAAAAGCTAGCTCTTTCTATACGGAATGTTATTTTAAATAATGAAATTGATAAAAGTCCGCTTATATTTTTCATTCTTCACTTTCTCAGTGACTCAGTGACCTCCTTTCCTACTTCACCATTCCTGGCTCTGGGCCTGGCTCTTTGTCTTCCTGCATGTAGGGTTACCAATTGCCCGGTGGTGGCGGGTAAACTACCGCGCATCCACCAGGCTGTCCGCTGGCACACGCATCACTTTTGGGTAAACTTGAAAGTTATGCGGACTCTATGGAAACCATAGAGTTTTGGCCGGGATCGCTAGAGCGTCCCCGTCACTTCCGGGTTAAACTGGAAGTGACGTAGGCGCATTGCATGCAGGTGCGCGGGTGCACCGTGCCAGGCTCTCGCATTGTGCACTAATGCCACGGCCCCATGAAGCTCCCACCGGTGGAGCTGCGGGGCCTGGCAAGCCTACCTGCATGCCCCATCTTTGTGGTCATTGTTGCTCTCTGTGCTGTCATTCAGATAAATGTTTTGTTTTCCTAGGATATTAGGGCCTTTTATGCAGGGACGTTTCCCCACGATCATCCCCACAGACTGCTTTGGGGCTTCCTTTTGATTATGCATGGCTTTTCTGCCCGTCAGAGGTCACCTCGCCTTCCCACATGTTTTGCCCGCGTTTTCCAGATTCTGGCTAAAACAGCATCTGGAAAACACGGGCAAAACGTGTGAGGAGAGTGAGGCAACCTCTGATGGGTGGAAAAGGCATGCATAATCAAAAGGAAGGGGGATGACCACGACGCAGGGAAACATACCTGCATAAAAGGCCTAGGTTGCATTTTGGCCTAAACAAGAGTTTGTCATTATAGATGGTTTGTAAAGCTCATATCCTATCTTGGGTCTCATGGATCTAGCAAAGCATTAGGGGGAAAAATGTCTTTCAGTCATGCATCTCAGACTCATGCCTGACTTGTGTGTGTGTGTGTAAAGTGCCGTCAAGTCGCAGCCGACTTATGGCGACCCCTTATGGGGTTTTCAAGGCAAGAGACTAACAGAGGTGGTTTGCCAGTGCCTTCCTCTGCACAGCAACCCTGGACTTCCTTGGTGGTCTCCCATCCAAATACTAACCAGGGCTGACCCTGCTTAGCTTCTGAGATCTGACGAGATCAGGCTAGCCTGGGCCATCCAGGTCAGGGTCATGCCTGACTTAATTAGGTCTTTAAAAAAAACCCTCCAGTATCTTAGTTCCCAAATATTTTAACCCTAAATTCATCCGGGTTAGTGGTGGTTGTGGTGCTTCCAGTTTGCGAGAAACTGATATCTTCACATTAAGTAGGTTCTGGTTATGTTTTCCTTAGTGCGTTTGGTGGATCCATTCCCATCTTTGGTGAAGAGAAATTTCATCCTTGGTGTCCATCCCCGGGATTCTGTTTTTGCCTTCATGAAGACCAATCTGTTTTGTGCCACTTTTACTTCATACCAAATGAGGAACCTCACTGCACACAGTTTGGTTAATTGAAGAGATGTAGCCGGTGGGACAAAGAACTGTTTGAATGTCAGCAAGTAGAGTGCGAGCTGGACACATGTAGCTCCTGTCCCTGTTATGGGAAGCCATGCCTTTTGTTCATTCCCGATTACAAGGATGGAGCCTACACATATTCAGTTTCTACACATGTAGATGCTATGTACTGCTGGGATGAATGTGGATATTTGGGGGTTTGGTGGGCAGGACAAGATGACAGAATGCAAGGAGAAATCTTTGTGAGCTGCTCCTAGCATTTTTGGTGTCAGGATGTAGCCTGATCTCAAGTTGTTTCCTAGATGTCTGAAAATACCCATAACTTCATCTAGAAGATGAGGATGGAAGTCTGAAATACTTAGTACGCTTGAGAGAATGGTTCCTCTCTTTCTCCACCCCCCACCCCAATGATTTCCTTACTTTTACTCATTGGCTTACCTGGAAAAATAGAATTATCTGGAGAAGTTTGAATGATTTTTTTTCATCCACGAGAAAGAAAAATAAAGCTACTGCATATAATTAGAAATATATTGGATAGGGATTAAAGGAAATGCCGGATATGAGTGAAATCAAACAAGCAAAAATCCTGGAGAGTACAATACACCGGTTTGTAATGAATCTAGATGAACAAATTAAATCTGCAGTAAACAATAGAAAAGAAAGATAAAGCAATAACACACAAGTCTGTTTCACGGGCGGTCAGACCTCACAAATGAAGACTTGAAAAATCTCACCTGCAAATAAGCCAGCCGTGATTTAAATATGCTTTTGCAGAAGCAGGGCATGGTTGGCCGTTTCAGGTTCTTCCTCTGAGACCCAGGTGGCTTTCCCTTGTGCCAATTCATATTCAGATTTTCATTTTGTGCCGATTTTGTTCCACCCTTCCTTCTCAGCACTAAGAGTGAGATCCTAAGCATGTTCACACAGTGGTAAGTCACAGAAGTAAGTCACTTTGTGTTCAGTGAAGGGTCTTTGGCTCTCAGCTGGTGGCTTACAGCGAGTTAGATAGATTCATGGAGGAGAGGTCCATCAATGGCACCTGGCCACGGTGGCCGGAGTGGGCCTCCATATCCAGAGGCAGCAAACCTGTGAATACCAGTGTTTAAAATATTGTCGAAGGCTTTCACGGTCAGAGTTCATTGGTTGAGTTCATTGATTTACTTTCCTGATGTTTCGCCAGCAGCTGTGGCAGGCATCTTCAGAGGAGTAACACTGAGAGACACTGTCCTTCAGTGTTACTCCTCTGAAGATGCCTGCCACAGCTGCTGGCGAAACGTCAGGAAAGAAAATACCAAGACCACGGTCACACAGCCCGGATAACCTACAAGAACCAGTGTTTAAGGTTGCCAACCACCGGGTACTAGCTGGAGATCTCCTGCTATTACAACTGATCTCCAATAGAGATCAGTTCGCTTGGAGAAAATGGCTGCTTTGGCAATGGGACTCTATGGCGTTGAAGTCCCTTCCCTCCCCAAACCCCATGCTCCTTAGGCTCCCCCTCCAAAATCTCCCGCTGGTGGCGAAGAAGGACCTGGCAACCCTACCAGTGTTGGGAAGCTGCATCAGGGGAGGGACTCGGCCTCAATGTCCTGTCGTTTGGCTCTTCAAGGCAACTGGTTGGTTATTGTGTAAAACAGGATGCTGGATTAGATGGCCATTGCTCTAATCTAGCAGGCCCCTTCTTATGTTTTTATGGAGGGATAGTGGGCTTTCAGGCTCTTGGGCAGAGAAATGGGCTTCCCAAGAAGTTCCCTTCTCTGGAAATGCTACACATTTAACATAAGTGCCTTCTGCATGCAAAGAAAGCATCTTGGTCATCTTCTCGGCATGGAGTAGGGATCACTGGGTGTGTATGTGTGGGGGAGGTTGTTGTGAATTTCCTGCATTGTGCAGGGGGTTGGACTAGATGACCCTGGTGGTCCCTTCCAACTCTATGATTCTATGAAGTCATGGCCCTCAGTTTGCAAAACCTGAGCAAGGCTGTTAACGATAGGAAGTTTTGACGGTAGGCTTGCCAGTCCCCGTAGCTCCACCGGTGGGAGTTTTGCGAGGCTGTAGCTTCGGAAATACCTGGAGATTTTAGGGGTGGCGGCTGAGGAGGGTGGGGTTTGGGGAGGGGAGGGTCTTCAATGGGGTATAATGCCATAGAGTCCACCTTCCAAAGCAGCCATTTTCTCCAGGCAAACTGATCTATGTCGCCTGGAGATAGGGTTGCCAGGTCTATAAAATTATATAGACCTATAGATGTCTATAAAATTATGCATGGTTTGGAGAGAGTGGACAGGGAGAAGTTTTTCTCCCTCTCCCATAATACAAGAACACGGGGTCTTCTGCTAAAGCTGGAGGGTGAGAGATTCAAAACAGATAAAAGGAAGAATTTTTTCACACAACGCATAGTTAAATTGTGGCACTCCCTTCCCCAGGATGTGGTGATGGCTGCCAGCTTGGAGGGCTTTAAGAGGGGAGTGGACATATTCATGGAGGAGTAGGGGTATTCATGGCTGTTAGTTAGAATGGATACTAGTCATGCTGCATACCTATTCTCTCTAGTATCAGAGGAGCATGCCTATTATTTTGGGTGCGGTGGAACACAGGCAGGATGGTGCTGCTGCAGTCGTCCTGTTTGTGGCTTCCTAGAGGCACCTGGTTGGCCCCTGTGTGAACAGACTGCTGGACTTGATGGGCCTTGGTCTGATCCAGCAGGGCCTTTCTTATGTTCTTATGTCCCTCTTTGCTACCGGCGGGAGGTTTTTTTGGGTGGAGCCTGAGGAGGGTGGGGTTTGGAGAGGGGAGGGACTTAGAGTCCAATTGCCAAAGCGGCCATTTTCTCCAGGTGAAATGATCTCTGTCGACTGGAGATCAGTTGTAATAGCAGGAGATCTCCAGCTAGTACCTGGAGACTGGCAACCCTACCTGGAGATCAGTTGTAATAGTGGGAGATCTCCATCCTCCACCATCTGGAGTCTGGCAACGCTACTGTAGTCTCAACTCATTACATTCATCGGGGCCAACATAGAGTATGTTTTTTGTGCCTTGCAGGCATGTGACATGGATCACTCTGCTCAAATATTGCACATCCTGATTGGAAAGGATATTGGAAATCTGTACGACGCAAGGAGGCCACTCACCCTATTTTAACGGTGTCATATTGCCTGCCTCTTTGTGCACTGCTGTGTATCGAAGACCAATTTTCCTTTTATTTCACACTAGTAATTACATCTCACTACTTCTAATACGAGAGGTTGAACAATTTCGTTTTCACACTCCTAGAAAACTGCCTATTCATTAGAAACCTCAGGTAATTACATAGTTGCTGGTTTCAGTTTATATTGTGGACACAGGATCGTTTTGAAAATATGCTTTATCCAGCTGAGTAACAACTAGGACATTAGTACAGTGCCCCGAAGCCCTCTTTAGGAATCCGGGAGGGACATTTCACTTCTTCTATATTATTTTCTATATAACAGTCAGGGGTTTCAGATAGAAGACTTTTTCATCAGCTACTACCTAATCCTTTTAATTGGAGATGTTGGGGATCGAACCTGGGAGGACTATCTCCACATAAAGCAAATCCTCTGCCTTTGAACCACAGGCCCTCCCCTCTGACCACTTCTTGATATGTTGGTCAACAGAAGTTGCCCTTTTCAGCGGAGTGAATTTTATCATGGTGAACCACTCTTGCAAAGGTTTTAAAATATATTACAAGATTGTGATTCCATACGATATTTATTTATTTATCATATTTATAGCCCACCCTCATTCCCAGCTAGCTGGGCTCAGAGCACAGATTCAATATATTCTGCTCCCCTCCCAGAATGTGGTAAGCCATAGTCTGGACATGTGTTGAACTAATCACAAAACTAGTCCAGTGGAAAAGGCAATTTATTAATTTCAGCATGTAAAAAATGTCCATGTATCGCTTCTGAACATACATACGAAGCTGCCTTATACTGAATCAGACCCTTGGTCCATCAAAGTCAGTATTGTCTACCCAGACTGGCAGTGGCTCTCCAGGGTCTCAGGCAGAGGTCTTTCACTTCACCTACTTGCCTAGTCCCTTTAACTGGAGATGCCAGGGATTGAACCTGGGACCTTCTGCATGCCAAGCAGAAGCTCTACCACTGAACCACAGCCCCTCTCCACGTACTCTTACTCTGAATGAGTAGATTTGCAACAATAAGAGTAGTATCCTACATTTAAATTATGGGAATAGAAAAAAAAGGACAGTTCTAATTAGGGATACTCAAACAACTGCTGGGACAAGTCATGTCCTCTTCACCAGTTGAATACATGGAGCTGATTTTTCGATGATCGGTTTGACTGTTCGTCAACCTGTTCGTGGCAGTTCAACAAGTAGCTTCACTGTGTTCCTTCCTAACCATGCAGTACAGCGTCATTGGCTTGTACTCACACAGCTCCATTGAGTTCTACTACCCGACTATGTCCTTGCTTAGGAAGAACTTTCTAACAGTTAGAGTGGCTCCTCAGTGGAACAGGCTTCCTCAGGAGGTGGTGGGCTCTCCTTCCCTGGAGGTTTTTAAGAAGTGGTTAGATGGCCCTCTGTCAGCAATGCTGATTCTATGACCTGGCTGATGATGAGAGGGAAGGCATCTTGGCCATCTTCTGGGCATGGAGTAGGGGTCACTGAGGGTGTGGGGGTGGGGTAGTTGTGAATTTCCTGCATTGTGCAGGGGGTTGGACTAGATGACCCTGGTGGTCCCTTCCCACTCTATGATTCTATGATTCTATTCTATGCTTCTTAAGTGCTCCACTCAGCAGGCAATTTGTTTAAACAGACAAGTCAACCACAAATCAGTCATAAATAAATGCTTAAAAAACAAAATCCTAAACTTTGGTATTCATCTAAATCACTGGTTCCCAACCAGGGGTCCATGGACCCCCAGGGGTCCGCGAGAACTAAATTAAGGTCCGCGAAACAAAGTTATAAACCCATAATTAATATTTTAATTAAAAGTTCTCTGTTATAAAATATATATATTCAAATATAATTCTAAGTTTAATGTTTAACTAACAGTTATGATTAAAGTTTATTTTCAAATTCCCGGAATTTTTATTTTGAACCTTGGGGTCCCTGCACCGAACAAAGAAGTCCTAGTGGTCCCTGGTCAAAAAAAGGTTGGGAACCATTGATCTAAATAGTCCCCGGTGACACTAATGGCTGCCAATCAGTTTGAATTGGCAGCATCTTCGTGCATGTGCAAAAAGCCCAGCACAAACCAATCTGGCAGGCATTTACGACAGTTCGGCACAAACAAAACAGGCTGGGTCCTAATTAGGCACATGTGGGAGAGATGTAGGCCATAATTATGTGTATAGCCCTTTAGCTAAGTTAGAAAAACAATGAAATTATGGTATGACCAAAACACCTCCACGAAGTATTCCAAAGGGAAATCAGGGAGGAGATGCGCTACCCTGTGGCCCTGAGTACGCTGGCTCTGATTCAGCTCCAAGCATGGGGAGCTAGTTTTTATACTGACATGCCCCTTATTGGATTGGGGTGCATGCCTTTGTTTCTAGTATTGCTACAAACCAGAGAGGAGGAGCCCTGGATCAGTGGGAAAGCACATGCCCTGCATGCAGAAGGTCTAAGATTCAATAAAGGATCTCAAGGAGGAGATTTTCTGAAAACTCCTCTGTCTCAGGCCCTGGAGAGTCACCAGAATAGACAACACCAATGCCTGACCAATGGTCTGATTCCACTCTTGAACCAGACAATGCTGATGGCTAAACAGGTTGGTGTTGTAGCGAGGGAAACATCATGGCGGCCATAATGACTACTTTGCCACAGTCCACTGCTATGCCAACTGCGCTGGTTACCTATTTGCTTCAGTCCCAATTTAAAGTGCTGGTTATTACCTTCAGAGCCAGGATCTAGGGCCTTCACAGAATTGCATCTCCCTATATACTCCCATAAGTAGGGTTGCCAACCTCCAGGTACTAGCTGGAGATCTCCTGGTATTACAACTGATCTCCAGCCGATAGAGATTAGTTCGCCTGGAGAAAATGGCTGCTTTGGCAATTGGACTTTATGACATTGAAGTCCCTCCCCTCCCCAAGCCCCGCCCTCCTCAGGCTCCACCCCCAAAATCTCCCGCCAGTGGCGAAGAGGGACCTGGCAACCCTACCCATAAAGCCCCCTGAAAAGCCTTCTCCTCCTGGTGCCCTCTCAAGGCTCAAAGAAATTATACACCCAACCCATGTTGGGTCACAGGCGCACAACTGGACTCATAGATGTACATTGGGGGAACTCACCTGAAAAAGTGCTTGTTCGCCCAGGGAGAGCTGTGAGCAGGAGAAGGGGGAGCGAACTCTTCTTTGGCAGGTTTGGCTGTGTATTTTTGCATGCTGTTTTTCTTTGGTAATGGACATAACGATTTTTGTGCTCTTGCGACTTGTGTGGTTCGCTGCCTGGCATCCGAAGACATAGAAATATAATATAATTTAAACAAACAAAACAATATGACTGGGTAAGATGGTCCTCCTGTTGGAGTGAGTCATGATCCCATCGGCACTGGTGGATCCACCAGAAGTAAATATGTCCAGGCTGGAAGTGATAAATGTCACACTGGGGGGTGGTGCGGGGGGAGAAAAATCTTTCCTGTTTCTATTATGCTTTCCTTTCCTTTCCCTTTTTTGTACTCAACATTAGGGCTGTCAATTCGGTTCGGTCTGAACTGAAAATCAACCAAATTTCCCCTGATTCGGTGATTTTCTGTTCGGACGGATCCGAACTCAAAACTGGCGGGCAACCGGGGGGGCCGAATTCAGAGAGTTCGGGAGTTCGCGAATAAATTCGGCAAATTCGGCCCCCCTTCAGGGGAGCCCGCTGAAAGGCGCGGGCTGCCCTTTAAACTCATCTGAGCCTCCCAGCTGGGAGGCGCAGATGAGTTTAAATGACAGCCCGCGCCTCTCCAGCGGGCAGGCTCCGCTGAAGGGGGGCGGGCTGCCCTTTAAACTCATGTGCGCCTCCCAGCCGGGAGGCACAGATGAGTTTAAATGACAGCCCGCCCCCCTTCAGCGGGCTCCGCTGGAGAGGCGCGGGCTGTCATTTAAACTCATCTGTGCCTCCCGGCCGGGAGGCTCAGATCAGTTTAAAGGGCAGCCCGAGCCTCTCCAGCGGAGCCCGCTGAAGGGGGGCGGGCTGCCCTTTAAACTGATCTGCGCCTCCCAGCTGGGAGGCTCAGATCAGTTTAAAGGGCTCCCGCGCGCCTTCAGGGAATCCCTCTGAAGGCGCGCTGGGGCCGAATTTTCCCCCGAACTCCGGATCCCCCCGAATTACCGGGGATCCGAAGCGGGGGAGTTCGGACTTCGGCACGTACCGAACCCACAAGGGTCAAATTCGGCCGAATCCGAACTGTACCGTTTTTTTTTTTTTTGACAGCCCTACTCAACATGTGATGGGCTCTCCCTAAAGACACATGCTTAAGATTTGTTTTCCATTTTCCGTTAACAACAATAATAATAAAAAAACTTTCTCAGTAGTTAGGTGTACTCATGAAGGAACTGAATAATCGTTGGGGGCGGGACGGCAGAGAAATCTGGAGAACCGGGTTTGATTCCCCACTCCTCCACAATAGCGGCGGAGGCTAATCTGGTGAACTGGGTTGGTTTCCCCACTCCTACACATGAAGCCAGCTGGGTGACCTTGGGCTAGTCACACTCTCTCAGCCCCACCTGCCTCACAGGATGTCTGTTGTGGGGAGGGGAAAGAAAGGCGATTGTAAGCCTCTTTGATTCTTCCTTAAGTGGTAGAGAAAGTCGGCATATAAAAACCAACTCCAACTCCTCCTCCTCTTTCAGCATTGCTTGAGAAAGTCTTGGGGGTCATGCTATAAGATGTCTTAAATGGTTATTGAGGGCAGGAAGAGGCAGATGTTCCTAGAGCAGCATGAACAATTTGATGTCCTTATGATAACATGCTCATTAATGCAAGGCTGACCTCCACTGCCTGCTCCCCTCCTCGCCACTTCTCTCACTTTTTATTGTAATTTGACAAACACCAGCTTCCAAGGGAGCTTAAAATAACAAAGTCCTTTATCAGGCAAAAGAAGAAACCTGCCTCTCTCTCAGTACATCAGCCACAGATCTCTGCGGAGATCATTAGTGCTCGTCCACCCGGCTTTCTTCAGCCTGATCATCCATCATCTGCATCAGCACCACCACCTCTGTCATCTAGTGATTGTTCATTAGGGTCAGCACGGGGATGATCAATGAAGAAGGCAGAAAGCACCCCCCGCTGGTCCCTTTGCTAAGTTTTTATAAGCAAGTAATAAGAAAGAAGTAGGAGCCCTGTGGCGCAGAGTGGTAAGATGCAGTACTGCAGTCAAAAGCTCTGTTCATGACCCAAGTTCGATCCCGACGGAAGTCGGTTTCAGGTAGCCGGCTCAAGGTTGACTCAGCCTTCCATCCTCCTGAGGTCAGTAAAACGAGTACCCAGTTTGCTGGGGGTAAAGTGTAGATGACTGGGGAAGGCAATGGCAAACTACCCCATAAAACAAAGTCTGCCTAGTAAACGTCGGGATGTGACATCACCCCATGGGTCAGGAATGACCCGGCGCTTGCACAGGGGACTACCTTTACCTTTAATAAGAAAGAGGATCTTTGGGCAAAGATCCTTCTAAGAAACTGGGCAAGATTTCGAGGCAGATGAACGCATGAAGTCAGACCATGGGTTTGTTAAAGTCAGGGTTGTCTCAAAATATTGTCGAAGGCTTTCATGGTCAGAGTTCATTGGTTCTTGTAGGTTATCCGGGCTGTGTAACCGTGGTCTTGGAATTTTCTTTCCTGACGTTTCACCAGCAACTGTGGCGGGCATCTTCAGAGGATTATGAAAACTTTGTGAACTGGTATTTAAAGAGATACTAAGCATGGGAAAAATATAAAAATAACAAAAGAATTGGAAGTGGCTGCCCCCTCATTATTGTTTACTTCTCTGGCTGTTTGCTTTTCGGTTGTTAATCAGTATGTGAGTCATTATTTATATCTTGTTGGTGTAAGGGACAATGGCAATTTGGGAGATACTGGCCACATTTGGATACTACCTGAAAGGATCAATCTCTCACAAGAATGGCATGATAAACCCAAATCAACTGACAAAATGTTAATCCCATCCACTAATTGAAAGTACTGTTATGTGGCTGGGGCTGAATTCACCAAAATGAGGTTGCATTCACATACCAAAAAATCTCCATTTTGCTTTCATTGCCTCTGAGAATGCACAGGCACCCGGAACAGCAATGGAGTGTACACACAATTGGATGAGAAATTAATTTTCACTCTGCTCCAGCTATCTTGAAACTTCTCTCCATTTCATTCCAGGCATTTTGGACACAATATCCTGCACCTTTACCCTTTTATATCCACAATGAAAAGAGCTAAAGATTTAATTTTACAAATGAAGGCTGGGAATTTAGAAGAGCTAATAGTTAATGACAATAGATCATTATAACGTTATTGTGCTATAAGGCAATAGCAATTGCTTTTTGTTTGTTTGTTTGTTAAGACCTCAAAAAGACCTCTGGTGGTATAGTGGTAAAAATGGTGGTCACCAAGGGCTGACAGAAGAAAAATGGCACTGATGTGAGAAGGACCTGCAATAATGTGCACCTTCTTAGAAATACTGTAGCAAGGCAGGTCTGGGAAAGATCAGATTTGGAAGCAAGCTAAGACCTAGCTTTAGTTGGAATCATGCTGGTGAGAGCTGAGCTTTGAATACTTAATATTTTGGATTTCTTTTTCACTTTTAATGTATTTTAAATTATACTGTGCGCCACCCCCACCACACAGTTGCTAGGCTGGGTTTAAAATAAATTTAATAATTATGATTAAATAGTTGACAGGACTAAAATTGCTATAATTACAAACTCCCAGTCAACATTCTGAGGCTCATATAGTTGTATCCTGGTTAGAAAGTAAGGCGCCGTGGAGAAGAGAACCTGAATTCCCCTTCATTGCTGAATTTGTGCGCAGAGCGGATAGTTTTCAAAATACCGCAGTGCAGGAAAAAGCGAAAGCAGTATTGAGTCCCTGAGCGTATCATTGGGAAGTAATCTGTTTGTAAATTGAGGTCCTGGAAACTCTTCAGAAATCAATGTAAAAATATTTTGTGTGTTGCAGGTCGAAATGCTAGAGCACAAATATGGGGGCCACCTGGTCTCTCGGAGGGCGGCCTGCACCATCCAGACGGCCTTCCGCCAGTACCAACTCAGCAAAAACTTTGAGAAGATACGGAACTCGCTCCTGGAGAGCCGTATGCCTCGGCGAATTTCACTGAGGAAAGTCCGAGTCCAGAACTCTGAAAGTTTTTCTGCTGAGAAAGCCCTGGTCGAAGGATACAATTTTGTTGGCCTTCCTTTGGTGAGATCCCCATCTTTGCCGGCCACAATCAGTGGGGCGCTGACTGAACTGGAGGACTCTTTCACCGAGCAAGTCCAGTCTTTGGCCAAATCTATCGACGATGCCCTCAGCACATGGAGCCTGAAGACGATGTGTTCCCTTCAAGACGGCGGCTCCTACCAGATAAGAGAAACATTTAGTACTAGCGCAATGCAGCCAAACCAAGACTTGGAAGCTGAGCTGAAAGACCAACAGAAGGAGGAAGGGTTGCTGCCAGATACACTGCCCAAGAGCAGTAGCACCCTTATGATGGCTTTCCGCGACGTCACTGTCCAGATCGATAACAAGAACATCTCCGTCTCCTCGTCTACCTCGGTGTCTATGGCAAACTGCCTCACTAACAACACCCAAGCCGGGATTTCTCAGTCTGCCAAAATCGAAGAAATCCCAGAGGAAGGAGGGGACAAGGGCAAAGAGCCTCCAGCTGCCCCAGAAAGGCCGCCCGAATCTGCAGTCCTCCAGAACAGCCACACGGTAGCCGAGGTGAATGTCAACACCAACGGCTTGGGGGGAGTGGAAACGGAGACGGAGCAAATGGTGATGCAGAAGCTCCAGTTTGACTCGAACAACGAGACAGTGCCGAGCAAGGGCTCGGAGGCCGAAAACATAGACAATTCCGAGCAGCTCAGCAGCAGCAGCACCTCCACCTCAGCCAAGTCCGCCTCCGAGTTGTCCTCGAAGGAAGCCCTGCAGGCCATGATCCTGAGCCTTCCACGGTACCACTGTGAGAACCCAGCCAGCTGCAAATCTCCTACTCTTTCCACAGATACCATGAGGAAACGGCTGTACCGCATTGGGCTAAACCTCTTTAACATGTAAGTGGCTAATAATAATAACAACAACAAAAAAGGAAGCATTTCTTCACACAATGCATGGTTAAATTGTGCAACTCCCTGCCCCAGGATTTGATGATGACTGCCAACTTGGAAGGCTTTAAGAGGGGTGTGGACATGTTCATGGAGGAGAGGGCTATTCATGGCCACTAGTAAAAATGGATACTAGTCATCAGTGGCGGACTGGCCATTGTGTCAGCTTGCCCAATGGCAAGTGGGCCCTTTGGGCCCCTGATGAAGTGGGCCCCCTTAAACATTAGACAATATTGGTTCTTGTAGGTTATCCGGGCTGTGTGACCGTGGTCACACCACAGTCACACAGCCCGGATAACCTACAAGAACCAATGAACTCTGACTGTGAAAGCCTTCGACAATATTAGACAATATATTAAAAATAAAGATTAATAAAAATTAAATGACAGACTTATAGTTGTGGGTGGACCCCCTTTGTCTCCTGGCAACCAATAATTTTAGACCCAGTCTGCCACTGCTAGTCATGATGCATACCTATTCTCTCCAGGATCAGAGGAGCATGCCTATTACATTAGGTGCTGTGGAACATAGGCAGGACAATGCTGCTGCAGTTGTCTTGTTTGTGAGCTTCCTCGAGGCCCCTGGTTGGCCATTGTGTGAACAGACTGCTGGACTTAAAGGACCATGGTCTGATCCAGCACGGCTTTTCTTATGTTCTCACATATTCAATCCCTCTTGGGCTTCCTTCAGTTCATGACAACAATAGTCTACTAGAAATAATTAGGTTAGGCTCCTTCCGATGACATTACTTTCATGTTCAGGGCTCAGCCAACTGTTGGGACCTCAACTCTCTATTATGAACTGGCTACCACATTGACTCTTCTAGAGACATGGGCGGGGGGAGGAATCCATGTCTATATTATTAGCACCCAGAGCATTGAAGACATATCTCTGGTAGTCATCCAAACAAGGCTGGGTGAGAATATGGGATAGATATCCCAATTACCATCTGAGGGCTCTTAAAAACTAAAGGAGTTTTAAAAAAGAAAAATTGCCTCCATTTTCAAAGATTTGCTACGATGGCCTGAACATCTCGGCTGCTGTTTTTCTTTTCATGGTCTTGGTAGAATTTTGCACCTGACAGAGACAATTTAGTCTGTTTCTCAACTGAGGCCAAGGTTCTGTGAAAAAATAGCTGTAGGTGTAAGAAAGCGCAGGCACGGCTGCCTGGAAACTCGAGTCAGCAGAGGTCAAAAACATCCCATTTTGGATTTGTTAGAAGGAGCTTTAGATCTGGCTGTTGGCTCTTGGTGTAACTGTCTGAATCTCAATAAACCCTCGGGGAATGTTGCAGTTTGCCCTTGTATAGCTTCGTCATGCATTTCTTTTCAATGGATTATTGTTCCTTTCATTCGATGGTAGCAACAGATGGCTTACCTCTGGGACTGCTCTTTTTATTTGCTCAGAGATTTTTTTGAAGGTAGAAATTGTGATTCATTTATTTTGTGTATTTTGTTTTCTTCCGCATTCCCTCCAAGGAGTTCAGGGTGCCATCTTTTTTAAATCCTTATAGCAACCCTGCGAGGTAGGCTAGGTAGAGAGATGGCCCAGGGTCACCTGGTAAACTTTATGGTTCAACTAGGATTTCAGTCTGTGTCTCCTTAGACCAGAACAGAGAGAAGAATAAGAATAAGAATTGGCTTTTATATGCCGACTTTCTCTACCACTTAAGGGAGACTCAAACCGGCTTACAATCAGCTTCAGTTCCCCTCCCCACAACAGACATCCTGTGAGGTAGGTGGGACTGAGAGAGTGTGACTAGCCCAAGGTCACACAGCTGGCTTCGTGTGTGTGTTGTGTGTTAAGTGCCATCAAGTCGCTTTTGACTCATGGCGACCCTATGAATGAAAGTCCTCCAAAGTGTCCTATCTTTGACAGCTTCGTGTGTAGGAGTGGGGAAACAAATCCAGTTCACCAGATTAGCCTCTACCACTCATGTGGAGGAGTGGGGAATCAAACCCAGTTCTCTAGACTCCACCGCTCCAAACCACTGCTCTTAACCACTACACCCTGCTGGCACTTTGCTAGATCTCATGTATTCTACCAGGGTTATGATGGCTTTATATGAATTGCATTGTGGACACACAAGGGCTGCTTTAGGGTGCTTTCACACATGCCGAATAGTGCCCTTTCAATCCACTTTTCAATGCCCCTTAGTGATAATCTGCAAGTGGAATTTGCCATTTTACACAATGCAGTCCAGTTGCAAAGTGCAATAAGAGTGGGTTGAAAAGTCCATTATTCTCTGTGTGTGAAAGCACGCTGGTGTGGTCAGCATGGGGCCCTTGCTCTATGGAGAAGGCTGCCTACTAGGAGAAGCCACAGCACTCCTTACCCTGGGCAGGGTAACCACTTGCTCACGATACCAGTGAACCACCACCACCAGAAGTAGCAGGCAGTCATGCGAGGGGCATCGGCATGCACAGAACTCTGCACACATTAAGTTTTTTTTACACTGCCCAGCAAAAGCCCAGTCCCCCTTGTGTATTTTTGCTCAGAATATCCTAAGGAGAGGGGCTGTGGCTGAGTGGTAGAGCATCTGCTCGGTATGCAGAAGGTCCCAGGTTCAATTTCTGGCACCTCCAGTTAAAGGGACCAGGCAAGTAGGTGATGCGAAAGACCTCAGCCTGAGACCCTGGAGAGCTGCTGCCGGTCTGAGTAGACAATACTGACTTTGATGGACTAAGGGTCTGATTCAGTATAAGGCAGCTTTATGTGTTCATGTGTTCACCCTTCTTGGCTCCTCCTTTGCCAGTCCTTGCCAGCTTGTCAATGTATTTGTTACATGTTTTTTTTTCTTTTTTCCCCCTATGAGAAGCTGGGGGTTGTATATGGTTTCTCCTCTCTCCTTCACAACAGCCCTGCGAACCCGGGTCTGATTAGCTGACATGTCAAATGTGAGTTGGGTTTGGGGAAAACCCCAACCTACGAGAACCTGCAGTGGCACAAACAGGTCTCCCCCGTGGCCATTTTTTTTAACAGAAGTGTGCAGGGTGGAGGGGGGGATGCTAAAGCCCTTTTCACCACCATGCTGTGATTGGTAGCCAATTTTCCTCCTCCCCATTTTTAAAGTCACACATGAAACTCTAGTTGGGTTGGAGTTTCCCTGAACCCAACTAGCATTTCACATATTGGCTAACCAGACCTCTTGCTTAGGCTGCCCTTCGATATGCCAGCTATGCTCTTTCTGCTGGCAGTGCCCTCTCTTAGGATTGTCTGTATGGCAACAGTTAGATCACAGGCTTTTCCCGTGGCATGTCCAGTCCTTTGGAATGGCCTACCACAGTGGATGTGGGGAGGGGGCATCATCACTCTCTGCAAAGTCATGTAAGATGGTTGGGGTAGAGAGTAACCTGTATGAGAGCCCCATGGTGCAGAGTGGTAAGCTGCAGTACAGCAGTCCAAGCTCTGCTCACAACCAGAGTTTGATCCCGATGGAAGCCAGTTTCAGGTAGCCGACTCAAGGTTGACTCAGCCTTCTATCCTTCCAAGGTCGGTAAAATGAGTAACCAGCTTGCTGGGGGTAAAGGGAAGATGACTGGGGAAGGCAATGGCAAACCACCCCATAACAGAGTCTGCCTAGTAAATGTAGGGATGTGACATCACCCCATGGGTCAGGAATGACCTGGTGCTTGCACAGGGAACTACCTTTACCTAACCTGTATGAGGGAGGGAAGGCAGCATGGTATAGCCCAATCTAGTCAGATGCTAAGCATGGTATAGCCCAATCTTGGATGCTAAGCAGGGTCAACCCTGGTTAGTGTTTGGATGGGAAACCACCAAGGAAGTCCAGAGTTGCTATGTAGAGGAAGGCACTGGCAAACCACCTCTGTTAGTCTCTTGTCTTGAAAACCCCATAAGGAGTCGCCATGAGTCAGCTGTGACTTGATGGCTCTTTACAAACAAACAACCTGTCTAGCAGATCTGAAATGTCTTTAAATAGTGCATTCACACCCACCATCCCACAGTGTTTTTTCAAAAAAAAATTCGTTTTCACACGACATGGTTATGCTTCCTCCAGCTTTATGGATTTTCCCTGACTCTGCTGTAGATAGGGTTGCCAGCTCCAGGTTGGGAAATACCTGGAGGTTTTTGGGGCAGAAGTTTGGAGTCTGGGAAAGGAAGGACAGCTGCCAAGGTAGACCGATGTGAAGAGCCCTGTTCTTTCTCTTCTTCGCGCTCCCATCAAGGAAGTTTCCAAGTTTCTGTCAATACTGACAGGCATGCTGGCAAAGATGCGGCTGCATCCGTATATCACAATTACTCCTTGATTGGTTTGAGACCAGAATGAATCGGGCATCCTTCTTTCTTGCCTACAAACCTGGATTTCTTATCAAGGAAGGGAGGAAAAGGAGGGTATTCTGAGTCGGAATATTTAGCATTGCAAGATTGCCAGTATTTAGCCCTGCATTGCAAGATTCCCCTGTGTGATTGTATTTTGCTTCTCTTACCATGCATTCCTGAGAATCGGCATAGGGGAACGGTGGGGAGAAGGTGCAGTAGAGCCGCTTCCTAAAACCGTTCCACCTACGCCGAGGAAATAAAGGAGCCTTTTCATGGCTTTTTGTTTTGTTTTGTTTTTGCTAAATGGGGCTTTTTTCGCCCCATAGAGAACAGCGAGGCGGCACCTGCTAAAAAGCAGGCACAGCAACACTGTTCTTGGCGCCGCTGTTACGGGGTGAAAGAGGACAGAAAGCCACCTACCGGCGGGTCCTCCCCCAGCCCACCCCTGGAGCGCCCCAGGAACGCCCCCCACGCTGGTGCCATAAGTCTCTGCTGTGATCTGCGCCACGGGGAGACTGCGCCGATGGAGGAGCTGTGCACAGCTCCGCGGCACTCAGGTGCCGACAGAACTGCCCTTGCTGCCAGCATAAGTGCATCTAATCACGGCACAAGTCGCATTTATGCTGGCGGCGAGGTCACGCCACCTCCTAAGGAGAATCGGACCCCAGGCTCAGGAGGAATGCACGGTTATAGGAGTAATCAATGGAATCACACGTGTTCTGGTTAGAGTGTAGTGGTTTTAATTGGACATTTAATGAAAGGTATTCTAGTGAGAAGTGTAACCTATGTGGGGATGGCAGAAAAAGTTGCCAGGCGACCAGCAGTATTCCCAAATTTCTTTCTGGTCACCTATTGTCAAGTGAGAATCCCTTCCTCTTATGCAACACATCAACACACCACAGAGCACTCAGATCTGAGACCTCTCTCTCTTTCTCTCTCTTTTGATATGAAAGATAGACCCCGCCAGCATGGTGTAGTGGTTAAGAGAGGTGGTTTGGAGTGGTAGAGTCTGATCTGGAGAACTGGGGTTGATTCCCCACTCCTCCACATGAGTGGCGGAGGCTAATCTGGTGAACTGGATTTGTTTCCCCACCCCTACACACGAAGCCATCTGGGTGTCCTTGGGCAAGTCACATTCTCGCAGCCTCACCCACCTCACAGGGTGTCTGTTGTGGGGAGAGGAAGGGAAGGTGATTGTAAGCCTGTTTGAGTCTCCCTTAAGTGGTAGAGAAAATCGGCATATAAAAACCAACACTTCTTCTTCTTCCAAGTTTTCCAACACGTGCAGAAAATTGGGGGAGAGGGGTTGTCTCTTGCTCCACAGAACCTGGGAAATACTTTGAGATTTTGAGGGTGGAGTTTGAGGAAGATGGGGTTTGGAGAGGGGAGTGGACTTCACTGAGGTTGCCAACCTCCAGGTACTAGCAGGAGATCTCCAGCTAGTACCTGGAGGTTGGCAACCCTATTAACAGTGCAATCCTTAATAAGGTTACACCCTTCTAAATCCATTGAAATCAATCTATTTAGGATTGCATTGTAACCGTCCCACTGAAATGTAATATACTTAACTTTGCTGGGTCGTGCCCACTGTAACAAATGTTTGCATACTACATGCCCTAATAAAGTAGTGATAATTATAATCCCTAGCTTTGATTTCGAGTCTCAAAAACCTGGTCTTACCATCTGCAAACATATGTCAGAATATACCAGCCTTCTTATTCTGTGCATAGTTGGAATTAAGCTGACAGTCAGTTTTGGAAATGCACAATGCTGGTTGCACCCTCCAGAATTCTTTGTCCTTTATATAGGTTGATTTTCTGCCCAGTTTCTTGGGTGTACCTAAAATAGCTCTTTAAAGTACTTGAAGGGTTGTCATATAGAGGATGGTGCCAAGTTGTTTTCTGTTGCCCCAGAAGGTCGGACCAGAACCAATGGGTTGAAATTAAATCAAAAGAGTTCCCGGCTAAACATTAGGAAGGATTTTCTAACAAAGCGGTTCCTCAATGGAACAGGCTTCTTTGGGAGGTGGTGAGCTCTCCTTCCCTGGAAATTTTTAAGAAGAGGCTAGATGGCCATCTGTCAGCAATGCTGATTCTATGACTTTAGGCAGATCATGAGAGGGAGGGCATCTTGGCCATCTTCTGGGCATGGAGTAGGGGTCACTGGGTGTGTGTGTGTGGGGTAGTTGTGAATTTCCTGCATTGTTGCAGGGGGTTGGATTAGATGATCCTGGTGGTCTCTTCCAACCCTATGATTCTATAAATCTCATCTGAGGATTACATGTTATGGAATAGAATTGCAGGGGGATTGCTTGAAATTAAATATAATCTGAGGAATAGTTCTGAGGGGCTCCTATTTATTGAGACGGAACATAGAAGAAATGCCTTGCTTTGTGGTTTGTTTGGTTGTTCCTCCGGAGTCAAAATGGACATCCTGGTGATAAAAGTTCCTCCACTCTGTGTCTTGGTTTGCTAAGAAAACTGTTAGAAGACTAACAAGCTACAGTCACTTGAGCTGATGGCGATTATAACAGGAACAGGCACAAATATAATTGCCTTAAGGAAGCCCAGCGTTGCCACCAAAACCCAGGCTAAACAATGCAAAGCAAATTTGCTGGTTCTTCCTCAAGTAAACCACTTGTGGAATTTTGATGGAAAATGAGTTTGACACGCCCAGCGAAATTTCTCAGAGGAAGTAAGCAATGGCATCCTTATTTTCTCAGAGAAACTACAGGTCATTTTGGAGGTGAAATAGACATGAGCTGATCCCCTCCAGTTCCATTTCTTAATTGTATTGGAAATTCTCTTTCCCTGCATTCTGCTCATCAGTTTTGGTTCAAGTGAGAGAATTCTGAAAATTAATTCTGGCTGGGCATTATGGAGTCTAAGGCCATTTATGCATGGTCAATTTTGATGCTCGTTCAAAGCTCTTTTTTAAAATGCAACTTTAAAAATGCCTATTCATGGTCCCGATGCCAAAGGAGAAATTCCACCCCCACCCACTCGCCTGCTCTTTTGTTCGTTTGCATAGCCATTAGCATGTGCGTAGCGGCGCCGCTGTTGTTTTGCATGGTTCCCTCTGGTTATTCTTCGCAGCATCGCGTTAAGTGGACTCTTTTGTAATGCGAAGCAGGTCTGCGCCGGCTTCCCAGTCACTTCCGGAATGACGGTTCAGCGTGCAAAATTCAAAAAAATCTGCAGGGCAATTCAGCTTGGAACACGCTGCTAATTACCATGCAAAAATGGTCTACAAGGCAGCCTCAGATTGCAAATCGGCTGTGAGCCCTGTGAAGGAAAAGAATATTGTAATGAATATATACGTTGATTCACTTACTTGTATAGAGATTGTCATTTACCTGTTGCCTAGCACTGATCCTGAGAATAAAGAGAGGATGGCGGTTGGAATGCAAGATTAGGGTAGTGGTTAGAGTGTCAGAGCTAGCATGGTGTAGTGGTTAAGGGTGGTGGTTAGGAGCAGTGCACTCTAATCTGGAGAACCGGGTTTGACTCCCCACTCCTCCACATGAGCGGTGGACTCTGATCTGGTGAACCGGGTTGGTTTCTTCACTCCTCCACATGAAGCCTGCTGGGTGACCTGGTGCTAGAGAATTTCCAATACAATTAAGAAATGGAACTGGAGGGGATCAGCCCCACCTACCTCACAAGGTGTCTGTTGTGGGGAGAGAAAGGGAAGGTGATTGTAAGCTGGTTTAGAGACTACCTTCTCTAAAGGTAGAGAAAATCGAGATATAAAAAGCAACTCGTCTTCTAGGCTCTGGAAGACCTTAGGTTCGAATCCTTTCTCTGCCTTGGTAGCTTTCTGGGCGACCTTGGGCCAGTCACATACTATTAGGCCATTTATGCACAGATGAATTTGCTGCTCCCTCAAAGCTCTTTTTTTAAATCCGCCTTTTAAAATGCTTATTAATGGCACCGAATCAAATGAGAAAGTCTGATGTTGATTGGAGCCTCGAATTATGCAGTGGTATCCCAACGCGCAGAACTTTGCTCCGATAGGGCTGGGTTATCTCAATGGTGTTCCTCCCACAGCCATTAACACACCTCTTTCCCCACCCTCTGTCATCCCACACATGCGTGGGGCACGGCAGCCACCCTCGAAAAAGCCTGTTTTCCGTTGGTGGAGATCTCGCTAAGGACTATGTCGTCCTTATTTTATTCCCCCCCCCCCGGATAAAATAGCGATATACTGATAAATTGGTACCTCCCTCATGGGAGGTCTTTCCTAGGATTTGCCGGTCTCCGGATGCACATCTTCCCCACCCGAATTCTCAAAACTGGAAAACAAGAGGTCTCAGCATTCACGGCAATGGAAAAATATGCATCTACAGAGCTGCAAATTCAAGTCAAAACCTCCCATGCAGAAGTATCTTGATTCCCAGAGCAAAGTTTTCTTGGCAGCCCAAAGCAGAGGCTGCAAGAATCCCAGCTGCACAGAGAAAAGCAGGGTGTGTGTTGTGTGCCTTCTGCACAGGGTAAAAGGATTGGGAAGATCACCCCCCCCCCGCCCCACCGCCTTCACCTCAGGGCCGCCCCCATGGCCCTGCTCCCCCAAAGAGAGAGTTTTTCCTTCAGGGAGCAGAATTCCAGAAGCTTTTCCCAGAGCATGCAGAGAATTCCAGAGCTTTTCTCCTGCAAGCCCCACTCCCCAAAAAGGCAAAATGTGGTCCCAGTATCCCAACCTCTAGAGAAAAGGAACAAAAGTTATTGATAGAGAAGTCTAGTGCTTTATCGCAAGAGTCGGAAAAACATTTTCCCATATGGGAGGGCATGCCTTGGATTTGCTGCTCTCTAGATGCACATTTTTCCCAACAGAATGCTGAACACTCAAAAACAAGCACCCCTGCCTGCTTAGAAAATTCACGAGAAAATATGCGTTTATAAAGTGGTTAATTTGAGTCAAACCTCAGATGTCACGAAGAGGAACATGGGAGGTCTTGCCGTGGATTTGCCGCTCTCTAGATGCACATTTTACCCAAAGAAGTTCAGAAGTCAAAAACAAGCACCCCTACTTGCTTTGAGAACTCACGGGGGAAGATGCATCTACAGATAGAAGGGGTGGTGGTGGTTATGAGACCGCGGAAAAAAGTTGCCGGGATCTGAGAAAGAGTGAAGCAGGAGAAGAATATGCTGCATGGCCGTGGTGAGATAGCGAAATAGCAATATATCGATATAGGAAATGAAATAATTAAAAAATAAAATAAAGGTGAGTTGTTTGCATTCACTCTGCACTCTGCGTGCGAAAAATGAACAGGGACATGGCTTCCTCCCTCCATGGCAGGTTCGGAAAGGGGATGGGGTTGGGAAGAGCAGGTAGGCGGTGCAAAGGCGGGGGAAGACCTGGGTGGGCTGAGGAGAGGTGGGGACAAGTTCATTCGCAGCTTTAATTATTCATGCAACCCAGCATGGATTCTTCGCAGCCACGTTGAGGAGGTCCAAAAAAGTCGCGTTAGAAGTGCTTTTCCAAAATGCGAGGTTTGTGAGCTCTGGCTGCGCAGTGGGGTCTGATTCATCAATTTTCCATGAAAACTAAAAAAAAAAAAAACTAAAAAAAAAAAACTTCAGCATGGACCGCGCAGCAAATTGCCTTGCATAAATGGCCATAGTCTATCCTACTTCGCAGGGTTGTTGTGGGAATAAAATGGAGAAGGGGAGAATGTTGTCTCTCTGTTGCAGAGAAAAGAGGGGGTATAAATGAAGTCAATAAAAAAATGCAGGCTCCCCACTTCCAAACTGAATGAAAAAAAGGGGCCTTAATTTCCAGAAGATGGCCACCCTACTGAACCTTGCTCACCTCTGACTTGACCTTGGACCCGTCCTTAAACAAGCAAATCCTTGCTTCTGATAAGCATTTAGAGCTGGTGGTATTCCATCCTGCCTCCCCCCCCCCACCAACCATACACCTAATTTTGAATCACGATCACAGCTTGTTTTTCTCCCCTTCATCTTCCCCCAGTGGAATTAATTACCTTATCTTAGTGATAATAAAAACAATGACCTGGTTGCCAAATGGCTTTAATGTGATTCCTTTTCGCTGCGTGATGGTGTATATGAGCCCTCAGTTATAGGAAATGGTCCCCAAAGAACAACAGTACTTATTGCTCTCACTAATAAACGCCGGGCTGCTCGGTTACATAAAGCTACCTGGCAGGATTTAATAACATCGATGGTTTACCTCCCAGGTTATAAGTGCTGCCCGGCACAAAATTGGGTCTATGGGGCCCAAGAGGTCTCTTCTGTGGCCCGTTTCTCCGCGCCGTCAATCATCCCGCTCCCCTCATGAGCTGTTATGGAGTAATATTCCGAATTGTGACAAGCTGCTGTGAATTGATGGGGTGCATTTGTAACTCGGCACTTCAAAGGACAACACATCCCACGGCAAGTGGGTGGGATTCCTGGCGTGGAGAGAAACCTCATTATGCGGCGTTGCTCTCATGGCAGTGATCTGTGTGGGCGACCATCTCTGTAGGCGGGGGGGGGGGGAAGCCAGGGGAGCGGTAGGCATTCCATTGCACGCAGGCAACCTTGCTGAGCTCCTCCGAAAACCAGGAAGGGATGTTGCCAGCTGAATCTTGAGACAGCACAGGCCCCGGTTTGAATTGCGTGGTGCTGAAGGAAGGCAAATGGTACCTATCTCACATCTGCTGTACGCAGCACAGTGACTCCTGCTCGGGCAATGCAGAAACTCAGCTTCAGGCAAGAATAGACATGACGATTAATCGCCGGAGCCTCATTGAGGGACTGGGCCCCTTTGACGGAGATGGCGTACCAAATGTTCAAACGTCATGCCAGATCACAAATCAGGGCCCCCCCTCTTCTTTGTTTGTGACTGTTACGGTTTTAGGCAACCTATAGGGCACTTTTCCACTCCACAAATGCAGAAGGGATACGACGATAATTAAAAGCACCACACCAATCACAAAAGTCAACATTTGAAATCCAAGACAAGTTAAACTCTTTCATTTGAAAGAGCTTTTTGCGTAGGGTTGCCAACCTCCGGGGACTGAGATAAACAATCACCTGTGCTGAATCAAGTAAAGACTAGGATAATCAACAGCACGTGGGCTCAGAGAATATAGAAAGGTAGGGATAGAACTAATATTGCAGTGTTAAATACTACGTTCTTTATTAAACAAAACAAAAATCAAAATTAAACAATTATTGTCTATCCGACATGAAATACATAGCCAAGCCAAAGACCCTGAGTAATGTACTCTGATATACTCAAAGATACAAAAATAGCAAAATAACCCAATGTGGGAAATTTTTCAAATCTCAGCAGCCACAATCAGGCAAAGTTAAACCTTATGCTTAAAGGTAACTATAAAATGGCCGCTTTGGCAACTGGACTCTATGTCATTGAAGTCTCTACCTTCCCCAAACCCCGCCTTCCTCAGGCTCCGCCCCAGAAACCTCCCACCGGTGGTGAAGAGGGACCTGGCAACCCTATTTGTGTGGCTGCCATTTCAATATTGCAAACAAAACAAATTAAATGGCATGTTTTCCTTCAAGGAATCATGGGAACTGAAGTTCTCTGATAGGTTTAAGAACAATGGACGATATTCCTTTGGGGAGGAAGCTGTAAGAATTAAATCGTTTCATCTTCTAAATGAGGTACTTGCTGTCTCACATGTGTGGTGCAATAAATACAGGACCAGCTATGTGGAAGTGAAGCAGCAAAATCCGGACTTTCTTGAGAAGGATTCACTTTAGAAACTGAATCCCCATAGTGAGGTTATAATATATTTTGCCCCATTATCAATCTCCCTTCCTGGCCTCACTTAATTCTACCCTACATCATGTGTGTAAAATCCCGTCAAGTCGCAGCTGACTTACGGCAACCCCAGCAAGGGGCTTTCAAGGCAACTGGTTTGCGATTGCCGTCCTCTGCAGAGTCTTCCTTGGTGGTCTCCCTTCCGAGTGCCAACCCTATTTAGATTCTGAGATCTGATGAGATCTGGCTGTGCCCTGCTGCCTCCCCTTCCCTACAACAGTGGTATGGAAAAGGCCAAGACTCTGTTTATGATAATACAAGGGATGGCCTCAAGGTTGTTGTGTTCTATGCGCTGATGTAAACATACAGCTCACCATTACCTCTCCTTCCTTTCCAGAAATCCAGACAAGGGGATCCAGTTCCTTATCTCTCGGGGCTTCATCCCAGACACACCTATCGGAGTGGCACATTTCCTTCTCCAGCGCAAGGGACTCAGCCGCCAGATGATTGGGGAGTTCCTGGGGAATAGCAAAAAACAATTCAATCGAGACGTCCTAGAGTAAGCATTGGTTCCCTCCATCTATCAGCCAGCGGTTATCCTTAATCACCAATGGTTGCAAATTTTACTACGGCTTTACTGTGCCTTCTTTGGCAATAATTTCCCTCTCTCCCCGCTGCTTTCTCCTGAGCCTTCTGGGAGAGAAATAGATATCTGCTTCTTGTTCACAACTTGGGAATACTGGGAATAATGGCGGGAGAAACACAAGGAGGAGGAAGAACATCTGGCTGCACAGTTTGTGTTCTGGACAGAGTGGTGTAGTGGTTAAGAGCAGTGGACTCTAATCTGGAGAACCAGGTTTGATTCCCAACTCCTCCACATGAGCTGCAGACTCTAATCTGGAGAACTAGGTTTGATTCCCCACTCCTGCCCATGAGCGGCGGACACTAACCTGGTGAACTGGGTTGGTTTCCCCACCCCTACACATGAAGCAAGCTGGGTAACCTTGGGCTAGTCGCAGTTCTCTCTGAATTTTCTCAGCCCCACCCACCTCACAAGGTGTCTGATGTGGGGAGAGGAAAGGAAGATTACCCTTGAAAGGTAGAGAAAGTCCGGTTTGATTATCCTTAAAAGGTAGAGAAAGTCGGCATATAATAATCAACTTCTCCTCTTCTTCTTCTTCCTCCTCCTCCTCCTTAACCAAACCTATGAAGGCCCACCACTAACTTTCTCTGCTACTGTTTAGCCCCTTCATGGTTCTTTCTTTCATGGTTTTTTGTTGAAACAGATTTAAACAGGAGTCATGACTTTCTCTCTTTTGGGAGGTGCCATGGCTCATTGGTAGAGCATCTGCTTTGCATAAAGGAGGTTCCACCGTCAATCACCAGCATCTCCAATTGAAAGGATCAGGTAGGAGGTGAAAGACCTCTCTATCTGAGTCCCCGGAGAGCTGTTGCCACTCAAAGGAGACACTGCTGACCTGGATAGACCAGTGGTCTGACTTAGTATAAGGTACCTTCATATGAGTGTAGTCTCAGAACACTGTTCAGTATAGGGTGCTTTCCTCCTCCCCCAGCTTAGCAGTTCCTGAGGCCCTGAGCCTAGAGAACCCTGATTTTTTGCTCGTGCTTACACCAAAAAGAGCTTACATTTCCATTGTTCTATACATGATCTTCAGTATGGAAAATGATACCTATTTTGTTTCACTGGGGATAAAATGAAATATGTTGTATTCCACTAAAAGAGAGCCTAGCACACCAAACGTCTGTTAGACCAAGCATTCGTAGGTCCAGATCCTGTTGGCCTATTAAACCACTGCTGGCTATGTCCCTTTCTCTAGCCCTGAGAAACAAGCCCTCCAACTTCTAGCTGTTGCTTTCCATTGATTGGAAAAAACCAGAGCAAATTACCCCTGAGTTTAGAGTGATTATCAAGGCAGGTTCTAAGCAGGCCTCCTAATTTCAAGGCTGACTGGTTCTTGCCTCTCATCAGGCTTAATTTGTTGCAACAGGTGGACTTGAATATTGATCCTTCTTTGGCTGGTTTTTTTCTTTCTATTGATCTGGTGACTGCCAAGACACATGTAGACTCCAATGTTCTCATGTCAAGCACCACTTTTAAAAGAAACTACTAGCCGCCTTCAGCCCAAGAGCTGAGGGATGTGCTTCAGTGGGCAGTGGGAAATAAGTGTGTGGTATAGAGTTGCCAGCCTCCAGGTGGGGGCTGGAGAGCTCCCGCTATTACAACGGACGTCCAGGCGAAAGAGATCAGTTCCCCTGGAGAAAATGGCCGCTTTTCCATTTGGACTATGGCATTGACATCTGTCCCTCTCCAAACCTTGTCCTCCTCAGACTCCCAACCCGGAGCTGGGAACCCTAGTGTGGAAGGATATACCATAGAGTACTGCTGTTAAAATCAGGGAGCTCCTTAATGTTGAGGGAGTCAAAGGGAAGTGCTAATAAAGGACTATATAGAGAAGAGCAAGTAGTCTGTACAGGTAGGCTTGCCAGGTCTCTTGCTATGGTTTTAAGACTCCCACTAGCAAGTCCTGTTGTCCGCCACTGCTCCAAACCATGGAAGGGGGGGAAATATAGAACAATGTCACTGATGTCACTGAGTACATCATTACTTCCAGGTAAAATCTGGAAGTGACAACCGTAGCTCTAGGAATTGCTGGAAACTCTATGGTAAAACTAGAGCTACCCTTTTTGTCATTTCCAGGTTTTACTCATAGAATCATAGAATTCTATGATTCTATGAGTAAAACCTGGAAATGACAAATAGGTAGGGTTGCCAGGTCCCCCTTCCCCATCAGTGGGAGGTTTTTGGGGCGGAGCCTGAGGAGGGCAGGGTTTAAGGAGGGGAGGGACTTCAATGCCATAGAGTCCTATTGCCAAAGTGGCCATTTTCTCCAGGTGAACTGATCTCTATCGGCTGGAGATCAGTTGTAATAGCAGATCTCCAGCTAGTACCTGGAGGTTGGCAACCCTACAAATAGGGTAGCTCTAGTTTTACCATAGAGTTTCCAGCAATTGCTAGAGCTACCGTTGTCACTTCCAGATTTTACCTGGATGTAATGATGGCGACATCACTGATGTCACACACACCCCGCCCCGCATGTACCCTTTCTCAGCCTTCCCATCTGTCGTCAGGCTCAGCCTGGCAACTCTATGCAGAAGGCAGAAAAGTTGGAATGTGTGCCCGGGAAGTAGAAGGTACAATAGCCAATAGAGGGAAGGACAGTGCACAGTTCACAGAGCCATGCCTCCCAGATGCTCTGTTTCATGGCTCCTGTTTTTGGTGGAGTTTCACTGCCATAATCAAAGAGTAGGCTTTGTCAGCCACCAGACAGAATATCTATCATGATCCAAAATTAATCAGAGGGTAAAAGGAAAATAGGGGCTGTGGCTCAGTGGTAGAGCATCTGCTTGGCATGCAGAAGGTCCAGTTTGAAAGGGACTAGGCAAGTAGGTGATGTGAAAGTTCCCTGCCTGAGACCCTGGAGAGCCGCTGCCAGTCCGAGTAGACAATACTGAATTTGATGGACCAAGAGTCTGATTCAGTATAAGGCAGCTTCATGTGTCCAAACCCTATCATTCTGAGCCCCGTAGTGCAAAGTGGTAAGCTGCAGTACTCCAGTCAAAAGCTCTGCTCACGACCTGAGTTCGATCCCGACGGGAGTCGGTTTCAGGTAGCCAGCTCAAGGTTGACTCAGCCTTCCTTCCTTCCTTCCGAGGGCAGTAAAATGAGTACCCAGCTTACTGGGGGTAAAGTGTAGATGACTGGGGAAGGCACTGGCAAACCACCCCGTAAACAGAGTCTGCCTAGTAAACGTCAGGATGTGACATCAACCCCATGGGTCAGGAATAACTCAGTGTTTGCACAGGGGACTACCTTTTTACCTAAAAGGAAAATGGTATTTCTGTGTGAATAGATTCCACTCTGTTGAGAAGCTGCGCTCCAGTAGCCCCGTCGGCTAGCATCTTTGCTTGCTACCCAGGATTGCTAGTCACAATTATCTCCATGCAAAAATCCCAATTGATGATTGGTCACGCATTTATCCTCAGTTATGGGCACATGGGCTTCAACAGCATTTGCAAATTTCCCATGCCCAGGATTCAGAGTCCACCATGGGTATTATTATCTCCCTTTTTAATGAATTGTAATTCTTCCTTTGCCGATCCAGCATTAGTCTCCCACGATCATCACCTGGAACTCTTCTCTCGGTGTCAGAAATGTGTACTGTAAGCATTGTTCCTAACGAAGTTAAATTAATCAAACCCAGAATGAATGAATAATAGAACACCTTTTAAAGAAGCTGTGAAACTCTCCGTCCTGCCTTGGCTAGAAACTGTTGGCTCTGAAGTTATAATATCACTCAACTGTGCAAGCGTGGCTATGTTAATCTTTATAGAAAATAATATTAAGAAAATCCCACTGCACCTTTTAGATTCACTATTTTTTTTATTTACATAGTGTGATCTTTTGTTGATTATTGCCTTGTTCATCAGACGCCAGTGTAACAATTAACTGCAAGGCAGGGAAATCAGATGGTGGAATGTGTATCCAAGAACTCTCAAAGGCACGTTCACTAATAAGGGCGACATATGGATGTAGTCAGGGGTGCAAAAACAATGCTCTTATCCTTTGTGTCAATCAATAAGTTACTTTTTTTTTCACTTTCTAAAAGCAGCAAGTAATCTTGTTTTTGTAACCCTATATTAGCCTTATATGTAAAAAGAGGAGAAGACTGAGAGGTGATATGATAACCATCTTCAAACACTTGAAGGGCTGTCATATAGAGGAGAGTGCCGAGTTGTTTTCTGTTGCTCCAGAAGGTCGGACCTGAACCAACGGGTTGAAATTAAATCAAAAGAGTTTTCCTCTAGACATTAGGAAGGATTTTCTAACAGTTAGAGCGGTTCCTCAGTGGAACAGGCTTCCTCGGGAGGTGGTAAGCGCTTCTTCCCTGGAGGTTTTTAAGAAGAGGCTTAGATGGCCATCTATCAGCAATGCTGATTCTATGACCTTAGGCAGATCATGAGAGGGAGGGCACCTTGGCCATCTTCTGGGCATGGGGTGTGGGTCACTGGGGGTGTGGGGGGGAGGTAGTTGTGAATTTGCTGCATTGTGCAGGGGGTTGGACTAGATGACCCTGGTGATCCCTTCCAATTCTATGATTCTAAATCCCTAGTTTGAAAGTTGTTGCATATAAATTCCACCAACTGGTTTCCCTGCCTTGCATCTGATAATAATAATAACAATAATTTATAATAATAACCTATGAAAGCTCACGTCCGTGAATAAAATGTTAATCCCGAATAACAGGATTTTCTTGATGTAGCTAATTGGTTTCAGATGACTTGGGAAATGAATGGATAGCTCGCAGTGAGATCACCTGGAGAACTACGCCAGGGTCATGAGATAATACTAGCAAACTTGAAAGGGCAAAGGGGTAATTTCCCCATTCAATACCATCCTTGACAATGTGTAAGAATTTGGAGTAGACAAAAATGTTGCTGATCTTTTTGTCATGGAGGTGGGGCCGTAGCTTAATGGTAGAGTAACTGTTTTACATGCAGAAGGGCCCAGGTTCAGTCCCTGGCATTGGCAGTTAAAAGAATCAGGTCATAGGTGGTGTGAAAGGCCTTTACCCGAGACCCTGGAGAGCCGCTGCCTGTCAGAGTAGACAATACTGAGCTTGATGGATTGATGGTCTGACTCAGCTTCATGTGTCTGTTAAAAATACTACCATTGGGTCACAGACATGTGTCTTCCCTTCCCCTCCATGTTGTAACTTCCTCACCGCCCAATGGCCCATCTGCCTTAAATTTAGCTCTGTGCTGGCATTCACCTCAGTTAATGCTAATGATTCTTTTCCTAACCTGTATTTTCAAATCAAATCCCGGTTACGATGAGAACACCAGTTAACCTTAATCACTAATATAATTCTGAACTAAGGTTAATACTGATGCAGAAAGTCACTCAGGAGGTAGAAGGAAAAGGGAGTGTGTGGTTAAGAGCCAAGTGGCACTGTATTTACACAATTATCTTTCTACCTTTGCTGGATATGTTTAGCCTGAAGAGTAGACGACTGAGAGGGGATATGATAACCATCTTCAAGTACTTGAAGGGCTGTCACATAGAGGAGGAAGCCGAGTTGTTTTCTGTTGCTCCAGAAGGTCGGACCAGAGCCAACGGGTTGAAATTAACTCAAAAGAGTTTCCATCTAGACATTAGAAGAATTTTCTAACAGTTAGAGCGGTTCCTCAGTGGAACAGGCTTCCTCAGGAGGTTTTTAAGAAGAGGTTACATGGCCATCTGTCAGCAATGCTGATTCTATGACCTTAAGCAGATCATGAGAGGGAGGGCATCTTGGCCATCTTCTGGGCATGGGGTAAGGGTCACTGGGGGTGTGGAGGGAAGGCAGTTGTGAATTTCCTGCATTGTGCAGGGGGTTGGACTAGATGCCCCTGGTGGTCCCCTTCCAACTCTATGATTCTATGATTCATGTGAGAACCCTGCACTTTCCCCTGGCCCCTTGGAATGCCATCGTTTTGTCCTTGTCCATCCATGTTTCCCGGGTTCCCTTCCTTTTTGCTTGGTCTCAAGAATGTCGCACACTCTCTGTTCATTCATAGGCTTTCCCGTATTGGCGGTGGATGGCACATAATGTTATGAATGGAGCAGGCAGCACCAGTGCGGGGGGATGGGTTGTTTGTTCTGTGGGTGGAAAGGTTCTGGGAAGGTCAGATGCAGCTGTCTTCTCCAATTGGTTTCCAACACAGGGGTTAGTCTTCTGAATATAAGAGACATTCTAGCAAATGAGAGGAGGTTGTTTGTTAGATGGGGAAGGCTTTTCCGATGCACCGTCCTGCAGGGCAAGCTGATTTCCTCAATGTCCACTCTTTTCATTGCTGAAAACCTGGCGGAATGCAGTATATGACAAAGGGAGCTTTGACTCTTGAAAGCTGATATCCTGAAAAACTTGTTGGTCTCTAAGACACGACTGGGCTCGTGTCTGGATGAGTGCTGTCAGGCCTGGTAAAAATGGATCTGCAGTGCGACCTTCTTTGTGCCATGCATAAGAGTTTATGCCATAGAGACCTGAGCGGGAAAGAAGGAGGAGCATAATTTTCTTCCTCAACAAGATCATCAGAAATTGTGCTTAGTAGCTTCCAGATCCAGGTGCTTTTCAGTAGCAGTGCTAGGGTTGCTAGCCAGTTGCGGGCAACTGCCCCCAGCAGTGGCTGAGGGCAGCAGCCCAGGAACAGGGGAAATAGCAGAATGCTGGTAGTGCAATGTCGCTTCTGGTGAATACTGGAAGTGACATCATGCCACTGGCATGACATCGAGGCATAGAGTTTTGGCCAGATTCTAGCACGTTGCCTTATCATAATTCCAGCAAAATGATGTCAGTTCTGGTATTTGCTGGAAGAGACATTGTGGCACCATTAAAGAAAAAAGTTCCTGCTGCTGGCCCTCAGCAGGCCATTGGGCGATGAAATGGTTTCCCTAAGCAACTCCTTCCCAATGGTAGTCTTTCCCCAAGGAGACTCATCTGAGCAGCTCATTCCTTGTGGTTTTACTGGAGGTGCCCAAGATATTCAGTATGGCTAGCATGTGCTGTATCAAGGAGGCATGCCGCCTCCCTTCTGTTTAAAGCAGACAGTCCATAACAGAGGTTTATAAAGGAAACAGGACAGTAAGTAGATGCCCAGAAGGGCAGGATTGCTGTACCTTTCATAGAAGCATAGAGTTGGAAGGGATCACCAGGGTCATCTAGTCCAACCCCCTGCACAATGTAGGCTATTCACCACTCCCTTCACCCCCACACCTCCAGTGACCCCTACTCCATGCCCAGAAGATGGCCAAGATGCCCTCCCTCTCATGATCTGCCTAAGGTCATAGAATCAGCATTGCTGACAGATGGTCATCTAGCCTCTGCTTAAAAACATCTAGGGAAGGAGAGCTCACCACCTCTCAAGGAAGCCTGTTCCACTGAGGAACCGCTCTAATTGTTAGAAAATCCTTCCTAATGTCTAGAGGGAAACTCTTTTGATTTAATTTCAACCCGTTGGTTCTGGTCTAACCTTCTGGGGCAACAGAAAACAACTCAGCACCATCCTCTATATGACAGCCCTTCAAATACTTGAAGATGGTCATGCAAAAGAGGGAATTCTGGAAACGATGGGGAGCCATTTTTCCTCATCATAATGAGCTTCTGTCCATTTTCTACTGAACTCATAAAGATTCCTTTTTTTGCATCTGGTAATCCAAGACCCAACAAGAGATGGATTGACTCTATAAAGAAAGCCACAGCCCTCAGTTTGCAAGACCTGAGCAAGGCTGTCAAAGATAGGACATTTTGGAGGATGTTGATTCATAGGGTCGCCAAGAGTCGGAAGCGACTTGACGGCACTTAACACACACGCAAATCCAACCAGCAATTCCACGCACGGTGCTCCCTTATACTTACAAGGACAGCCTTGCGCTCAAAGTGGGTTTGTGCAGAAAGGTCAGTATTGGAACAATGACTTTGGTGTGAGAATAGCTGATGAGTGTAGCCGCTCACAGACTTGTTCAAGAGGAGCTCTCTGTTCCTAATCGGCCCTAAATCCTCTGGCGATGGTGCGGGGGGGGGGGGGGGGGAGGCGGTTTCTTATTGCTGCCTTGGTGTCTTGTGGTTTTAAGTGTTTCCACCTGGCTGCCTCTCCTCTGTTCCCTCCCTGAGCGTGGGCTGTGAGTTCATTACAGATGCTTTTCGTTGCAAGCCGGCTCCTGCTGCCTTGTCACCTGAGTGGAGAAGCTTAAAAATAGGTCATTGCGCTCGGCTGAGCAGATCCCAGCCCCACAATGGCACAGCTGCTTCCAGCCTTTCCCAAACCTTTTTGCCATGAGTCTTCATTGCCATGACAAATCCTGATCTAGATGCCTCATGGCTGTATGTGCGCTGGCAGGATCCCTCTCTATGTAGTCCATGGTCAGTTGGGCATGTGGCCTCTGGCCAATGCACTAGCTGTGGGTATACAAACCAGCAAGAAATCACTGTGGCTGTCTGGCTGAAATGGATCCCACTGAAAAAGATCCCACTGAAGCACGGGGCTCTCAATGACATCCTTCCTTCCGAGCGAGGGAACCTTTGCTGGATCCACGTTCACAAATGTCTTGCATAAATGCACTTATCTATGGTCTTTTATGCATGGCTGTTTCACTTGCCGTCACCCCTCTGACGACTTCAGGTCTTTGCGTTGATTATGCATGCCATGTCTGACCGTCAGAGGTCGCCTCGCTCTCCCCTGCGTTTCCCCGCGTTTTGCCTGTGTTTTGAGAAACCTGTTTTATCTTGAATTTGAAAATGGGGGAAAATGTGGGGAAACGCAGGGGGAGAATGAGGAGGAGACCTCTGACGGCTGGAAACGGCATGCATAATCACAACAAAGACCCGAAGTCGTCGGAGGGGTGACAGCTTGTGAAACAGCCATGCATAAAAGACCTATAATGTTGATGGATTGTCTGAAGCTTGAACTGTCCCAAAGGTGCTGTAAGAAAAACATTAATGGCTTGTCTTCCAATGCCTTTTAAGTCCCTCTGACTATTCATTGACAAACTACCAGCTTACAGAAACTGCCACATAAACATGGGTTGTAGTAGCCCAATCTTGTCAGTGCTTAAAAACTAAGCAGGAGTACTTGGATGGGAGACCACCAAAGAAGACAGGGGCTACTATGCAGAGGAAGGCAACGGCAAACCACCCATGCTCATCTCTTGCCTTGAAAACCCCTGAGGTAGAACTTCATGGGGTCACCATGAGTCAGTTGTGTCTCAAAGGAACATTTTACTTTTTAAAACATGGGCTCCATTGATATATTTAAATATTTTATATTTAGAATCCATTGATTCTATGTGGCGCCGAGTGAGAAGCTGCAGTATTGCAGTCCAAGCTCTGCTCACGACCTGAGTTCGATCCCTACAGAAGTCGGTTTCAGGTAGCCGGCTCAAGGTTGACTCAGCATTCTATCCTTCCGTGGTTGGTGAAATGAGTATCCAGCTTGCTGGGGGTAAACAAATGAAGGCAACGGCAAACCACCCTGTAAAAAAATAGTCTGCCTAGTAAACGTTTTGATGTGACATCATCCCATCGGTCAGCAGTGACCTGGTGCTTTACCTTTTTGCTTGATTTATTTTTAAACAAAATTTATAAGCCCTCTTTCAGTGGCTGTCTCTAAGGTAGAAAATAATAACCCATCCCTAAAACCAATTAAACAATTGGATGAATAGCCCTGTAAAAATCAGCAGTCAACACCACAAACTGGCAGCAGAAATATATAGGCCACAACTCTTTAAAAGCATGGCAGAACAGACATGTTTCCATCTGTTCTCCAAAAGGGTTCAAATATTTTATTATTTACAATGTTTTCTTAACACCTTCCCATTAAAAAAAAAAAGGTTTACAAGGCTGTTTTCTAGATAAAATCAAACATTAAAGCAATGAAAACCCTGTAAGACATAACAAAAACTCTCAGCTACCATAATGTATAATTAATTCATAAGCAATTACCTAAATAACTGATGAGGAAATGAATCGGGCAGCCCATTCCTGAGGGGAGGGGCTGCGCTGGTGGCTGGAGGCAGCACAGCGGGACCGCTTCCAAAGGAGGATTCAGCCCCGCCCCCATTGAAGCCGGGAAGCCTCTCTTACTTGCAAGTCCTATGGAACCGCTCCGTAGCGTTCCATGGGGCTACGCCACCTAAAAAAGGTGGCGTAAATGGAAGTAAGGGGGGTTAGGAAGCCGCCTAAAGGCAGCTCCGCCTCCGGAATGCCCCCAGAACACCCTCTGGGATGATGGTACGTGGATGCTCGGCATCAGGAGGCCGAGCAGGTGTCCCAATGGTGGGTGGCGTCCATGCCCCAACGCCGGCATCTGTGCCAGTGGCCTGGGCGCCAGCGGTGTGGATGCCGGTGCAGGCCCCTTCCGCGCCTCCTAACAACTTTCACCCTCCCAGGTGAAGAATTGGCTGTGAGTTTCTCTGAGAAGCTCTTTCCTAGCCACTGTGGCTACTACTGAAGCGGCCCTGCTCCCAGCAGATGCCAAACCAGCCTCCCCAAAGATGAACGTTTTAGTTCTTGCTGCTCTCTTAATTTTTTTTTGGGGGGGGGGATTTTATAGGAGCAAATGTTTTCTGAAACAGTCACTCATTATTTGGCTGTCTCTGTTACTAGTTCCATAGGGTTGCTTTTCCTCACAGGGGGAGGCACCTCTAGGAAACTGGTCTCTGGAACTGGGGCCATGGCTGCATGGTTGAAGTGCTAAGAGGCAGGGAAGCGGCACCCTTTCCTTGTTCAGCTTTGTATCCCTCAGCTGTTCAACTGCGATACCCTCCGTGCTGGCCAGAGGAGGTAGTCAAGGCAGCTGCCCACTACCACCCGTCAAACTTGCCTTGCTGAGAGCTAAACATACACATACAAACACAGGAAGCTGCCTTATACTGTTTCAGACCATTAGTTTATCTACTCTGTGTGGCTGCATATCTCCAGAGTCTCGGGCATGAAAGGTCTTTCCCAACAGCTGTTACCTGAGATCCTTTTAACTGCAGGTGCCAACCAGGGAATTTCTGCATGCAAAACCAGTGTTTTGCCATTGGTCCACAGCCCAGTCAATAGAAGAGCAATTGTATGCCAACTAGGGTTGCCAGGTCCCTCTTTGCCACCAGCAGGAGGTTTTTGGGGTAGAGCCTGAGGAGGGCAGGTTTGGGAAGGGGAGGGACTTCAATGCCATAGAGTCCAATGGCCAAAGTGGCCATTTTCTCCAGGTGAACTGATCTCTATCGGCTGGAGATCAGTTGTAATTGGATTGCAGGACATTGTGGACAATTTATCTATCTTGTCTATGGTGGTTAAGTATTGTAAATCGTGTTATGAAAATATTGTCGAAGGCTTTCACAGTCAGAGTTCATTGGTTCTTGTAGGTTATCCGGGCTGTGTAACCATGGTCTTGGAATTTTCTTTCCTGACGTTTCGCCAGCAACTGTGGCGGGCATCTTCAGAGGATTATGAAAACTTTGTGAACTGGTATTTAAAGAGATACTAAGCATGGGAAAAATATAAAAATAACAAAAGAATTGGAAGTGGCTGCGTGTTGGGATATTTTTCCTTAACAGGAGATTAGCCAACCACCTGGAGGTTGGCAACTCTAATGCCAACACTACCGATACACAGCACATTGGGATAGTTCTGGTGCTCCTTTTGGTATTGTGAGCAATCCCACAGGTGAATCAAAAAGAAATCCTGAGACAGGTTTGTTTACATTAGACTCACCTGATGATCCAATGATCTTCTATCCATGCTCTGGTAAGTAGCAAGGAGTACAGCCTCAGATGTTTACCGTAACAGAGAAGATGGGATCTAGAGGCTCCTGTTTTGTTTACAAGGCTTCAAGTTTCAGTAGTGCCTTAGTGCACAGAAGCATAATGTTCTGAATGCATTTCTTTTCTTTTTTCCGAAACCTTACGGTCTCCAGAGGTGATTGCCACAACGAGCATGGTATCGATTAACCAAGAAATATCCTCCCATTATCAAAGCAAAGCATTTAGCAGCGAGAAGCCTTGATACGACCCCTCGGGAGAACTAAATGTGTGCGTTAGTGAAATAAAAGAATCAAGAGAAGAGAGGAGGGATAACACATTAGCACTCCTTCTGCTTCGGCAAATGTCTTCTGATCTGCCCCTTGAAGGGGAGAAAAAAAAAGATTGTCTTGGAGTTACATTGATTTTTCTCCCTTTTCAAGCTAAGTTCAGTATCAACACTTTCCTCAGGAACAGAAAGAACCTAGGTGGTTTGAAACAGGGCTTGCTGCTTGCGGCATGTGTGGTCATGCCACTTTTACCTCAGGTAAACAATTGAGGCTGCTTTTTATGTCTGACTAGAGGTGTCGGCAGGACAAAGAGAATGCATGTGTACACCCTGGGAAGTGAAGTTTCTCTCAAAGTACTTCCAACTGCCTGTATTGAGCTGCCTGCTTGTCCTTGGGATGGTGGTGTGAGGGGGGGGGGAGGAGAGGCTCCTACCCACCTGCCTTTTTTCTTGAGCCGAAACAGCAGGGGAGGGGAGTAATGTGCCTGATTTTGGAGCAGCACTTGGAGTATTCTGTGCACCTGATGCTCCATAGGTAGGGTTGCCAACCTCCAGGTACCAGCTGGAGATCTCCTGCTATTACAACTGATCTCCAGCCGATAGAGATCAGTTCACCTGGAGAAAATGGCCACTTTGGCCATTGGACTCTATGGCATTGAAGTCCCTCCCCTCCCCAAACCCCATCCTCCTCAGGCTCTGCCCCAAAAACCTCCCGCCAATGGCGAAGAGGGACCTGGCACCATGGGGAGAGGATCCAAAGTAGGGGATCCTCCGTCCATGGTGTGTGTGTGTGTGGGGGGGTGTCTGGCAACCTTAGTTGTGGTTCATGCAAGATTTTTTTTGAGTTCAATGTCAGTAGGGGCAAGAAGAAACAGGATGAGTTCCAGCTAGGCTTGCCAGCCCCCCAGTGGGGGCAGGGGATCCTCACTCCCAGCTGGCATTTCCCACCATAGTTCCAAATACTGGTAGGAGAAAAATAAAATTTTAAAAATGGCCATCGGCCAACTATCGGGGATTGGACTTGATGACCCTGGTGGTCCCTTCCAACTCTATGATTCTATGATTCTAACTATATTATATTACTTCTGGGTAAACCTGGAAGTAACATCACTTCTGTGTTTTTCCTCGAAATGACATCAGCCTTTCTGCAAGAACTGGTTTTATCATAGAGTTTTGGTCAGCCCCTAGAGAGGTGCAGGCAGGGGCACTTCTGGGTTTACTCAGAAATAACATACCACTGGCTGACAGCCAGCTCCCCATGTCCCTGCCCCTCCTGGTCTCCTGTTGTTCCAGCCTAGACTTGGTTGCTTCTTCACAGCAATGAATAAGTACTCCAGGGGCCCTCCAGGATGGTTTGCTGGGCTTCTTTCTCCCAGTCCCTTGCACTGAATCTCTTCCGAGAAAGTGTCGTGCACAGGATTGACAGATAAGTTGTTTGTCATTTTGTTTCTCTTAGCTGCGTGGTGGATGAGATGGACTTCTCTGGCATGGAGCTTGACGAAGCTTTGCGGAAATTTCAGGCGCACATACGAGTGCAGGGAGAGGCCCAAAAGGTGGAACGGCTAATCGAGGCTTTCAGGTAAGAGCAGTGAAATCTCATAGGGTAGTTGAAAAGCAAGCAAGCCATGCCACAATCCCAGCTGTGCTACAAGAAGTGTCTATGGCTCAGAAATTTAATAATATTCTTCTGGGAACTTGAAGTTTAAAGATAATGTGGTCTTTTGTGGTCATAGTAAGACAGGCACTTGCGTGGGTAAGCTCAAGATAATCCAAGTCACCATTCCAGGTTGTCACATGCTCCTCGAAATGAAAGTCTTGTCCTTACACTGTGTGTGTGTATATATATATTGGGGACGTCTTACAAATTGTTGGTTCACGCTTTTGTTCCAAAGTACAGCTTATATACGTTTATAAAATGGAATCTACAATCGAGCTATACGGATGACAGAGGCAACCCAGCAAAAGGCAAGCTCCCAAAATGAGCTCAATATGAAGAGTACACAGAAGAGCAGAAAGATATGCATTCCATTAAAAAAAAATCAATATGTTTAAAATTGGAAAGACCCAATATATTTCAGGCCAGAAATGCTATTCATCAGGGAGTTCTACATATTTAGGAGGAACAAGCTTTTCTGATGCCCATACTCCAATATCGTACTTCCAAAATATATACAGTTCCCTCAGGTAGAGCCAGTGAACATAGGAGCAGGCTTTGGAAAACCTGTCTTCCCCTCCTGAGAGGGATCCCACAAGCATCTCTCTGTGTATGAAATCTGTCTCTGTGTGCAGAGCAGGTAGTGAGACAATGTACTGCCCAGGGATCTTTGTGATAAACAAGCCTGCCTTTCTTCCACACACCTGATCATCATAGTGACATGTGACTTGCTAGTAAGATACGTCTGCATGTGAACACATGAACACATGAAGCTGCCTTATATTGAATCAGACCCTCAGTCCATCAAAGTCAGTAGTGTCTACTCAGACCGGCAGCGGCTCTCCAGGGTCTCAGGCAGGGGTCTTTCACATCAGCTACTTGCCTGGTCCCTTTAACTGGAGCTGCCGGGGATTGAACCTGGGACCGTCAGCAGGCCAAGCAGAGGCTCTACCACTGAGCCATGGCCCCTTATGAACTATTCATTCTAAAGGCAACTGGTTGCCATAGCAAAAAAACATGAGGTCGTTATCTATTGCATGCGTATTGGTAGTGTTATCTGAATCAGTCCCTGTGCCAAGCCTGTCATGCCAAAGCACATGTAAAGTTCGAGCACAAAGCACTGGAGCACCGCTGGAATTGTCTAATCTGTTTTATACACACCTGCCACTGCCGGATTAACACAATGCAAATATTAGACAAGAAAGGATGGAAGGGAGCCAAAGCACTTAACCAGCAAGTAAATTTAACACTTGTGTGTATGTGTGTGTATATGTGTGTGCGCCGTCAGGTTACAGCCGACTTATGGCGACCTTGTAGGGTTTTCAAGGCAAGAGACATAAGAACATAAGAACCAACCAAATGCCCCTAAGAAGCCCACAAACAAGATGACTGCAGCAGCATCCTGCCTGTGTTCCGCAGCACCTAATTTAATAGGCATGCTCCTCAGTTCAGAGGTGACTTGCTATTGCCTGCCTCTGCTTGGCCTGAGAGAGTTCTGGGAGAACTGTGACTGGCCCAAGGTTACCCAGCAAGTTTCATGTAGAGGCATGGGGAATCAAACCCAGTTCTCCAGATTAGAGTTCACTGCTATTAACCACTAACCATGCTGGCTCTCAATACTTTATTACTTACAGATTAGAAACTGTATAAAAAGAGATTAGAAGGCAAATCAAGGCAATGAGCAATATCACAAAATCAATAAAACAAGCCAATTCACCCAATCCTAATGTGTATTTGTGTTATTTTAGAATAAAAAGAACCCATTAATATTACTTGGTAGCAAATTTGTGGATTATTTTGTATTGGTTAAACGTTACATTGATTAAAATAGGGCTGTTGAAAAAAACTCGGTATAGTTCGGATTCGGCCGAATTCGGCCCGTCTGGATTCGGGATATGCCGAAGTCCGAACTCCCCCGCTTTGGGTCCGTGCAATTTGGCGCGAATTCAAAGTTCGGGAAAAAAATTTGGCCGAATAAAGCCATTAAAAACACAACCGCGCCTTTCCGCGGCTCCGGGGGGCATTTTTGGCTAGTCTGGAGCAGTCCAGCCGAGAGAAAGGTGATGGGATGCCTGAGATGGAACTAAAACATGTGGTGGGGAAACTGGGATGGAATGAGGGAAGGGTTCCCTAACTAATTTGCTATGGTTGTATGGCAGACCGATTCCGAACCACGGAAGGAGAGCTAAGAGAAGGGTGTTCAGGATTTAAAAAAAGAGAGAGGAAACAACAGTTTTAAAGGGAAGGGAAGCAAAACGAGAGACAGTGAGTCATATTGTGCCTGTCAAAAGGTGCAAGAATCCAGAGTTGTCATGTTGTAGTAGTGGAAGATGGTTAGATGAGACCATCTGCAGGGTTTGAGAGGCCTGGTGTGCAATTCTTATGGCTCTGATTTTCTGGTCTTCAGTGGTGAAGACTGGCCGTTGATGAAAAACAGACATTTGCAACCCTGTTGGACCAAGGGGATAAAATTAGGGTGTTCATTGGTGGATTCAAGGCTGCACTCTGATTGGTTTAAGTGAAGACCAGAGCCCCTGTTGGTGCAAGGGCCAAGATCCAGATTGTGGTAGGTTGACTGAGCTAACCTATGAGAGAAAGGGTATCTGAATATTTATAAGACCACCTTGGGTAGGTGTTAAGTCTTGGCTTAAAGGGTTGATGATTCTCAGAAGATGAGCAAATGGCCCTTCATGGCAGATAACTGAGCTGCCCAGGATTGCATTTGCAAGTGAAATACAGATAGCTTGCAAACCTAGGTCATGATATATGGGCCAAAAGAGTTCAATGTGAAGAGCTCAGGGGATTTTAAACAAGCTGTGCTGTTGGCAGCCTTCAGGATGTCAAACGGCCTTTCCTCCCAGGGATCTTGTTTATCACTCGGTACTTATGAAAAAGATGTTTTCCACCTCACCTCCGGTATGTAGTTGACTGTAAGTTATGGGAGTCTACATCCTGCTTTCCTGCATTACTGGGATCTCTTTGATCAAAAGTTCCTGAGCTGAGGCCCATGCCTTTGGTTTCTTTTGAAAGAGAGAGATTTCTGGGGTGCTTCCTCATTGCCATTCTTTGCATCAAACTGCAGTCTGTAGTAACAGTAGGCTAAATTTGTGCAGGAAGTAATTAAATGTAAAAAGGGTTAATTTTGGGGATTATATTAGCGTGATATTGCTGGTGACCCTTTGGCTGTTCAAGCAATATCATTTAAGTAAGTAAGTAACAGTAGGCAACTGACTTGTGTACTGTGTCCAGCATTGGTATTTCCCATTTCTGCATCACCTTATCTGAATGAGTTGAGTTGTCTGCACTACTATCGAAGCATGGGCTTCCTGAGTAATGCCGGGGTCAAATTGGTAAGCTATATCCTGTCAACCTTCCTCCTCTCATCAGATGTATAGGACTTGGAAGGGCAGTCAGCCCTTTTACTCCCTACATGTTTGAATGCATTCAGACACCCCATTAAAAGATGAGCCCAGAGCAGGAACAGCCATTCTTCCATTGAAGGGAGCTGCTCGCAGGTGCAGAAGAGAAACAATGTGTGACTGAAATCCATGTTTTTGTAATGACACGGACAGCAAGATCACAATCAAACTCTCGCTGATGAGGTCATGCCGAAATGTTGATGGAAGCTTCCTAGGGAAAACAGGGCTGTGGGGATGTATCCTGAGGGCAAATTCAGATGACACGTTGTTCTTGCATGTGTTCATTGTTGTCTGTAGCATATTTAAAATTTCTATCCTAAATCAGTTTCATTGGATAAGACAGGGTCTTCTGATCATATGAACAGACTGGGGCAAAAATTTCATTGCAGATTAGCTGTTCTTTTGAATCGACCCCAAATCCACTGTTTTATTTGGAGGCACAGATCAGGGGTTGTAGGAGCAACTACATTTTTTTCATCATTTGCCAAGGTGCAAAGGGTCTCAGCATCCCCAGAGAGAGAGAGAGAGAGATTTGCATAGTAGTAGTAGCATGGGGGTTGAGCCCCATGGCGCAGAGTGGTAAGCTGCAGTACTGCAGTCCAAGCTCTGCTCACGACCTGAGTTCGATCTCGACAGAAGTTGGTTTCAGGTAGCCTGCTCAAGGTTGACTCAGCCTTCCATCCTTCCGAGGTTGGTCAAATGAGTACCCAGCTTGCTGGGGGTAAAGGGAAGATGACAGGGGAAGGCACTAGCAAACCATCCTGTAAACAAAGTCTGCCTAGTAAACGTCGGGATGTGACGTCACCCCATGGGTCAGGAATGACTCGGTGCTTGCACAGGGGACCTTTACCTTTTTTTTTAGCAGATGGTATTTGAAGGGCTATCACTTAAGAAGAGGGCAGGGAGCTGTTCCTGTTGGCAGTAGAGGATAGGACTTGCAATAATGGGTTTAAATTGCGGGTGGAAAGGTACCGGCTGGATATTAGGGGGAAACAATTTACAATAAGAGGTGTTTTACAGTGGAATCAGCTTCTTAGAGAGGTGGTGAGCTCCCCCTCACTGGCAGTCTTTAAGCAGAATCTGGACAAACACTTGTCAGGGATGCTCTAGGCTGATCCTGCATTAAGCAGGGGGTTGGACTAAATGGCCTGTATGGCCCCTTCCAACTCTATGACTCTATGATTCTTCTATAGTCCTTTGATTTACATAATGTCTGTTAATACCCTGACTTTTGTCTTTTTCTACCGGCAGTCAACGGTACTGCATGTGTAACCCAGATGTGGTCCAGCAGTTCCATAACCCAGACACCATTTTCATCCTGGCCTTCGCCATCATCCTTCTCAACACAGATATGTACAGCCCTAACATCAAACCTGACAGGAAGATGATGCTGGAGGATTTTATTCGGAACCTGAGAGGTGAGGGCGAGGTATATTTCCCCTGCAATTTCACGTCCTGCATGAACTATACTTCAAGGCAGTGGTGCATCTTGATGAAAGAGGGAAAGCTAACTATGTGTCTGACCCAGAGAAAGTGGAGTCTCCACCTCTCATGCCCATTTGTATTGCTAATTATCTAAATATGTGTACATTTAAAATTCCTCAACTGCAACAGTGAAATGAAAAAGAAACCTATGACCTCTGGTCAAACAGGTTCATATATTTTTAATAGGACCTCAAGATCATAGAGTTCATTATTTTATTAATTTACTGATTTATTTTATTCAGAAAATGTATAGGCTTGAGGTAGCCAACAAAATAAAACAGTTTAACAATGAAATCATTTTAAAAGCAATTGAAGTACCAATGTACTCATGAAAAGCATAAAAACAGCAATGGAGCAGCATAAAAACAGTATTAAAACAGCAGTCATAAAACAGCTCTCAACCTAGATGTAGGCCTTAACAACAGCAACTATAAAGGGCTGGATAACACTTCAATTAAAAGCCTGGTTAAAGAGAAATGTTTTGGCCAGACACCTAAAAGACAATAAGATAGATGACAAGCAAACTTCACGGGAGAGGGCATTTCAGTAGCAAGGTGCCACCACAGAGAAAGCCCTGCTTGTAGTCTATGCCAGCTCTGGGTTGGGAAATACCTGGAGATTTTGGGGTGGGGGTGGAGCCAGAAGAGGGTGGGGTTTGGGGAGAGAAGGGACTTCAATGGGTATAATGCCATAAAGTCCACCTTCCTGAGCAGCCATTTTCTCCAGGTGAACTGATCTCTGTCACCTGGAGATCAATTGCTATTCCAAAAGATCTTCAGCCACCACCTGGAGGTTGGCAACCCTACATCTATGCCTGTTTTACCTCTTTGAATGGCGGCACAGAAAGTGGGGCTTGGGAAGAGAATTTTAGCTAATAATGAGTGGGAAGCAATGTTGAATATTAAGCTCTTGTTGTAGCACCTTGAGTCTAATTTGCTCTACGTCATGCTTTGCAGGAGTAGATGATGGAGCTGATATACCCCGGGACCTAGTGGTCGGTATTTATGAAAGGATCCAGCAGAGAGAGCTCAAATCCAATGAGGACCACGTGACCTATGTTACCAAAGTGGAAAAATCCATTGTTGGGATGAAAACGGTGAGTCCTGATACATTGTGGACATCTGCCATATTTGTTGCCTTCCTGCCAAATTTTAACATAAGAAGGGCTTGACTGAGTGGTCTAGCTAGCCCAGCATCCTGTTTCCCCAAGGGGGCCAACCGGGAGGCCCACTGTAGGGACAGAGAGGCCAAAGCTTCCCCCTCCTCCCCGGTGCAGACCAGTAACAACTGACATATTGTCTCCAACATGGTGGCCCCATAGTGCCATCATGGCTAATAGTCATAGATGGACTTATCCCTCATGATTTTCTCGAATCCTCTTTTAAGCCAGTGGCCATCATTAGATAGCATAGCAAAGAGTTCCTCAAGTTAGTTGTGTCTTATGTGAATTATTTTATTTTTTTCTGTCCCGATTTACATAGCTTAATGTTTATCTTGCTTTGTAATAAGCATTTCTCCTATTCTCCATTTGTTTCTCAGCTGTCATGAGGATTCGAAACTTGTTCCCCCCCAGTCAAATGAAAGCCTTTCTCAGATTCCCTATCAGAAGCCAGACTACATTATTGCAACCATGCAGATTCCTAGCCTGTCCTCTGACTTATGTTAGGGTGAGATAAGCAGGGAAAACCCTGAAGTGGACTGATCTCGGCCTGCCTAATTGTGAGGAAGTGGTTCAGTACATTACTAAATCACAGCCAAGCAGCAAACCTGCTGATGAGATTGAAGATGGTTTGAACAAATCTCATTTTATGAGATTGTACATGGTTATGTCTAGGAGCTAAAGTTGCTAGGTGCAACCTAAACATAAGAACATTCTTATGTTCTTATGCTGGATCAGACCAAGGTCCATCAAGTCCAGCAGTCTGTTCACACAGTGGCCAACCAGGTGCCTCTAGGAAAGTCCACAAACAAGACGACTGCAGCAGCATTGTCCCGCCTGTGTTCCAAAGCACCTAATATAATAGGCATGCTCCTCTGATACTGGAGAGAATAGGTATGCCTCATGACTAGTATCCATTTTAACTAGTAGCCATGAATACCCCTCTCCTCCATAAACGGCCTTCCAAGTTGGCAGCCATCACCACATCCTGAGACAGGGAGTTCCACAATTTAACTATGTGTTGTGTGAAGAAATACTTCCTTTTATCAGTTTTGAATCTCTCACCCTTCAGCTTCAGCAGATGACCCGGCGTTCTGGTATTATGAGAGAGGGAGAAAAGCTTCTCTCTGTCCACTCCATACCATGCATAATTTTATAGACCTCTATCTATATGCCTGGAATCTCCAGGAGACTCTGGGGAGCGGGATGTGGGAAAAAAGACATTGTTGTTGCATTGATATCACATCTGGCTAAAACCTGGAAGCGATGCCACCGATGCTCGGCGAAATCCTAGAGTTTCAGTGATATCACTTCCAGGTTTTAGCCAGAAGTGACACTGATGCATTGACAATGTCTCCCCCATACCCACCTGCTGCTCATTTGGACTGTGGAAGGGGCTGGGAAATAGTGGTGGGAGATCACCCACCATAGAGGGTAAGTTGGCAACCATACTCAGAGCCCAGACAACATGCCCCAACCAAATACTCCAAGCAATTTCACCACCATGAAACCCCACCAGTGGGGAATGGGATCTGCTATAGAATCTGTTGCTGGGACGTTCAACAGATGACAGCCAATGGCACGGTTGCTACGAGGATAGGGATGCTGGCACTCAGCAAAGAGACCCTAGATGCCCTGTGACAGGTCAAGAGCCCTCTGGGAAACACACGTGGCCTGCCGAGCTTTGTATGAAGTAGGCTTGCACTATTTGAGACCCACCAAGTTGAGTGGAGCCCACTAACTATGGCCCAAGAGGGGCTGAATAAGCTCCAGGCTTTGCTGCCAGTGTGGGAGTGCAAGCACAAAGGGTATGTACAGGGCAAATCTATAGGGTTGCCAGGTTCCCCCGGTCTCTGGCAGGGGATGGGGGGGTAGGGTTGCCAGATCCATGTTGGGAAACTCCTGAAGATCTGGGGATGAAGCCTGCGGAGGACAGGAACCTCAGTAGAGTACAATCCCATAGAGTCCACCCTCCAAAGCATCCATTTTCTCCAGGGGACCTGATCTCTGTAGTCTGGAGATGAGCTGTATTTCTGGGGGATCCCTACTGCCTTTCCTCATATACAAAGGCTGGCGTCTCTATCAATCTATGTGTTACAAGGTCCTTGTCTTTGACAAGGAGTTTGTTTTGGAGATATGATGGGAGGTTTTTGCCTCCCAGATACATGCTGGCTCTTTCTGCTTGTGACCGGGCGAATTGGATGAAGCAGCTTCAGCTTCCCCCCCCCCCCCAATGCCATTTGTACATTTTCCAACAGCCTGATACAGCTGCTGTTGACTCCATTACAAATTCCTGTTACTTAAGCGGCAACACTGGGGTCGGGGGGGGGGTTGGGGGGAAGAAGGTGGAAGCTGCTTCCATCCTCACACCACAGCTGTGAGCCAAAAATGGCCAGCGTTCTTCTGAGAGCCACAAAACTCCCATCACACGTCTGATGCAAAGTCTTTGTGTTGACAAACCAACAAACACGAGAACTTTGTAAAATGCAGATGGGTCCTGTTATGCATGCAGATCATGGCTGCTGTGCATGACTGGGAGGACAGGGCAGGGCATGGTGGATGCCCGATCTGAGAGCCAGCATGGTGAAGTGGTTAAGAGTGGTGGTTTGAAGTGGTGGACTCTAATCTGAAGAACCGGGTTTGATTCCCCACTCCTACACACGAGCAGCGGACGCTAATCTGGTGAACTGGGTTAGTTTCCCCACTCCTACACATGAAGCCAGTTGGGAGACCTTGGGCTAGTCACACTCTCTCAGCCCCACCTACCTCACAAGGTGTCTTTTGTGGGGAGAGGAAGGGAAGGTGATTGTAAGCCAGTTTGATTCTTCCTTAAGTGGTAGAGAAAGTTGGCATACCAACTCTTCTTCTTCTTCTTAAAAGATCAGGTTGTGGGGCTGAGGAGGAGCAGCCCTCCTACTAGGCAATTTCAGACTCCCCCACCCCCACTGCAGAAGGAGGAGATTATGCAGGGGTGATGCTCAACCTCCTTCCTACCATATTTATCCGGGAGGGTGGTCAACGGCCTGTGCAGAGAGGTGATCCCTTGTGAGCCGGGTCCAAGTTCCGACAGTCCATAAGTATGCAGTGACTTGGGCACAGTGGATAAGGATGGGGACCTTTCCCACTCAGTCTCTGCCTTCTAGGTCCTGTCGGTGCCACACCGCCGGTTGGTTTGTTGCAGCCGCCTTTATGAAGTGACGGACGTGAACAAAGTGCAGAAGCAAGCGGCGCACCAGAGGGAGGTTTTCCTCTTTAATGACTTGCTAGTGGTGAGTGGTTTTTGGTTTTCAGAATCACAGGGTGTGGAAGCCATTCAGGAAAACCAGAAGGTATCGCTCCCCTAGGATTTTACCATATCACATTGCAGGTGGCATTGCATATTTGGTCTCCTCTTCTTAGAAAACTCCCTCCATATAGAAAGCTAGCACTTCCGATTAGGCCAGGCTACATCTCCCCGAAGTGATGGCATTTCATGAGCATGACATTTTTGGGTCAGGGAAGCATTCAAGTATGAAATCCTTCCTCCCATATTCTGGGCTGCAATAATCCTAGAAGGACTGGTCTAGTCCAGTGTCCAAGTCATGAATCAGAGGTCCATTACACATAGGTACTTTCACTCATGTTCGCCCCTGGACTGTCTCGGTTGTTCCTTGGTGTTATCCATGAGTTTTCCGTCCATTAGAGATGACCTCGCAACCAGCCCCCGCAAATCCTGGGTCTTCCCATTTCTGTTATAACCTGATTCTTCGATCTCCCCCAAGATCAGCCTGACCCAGTTTTTGAGAACAGTTCTGCTTCTTAAATACTACTATTCCCATAGACCCGATCAAAGTTGATCAGTGTCTAGCACTAGATCTGTAACTGTACCCTTTGGTACAAATAAAGTTGATTAAACTGTTCTTATATTACTTAAATTACTTATATTACTTTGGACATATTATAAGACAAGAGTCACTGGAAAAGACAATCATGCTAGGAAAAGTTGAAGGCAGCAGGAAAAGAGGAAGACCTAACAAGAGATGGATTGACTCTATAAAGGAAGCCACGGCCCTCAATTTGCAAGATATGAGCAAGGCTGTTAAGGATAGGACACTTTGGAGGACATTGATTCATAGGGTCGCCATGAGTCAGAAACGACTTGACAGCACTTCACACACACACACACCTTCGTATTTTGAATACCTACTTTCACCGCTGTTATCATTAAAAAATTAACATGACAGGCATGCATACGTATTTCTGATCATGTGGACCACTATTGAAAAAACTTTCTGCTCTAAGAGAACACTGTATCCATAAAGCAGTATGTCAAACACGGGATGCCAGTAGTCAGCAAGAAAGGAACATTTGTAAAATACATAAGACAGTCTTTGCACATCCCTAATTCAGTGCATTGCCCTGACCTGGATGGCCCAGGCTAGCCCGATCTTGGCAAATCTCAGAAATTAAGCAGGGTCAGCCCCGGTTAGTACTTGGATGGGAGACCACCAAGGAAGACCTGGGTGGCAACGGCAAACCACCTCTGTCTGTCGCTTGCCTTAAACACCCTACAGGGTGGCCATAAGTCGGCGGCGACTGGACAACACTTTCTCCACCACCAATTCAGTGCATTAGCCAAAGTGCGAGGAACTGCTGTGTGGAGGCCACAATGTAGAGACTGCAAAAGTCACTATAAGTTAAAATATACTGGGCCGCCTGAATCTATGGTGCCTTGTTTAGGAGCAGCTCAGTGAACTTTCTAAGAGCAAATGTCTATGAAATTGACAAGGCTGGTTTGACAAGGCTCCCTGCAGTATATATAAAAACCCTGCCTACAGCATAGTTCTATTGAAACTGTCTATGCTGGTTTTTAACTTACAGCATTTAAAACTATACGATTTCATTGTTCCTAAGGGATACCTTATATTCTCATTAAGATGTGCAAACCCCTTTGTAGTCGAATCTTAAAGATGGGGAACATGGCTTCTTTGAGATATGCTCAGTATTAGAAATATGTAGCTCTACAATCTTAGGCCCAACCTGGAAGAGCCAGGGAGGACTGAAATATAGAGGGCTGGATCTTTAAATCCATTCCACTAATAGTTGTGCTTTCCCCTGGTGACAGCAGAAGAATGTCAGAGAGAAGCATCGCTGTTCATAGGATAGATCTGGGGATCTAGCCCCAAATCTGCAGTAAAAGAGACACATTAATGCCAATGAGTTACTCTAATGCTGCATTAATGGGGTCCCCCCAATTGCCTTCTAGGGGTTTGTATTATGTTTGCCTCACTCCATTTGAATGGACTTCACGGATGCAAGTGAAATTCTCCTCCTTCCACTCTGTCCTTCAACAGATTCTCAAGCTTTGCCCCAAGAAGAAAAGCTCTTCCACCTACACATTTTGCAAATCGGTTGGCTTGTTAGGAATGCAGTTCCACCTCTTCGAGAATGAATGTAAGTTTGCCACCATCTTGGAAATTTGCTAGATGCCACTAGAGTATTTATGGTGTGGATTTATGGTGTGAGGTTTTCCATATCTGAAACCTTGGGGGCTATTGAGTCTGTTGCTTAATCAGAGAATGGTTTGGAAGTATAAGACATACCTTCATAGTTCTGTTGCTGAAGCAAAGCATGTATGGACCTGGAAGATTCTTGAATGAGAGACTATGGAGAGCTATTTTTAAGCCCTTGGAACTCCTTGAAGGGAAAATGATAAATAAATGGTATAAATAAATAGACTTGACTGATTGCATGCACCTAGGTTTGCCAACCTCCAGGTACTAGCTGGCGAACTCCTGCTATTATAACTGATCTCCAGCCGATAGAGATCAGTTTTCCTGGAGAAAATGGCCGCTTTGGCAATTGGACTCTATGGCATTGAAGTCCCTCCCCTCCCCAAACCCCACCTTCCTCAGGGTCCACCCCAAAACACCCCGACAGTGGCAAAGAGGGACCTGGCAACTGTACATGCTCCCCTGTGTCCCCATTGAAGTCTTTAAGACCAGCTCAGAGAACCCTCTTAACAATATTGACTATGCGCTGCAGTTTGAACTTTAAGGCCTTTTATGCATGGCTGTTTCACTCGCTTCACCCCTCCAACGACTTTGGGTCTTTGTGTTGATTATGTGTGCCGTTTCCGACCATCAATGATTGCCTCACTCTCCCCTTGCTTTCCCCTGCATTTTCCTTGCTTTAGGTCTCTGAAAATGAGGGCAAAATGCAGGGAAATGCAGGGGGAGAGCAAGGCGACATCTGGCGGTCAGAAATGGCATGCATAATCAACACAGAGATCCAAAGTCATCAGAGGGGTGATGGCAAGTGAAACAGCCATGCATAAAAAGACATACGGTTCTATTTATAGGAATATTTTGCATAAATTGGTTCTTGTAGGTTATCCGGGCTGTGTAACCGTGGTCTTGGAATTTTCTTTCCTGACGTTTCGCCAGCAACTGTGGCAGGCATCTTCAGAGTAGTAACACTGAAGGACAGTGTCTCTCAGTGTCAAGGGTGTAGGAAGAGTAATATATAGTCAGAAAGGGTTGGGTTTGAGCTGAGTATTGTCCTGCAAAAGTATTGTCCTGTAAGTATCAAGATAATGTGCTAATGAGGGTATGGTATGTTAATATGGAACCATTGTATCCTGAAGTGATCTGTTAATGTGTGTAATCCAAAGCTAATCTGTATGGCTATTGTTGAATGTTGTCTTTGTCTGGAGGTTTTTCAGGGCAGGAAGCCAAGCCGGTTACACAGCCCGGATAACCTACAAGAACCAATGAACTCTGACCGTGAAAGCCTTCGACAATATTTTGCATAAAGTTTAGCCGCAAAGTTTATTACTCGTTGATCTATAATTAGTGGGATTGCATCAATCTCCCCTTAATTTGAAATGCGTGTTTCCTGTCCTTGCCCCTCTTTTTCTTAGATTACCCGCATGGCATCACTTTGGTGACTCCAGTTTCAGGCTCTGATAAGAAACAGGTACTCCATTTCTGTGCTCTGGGTGCAGAGGAAATGCAGAAATTTGTGGAAGACCTGAAGGAGTCAATAGCAGAGGTGATGGAGCTAGAACAGATCCGCATTGAATGTAAGGCTCCCGGCGCGGCCCAGACTCCATGCAGTCATTCTGTCTGTATGTACATATGTCTGCGTCTTGGATATTTTTCTGTCTGTTGTGGCAGGGGTGCCATTTGTGTTTTCAAAGAGGGGCAAAGGAAAGACAAGATTCTCAGTGGCCATTTTTGCATGGTAATTAGCAGCACGTTCCAGGCTGAATTGCCCCACATATTTTTTTGAATTTTTCATGCTGAACCGTCATTCCGGAAGTAACTGCAAAGCTGGCGCATACCTGCTTCGCATTACAAAAGTGCCCATTTAACGCTACCTTTGGTGTTCGCCACAAACAATCCCCCTCAAGGAACAATGCAAAACAACAGGGGCGCGTTAGCAATGCATATGCTAATGGCTTTTCAAGCAGGAACAAAGGAGCAGGAGAGTGGGGGAAGTGAAATTTCTCCTTTTGCGGTGGGAAAAGGCATTTTTAAAGTCGCATTTTAAAAAAGAGCTTTGAGCGAGCATCAAAATTGACCATGCAAAAATGGCCAATAAGAATTAAAGACTCCATTTAGGGATATATTCAGTATTAAATTGCAACCCTCCCCCAAACTGCAATTTAAGAGCTTTTGTTGTGGCTATTAAAAAATTAATTACTATAATATTTTAATCACTATAATTTTACTTAAAATAATTTAATAATCATAGAGCTATCGACACAGGATAACCTGGCACCTGTCAAATGACTGTAAATTAAAGATCGATTGATTGGTTTAACCTGGCACTCTTTTTTTAAAAAAAGTAAAAGCTTTTATATATTTGGCATGAAATAGACCTGTTTTATTGGCTATGGCATTAAACCCTCAATATGTAGAACAAAAAACAACAACATACCCCTAAGGAATAGCCACACATGGCCTGAACTTCCACCCCAAAATGGCGCCCTTGATTGTGATGTGGGCAGTGGGTGTATATGTTCTTAATGCATTTGGCTGGAAGTGATATTTGAAAAAATATATATAACCAACATTATGCTGTGCACATGTGATACATGCAGTGTGATTCAGGAGCTGTGTGTATCTGAGGAAAGGCAGTTTTATCTCTGAAATATTGTGTTCTCCCTGCTGGCCAATTGGCCAGCTACACAATTGTTTAACTTTGAGTGCACAAAATCCTTTGGGATTCACCCATGCACTAGATCTGATATTTGTTTCCCACTAGGTCTTCCAAAGGACTTCCCCATAGCCACAGTCACCTCCTTTCCTAGATTTTAGACAACTAGCTGAACCACACCACACATACAACTTAAGTTATTCTCCATGTGGATAGTCAGCAACCATAAGAACTGGAGCATATTCATCACACACACACACCCCGTTTAAATCGGCATACTCAGTGGATTTCAGCGTGCTTCACAAATCCACTATGTAGAAACCCTTGCCTTGTCCGGGGGTGGCCTGGTTCTGTGGCTTTTGTCATCCATACAGAGGCCTGTCAGTTTACTGCTAGATAGTTCAGTATATAGTAATGTGTATATATATGTTTGTGTGTGTGTATGTCCTTACATGTGCATTGTATGGGAGCATGGGATGTGCACTGTCTAACATGTTTCTCTATCTGTAATCTGGTTGCTACTTTCTCTTTTGCCTTACCTTTCATGTCCCACTTTCTTTCTCTCCTATTGCAATATTTTGCTTGATTTTTCTCTCTCCATTCATTCGATGTTTTCGCACTTGGTTCCAGGGGAGTTGGAGAAACAGCACGGGGCAAGGAACCTTTCCTTAAGGAGCAATGGAGCTCAGATGGAAACACAATCCAAGCAAGGATCTCCAACAGGTTAGAAGCTGCTCTGTGGGGATGCCAGACTCCAGGTGGGATCAGGAGATCCCCCAGAATTACAGCTAATCTCCCGACTACAGATATCAGTACCTCTGGAGAAAATGGCTGCTTTGGAGAGTGGACTCTATGGAGGTCCCTGTTCTCCCCAGGCTCCATCCGCAAATCTTCAGGAGTTTCCTGACCCAAATCTGGCAGCCTTATTTCTCTGGGTCTTCATTTCCTACTGAGAAGATTTATTTATTTACTTCATTTATCCCTAGTGGGAACCCAAAGGAGTTTACATCTTTTTCCTCTCTTCAGTTTATCCTCACAACAACCCTGTGAGGCTGTGATTGTGTACCTGGTCCAAGAACAACAGCAGTCTTCCATAGCAGAGTGAGGATTCAAATCTTCACATCCTAGTCTGATATTCTAATTAGGGTTGCCAACCCCCAGGTAATAACTGGAGATCTCCTGCTATTACAGCTGATCTCCAGCCGATAGAGATCAGTTCACCTGGAGAAAATGGCCGCTTTGGCAACTGGATTCTATGGCATTGAAGTCCCTCCCCTCCCCAAACCATGCCCTCCTTAGGCGCCGCCCCAAAAATTTCCAGGTGTTTCCCAGCCCGGAACTGGCAACCCTAGTCATGCTGGATTAGTTAATTGTCTTGGATTTGGTGCATAGGAAAAATGGGTGGAAACAGGAAGGGCTAGGTGTGTTCAGTCTCTTTGAGGGATACTCCTATAGATGCAGTTGTTGATTTGTGCCAAAATAGTTTTCCTTCCTTCCTTCCTTCCTTCCTTCCTTCCTTCCTTCCTTCCTTCCTTCCTTCCTTCCTTCCTTCCTTCCTTCCTTCCTTCCTTTCTTTCTTCCTTTCTTTCTTTCTTTCTTTCTTTCTTTCTTTCTTTCTTTCTTTCTTTCTTTCTTTCTTTCTTTCTTTCTTTCTTTCTTTCTTTCTTTCTTTCTTTCTTTCTTTCTTTCTTTCTTTCTTTCTTTCTTTGCAAAGGAATATATCCAACATGGTTATGTGTTCTTAGACCTCTTGCTATACCCTTTCTCAAACTTAGCACTTTTTCCAGGTCTGAAATTTGACCTGGAAGGCCTCTGGCTCATCCTTTGGCTACCTGGTGGTTTGGAATCCAAAAGTTGAAAATGTCGTGCTCATTTATTTGCAGGGCCACGGAGAGGGGGGCACTAGGGGGCTAAAATTTGGGGTGCCCAAGTCAGCGGGAGGGCCGCTGAAGCCAGGGGTCATGCTGCATTCACAGAATGTATAAAAAAATTTTTAATGCAGGTTCTGACTTCAGCCACTAGTGGCGCAGGGAGGGCAGAGCTCAGTAAAAAGCCCTCACAGGCTGCTGGCTGGGCCTTTTTAGCAAAGTTTATTGGGAGGCGGAGGGTCACCGTTTGCTGATCAGATCCTGCTGAACGCATCAGCCAAGCCAGCATTGTAGCAAGGCAAGACCAGCCAGGACAAGCTGCAGTCCTTGTCAGGAGGCAGTCTCCTGACAAGGGCTGCAGCCTGAAGAGGAGAAGACTGAGAGGGGATACGATAATCATCTTCAAGTACTTGAAGGGCTGTGTGACGGATAAGGGGTTAATCTGCAGCAAGAGCTGACAGACCAAGGGCGAAAACGCATGGTCGCTTTATCCTCCTTTACAGTGCCGGATTTACGTATAAGCTAAACAAGCTCTCTTGGGGGCCCCCAAATATTTTTAAAGGAAATAATAATTATTTCACCATTAATATACTTCTTCTTAATTGTATTTCAGTTCAACAATTACTTTGATAAAATACATATTTTGTTATGTGCAAATGGCTTTAGATACCTATTAGGTCCATAAATTACCGTATAGCATATCTTCAACACAAAAAACAGCGACCATTTGTTGTTGACAAAGGACAGCTGGACATATAAAGGGCCCCATTACCTTCAATAGCTTAGGGCCTCATCAAACCTAAATCTGCACTTATAAACATGCCAGGCTCAGCATATAAGAGTTGGCATCTATTATAAAGGCACACCAAGCACCTATAGATGTTAGCAGGCCTCAAACCTAAAGAGGCCACGTTTTACCCTCTAGTTAGAAGTTAATTAGAGAAGCTATAGACGATCTTAGTATGCTCTCATAAGCTGGTTTTCCACAGATGAGGACCAGCTAGGAACCTCCGTAGTTAGCTTTGGCAGAAATAAAGGTCCAAGATAAGAAGGCAGCAACTTAGGATCAAACAGAGCAGCACCCGACACTGTAGGGTCTTCTTGCTCATTAGTGAGCATGAGATCATCACTTTCTCTGTAACCGCCTTCAATTCTGTAATAGGTTACGCTAAGTTGGGGGTCCCGAGTATTGGCCATTTGGGTTCTTGCGTGTGTATTACGCCTCTGTAACCACCCATTATTGAAGTCTATATTCGTGCTTGCAATCCTTTGACGGGTGTGTGAATCGTCCTGCGCATTTGGGCAGTTTTCACACATACAATAATACAGGCATATCATTAGTCTCTGAGGTGGAGCTATTCCGGTAGCAGGGAGGTGTGGAGGATCACCGCCGCTGGTGTGGGGTAGTCAGGGAGAGAACTGGAAGAGGGATTTTGGATATTTCCCCAAACCTCTGTGGGTTCTCTGAGGAGGGAAAGGAACTCAGACTTCCTTCGCTCCTGTGAGCTAGGCTGGGGACAGAGCCTGAGAGTCTGAATCTGAGTAAGCGTGAAAAACTAAGAACTGAAGGAACTTGAATGAAGAAAACATCTAAGCTATTTCTCCGAAGTAATCTTATGTAGATAAACCTGACTTTGAGTTTTCCCTCCAATTTCTGCCTTTTCCTTGGAAACCAATCTCTGTGAGTTCTGTTCAATAAACTTCCCTGTTTTGTCTGTTTAAGTCTTGTCATATTGTCGACAAACCTGACTTTGAGTTTTCCCTCCAAATTTCTGCCTTTTCTTATCTGAATCAATCTCTGTGAGTTCTGCTTAATAAACTTTCCTGTTTTGTTTGGTTAAGTCAAAAAGCCTCTTTTCATATTTCTCACTGAGGTAAATAAGAGTGTGGGACTGGAGGAGAAGGAAAATAATTCTCCTCACAAATGTACTCAGGCCAACGCTTTTCCCTCAGCATATATGGCCGGGCTGAGTGAGTGGGATATTGAAGCGGTTGAAAGGGCGGGCGGTGTGTCATAGGCTGTCATATAGAGGAAGGTGCCGAGTTGTTTTCTGTTGCCCCAGAAGGTCGGACCAGAACCAACAGGTTGAAAATTAAATCAAAAGAGTTTCCGTCTAGACATGAGGAAGAATTTTCCTACAGTTAGAGCGGTTCCTCAGTGGAACAGGCTTCCTCAGGAGGTGGTAAGCTCTCCTTCCCTGGAGGTTTTTAAGCAGAGGCTAGGTGGCCATCTGTCAGCAATGCTGATTCTGTGACCATAGGCAGATGATGAGAGGGAGGGCATCTTGGCCATCTTCTGGGCATGGAGTAGGGGTCACTGGGGGTGTGGGGGGGGAGGTAGTTGTGAATTTCCTGCATTGTGCAGGGGGTTGGACTAGATGACCCTGGTGGTCCCTTCCAACTCTATGATTCCTAATAAGGTCATTAGCTCCCCTGCTCCTGCACTGCCACATCTTGCAAAGGGGCAGTCCTGTTAGTGTGTGGTAGCAAAATTTTAAAAAAGACTTTTAGTTGGCTGTTCCTACATTTCTCTAGCTCTTTTTCACACTTTTCTCCTCCTTTGCTTGGCTCTTTTTTTTTCTTGATCTGCTATCCCCGCTTCTAATTTCTCTCCCCCTCTAAGCAGCTTACATGGTTCTCCTCTCTTCGGTTTTATCATCACAATAACCTTGTGATGTAGGTTAGGCTGAAAGTGTGTGATGGGCCCAAGGTCACCCAGCAAGCTACCAGAGTGGGGATTCGAACCTGTGTTTCCCAGATCCTTGTCTGACTCTTTAACCACCACACAAGTTTAGCTTCCATTGCATATAGCACTAGGGTTGCCAGGTCCCTCTTTGCCACCGGTGGGAGATTTTTGGGGTGGAGCCTAAGGAGGGCAGGTTTGGGGGAGGGGAGGGACTTCAATGCCATAGTGTCCAATTGCCAAAGCAGCCATTTTTCTCCAGGTGATCTGATCTCTATCGGCTCGAGATCAGTTGTATTAGCAGGAGATCTCCTGCTACTACCTGGCAGTTGGCAATCCTATATAGCACAGGGTGGGGGTCTGGAGATAACCTGGGCCAAGATTAGGGTTGCCAACCACCAGGTACTAGCTGGAGATCTCCTGCTATTACAACTGATTGCCAGCCAATATAGATTAGTTCACCTGGAGAAAATGGCTGCTTTGACAATTGGACTTTATGGCATTGAAGTCCTTCCCCTCCCCAAACCCTGCCCTCCTCAGGCTCCGCCCCAAAAATACCCACCGGTTGCAAAGAGGGACCTGGCAACCCCAGCCAAGATATTCCAATTCTTTTCAGTTTGGGCCTTGAAACTCCCATGATCACCCTGAACCTGGTGGCCAATTTTGAGATTCCTAGGTTTATTTTCTGATGAGTTATGCCTGCCACAAATGGACACAGATGGACATGCAGATCCTTTTAATTTTATAGATTTGTGGTAAAACCATTGAGTTTCTGGCTTGGAGCATCAGTAGGTAAACAGAGCTGTCATAGGAAGCCCCATGCTCCACTAAATAAATTTATGAAATTGATAGGGGAGTATATATTATAATTTCTTGTTAATTATTTTACTACAAAACCTATTTGTGCTAGGCACCATTTTAGAAGAGGTGTTCATTTTGGGACAGCCTCTTCTAAGAGGGTGTCAGGTCATGTGTGTAGCATCTAAAAGCAAGAAAAAGTGTGTTTTTTCTCTCCAGTGGTATTGTTTTATTCATATGCAGATTTCATCAGTTAATTATTGTTACTCATGCAGATATTTGTCTATTTTTTTAAAGTTGGGTGAAGGCCCTATTTTGTAGAAACTCTTGCCATAAGGTGTTTATTTTTCCATCACTGAAGCAAGGGTCTGTTTTATTTTCACAGGCAAAAAAGATTTGGGGGAGAAGATCCCGGACAGCACAGTGGAGGTAAGTAGAATGCAGAGCAGCTGAGGTAAGTAATTCTCCCTCACTTCAGCTCTTCTTACATTCTCTGTTGTTTCTTTTCTCAGGTTTTAATCAATGCCTCCCCAGCCAGACTGACAATTTTACCAATTTCCAGAGATACAATAAAAAGTTACTGCTAGGACGGGTAATACAACTTTCAAATCCAGATTAAACTTCAAAGCTTTTTTTTTTCAAGCCGTTTCTATAAGTGTTAACACATCCTTCATGGAGCAAGCGCCCGGACTCTGGAGACTAACCTGCTCCATCCTCATCCCTCACCCAACACACTTTCAGGAGAAATCAGAGACACAACTGAGATGAACTCCCCTGAGAGGTCTCCACCCCTTGCAAAAACTCACTGCTGTGATTTTTCCCTCGTAGGCTCTTCCGCCTCAGACACTATCACCTCAGTTGGGACCTAGAACGTATTCATTGTGATTCTTCGTGGAAACTTAGGACAAACATTTGCCAGCTGGGGGAGGGGGGTTGAGGGAACTTTATTCCTGGGGAGTAAGGACTCTGTTCTAGGAGTCCTTCTGCACATCCCACCTCCTCAGGTAAACTCATCTGCGATAAATCTCCAGACTATTCCATGCGCCCTGGCTTGGTCCTTCCCCCAAGGCTCTCTCACCTAGCAAATACCTCCATCCATCTCTACATCCATCTCCCGGCAGGTGTTATTTCCCAAGGGGGCAGGTGCTGCAGCTCTCCATTAATATCCATTTCCTTAAAGAACCTCCATTTCTAGGCTGGCACCCGGCTCCATTACCTTTCAGATGCTCTTCTCAGTAGCTGCTGTTTGAGCCTCTGTTCTCTGAGGCCATTTTCCCCACAGCTTTTTGTTCCATAGCCTGTTAAGAAAATCCATAGCTGAAGGTGTGCTCATGAAGATGTGCTTCATGGGAGCTAATTCATTATCCTGCTACTCCTGCTAATGGGGAAGAGGGACAGACATTTCTATGGCCTCATACATACCTTTTGGCTGACAGGCATTTCTTCTCTGTGAAGGAATTCTCACTTCAGGGAGGTAGAATTCTAAGGAGGCAAATGAGGACCCTTCACAATTCTCTGTTCATTAGGGGAATTCCCAAATCAAGCAGACATCAATCATATCTGTCATTTGAAGTACACAGAAGAGGTCTTTTTCTTCCCATTCTAATTCCCCCCCTTACTTCCCCAGTGTGCACTTCAGCACAAGTGCCCTTCTGGAACATTTCTAGGACTGTATCTATTGCCCCGTAGGGAGCTCCATTCCATTTTTGTTCCTGTGTTCAATCTGAGATTGGGAAACCCAAAAAAACTTTATCTGCGGAGAGACATCTTCTTCCTCCCCTCTCCCTCCTCTTACTCCTCAGCAGAAGCAAGCATCTCCATTTTCTCTGAGATTACCTGATCTGCTGCCATTTCATCAAATTTCTTTTCCCCCTCCCATCATTGTACAAGCTGGATGGATACTTTTTCTTCCTCTTTTTGGCATATGTAAAATCATCTCCTTTCACTTGCAAATCATCAAGTGGATCAGAACAAGCTGCAAGTTTGCTGAACTATGTCAGATTTCTGCTTTTTTAGTTTTTTTTTCCTTTTGTAAATAGATTAGTGAATCATATGTGCACCTTCCTGCTCAAAAAGACAGGAGCTGGGAAGAGCTCAAGTCTTTCTCTGAGCGTTAGCAAATCTCATCTTTATTTTTTCTTTGCAAATGTGTGCAACCTCAATTATCCTTCCCTTTTTCTGCCCCATTGGCCTACAGATGATGCAGGACCTTCTTGGAGCTCCCATCATAGAGGAGAGCTCCTTTGGAAAAGGAATGACTGAGCATATAACAGAGTCCTTTTCTCCAGTTGTTTTCAATCACAAAGACTACTGGGGGAGGGGGGCAAGGATATATAACAGAAAGAAAAAAAGAGCAACCCAAATAATAAGACCATTCTTGTTGGCTTGAGAGGTGGTATCTCAAGCCATCAACTGCCTACATCACCTCCCGTTGAAATCTCTCTCATCTGCTCTGAGTTCTGCTATCAGATTGTATCTACTCAGTCTGGATAGTTGAGGTTGTGCTGTGTGTAGAAACAGCATCACCGCCTTTGCTATGATGGAGATCTTTATTTCTAGAAGGACGTTTTCTAGTTAACGATTGTGGGGTGGGGAAGAGATGGACTGTGGGAAGAGAGAGGTGTGTTGGTGGGGGCCATGGGGCAAGAATGCTTAGAGGAAAGAACACGGATGCTTAAGGGTGGGTTGCGGCTTATTGGGGGCAAGTGACGGATGGAGGAGGTGGGTTGAAGGGCAGCCAGCAGCAGTAGATGGGAAGAAGTCTTGTAACATTTAATGCTTCTTTGACTGTTTCTAAACTAGGTGTCAATTCACAACAGGCTTCAAACGTACCAGCACAACTCCGTCCCGGGGCTCGAGAGTGGAATGCAGCCCAGCACGCATCCTAATTTGCCACGAGAGAGGCTGGAGACAGCATTGGTGCCCTCTTACCCTGCCTCGGCAGGGACGCTTGTACAGTGCCAGCAGATTGTCAAAGTCATAGTCTTGGACAAGCCGTGCCTCGCTCGTATGGAGCCGGCCCTCAACCAGACTCTGACACGTTACGTCTCCTCCGATTCCTGCAGCTCCACCCCCTTGCGTGGTCTAGGCAGCGGGCTCCAAGGGACCCCCATGAAAATCATCCATCAGCCCCCACTTCCGCCGCCACCGCCACCCTACAACCACCCGCATCAAACCTGCCCCCCGAGCTCCTTGCTTGAGAGGCGCAGGTACTCCAACGGCTCACGCAGTCTAGTGTAGCAGCGCCACCAGCACTAGCCAAAAAAAAAACAGCACAGACTTACCCTGGGACCCTTTTCTGTCTTCAAAGAAAATCTAGTTTGTGATTTATTTTTTAGTAAAAAAAAAAAAAAAGTAAGAGAAGCGAAAACAAAGCAAAAAAAATTATTACAGTACGTACTATGAACATACCTAATTCCTCCTTGTTTCTCTTGAAATGATTCTGTTGGTGAGGAGTCCATCTGTAGAAACTGTCTGAGAGCTCAAGAGGATGTTTCCTGCCCAGCCATCCAGCCATATGCTTGCAACCAAACAACATGGCGGTGTTTTGCTGCCCTGTTGAGCTTTACCGTTCTTTGCTTTGTGTCTTCGGTTTCGTCCATTTTTGCCTCTCTCTCCCCCCCTCTTTCCCTCTCTCTCTCTCCCCTTCCATTTTCAGCTTCCCTGTGTTTCTCACTGTCACCACAGGTTTCTGACCAAAATAGACTTTACTTACCTTTCTGGGGGCATGGACTTTGGATAGTCCACCTTGTTGGGACTGAGGAGCTGCTGCCACCACCGCTGCTGCCACCACTGCTTGCTAAGTTGGAACTGAAATCTTGGGCCACTTGCCACGCTTCCTCCTCATTGCCTTTTGGGGGGGGAGGTACCCCTTGTTCTCATGCAGCTGTTTGAAGAGAAAGTCATGGAGAGAAAGCTGAAGGAAGAGAGAGAGAGAGAGCTCCTCTCTATCTCATGCTGCGGCTGAACACAAAGACGGCCTCACCTTGGACGTTACAACCTTCTCTGCAGTTACATTAATGTGTCATACTGAGAAATCGCTGCTGGGTACCAGCAGATTACATCACTTGTAAATACACACCTTTCTGGTTGAGTGTGTACGGACTGTACCTGCTAAAGTAAGCACCAGACGGTTCTGGTAAAGTCTGGGGGAGGGTAGTGATTGGATCTCAAAATCTTCCTGGCATGGCCGCTTGCCTACATTAATGACTTCAAAATGCTATCCCTTTCTCTTATTTTTATCTTAGTCATTTGATTTATATCCCACCATTCAGCCCATGTCAGGTCCACAACTGGCTCACAAAAGAAAGTAAAACATCAACTTTGTCCAGGATTTATTGTCGAAGGCTTTCACGGTCAGAGTTCATTGGTTCTTGTAGGTTATCCGGGCTGTGTAACCGTGGTCTTGGAATTTTCTTTCCTGACGTTTCGCCAGCAACTGTGGCAGGCATCTTCAGAGTAGTAACACTGAAGGACAGTGTTACTACTCTGAAGATGCCTGCCACAGTTGCTGGCGAAACGTCAGGAAAGAAAATTCCAAGACCACGGTTACACAGCCCGGATAACCTACAAGAACCAATTTGTCCAGGATTAATTGGGTAGAAAGGAGGAGGACCCTGACCTTGGTAGGCTCTTGCTGTTTCATCTTTCATTCCCTCAGCTAATTGTTGACAATGGTTAGTCATGTTAGTCTGTCTGTAGCAGTAGAAAAAAAAGCAAGAGTCCAGTAGCACCTTAAAAACATACAAAATTTCTGGCAGGGTATGAACTTTCATGAGCCACAGCTCATACAGCTCATACCCTGTGAGGCGCTTGGACTGGGGTCTGGGGTTCTGCCCTCCGTATCTGCTCGAGAGGAGCTTCTTCGGCCTCAGACCACTCAGCAGGCGAGACTGAGCTGTCTTCGCCTGCTGCGTCGGCCAGGGTGGTAACTTGCAGAGCTTGCTCCAGCCCTGCTGCACCCCCACCTCTGGCCTTCCCGTTCCTCCTCGGCCTCCGCTTCCTCTCTCCCTATATCCCTTTCCCCCACCCCTCTCCTGCCTTATATGGAGTCTGCCTACTTCCGGCTCCACCCCTCACCCGTCCCCACTCCCGAGCAGGCCAGGGAGCCCGGGGGCTGCTCCTCCGGGCTCTCCCCGTGCTGGGGACTCTCACCTGGCCTGGGTCTTGCTGCCGGGACCCGCTGCTGCGGCCCTGTCGGGGCGCGGCCCCCTCTCTGGGCCCTCGTCCGCCCTCCTCTCCAGGCCGGCGCGGCCAGCCAGCAGGGCCGCCAGCGCCGGCGCGCTTCGTCGCCTCCCCTCTGCCTGCCGCGGCCCCCGCCGCGGTCCCCGCCGCGGCGTCGGGCCGGGCTGAGGCGCGGGGCCCGTCCGCGGTCGCCTCGCGGGGCCCGCCTGTCGGGGCTTTGCCTCGCCCCCCTAACGCGTCCCTCGGGGGTGCGATCCGCCGGCCTGGTCTCGCGGCCCGTGGGGTCTTCCCGTCCCCTGCTCCAGCCGCCGTCGGACCAGAGGTGAGTGCGGAGGGGGGGGGTCTCCGAGGCGAGTCCTGGACCGGCCCTGAGCCCGTCCCAGGACATACCCCTTCAGCTAATATTTGTACTTCTTGTCACAGAAGTTTGTATCGTTGGTGCAACAAACCGTGTTCAATTTACAGGAGTCCCAAAACACTTTTACTGGGCTTTTATGTTCCAGGGAAGAGATGCAGAGGTGATAATTCCTACATCATTCCCATGGTCATCATGACACATGTGTACATATTTACAAAGAGACTTCAGGTTCTCTTTTCCATTCTTACATTCCTTCCTTTTTATATCTTGTTCTGGTTCTACTAACCAGTTTCTGTGACTGATTTATCTATCAAATTTTTATGCCGCCCTTTCTACAGGGCGCATGTTGGATTTCATCATTCTCCTTTCCCCATTTTATCATCAGAACAATACTATGAGGTTGGTTAGGTCGAGAGAGAATGATTCTCCCAAGGTCACCACGGGGATGTGAATCCAAGTATCCAAAGACATAGGCCAACTCTCTAACCCCTGGATTGTCTATTTAGAGAGCTGTGATACTGAATCAGTAATATGTTTACAGGGGCAGAGAAATGCACCTTATTTATTTAGTAAACCATTTACAATCCCACCTTTCCTCATGATTCAAGGTGGCTTATGATAATACTTACAAATGTTTTCAATTTAATTTTTTTAAAAAAAAATCAGTTTAAAACCAAAAATAAAATATCAACTCTAAGACCATGAAATGAAATATTGTTTAAGATGAACAGAAGAGAAGCAAAGTGCCCCGAGCAGTTGCTTTCATGAACATGTTAACATGTCGAATCCTGAAGTAAATTAAGGGGTTGGTGTATTAGAGTAGCCAGTCATGGAAGCACAAGCCTGTAACATCAGGCCGATCCCCCCCTCATTTCAGGCTTGCATCTCTTCATAAACAAATTCCCACCATGGGGAAAAAAAACAGTGAGGTGGGTAGGGAATTCTGGTAGGAGATGAAAGCTCCGCTCCGCTCCTTGCTGTTATCGGAGATGCTGACATGCGAAAAGATGGTGTTAAAGTGGGCTACGGTTGTATTTTTAGAAAACAAAAATCCCCCACACATGAGGGAGGAGCGGTATTAATTAGCTTAAGGGCTTTGCTCTTGCTCATTCTATCTCCCTACGAGGCTTAAGAAGATCAACTTTAGGATTTGGAAATAGGGCAGAACAAGTTTTATCTCGTTTATTTGTTTAGAAGGAAGAAAATATGTTGGTTCTTTGCTTGGGGAGCGGAAAGAAAAAGAAACCCTCAGGAATCAGCTGGTATTGAAGCAGCATCTGGGCATACTAGCAAGAGCTCTGCACCCACATAGATTCATCAAGTTAGACAGCACTAGGCTAGCCAGAGTGGGAATTGACCTCAGGTGGTTGCCAGCAGCAACTCTGGGCTTCCCTTTCGGCTTTTTCACTCCCCCTAGTTGGACTAGTCAGATGACCAAGGCCTGAGAAATACTGCAAGGCCTTCTATGCCAGCTTCTATGGGACAATTAAAGTTCAGAGTCTTTTTAAGTGCGCAGAACGGCATTGTTTCCCATTTTAAAAGGCTTCATTTGGAACTCATGAAGCTGTATTATACTGAATCAGGCCATTGGGTTATCAAGTATTGTCTACTCTGACTGGCACAGAGTGTTCTCCCTATTTGTTGCCCACCAGCCGACTGAGGGCCAGCAGGAGGAAATTAAAAATTCAGACGTGACATCATGTCGCTGCTATGACATCAATGGGCTGCTCTAGGATTGGAGCAAAACTTCATGGAATATTGGAAGTGATGTCATACCACTGGCACAGCACCATTTCCCCCATCCCTGTCCCCCCTCCCCCACAGGTTGCCAGCATTGGCTAATAACCCTACACTGGCAGCAGCTCTCCAGAGCCTCAAGCAGGGGTCGTTCACATCACCTACTACTGGATCCTTTTTTTATCCAGAGATGCCAGGGATCGAACCTGAGACCATCTACATGTAAAGCAGAGTTCTACCAGAGGTCCAAGACCTGGCTAAGACCCATATCTGGGATCCTGGACAGCTTGCTGCCCATTGAAGGAAACCGTGCTAGGCTAATAGGGTCAGTGGGTTGTCAGATTCATCACTACTTTCTATAGTGGCTATATTTGCAGACAGAGAAGGATGTTCTGTACCCACGGGCTGAGGAGCAAAATACAGGTTCCATGTTGAAAAAGATTGGGGATAAAAACAGGAAAGGGCTGAGTGAGGCTGCATTAGGATTGCCAACCTCCAGGTGGTGACAGGAGATCTCCTGCTATTACAACTGATCTCCAGCCAATAGAGATCAGTACATCTGGAGAAAATGGCCACTTTGGCAACTGGACTCTGTGGCATTGAAGTCCCACCCATCCCCAAACCCTGCCCTCCTCAGGCTCAGCCCCCAAAACTTCCCGCCAGTGGTGAAGAGGCAACCCTAGGCTGCATGTTTATGTCATATGCTTGCTGGCAGGTGTCATGTGAGGCTGCCAGAGAAGATTTCATTGTATGACCTGTCTGAGAGTCTTTTTTGGTGGTTCCTACTGTTCTAGAAGGAATGTGGAATGTGTGCATAGCCAGCATTGTGTAGCCGTTAAGGTGTCAGACTAGGACCTGGGAAACCCGGTTTCAAATCCCCACATGAGCCATGGAAGCTTGCTGGGTGACCTTGGGCCAGTCACACACTCTCATCTCTGACCTTGACTGTATTTGGATTGGAGACCTCCAAGGAATACCAGGGTTATGACATGGAGGCAGACAATGGCAAGCCACCTCCAAAAGTCCCTTGCCTTGAAGACTGTATGGGGTCACCATAAGTCAGCTGTGACTTGATGGTAAAAAAAAAAGTATCTTTCCCCATAGTGCATTAGTCAAACTTTGGGCAGCTTGTGTGTTTAGATATATGTAAAGCATAAGCTAATTTATTTAACACAAAGTGGCAAAAAAAAAACAACCTTAAATCATTTGAGGAAATAATTGGGGTATGTTTTTTTGATAAAGTATTTATGAAGCTCTGTTAGAAGAGAGATCAGAGGTATTAATAATGCATTCAGGAAGACGTGAGAGTATTCAATCATGGGAACTTTGCCTGAAATTTTGATCTCTTCCCCTTCCTACTACTGCTTAATCTAGAATGCAAAAATGTGTTGGGACTCAAGACTGCTCGGATTTCACACCCTAGGAACTGGAACATTTCTCCCTGATACTACTTCATGGTGATGGAGGGAGTCTCAACACCCCTCCAGAGACACTAGAAGTAATGTATTATTATGACTGTCAATTGGTTAAGGAAACCGTAACCTGTTCCATGAGTTTTCATCAATCAATTGATTAAGAGCCAGCATGGTGCAGTGGTTAAGAGCAGTGGTTTGGAGTGGTGGACTCTGATCTGGAGAACTGGGTTTGATTCCCCACTCCTCTACATGAGTGGCAGAGGCTAATCTGGTGAACTGGATTTGTTTTTTCACTCCTACATACAAAGCCAGCTGGGTGACCCTGGGCAAGTTACAGCTCTGTTAGAGCTCTCTCAGCCCCACCTACCTCACAGGGTGTCTGTTGTGGGGAGGGGAAGGGAAGGTGATTGTAAGCCGGTTTGAGTCTCCCTTAAGTGGTAGAGAAAGTCGGCATATAAAAACAACTCTTCTTCGTCGTCACTTAAACTGCCATGAATTTGCATATAAAAGAAGTTTTAAAGGAAATAGCATACTTTACTTTTCAACAGTGCACCCATGCTGTATCATCTTAAAAGAGGAACCCCTCCTTTTGAAGCATACAGGAGAGAAGGCCTCTTCTAAGATGGTGCCTGCTACGTGCAGTTTTCATAAATATTTGTATTAAAATAATTTAAAATATTTAAAATCTGCTGCTTGAGTAATTGAGTATCATTTTAATTAATCAAAATGTCATTAAACCAACCCAACAAATTAATTGACTGAACCCTGTAGCCCTGTTTTGTTTTTTTGTTTTTCACACATTCTAAAAATGTGACCTGGGATTGAAATGTTCCAGGCCTGAATATTGACTGCTGTTAAGTTCATGCACCCTGCCTAAAATAATTAATCATCAAGGCTCTGCAAAATCAGTATCTTATCTACATAGCAGTATCGAACCTGGAATTGTTGGTAGCTGTTTGCTGGGATCCAGCATGCTAGTATTTTAAAAGAAGAAACTAGAATGTCAGTGTTTATTTCTCTAAGTATCAGAACAAGCCTGAGTAATTTCTGTGGCTAAAAGTATATAGTTACATAGAAACTAATGATACTCTGGTAGGGCTGATATCTGGAGAGGACCAGGCAGATATAGAAGAGTATGGAGAAAGAATACCAGAAGTTCTGCTATGATACAAGCAAGGTTATGTCAGGATTTGGGCTAAGCGTTTCTAACAGTTGGATTCATCTTAAATTGATCTGGGTCAATCCAAAACATTTCCAGCTATTCAATATATGCTCCAAAAGAACTTTATTTTTTAATTTTGCCACAAGCAAATGTGTCCACGTTACATGAATGGCCTATGTCTAAGTTCCTATTTTATACTTACATAGCAATAAATCCTATTGCTGTTTAACCTTTTGAGATACCCAAGTGACATAGTTCCTCCAGGAATTTCTTGCAGGCAATATGAAATTATTTAATTAAAGTCCATGTTAATTAAGATCCACTAGGGCCTTGCAAAGGGCTATGTGTGCCTGATCAATTAGATGTTGCAATGGATTCATACCAAAGCTCTCCTAGATAAGCAACTGCATTAATCCCCATCTCTAGTTTTCTGCAGTTAGAGATATGGTAGATTGATCCGTATTCATTTGTAAGACCAGATGTGCTCCTTAGTATGTATGATGATATAGTCCAATGCAGACAATGGTCTTTTTCCAGTGGTGAAATTAGCAGGGACTTCTCAATCAAGCTGGGAGCCTGCTTGAAGAGAGTCTGCGAGCCAAACTGGATTGTTCATTTTTGCTATGATTTTCAATTCCTTCAGCATTCAAAGCAAAGCAAAGCAATAGTTCTCTGCAATAATAAGACTGTTTCCTAGCGGAAGGAGGAATATTCACTACATTTTTATCCTCCACTCTGCTCAGGAGGTACAATTTTCCCTTAAGAACAATCTGGTGAGGAGAGTCAGACTGAGAAAGAGTAGTGTCTAAAGTCGCCCTGTGAGTTTCATGGTGGAGTAATTTGTGACTCCCCAGCCCTTCTCTGACACTCCAACCTCTACACTAGACTGGGCTGTCATGGTCTCTGTGTAAAATAAGCCATTGACCAAGGCTATAAAATGATTGTGCAGCCTGTCAAATTAAGGCTCCAAAGAGCATCTCATAACAACTTCTAGCCTTAACACAACACAGTCATGCACAAATAGAACCTAACAAAAACAAATCAGTGGGTTCTAGATCAAATCAAGCCTGAACTGACCCTAGAAGCTAAAACGACTGAACTGAGGCTATTGTATTTTGGTCACATTATGAGAAGGCAAGAGTCACTAGAAAAGACAGTCATGCTAGGAAAAGTTGAAGGCAGCAGGAAAAGAGGAAGACCCAACAAGAGATGGATTGGCTCTATAAAGGAAGCCACAGACCTTAGTTTGCAAGACCTGAGCAAGGCTGTCAAAGATAGGACATTTTGGAGGACATTGATTCATAGGGTCACTATGAGTCAGAAGCGACTTGACGGCACTTAACACATGCACACAGAACCTACCACCTGGTTTCATTTGTACTTAAACTTGCACCATTGTGAACTAGACTGTTACTTATGGATATATTGTAACCTTCCATTCCACTTAAGAAAATCCCTAAAGGTAAAGTGAGCCATCAAATAACAAATTTATGGTGTTCCAATCATGGAAGGCTTTAAGAGGGGAGTGGACATGTTAATGGAGGAGAGGGCTATTCATGGCTACTAGTCAAAATGGATACTAGACATGATGCATACCTATTCTCTCCAGGATCAGAGGAGCATGCCAAATATATTAGGTGCTTTGGGACACAGGCTGGACTATGCTGCTGCAGTCGTCATGTTAGTGGGCTTCCTTGAGGCACCTGGTTGGCCACTGTATGAACAGAGCGCTGGACTTGATGGACATAGGTCTGATCCAGGATGGCCTTTCTTATGTTCTTATGGGTTTTCAAGGCAAATGATGAGCCCAGGCCTTTGCTTTCCTCTGCATAGCAACCCTTATCTTCCTTGGTGGTCTCCCATCCAAGTACTAACCATGGCCAATCTGCTTAGCTTCTGAACTCTGATGAGATCAGGCTGGTCTGAGCTATCTACCCTTAGATTAAGGATTAGCTACAATGACCAGATAAACATTTCAAAAATTCTGCCTTTTAAAGTGGGTAGCAGGTGCATGAGCTTACATTACTCTGCATATTAAGTTCTTTCTGCTATAAATTTAGGGCAGAACCTGTTGAAATCCAGCTTTTTCCAGTCCCCAAAATTCAGTTGATTATATATAAAATGAAGGCATACAGTTTACCTATTATAGACAACAGACTGATTGGGCAGCAATTTTGTGGGTCTAAAGTATTTCCTTTTTTAGAGATAGGAACATTATAGCCATTTTCCAGATTTTAGGCATTATACCATTCCTAAATGATAATAATAAAGTGCCATCGGCATCAAGTCCCAACTGACTTATGACAACCGCATGAAGTTCCACCTCATGGTGTTTTGAAGGCAAGAGATGAGCAGAGGTGGCTTACCATAGCAACCACCAGTCTTCCTTGGTGGTCTCCCACCTTAGCATTGACCATGTCCACCCCTGCTTAGCTTCCAAACTCTGAAAGCTCAGATTAGTCTAGGTTACTTACAGCACATTCCAGAGCCTCCAGGGCGAAAGCCCTTAGAAAGCTAGGAAGGCGCTGTGCCGGTGTTCGGTTCCCCTGCGCCAGCGTTCCAGCCACTTACGCCAGTGTTAGTGGCCCGAATGCTGTCATGAAGGCCTGGACGCCGGTCTCCGGTAGCTGCCGAGGCAGCGCTGTTCCGGGATGCTGACAGGTCTTTCTGCTGGCATCCCACCAGCGTAATTGCCCACACTGGCATCCTGGGAGGCGTCCCGGCGTCCCGGAAGGCATTCCTGGGGTGGGCCGAGGAAAGGAGCTGCTGTTAGGCAGCTTCCTGTCCACTTTCTCCCTGTGAATGGCACAGAGAAGAGCGAAGCTACACCTGCTTTTTAGCAGGCGTAGCCTCTCTTTTCTCTATGGGGCAAAAAGGCCCAGTTTTACAAAAAAAAAAAACCCTGCTAAAAAGCTTTTTGTTTTGTTTTTTGGTGTGCGGGGAATGGCTTTAGGAGGCGTCGCGGCTGCGCCTCCTCCCCGCCATTCCCCCACACTGAATCTCAGGAATGCACTGTTAGACTGCTAAACCTGGTTCCACAGTAAAGTCATGACAGTAGCCAGAGTCTCTTTTCAAGCTGTGTGTGTGTGTGTGTGTGTGTGTGTGTGTGTGTGTGTGTGTGTGTGTGTGTGAAGTGCCATCAAATCGTAGCTGGCTTACGGCCACCCAGTAGTGTTTTCAAGGCAAGAGAGTAACAGAGGTGGTTTGCTATTGCCTTCCTCTGCATAGTGACCCTGGTATTCCTTGGTGGTCTCCCATCCAAGTACCAACCAGGGCTGACCCTGCTTAGCTTCTGAGAGCTGACGAGATCAGGCTAGCCTGGGCCATCCAGGTCAGAGTTCCAAACTACTTACAAAAGCATTATTGCTTTGAAGCAATACTTGGTGGAAGTTTTTGGGACTTCAAAAACAAGCAGTACCCCCAAGATTTTTGAAACTGCTCCCTGCCAGGAAGATTCTGTCTTTTCAAAAAAGGGAAGTGTGGGTGTGTGCAGGGAGAATTGCATTGCATCGCATTGCTGTACTAGGCTACCCTAGTATGTTCCTTCTGCTGTAAACAAGCCACCGAGGCCAGAGCCTAAGACTGTTGGTTGTTGTTCTCAAGTGATGTCTGTAATTCTCTAGCGGCCGATTAGCCACTGTGTCCGCCATCACTCCTTAACAGCCACGCCTGGGTCAGAAGCTTTAATGATCTCTTGGTTTCATTTTTCTTTGCACTAGGTTATTACTTGGCACATCCCACTGAATGTCTCTTTTCATGTTCCATGCCAGAAAACAAAGATGTTACTTACCTATGTGTGTAGGCTATTCGAGAGCACCTGTATGTCCATCTGTCTGTACCTGTTTCCTGCTGTACATATTCTCGAGAGAAGCTTCCTATGGGGAACAGCGGTGTGCTCACATTTAGCAAAGATTCCAAATGGCTAATATTTTGTAACAAAATAGACGAGATGTATTTTATCTGTTCAATTAATAGAGTTTTAGAAATTATATTGAGATATGTCACTTGTGCAAGTATGTCTTCTTTGCCTTGGCCACCTTCATTGTTTCTCCCTTCCCTCCCCATACCACTTTCTGCCTCAACATGCCACTAAAAACTTCTTGACTAATGCAACATTTCAAGCACATTTTTGGAGGGGGGGGGAGATTCCTCTCAAGCAACAGCTGAGGGGAATTCTAAGGGAAGTCAAAAGAGCTTTGATAAGTCCAGTAGATATCCTTGGGTACTGTTCAGCACATCTCCAGATAGTTGCTGGATTTTGCCTAAATCTGTGCCCCCCTCCCCGATCTTGTTGCTGTTCTGGGTACTTTAGAAATTTTGAGGTCATAGAATGGTCAACACCATAAAATGGCTGCAACATAAACTGGGGTGAATCACAAAGTTGCGAAGAAGAAGAAGAAAAATAATTGGATTTTATAGGCCGACTTTCTCTACCACTTAAGGAAGAATCAAACCGACTTACAATCACCTTCCCATCACAGACACCCTGTGAGGTAGGTGAGGCTGAGAGAGTGTGACTAGCCCAAGGTCACAAGTTGCAAGCCCTATAATGGGTGTCCTTTGTAGGCACAAAGGTGGGGGGGGAGTCTTCCTGAGGTCTTCTGAAGCACCTCCTACTTCACTGAAGCAGAGGCAAGCCAGGCCTTGGAAAAAGACATGGTCTACCAAAGAAGCAAAAGGTCACTAGGAAGGCCATTGGTGAGTGGCATGGCATAGTGAAGAGAAAATGGTGCCCCAGATGGCGATGGCTCCACCAGACTCAGTCCACCAATTCCCTTTCGCAGGAGCTTTCATATAAGCAAAGGACTCTTTAACCTTTTCCTTCCCAGCGTGAAAGCAGAAGTAGCTCTGTAGTAGATTGCTCCAGGTCCTGAAAATTCTCTTAGTGAGTATACATCAGCATTTGTAGAAAGATTATGAAAGTATCTTTTTTATGTCTTACAGCAAACATTGTTTGCACCTGCTTAGGTAGCTTATCTTGTTCTTTCGACAGTTATTTATCTTTTAACATTCTTACATTGCCCAGCATTTAGGTACCAGCTGTGGCTACCATTCAAGCCAGCAGGGGTTGAATCTAGTCAATGGGAATCATTCACACCCAGGGAAATAGTGAGGGTAAATATCAAGGAGCTGTTTACAAATTATTCTGTGGGCAGCATCAGCAGTATCGTTTTTTTTTGTTTTTGTTTTTTTTTGGAGAAAACATAATAATTTTATTGCAATAACATGGACTGCTGATAAACCTGGAATCTCCCATTTGTCATTCAGTCATAAAAGTTGAAGATCATTATAGGCAGTTTAATACCCTTCCAAAGTTGGTGGATGCAGAGGATTTTTTCCCCTACACTAGACAAACCATCAAGGCCCAGATCCAAAAAAATCTTACTTAAATCAATGGGACATGTTGTGGTGGTGCAAAGTGCCATCAAGTTGCAGTCGGCTTATGGTGACTCCATAGGGTTTTCAAGGCAAGAGACATTCAGAGGTGGTTTGCCATTGCCTCCCTCTATGTGGGCTGAGAGAGTTCTGAGAGAACTGACTGGCCCGAGGTCACCCAGCTGGCTTCATGTGACGGAGTGGGGAATTGAAACTGGTTCTCCAGATTACAGTCTGCCGCTCTTAACCACAACACCATGCTGCTCTCAATAAATTGTGGGATTCATGGCCAGTGGAAGTAGTTATGGCTACAAATATTTTGTCAAGTCACAACTGACTTATGGTGACCCTGTAAGGTTTTCAAAGCAAGAGACGTTTGGAGGTGGTTTGCCATTGTCTGCCTCCATGTCATGCCCCGGCTATTCCTTGGAGGTCTCCCATCCAAATACTTGCCAGGGTTGAGGCTGAGAGTGTGTGACTGGCCCAAAGTCACCCAGCAAGCTTCCATGGCGTGAGTGGAGATTTGAACGTGGGCTTCCCAGCAAGTTCTTCTAATTCCAGAAGCGTTTGAATTAGCTGTGACCAATATGAAGCATAGGTTTTGATGGGGTTGAAGACTTACTAATTTAATATGTAGATGCCAATCGAGAGTTAGTAGCACTTTCCCAACCATTTTCAGTGGGACTTTGTTTGTATAGGGGCCTACACTTGAAGTAGCACTTAGAGAAGACTTGAGGATGTTGTAGGGATGTGCAGATTTTTTTAAAATGGTATTTTTCAGATCTGGAGATCAGGTACCTGAAATATATCAGTATTCCCAGTTTCCTGGGTTCAAAATACTAGTTTGGTATTTAAATCTGGGTTTTTCATGATTGCAATAATTTTTGGCTCCATTATTCCCTATGGGGAACTTTTGTGGGGGCTGGAGGAGCTGTTTTAAAGCTACTGGCACCAAAATTTCAACGAAGCTGCTAGTGCTTGTACTTTAAATAACCTTCACATTTCAAATGAATTGGACCAAGAAGTCCAATTTTATGGGCCCCTGAATGAGGTGCCCCCAGCCATCCTCCTTTGATTCCTGTAGGAATTTTTTTTAAGTAAAACCCAAGAATCCAAGCCAATGTACAACGCGAGAATTGGCCAAGGCAAATGTAATAGGAACATTGCTGCAAGCCTTGCAAATGTAAAATCAGAGAATCCAGCCAATGAACAACCCAAGAATCCACAGCAATGTCAAACTCAAGATACCACTGCAAACACCAGTGCAAAACCAGAAAACACAGCATCAGTCATCTCTCAGCAGTAATGACAGGGGGAAATCATCTCCCAAGGAATGACTAAGTGTATCAGTGGGAAAAGATGCTCCCCCTTCTATGTGTCAGACTCCAGGACCTCGTTGCATCTCAGGAATAATAAACTTCGTTCCATACGTAGCAGAGAGTTTTAAAAGTTTTATTAAGAAAGCAAATGAGTACAGTGGTCTATACAACTTAAGGTTAGAATAACAACAGGGATTTTACAGATCAGCTTTATAGGATGCACACACTAGAATTGTTAACATGTAATGGCTTTGAAATGCAAAACATCAGAATTCTCTCAAACTTCAAGAGAGAGAGGGTTCCGGCAAAATCACACCTTGAGATCAGAGCAGATTTACAATAGGAAGGCTACTTTGAAATGGAGACATCGGAGCCTCTGGCAATAGCACCTTTCTCCCAAACTGAAGAGACTTTCCCACCGGACCAGGAGGTGGGGGGGGAGACACGGAGCTTGCTATCCGGGGCTCGATTGCGTGCCCTCACTGATACTATGTCATGGTTCTTCTAATCCTATGCCAGTAGCACATGGTATAAAGAACAATGATAGTAAATGTAACTCATGCCAAGTGCATGGCACCCAGACAGCTCCAGAAGGTACAGTCTATAGGAATGCCAGATTTTCTCTGTACTTCATTGCCAATTTCAAATCTATGGCTTAATGGATTCAGAGTAGGAAATAAAGGGAACAAGACTTAACTCACCAACAAAGAAAAGCATTGTTATTTCTCCATGTTGATTTATCATAGCCTTGAGGAGCTACAACCTAAACGTGTGTCCATTCCCAATGCAGATGTTTCATGAGCTCTTCAGATGCCTGAGACGATTTATCTCAATCGCCTTTCTCTGCTTACTAATATGAGAATTTACAGTTCCACAGAAGAATGTCACTGGATTAAAAATATCTCTGGTCCATTTGCCAGGCTTCCTGGAAAGGTCACATCTATCTTAGAGAGACGATGTGGAATGAAGAATGAGGTTGCACCTGCCAGCATCTTTTGATCAAAAGCACACCATTGATTTGTACGAAGTCCCATCAGATAATAGGCACTGTTCCAGTAAAGACCAGTGAGTTCCTTCAGCCCCTCCTTGCCAACTTTCACATCTGTTCCTGTCCTTTAGGTTCATTGCAATCAATTATAGACACTTCAAAAGCAGATGCTCCCCATTCCCTTCGCCCACATTGTAATTGATTAATTCTACACTTTACAACCCCTGTGCCAAGAAATATTTATATATCTCTATGGCTAACCTGTTATGCCAAATAGTGAGGTCTCTATTATTTGGGGAAATTAGCTATGAGACTGGTAGAGCTTTGTGAGAGGGTTGGCGTTGTGAATCTTTCAGACCTATATTTACTGGGATGAGCACATAAGTGGAAACACTCTCAGTAACGAAGGGTTATATAAGTTTAAGAGTTTTATTAAAGAGATTGAATTATATGCACACTCACAACACTCACAAAACCTGATACAGTCAAGAAGTAGGAAATAAACAACAGGAGGGGGTGGACACAAGGATATGAGGTTCCCAGGGGAAAGTGTAGTTACCCATCAGAGGGGCGAAGTCCAGAGAGGCAGTTGCGTGGAGCGAGGAATGACCAGCGTTCTTGTAAGAAAAGTGAAAAGGGCTGTACACGCAAGTACAGGGTACACATGTTTTGGATCCAAGAAAACGGTCACACTTTGCCATGGCAAAAGGGGAGATATTTATACCTGAAATGTATCCTGGGGCTCTGTGAAGTCTCCGGTGGCCAAACTTTACTGGTGGATAAAGGCTTGATTGATTTTTGAGTAGTTGAGAAGTTTGAGTGAGAAAAGACAGAAGGTGGGAACAATACCTAGATTCTTCTTGAGTAAGTTCCGCTATAGATTTCCAGATGAAGGGAAATGTTTCTCAGGAAGGAAGGGATGAATCAGAGGGGCTTGGTTCCTGGCTATTTGGCAACTTGATGGGTTTGTTTTGGACATCTGGCTGTGCTGAGTAAGGATTCCAGGTTCCCTGAATGGGGGTTAATTATTGAGGAGGTGACTGGGGTTTCCTTATTGGCTGCAGGAGAAAGAAACATATGCCGAAGAAGGTGTGTTTCTGACTTATTGTTCCAGGTTGCACCTGGCATAAGCCTGGGGGAAGCAGGCAGACAAACCTGAACTTGCCTGGTTGGCTCTGGTGTTTGTCACAAAGATGGATGCCAGAAAATTTCCATGGCTATACAGAGGTGCCCTCTCCTTGTGCGTTCACTCCAGTCTTGTACTCCTCACTGGGCGTACCTGGTAGCCTAGGGCACCCTGGTAGGGTAACAAACCCATCTCATCTCCAGAACACAATGCAGCTAATGACTCTTGAAACAATCCACTAGGTGCCATTTTATAAATGCAGGCAAAACCCAGGTCAAATTGCCCCATAGATACCCAAGAAGCTGCTTTATACTGCGTCAAACCATTCATCCATCTTGTTCAGTATTATCCACTATCATTGATAGTGACCCTCTAGGCTCCAGATACCAAGGATGCTTTTCCCTGTATTGAACCTGGAACCTAAACTGTGGCCATTACATGCCCAGCCTGAACAAGCCTGGTTTCAGATGTCTGCAGTCCAAGTCCTATTGCATTGTTTATTGGATGTCACATCCTGTTGATTGTGTGGACTTAAACTACCTTCAGCCTCAGTGAAAGTGCCATCAAGTTGCAACCAATTTATGGTGACCCCAGCAAGGGGTTTTCAATGCAAGTGAGAAGCAGAGGTGGTTTGCCATTGCCTTTATCTGCAGAATCATCCTTGGTGGTCCCCCATCCAATAACTGACCCCACTTAACTTCTAGGATCTGACAAGGTCAGGCTATACCATACCACCTTCCCTCCAGAGAGCCAGCATGGTGAAGTGGTTAAGAGTGGTGGTTTGGAAAGGTGGACTCTGATCTGGAGAACTGGGTTTGTTTCCCCACTCCTCCACATGAGCGGCAGATGCTAATCTGGTGAACTGGGTTGGTTTCCCCACTCCTACACATGAAGCCAGCTGGGTGACCTTTGGCTAGTCACAGTCTCTCAGCCCCACCCACCTCACAGGGTGTCTGTTGTGGGGAGGGGAAGGAAAAGTGATTGTAAGCCGGTTTGATTCTGCCTTAAGTGGTAGAGAGAATCGGCATATAAAAACCACTTCTTCTTCTCCTTTTCCTCTTCCTCCTCAGACTATAAATAATGTAATTATGTAAAAACAAGTAGAATACCGCACTCCTGTTGCTGAGTGGTTAATATATATGCTTTACATGTATAAAATCCCCACTTCAGTCCTTGACATTTCTACTTAAAAGAGCTCTGGTGTAACAAGTTGAGAGGGGTCATCTCTGCCTGAGGCCCTGGATTGCCACTGCCACTCAGATGGTACCCAATTAGATTAACCAACAGACACCTCTCTAACATGTCCTTGCAGTACAAACATGGTTCTCCTTGATAGGACAAAGCGTTGATAATAAGTTCATGAAGGAGTTCAAGGTATTTATGGTGGAGCTGACATCTGCAAGATCACTTGAGGTTGGTAAGATCAGCGAATGATCTACAGGTATGAATCAGCAATCACAGATCCAGCACCACAGACAGACGTCTCACATCACCTCAAGCCCTTTTTCATCAGAGGCTGTTTGTGTATTCTGCTGCCGAGCAAAGTGTATCACTGAGAGATGATTTTGTATGTGTGAATAAACCCTTGGATATATTGTCCTCCTCCCAACTAAAACATTAAAAACTGCCGTGGAAGAGACAGAGGATCCAATTGCATGTTACAATGTGGCCTCATTTAATGTTATCATGTTGGCTGCTTCTGCACTATGAAGCACCCTCAGGCAACAGAGATATGGGGTAGGTCTGCTGAACTCTTCCACCACTTTCCACTTCCCTCCTGAAGCTTCCAAATGACCCACTCCCCTCTGGGTGTGGGGGTCTAGGCATATTTACCTCACCAGAATTGCTGTAGATTGACCCGATTGGCTGTTGTAGCAGAGATGTGGCCATTGGGCCTCAATTACATGCAGCTGTGTTTAACATGTACCTTGGTCCTATGTGGTACAGTTGGCAAGAGAGAGGGATTGGAGGAATGGCCCACATCCCCAGAAGAAACTTTCCTGATGAGCTGTCATTTGCTACTTGTTTCTGGTTTTCAGGCTTTTGCGCAACGTGGGTGTTTATGACATGGCTCTGAAGCCCCATGCCATCTACCAAAACTTCTGCCATCCACTCATAGTGAATCTCCATCCTCTCATTCCTCTATCTGGCAGAAGCACTTCTGGAGTTGGTTTCAGTCAACCCCCACCCCCCAAGCTGAGCTGCTCTGATCCAGTGAGCATGGGGTTCTTAGCGGACAGCATGTCAAGGAATATGAACACATGAACACATGAAGCTGCCTTATACTGTATCAGCCCCTTGGTCCATCAAAGTCAGTATTGTCTACTCAGAACAGCAGTGGCTCTCCAGGGTCTCAGGGAAGGGTCATTCACATTGCCTACTTGTCTAGTCCCTTTAACAGGAGATGCCATGGATTGAACCTGGGACCTTCTGCATACCAAGCAGGTGCTCTACCTCTGATCCACAGCCCCTCCCCATTTGCATAGCTATTTTTGAAGGGGAAGTGTCCTCATGAGATTTATTTACTGCATTTATACACTGCCTTTCTCCCCTGTGGGTACCCAAAGCAGCTTACACCATTCTCCTCTCTTCCATTTATGATCACATCATCACTGTGAGATAGGTTTGGCTGAGAGTGGGACTGGCCCAAGGTCATCTTGTGAGCTTTCCAGACAGACAGGGGATTTGAACCTGGGTCTTCCAGGTCCTAGTCCTACACTCTAACCACTACACCATACTGGAGGTGATTAACAGACAATCTGAAGGTTCCTGTAGCCCTGTATACAGGAGATACAGGCCACGAACAGGACTGTTGCTACTACCCCTGCATACATACAACCTGCTAACCCCACCTCCCTCTGCATGCATTCAGCCCCATGCCAGAATGTAGTCTATACCAGGGCTTTCCAACACATAGCCCATGGGCACTAGGGCATCCGTGGACACCTTTTCTGGTACCTGCCAAGCATTTTCAGGAAGTGGGCAGATCTGGGTGAGGATTATTCTGGTTCACTGTGGGGAGGGGATTGTTTTGGCAGTGACTGCAGCAGCCACAACACAAAAAACTTCTCTGGGGAATGTAAGTTTCCCTGGCCATTATCCTCATTCCCACTTGTTGTGGGGAGGGTAGGAATCTTTTCCTCCTGAGCAGCAGCGCCTGGAAGGAAAGGAGCTGCCTAGCTTGTGGTTGGCTCCACCTCTTCCAGCAGCCATTTTGTGGTTGGCCCTGCCTCTTCCAGGAGCCATTTTGTGCTTGTGCCTACTACCCCATGTAAGGTTGCCAACCTCCAAGTGGTGGCTGGAGATCTCCCGCTGTTACAATTGATTCCCAGCTGATAGAGATCCATTCACCTGGAGAACATGGCCGCTTTGGCAATTGAACTCTACGGCATTGAAGTCTACGGCATTGAAGTCCCTCCCCTCCCCAAACCCCATCCACACTGTCAAAGCCTTCCAATCCAGCAATCATATTTAAATCAGTCCTTTAACCATGGTCTAATACTTCCTTCTGCAACTGAAATAAGTCAGTCAGGTATGGGAACAGGATCTCTTTATTCTCTCTCATTTCCTCAGGCAGGTTGCGTAACCAAAAATAATTCTTTCTGGCCTTCATCTCCGTCATGGCTTCAATCTGTTTTCCTTGACCTGCTCTCTTCTTCCTTATATCCACACGTCCTTCCATAACTTTTTTAGATGAAAAGTCCATTTCTTGCATGTCTGTTCTCATTGTCACAAGCTGGTTACCTTCTTGGACTTCTGTCTTCTTCTTTGTATCCTTGAATTCTTCCATAACTTTTTTGACAGAAGAATCCATTACTTGCATGTCTGTATTGGTAGCCATCATTTGAACCTTCATATCTTTAATGTCTTCTGTAACCAGATCCAACTTCTGATTACATATCTGTGATGATTGGTCAAGAGTCGTCATCATTGAAATCAGTTGAGCCATCTGTGTTGATATCTGTTTTAATTGTTTAATTGTTGGCTCAGAATGTTTAGCAAGCATGTCCTGCACTTTTTTTTCCATGGTTAAATTCTGTAAAGTTTCCTTTAATTTCGTAAAGGCAGGGCTATGAATTAAGCCAGATCAGGGAGAGGTTCCAGACATTTACATAAGTAACTTAGTTAAGAAATTGATGGTCGTCTAGCAGGAATCCATTGCATGTAGTTAATAAAGAATATTTCATTGACCAGCTTAATATCTTTTTCGGGTTGAAGAAATAAGTATTTAGGCTTAAAATAACTTTTTAAAGTTGAAAATACCAATGAGTTTTACCAGACACTCTAGATCGGCAGAACCAGGAAGTATTCCAGGAATTACCTCATCGCGGACCTTCTATCGTCTCTTCTCTATGGTTGTTACCTTCAGGAATGGTTTTAGTGTAACACGAGTAAGACGAATATCCGGTCCTACGACCTGCTTCCTGTTGATTTGCTTGCAGAACAATAGAGAGGGATATTGAATGAAGCACAGAATCTTCCGGTCCAAGATATCCTCTTTGTTGTAAAACGTGGCTGGAGGACCTTTTTTACACCGGACAAATTCTCAAAGGTTTCTCCCTCCCCTTCCTTTAAGGACGCGTCGGATTGGCAGATCTTAAGTCAATCATTCAAGCTCGTTGTTTTAGTTTAAGCTGATCAGTTTGATAAGGCTCCTGCTGCTTTGTCTGATGGATCTCATGCAGCAAAATCATCCAGTTCAGTTAAGGGAGGAACACGGTTACCAGGAATGTTTTCTTCTACCCCCTGTTATTCGATAACGCCAGTGAAGAACGAAAGATTCTTATCTACTCACTTGGGCGTCTGGAGGTGAGGTTCTAATCTTAATGTAGTCCTTATGATGTTTATAAGATGCTGGAGGGTAGAGTCTAATGCCGAAGTTGCACTCTGGCGATTTCAATCCCTTCGTGCCCACGGGATCAACGTCTGAATCTCCGGGGGACTTAATAAAGCTCCCTCGGAGTATTCAGGAGATCAAACCGCATGAATGGCTGCAGGGAGTTCCTGCTTCCCAGCCCACTTGCAAGGGCTGGATTGGGGTGCGGTAAATCACCCCAAATTACACGCAAACTTGGATTCCCCCCAGGAGCCCCTGGGAGGACGTGGCACTCAGCCCAGCGTCAGCACTGGAAGTCCGAGCCATTGCCTTTCCAGGGGGCCCAACTGCATGGACAGAGAGCCTTCATGAATGCCATTCATACAAGTGGTAGCTCTGTTCTAATGCTAGACACGTATTCAGAGGTGGGGCTAACAAGCCCGATCCCACTTAGGCACATAGGCTTAGGCACATAGCCCATACGTATGTTGTGTGTACGAAGAGTGTTATTTACAGGCACGGCAAGTGCAAGACTCACTGTAATACCCAAACCACAGCCATGTGGCTCCCACTCACAAGCAGATCTGTATGTTCCAGAGTTCATTTGAGGGCGTGCATCTGACTGTGGAGAAAGACTTTAAACTAGCTGCACAGAACAGCAAGCCAGAGTGCTAAGACTTGAGCTCCTCTCACCTCCCCCCCACTGTGTGTGTGTGTGTGTAAAGTGCAGTCAAATCGCAGCTGACTTATAGCAACCCCTGGTGTGGTCTTCAAGGCAAGTGACTAAGCAGAGTCTACCTTGGAAGTCTCCCTTCCAAGTACCGACTCAGTTTAGCTTCTGAGATCTGATGAGATCGGGCTATACTGTGCCAGTTCACATCCCTCCCTCACTCCAACTATCTCTATGGAAAAAGACCAGCGTGGATGGAGAAAAGACCCCACTCCCCAAGAGAGGACAGGCAAGGCAGAGAAGAAGCAGAAGAATGGTTTACAATCACCTCCCCCCCCCCCCCAACAGGCTTCTTTTGAGTAGGGATGCCAGCTCGGGATTGGGAAACACCTGGAGATTTTTGGGGCAGAGCCTGAGGAGGTCAGGGTTTGGGGAGGGGAGGGGGGACTTCAATGGGGTATAATGCCATAGAATCCACCGTCCAAAGTGGCCATTTTCTCCAGTTAAACTTATGTTTGATGCCTGGAAAACAGATGTAATAGCAGGAGATTTCCTGCCACCACCTGGAGGTTGTAGGAAACAATAGCACAAGGCTCCAAAGATTAATTGCAAAAAATATATATTGACACAATGACAACTAAAACTACTAGTGAATATTAGTGCAAAACCACCCAGTGTAACAGTGCAACAGTAACAATGACTATTATACAAAAATACAACCAGAATTTCTCACAATGTGTACAATGACAAATTTTTGCACTCTTTAAACTAGTACAGTTCAAAAACTTGAAGAGTGCTGGTAAACATTTTCTTTCACGTTGCCAATAAGGCTTTGGATAGAGTTGAAGTCGCTTCAACTCTATCCAAAGCCTTATTGGCAATGTGAAAGAAAATGTTTACATGTTGGCATTGTTACTGTTGCACTTTTACACTTGGTGGTTTTGCACTAATATTCACTAGTAGTTATAGTTGTCATTGTGTAAATATATGTTTTTTGCAATTAATCTTTGGAGACTTGTGCTATTGTTTCCTACATCCTGTTGATAGGTGTTTTTTTCATTCCAACCACCTGGAGGTTGGCAACCCTACTTGTGAGGTAGGTGGGGCTGAGAGAATGTGACTAGCCCAAGGAACACAGCAGGCTTCAAGCGGAGGTGTGGGGAATTGAACCCAGTTCTCCAGATTATAGTCCGCCACTCTTAACCACTACACCATGTTGGCTTTCAGGCAGAAGAACCCCCCATCAAGATCTACTGGTTTGGATGCTGTGTGTTCACTGCATATCTGGCCCATGTATCAGCAGACTTTTGAGCCCACAGACAGCAGCCCAGATCCGTATGGGACAGCCACAGGACTGCTCACTCATGCCTTGTTTGGACATCTCCTGGTTTGCTATATTGCAGACATTCCTGTTTGCATTGGATGTATGGAAGAAGAAGAGTTTTTCTACCGACTTTCTCTACCACTAAGGAAGAATCAAAGTGGCTTACAATCACCTTCCCTTTCCCTCCCCACAACAAACGCCCTGTGAGGTAGGTGGGGCTGAGAGAGGGTGACTAGCCCAAGGTCACCCAGCCGGCTTCATGGGTAGGAGTGGGGTAACCAACCCAGTTCACCAGATTAGGGTCCGCCACTCATACGGAGGAGTGGGGAAATCAAACCTGGTTCTCCAGATCAGACTCCACCGCTCCAAACCATTGCTGTTAACACCATGCTGGAAGGGCAAACAATCTAAAGCACCTCCATTGACCCTCAGATCAGGGATTCGTATGAATTTTCCTTGTAAAGAAGAATACAGCCTTATGATTCCTGGCCAGCACCATTGGCAATTGATGGCACCAGGCCGTCAGTGGACGTTTCCTTCCTTCACTGCTCTTCAGCTGCACTCCTTGAGCTGTGATACAAGCAACTCCGTCTTCCCTCATTAGCCAGACCCGTCGCCCCCATCTCATCTTCTTGCACACGGCGCCCGTGCTTGAATCAGAGGCCTTTGTAGTTCCTTCGGAAGCAGTCCTCTCACTCTCTGACCAAATGAGATCCTCTTGTTCTTCTTTTTAACCATCTGAGCTCACCATCGTCGTACCCGCCCAAAGCAGGCAGGGCTCTTTGCCTGGCAACGATCTCTCAAGCCAGGGGTGCTGCTGCTGCTGATTCTGGCTTCTCTCTTGCTGCTGCGGATGTAGAAGATGACACACCTTTAAAAATAGCTCACTTGCTGCACTTGTGGCTCATAGAAGCTGGATTGTCTCGTGGAAAGAAAGAAATTCTGTACTCTGACTCCTGTGCAAGAAAAAGAAAGGGGGGAAAGAAGAAGAAGAAGAAGAAGAAGAAGAAGAAGAAGAAGAAGAAGAAGAAGAAGAAGAAGAAGAAGAAGAAGAAGAGGAAGAGAAGGAGGAGGAGGAGGAGGAGCAGGAGGAGGAGTTGGTTTTTATATGCTGACTTTCTCTTCCACTTAAGGGAGACTCAAACTGGCTTACAATCACCTTCCCTCCCCCTCCCCCACAACAGACACCCTGTGAGGTAGGTGGGGCTGAGAGAGCTCTAACAGAGCTGTAACTTGCCCAAGGTCACCCAGATGGCTTCGTGTGCAGGAGTGGGGAAACCAACCTGATTCTCCAGATTAGCCTCCGCAGCTCATGTGTAGGAGTGGGGAATCAAACCTGGTGAGAGGGAAACCAAGGACAGAGTCTATTCATCGGGGATCATTTTGCTCTTCTGCAGTCTGGATTCTTTTACCAAGCTGGCAATAATAAGCTTATACTAAATGCAAAAAGCCCTTCTGTGTTTATCTGGAGTCTTTCCCCCCATTTCCCTCTGCTAGCAATTATGATGACGCCAGCACTACCGAGCAAGGCAAGGCAACAGATGGCCTTGGTTTTATCTCTGAGAGCCGTGTTTAATAAGGGCTCTCAGCTCTGCCTTGTTTTTTCTTGCACTATTCTTCCCTGGCCATGCAACTCAATCTGCTCGTGAGTTGTCCTTTTTCTTTTCTTTTTTACTGCAGTTGCCAGACAGCAGATGGGATCTGGGGCTTCAAACTATGGGGTCAGTCCAGCAATACAGGTGTATGGTACTTGGAAGTGCGCACGCATTCACATCTGCATTTAGGTCTGCATTAAGATCTTGCTCTGCTTTATGATTATGTGTGCATTAAGATTTAGCTAATTCATTTGACTCCCTCGGGAAGGCCTGGATAGCCCGTTTGGGAGGACAGACTAGCCACCGATCCTGGATCTTCATTACTTTCAGGCTTGTATGTGGCTTAATTAAAAAAAAAAAAAACAAAAAAAAAAAACACCAGTGTCACTGGTGGCACTATTTCACTTCCAGTAAAAAAAAAAGGAAGTGACATAGGCAGTTCTAGAAATCACCAGAAACTCTATGGTAAAACTATATGGCTTTACCACAAAGTTTCTGACAATTCCTAGAACTATGTGTGCCACTTCTGTTGTTGTTTTTACCAGAAGTGACATGGTACCACAGCGAGTGTTGTGTCCCCCTCATATCCCAACTATGGTTGCCAGGTCCCTCTTTGCCACCAGTGGGAGGTTTTTTGGGCAGAGCCTGAGGAGGGCGGGGTTTGGGAGGGGAGGGACTTCGATGCCATAGAGTACAATGGCCAAAGCGGCCATTTTCTCCAGGGGAACCTGAAGCGGGTCAGTGCCTTTCGAGTGACTATGCTCTTAGAATCGACCCCTTCCTGGGAAGTGGTATGTTATCTTATTCAGATAGTCACCTACTAAGCAGGACTCAACTACTTTACTCACTTACAAAGTAAGTCTTTTTATTGATGTACTCCAATGTAATTGTGTATATATATATATATATATGTATATGCAAGTATTACAGTCTTAATATTCAGTAACAATGTATACAGTAAAGCAAGCAAGTTCTACATACTATTCAGTTTTAAAATCCAACACTTAAAATATAAGTCAAAGAAGTCTGATTTAGTTCAAAGTATCTAATTCACACTCTAGAATAATATATTTGTAAAGCCATACATACCAACAGCCTCTTCTGAGACTCTCTGAGAGAGGTCTGAAGTACTAGCCCTCTCCCTGCCTGTATTTATACTGTTTCAGTCACCTACAATGAGGTTGACTTTGAGAATCGAGCAATTCTCATTTTTACTGCACATGCTCAGTGGCCTCCCATTGAATTGCCAAATAAGGACTTCCTCTTCCAGGAGGCTATTTTGCTAAACTATAAACAATCAGTTTTGAGCTTTGTGATCACTCTACATAATCAATTGTAGTATCATTATCATCTCCAGGAAAAAAAGGTTAAGATTGAACCCATTAATTAATTTCTAGCATCTTGTTTTCATGGTTAAATCATAAAATACAATTATTGTTTACATTACATCATTACAACATCACATATCCTTGAATATAGTTCTATAGTGGGTGTAGCGCATTTCTGCATATAGTGGGTGGAGTAGTGGGTGGAGAAGTCATTGGAAGGTAGGACTGATACTTAGTTTCTGCATTCCTATAGTTATATAAGGAGTTATATAAGGAGTGGCTAACAGTTTCTCATTAGCTAACCGTTTCTCGCTGGGAAAGGTCTTAGAAAAAATAAACAGAATGTGTTGCTGGAAAATTACTGAAGCCTTTGACAGATTAATAGAAGCTGGAAAATTACTGAAGCCTCTGGCAAAGAATAGTCTCCTTCCTTTTAAAAGGAAATTAAACCTCTGCTATGTATCTTTTGCAGTAAGTATGTGTAATTAGGCTTTATATTGAATAATTCTGCATATGTACAACATTAATACCATGTTCATATGTTCCAATATGTCAAAGCCTATAACAAACCGATTTCTATCAGCTGGCGATCAGTTGTAATAGCAGGAGATCTCGAGCTAGTACCTGGAGGTTGGCAACCCTAATCCCAACCCACAATCCTGCCACCACTTGCCAGGCACTGCCTGGCACTCCTAATGGGGCCTGTCCCGTGCAGAGGATTTGCACCCATTAAGAGTTCTCCGGTCCACAAAGCGGTCCAGGGTATCCGTAACACTCTCCTCCACCACATTTCAAAGGAATCTACTTTCTTCCTAGCAGCTTTCTTCATAAAACCATAATAACAATTTAAAACCTAGGTTAACCAGAAACGTATCTAAGCTACTTAACAGATGGCGTCCTAGTAATAAACCCCCCTTATCATATGGGTGAACAGCCAACAGCAGCAACAACAATGACGACAGGGGAATCAACAAAAACATGCAGTATGTGTAAGTGGGGAAATCTGATCACACGTCTCATATGTCACGTGCAGTTTTTGAACTCAAGAGTGTGTGGATCAGCAAAATAGTCGATACATTCATTTTAATGTTTTATTCACCTCCTTCCAATCACAGCTGGTATCAACATGTGTTGTTGATGACAAAGCGTAGTGTGAATGTTGAGCAGTGCACACAAATGACAAAAATATTTATATGTTTGGTATCTCTTGGCGCCAATGAAAAATTGTTTTTACATCCCCTATCTTTTTATTAACAGTGGTGAAACCCACAAAGAATGATAAGGCATCATGTTATATCAATGTTTCCTTACATTCTTTCCTAGATGTGCATCGCTGCTCCATCCCACCCCCCAGCTAAGGTGGTGGAGGGGGGAGGGTTTCCAGGCAGCCCTGCAAATGGGGAGGCATGTGCCAGTCCCAAAATTGGCATGAAGGTGTGCCAGCATCCAGGAGGCAGTCCCGCCCTCGCCCTCTTTGTCTTTAGCATCCTGTCATGGCATTGGCAGTAGATAGTTTGGGCCTCTGTGCTTGAATTCTTGTGGGGAATCACAGGATGCCAGACTAGATGGGCCACTGGTTTGGTCAAGGACAGCTGTTCTTACGTCCTTTTGTTCCTAAGCTTAACCAACACCCCTATAAGCCATCCCAGACTGCTAAATTTGACAATGCATCTGAAGAATATTTGGATTTGGATTTTGGCACGCGTTTGGTAAAAAAGGATGCAAGGTAGCAACACGAAAGAAACCTGAAGCAGTAAAAACAATGCCCTGGACTTCTTTGCTTCATATCATTTTCAACGATAATTTCTGTGGATCACCCAGGATAAACTACTTCTCCCCTTTATTTCTGAGAACATTGAATGATGTCATAAACACACAGGGTTAGATTCACAGGTGTCTGTCACCATGTGGCAGAACCCTCTGCTCAAGGAATATTTCTTCCATGAGCATAAGGGCACCATTGGAAGTTCTTCACGCCACAAGTGGTGGGCTTGTGGAATTCACTGCCATGGGATGTGGAAGTGGCCACTACTTTAGTTAGCTATAACAAGGGGATTAGACAAGTTCCTGGAGGTCAGGTCCATGAGCCAGAAGGACTACTTGGAACCTCCATGTTTGGAGATAGTAACCCTCTAAATATCCATGCTGCTGGAACAACAGGGGGAGACGTTGGCTGCAATCCTGAAGGGGGGGGCACACGAAGCTCCTTAGGAGCTAGTGTGACCCTGCGCTGGCATATGTGCCCATTTAATCCATGATAAGGGACACTTATGCTGTCAAGGGCGGCATCTACGTCAGTGCTGCCTCCTGGCAAGCATTCCCATGGCACAAGTCCCTATGCTGGAAACTTGGGAGGCATTCTTGGGGCATTCTTGGGGGCAGAGCTGCCTTTGGGCAGCTTCCTAACCCCTTTCACCCCAGGAACGCCCCTTCCCGCAGCGGCATAGCTATGACACTTTTTTTGGTGTTGTGTGTGTGTGTGTGGGGGGGTTAACTCCTTTTAAAAATAAAAATAGGAAAATGCCCCATAGACATCAACAGGGCTACAGTGTTCCAGCACTATATATTTTTTTCATTTTGGATTGTCTCATCATAGTAGGGCTGTCGATTCGGTTCCATCCAATATGAAAAACAGCTGAATTTTCCCTGATTCAGCGGTTTCCAGTTCGGATAGAGCCAAAGTAAAAAAAGACGGGAAAATGACGAGCCATATTCGGCGAGTTCTGGCGGACGCTGAATAAATTCGGCACCTCTGAATCAGCATTCTCCCACGGCCAATGGTGGCCAAGCTGGGTCTTCTTCTGGCCAATCAGAGCAGGGATTCTCCCTTTTGAATTGCCCAGGAGAAGAGTATAAAAACTCCCGAGTCCCGTCCTGTCCCGAGTTCATTTCCTTCCATTTTGGTGGTGCTGCTCCTGAGAGATCCTGCTCACTGGAATAGGATTGGATTGGATTTACTTCTCCTCCCTGCTCCTGCTGGAAGACATCCACACAGTTTGATTTTTGGGGGTTTTCTCTATAACTTTTCTCGTGTGTGTGTGTGTGTGGGGAAAAAAGCAAATTCTGTGTGTGGGGGGGGGAAGCAGTTTCTGTGGGTGAGGGGAAGCCAAAGGGGGGCTTTTGCCTGTCCTGCCGTGGTGGTGCCCGCTCACCTTTGCGGGAGTGTGCGTTCTGCCTTTTTCTGCCCATTGCCACCCTCGCTTGGAGTTGAGTCAGTGCGGCAGTGCAACGTGAGTGTCCCTCCGCTTGGAACCCACACCTCCTCCGCACCTCCTCATCTTGGTTCGTTTGTTTGGGGTTGAGCCGAGAGCCATACTGGTTTGAGGGGGGGCTTTCTGTCCTGCGGGGGAGTGCACGCTTGCTTCTGCGGGAGTGTGCATTCTGCCTTTGCCTGTTGCCACCCTCGCCTGGAGGAGTGCATCTATGCAGCCGTTCCTGTTGTTTCTAATGGGCTAGCCTGTCATTCGTTTTAGTACATCCCATGTCAGTGAGTCTCTCTCTGTCTGGCCCATTCTCCTTCATTTGGAATTTGCGTCTTCTGGTTCGGGGGGGGGTTGTTTTGCTGGGGGGACTTGATTGCCTCTGTGGAGTGTGATTGGGGGGGTTACCTGTCCTGGGGGGGCTGGTTGCCTCTTTGCGAGTGAAATCTATCAATCCTGAAGATACGGAATTTGCGCAGGTCGCACTTACGCTAGTAGCGTTATAAGATGCACTTTGGCTGTGTTGAAATGAAAAGATACGTTACCCATGCTAGTTACGCTGTATACTTACGCTTTGAGCGTTGTTGGATGCACTTTCAGCGTAGTAACATCGCCCCTTAGAAGCCATGGACTGGCTTCTACTGTGTGTGTGGGGGGGGAAGCCAAATGTGGGGTGACCTGTCCTGGGGGGGCTTGATCTCCTCTTTGCGAGTGTGATTGTTGCTGTGGAAGATTTTAACCCAGCAGCATGAAATCTATCAATCCTGAAGATACGGAATTTGTGCAGGTGGCACTTATGCTAGTAGCGTTATAAGATGCACTTTGGCTGTGTTGAAATGAAAAGATACGTTACCCATGCTAGTTACGCTGTTTACTTACGCTTTGAGCGTTCTAGGATACACTTTCAGCGTAGTTAAATCGGCTCTTAGAAGCAATGGACTGGCTTCTACTGTGTGGGGGGGGAGCCAAAGGGGGGGTGACCTGCCCTGGTGGGGGGGCTTGATCTCCTCTTTGCGAGTGTGATTGTTGCTGTTTTCACTGGTTGCCACCTTCACATGGAGGTCAGTGTGGGTCGGTGAGTCTTTCTCTGGCTGCCCCAGAAAAAATGGGAGGTTTTGCCTTGGATTTGCCGCTCTCTAAGTGCACATTAAGGATTGCTGGCTCCTTTTCATTCCATTGGGCGGAGGGGGGGACCCCTTCCAGACCCCATAACTCGGGACCCCCTGACCCAATCTGCACCAAACATGGGGGTTCATGCAAGAAGGGCCCCCTTAAGCAACACTGAAAGTTTGGGACCTCTAACTCCAAAAATGCCCCCTGGAGCCGCGGAAAGCCACAAATGTGTTTATATGGCATTATTTGGTCGAATTTATGCAGGAATGCCGAATTTCATGTTGAATTCCAGGGATTTGAATAGGGGGAGTTCGGACTTCGGCATTTCCGAATAAAAACGGGCTGAATTTTGCCGAATCTGAATTTTACTGGATTATTTTTAACAGCCCTACATCATAGGGTTTTCAAGGCAAAGGTTGGTCAGAAGTGGTTTACCATTGCCTTCTTCTGCGCAGTACTAACCAGGGTTAGCTGTGGTTGCACTGCCATTGTCTACGAAAGATCCTCCGCCAGTGTCACTTTCCACTACTGCTGCTGCCCAGCAGCTAACTTTCAAGGATTCCTCCACCCCCATCCCCATTGGAACTGCCTGTTCTCTTCTGCGGATATGGCCATTGATCCCCGAAGTGGGTGGACGTATCTTCATCTGGTGTCTCAGCTGTGGCCGTCTTGAGTGACTCTGCTAGGAGTTTAGTCTCTTGACAGAATCTAGACCCCTGTACGGTATTGCTCCCTGTCTATGGGGGCATTTTCCTATTTTTTATTTTAAAAAGGAGTTAACACCCCCTCCTGTTAGGAATGGGCTGTTTGTCCTTCAGTCTCTACTCGAGAGTGTTCCAAAGGCATCTTATTTGCCCCTGCATGAAACAGAAAGCTGGATTAGATGGACCATCAACCTGATTCAGCACGGCTGCTCTTATTCTCTTGCATTCTTAACTCACGGCTGCATTAACAATTCTATGAAGGTATAAACTGCAAAATGAGACAAAATGAGAGGGCAAATTGCTCAGTGTCACTGGATATTTTTATTCCATAGTTTTTATATACCTGTGAGTCGAATGCTGATGCCCTTGGAGGTGCATTATTCTCCGTTTTGTGAGTGCTGCCATGACTCAGAGGCTCGCCACACCGGTGTCCAATTTGGGCAGAAGCATCAAACTGCTCCAGGCATCACAAATTAAATTGGCTCTTCTTGAACTCTGGCTGGCACGACACAGCAGAGGTGGTGAACTTGTTTGGAAAGCTTGCCACAATTTAAGCCCACCTGAAGCATGAGAGAGGAACACAGCATAACAGAGCCATGTGCAGTGTTCCAAATACATTAGCCAGTTTTCTTTTCAGTTTATTAACCTGAAGAAGAGGAAGAAGCATAACACATAGGGTTGCCAGGTCCCACCCTTCATCGGTGGGAGGTTTTTGGGGCTGGGGCTGGGGTGATTGCACGTGCACATGGCCATGCATGACACCATCACATCACTTCCCCAATAAGTCCTCCCTCAAAGGTCAGAAAAGTCCTAGAAGGGGCCCTGCCCCCTCCCTCTGCCTCTTACTGACAGAAACCAAGGCTTGAAGTTTAGCAATATTGTTATGGCTGCCTAGCAAACCCCACAGTGGCTACTGCAGAGGTCATCTGTTTCTTAATGGTACAGGTGCTGCTTCTATTATTGGGGTGGGGTTAACCCTCCATTGGTTTAGGGGGGTTCAATTTCAGATTTTTCTGCAACCCAGGGGATTTTTTTTCAGGTTTGCAGAAAGATCTGTCTTGTCTGTCTATGGCTGTAGTCTCCAGATTTAAATATCCACAGATGGGGCCACACTGAGAATCAGATATATTGATGTAACAGAGATCAGTATAATACATGCATTAAACAATGCAGTCATAAAAGTAGAGAACAACTAAATAAAAACAGTATAATACATCCAATACACTGGATAGCATAACTGGAGAACAGTGAGAGAAAGACATTGTAATACATCAAATGAACAATGCAGTATGGGGGAAGGGCAGGAGATAAAAAACTGCCTAAAATTTTTAACAATTAAAACTACATATATATATTCACAAAATTTACTAGGAAAAGATTTTGGTTTGGACCAGACTCAATTTCCCAACAGCAGAATGGAACTTTCTTGCCTCCCTCCCTCTCATGGCAGCTCACTAATCTCCATGAAATGCTGGTCCTGGGTGATCAGAGACCCCGAGGAATGACATGAAGGGGATCTGAAGAGGGAACTGGCAGAAATGGCCAATTTAGTCTGGATACAACCCTTTACGTGCCCACCAGTAGGTTCTTGTGTGACATCAAGAACATGATGGAGACAAGAAAATTTTACTTTTACGGTTTGTGATCTTGACTGTTTAATAAAGGTTAAGGTAGTCCCCTGTGCAAGTACCGGGTCATTACTGACCCATGGGTTGACATCACATCTCGATGTTTACTAGGCAGACTATGTTTACGGGGTGGTTTGCCATTGCCTCCCCCAGTCATCTACACTTAATACCTGGAGGTCAATTTTACTCACCCTGTTAGAGCGGGAAGTGGCAGTTTACGATCTGGATTGAACATGGGTCAATGGGGGCCTAGTTGCAAATGGCAATACCTCCCGTAGTCCTTCAGCTCAGAGCAACTGACTTTAGCAAAGGCTCTCTCATTTATCAGTGTTTCTCTTCTTCCTCAGCTTGGCAGAAGCCACGCAATTGGTACCACCTGCCAATGTTGCAGGTGCTAAACATCTGGAATTTGAATCTCTAGACCAATGTCAGCTATTTTTAGACAGCAGCAATATTTTTTATCTTCTTAAGCACCTAAGAATCGAGGCACTGTACAAAGCAAAGTTAAAGCCAAGTGATCCTGCCTGCAGGCTTACAATCTAGAAAGAAGGATAAGGGAAAGGAACAAGAAAGAAAGCTGCACGGGCAGGGATTTTATTCAGGGACTGGACGTTAGCTGAAGACATGTTGCGGAGGGGGAAAGTGCTTCGTAAAATGTTCCTAACAGGGTGAGACTGTATCATATTAATGCATATGAGCAAAGCATTCTATAAATGAGCAGCCAAGAAAGATGACCAAAGATGAGAAACAGAAAGTGGCATTACGGGCTTCAGCAACAAATAAGTACCAGGAGATTGCAGAGATCTACCAGGAACATGAAAAGAGTATTGCTGTAGAAGACAGCATGGCTGACCATTAAAGGACTGATTATTTGAGGACCTCTTGAGGAATAGCACAAGCTGGATCAGACCAGCTGCTCCAGCATCCATAGAGTCATAGAATCATAGAGTTGGAAGGGACCGCCAGGATCATCTAGTCCAACCCCCTGCACAATGCAGGAAATTCACAACTACCTCCTCCCCCCACACCCCCAGTGAACCCCTACTCCATGCCCAGAAGATGGCAAAAGAACCCCTTCAGGATCCCTGGCCAATGTGGCCTGGAGGAAAATTGCTTCCTGACCCCAAAGTGGCAATTGGCATCCTTTCCCACAATATCAGTGGAAATACCACCAGAAGGCCCCGAAGCTGGGCCACAGAAGCCGAAACATCTACCTGTGGTTGCCTCCCCCCCACCCCCAGCAACTGGTAATATGCTTCTGACTATGGAGGTTTAATGTAGGAAGGATAAAGGTAGGGTTGCCAGCTCTTGCTTGGAAAATTCCTGGAGATTTGTGGGTGGAGCCTGGGGAAGGTGGAATTTGGGGAGGGGAGGGAGCTTAATGGGGACATGATTCCATAGAGTCTACTTTCCAAAGATGCCATTTCCACCAGGGGAACTGATCTCCATTGCCTGGAGATCAGTTGTAATTCCAGGAGATATCCAGCCACCATTCTTTGTGTTGTTTCCCAACTAACACGAGGACTTTGTAATGCATAGATGAAGACTTACATCCCAGAGTTTTAATAATAAGAACATCGAAGAGAGTTCCTTGGAGGATGGGAAAGAGAGGCTCTGGGCTTTCTTGATTGACTGTAAGCTAGAGCCACCAAGATTACATACACCTGTGAGGAATTCCAACCCTGAAGGATGGGGGTGGGCTTTCAACCCAATATAAACTGATGTCAGATACTGAAGCTCTCCTGTTGCTGAGGCAGAGAATGTTTGCAGGCTCTTGTGCCAGTTAGAGAGACTGTCTATTTATTATTCCTTCTTTATTCCTTACTGACTTAGCTTTGCCATGACCTGGATGACCCAGGCTAGCCTGATCACATCAGATCTCAGAAGCTAAGGAGGGTCAGCCCTGGTTACTACTTGGATGGGAGACCACCAAAGAATACCAGTGTCGCTATGCAGAGGCAGGCAATGGTAAACCAGTTCTGTTAGTCCCTTGCCCTGAAAACCCTACTGGGTTGCCATAAGTTGGCTGTGACTTGACGGCACTTCATATACACAACTTCGCTTTCTCCTTGAATATAGTTTCTGTTCTCTGTGTGTTGTGTTCTTTGAATCCTTCTGAAACATTTTACTGTTTTGATTTGGGGCTTCCTTCCTCCCATCCTAATTCTGCAGTGCTTTAAATATTATTTGATTTGCGCTCCTGCTATTCAGGCTAAGTGGCTGCTGTGCAAAATCCCCTCCTGCTGCTCTCGGTGTTACTTTTTGGAAGCTTGCCTATCAATTCATAGACTTTAAAGCGTAACTCCCAGTTTGAAATTTGGGAATGTGGATGTCCTGGGGGAATACTGCAATCCCCTTAAGCTTTGTCCACTTTGGATAGAAAACCATGAAGTTATAAAATAGACCCAGAATGTGGTGGGTTGTCTTCCGTTGAAACCAAGGGGAAATAATAACACAATAAAAGGATGAACACAAAACAATAATAGCATAACAAAACCGAACAGCAATGAAACAGCCCCTTTTGGGATTAATCACGAAAGTGAAAGAAATGAAACAAACTCCCATGCACAAGTCTGGAATGTGGCACGGGCCGCTGCAGACCAGACAAAGAGCTTTTCTTTTCCTTCTTTCCCTACACAACGGCCTCAGAGAAGCTTCCGTTTAGGGAAGCCTTTGCTTGCAGTCCATTCCGCTGAACATTCCCATCTTGCGTAGGCTGGATCATTAGCTGAAAGCGCTGGCCAAAGAATAAACAAAAGGTAATCAGAAAGATAGGAACTGCTTCAGAGACAACAAACACATGAAGCTGCCTTCTACTGAGCCAAACCCTTGACATAATAACATAAGAAAGGCCATGCTGGATCAGACCAAGTCCCATCGAGTCCAGCAGTCTGTTCACACAGTGGACAACCAGGTGCCTCTAGGAAGTCCACAAACAAGACAACTGTAGCAGCACGATCCTGCCTGTGTTCCACAGAACCTAATATATTAGACATGCTCCTCTGATCCTGGAAAGAACAGGTATGCATCATGACTACCATCCCTTTTGACTAGTAGCTATGAATAGCCCTCTCCTCCATGAGCATGTCCATGCCCCTCTTAAAGCCTTCCAAGTTGGCAGCCATCACCACATCCTGGGGTCTCTCAAGATCAGTACTGTCTACTCAGACTGGAAGTAGCTCCCCAGGGTCTCAGGCAGTGGTCTTTCACACCACCTACTGCCTGATCCTGTTAACTGGAGATGGTGAGGAATTGAACCTGGGACCTTCTGTATGCCAAGCAGATGCTCTACTACTGGGCCACAGCCCCTCTCCTGAAACTGTGTCCTCCTCTGTGTTAAATGTCCCACTGGTATGATTTTTATCCTGCCATTCCTCTAAGGAGCTCAAAGTGGTGTGTATTGTTCTCCCCTCCTCCATTTTATCCTCACGTCAATCCTGTGTGGTACATAGGACTGATGGGGTTTCTGGCGCTAGGACACCCAGAAAGCTTTCATGGCAGAATGGGGATTCGAACCTGGGTCTTCCAGACCATAGTCCAACACTCTAACCACTACTACCCTAGCTCACCACGATTGAACTCCTCTGTTGAGCATGCCACCAGCTCCTGTTTTGCTGTCCAGTGGGATTCTCATGAATCTATGGAGCTCATGATCAAAAATTCTGCTTTAGAGTGCCCTAGGTATTAGAATACTGAAAAACATTTTTTTTTAATTTATACCCCATTTCTTTCCCCAACAGGAACCCAAAGCAGCTTTACATCATTCTTCTCTCCTCCATTTTATCCTTACAACAATCCTGTGAAGTGGGTTAGGCTGAGAGAGTGTGACCGGCCCATGGTCACCCAGCACAGTTATCAAGCTTCCACAGCACAAGTGGGGATTTGAACCTGGGTCTTCCAAGTACTAGTCCCGTGTTGGCGAACCTATGGCACGGGTGCCACTTCCGGCACTCGTAGCCCTCTCTGCCGGCACGCGCGGTTCCTCCAAGCCGCTGGCCTTTCCGGCTCTGCCCTGCCCCGGATGGGGGAGGCTGTAGCCCAGGGGTGGGGAATCTCCAACATCATTGGCGGTGGCCGCCGGACTCTCCCACAGAAGCTGCCGCCATTGCCGCCACTGGAGCGTGCGTGGCCGGCCAGGTGGGTGGGAGAGCGGGGAACAGAAGCCGAGCGCCCACACTCGGCATGGCCGGCGGCTTCTCCGGCGCCCTCTGGGCCTGTGCGGGTGGAGGGGCGTGGCTGGCCGGTGGGTGCGAAGGAGGCGTCCTCTGCCCTACCCTGCTCGCCTCTCACTAGCCTGCCGCCGCCACGCCCCACCGAGTGGCAAATCCAAGGCAAAACCTCCCATACATAAATGGCCTCTTTCTTTTTCTGTCTCCCTCTGTCCTTTTCTTTCCCTACTTTTCTTTCTCTCCCTTGCTCCATTTCCTTCTCCCTTTCTCTCTCTTTTTCTTTCTTTCTCTCCCTCCCTCCCTTCCCTTTCCTTCTCCCTTCCCTTCTTTCCTTCCTTCCTTCTTTCCCTCCAGCGGCTTCTCCGGCGCCCTCTGGGTCTGTGCGGGCGGAGGGGCGTGCAGTCCTATTCCACCTTTGAAGTGCCCACAAGCCATCCTCCAAACACCTTTCCATTTGTCTTGATATGTAGAGAGAAAACACTAAGGAACTAGTTGCCAATCTCCAGGTACTAGCTGGAGATCTCCTCCTATTACAAGTGATCTCCAACCAATAGAGATCAGTTCCCCTGGAAAAAATTGCCACTTTGGCAATTGGACTCTATGGCACTGAAGTCCTTCCCCAAACCCCGCCCTCCTCAGGCGCAAAAACCTCCCACTCATGGCAAAGAGGAACTTGGCAACCCTAGCCTCTCCCTCTGGGCCCCCTCTGGGGGTGGTATTCAGGTTAAATTGCCGCATTGGCACTCGGCGATAAATAAGTGGGTTTTTGGTTGCAGTTTGGGCACTCGGTCTCTAAAAGGTTCGCCATCACTGTACTAGTCCGACACTCTTAACCACTATACCAAAATTAACCACTATACCAAACTGGCTCTCTAACCACTGAAGCAAGAGAAAGGTACTGCTATTGGTATAGAATTCCATTTGGAATGGTCACCTCAAAATCTAATGCGGGCATAACGTGGGGAAACGCAGGGGGAGGGCAAGGCGACCTCTGGCGGTCGGAAATGGCATGCATAATCAAAAGACCCAAAGTCGTCAGAGGTGTGATTGCGAGGGAAACAGCCACGCTTAAAAGGCCAAACTGAACAGACCTGAGCGGCTTTGCTTCTACAAACCCTTTAACCTTCACTACTAATGACAATATAAATTCATACCCTGCCAGAAAATATTTTTGTTAGTCTTTAAGGTGCTACCGGACTCTTGCTCTTTTCTACTACTGCAGACAGACTAACACGGCTACCCACTGTGAAGTATAAACTCTGTAGCTAAAGTCACTCTTGGGTTTATTGCTTACCTGTTTTTCATCACCTACACATTTACAAGTGAGTATGGGTACTAATTTCATTTTAACTTTAGAACTTATCCCGTTAGCCTTGCTGGAGAATGAAAATGCTGAATTGCATTGAGGCCTTTTCCTCTAGTTTTCTGCAAACAAGGATTTTTTCTCATTACTTGGACTTGTGACTGTAGGTGGATGAAATCAGCAGTAGGCTGGCATCCTTGCAAGGAGAGGGTAATGAGTGAACCAAGTGTGTGTGTGTGTGTGTGTGTGTGTTTTGCCGCCATGTCACAGCTGACTTATGGTGACCCTGAAGGGTTTTCAAGGCAAGAGACGTTCAGAGGTGGTTTGCCATTGCCTGCCTCTATGTCACACCCTTAGAATTCCATGCAGGTCTCCCATCCAATTACTCGCCAGGGTTGAGGCTGAGAGTTTGTGATTGGCCCAAGGTCACCCAGCAAATTTCCATGGCACGAGTGGGGATTCGAACCTGGGTTTCCCAGATCCCAGTCTGACACCTTAACCATTATACTACGCTGGCTCTCAAGATCCAGGAGCCAAGAGACCCTATATTTATTTGGTCTTCCTGTTGGAACACTACCTGGTGAACACTACCTGTTGAACCAACAATTTGAATTTATACTGAATGGCATTGAAGTCCCTCCCCTCCCCAAACCCTGCCCTCTCCAGGCTCTGCCCCCAAAATCTCCCATCGATGGCGAAGAGGGACCTGGGAACCCTATGACTAAAGTGTGTCTAGGGTCATTTATGCATGGTTGCTTTACCCTCCTTTATTCCCTGTTTCAGCCAGGATCAAATTTTTCAGTATGCACGTTACCTCATTCCTTGGAAGCTCAACGCTGTTTCAACGCAAAACGAACCTGGCTTTTCCCATTCCTCTTCTGGCCCGAATTAAACTATTCATCCTGGATCGTTACAGAGCCACAGAGAGTGCTTACTCTGTTCTCGGGTTGAGCTTCGCCCCACCCTTTTCCAAACCCTTCAAGGCAGCATGCAGATAGCCAAACAGGGGAAGCACAGAAGATTGGCTTCTCTCACAGCCAATCAGGAAGCAGTGTGTAAAGAGGCAGGGATTCAACTGCTTCCTGCTTCCTCGGAGCTCTTTCTGAGCAAAAGAAAGGCTTTTTAAAAATGAGGCTTGTATTTCTCTCCCCCCCCCCCTTCTTTCAGATTGCTCCATTTTTTATTTTTTGTTCTTAAAATCTTTTTTATGCAGCAGTTGGGTTTGGGGGGAAGGAAATCTTCTCTCAAGGTGAGTACTGCGAAGTCAGCCAATTACAGAGCAGCATTTAAAAAGGTGGGACTTGATTTGAACTTGGAAGACTGCTTTTCTGTATTCATGCCTCCATTAGCACACAGTTTCGACCCTGATCATTCCAGCCAATGCATACAGTTTCCCCCAACCCGGGTTACTTTGATCCTGGCTGAAACGGGGAATTAAGGAGGTTAAAGCGACCATGCATAAATGACCCAGCTGACATTTTTAGTATCTTCTGATCCCCCCCTTTTTTTCTTGGTTATAGTAACTCGAGGTTGGCAACCCTGGAGTATGAGAATAAGACCCACCTCAGGTACAATGATGAAAGCAAGTTATGAAATAATAAACCATAGAAATAATTGCATTTCCAGATCTTGAAAAAAAGGTGTGCCTTTCTGTTCTATCTTTTCTTGAACCTAAAAGCAAAATTAATGTTTTAAAATTACCCAGCTGCCTTTCGGCTGGCTGGTGTTCTTCTTTCCGAAAGCATGAATTTTGAATTGAGGTAGCAAGCTTGCAAAATTCTGCTGCATCTCTAGGGGATTTTTATTCAAGCCTATCTGTGTTAGGATCAAGCAGATTTATTTCATTATCCAGGCAGTCTGCTAGAAAGGCCACAAGCCTGATTAACCCCAGCCCTTTCCCTATCTTTCTTCTAGACATACTTATTTATTGTCCTCACATAAGATCGTATTCAAACGCAGAGGCAGGCTGACCTCACCAGCTAGCCTCAGCCCTGCGGGGGGGGGGGGGAATCTTTGCTCCGATGTGGACCAAATTATGCAAAAGAGACAGAACTGCTATTAAAAGAGAGAAAGTTCACTAACTTTAGGCCACAACTGGATAGTGGTGATGCACTGCTGTTCCTACTCTGTTCCACAGGACGTGTTCAGGAGTGCCAAAAAATATTCTGTTTGGAAGCTCCATTCACTTGAAGGGTGAGGGTCTCTTTGACCATTATTGGGTCCAATGTAAAAATGCTGATGCTAAACTTTAAAGACCTTGATCTTAGAGCTCACATGACTGAAGGACCGTCTCACCAGATAGGAACCCATAGAATCACAGAGTTGGAAGGGACCACCAGGGTCATCTTGTCCAACCCCCTGCACAATGCAGGAAACTCACAACTACCTCCCCCATACACCCCCAGTGACCCCTACTCCATGCCCAGAAGATGGCCAAGATGCCCTCCCTCTCATCATCTGCCCAAGGTCACAGAATCAGCATCACTAACAGATGGCCATCTAGCCTCTGCTTAAAAACCTCCAGGGAAGGAGAGCTTACCACCTCCTGAGGAAGCATGTTCCACTGAGGAACTACTCTAACGGTTAGAAAATTCTTCCTAATGTCCAGATGGAAACTTTTTAAATTTAATTTCAACCTGTTGGTTCTGGTCCGACCTTCTTGGGCAACAGAAAACAACTCGGCACCATCCTCTATATGACAGTCCTTCAAGTACTTGAATATGGTTATCATATCCCCTCTCAGTCTTCTCTTCTTCAGGCTAAACATTGCCATGTGGCAATAGCACTGCCCACAACACGAATTAGCATGATGTTGGGTGAATGCTTCCCAAACCAGCAGGAAAGTCCCTGTGTGGACGCAACCATAGTTAACAAACTTCCACAATCAAACTGAGCCATCAGACAGACCTATCAATACTTCTCTTCTCTCAAGGGTTACCTCCCCCCCACTCCAATGTTTCTACTCTCAGCTTTGGCTGTAACAAAGATGCTTTAACACCCCTCACCCCAATTCCACGTTAAAATCTCCCCTTGCTAAAGTTCCCGGCAACATTGCTTCTGGTTTTCTCCCTTCTTTGTTAAAGCCCACCGGCGTTTCCCACTGTGGGACACTTATCACACTTAAACCAAACACATTAGATAGGTTTAAGAGATTTTCAGTGTAATTGCAAAGTATTTATTTAGGCTGGTCTTAAAAGGGTAATTTTGCCGCTCACCCTGAGACTGTGAGCATAGGGTTAGGGCTCAGTGGTAGGGTATCTTCTTTTCATGCAGAAGGTTGCAGGTTCATTCCCCTTGCCTAATTTTAGCAGCCTGCCATGTTCACATGAAGCTTGGGGGGCGACTAGCAACATCATGGTACCCCTCCCACATTGGTTGGGGAGGGTCTGTCCCTACATGGTAATGTCGCACCCCCACCTAGTGATAGGGTTTCCAACCTCCAGGTGGTGGCTGTAGATCTTTCGCTATTGCAACTGATCTCCAGGTGACAGAGATCAGTGCCCCTGGAGAAAATGGCTGCTTTGGCAATTGGACTCTATGGCATCGAAGACCCTCTCCTCTCCAAACCCTGCCCTCCTCAGGCTCCACCCCCAAAATCTCCAACCCTGAGTGGGCAACCCTACCTAGTGAGAAGAGCCTAAGCCTGCAAGCCACCATTTAAATGATATTCTTTCTTCCCATTGTATCTTAAGAAGTGAGGTCTGGCTCACAAAAACTCACACCAGAATAAATGTCATTAGTCTTTAAAATGCCTTTGGACTTCTGTTTTGTTTTGCCAAAACATATTAACACGACTACCCCTCTGGAACAGTCTAAACTTGTCATTCAAGTACATAAAGGCGACAGTTCCTCAGTTAAGGGCAAACCAGCAGACACAGAGAGTATCTTGGGAGTGATTAGCACAGGAGCAGGCATTAAGGTTGCCAACCTCCAGGTGGGGCTTGGAGACCTCCAGGAATTATAACTGATCTTACTTCCACTGGGAAGAATGACTGCTTTGGAGTGTGATCTCCAGGGCATTTTATAACCTGCCGGTCCTTTCCACCAGGCTCCACTCCAAAATCTCCAGATATCTCCTACCCCGGAATTGGCAACCCTAGCAGGTGTTTATAAAGCACAGAACAATGCTCTCCATCACCTCCCCCTCCCCTCATTCACCACATATGGACTGAAGACAGAGACTTTGGGGGAATGTACATGTTGATGTTTTGAATTTGTCTCAGCCGGGGGTAAGTAGATCATAGTTAAGCCGTGCCATATTAATTTATTTCCCTGCAGGAGGTAGAGGATGATGTGACGGTATCCAAAATTTCTGAAGAGTGCCTCTGGACACTGGAAATTAGATTTTAGCAATAATTATTGGAGAGGTCTGCATGAGAGGCAAGGAGCCCATTTACAAATTTGCTGGGGGAAGGGAGACACTGTCTTCAGTGAGCTTCAAAGTGAGAGATAAGGGAACAAACAAAACCTTGGCATTCCAGGCACCCTGCCGTCTCCAAACACTGAAAGGTCACCTGAGATCTTAAAGTCAAATTAGCATTGGAATTATTCCATTTAATTATGAATCATTCCATTTAATTATGAATAGATGCACCCTGTAGGTATGATGGAAAACAGGGGGTGGTTGGGGTTTTATCTTTTTTTTTTATTTCTGAGAACAAAGCCCTGCCTCTAAGGGGGCTTCTGCACAAAACACATTTCTGGGTGATTGCTGCTCTTAATCAGAGTTCCACATCTTTTACAAACCCGTGGAATGGGGGAGGAAAAATCCTTGGTAGAGACCTTTTATGCAGGGACATTTCCCCGCGGTCACCCCCCACCGACTACTTCGGGGCTTCCTTTTGATTATGCATGCCTTTTTTGCCCATCAGAGGTCACCTCACTCCCCCCCACCAGCACGATTTGCCTGTGTTTTCCAGATGCTGTTTTAGCCAGAATATGGAAAACGTGGGCAAAACGTGGGGGGCGAGTGAGGTGACCTCTGACAGGCGGAAAAGGCATGCGTAATCAAAAGGAAGCCCTGAAGCAGTCGATAGGGGTGACTGCGGGGAAACGCCCCTGCATAAAAGGCCACAGACAGGCAGGACCAGTACAGGATCAGGAGCTATTGTCACAGGCCGACAGAAACAGTTGCTCCACATCTCCACTATAGGAAGCAGCTCTCTATGGTAGAAGTAGAAGGGTGCCTCTGTGCATTTGCATTTGTTGCAGACCTCCTGGCTGGGTGCAGACAAAGGCAGCAGGGTGGCTTGCTGTGAAACCATAGAACAGTGGTTCCCAAAGTGGGCACTATCATCCCCTAGGGAGCAGTGGGATCACCTAGGGAGGCACTAAGAGGCAAGGAGGCAGCAGGGGGGTACTAAAGGTGGGCCCCTTCAACTGTGTTGTTGGATAAGGTAGGGGGCATTGGGGTTGAGTTTGTGGAACCAAGGGGGCGGTGGCCCAAAAGGTTTGAGAACCACTGCCATAGAATATAGTCCAACATATATCCTTGCTCCTTTTAAAACCCAGATTCTGAGCCAAGAAAGCCAAATGCTACTAGCTGAGAGGTAGTGCAAATTAGCAGCCCAAATAGCCCAGCATTGCCCGGGTTTGTCATATCTTGGGAGCTGAGCAGGGTCAACCATGGTCAGTACTTGGATGGTAAACCCTCAACGAAGACTGGGGTTGCTATGTGGAAGAAGGCAATCGCAAACCATCTCTGCTTGTCTCTTACCTGAACGTCCCATGGATGTGGTTGCCATGAGTTGGCTGTGAATTGATGGCACGTTCAGTGGAAATTAAGCAAATGCATGCACACATTAACTTGTTTGGTCTGATTTATTTTCTAAAGGGAGAATTGAAAAGCTGTGCAGAAGACTGCAGTCCACTGACCGCTAGAAGTCCCATACAGCCCCAAACTGGCTGCTGGGATTTCAAAATATTAAGGACTAGACACTTGGCTTTCAGAGAAAATGAAAAGGACACAAGCTGGATTTCAGAATGAGGAAATCTGCATCCAGTATATTAAATATCACAGTTGCACATTATAATGTTAGAAGCACAGAATTCACAGCATGAACATACTTTGCCAATGTCCTTCAGTTAAGGATTACTTTGGGTTCTGTGCTACCATCTGGTATTCTGTACTCTAGGGCTCTCAGATGGTCAGACTTTGGACATCCCTGTAAACATATATTGTTGCCCATTGAGTTGCAGACATTTGTAACTAGTATTCCACAGGTCAGACATTCATAGCCTAAATAATTCCCCCCAGCCATTAAATCTACAAAATAGGAAGTAATTGTGATTGGAAAATGCAGAAGCGCTGTCAAAGTCAGAAAAGAACTTCAGGAATAGTTCTGAGGATATGAAAAGAGTCAACAGAGATAAAATTCACATTGGGTTTGATCCAACGGTCTGTCAACATAAGCAGTCCAGATCTTTGCCACATTCCCCAGTCTCCCCAGCAGTCCCTTCCAATGCCAGAGAAATTGATTCATGGAGTCATGTGGCCATCGTTGAATAATATGGGTTGGGTGGGATGCACTAAGGCAGAGGAAGGAAGTGACCTGACACCCTCTTCCTTCCACAAGCACAGCTCTACTGATGGACAAGGGACAGAGCAGCACCCCAACCTGTATGGACATTGGTCCATGTGGACCTCTTGACCTTGGAAGTCAACTACCTTGTGGTCACAAGAGACTACTGCGGGGGCAGGGGGTTAGTGGGCAAAGAACACTTGGATAAGTGGGGAGTGCATAACATTATCTTCAATTTGAAAATCCCCCATAGTGCATTCTGAAATGATCCAGTCCTAGTACATCTCTTACATCTGCTGATCATGTGTTTCTACTCTTGGCATTGTAGTCACCGTCTGGGTGATGTGATTGTTTTTCACACCTGTGCTATGACAAAAAGGAATTGTTGAGATGCTCTTACCTGTTTGATCGTTCCCTTTGCAGTAAAGAAAAAGTACAACATATATCCTGGAATCAATACCATGGAAGAGAGGGACATGAGCCAGCCAATGCCTTGACCCCATCCAGGATAGACATATTTCCCCATTTTCAGAGGAGTCATTTGAACCACATTGAAGAAGAAAACCCCCTAGAGAGAGATGGAAAGGTATAACACCAGCACAGCACACACATGTACAAAAAGCAGATTTATTTAGAGAGACTAACCTTTCTTCTAGAATCTCTCAATATGACTTCTCCACTGCTCTTAACCCAGCCGCCCATACTTTTCTACTCTAAACACCTATTTTCCTTCAATCATAACTCATTCAGTTGATCAGACAAGTTCATAGGTTTCAGTGGTAACTAGACACAACACCCAAAAATGAGATCAGGGCTGCCAAGGAGGCTGCTCGCAATGGGCCTCAAGGCAAATATTCCAACCAGCACCCCATTCAGAAAGAGCACAAACAAGATCCTTGATTAGAACAGGCATATTGCTACTGTCTCTCTGCAGCACTTTGCCCGACTCCATGGATAACCTGGGAGATTTGGGCCCCCAAACTTTTGTAGCCCTAGTCCCACCCCACCTTGGTGGCTCTGAATGGAACTTCCATATTTGGAGGCAGTATCTATTCAATGCTGGTAAAGGTAAAGGTAGTCCCCTGTGCAAGCACCGCGTCATTCCTGACCCATGGGGTGACGTCACATCCCGACGTTTACTAGGCAGACTATGTTTATGGGGTGGTTTGCCATTGCCTTCCCCAGTCGTCTATGCTTTACACACAGCAAGCTGGGTACTCATTTTGCCAACCTCGGAAGGATGGAAGGCTGAGTCAACCTTGAGCCGGCTACCTGAAACTGACTTCCGCTGGGATCGAACTCAGGTTGTGACCAGAGCTTTAGACTGCAGTACTGCAGCTTACCACTCTGCGCCACGGGGCTCTCACTCGATGCTGAGGAGATATTTATTTATTTATTATTTAAATTTCTAGCCTGACCTCCCTGACCAAGACCAGGCTTAGGGCAGGTAAAAAGTGATTGGCTGTCTCTGTCATGTTCCACTTGCCAGGGGAATCTGGGCAGCAAGTCTTGGAAATAAACTACTGAACCCAATAGACCTTTTGTTTGCATCTTCAAAGCAATTCTAATAATTACTTCATCCTTAACTTCTTACCAGGCAGACAAGAGGAGTGAAGAAGACCCAGCAGATCTTCCACCAACGGCAGGGTTTATAACCAACCATCTCTTCAATGTTGTTATAAAATTTGTTCACACCTGAAATGATAAGTATGCATTAGTCCAGACACCATTTTCCCACTCCTATCTGTCCTTTCTTCCCCAGACCCAGCCCAGGCCAGAAATAGTTACTAAAGCATTAAGATATTAAGGGAGAGAGGATGTATCAAGAAAAAACAATCTACAAAAGGCTACTGATTCACTAGTATGATCCAGCAAGAAGGTTCTGGGTTGGACATAGGGCGGCCAGGTCCCTCTTCACCAACAGTGGGAGGTTTTTGGGGCAGAGCCTAAGGAGGGCGGGGTTTAGGGAGGGGAGGGACTTCAATGCCATAGAGTCCAATTGCCAAAGCAGCCAGTTTCTCCAGGTGAACTGATCTCTATCAGTTGTAATAGCAGGAGATCACCAGCTAGTACCTGGAGGTTAAATCACAAAGAGATAAACCAATGCTGCAGTGTAGTATACTATATCAAGAAATAGCACGAAGACTCCAGATTGCAATATGAGTAATTTATATATCTCTAAAAATCCCTATAAATTAAACATATAAACAATACACCAACTCAACTTCCAATATTCAATTCAGTTCATACACTGTCAGTAATTCTGTATTACTATATACAAACTCAAAAAAGCAACAAGTATGGTACAAAAATGTCCCAAAGGACTATCCAACACAATAAGGCTATCAATGTCCATCCAAACCGGATATATACAGAAGTGCCACAAAGGCAATACCAATATACACATTTCGTTGCTGGCTTCTTCAGCTTGTTGGTTATTAATAGCAACACGTACTTGTTGGTATTGCCTTTGTGGCAATTCTGAGAGTACCTGGAGGTTGGCAGCCCTAGCTGGACACCGGAGAGGTCTGGCAAAGCCATTCTCAAGTCCCAGACCATCAATTTTTGTAGGCCAGGAAGCAAATCTTGACCACTTTGGGGTTTGGTTCACTTTAGCACGAGCCATGATGGACTATCCCTAAGTGCCCGTGGGAATCCAATCCAGCCAATACTGAATGTTTACAAAAAATGGACCGCAGATCATTTGTACGTACCATAACACCAGGAAATGGAGATAGTCTCAAAAAAGACCAGGAAGAGGAGACACATGCCGCTGGCAGAGTAATAATCGAACAGCTTGAAAACATAGATGCCACCCTGAGGGGACAGAAGGCAAGGCCTTAATGCAGTTAGAGAGCATCGAGGCAAATGAAGATAGAAAATCCCATTAAAAGAGAGCTCGGCACAGAGCAGAGAAGAGCTCTGAAATATCGTCTCATAAGCAGGTTGACAGCAGGCATATCTGCGCTATGAAATTATGTCCATTTTATGCTGGTTTAATTGCTCTGGCTTCCCTCAAAGGACCTTGGAACGGCAGTTTGGGGAGGGTGCAGAGAATTCTGTAAGAGACCTCTTGCTGATAAGGTTTCCGTTTGATTGCCATGACTGATCTCACTGTGAATTCATAATAGACATCCGTGGGTGGGGGGCTGGGAAAAAGGAGGTCAGATTGGTTGTGGTTCAGGCCAAAATCCTGTGCATAGTTCAGCTGATGAAATCCCATAAAAGTGACTGGGATTTAAGCAACATAAGTACGTGGAAGACTGCAGGCAGACTTCAGTTTTTCTTTTCTCCGTTGTCTTCACTGTGGGGCTTTCTTCTATAGCTTGTGGTAGGAATTGATACTTGTTGCATTTGGTTATCCAAGCCTAAAAAGCATTTCTTGGTCTCCACATATATCCTCTCTCTAATTAGCAAAGGCCTGTGTTTCAACTGCATCCAAAATAGCTATAGATGTTCCTTTACGGAGACAATTTTGCATTCAGGAAAACTCTCTATGCATTGGGTTAGGTCCAGGCTCCACTGGTAATTTCCACCAATTCCCCCTTCCTGCTGCAGACCCCAGACCCTTCCCTCATTTTGGGGAGATCAGTAGGCTGCAGTGGGAGGGGAGAGGCAGGAAAGCTCCATTCTGCCACTAGAAAATTTAGTCCGGACCCCACCCATTGTAAGTACACTCTCCCATGAGAAGACCACACACGATGCTTATGTATTTATCCATAGCATTGCCAGGTCCCTCCTCACCATTTGTGGGAGGTTTTGGGGCGGAGCCTGAGGAGGGCGGGGTTTGGAGAGGGGAGGGACTTCAATGCCATAGAGTCCAATTGGCAAAACACCCATTTTCTCCAAGTGAACTGATCTCAATCGGCTGGAGATCAGTTGTAACAGCAGGAGATCTCCAGCTAGTACCTGGAGGTTGGCAACCCAGTTTATCCAGGCTATTTATAACCCACCTTGTTTGCCACTTTAAGTTACCCTGCTGTTTAATGTATTTATGATGGGCTTGTTATATTGTATGTTGTTTTCACACTCTCTGTATGTTTTGGTGTGACAACAAGTTACTTGTTATTTACACATTGATAATGTTGTGGAATATACCACTTGTAAACTGAGTTATATGTGAAAAATACAACTCAGTGAGTTTTGATACAAATTGAAGTTGTGTTTGGTTACTATTTTTTTTTTTGCTTTGTGTACCATTTTCATATTGTGTATAAATTAATAGACATTGTGGCTGCAATTTTCTCTGTTGTAACGACATTGGCAGCTCTAGCTGTAATTGTTTTTGACACAGTCCCTGGAGGCTGGCAACCCTATTTATCCAGGCTACTTATAATCTGCCTTATTTTCTCACACTCAAGATGGCTAACACTGCATGAAGTTGCAAGGACACCAGACATAAGCATCCATAAAATTAAAACAACAACAATGCAGAGCCAATGTAACGTGCAGCAAAATTACCAAAACAGTTCACCCCCCCGCCCCATGTCCTCTGAAATGGAACCTGGTTTACCATCAGTTCTTCTTTTCAGAAAAACATCTGTTATTTATTTCAGAAACACTTGTGGAAAAGAAGAGACACACCATTACTTCAAAAGACATTTTTTGATTTCATACAATTCAAGGATAGTATATTCTTATCAAGCACTGGTGATGTGCCACTGCCAACACATACAACAGGTCAGCGTGGCATAGTGGTTAAGAGCAGTGGATTCTGATTTGGAGAACCGGGTTTGATTCCCCCACTCCTCCACATGAGCGGCAGAGTCTAATCTTGTGAACCGGGTTTGTTTCTCCACTCCTACACATGAAGCCAGCTGGGTGTCCTTGGGCTAGTCACAACTCTCTCAGCCCCACCTACCTCACAGGGTGTCTGTTGTGGGGAGGGGGAGGGGAGGTGATTGTAAGCTGGTTTGAGTCTCCTTTAAGTGGTAGAGAAAGTCGGCATATAAAAACCAACTTCTTCTTCTTCTTCTTCTTCTTCTTCTTCTTCCCATCTGTTGGCTGTCCCACCACTTAGATTGGCCCATGTGGCATCGACCAGAGCCTGGGCCTTTCCCATCGTGGCTTCCCTTCTGTGGGGTGGTCTTCCTGAAGAGGTGGGGGGCTGCTCCTTGGAGATCTTCAGGAGGCGCTGATAGGCCTGCTGGTTTGCTGGGGTTTTTGAGGGGGTTCGAATGATAGGCATCTTAAGGAGGGTGGGAGAGATTTGTGGTTTGATATTTTATTCTGGAATTTTTTTTAGCCATTATTGCAAGCCGCCTTGTACCACAAGGAAAGGCAGGGTTCAAATGTTTAAATACATAAATGTCATTTTTCTTATGGTCCCACAACTGTATTTTTTATTCTGGAGCTCTGCAGATGGTAATCGGAGTGCACATTGTTTGTTTGCCACATGCACATATGGTGGGAAGCATTATTGGCTGTAGATTCCTAACACATTTTTATGTGCCAAAACAGATGCCTGCACGTGTCATACACAGACGTGTGGTGCACAGACATGTAGAAAATCATTGTGAGTGAAATGATTCACAGTCACTAGGTGAAGTGAATAAGGTTCCCCAGTAGGTGAAGTGAATAAGGTACCCCAATGATTCACAGTCACTAGGTGAAGTGAATAAGGTACCCCAATGACCCCTTAAGGCTGTTGGTAGTCTACAAAAAGTTCTGACTAGATGATGTGTATCTCCAGTCCATGACCATAGAAGACTAGTGGAAGATGTGTACTGAATTGGGATAACTTGGGCCACTGAGATTCAGAAAACAGAGAGCAGTTTATGGTCATTTAGTAAGATGTGATGGGAAGACCAAATGTATAGATAGGCAATAGCAAGCAGCAGAACTCCTTAAAAATGTGATGTCTCGTATGGGAACCTCCAGGGTTTTCTGTACTACGATTATATATGCTGAGATGGACAGAAAGATACCAATAAAAAGCTTTTTACCCATCTTTTCCTCCAGCCTTTAGCTTAAACCTTTAATTCTCCTTTCCAACCGTAACCAAATTACAAGGACAGGCAATTGCTGTTGCCTACAGACATTCCTTTATATTCTTCTCTTTCCCTTCCCTCCATCTGCTTTTTTCCCCTGTTGCCCACCACTTCAGATTGTAAGCTTTTTGGATCAGGGTTTGTGGTGTATCTAATAATAATAATAGGTTTTGGATATTGAATATTTGGATATTGCTGCAGCAACCTGGCGGAGAAAGGACATGCATAGTTTGGGTTTACCTGGGTGATGTTGGACAATCCAATGAGGTAGGAGATAAAACAAACCACAGCAATAAAGATTTTCTTCCTTGCTCGGAGCAAATGTGGAAACTCATCCATCAGGGCTGTTATGAGGCCTTCTACGGTGCAAAACTGCAGGAGGAAACGGATCGTTAGCTTCTTCCCCATCTACACTTTTATCCTTTTTTTAACCACACACCCCTGGAAATTTTCATATCACCCTTTGCATCCACTGTTTTTCCAGTATAGCATCTTGTTTGCCTAAGGAACATCTGGTGCTACTGTCATCATCATACCAAAGAGTAAAATTTATTCATTCAATGCTCAATTACACCCTCCCCCCAATTTCTCTTTTTTAAGTGATATGGGAGAAATGCCACTAACTAGACATGGATTCTGCTGAATTAACAAACAACACAATGGTCTGCTGCAGTCGTCTTGTTTGTGGTCTTCCTAGAGGCACCTGGTTGGCCACTGTGTGAACAGACTGCTGGACTTGATGGGCCTTGGTCTGATCCAGCAGGGCTTTTCTTATGTTCTTAACATATGCAAAAACAAGTTTGCAAGGTATGTTTAGCCTGAAGATGAGAAGACTGAGAGGTGATATGATAATAATCTTCAAGTACTTGAAGGGCTGTCATATGGAGGAGGGTGCCGAGTTGTTTTCTGTTGCCCCGGAAGGTTGGACCAACTATCTCCCATCTTGTACCTGTGCCTTATGTTGTTTCTGCCTAGGTGAAGTACTTTATACTTCTCCCTATTGAAATCCATTTTATTGCTTATGGCACAGCTTTCTAAGCTTCCTCGGGAGGTGGTAAGCTCTCTTTCCCTGGAGGTTTTTAAGCAGAGGCTAGATGGCCATCTGTCAGCAATGCTGATTCTATGACCTTAAGCAGATGATGAGAGGGAGGGCATCTTGGCCGTCTTCTGAGCATGGCGTAGGGGTCACTGGGGGTGTGGGGGGAGGTAGTTGTGAATTTGCTGCATTGTGCGGGGGGTTGGACTAGATGATCCTGGTGGTCCCTTCCAACTCTATGATTCTATTATTCTACCCACCACTGTCCTGATCAGGATCGGGCCCGCATGGCATTTGTAAACAGAGAAAATTTCTTCCTCCAAATGGTGGAGGTGTCCCCATGGTGGACTTGGAGACACTGTCAGGTCTAGTTTGGCTCTCAGTTCAGCAGTACCTACCATAGGCATTAACTGACCCATTGCTTGCTCCCATTACCTGGTGGCAGTACAGGAGGGGACATTTGATGAGCTGTTGCTGATGACCACTGCTGCTGAACTCTTTGAGCCAAGGAGATCTAAGGTGCTGGCAGAGATGCCAGGGTTTTCCTCTGGCCATCAGCAACCCTCTAAGGCACTTGCCACTGGCCATCAGCAACCCTCTACAACACTTGCCACTGGCCATCAGCAACCCTCTAAGGCACTTGCCACTGGCCATCAGCAACCCTCTAGGGCACTTGCCACTGGCCATCACCACCCTCTAGGGCACAGGCCCACCAGGCAATTTCCCTATGAGTTAAATTGCCAGTCCGCCCATATAATCTACACGGCATCTATTTTAACTATTTGTTCATTTAACTAATACATTTTGCACTGCTTCTTGTCGTTGTCATTCCCCCCCTCCCCACCCCAGCCACGGTTTGATTTGTGAGCTATTTGTCAGGAGAACAACACCAAATTCTTAGCCCAAAAGGCTTCCTTTGTAAGACTTCATGACATATGTAATACCGGATGCTTGATGAGGAGACTACAGACAGCTCTCAGATGTTGCTCTTCAAAGCTTGCTTGAACACCACGGCCCTTTGGGGCACTTCTGTGCGCAAGTTTATTAAGAAGCAACACTAAAAGTAATTAATTTTAGAAGTGTCTGATAGAGTAGAGAGAGCCGTCAGTTTAAAAGTATCTGGCTGCCACCTTGAGAAAAAGTGATGCGGGTAAATTGTGTAAAACGAACCGCTTTTTAAAAGCTGTTTAGGAGGTATAAAAGTAATAATGAACAATGAAGGAGTTGAGTTAGCGTTTTGCCATTTTTTAAAAGCTTCTCTGAACTAAAAACCAGGCAAACGTCAACCACAACGGCATCTCCTTTGAAGCAATAAATTATCGGTATCCAAGACAATGCAAGAAATGAATATCAATAAAAAATGGACTTTCTGTTTTAAGAGCTTGGTTGCAATACGCGAAGAGGATTTTTTCATTGATTCAGTATGAGCTGATCTACCTGTGCAGCAAAAGCTTATAGTGCAGCTTTTTCTGGATTATAATTCAAACTTCAGGTAATAAACTGCATTGTGAAATCCTTTTTTCTACAGAAAAAAAATCCTCTGTGCATAGAAATATAGCATGTCTGGTAGAAGGGTTTTAGGCCTGATGTGCTAATTGTCTCTATGCAAGGAGAGAGCCAGTGTGTGGTCTAGCGGTTAAGAGCGGTGGTTTGGAGTGGTGGATTCTAATCTGGAGAACGGGGTTTGATTCCCCACTCCTCCACATGAGCGGCAGATGCTAATCTGGTGAACTGGTTTGGTTTCCTTACTTCTACACATGAAGTTAGTTGGGTGACCTTGGGCTAGTCACAGTTCTCTTTGAGCTCTCTCAGCCTCACCTACCTCACAGGGTGTCTTGTTGTGGGGAGGGGAAGGGAAGGTGATTGTAAGCTGGTTTGATTTTTCCTTAAGTGCTAGAGGAAGTCAGCAGCACATAAAAAACAACTCTTCTTCTTTTCTCCCCTCTCTACAAGAGCAATAAAATGTGGCCTACACACAGTATAATACAGGAACAGCTGTATCACGTGATTCTACTGCAGCTCTGAGCTGCGGTTTGCACCATTATAATTTTTATGGTTTCTTTATTAACATACTATATTTTATTTGTTTTATTTAAAACATTTATTAGCTGCCTTTCTCCCTTGCAAAACTCCATACATGAGGCCAGTCTTCTCAAAAAGTGACTGCTTTATACCAATCATTCATCCATCTACCTCTGTATTGTCTGTACTGACTGGCAGCAGCTCTCCAGGGTTTCAGGAAAAGAAAAATGTTCCACAGCACCTTCTACCACCAGACATCCTTTTTGCAGGAGATGCTAAAGACTGAACCTGGGGGGAACCACCTGAATGACAAAATGTACTCTACCATGTACAACAGCAATAGCTTCAGGTGCCAGATTTCAAAAGGAATGGTGCTTTCGTTCCTCTGAATTTGATGTATAGACATCCATCTTTGTGTCACGACCCCTCCTCCTTCACCTACCCAGATCCTTTTGAAACATGTTAAGTTAGCCTCCTCATCCAAAACCAAATTTGGGTTGAGGGATGCTTCATTGGTATTCATCAGCAGCATTTTTAAGACTTGATAGGTAAGCAAGGTTAGCAGGGTCCCCTTGGTTGAGGGGCCAGAAAAGGGAATGGGTATAACACAATGCTGGGATTTATTATTTATGTGGAATGGTCTCATATTGCCTTTTGGATGCACACCTTAACGTGGTGAGGGGGTTTGTGTGTGTGTCAGAGAAGCTGGGAGCAATACCATTCGGGGTCTAGACTCTATCAAGAGACTAAACTCCTAGCAGAGTCACTCAAGGCAGAATGGTCATAGCTGAGACACCAGATGAAGATGCATCCACCCACTTCAGGGATCAATGGCCACATCTGCAGAAAAGAACCGGCAGATCCAGTGGTGATGGGGGCGGAGGAATCCTCGAAGGTTAGCTGCTGGGCAGCAGAAGTAGTGGAAGGTGACACTGGCAGAGAATTTTTGGTAGAAACTGGCAGTGCCCCTAAAGATAACCCTGGTTAGTACTACGTAGAAGAAGGCAATGGTAAACCACTTCTGATGAACCCTACCTTAAACACTCTATAATGAGACAATAAAAAATGACAAAAGATATAGTGGTGGGAGATGGGAACCCCAGGTCGAATGGCACTCAATCAGCTACTGGGGAAGAGCAGAGGACAAGTATGAGTAGCACTATTCTTAACTACACAACTGGACTAAAGCCAAAAGGATGTTCATTGGTTGACGTGAATGGATGCAAAAGGAAAGTCCAAAGCTGTTCAATGCATATAATAGGAACATGGAATGTGAGACTCTACAAAGGAAGCCATCGCCCTCAATTTTCAAGGCCTGAGCAGGGCTGTTAAAGAAAGTTGACGGAACTTAACACACACACACACACACACACACAGCCTGATCTCATCAGATTTCGGAATCTAAGTAGGGTCGGTACTTGGATGGAAGACCACCAAAAGGGACTCTGCAGAGGAAGGCAATGGCAAACCATTGGGGAGGGGCCATGGATCAGAGGTAGAGCATCTGCTTGGCATGCAGAAGATCCCCAGCATCTCCAGTTGAAAGAACCAGGCAGTAGGTGATGTGAAAGACCTCAGCCTGAGACCCTGGAGAGCTGCTGCCAGTCAGTGTAGACAATACTGACCTTGATGGACCAAGGGTAAGGCAGCTTCATGTGTTCATGTGTTCAAACCACCTCTGCTTCTCACCTGTGTTGAAAGCCCCTTGCTGAGGTCCCCTTAAGTCAGTTGCAACTTGATGGCACGGACATACATAGACATAACCCAACACTCCATCTCCCCCTCTTCTCCTCAACCTGTCCTTCCCCAACCACTGTATTTCCAGACTTTAAACATTTTCTTCCATATACAGGAAAGTTTTGTACAGATTTTGTTTCTGAGTGTTTTGCTTTAGTTTCCAAGCTCAGCATTTTTTAAATTCTGGTTTTTAATCTATTCTTTTCTCCATCCACCCGTATCTCTTCTTCTGGGCCGATTTGTTTTATGGTTTTAATTTTTTTCTTTTTAAATGGAAGGGTATTTTTATTTTTCAAATGGGACTCACAGCATTTTACGAAGGTTGAGAGCTGGTTAAAATCCAACCGACAAACAAAAAGAAGAGAGTCTTCAGCCATTCTCTCCTTTTGTACCCCAGTCTAGTGGATGAGCAAAAATGCAGTCAAATGGAAGCAAATGCTTGATGTGCATATTAAGGACAACGCTCTGTAGCTCATCATAATAGAGGACAGAAGAGAGAAAGTGGCAAAGCTTCATAATAAAGGTTTTTGAGATAAAAATAATGCTGAGGAGTAGACATGAAATCACTGTAGGCCAGAATGAGCCCTGGGAATAATAGAATCATAGAGTTGGAAGGGACCACCAGGCACATCTAGTCCAACCCCCTGCACAATGCAGGAAATTCACAGCTACCTCCCCCACACACTCACCTCAGTGACCCCTACTCCATGCCCAGAAGATGGCCAAGGTGCCCTCCTTCTCATCATCTACCTAAGGTCACAGAATCAGCATTGCTGACAATGGCCATCTAGCCTCTGCTTAAAAACCTCCAGGGAAGGAGCGCTTACCACCTCCCGAGGAAGCCTATTCCACTGAGGAACCGCTCTAACTGTTAGAAAGTTCTCCCTAATGTCTAGACGGAAACTCTTTTGATTTAATTTCAACCCGTTGGTTCTGTTCCGACCTTCTGAGGCAATAGAAAACAACTTGGCACCATCCTCTATGTGACAGCCCTTCAAGTACTTGAAGATGGTTATCATATCACCTCTCAGTCTTCTCGTCTTCAGGCTAAACATGAGATGAGCATGTTTTTTGCCGTCCAGTCACAGTCAACTTATAGTGACTCCATAGGGTTTTCAAGGCAACAGATGTTCCAGAGGTGGTTTGCCATTGCCTGTCTCTGGGTAGCAACCAGGGATTCCTTGGTGGCCTCCCATCCATATATTGTCTAGGGCCAACCCTGCTTAGTTTCCGAGATGCGACTAGAACAGGCTAGCCTGGGCTATACAGGTCAGGGCGCCAGATACCTAGTCTTCCAAAATAAGCATGAAAGGATTATTATACATGAGGGAAGAACTGAATGCAATCTATTGTGACAGAACTTCTATCCAGAGGAGAATTAAAAACAAAGATGCATATCTTTGGTTCTTGCCTCTGGTCACTCTCTCAGAGGTTGCTATACAAACATCTTACCTGGCTGTCAAGTCCAAGCATCACTAACATAGAGAAGAACAGAATGGACCAGAGAGGAGACATGGGCAGCTGAGTGACAACCTGTGGGTAGGCGAGGAAGGCCAATCCCGGACCTGCAGTCGTTCAAAATTAATGGAATGGTTATTGCTTTACCTGGTAACTTGCTTTGGAATTGCAGACATAACAGGTTTAGGTACAATTTGCAAACAAAGGTGTTGAGCTAGGGACAGGTAGAATTTTAAATGGGGCACACAAAGGCCTTTAATGCAAGGCTGTTTCCCTACCGGTCATACACACACACACACCGACTACTTTGGGGCTTTGCTTTGATTATGCATGCCTTTTCTGATCATCGGAGGTCGCCTCCCTTTCTCTGTGCAGTTCCGCACATTTTGTCCCTGTTTTCTGGACGCCGTTTCAGCCAGCATCCAGAAAACACAGGCAAAACATATGGAGAGCAGGGCAACCTCTGACGGTCGAAAAAGAAGAAGAAGGGTTGGTTTTTATATGCCGACTTTCTCTACCACTTAAGGGAGACTCAAACTGGCTTACAATCACCTTCCCTTCCCCACAACAGACACCCTGTGAGGTAGGTGAGGCTGAGAGAGTGTGACTAGCCCAAGGTCAGCCAGCTGGCTTTGTGTGTAAGGTAAAGGTAAAGATAAAGGTCCCCTGTGCAAGCACCGGGTCATTCCTGACCCATGGGGTGACGTCACATCCCGACGTTTACTAGGCAGAGTTTTGTTTTACAGGGTGGTTTGCCAGTGCCTTCCCCAGTCATCTTCCCTTTACCCCCAACAAGCTGGGTACTCATTTTACCGACCTCGGAAGGCTGAGTCAACCTTGAGTCGGCTACCTGAAACCAACTTCCGTTGGGATCGAACTCAGGTCGTGAGCAGAGCTTTTGACAGCAGTACTGCAGCTGAACACTCTGTGCCACAGGGCTCTTTCTTTGAGTGTAAGAGTGGGGAAACAAATCCAGTTCACCAGATTAGCCTCCGCCGCTCATGTGGAGGAGTGGGGAATCAAACCCGGTTCTCCAGATCAGACTCCACCACTCCAAACCACCACTCTTAACCACTACACCACGCTGGCATGCATAATCAAAGCAAAGTCCTGAAGCAGTGTGTGTGTGTGTGTGTGTGGGTGGGTGGGGGGTGACCATGAGGAAACAGCCATGCATAAAAGGTCGAATGGTTTTCCCTACGCCTTTCAACAAATGAGCGGAAAACAAGATCTGCTTTTGGAAATTCCAGCCTCTCTTTTAATGGCATCCATTTAACATTTCCACCCTGCCTTCCATGAGTAACCTTTCCAAAGCAACTTTAAAAAAGAGAACTTATTTTTAAAAATCATAACAGTAGTTAATAACGTGAACAACCCATGATACCAACAAAAGAGTAAGGTTGGGGAGTAATGAATCAGCAAGGGTGATAACTCAGATAAAACCTTTATCAAAGACAAAAATTAAATAATACAAACTTGTGTACAGGGACTTCCCCCTTCCACAGCCTATCCCCTCACTCTTGGAATTAAAAAGTTTTCTCTGCCCCTTAGGGTTGCCAGCCTCCAGGTGGGCCCTGGAGAACTCCTGGAATTGTGACTCATCTCTAGACTACAGAGGTCAGTCCCCCCTGGAGAAAGTGGCTGTTTTGGAAGGTGGACTCTATGACATTGTACCCTGCTGAGGTCCCTCCCCTTCCAAACCCTGCCCTCTCCAGGCTCCACCCACCCCCAATCCCCAGGAATTTCCCAAGCCAGCATTGGCAACCCTACTTCTCACACAACGTCCAACTAGGGTTGCCAACCTCCAGGTACTAGATGGAGATCTCCTGCTATTACAACTGATCTCCGATAGAGATCAGTTCCCCTGGAGAAAAACGGCTGCTTTGGCAATTGGACTCTATGGCATTGAAGTCCATCCCCTCTCCAAACCCTGCCCTCCTCAGGCTCTGCCTCAAAAACCTCCCGCCGGTGGTGAAGAGGGACCTGGCAACCCTGCACCCAACTACCATATGAAAGTAAATGATGTGATTAGCCCAGACCCCCCCACCCCCGGGTGACCGGCCCTGCTAGTCTCCCCCTCCCAACACCCCAGCACTTTGCTCTTCCAGTTGACTGTAGCAGCTGACATTTGCCACTGAATGCTCCTGCATTGAAGAGGAATGAGGGGAAAGGTATGAAAAATATGCAGCTGGAAAGGGAGCTTGGGGGAAGGGGAAAGTACTTCTGTTTCCTTTCATACATAATGGAGCTTGAAGAAAAGAATGTGTGCCCTTTTGTGAGAAGATGGAGGGAAGGAAGGCACAAAATGATTTTTTTTTTCAACGCTAGCTTTCAATATAATTTCCAATCGGTTTTATTGGCACAACAAGCATTTTCAATAAAGAACGAATAAGGATGTTTTAGTATTGTGCCTAATGCAAATCTTATGAAATCCCTTGCGTACACTGAATGGTTTAAATTCCACAAGACTCTTTGGGTTGTCAGACAAGATTTCTGTTACATATTTACTATCTCCTTCTGATCTGAAAGCAAGTATTTTCTATTGAGTTTTATTTATTTATGTTCAACTAATGCCTGAGCCCTAGAGATAGAAATCCTAATACAGAAATATTTTCGTTATCTAGGCTACCTACAGGCCTACGATCCCCCACCCACTCATCAAATCCGTCCTGGGATGTTCAGATTCTTGCGTCAACCAAGAAAGGATGCTGGAAGATCCATGAACAGATTTTTTTATTGCTAAGTAAGTGCTGGAGAGGATTAAGTGTCCCCCCTGTACCATTTTCTTCATTTCAAATTGTTGTGGCTGAGTGATAGAGCATCTGGTGGGCATTCAGGAGGTTCAATTTCAATCCCCAGCAGCTCCAGTTAAAATGATCAGGTAGTATGTCGAGTTGCCAAGCAACCAGCAGGAACGTTGGGGGGCAGGGACTTGGGGGGACGTGTGACATTGACATGTGATGGTTATACCCAGAAGTGACAGTGGATAGCTCTAGGAATTGCCTGAAGCTCTGTGGTTTTCTCACAGAGTTTCTAATGATTCCTAGAACTACCCCTTGTCACTTCTGGGTTATACCTGGAAGTAGGGTTGTGCAAAAAGATTTTTGGTAAATTTTGAGTTCAGGTTTATTGGACCCGATTTTTTTTTTGGTAAACCTGGAATAAGCTGAATGCACATTCAGTAAAGGGGTATTTCGGCTTTATTTTCGGGTTTACTTAAAATTTCAGGTCCATTATAGTCTATGGGGATTTTTTCCCCGAACCTCCTGTGGGAGCATTTTTGGAGATAGAGCCACCACATTTTCAGGGTAGCTTCCAGGGACTCTCCTTGCATGAACCCCGAAGTTTGGTGAAGATTGGGGCAGGGGATCCGATTTTATGGGGTCCCCGCTCCTCCATAGAAGTGCATGGTAAAGTTTACAATGTTGTTCTATGGGGAATGGGTAGGGTTGCCAACCTCCAGGTACTAGCTGGAGATATCCTGCTATTACAACTGATCTCCAGCTGATAGAGATCAGTGGAATCAGGAGCATGCAGAAATCCCTCCACCCATCCCCGCTTATAAGAAGCTCCCACCCAAGGTAAGTAGGGACCTTGCAACCCTACCCAAGATCTTGTTTACACACACTGCTGCTCCCAGGAGTCATTTCAAGTAGTAAAAATGGTGCTAGGGAAAGGATGAAGTTATCCATGTGCTGCAGTCATGATCAGAATTGGGCAATTGGGAGGAACAGAACTCTCATCATACTTCTGACTCAAAGTTCCCGTGACCACCATGAGGAATTTCTATTGAACTCATACAGGTCGCAGAATCTGGCTATTCTTGGTGCACAATGTTAGGATTGGAAAAAGCAAATCCATGGCTGCATTTGCCCTACAGCTGGACATTTCAAAGGTAGCGTCTGCTTACCTGAGGATGCCAACTCAGATATTGACTTCTTGGTGAGGTGAGCCATGAATCCCACAATGGAAAAAATAACAAAGCCCGCAAATATGCTTGTGGTGGAATTTATGCCGCAAACAATGATGGAGTCCCTGGAAAAGAGAAATAGAGAGTAGCAAAGGAAGAAAAACCCCACACTTCCCATCCCACCAACCATTCAGAACAGTCCATATGATAGAGATGAAAAGTATCTATTCCAGAAATGCTAAGATAAGCAATGGTACCAGTACCAGTAATAATCAGGTGCATATGCATGTGTCCTGTAAAACATGTATGCCTGCTTTTCTGCAATTATTTCTCAACATAAAAGGAACCCTACTGGATCAGACCCAAGAACCATCATGTCTAGCATCTTTATTTACAACCATGAATAATGTTGGGAATCCCAAAAGTAAGGACAGAATTAAGCACTACCCTGTAAGCTGCATCTAGTAACCTGACTTCTGTGGCTAATAGCCATTGATGGACATGAATTTGTCTCCTCTCCTGTAAAGCCATCTAAGCTATTGCCCTCATCTCATGTTCTGGCAGCGAATTCCCTAAGATAATTATTAGGGGAGTGTAGGTAGAGCTTGTCCTGAACCTACTGCAAATCAGAGATCCGTCCTCATTATACTAGAACTCGGAAAGAGAGGAAATACGAGTCAAAATCCCCTTTCTCCACACCATACATTATCTTCTAAGCCTCCATCATGCTCAGCTTTTTCTAAAACAAAAAGGTTTACTTTAGCCCTTCCTTGAAGAAAAGAGGTTCCAACTTCATGCTCATTTTATCACTCTTTTTCAGTCAAATATACTGTCCTGTAAATATTGCAACCAGTCACATAGCTGCTGTGCCCTGTTCCACGCACATTGAATTATTGCATTATGCTGGTGACCCTTAGAAATGATTCACAGACTTCAGCTAATGCCAAACGCAGAGGATCACTGTGCTAAAGTGGTCTGTACTGGCTTCCTGTCCTATTGCTTAGTTTGCTCCTTAGGACCAGCAAATCCTTAACTGGCTTAGGATCAAAAGATCAGAAGCCATTGCAATTGGCAAGCCCCTGGTGTCACAAAAGCCCCCACTTACATTGGGAGGGAAGGCGGCGTGGTGTATCCCGATCTCACCAGTCCATTCAGACTGGCAGCGGCTCTCTAGGGTCTCCGGTGGAGGTCTTTCCCATCACCTACTGCCTGATCCTTTCAGCTGGAGATGCTGGGATTGAACCTGAGACCTTCTGCATGCCAAGCAGATACTCTACCACTGAGCCATGGCCTAAGAAGTCTGAAGATCTTAAAGAACATAAGAAAGGCCATGCTGGATCAGACCAAAATCCATCAAGTCCAGCACTCTGTTCACACAGTGGCCAACCACTGGTATATTAGGCATGCTCCTCTGATCATGGAGAGAATAGGTATGCATCATGACTAGTATCCATTTTTACTAGCAGCCATGAATAGCCCTCTCCTCCATGAACATGTCCACTCCCTTCTTAAAGCCTTCCAAGTTGGCAGCCATCACCACATCCTGGGGCAGGGAATTCCACATTTTAAGTATGTGTTGTGTGAAGAAATACTTCCTTTTATCAGTTTTCAATCTCTAACCCTCCAGTTTCAGCAGATGACCCCGCGTTCTAGTATTATGTACCATACATAATTTTATTCAGCAGATGACCCCGCATTCTAGAATTATGTACCATACATAATTTTATAGACCTCTATCATGTCTCCCTTTAACCGCCTTCTTTCCAAGCTATACAGCCCCAAACATTTTTTTTGTCTTCTTTTTGTCTGCCCTGAGTCTACTGCAAATAAATTTTAGTGTGCAGCCCTGAGTTCGAGTGTTCTAAGAGAGGAAGGATCTCTTCGACAAACTCAGGTTGTAGGTGCTGGGAAAGACTCCCCTTTGCCAGAGGCGTCGATGAGCCACTGCCAATTTGAAAAGGCAATGCTGACTAGTCAATAGTCTGACTTGGCATAAGAGAGTTTCCCTCCCTTAAAAAAAATCTTCATATCATGAAAAATGTTTTGTTATTTTGGGATATGGATAAAAGAGAGAAAAGAAGAGGGTCATGACCTTGCAGGAGTAAGACAGCAGGGGAAATGAGAGCAAAAATATAGGTTTGATTCAAATGTTCATGCAGCAGAACCAGTTGTCACCAGAAATTGCTTCCCCGTGGTTGGATTAACAGAGCAATCCTGAATTCCGTTACCCCCTTCCTAGTCCCACTGGCTCAAATGGACTTAGAAGGGTGTAACTCTACTTAGGATTGCACCGGAAGAGCCTTAAATGAAGCTTGAGGTTCACAAGCAAGGCCCACGTTACTTGTTAATGGATTAAGAACAGGAAGGCATTTAAGAGGTTTTCCTTGTGAATGTTTAAAGCCTCTCTGGCTCTCTCCGGGGACGCATCACACTTATGAAAAAGCAGGAGGCAGCAAAAAAGCATTTCCAAAGGAACATCACAGTGCTCGGTGGCCCCCCAAGGAAAATGCTATTCACAAAAAAAAAAAAAGATTAGGCAGAGAAAATTCTGGAGAAGTTTGGAGTGCTCAACAGATAGGAAACCACGACAGATTAAAAACTGTTGGAGAAGCAAGAAACCCGACACGGCTGCTGAAACACCATAATAATGAGGACAGATTTCAAAGCCCTGACTGCTTAGGGCAGTTTCTCATAAAGCAATCTACTGCGTGTATTGTTTATGGCACCCTAATTGCCAGTGTGAGAAAAGGCCCTTCTTTTTCAATGGCGAAGAGAGCCTCTTCTGCTGTTGGGTAGATCCATGACCCTCTGCTCCTCTCCCTTCAGTTTGCCAATAAGACATCTCATGCTTAAGGATGGTGGAGACTGAATTTTTACCCTTAGCACACAAAACGTTTTAGAAATCTACTATTTTCCTCTATGTCTTGAATTCCAAGTGATTCAGAGCCAAACGTTCCAGCTAGTCGGTATAGAGTGGTGGCAGAGGGGCGATCTACATATTACAAAGTCTTCATATTCCTTGGTGGATGATATGAGGAATTCGCATCAGCTGTTGAGTGGGAGTTTTGTGCCTCCCAGATTCATTCCAGCCCTTTTCTCCTTGGGACCACAACACATGGGGAGAAGGGACTTCAACCTCCTCCCCAACACATACCACCTTTTGTTTCTTCAGATTGCCCAGCAGCAACCTGATTACCCCATGGGATCCATTTGCAAAGTCATGTTACTTAGGTGGGTGCATGGAGGTTATGCAACAGAACCAATGGCGGCTCCACAGGGAATTTTAAGCAGGAGAGAACACCATGGAGGGAAGGTGTCTTCTGCCCATGTGCACCGGCAGTAAGCAGAAAAGGACATGAATGTTTAGTCTGGAATGTTTAGTCTGGAGAAGAGGAGGCTGAGGGCGGACATGATTGCTCTCTTGAAGTATCTGAAGGGCTGTCACTTAGAGGAGGGCAGGGAGCTGTTCCTGTGGCAGCAGAAGATAGGACTCACAATAATGGGTTTAAATTAAGGGTGGAAAGGTGCCAGCTGGATATTAGGATTTTTTTTTTTTTTTACAGTAAGAGCTGTTCGACAGTGGAATCAGCTACCTAGGGAGGTGCCCTCACTGGCAGTCTTTCAGCAGAGGCTGGACAAACACTTGTCAGGGATGCTCTAGGCTGATCTGCATTGAGCAGTGGGTTGGACTAGATGGCCTGTGTGGCCCCTTCCAACTCTGTGATTCTATGATTCTATGAATGCATTTGGGAGGCACAAGGCTGTGGGAGGGAAACTCTGATGCAAAGTCCTCATGTCGCCCTCCAACAAAAGCGAGGCCTTTTTGACCTGCAGATTGGCCCTAAGTCTACAGATCAGGAAGCATCAAGATCCAGTTTCGCCTGTGTGTGTGAAGTGCTTTGAACCCTCTAAAGCAAGGGTGTCACACATATGGCCCAGGGGCCGGATCCGGCCCCTTGAGAGCTCTTATCTGGCCTGCGAGCCCACCAAGACAGTCACCCACCCCCCATTCCCAATCTGGGCTGGCGAGCCCACTGTGGGCTTGCCAGCCGAGTTAGCCTCCCCATCCCCCGTCCCACGGTGTCAATGATAAAAGACTGTTAAATAAAAGAAAATACTGTAAAAGAGTTACTGTGTTAAGCATGTTTGTGTTTTAAGTAAAAAATAAAGTAAAAAGTAATATCATTAACTGGCTTTGCCTGTGTCTTCTATAAAGCTTGTATCTCTAGTATCTGGCATTAAAATTTTATGGTACACATGGCTCAGCCTGACAAAGTGACATTTATGTCATCTCTGGCCCTCATAACAAATGGGTTCAACACCACTGCTCTAAAGCACTATATAAGTCCTACCTACCATTACTGGAGAACATGTAGGCACACACTACAAACCTGTAGACGTTGTTGTGAAAGGTGTTATAGCTTCCCAAGGCAATCAGAGACCCCAGTCCTAAACCATAGGAGAAAAAGATCTGCGTGGCGGCATCCATCCAGACCTGTGAGGGAAACGAATGTTGACTTACCATAGTCTATTGAGTCAGAGACTTTTAAATGTTCCGTGTGTGATCTGGGAGTGGTCCACCCTATTTGGTTGTTGAGGCATATGGAGAAGTGTGACTGCACACCAAAATAACTAAAGGGTGGTCTCAACAGCAAGGCAAACTTGATACATAAGAGTAAAAAAGTCAAGATCTTTGGCCAAAGAACAGACAAGTACTCTGACCAGGCCAATGACTTAACAGTCTGACATTGCAGAGGGATATTATAGTAGCTTCCTTCAGCAGCAGGTAGCCAAGACTGAAGGCAAGCAACAGATCTGATATTCTTATGTAAGACACCTGATTGGTTCCATGGGATCATCTGACTCCCAGAATAAGGAGGAGTCTGGGACATTGGCCGGTACCCTCCACTCATCAAAGTTTGAAGCCTTACTTCATCCTAACAAGCCTTCTTCCTAGGGTTGCCAGGCACTGGTGGGAGGTTTTAGGGGCAGAGCCTGAAGAGGGTGGGGTTTGGGGAGGGGAGGGACTTCAACACCATAGAGTCCAATTACCAAAGTGGCCATTTTCTCCAGGTGAACTGATCTCTATCAACTGGAGATCAGTTGTAATAGCAGGAAATCTCCAGCTAGTACCTGGAGGTTGGCAACCCTACTTCTTCCTCAGGAAGTGGCAAATGCCTTTGCAGTTGGGTGAAGGCTCCTTAGGAGAGAGGAAAGATTCGACCTCTGCTGAGTGCAGTGGTAGGGTACAGGCCACTGTGAACACATGAAGCTACCTTATACTAAATCAGACCCTTGGTCCATCAAAGTCAGTATTGTCTACTCATACCAGCAGCGGCTCTCCAGGGTCTCAGGCAGAGGTCTTTCACATCAGCTACTTGCCTGGTCCCTTTAACTGGAGGTGCTGGGGATTGAACCTGGGACCTTCTGCATGCCAAGCAGGTGCTCTACCACTGAGCCACAGCGGGATTCTTCCTGTAGTTCTACTCGACCAGCAGACATGGCAGCACAAAGAGCCCATGCCTGATCCAGAAGAGCTCCCTGTTCAATTTCTGTAGCAACCATCAGGAAGATGTCAGCAATGAAGGATTCAAACAAAACTGCTTCGTCCACAGATATCGGTATGGAAGAAGATGCAGCATTTCTGGCTTGAATTTTAGTACTTGCCAGGACAAGAGGCTGTCTGCAGCCTGAATTAGTGCCACTGTTGCAGAGAATCAGAAGGGAATACAAACCTCAGACTGAGAAAGTTTGCTAAAATCGGGAGTAATGTAAAAGAGGATTCCTTCCTTGGCTCCTGGCAAGGTGACCCCGCGAAAGAACAGAATAAACAGCATGAAGTAAGGGTAGGTGGCTGAGAAGTACACCACCTACATGAGAGAGGGAAAGAATTTGGAAGTTGTTAGTTAAAACATAGAACTGAAACAAATGTGTACCCCCCACAAGGAATTCTGATGGTGGATTTTCTCTATTTATGTTCAGAAGCAGCAAATTTCACTGTTAAAATAGGATACCCGAAATTTCAACAGTTCATCAGATTGTTTCAGGCTTAGTCAACAGCAACAGCACCCTTTCAGTCAAACTTTGAGCCTTAAAATATATATTGCGCCGAAACTCCTAAACAAGCGTTTAAATAACTGCACATTGAAGCCTCAAAAAGCCCAAGGAAGGTTGGTTAGGTTTAAATCCCCTTGTTTGGTTGAGGAAAGAAAACTTTCCCAGCAACTTTCCCAGCAAGGGAAAGTGTGACAACGTTTGCTATTGTGAAAGCTAAAAAGTATATACATATCAAAAATTGTATACCATGCACCACAATTCTGCCTTGAAATGTAGAAGCCCTAATTATAGGCACTCAGGCAAAAAAAACTACCGAATGACTAGAGCACTCAAAGATATAATTGAAGAATGTAGTTCACATAAAGTACCTTTCCAGTCCACTCAACACCCTTCCAGATGGAAAAATATACCAGAACCCATGATAACGCAAGCGTGCCTGCCAAGGGCCAGCGAATATTACCCGGCTCTCCCAAACCTCCGGAGATCTGATGCATATTTCTCCTGAGAAAGTGGGGGGGGGGGGAGAGAAAAGGAAATCAGAACTGAGATCCACTGAGGCTGAATATTTTAAAATGCCATAGATGGCCCAGGCTAGCCCAGCCTTATCAGATCGTGCAAGCTAAGCAGGGTCGGCCCTGGTTAGTATTTGGATGGGAGGCCACCAAGGAAGTCCCAGGTTGACATGCAGAGCCAGGCATCTCTGTTTGTTCTCTAACCTTGAAACCCCTACAGGGTCGCCATAAGTCAGTTGTGACTGGATGACACTTTCCATTATCAAAAGGGGATGCCAAAAAGAAAGGAACAAAGACACAGAAGCAGCAATCTTCAACGCAGCCTTAGGATATGTAAAGCCCAATAGAAGGGGCAGAAATAGGGTTGCCAGGTCCCTCTTCACCACAGGTGGGAGGTTTTTGGGGTGGAGTCTGAGGAGGATGGGGTTTGGGGAGGGGAGGGATTTCAATTGCCTGTGTGTGTGTGTTAAGTGCCGTCAAGTCGCTTCCGACTCATGGCGACCCTATGAATGAAAGTCCTCCAAAATGTCCTATCTTTGACAGCCTTGCTCAGATCTTGCAAATTGAAGGCTGTGCAATTGCCTAAGCGGCCATTTTCTCCAGGTGAACTGATCTCTGTTGGCTGGAGATCAGTTGTAATAGCAGATCTCCAGCTAGCTGGAGGTTGGCAACCCTAGGCAGAAAGGCTTCTAGTAACTAGGGTTGCCAGGTCCCTCTTTGCCACCGGTGGGGGGTTTTGGGGCAGAGCCTAAAGAGGGCAGGATTTGGAGAGGGGAGGGACGTCAATGCCATAGAGTCCAAATGTATCCCTCCTCAGGCTCCACCCCAAAAATCTCCCACCGGTGGCGAAGAGGGACCTGGCAACCCTATTGACAGCGCTTTCCACCACCACCAAGCCCCTTTAAACAAAATGGGCCTTACTTCTGTACAGACCTGCTTAGAGTTTATCCCTAAGCGTTTTCCCTACGGCGGTGCAGAGCAATAGTGAAGTATATGGTTTGCGTATACACATATATGAAAAACGAGGTGGACATGCTGTCTTCTCCCTCCTCCCTCCCGCCACCACCACCTCAGCCCCTGCACTGAGACAATCCCAAGGATAGTGAAAACCTGACTGAGGCGGGGGACGTACTCCCAGAACTCGGTCACAGCGCTGGTCAGGTTGCTGGTGTCAGTCAAGGAGAAGTTGGAAAAGCATTTTTCTGTGTTCCATTTATTGTTGCAGCTCTGCCACGGCAGGTTCTAGAGAAGAGGGGGACAAGTATGGAGGGTCAAGCTCAGCTTCACCTGCTGAATTTCCACTTCTTTATTCCAAGGCCCCCACACCCCGCACAACCTGTTTCATTCCCCCCTCACCCCGCACCCCACTGGAACTTTTCCAAACTAAAAGGAAGGATAGAATAACAGAATAGGTAGGGTTGCCAGGTCCCTCTTTGCCACCGGCGGGAGGTTTTTGGGGAGGAGCCTGAGGAGGGCGGGGTTTGGGGAGGGGAGGGGCTTCAATGCCATAGAGTCCAATTGCCAAAGCAGCCATTTTCTCCAGATGAAATTATCTCTTATCGGCTGGAGAGCAGTAGTGATAGCAGGAGATCTCCAGCTAGTATCTGGAGGTTGGCAACCCTATCGCCCCACAGGCTTCATGTGGAGGATCAGGGAAAACAAACCTGGTTCACCAGGTTAGAGTCCACCGCTCTTAACCATTACCCTGGCTCCCAATGGGGCTTACTCCTCAAGCACGGCGCCTTGCCTGCTCACAACCACAGCCATTTATTCCCTCCCCATCATCATGCGGCCAATTGCCAAAGTGGCCATTTCCTCCAGGGGAACTGATCTCTATTAGCTGGAGATCAGTTGCGATAGCAGGAGATCTCCAGCTAGTACCTGGAGGTTGGCAACCCTAAGAACATGAAAGAGAAAAGAAGGGAAGGTTAGAGAAGGGAAGACAGGGTGGATCAATGGAAGGAAAGCAACGTGACACAAAAGAAGTATTCACCCTTTTTGTATTTCTTTTGTAGTTCTTTTTCTCATCTGTTTATTTTTAAGTAACAACCTCAAGCCCGAGTGCCTAAATGCACAAAACTCAGTTTCCACTGCACAATTTTTCTCCCTGGCTGTACAACATGCATGTCCATATTCGAGTCAATGCTGTGTTCACGCAGCTGTTAAAATTCTGGAGGGGTAGCTGCATTTGTCTGTTGCAGGAAAAATAAGCAGGAGTCTAGGGGGACCTGAAAGACTTAACAAAATTTTATGCAAGCATAAGCTTTCCTGGACTGCTTTCGTTCTTCAGATGGCACGTGTATGGTAAAAAAAGATGCAGGGGCCTTGCAGCTTTCAGAATGCGGCTTTTTGCCACTATGGTTAAGGGTTCCCACGCCCCAAAATCCTAGAGAAGGCTCTAGGAGAAGGCTCAGAACCTCACAGTTCAAAGTAACCAGGTGGTCACATAAAAGACCAGCATGGTGTAGTGGTTAAGAGTGGTGGTTTGGAGCGGTTGACTCTAATCTGGAGAACCGGGTTTGATTCCCCACTCCTCCACATGAGCAGAGGAGGCTAATCTGGTGAACTGGATTTGTTTCTCCACTCCTTCACATGAAGCCAGCTGGGTGACCTCTCAGCCCCACCTACCTCACAGGGTGTCTGTTCTGGGGAGGGGGAAGGTGATTCTGCCTTAAGTGGTAGAGAAAGTCGGCATAAAAAAAACCAACTCTTCTTCTTCTTCCTCTTCCTCTTATTTAACTGCTTTGCTGTCTCCTGATGCAGATTTAATAGGTAACCCTCCACTCCAACCTCCCGTATTACTAGTTCCTAGTGATTTTTGAGGATGGCACAACAAAAGTAACAAAATTTTGTACTAAGAGATGTAGGTTGGATCCTGCCTAAAGTTGCCACATCCACGAAAGGAAGGGGTGATTTTAGCTGCTTACTGTGCACCAGAGCAGACCGCCAACTCCTCCAAGCTATCTTTGGGGTCCCTTCTCTATAGCACGTAGGGCATTTGGGGTTGCAGCAGGAAGGGTAAGCGGGAAGGTCGCAAACAGAAATTCTTTTGTCCGTGGAAATTTTAGGCAGGATCTAAGCCTCTCTCTTTATGAAAATTATCTGGAATTCCAAGGGGAAAATTTAGACTCTTCCTGCGTCCTTCAGATGAAAGAGCAACTGAAACTATTGTGCCTCTTGCAATGCTGAATGTGGTAGAAGAAGAAGAAGAAGAAGAAGAAGAAGAAGAAGAAGAAGAAGAAGAAGAAGAAGAAGAAAAAGAAGAAGAAAAAGAAGAAAAAGAAGAAAAAGAAGAAAAAGAAGAAAAAGAAGAAGAAAAAGAAGAAGTTGGTTTTTATATACCGACTTTCTCTGCCACTTAAGGGAGAATCAAACCAGCTTACAATCACCTTCTCTTCCCCTACACACAACAGACACCCTGTGAGGTGGGTGGTGCTGAGAGAGCTCTAAGAGAACTGTGACTAGCCGAAGGTCACCCAGCTGGCTTTGTGTGTAGGAGTGGGGAAACAAATCCAGTTCACCAGATTAGCCTCCGCCGCTCATGTGGAGGAGCGGGGGATCAAACCTAGTTCTCCAGATCAGACTCCACTGCTCTTAACCACCGCTCTTAACCACTGCAACGCTGTCATAAAGCACTTTTCTGGAGTTTCTTTATTATATTCTTGGTCCCCATCCATCCTGAGCTCAACAGAGAGCAAAAGGCCTGCTCTGAAGTTCTGTGCAAGAATCAGAGTAACCAAAATGAAACCTATACAAGCGACTGGATTGATTTTTCAGAAAGAGCAACAGCAGATACAGGTGTTACATGGGAGGTTTATAGGCATGTGGTTCAGAAAGAGAACATATGGGCGAGAGCTTTAGTTGGTGCTTGGGAATACATCCCAACAACAATTCAGCGTGGACATAAGCAAGGTACACATACCACCCCTGAGCAGCTGTGTCTAAATCAAATGAAATTATTCCCACGGGAACAATGGAAACAGATTCCTTTATGTCTGCTGAGACAGGTCGATTAAAGGTGACTTATACTGATAAGAAAGGCTTTGCTGTGATGAAATGTATTACAGGCAGAACAGCCCTGGTGGGAAAAAACCCAGTTCAAGGAGAAAGGCATTTAAAGTCCATGAGGTTAACCCCTGCCAACAGCTTCCATCGCTTACTAATAGTCCAAGACTCTACATGGTCTTTGTTTAAAAGATACATGCTTCTAGTCCTCATTGTTGAAAAGAAACATCACTAGGACTCTCCACTTCTTAAGTGATTCCAGCTTGTTAATCATCTGTCTTTTAACCAGTTTATTTGTCAAATAAGTAATACATCCTTGCATCCATTCCCAAAATCTCATTACAGATGTGCATTAGGTTATCGGAAGAAAGAAATGTGCAAGGCTGGTTCTATGAGAAGGCAAGGTAAGGTGCAGCCATCAGGTGATGGATTTTGGGTGTGGCAGCCTCAGTTGCCACCTCCTCCTCCTTCTCCACCCCCTCTTCAGGGGGTGCTCATGTTCTTTCTCTCCTTTTCCCTCAGGTGTCTTTAAACACAGCACTGCAAATGATATATGCCCAATAGGAGCTTTTTATCAATTGCTATTATTGATTGTTTTACTATGACGGGTTTTGTTTGTTTTTTAATTTGTAATCTCCTTTAAATATTGTAAATACAAATGTGATCTAGAAACCCAGGGAATCAATAAATAATAATGTATATTCCAAAGTGCATGTTCTGTAGCACCACCTTGTTGCACCTTCGGTCAAATTAAACCAAGTGAAAAGTATATAGACTCACACAGTGTTCATAGGACCAGGTCTGGGTTCAAATCTCAAGTCAACCATGAAGTTCATTGATAGTGTCATCCTAAACAATGACACATCTTCTCGCATGGCCCAGAAGAAGAAGAAGAAGAAGAAGAAGAGGAAGAAGAGGAAGAGGAAGAGGAAGAAGAAGAAGAGTTGGTTTTTATATGCTGACTTTCTCTACCATTTAAGGGAGACTCAAACCGGCTCACAATCACCTTCCCTTCCCCACAACAGACACTCTGTGAGGTAGGTGGAACCGAGACAGCTGTGACTAGCCCAAGATCACCCTGCAGGCTTCATGTGGAGGAGTGGGGAAACCAACCTGGTTCATCAGATTAGCATCCGCCGCTCATGTGGAGGAGTAAGGAATCAAACCTGGTTCTCCAGATTAGAGTCCACCGCTCCAAACCACCTCTCTTAACCACTACACCATGCTGGCTCAGTGCAGTGCTGTCACCACTGGGTTGTCCTGGAAGTTGCATCGTCACTCAGGGACGACAACTGTGCCCCCTCCCCCTTTGGGTGGCCAGTTTCCACCTGCCAACCAGGTAAGCACTGGAGGGCATTGGCCACAATCACCTGGTGATCTCCTGCCATGAGCAGGCAAATGGTAACCCTATCTGTGAGGCAGGATACGTTGAGAGAGAGCAACTATTCCAAGGTCCCCCAGCAAGCTTCCATGGCGGAGTGGGAGGATTCGAAGCTGGGTATCCCAGATCCCTGTATGATGGTCTAACCACTACACCACATTTGCTTGCTATTATCTCTGTTATCAATACTAATATAAAAACACTCATTTTGCAGAAGTGGAATTAGTTGGATGACAGCAATGTGATTTTCTTTCACTCACCGTCGTGAAAGAGTAGAAAAGATAATACAGGGCCCAGGCAATAATGACAATGTAATAGATATTCAACCAGAAGGCAAGAACCACAGCAGCCAGCCCCACTCCTAAAAGACAAGAAACGCAGGATGTTCAGAAAACATCAAGCCAGTTCACACCAGCTTGTACCAGGAGGGAAGCGTTTGGGGAGGGGAAGGAGTGGAAACTAATGTCTGTAACCTGGAGATCATTATTGATTCTGGGAGAACTCCAGGTCCCACCTGGTGGTTGGCAACCCCTATTATCATGCAACTATGTTTAATTTGATCATCCACTCCACTAACACCCATTCACTAGGACAAGTCAAAACAAAGTTTCAGGTTGGTTTATTGACTATGAACTTCCTGGCTTAATTTCCCCTGGTGTCCCTCTTGGCACAATGAGGTCCAGTACCTGTGGGGGATAATGAAACTGGCAATTATTGAGACAAACCAGAACTATAGTAATCATCTTTGAGCTGACCCTGGTTTCATAAACAAACCACAATGAACAGGGTTTTGCATTATGCCTGGACTGAGCGCGATAATTCTAGGGCTCCATCATAGAATCATAGAATCAAAGAACCATAGAGTTGGAAGGAGTCATACAAGCCATCTAGTCCAACCCCCTGTTCAATGTGGGATCAGCCTAGAGGATCCCTGACTAATGCTTGTCCAGCCTCTGCTTAAAGACTGCCCGTGAGGGGGAGCTCACCACCTCCCTAGGTAGCTGATTCCACTGTCGAACAACTCTTACTCTAAAAAAAATTTTCCTACTATCCAGCCGGTCGGTACCTTTCCGCCCGCAATTTAAACCCATTATTGGGAGTCCTATCCTCTGCTGCCAACAGGAACAGCTCCCTGCCCTCCTCTAAGTGATACCCATTCAAATACTTAAAGAGAGCAATTGTGTCCCCCCTCAACCTCCTCTTCGCCAGACTAAACATTCCCAACTCCCTCACCCTTTCCTCATAGGGCTTGGTCTCCAGGCCCCTGATCATCCTCGTCGCTCTCCTCTGCACCTGCTCGATTCTGTCCTCATCCTTTTTGAAGTGGGGCCTCCAGAACTGCACACAATACTCCAGGTGCGGCCTGACCAATGCAGTGTACAGCGGAACTATGACATCTTGCGATTTGGATGTTATGCCTCTGTTGATGCATACAAGGACATAAAAGCCGGCTATCTACCCAAACACCCACCCACTGGTGTGTCTTTAACAGATTCACGTTACCTTTAAACATAGGTGCGAGTTTCCAGACACCGAGTCCACCAACAGAGGTGTACTGTCCAAGTGCAGTCTCCAGCAGGAAAAGGGGAATCCCAGCAAACACCAGTGTAAGAAAATAGGGAATTAAGAAGGCACCTGTGGGAAAAGATGGAGGGATGTAGGTCAAAGAGCTGCCCACTGCTTCTGCATTCACTATTGCTTGCCCAACTTCCCAAAACGGTTAGGCCATTTATGCAGGTCACTTTTGATGCTTGCTCAAAGCTGTTTTTTTAAACGCAACCTTTAAAATGCTTATTCACGGTCCCGATGCAAAAGGAGAAATTCCCCCCCACTCGCCTGCTCCGTTGTTCCTGTTTGCATAGCCATTAGCAACCACCGTGTGCATAGCTAATGCGCGGCTGTCATTTTGCATAGTTCCTTGAGGGAATTCTTCGCCATTGGGGTGCAGCAAATACAAAAGATCGCATTAAAGGGGCTCTTAAGAAATGCAAAGCCGGAATGTGCCAGCTTTGCAGTCACTTCCTGAATGACAGTTCAGTGTGAAAAAGTCAAAAAAATATGCAGGGCAATTCAGTCTGGAACACGCTGCTAATTACCAAGCATAAATGGCATTAGTGTAGCTTTATAACAGACCTTTCCAATTATAAAACATAAAGTGCAAAATATCTTATTTCCCCCCTCCCCTCAAATCTCCATCTCTCTGTGTTCTGCTGAAATCTAGGGCTGAACTCAGATATCACAACAAACCATTTAAACCAACATTGGGGATGAACATTGGGCACGAACATGGCTTGCTGCCACGGCTGCGCACTGCCGTCCCTTCATATACAGAGATTGGTTTACCTTTGCGGCCTTGACCAATTTGCTGTGATTTCTCAAAGCAGACACTTCAGTAAATAGGAGTTTGTTTATTCCCCTCCAAACCGAGATCCTAAACAGAGTTTTAGAATCCCAGTTTTAACTCTGGTGTCCATAGGTGATAAATAAAGTCCAGTTCACCAAAGTTCCTGCAATTCAGACTTCATGGTGAACTGGAGTGAGATCAAACCAGGAAGTTTTGAATGAAGACCTATGTACAAGGAAGGAAAGGTGACCAAGGGACAGGTATAATTATAGCAACATACTTTTCTGCCCAACCTCAGCTTGAGCCAGTGTGGTGTAGTGGTTGAGGGTGGTGGGTAGAAGTGGTGGATAGGGCTGTCGATTCGGTTCGGCCCAAACCAAAAAACAGCCGCATTTCCCCTGATTCAACGGTTTTTAGTTCAGGACGAACCGAACTCAAAAATGGCGGGAAAACGGGGGAGCCGAATTCAGCGAGTTCGGGAGTTCACAAATAAATTCGGCAAATTCGGGGTGCAGCAGCATAACCGTCAGTAAGCAGCATTCTCCCCCGGGCAATCGGTGGCCAAGCTGGGTCTTCTTCTGGCCAATCAGTCAGGATTGAGTACTGGAGGAATCAGCTGCTGCGCGGCCCGGCCGGGGAGAGAAAGAGAGAGAAATCCTTGTGGGGGGTGGGTGTGCACATTTGCTCCTTTCCGTGGCTGCAGGGGGCGCATTTTTGGGGGTAGAGACCCCAAACTTTCAGCAGAGCTTCAGACGAGCCTTCTTAAGAGACCCCCCAAGTTTTGTAAACATTGGGTCAGGGGGTCCCGAGATATGGGCTCCACCCCTTTTCCCTCCCCCCCTTTCCATTTCCGTGGCTGCAGGGGGCGCATTTTTGGGGGTGCAACCCCCAAACATTCAGCATAGCTTCACACGAGCCTTCTTAAGAGACCCCCGAAGTTTTGCAAACATTGGGTCAGGGGGTCCCGAGATATGGGCTTTCCCCTTTTCCCTATTGGGATGAATGGATCACCCAATCCTGTATGCATCTCCAGAGCGGCAAATCCAAGGCAAAACCTCCCGTGCTTAAATAGAATTGGATTACCCGTTCCTCCCAGCCCCTCCTGATGGAACAGAAGACAGCCACAGTAAGACCCCTTTGGGGGCTTTAATCTATAATTTTTCACCTGTGTGTGTGTGTGGGGGGGGAAGCAGAGTCTGTGTGTGTGTGGGGAGGGAGCAGTTTCTGTGGGTGGGGGGAAGCCAAAGGGGGCTTTTGCCCGTTCTGCCTGGGGTGTGTGTGCCCCCTCGAGTCTCTATTTTGATGCTTGCTCAAAACTGGTTTTCAAATGGTGACTTAAAGAATGCATTTGCCTGGTCCCGACTCGAGTCCGATGCAAAAGGGGAAATTCCACCCCCTCCTGCTCATTATGCATAGCTAGCTGCCTCTGTCCCTTTCCATGGTTTGCAAACTCCCAGGTATCAGGTGTTGCTTTGCATGGTTGCAAACGTGTTGCTTTGCATGGTTGTGTTGCTTTGCAGTTGTGTTGCTTTGCAAACTTCTTCGCACCTGCCCCGCCCTTGCTCCCCGCAGCTCAGCTGTTTGTCGGGGCTGGGAGATTTGTGCGTGGGTGGCAAGATCTGCTCAGAGATGCACATTAAGGGTGGGGGGACCCCTTTCGGGGCCCATATCTCAGCCCCCCCGACCCAATCTTTACAAAACTTGGGGGGTCTGGCAAGAAGGGTCCTTTGAAGCTCCGCTGAAAGTTTGGGACCTCTACCCCCAAAAATGCCCCCCTGGAGCCACGGAAAGGCGCAGTTGTGTTTTTAATGGCTTTATTCGGCCGAATTTTTTTCCCTAACTTTGAATTCATGCCAAATTGCACGGACCCGAAGCAGGGGAGTTCGGACTTCGGCATATCCTGAATCCAGACGGGCCGAATTCAGCCAAATCCAAACTATACCGAATTTTTTTTTCAACAGCCCTAGTGGTGGACTCTGCAGAACAGGGTTTGATTCCCCACTCCTCCACATAAAGCCAGCTGGGTGATCTAGGGCTAGTCACAGATCTCTTAGAGCTCTCTCAGCCCCACCTACCTCACAAGGTGTCTGTTGTCAGTAGGGGAAGGGAAGGTGATTGTAAGCCGGTTTGATTCTTCCTTAAGTGACAGAGAAAGTCGGCATATAAAAACCAACTCTTCTTCTTCTTAATCTCAGTCTTCTGTAATATCTGAATAAATAGTGGTTTCCTTCCCCTGTCTTTCCAGACAGCTTATCTTTCAATTTGATTAAAAACTGAATGACCAGAGGTGCTTGGAGAGTTATTCTAGTGGCTGATTAAGAAAAAAAGAAATAAACTGGATTTATTTGGTTCTGATGTTGTTGTGTGGGCCTTCAAGCATGGTATGGGTTAATTTTTTTTAATTGGATCCATTTTTCTCTCTTTGGTATTAATAGGAATGGTTCTCGGTGTTCACTAGATAATTATCGATGGAGTCAATTCATTTCTAGGGAGTGTTTCATTGAGTTGCGCGTGTAATAAAATCTTCCTGCAAGACAAATGTGCTGTCATTAACAGCAGCCGGAAGCCTGTCTCTTCAGTCTCATCATTTCTGTCTCTTTCAAAACCATCTCGTAGTGCAGATGCATCAATGAAGCAAAAGAGCTGTGGTTCTTCTTTCCCTTGTGCAGTTTCATGAGGGGGAGTCACACAATTCACCTGGAGGAGGGAACAGTTTGCTGGTTACCTAGCTGGGGAGGTAAAGTAGTTTGCCCCTCACATGGCATTCTGGAGCCATGGAAAGGGAAACTATGACACACCTGTGAAATCTGTATCATTGTTCCCATATCAGACTTGGATCCTTCCTCTATACCTAAGGAACATTTGCTCCTTTATGGACCTGCTTAATCTTTAAGATCATCTTCAGAGGACACACACATGAAGCTCCCTTACACTGAATCAGACCATCAGTCCATCAAGGTCAGTATTGTTTACTCAAACTGGCAGCTACTCTCCAGGGTCTCAGGTGGAGGTCTTTCACATTGCCTGCTACTTGGTCCTTTAACTGGAGATGCCAGGGATTGAACCTGGGACCTTCTGCATGCAAAGCAAAGCTCTTCCACTGAGTCACAGTCCCTTGCCTTCTCTGAGTGCCTCAGCCTTCAGAAATAAGGTAGATGGCTGCCAGAAACAAGACCTTTTCTGTGGTGGCACCCTGGTTGTGGAACATTCTTCCCAGAGATTGTCAACTGGTGCCTTCTTTAGTGACATTTAGGCACCAGAATCCACTTTAATCACCTGAGTTTTTGATTGAAAGACACAGCTACCATTTTGCTTTGCTCTTTTATGGAATTAGCGTATGGTAATGTACTGTTTATTGAAATTGTGTTCCTTTTTATTATCCTATGGGAAGTTGCCTTGAAAATTACTTTTATGAACTGAAAGTCAGGGGTGGGGAGTAGAAATGTTTTAATAAAAAATGAAGAAATTGTGTCTGTTTTTTCTTTCTCACACACAAACACAATATGTACATGTTCATGCAAGATATTAGGACCTCTCCTCATTCTCCTGCCAAGCTCTTTTTTTTTCTGCTGTCATCCATGACCAAGATAGCCAATCAATCAGATACATGGCCAGACAGACATTCAACAGATGCTAGTTCCCCTCTCACACATCCCTATAGGAAAGAAAAGCTGTACCTGTTTCATTTCTGCCTGCTATCATACTGTAAAAGGAGCTCTGCTACAAAAGAGAGCAGCAGGCTTCATGTAGATACCCTATGGCAGTTCTGCCACGGTTCTGAGAGAAAGGGCGAAAAGTAAAGATACCTGAGAAGGTCAGGGACCCTTCTCTGGGGCTCTTCAATGAAAGTGGCAGAATGCCTAACACAATTATTTTTTGTTTATTTTATCATTCCTGTCTCGATGGACGAGGTTAGGCTTTACAGCCCTGGAATTCCTTCCAGTTCCGCAGTTCTGTGCTCTCTACTCTTTAAGTAGTGACAGAAGATTGACAGCGCTTAGCATAACAAAGACTCTAATATGAACTGGTCTATGGAAGCACCGATGTAAAAAATTAAATCAGCAACCACTAATGCAAATGTTAACTTCAGTAATGATTATTAATTAAAGAAGCAACGGCTGCTTACTTATCGAACAGAATGTTAAAAAGGCTCCCAGACTTGAGAAGTTATAAAACTGTCTTTCCATTTTCATAGTCACCTTATAGTCTCAATACGAGGGGGAACAGAATCTTCAAAGTGTCAAAGGTCACAATAATTTTGATTGTAAAAGTGAAGGCCTACTAAAATCTAATCTAGTGTGGTACAATGGACATAGAGGTCTTTTATGCACGGCTGTTTCACTCGCCGTCACCCCTCTGACGACTTCGAGTCTTTGGCTGTTACCGCACTAGGTATTCCCAGCGATGTATTAAGAGTTTGAAAATGTTATAAAAAATACTGTTCGCACTTTGTTTGGCCCCTTTAACTGTGAAGACGTCTTCCAACCATTTTTTAGCCGTGGCATCCAAAAACCCTTTGAAAGCGATGTTTTTTATAACATTTCCAAACTCTTGATACATCGCTGGGAATACCTAGTGTGGTAACAGCCTTTGTTTCCTACCATCAGAGGTTATGATGCTTCCAGAGGTTGCCTTGCTCTCCCCCTGCGATTCCCAGCGTTTTACCTCAAATTTGAAAACCCGGGCAAAACACAGGGAGACGAAGAAAGAGAGCAGGGCGACCTCTGATAGTCGGAAATGACACACATAATCCAAACAAAGACCCGAAGTCATTGGAGGGGTGACGGCGAGTGAAATAGCCATGCATAAAAGACCAGAGTCTTGGACTTGGAAGATCTGGATTCAAATACCTGTTCTGCTGTAAAGTTCACAAGCCAATGCTGAGTAAGCTACTATCACCGGGTTGCTGTGAGGATGCAATAGGACGTTGATTCCAAACATAGTGCCCCTGTGATGGCACCCCTTAGTATGTTCCTGGGTGCTCGAATCCTTCTTCCTCAAACCATCCCTTCCCCAAAGCAAAGTACCAGTTTGGCTTTCCTCCACCTCAGTGGAGCAGTAGGTACTTCAGAAGAGCCCTGGAGCAATCATCTTTGTGTCTTCAGGGAGAGCATGCTTGTGGAAACCGCTGTTTGTATTACAGGAAGACACTTGGCTTGAAAGCTACAATCATTTTGTGATTTGCCTCTGCTCCTCCTTGGCAGCCATTTTGGGAAAGTCAGGTTGCAGAACCAAGACCCATTCTATGAAAAATAATCTTGGCTAGGTTAGCCCTAAAAGCATTATTTTAAAAATAAGTAGGACCTCCAGATTGTAATCTGGCAACCTTATTTTATATGCTCAGCATCTTGGTAAACATGTTGGTAAGCAATTATTTCATGAATGCTTAACAAATGTAGGCATTATCAATGGGGTTGTATCTGTGTCTTGGGTCCCCAAACTTGAAGCTGCTCCAATAGAAGTTTCGGGGATGTGGAATCAGGCAATGATACATCCACCATCTGGATCTCAATCAGCATCGAATCAGTACTCAGCTGTGACACTCACATTAGTATACAAGCATCATTGTTTTGTCCTCAGCTTTAAGTACTGGTGAGATGAAGCCTCTGTGCCTCTTATCCCATTCACCCATCAGACCTTTCACTCACTCACTTTCTGGGGGAATAAAATTAGAGACTTACAGTGCCATCCTAAGGACAGCTACAGCCTTCTACTCTTAGAAGGGTGTAACTCTGCTTAGGATGGCACTGCTTCTAGCCATAATGATAGGAAAACTGCAGTCAAGTCACAGCTGACTTATGGCGACCCTGTAGAGTTTTCAAGGCAAGGGGCATTTAGAGGTGGTTTGCCATTGCCTGTATCTGCATAGCGACCCTGGTATTCTTTGGTGGTCTCCCATCCAAGTACTGGCCAGGGATGACCCTGTTTAGCTTCCGAGATCTGACAAGATCAGGCTAGCCTGGGCCATCCAGGTCAGGGCAGCATTTTGTCTAGGGTAGGAAAATCAGGCAGCAACACTTTCTCTGTGTGTTCCTTCCCATCATTTAAGGTCTGGTCACACAGCCTGGCTCCCTATTTACTTAGATAAAGGTACCCAGTAGGGGTTTTTCTATGGTGGCATCTACCTTTTGCAATGCCCTGCCTGGGGAAATCAGCCAGAAGACATATTAATTCTTAGTGTTTGCTCTTCAAATTATTCAAAGTGCTTCACTGGCATTATCCTTTCAAGAGCCCCATAAGGTATGTCAGTGCTATCGTTCTGAAGATATTTCCAGCAACATTTCCCAAGCTGCTGAAAACCTATTTCTTCCTTGCAGCATCATGACCACTGATTGATCTGAGTCTCTGTTTTGTTATGCTGCTTTTAATTGGCTTTGATGTTTTATTGTTCTAACAGCTTTATGGTTTCAGATAATTGGTTTTAAAACATTTTGATGCATTTGCTTATTTTTAAAAATGTGTAAGTTGTTTTGCGTATAGCATGTCTATTGACAAATGTGACTAATCATGATTAATAATGCTCTCTTTAAAACCGAATGGCTAAAATACACAGGTTTACCACTGTGATCAACAGGTTATGGAAGTGCCCTCAGATATATCTGGTCTGAAATTTTATCCCCAAAATACCCTTTTAGTGTATTTCAGGTGTATTCCAGATCTGGATACACATTAGAGAATCCTGGTCAATATCAATATCTCGATCCTGAATATTCCCTAAAATATTCCCTAAAATATTCAGGAATATCAGGGGCACAGCTTTTTAAAGCACCAAACTTGGTTGTTTTTTGTTTTGTTTTTTGTAGGTTTCATGGGCAACATGAGAGAGAGGGAGGAAGGCAGCTCTCACAGGCAAACGGGATCACACATTAGGGGAAGCTTGCCAGGTAACCTATGATGAGATTCTCCAGTTTGACATTGGTTCTGTTGGGTTTGTGCTGCCACAGTGGCCCTGGGTTCTGCTGGGATTCTGTGGTTTGATATTGGTTCTATTGGGCTGGACTCCCTTCCCTTGCTTCAGTTACTTTGGCTTGGATTCTCTGGTTTGACATTGGATGTGTCAGGTTTGCCACATTGATGTGAAGTTCTGCTGGGATCCTCAGGTGTGACATTGGTTCTGTTGGGCTTGGTTAAGTTTCCTTTGGGAGGCTTTTGGACAGTGGTTGCTTGCCCATGTTTGTTTTTTGTTATTCTTTGAAAAAATGTTCTGCCAAGGAACATCAGGGCCCTGCAGGACCTAAGGGAGTTCCGCAGGGCCTGTAAGACAGAGCTTTCCCACCAGGCCTACAATTGAGGACAGCTGCGAATACCATTAATACTGGCCTCCCCACCCCTCCCCCTTCATGTATCTGAAATGATCTGGTCAATTCTTACAGAATTGTGGGATTTATATGCCATCTATGATTAAGTGTTTGAATATTTGGTTTTAATGTTTGATTTTATTGATAGTTTTATTGTACTATTATACGATTGTGAAGTTTTAGAATGATGTAATTCACATTGAGCCGTCTTGCTGGGGAGAGTGGACTACATATATAAAAATTAATTAATTAAGCATTGGATTCCCCCCAGGAAACACTGACTGGGGGCACCTTGTTCAGGGGCCCATAGAATTGGACCCCTTGGTTCAATTCATCTGAAACTTGGAGGTTCTTTCATGGACAGGCAGCATCAGCTCCACTGCAATTTTGGTGCCATTTGATTGGAAAAATGCCCCTTCAGTTCCCTGGAAATATTTCCCATAGAGATTAATGGACCTAAATAATTCCAGAATCATGAAAAACAAACAAACAAATGAATCCAAGTACTGAACCAGTATTGGAGTCCCAAGTTGTCTGGAATACCAATACTTATGACCTCCATGAGATCTGGATTTTTAAAAAACCCTATTTTTTTCTGGTACACATCCCTACAAGGGAGTATCAGGGAGCAGGCACCCTAAAAGCAGAGTTCAACTCCTGCGTGAACTCCAGTGTGAAGAAACAGCAAGTCTGCAGCCTACCAATCTCACCTCCTCCATTCTTGCCACAGAGATATGGGAAGCGCCAGACATTCCCCAAGCCAATGGCATACCCCACGCAGGAGAGCAGGAAGTCAAATTTGCCTTTCCAAGTGCCTCTGTCAGGAAGCTCCTTGATCTTCTTTTTGGCATCCTCTCCTTCTGGGGAAGTGGCCTCTGTCTCATTGAGGGCCAGTTCCTTCACCTTGGTAGGCAAGTTCAGCTCCACCGAGGCACCGTCCATCGTTTCCATTTCCTTGTTTACAGTTACCTCATGGGGGAGGAGAAAACGGCACTGCCAGAAGAGCAGGGAGGATGAGGCCGAACAACTTCCTTGCTAGTACCTGAAAGGTGAAAGGAGAAAGAGAAGTCGAACACCAGCAAATAGGATAGATAGACTTCTCAAGCCAGGCTCAATATCAAATTTTAATTGGGTTGGTATGAGTGACTGTGGGCCAAGCTAGATGGAATGCAGGAGATGTGAGACCAGAATAGAAAGCCATTGTGGGGTAGTGGCTAGAGGGTCTGAGAGACTCAGGTTTGAATTACATTCAGTCATGGAGTTCACTTCTCACAACCGAACCTCCCAGCTTGTTAAGATAGAATGTGAAGGGGAGCTTCTTGGAGGGAGGGCACCATAAGAAAGTGAGGGCTTTATTAATTCACTTAAAATACTTATACCTCACCTTGGGCACTTTCACACATGCCAAATAATGCTCATTCAATCCACTTTCAATGCACTTTGAAGCTGGACTTTACTGTGTGAAACAGCAAAATCCACATCATCATCATCATCATCATCATCATCATCATCATAACAACAACAATAATAATAATAAGAAGAAGAATAAGAAGAAGAAGAATTGGTTTTTATATGCCAACTTTCTCTACCACTTAAGGAAGAATCAAACCGGCTTATGATCGCCTTCCTCTCCTCACAACAGACACCCTGTGAGGTAGGTGGGGCTAAGAGAGTGTGACTAGCCCAAGGTCACCCAGCTGGTTTCATGTGTAGGAGTGGGGAAACAAACCCAGTTCACCAGATTAGCCTCTGCCACTCATGTGGAGGAGTGGGGAATCAAACCCTGTTCTCCGCTCCAAACCACCACTCTTAAGCACTACACCACACTGGCTCTCCAATCGCTAAAGTGCACTGAAAGTGGATTGAAAGCACATTATTCAGCATGTGTAAAGTGCTAAAATCTCCTCAAATAAGCAGCTTCATGGGGCTGTTCGTTTGAACAGGCAAGAGGTACTGACTAAGGGTGTGTGTAATATTTTCCTCCTAAACAGTTTCCCTGTAAACTACACACACACACACACACACACACACCAATGCTGCTATTTGTTCTGCAGGAGGGAAAAAAAGTGTGCGTGCGTAAATGTTTTTTTCCATCAGTTTTCTTTAGGAAATAACATATGAAATAAAAAAATTTGGTTAGACAGTCTGGTGGCATTATTTCCCCTTGTCCGCAACTCTGTGCTATTAATGACTGCCTGACAGACAGTTGTTCAACAGGTACAGCATTATCCAGTCTTCATTTCTATGATGGCATGCTAGAGTTGAGCACAACTAGACGACTGTGTGAGGGAGACAAATCCAGACTTTGTGTGAATGGTTAGCATGAGTAAATGTTTTCCAGCCTTAGCCATGTTTGAGGCTGATTTTCAGAGAGATTCCGGGGCTAGCTTCCATTTCACACAGTCATTTATGATCTGACTGAGCCATCGCCTATCTTTGGAGGGAGATACATGTCGACAGCTGTCAAATATTTTAAACTTTTACTTCAGACATGAAAGAGAATTGATGGCTTGCCCTATTCACCAAGGAGAATAAGAAATAAAATCGCAGAACGTAAGCTTTAAGCCAAATATTAAAAGTCATTCTCCAATTAATCATATACAAAGAATGGCGTAGAGTCCAGAGCGGCCCATCAATGAGGGCTACGATAATAATTTGGCTGTCAATGAGGCGTGATAGTTTCTGTCATGTTTTCTCATGGTTAGAATCAAAGGTAGGCTATATCCATCGGTGAAAATATTATCATACTTGGGGAAGTACCCAGGTGCTTGTTTTTTACTTATGAAGGTTCACTCTAACAAGCCCTGACAAGCACCCAATTAGAAGAAACCAGCGACCACGCAAGAACACAAGGGAAATCCTGATTAAAGCATCTCCTCCAAGAAACTGGCACATATGATATACAGCAGGAGTGCTAGGCCGGCAGCCCTGGAACCATTTACCAAACCAGTAAATTTCATTTAAATCTACACCTCAGGTAATGGCTCAGTAAATCTTCCACTAAGTTTCTTCCTTGGCTGGCCAGGCTGAAATAAGGTTCCCAATTATTGGGGTTAAATGAAGACATTCTGATGGATGGTCAAGCGTAGGAAAGCCAGCCTTGCTGAGAAAGAACAACCCACAATTGCTAGGGTCTCTTCCTGTCTACAGATCTGTACGACTAATTTCACTGTCCAAATCAAATGTTCTTATTGACTCCAGGATACCAGCGTGGTGCACTGGTTAAGGGCAGCAGACTCTAATCGGGAGAACTGGGTTTGATTCCCCACTCCTCCACATGAGCGGTGGACTCTAATCTGGAGGAAAAGATTAGATTCCCCACTCCTCCTTGTGAAGCCTGCTGGGTGACCTTGAGCTAGTCACAGTTCTCTCCAAACTCTCTCAGCCCCACCTACCTCACAAGGGGTCCTGTTGTGGGGAGGAGAAGGGAAGGTGATTGCAAGCCACTTTGAGACTCCTTAAGGTAGAGCAAATCAGGGTATAAAAACCTACTCTTCTTCTTCAGTTCTCACAAGAAAACTGGTGCAGTGTTTGCAGGACCGTAGGGAGGGAGGCACAGTCCCCTCCTCCCAGAATAATGTTTCACCCCACTTAGGATTTTTTTTTAAAGCCTTTAATTGGTATCCTGGCAGTTTCCATTTAAAGAATGCGAACATCCAAAGGATGTAGGGATGGCCACAGGCATAGATGAATTTAAAAGGGGATTCGACAGATTCATGGAGGAGAGGTCTATCAGTGACTGCTAGCCATGGTGACTAAAGGGAGCCTCCACATTCAGAGGCAGTCAACCTCTGAATCCCAGTGCCAGGAGGCAATATTAGGGAAAGGCCTTGGCCACTAAGCCCTGTTGTTGACCCTCCAGAGTAAGAAGAAGAAAAGTTGGTTTTTATATGCCAACTTTCTCTACCACTTCAGGGAGAATCAAACCGGCTTATAATTACCTTCTCTCCCCCTCCCCACAACAGACACCCTGTGAGGTAGGTGGGGCTGAGAGAGTGTGACTCGCCCAAGGTCACCCAGCTGGCTTCACGTGTAGGAGTGGGGAATCAAATCCAGTTCACCAGATTTGAGTCGACTGCTTCAAACCACTGTTCCTAACCACTACACCACGCCGGCAGGTTGGCCACTGTGTGAGACAGGATGCTAGACTAGATGGGCCACTAGTCTGATTCAGCAGGGCTTGTCTTATGTTGTTAAGTAATTTTTTCCCCAAAGGATAGCTTTTGTTTGTTTATTTAGAATATTTATATAACTGCTTTTCGGAGCATCTCAGGTTGAAAGGACTAAGCAGTGGATGATGTGAAAGACCTCTGTCTGAGACCCTGAGAGCTGCTGCTGTTGTCCTTGATGGGACAAGTGGCCTGCTTCATGTCCCTTTAACTGCAGGTGCTGGGGATTGAACCTGGGACCTTCTGCATGCCAAGAAGATGCTCTACCGCTGAGCCACAGCCCCTCCCCTAAATTTGTTGGCTTTACCAGACAGCATGAGTGGAGGGTAAATTAGACAGTAGAACTGCTGTGGCAGCATCATGAATTACATTGCAACTGAGCGGGTAGCAGAACTTGATGTCAGTAAGTGATGTCATCACCTGTACCACAGCCAAGAACTGCTGTCTACCCCACAGCCATGGGCTTACAAAGGGCTTTGGGGATAGCTACTGTGGATGTTTCTCTGGTGACCAAGATGAAGTTAATTTATGGCATAGTATTCCCAGTTACTCTGTATGGGTGTGAAAGTTGTACAATGAAGAAAGGTGACAGGAAAAAAGTAGATTCCTTTGAAATGTGGTGTTGGAAGAGAGTTTTACGGATACCGTGGACCACCCAAAAAGACAAATCAATGGGTCAATGGACAAATCAATGGATCAAATCAAGTCATAACTCTCCCTAGAAGCTAAAGTGACTAAACTGAGGCTATCGTACTTTGGTCACAATATAGGATTGCCAACTCTGGGCTGGGTAATACCTGGAGATTTTGGGGGTGGAGCCTGAGGAAAACGGGTTTGTGGAGGAGAGGGACTTCAATGGGGTATAATGCCTTAGAGTCCACCTTCCAAAGTGGCCATTTTCTCCAGGTGATCTCTTGTAATAGCAGGAGATCTCCAGCTGCCACCTGGAGTTTGGCAACCCTATCACATTATGAGAAGACAAGAGTCATTGGGAAAGACAATAATGTTAGGAAAAGTTGAGGGCAGCAGGAAAAGAGGAAGAGTCAACATGAGATGTATATAGGGTTGCCAGCCTCCAAGTGATTGCTCTTTTTGACTAACTTCAGCTGTGCAATCCAAGTATTTTTATAAATTGTAACCTCCAGGTAATAGCAGAAGATCTGCTATTACAACTGATCTCCAGCCGATAGAGATCAGTTCACCTGGAGAAAATGGCCGTTTGGGCAATTGGACTCTGTGGCATTGAAGTCCATCCCCTCCCCAAACCCCGCCCTCCTCAGGCTCTGCCCCAAATACCTCCCGTCGATGGCAAAGAGGGACCTGGCAACCCTAGATGTATATGTGTGTGCGTTAAGTGCCGTCAAGCTGCTTCCAACTCATGGTGACCCTATGAATCAATGTCCTCCAAAACATCCTGTTGTTAACAGCCTTGCTCAGATCTTGCAAACTGAAGGCCATCAATTGACTCAATCAAGGAAGCCCCAGCCCTCAGTCTGCAAGACCTGAGCAAGGCTGTTAACGATAGGATGTTTTGGAGGACATTGATTCATAGACTCGCCATGAGTCAGAAGCAACTTGACGGTTCTTCACACACACACATTGTGTCTCTCTCCCAACACCCCCTTATGCCCTTCAGGAAAGGCACCCAATCCCCTTCTCCCTTATTATATATTTATTTAGGTAATGTATATGCTCAAGGCATCTTACAAAGCAAAACATAATAAAAAACATAATACCCTCATTAATTTATGCCCCCATTTTCCTCCCCAGTGGGGACCCAAAGCAGCTCACTTTGTTCTCCTTTCCTCCATTTTATCCTCACGACAACTCTGAGAGGCTGTTTAGGCTGAGAGAGTGTGACTGCCCTGAAAGCATGCTGGGTGACTTTGGGGCAAAGTGGGGATTTGAACCTGGGTCTCCCAGATCCTGGTCTGTCACTCTAACCACTACATCATGCTGGTTCTCATCATTAAAACTATTTAAAACACTGCATAAAAACAAGCACAAAATATTTAGCAGCCTAAAAATGATCCTTTTAAAACAATCCTTAGGCTAGAAGTAGACTGTAAAACAATTTGAAAAAGTAAGCCCTCTCAAGCTGAAAGCCGGGGTTAAAAGGTATGGTAATTGAATTCCTCTGAGTGAAGCACTGTACGAGGTATTCCTAGGCTCTACTCTTTTTTTTGGCAGGAATTAAGGTGTTACTCTTCTGTAAAGAGAAGTATATACCGGTAATCCTGTTCCCTTCAACAAGACGTCAAAGAATGAAAAGCAGAATAGGCTTCATGTGAAAGAGTGTCACTTCCTCATCACTATCTGTTAATTATTTAACTTAAATATCTACTTTTATCCAGCATAATGGGGAAATGATTTTTCCCCTTTCAGCAGTGATTTTTTAAATCTGTTTTGGAAAAACTGGCCATGTTACATGGGAATCATAGTATCTATCCATCCATCCTTCAGCCAGGAGAGAAAGTGGGATACAAGGAAAGAAAGAAAGAAAGAAAGAAAGAAAGAAAGAAAGAAAGAAAGAAAGAAAGAAAGAAAGAAAGAAAGAAAGAAAGAAAGAAAGAAAGAAAGAAAGAAAGAAAGAAAGAAAGAAAGAAAGAAAGAAAGAAAGCCTGACCGGGGTAGCCCAGGATAGTCCGATCTCGGAAGCTAAGCAGGGTCAGCCCTGGTTAGTATTTGGATGGCAGACCACCAAGGAAGCTCAGGGTGGCTATGCAGAGGCAGGCAATGGCAAAGCACCTCTGAACATCTCTTGCCTTGAAAACCCCATGGGGTTGCCATAAGACAACTATGACTTGACGGCAATATGTATATATTATAGTGTTCTTTGTAAACAAATAGGTGCCAGTTTCCACCTTTTCCCACGAATTCCTTCTTCCTGACTTGGGAGAGCACTTTTTTAAAACATGTTAATGTTGCCAGCTCTGGGTTGGGAAATACCTGGAGATTTTGGGAGTGGAGCCTGGGGAGGGTGGGGTTTGGGGAGGATAAGGGCCTCAGCAGGGTATAATGCCGTAGAATCTATGTTCCAAAGCGGCCATTTTCTCCAGGTAAACTGATCTCTGTTGTCTGGAGACCAGTTGTAATAGTGGAAGAGCTCCAGCCACCACCTGGAGGTTGGCATCTCATGTGTGTGTGTTTGTGCTACTACTTATTTAGATTTGGCAAACATTATCCCAACAAATTAGATGAAGCTTTTCATCTAATAACTTCCTGTTGTTCATTAATTGAATGTAGGGACTGGACTCTGATTCAGTCTTTGAAACCAAAAGCTAACAAATCTTATAAAAGAGATTCTTGTGCTGGCTGTACAAACCTTCTGACCAATGAGGGTTAGAATTAGAATGCTAACAAACAGCACAGCTTAAGTGAAGGAGGAGAGGGGACAATTTGGCTGGACAAGAATAGGCTCACATAGAGTCAAGAATCAGAAGAGGCAATCCCCACTTCTACCATGGAAGCTCATTGAGTAATCTTGGGTCCATCACAAAGTCTCGGCCTGACCTACCTCACAGGGTTGTTGTTATGAAAAAATAGAGGAGGGGATAATGATGTTCTAAGCCACTTTGAATCCCAACTGGAGAGAAAGGAAAGATATTAATTTTAAAAAATGCATGCAGTTTAATCTTTTCCCATACATCATTTCCCCAGAGAAAACCCCCCTGCCCCCTAGGTTGCCAATATTCTTTGAAGAGAAAAAATTCTGGTATAATATAGGTCCCTGTCCCTTCTCCCCCACAGCTAGCAGCAATTTTAGGAGGCAATGTCTGTTAAGGAAACGGTGCAGAAGAAATGCACAATACCTAGGGTTGCCAACCTCCTGTTTGTGGCTGGAGATCTCCCACTATTACAGCTGATCTCCAACCGATAGAAATCAGTTAACCTGGAGAAAATAGCCACTTTGGCAATTGGACTCTATGGCATTGAAGTCCCTCCCCTCTCCAAACCCGCCCTCATCAGGCTCCACCCCCAAAATCTCCAGGTATTTCCCAACCTGGAGCTGGCAATACCTGCCCCACCTCTGCTGCTGGTTTTAGTGTTAAGAAAAATATAGATAGATGGAATCATGGGAGATCTGATCTAACTATGTAGTTTCCCTTACACAGATCCTGTTTTTCCTTAGTCCCTACTTTCCTCAGAGTTATACCTAGAGATAGGAAGGAACTAAGGATAAATGATTCTGCAGGCTTGGACCTAGGGTTGTTGGGAAAAAAATTCGGTAAAATTCAGATTTGGCAAAATTCGGCACATTTTTATTTGGGAAATGCCAAAATCCGAACTCCCCTTATTCGGATTCGTGAAATTCGGCATGAAATTCGGCGTTCCCAAATAAATTCGGCCGAATAAAGCCATTTAAAGCACATTCACGGCTTTCCGTGGCTCCGGGGGGGCATTGTTCGAGTTAGAGGTCCCAAACTTTCAGTGTAGCTTGAGGGGACCCTCCTTGCAAGAACCCTCAAGTTTGGTGTGGATTGGGTCAGGGCCCCCCAAGTTATGTGGTCTGGAAGGGGTCCCCCCTCCACCCATTGGAATGAATAGAATAGACCTTTTGGAGTTTGCAAACCATGCAAAGCAACACGCGACCTTTGGAGTTTGCAAACCATGGAAAGGAACAGAGCGCTAGCTATGCATATGCTAATAACTCAGCAAACATGAACAAAGGAGCAGGTGAGGGGGGGAGTGGAATTTCTCCTTTTGTGTCAGACTCGGGACCGTGCAAATGCATTTTTAAAGTCACATTTTAAAAAACAGTTTTGAGCGAGCATCAAAATAGACTGTGCAGAAATGGCCCCAGAGTATTTTCTGCGCTGCTCCTTTTTCTCATGGTGGAGGGACGCCCCCCCCCCTCTTATGCAAACAACCCCTCCAAATTTGGTAAGTGCTGATTTGGACACCCCAGGCAAGGGTGGCAACGGGCAGAAAAAGCAGAACACACTCCCGCAGAGGCGAGCAAGCACCCCCCCCGGCAGAACAGGCAACAGCCCCCCCTCAAACCAGTACGGCTCGGCTCAACCCCAAACAAACGAACCAAGGAAGAGGCGGAGCAGGTGCCGAGCAGAGGGAGACTCATGCCGCACTGCCGCACTCAACTCCAGGCGAGGGTGGCAACGGGCAGAAAAAGCAGAACTCACACTCCCGCAGCGGCGAGCAGCCCCCCCCCCCAGGCAGAACAGGCAACAGCCCCCCTTTGGCTTCCCCCCAACCACACAATCTGCTTCCCCCACACACACACAGAATCTGCTTTACACACACACACACACACACACATATGCACACGAGAAAAGGTATAGAGAAAAGCCCCAAAAATCAAACTGTGTGGATGTCTTCCAGCAGGAGCAGGGAGGAGAAGAAAATCCAATCCTATTTCAGCAAGCAGCAGCAGGTCAGCTCAGGATCTCTCAGGAGCAGCAGCAAGCCAAGCAGCACCACCAAAATGGAAGGAATACAGACACGGGACGGGACAGGATGGGAGTTTTTATACTCTTCTCCTGGCCAATTCAAAAGGGAGAATCCCTGCTCTGATTGGCCAGAAGAAGACCCAGCTTGGCCACCATTGCCCGCGGGAGAATGCCGATTCAGGGACGCCGAATTTACCTGAATTTACTCGGCGTCTGCCCAAACTCGCTGGATTCAGCTTGTCGTTTTCCCGCCTTTTTTTACTTTGGTTCTATCCGAACTGGAAACCGCCGAATTGGGGAAAATTTGGCTGTTTTTCAGTTTGGATGGAACCGAATCGACAGCCCTACTTGGACCATCATCAAGAGATCTGGGGGAATGGAACTGCACCAAATACCATGGTGGAGAATAGCAAGCCATAGCTCTGGATAAAATCAAGCTGTGCATCTAGTTGCCCTTCAGAAGGTTTATATACTGTGGGCATAGCCTAATAACATTCAGGTTGAAGTGATCAATGCATGTTTCCCCTTATACACACCCAAAAAAGCAAAGAAATTGTCCCCGAAGAAGAAGAAGAGTTGGTTTTTATATACTGACTTTCTCTGCCACTTAAGGGAGACTCAAACCGGCTTACAATCACCTTCGCTTCCCCTCCCGACAACAGACACCCTGTGAGGTAGGTGGGGCTGAGAGAATGTGACTTGCCCAAGGTCACCCAGCTGGCTTCGTGTGTAGGAGTGGGGAAACACATCCAGTTCACCAGATTAGCCTCTGCCGCTCATTTGGAGGAGTGGGGAATCAAACCAGGTTCTCCAGATCAGACTCCACCGCTCCAAACCACTGCTCTTAACCACTACACCACCACCAAGCAGCCGGGCACAATTCTAAGCAAAAAATGTTGGCCTGAAGCAACTCGGGTCAGGATGGAAGCAGTTGTCTTGATTGAGTGAACAACAGCCCTGCCGCTCTAATTAGACAGATTGCAGCACTACCTGTCCAGGGTAAAGAAAAAAATTATCTTGGTAGCGATTAGAACTCTGCCCAAAGGCTGGAAAAAATTTTCCATGACGATTCTTCCAACTCATTTCCCCCTCTTTGTTTCTAACTAAGGGACATTTCACATTCTTGACAACGTTGTCGTTCTGTTGGAACTTGAATTATTCGTTTCATGGTCCTCGCCTCTGCAAGCTGAAAGCCCACTTAGAACAACCATCCCTCATGACGAGTTCCGGCTTGCGGTTGAAGCCTTTTTTTCTGGGGGGGGGGGGGAATCTGCAGCGCGAGAAGAATTCTTCCCAACTGAAACCAAGTCAAACCCAAGTACGGGAAAATAATGCTTATTGTTCAGGCTCTGAGCTACGTAGGGGGGGTGGATTCCTCTACGTGTGGGTTATCCTATGGTAGTCGCCACCCTTTCTTGCATGTAGCAACATTTGGCACTTAAGGATTTTTCCCACCAGTAGGTTGGGTAATAGTGTGTGTGTGTGTGCCGTCAAATCACAGCTGACTTATAGCAACCCCCATAGGGTTTTCAAGGCAAGAGACGTTCAGAGGTGGTTTGCCATTGCCTGCCTCTGCATCATGACCCTGGTATTCCTTGGAGGTCTCCCATCCAAATATTCACCAGGGCCGACCCTACTTAACATCTAACTCCCTGCCCCAGGATGTGGTGATGGCTGCCAACTTGGAAGGCTTTAAGAGGGGAGTGGACATGTTCTCAGAGGACAGGGTTATCCATGGCTACTATTCAAAATGGCTACTAGTTGTGATGCATACCTATTCTCTCCAGGATCAGAGGAGCACGCCTAATATGTTAGGTGCTGTAGAACACAGGCAGGATGGTGCTGCTGCAGTTGTCTTGTTTGGGGGCTTCCTAGAGGCACCTGGTTGGCCACTGTGGGAACAGACAGCTGGACTTGATGGGCCTTGGTCTGATCCAGCGTGGCTTTTCTTATGTTCTTATGAGATCTGCTGAGTTCAGGCTAGCCTGGGGCTATCCAGGTCAGTGACCTGACAGCACACAAACACACTCACACAAAAAGGTAATAGTAGGTAGATGGAAGAGCTTGGCTGCTTTCATCATTTGCACAGGGACCAGCCATTTTACTATTAGATATATTGATTAAAAAGATAGATACGTGTCTAAGAGCTTCATGTCCGTTTTAAGGTGAATCTTATTTTCTTCCATGTAGGCTGAGGGAACAAAATGATGTATTCGTTCCAAATCATTTAACCCAGAACAAGAGAATGTTCCTGTCGGTTTTCCCCTTCCATGAACTGCTGTGAGCCACACTCTCTCTAAAATTTCAGTATCTCATGCTACTTCTCCCCCCTGCCCCCCGGCCAGCTTTTCAGACGCGCCTCTTCCTGGCCTCCCCGTCTCCGGGTTTCTTGTCTTGAAAGCTTTCCTCTTAAATCAGCTTCCCTCAGCCAGAGTCTATTCAAGCTGCGCCTTAGGCTTTCACTCCCTAACTGGGTCACATCCACCTTAAGTGGCTCCCGCTGAGTCGAGAAGGGCCGCTGGGCCCAGGGGACATTATATTCCGCCAGGCAGGACATACCCTCTTAGGGCCTGAATCCAAAAGCCATTAGAGAGGCTCCGTTACAAGAGAGCTAGTGTCCTTATTAAGAACTGCATGTAGCCCCCAGCACAGCACATTTGGAGTCTCTTGATGCTCTGGGAATGATAATATTATACTAAAGACACAGTTGTGGCAGGCAGCTTAGCCCGGAGTGTGCGTCAGGCTGTTATAGCAAGGGATGAATCACAGCAGGGCCCTCATCTTGAGCTGCAGTTTGGTGCGCGTGCTCTCTCTGGGCTGTCACCCCCTCTGCGTTTCCTGCCACACGTCTCTTGCTTTCTCTCCTTATCGCTTCCACCCCACAGTATCCTTCCCTTCTATTTTCGGATGGGGTGGCGCATCAGATAACTCCCATTCCGCTTCCTGTATGGAGGCTCAACACCCCAGACATAGGGTTGCCAGGTTCCTCTTTGCCACCGGCAGGAGGTTTTGGAGGCGGAGCCTGAGGAGGGTGGGGTTTGGGGAGGGGAGGCACTTCAATGCCATAGAGTCCAATTGCCAAAGCAGCCATTTTCTCCAGGTGGACTGATCTCTATCGGCTGGAGATCAGTTGTAATAGCAGGGGATCTCCTGCTAGTACCTGAAGGTTGAGCAAGCCAAAATCAACACCTCTGCACTAATATCAAAGATAAGGAAAGTAGTGCAGGAATCTTGGGCTATAATTAATACAACCCAAATGAGTGAAACATCAAAATGTAATCAATGCATACAATAGTGGAAAAGGACAAACATACAACTATATACAATAATATTTCAATGATCCACAAAGGTATGTTTAAATATATTTTCTTCAATAGTACCTGAAGGTTGGCAACCCTACCCAGAAATGCCCTCTAAACGTGGATGGCAGCCACATTTATTCTCCTCACAGACTGAGGACCCTCCCCAGAAGATGACAGAGAAGCACCCTCTTGCTGGTTTGCTCAGCAGAATAGCGTGGCCGACACCCTGATCCTGAATACATTTTTGTCAGACATCACCTCAAGGCATTTACGTCAAGGCATTTTGATTCCTTAGGCAACAAATCCAAAGGGTATCTTCTCTTCCCATTTTCAATGAAGAGGTCTCCTGCAAAACCTCACTGAAACAAAGCAAATTGCACATTGGGTGGCCTCTGCCATGTGGAGCGTGTTGAAATGGCCTCTCTGCAGCAGCTGCTATACATTTGCTACCCTGGGATGAAAATACTGAGGGGGCAAATCCCAAACATTTATTATTCCTACTGGAAGGGTGAGGGGAGATTTATACGCAAATCAGACATCACACCAAACCATGATTTCATTAAAATAATTATGGTTAGTGTGATTAATTAGGGTTTGTCAAATCAGGATCTGAAACCATAGATTGAAGCTGCTGTTATCTCATAGCTACTATTCACACCTTGTTGGATAATGCACTCTCAATGCACTATAAGGTGTTCGCAACAGCAAATTATAGCTGTATCTACACAGAAACGGTCCTCCATGTAGCTATTATTGCTGCTGTGAATGCACAGGCATTCAGAGTGGCAATGGAGAATTCACAACACAGTTTTTACTTTTCTTTCCTCAGCCTGGCAACTATTTCTCCCCCTCCCCACCAGGCTTTTAAAAAGTTATCGCTAGATCATTTATAATATTATGAGCCGTCGTAACAATGTACAAGTTTCTCAGAATTCCCAGCTTCCACTTTTTTAAAAGTATGTTTCAAGCCCTTTTCATTGCAGAGATATAAGGGGAAAGATGTATCGCTGCAATACAAAGAGCTACAGACTTACTTTCTTGTAAAAATGAAAGCTGGGAATTCAGAGGAAATAGTACATTGTTTCAGTTGATTCATACAACAGTGTAACTGTGCTATTACCATTATTATATTTTGAGCTGGGAGAAGGGAAAATAACCGAGGGGCTGAGGAAAGAAAAATGGCACTGATGTGGGTGCCACCCTGGATAACACACACCTTCCCATCCAGACCACCTGATAAAATGCTAGGACTGCGCTTTTTCAAAAAGGATTGAAGAAAAACAGGTTGAAAGAGGACAGGGAAATGATGACTGGAACATGGCTGTGTAGATGCTCCCCCCACACACACACACACAAAAGGGCTGCTGCAGTTTGGCAACTGAACCAAAGAAAAACTCCAGTGTGGAAGCAGCCTTGGTCTTAACTATGGTTTCCCCCAATGTGCAAATGCAGACATCCAGGCTTAGTCCTAGCTGACCCCACCTTCCTGTCCTATACTTACCAGCTACTGAAACCCCCGGCCAGAGCCAAAGCAATGGAACCAGCATTTCTTGAGCAAAACCAGCATCTAAGATATCAGCTGCGAGCCAAATCCTGGTTTCACAAACTAACCTGACTTGAAATAAAACACCATTTCGCATGATGTCTGTGAAAGACAGACGGGCCCCTCCTTGGTCTAGGTTTTATTCTGACCTTGTAAGGTAGACCACTGCTAGTGATCCCATGTGGCAAATGGAAGGGGCGAAGCTGAAACCGTCAGTTGCCTAAGAACACCAGCATGGTGTAGTGGTTAAGAGTGGTTGTTTGGAGCATTGGACTCTGATATGGAGAACCGGGTTCGATTCCCCCCTCCTCCACATGAAGCCAGCTGGGTGACCTTGGGCTAGTCACACTCTCTCAGCCCCACCTACCTCACAGGGTGTCTGTTGCGGGAGGGGAAGGGAAGGTGATTGTAAGCCGGTTTGATTACGCCTTAAGTGATAGAGAAAGTTGGCATATAAAAACCAACTCTTCTTCTTCTTCTACAATAATGTTCTCTGTTCTCCCCCTCTTTTCTGTAGCAAGGCTGTGTATTTTTTTTAAGGCCATTCTAGCCATTCCATAATTGTCAGCTTTTACATCCTCCCCTAAAAGTCTATTGATCACTGGTTCTCTACATAGACGAATATGGGCTTTCAGCTGCTAGGAAAATGCACATTTTGAAATGAACGTTTTAGTGAGTCGTGCCAGACACCAGACCGGGTGGGAAAATAAATCTTTGTTTTCATTTTCTTGTTTCTTCCATGTTGCAATATGAGGAAACCATACACTACAACTAGCAGCCCTATTTCCCTCTGATTAATGTGGAGACCGGGCCATAGGCACACAGTAATTTTCTTACAAACAAACCAATAAATTGCAACTTTTCTCGAGGCCATTATCTTTTGCAGCCTTGAGTAAGAAGGGGTATTTTTTTACTCCCTCCCCCAAAAAACCCGGTATCTAATTACCACCTTTGCCTAAGAGTAAAACCTGAAAAGAAATAAAATGACTTCCCTGCCCCTTCTATTCTTTTCATTTGTTTCATCTTCAAGCATACCTAATTATGCTGCCATCTCTATATTTACTCATTCCCCAAAGGTTTTTCCCACCGAGTTTCGCCTCCTGTGCTATTGTGCTTGAAATAGGCATCTTTTTACTTTTCACTTTCTTAAAAAAAAAAAAATTCCCGCCATTTCTCTGCTGGAAGAATTAGTTATTTAAAAGCTAGGCTCTCCGTGGCAGTTTAGATGCTGCTGTCAAATCGAGGAGGACAGGCTGAATATCTGGTAATAGAAGTTAATTAAAGTGTCAAGCAATTTAAGCATCAGGAAACGGTCTCTTCTGGCAAGAGTGTCATGGCCTATTGAAAGACGCAACTAAAATAGACATCTCCTCTCATCTGGAGAACTAAGGGGAGATTATATGTACTCTCTGTGTGTGCAAAAATTTCTGAGCACAGAAGTGCTGATTTACACATTACACAGGTACACAGGTTGGACTTGGGTTCCCCACCCTGTGTAACAGTCCACCATGAGATGCATTTGTAATGGGATGTGTTATATTATTTTTATTTCACTGTTCTCTAATCGTGCGGTCCAGTTTTATTGCACTTTGTTATATTTATTATACTGGTCTTCGTTGTATGGTTTTATAACACAGTACGCTGCCTTGAGTCTCTACCAGGAAGGTGGACAATCAATGAAATTAGCAAGCAAACAAATAAAATTCCTACACACTTGGTGGCCAGTTTGGATTGGAACTGTGGGGAAGAGGCTTCAGACTTCACCCCTGCACCCTTTTCCCAATCAGAATATTTGCATTTCCCAACAGGCCAAAACAACCCCTGTGAACACAGCGCATGTGAAAGTCTGAAGCCCCTTCTCAATTAGGGTTGCCAGGTCCCTCTTTGCCACTGGCGGGAGGTTTTTGCCACTGGCGGGAAGTTTTTGGGGTGGAGCCTGAGGAGGGCGGGGTTTGGGGAGGGGAAGGACTTCACTACCATAGAGTCCAATGGCCAAAGCGGCCATTTCTCCAGGTGAACTGATAGGGTTGCCAACCTCCCGGTACTAGCTGGAGATCTCCTGCTATTACAACTCTAGCCGACAGAGATCAGGTCACCTGGAGAAACTGGCCACTTCGGCAATTGGACTCTATGGCATTGAAGTCCCTCCCCTCCCCCAACACCATCCTCCTTGTGCTCTGCCCCAAAAACCTCCCGCCAGTGGCAGAAAGGGACCTGGCAACCCTATGAACTGATCTGTATTGGGTGGAGATCAGTTGTAATAGCAGATCTCCAGCTAGTAGCTGGAGGTTGGCAACCCTATTCTCCATGCCCATCACAGTCCCAGTCTGAATGGGTACCACATGCATGGGAATTGAGGAGAACCCTCCACTTATGTCTGACTGTTACACTAGGTGGGGACTCCAGATAGGGTTGCCAGCTTTTGTCTTGGAAATTCCAAAGCGCCCATTTTCTCCAGTGGAACTGATCTCTGTCCCATGAAGATCAGTTATAATTACAGGAGGTCTCCAGGCCCCACCTGGAGGTTGGCAACCCTAACTCCAGACTCAGCATGTATACTAATGTGGGACTCAGCCCAAGTTCATAAATTCAAATTCCGGGTTGGGAAAATACCTGGATATATTTGGGGCGGAGTCTGAGGAGGGTGGGGTTTGGTGAGGGGAAGGACTTCAATGTCATAGAGTCCAATTGCCAAAGCAGCCACCACTAGTATAGATAAACATGTAAACATGTCTGTATTTCTCTGCCCTGCTCTGGATAGCCCCACCAGCACCACCCAAAAAAAAAAATATTATGTGGTTTTTACATCAGTACCATTTGTCTTAATGTTATATAGGTAACTGTTAATGTACCATTTGTCTTAATGTTATATAGGTAACTATTTTCTCTCTCCTGTTATTTCCCCATCACTTGTGAAGTAGGAAAAAACAGGTGAGCAAGATAAAAAGAGATAAAACTTAACTGCATTGCAAATGACGGGTTCTGGTTTGCTGGTTCTAGGAGGAACATTATATTTCTCATATTGTGGCTGCTAATGGGAAGCTGCCCTGAGCTGGATGGCCCAGGCACTCCTGATCTTGTCAGATCTCAGAAGATAAGCAGGGACAGCCATGGTTAGTATTTGGATGGGAGATAGGGTTGCCAGCTCCAGGTTGGGAAATACCTGGAGGTTTTTGGGGTGGAGCCTGGGGAGGGGGGTTTGGGGAGGGGAGGGACTTCAATGCCATAGAGTCCAATTGCCAAACCGCCCATTTTCTCTATTGGCTGGAGATCAGTTGTAATAGCAGTAGATCTCCAGCTAATACCTGGAGGTTGGCAACCCGAATGGGAGACCCCCAGGAATACCAGGGTCACTATGCAGAGAAAGACATAAGGAATAGCAATAAGTCGGCTGCACACACACACAAACATGTTTCTCTGGCATTCAGGGCAGCATTTAAGCTTTACAACATTAATGTACTTATAAGTAGGTTGAAACAGTGGGGCTGATTTGCACATCATTCTCTTAATGTAGGAACTTGTACGCAAGCTCAAATTGCTATATTGGGATCACACTATACCTGCCCATGGGGTACTATGACTGGAACACCAGTTTTAGGGTTTGGCCCTAAAAGCAGCCAAAAAGAATGACATCTGGATCATGGCAATGTCCCTATCTGTCCCCAGAAACAACATGACAAGGGACAAACTGCATGTACCGTCCCCCCATAGCGAAATAATGCCTCCCAGTGGCTGCTTCATGTGAAATCCCTCCTTTCCACTTAGGGTGGTAAGCCCTATGGTGGTTGGGAAAATACCTGGATATTTTTGGGGTGGAGCCTGAGGAGGGTGGGGTTTGGTGGGGGACGGACTTTAATGTCATAAAGTCCAATTGCCAAAGCAGCCATTTTCTCCAGGTGGACTGACTGCAGAGGTGAGGGAGTATATCGTATACCTTGCAGCTGTGGACAAGTTTACATCGGGACAACAAAACGCAGCAAACAAACAAGGATAAAAGAACATGAAAGATACTGCAGACTGGGCCAACCTGAGAAATCAGCAGTGGCTGAACATGGACTGACCCAAACAGGACACAGGGTCTTATTCCAAGACACTGAAAGACTGGACAATTCTACCAACTATTTTGTCAGATTGCACAGAGAAGCCATTGAAATTCATAAACATCAGCACAACTTTAACAGAAAAGAAGAGAGTTTAAGAATGAATAAGGCTTGGCTTCCTGCCCTGAAAACCACCAGACTAACAATAGCCATGCAGATTAGCTTTGGATTTCACACATTAACAAATCACTTCAGGATACAATGGTTCCATATTAACATACCACACCCTCATTAGCACATTATCTTGATAGTTACAGGACAATGGTTAGCACATTACCTTTGTTAATTTTTGCAGGACAATGATTCAGCTCAAACCCAACCCCTTTCTGACTATATATTACTCTTCCTACACACTTGACACTGAGAGACACTGTCCTTCAGTGTTACTCCTCTGAAGATGCCGGCCACAGCTGCTGGCGAAACGTCAGGAAAGAAAATACCAAGACCACGGTTACACAGCCCGGATAACCTACAAGAACCAATGAACTCTGACCGTGAAAGCCTTCAACAATATTTCTAATATTGCATTCCTGCTTCTCATTTAGCTGTTAAAAGCACAGCAGAAAATGCCCTGCGTCCAGTCCAGTTGCTTATCAACCACAGGGCAGGAGTATGGGAGCTACCCCTTTTGAAAACAGCTGCAAACAAAATGAAACCATGTAATATGCCGATGCCCTGACCTGGATGGCCCAGGCTAGCCTGGTCTCATCAGATCTCAGAAGCTAAGCAGGGTCGGCCCTGGTTAGTATTTAGATGGGAGACCACCAAGGAATACCAGAGTCGCTATGCAGAGGAAGGCACTGGCAAACCACCTCTGTTAGTCTCTTACCTTGAAAACTTCATAAGGGATCACCATAGGTAGGCTGCGACTGGATGGCACTTTACTCACACACACAACATGTCAACAGAGATTTTTCTGCATTGTGGGGGTGCCTGCCAAAGGGAGACCGACCAAGGGTTGCCAACTCTGGTTTGGGAAATCCCTGGAGATTTGCGGGGGGGCGGTGTTTGGGGAGGGACCTCATCAGCTGTAATTCTGAGAGACCTCCAGGCCCTACCTGGAATTTGGCAATCCCAGACAGACCTGCACAAAGGCACCAGTGCCATCAAGGATTGACAGTCCAAACTCGCGCAGGTGGCTTTGTCCTTATTGAATCGTGTATCCACGCTAAGAGCTTCCCTCGATATTCATGCTTAGAAACTCAAAGAGACACCTACCTCCTATCCATGAACCCCATAAAATTGCTTGCAGTGCTCCGGGAAGATGGAGGTAGTGTCAGGCAGGGGAAAGGCATACTGAAATGTCCCAACGGAGAGAGGAGAGATTTGAGCCCCTCTCCCCTCCCGCCATGGGCCCTCTGCCTTGTGATCCTTCTCACAAAGTTTATCATTACTAATATTGACAACCCGTTAATGAGCTTTGAGTTCATGTCTGATCAAATCAGCATTCCACATGTGGGGCCGGACTCGACTGGATGAAACAAAACAGTTCCACGTGTTCTTCCAGCCCAGGCCTGAAGAGGAAATGATTCAAGGACATCGGCACATGGGGAAGACCGACGTGTTGCCAAAGGCGATTAGTAGGGATGCCAAACTCCAGGTACTAGCTGGAGATCTGCTATTACAACTGATCTCCAGCCGACAGAGATCTGTTCCCCTGGAGAAAATGGCTGCTTTGGCCTTTGGACTCTATGGCATTGAAGTCCCTCCCCTCTCTAAGCCCCGCACTCCTCAGGTTCCATCCCAAAAACCTTCCGCCGGTGGCAAAGAGGGACCTGGCAACCCTAGCTATTAGGTTTGGGTGGGATACCAAGAGTTATGGAAATCTTGGTGGATAATGGAAGACGAAAGGCCAGCCACCAGAGTTAGACTGGACCCAATGAGTCTAGGAGACCACTCAAGACAGACAACACTTCTGCTGCTTCAGCAGAAGGATATCACTAAGACTACCCCAATGCTTCAGGATGTCACTAAGGCTACCCCAATGCTTCAGGATATCACTAAGGCTTCCCCAGTGCTTCAGGATGTCACTAAGGCTACCCCAATGGTCAAAAAGGGCAAGAGTCCAGTAGCACCTTAAAGACTAACAAAAATATTTTCTGGTAGGGTATGAGCTTTCGTGAGCCACAGCTCACTTCTACCCCAATGCTTCAGGATGTCACTAAGGCTACCCCAAAGCTTCAGGATGTCACTAAGGCTACTCCAAAGCTTCAGGCTTTTACACACATGCGTAGACATATGCTGAGAGTAAGGTTGCTAAGTTCCAGAAGGGGGCTGGAGATCTCCTGGAATCACCACTGATCTTCAGACTACATAAACCACTTATTTATATATTATTTATTTATTTAAAACATGTATTCCACATCTTCCGGATGAAATGGCTGCTTTGGAAAGTGGACTGCATGGTATTATAGCCTACCAAGATCCTTCCCCTCTAGGGTTGCCGGCCTCCAGGTACTAGCTGGCGATCTCCTGCTATTACAACTGAACTCCAGCTGATAGGGATCAGTTCCCCTGGAGAAAATGGCTGCTTTGGCAGTTGGACTGTATGGTATTGAAGTCCCTCCCTCAAAAACCCCACCCTCCTCAGGCTCCGCCCCAAAAACCTCCCTCTGATGGCGAAGAGGGAACTGACAACCCTAATTGCACCATGGGGAAAGGCTCCCATGTATTTTATTTTACTTTTTATCTAGATATTTATACCCTGGTTTTCTCCCAAATGGGGGACCCACAGCAGATTTCAGCATCATTCTCCCCACCAGGGAGGGGAGGGACTTCAATGCCATAGAGACCAATTGCCAAAGCGGCCATTTTCTACAGGTGAACTGATCTCTATCAACTGGAGATCAGTTGTAAAGCGAGAGATCTCCAGCCGCCACCTGGGGGTTGGCAACCATAGCAGCTGTGGCAAAAGCACAAGCCTAATCCTGGCTCCATATATGAATGTTATGAAATTCCCTTGCCCAGAAATGCCATTAGCACCATCCCATTGGGTGGTGGGGGGGTTGTGGTCAGGAAATATGCAAGCGCTCAACGCTGGCTTTGGTGGTATGTCACTTCTGGTAAAAAATCTGGAAGTGACAATGGTCACTCTAGAAATCACCGGAAACCCTATGGTTTTGAGTTACTTCTGGGCTTTTTTAAACTGGAGGTGACATAGCACCTCATGCAACACTGCAGGCTTTTGCCAACATTTTCTCCTGCCACCGCTTGGAACAATGGGGGGCAACAGGAGCAGGGGGGCAGGGCATTCCCCTCCCGCACCCAGGGAATGGGACCCTGACTTTGGGCCTTCTGATGAAAATGAAAGACGCAATTGGTGCAAAGGGCCTGCCTTCAAGCCATTATTTTGTTGTATTGCCCTGAGCTCTTTCAGGAAGCTGCAGCTGTCTTTATGGCTGCTCCTACAGATATTGGTGGTGTTACTAGCAATTATACTAGCTGATGTTTGACTTGTTGTTTGTACCTACCTGTTTTTAACGTAAGCCATCTTGAATTTGCCATTAATTCGGAAGGTGGGATAAACATTTCCTAAATAAATAAAAGCAAGAAGTTAATAAAGTGCATGCAAGGGTTTCCCCAGTGGGATAAATAGTGCTCCCAGGATCATTTCAGGTAAGAAAGAGGGCATGAGGGAAAACGGAAACCCCTTCTCCATGTGCACCACAGTCACAATCGATGGGAACCGAGGAGAACCCACAGCTCCCATCTGACTGAGACGCATGACACAGGGTGGGGACCCCAGACACAACCTGCGTCCTCTGTAAGAAGAAGAAGAGTTGGTTTTTATATGCCAACTTTCTCTACCACTTAAGGAAGAATCAAACCGGCTTACAATCACCTTCCCCTCCCATCCCCACAACAGACACCCTGTGAGGTAGGTGGGGCCAAGAGAGCTCTGAGAGAACTGTGACTTGCCCAAGGTCACCCAGCTGGCTTCGTGTGGAGGAGTGGGGAAACAAATCCAGTTCACCAGATTAGCCTCCGCCGCTCATTTGGGAATCAAACCCGGTTCTCCAGATAAGGTAAATTAGCAACTGTTAACCAGAAAGTCCCGGCTTCAAATGCAGCTTCTGAGGGAAACGTCTTAGATATACTATAAGGCAGATATACCATTTATTTTATTTTATTTTTTTATAATTTTTTTTATTTTTATAATATAAAACAAAACAAACAAATACAATAATAACAAACAAAACAAAAAATAAAAATAAAATACGAAAGAGTATCAATTATAATTATACAGAATTATAAAATTCAACAAAGCCAAAATACCCTTTTGACCCTCCACCCACCTTAAAAAGTGACCCTTCCCCTGACTTCCACAGAAGTGTCGAAACAGTTTTAAAAGTTCTTGTAGGTTATCCGGGCTGTGTAACCGTGGTCTTGGAATTTTCTTTCCTGACGTTTCGCCAGCAACTGTGGCAGGCATCTTCAGAGTAGTAACACTGAAGGACAGTGTCTCTCAGTGTCAAGGGTGTAGGAAGAGTAATATATAGTCAGAAAGGGGTTGGGTTTGAGCTGAGTATTGTCCTGCAAAAGTATTGTCCTGTAAGTATCAAGATAATGTGCTAATGAGGGTATGGTATGTTAATATGGAACCATTGTATCCTGAAGTGATCTGTTAATGTGTGTAATCCAAAACTAATCTGTATGGCTATTGTTGAATGTTGTCTTTGTCTGGAGGTTTTTCAGGGCAGGAAGCCAAGCCTTATTCATTCTTAAACTCTCCTCTTTTCTGTTAAAGTTGTGCTGATGTTTATGAATTTCAATGGCTTCTCTGTGCAATCTGACAAAATAGTTGGTAGAATTGTCCAGTCTTTCAGTGTCTTGGAATAAGACCCTGTGTCCTGTTTGTGTCAGTCCATGTTCAGCCACTGCTGATTTCTCAGGTTGGCCAAGTCTGCAGTATCTTTCATGTTCTTTTATCCTTGTTTGTATGCTGCGTTTTGTGGTCCCGATGTAAACTTCTCCACAGCTGCAAGGTATACGATATACTCCTTTCTAAACCATCTTAATAATATCCATCCAAACATTCAGTTTACCATGGAAAAGGAAATTGAGGGTAAACTCCCATTTCTTGATACCCTTGTCATCCGTAAATCAAACCTTCAGTTAGGTCACAAGGTCTACCGGAAACCAACTCACACAGATCGCTACTTACACAAAAACTCCAACCACCACCCCCGACAGAAAAGAGGAATAATCAAAACATTAATGGACCGTGCAAGACGGATCTGTGAACCACAGTTTCTCAAGGAAGAAACTAACCATCTAAATCACGCACTGCTAGCAAACGGCTACTCCAAGAATGAAATCAGAAGGGCCATTGAACCAAACAAAAATCAGAAAACTCAAGAAAAACAGTCTCCCATAGGAAAGGTATTCTTGCCATTTATTAAAGGAGTCACTGATAGGATGGAGAAACTTTTGAAAAAACATAACCTACAAACAGTGTTTAAACCCACCAAGAAAATACAACAAATGCTACGATCAGCAAAAGACAAAAGAGACCCCCTCACCTCTGCAGGAGTATATCGTATACCTTGCAGCTGTGGAGAAGTTTACATCGGGACCACAAAACGCAGCATACAAACAAGGATAAAAGAACATGAAAGATACTGCAGACTTGGCCAACCTGAGAAATCAGCAGTGGCTGAACATGGACTGACACAAACAGGACACAGGGTCTTATTCCAAGACACTGAAAGACTGGACAATTCTACCAACTATTTTGTCAGATTGCACAGAGAAGCCATTGAAATTCATAAACATCAGCACAACTTTAACAGAAAAGAGGAGAGTTTAAGAATGAATAAGGCTTGGCTTCCTGCCCTGAAAAACCTCCAGACAAAGACAACATTCAACAATAGCCATACAGATTAGTTTTGGATTACACACATTAACAGATCACTTCAGGATACAATGGTTCCATATTAACATACCATACCCTCATTAGCACATTATCTTGATACTTACAGGACAATACTTTTGCAGGACAATACTCAGCTCAAACCCAACCCCTTTCTGACTATATATTACTCTTCCTACACCCTTGACACTGAGAGACACTGTCCTTCAGTGTTACTACTCTGAAGATGCCTGCCACAGTTGCTGGCGAAACGTCAGGAAAGAAAATTCCAAGACCACGGTTACACAGCCCGGATAACCTACAAGAACCAATGAACTCTGACCGTGAAAGCCTCCGACAACAGTTTTAAAAGTTATTAATAATAGTAACATAAAAGTAGATAATCTTGTTTCTATCACTCACTATATACCATTTAGATTAGATATACCATTTAGATCAGTGTTTCCTATCCTGTGGGTCAGGGCCCAAAAGTGGGTTGCGAGACCTCTGAAAGTGAGTCCCTAATGGCTGCTCCTGCCTTTTGCATCCTTCTCTTTCTTTCCTCCTCGCCAACTTCTCACATTCCCATCTCCCCTTCCTTCTTCATGACAGTAGCCCAAATAAGGGGAGTGGAGAGTAGGTGGGAGCTGTTCAGTACGCCGTGGGGAAACCAGAGGAGGACCGAAAGGTCTTTGGGCCCCGTTGCAGAGAAAGGCGGGGTACAAATGACTTCAACAAATGATATAGTTAGGGGGTAGATATTTATCATTTTTATGTGTCACCAACCATTTCTGCAGTGGATGTCTCAAAAGTAGAGGGCCAATTTAGTAAGATAATTTTTTTTTATGGCGCTTTAGTAAAAACAGGCCAGCTGCCTTAAATCCAAAGACCTTTTTGTTCGGTGAGTTGTTCCCTACTGGCGGTGATGTCCCAAACAATTGTTTGTGCGGCTCGCTCACAGGAATGGCCCTGAATGATCAAGATCCCGCTTCAAAGACTGCGCTGCCGGTTGAATGACAGAGCTGGGCTCTTGAAATTTACTCGGGGCGAGATGCCAGCTGGTTATTTCTGTTAACAGTTTTCTCTGTGCTCCCGTTGCAGAATGATCATTGTTTCCCTTATATCTCGCAGCCATGATCTCCCACCTGTTCCATTTCTCGGTCTATATTCAGTGATATGATACATAAATTGGACAGAATGTGTCTTCTGACTCTGCTAACTATCACCTTTTCAAATCCTGTTAACTCTCCTCATTGAATTTTTGGGACGCTGTTATTTGGGGAAAAGAAATTCAAATGGTGGCAACTTTTGTCCAGCTGGGGTTTCAAGCTGCTCCTTGCAGTGCGGGAAATATCAATCCCATGTCTGCTTTCATGCTGGTCACAGAAGGACCCGTGGCACTACTTCCAAAGCCAAACAGAGGAAGCTGCCACTATGACATCTTCCAACATTTCATGATTTTCATGGACAAAAAAGGGGTACTCTTGTATGCTTGCAGTACCCTTATTATCCCCCAACCAAGGGTCACCACTTAAGAGCTCCCTCACTACTGTATATCGAGATGTGCTCTTTTCCGATAGCAGTACACTACATTAATTCACCATGCACAGTCCCTTTTTTTAAGTAAAAAGGGTTTTTATTCTTTCTATTCAGCGTTTATTAAGAAAATAAACAACTTTTTTTGTCAATATAACATGCTTATCCATACAAAATTAAGCTCACCGGGAATGTGAAATGCAGGTTGTGCAATACCATGGCACACTCATGTTTGAACCCATGAAACTGTCTGACACTGAGTTGGACCTAGGGTTGCCAACCCCCAGGTACTAGCTGGAGATCTCCTGCTATTACAACTGATCTCCAGCTGATAAAGATCAGTTCACCTGGGGAAAATGGCTGCTTTGGCAATCGGACTCTGTGGCATTGAAGTCCCTCCCCTCCCCAAACCCCGCCCTCCTCATGCTCCACCCCAAAAACCTCCCTACTTTCTATGAGGACCAACCAAAATGACACAAAATAGTGTCCAAGGTTTTGAGTTAACTAGAAATATTTTTTAGGGTGGATATTAGATTTTTTTAAATGTGTGGAGTGGAGGAGCAGGTCTCTCAGGTCATTATCTGATAGGGTTGCCAGGTCCCTCTTCACCACCGGCAGGAGGTTTTTGGGGTGGAGCCCAAGGAGGGCAGGGTTTGGGGAGGGGAGGGACTTCAATGCCATAGAGTCCAATTGCCAAAGCGGCCATTTTCTCCAGGTGAACTGACCTCTGTTGGCTGGAGATCAGTTGTAATAGCACGAGATCTCCAGCTACTACCTGGAGGTTGGCAACCCTATGATCTGAAGACCTAGTCTAGTCAACCTTCAGTGTAAAGTGTTGAGCAGGCATGTGAATATAAAATGGGGCTGGTTTCGGGTTGCAGCTCTAGCATTCTGGGAGCAAGAAGTAAATAACGGATTCCTCTCACTGGAAACAAAAAGGCCAGCAATAGTCTCAATGTCTCCCTAACACCAGGTGAGAAACACAGACCCCTTGAAGGCTGAAAGCAGAGGAAGCACTTAGTAGTTCTCGTGGTAACAATGCTGGAGACCAATTTAAGGTGATGGCACAAGGTCTCAAGTCAATTGAGGCCAAATGGAGGAGTTTGACCTTGTGTTGTGAAGGAAACCCATAAACACATCTCCTCTAGTCGACAAATCCCACTCTTTATTGGCTGGATTTGGGTATTCTTAAGGTAAGAAGAATTTGTAGGCAGCCACTTTGGTCCAACAGGTAACTGTTGGCCAGACAGGGTTTTCTCTCTCCTCTTATTTCCCCTATCACTTGTGAAGTAGGAGAAACCATCTAAGTGAACATCTTGTTTCACACGGGAGCCAATCAGTTGACCTGGAGGGCCAACAAACAGGGCATAGAGGACAAGGCCTTTCACTGCTCTTGCCTCCTAGCGCTACTATTCAGAGGTTTGCTGCCTCTGTATATAAAAGTTCCCTTTACTCACTATGGCTAGTTGCATACAGGTGCTCCTTTCGCACTGGAACTGGAGCTGACTAGCCACCATTGATGGACCTGTCCTCCATGAATCTGTCTAGCCCTTTTAATAAAAACATAGGAGAAACCCTGCTCTTCTCCTATATAAGGAATCCCAGCCAAATAATCTGCCCCCCACAGGCCACAGCTGCTACTAGCTTTTTTAAAAAAGTGATAAATGGATGTCCCACCCTCACGTAAATTTTGGCCTTGATACAAACGGAATTTTTTTTAACATGGAGAAGTCATGAGTGGCAGGAATCTATGTTTCTATTCATGGATCTGTTCTATAAAATCCATACAGATTTGCACAGAACCTTAACTTGCATGTACCGCCTGATCTCTGCAGCAGTTCCTTCTACTGATGAATGCAACATGTCACCATGGCCTTGGTAATTGGAACAGAGGAAGGATGGATAAAGAAGGAATACGGAATGCGCTTTAAAGAACAGGCACAGAGATATTCAAGTCATAGAGGACAGTGCAGCAAAAGCCACTGGTACAGGAGGAAAAAGATACATTTTGAACATGTAAGTGCAAAGTAGAATTTGTTACAGAATGTAGAGAAGCCAGCCTCCAGGTGGCACCTGGGGATCCCCCGGAATTACAGCTCATCTCCAGACTGCAAAGATCAGTTCCCCTGGAGAAAATTGGTGCTTTGGAGGGTGGACTTGTACCCCACTGAGGTCCCTGTCCTCCCCCAGCTCCATTCCCAAATCTCCAGGAATTTCCCAACCTAGATCTGGCAGTGGGTAGCCACCTTAATTGGTGGGCAATTGCCCACCATTACCTGGTATCTGGCAAACCTATCTTTAAGATGCCACAAGACTCCCATTTAGTTTAGCTCCCTGCTAAAATGTTTTACAGTAAGAGTTGTTCAACAGTGGAACTGGCTGCCTAGGGAGGTGGAGAGCTCCCCCTCACTGGCAGTCTTTAAGCAGGGGCTGGACAGACACTTGTCGGGGATGCATAGAGCAGGGGGTTGGACTAGATGGCCTGTATTGCCCCTTCCAACTATGATTCTTTGATGGTATGATTCTACAAATTTTGCTGCCAACATGTTTAACAGTCAAACTTAAACATTGCATCTATTTATGACTGATTTATATGATTGGCAACGGATTTAACTTTTTTTATGTTATATGTTGATAGAGGAATGGCACAGCAAGTGGGAGGGGAAGAGAACTCAATTGGGCTGTATAAGAATGCACATGTGCGAAAAGCCGATAGCCCTATACTGCAATGTTAGGAAAGAATATGGAGAAGCAGCCCACTGAAAAGCCACAAACTGGTTGAGAGACAAACAGTCCAATGAACAAACCGGTTGAGAGACAAACAGTCCTTCTGACTATATATTACTCTTCCTACACACTTGACATTGAGAGATACTGTCCTTCAGTGTTACTCCTCTGAAGATGCCTGCCGCAGCTGCGGGCGAAACGTCAGGAAAGAAAATACCAAGACCACAGTTACACAGCCCGGACAACCTGCAAGAACCAAAGTCCAATGAACATTAGACTCCCTGTGTGTGACTGGCAAACAGGATATGAACCAAGCGGCAGGTATTCAAACATCCCTAATCCTGATGAATATATCTATATGATATATCTGTTTAAAAACATATGTCTATCACATTCATACTTCCCATTTTTTATATTTGTTATTTATTCTATAAAATGTATACCCCTCCTTTCTGTCCTCACAAGGGCTACCAACATGGCTTATAGACATTTAAAGATATAAAAATATCGTGTGTGGTTTGTGGCCTTAACAAATGAACTTGATTTGAATGGACAGGACCCTGACCTGCATGGCCCAGGCTAACCCAATCTCATTATATCTTCGAAGCTAATCAGAGTCTGCCCTGGTTAGTACTTGGATGGGAGACAACCCAACCAAGGAAGTCCAGAGTTGCTACCCAGAGGCAGGCAATGGCACATCACCTCTGCACATCTCTTGCCTTGTAAACCCTACAGAGTCGCCATAAATTGATGGCAACTTAATGCCCTTTTCCACCACCAGATTAGGGAGGGCAAAGAGAGATGAGGGCAAATGTATTGTTCAAGAGGAGAAATTTGATAGAAGAAGAAGAAGAAGAAGAAGAAGAAGAAGAAGAAGAAGAAGAAGAAGAAGAGTTGGCTTTTATATGCCGACTTTCTCTACCACTTAAGGAAGACTCAAACTGGCTTACAATCACTTTCCTTTCCCCTCCCCACAACAGACACCCTGCGAGGCAGGTGGGACTGAGAGAGGTCACCCAGCTGGCTTTATGTGTAGGAGTGCAGAAACAAATCCAGTTCACCAGATTAGCCTCAGCTGCTCATATGGATGAATGAGGAATCAAACCCAGTTCTCCATATCAGAGCCCACCGCTCCAAACCACCGCTCTTAACCACTACAACACGCTGGAATCAGGGCAGAAGCTAGAATCTGGTGGCAAGAGTACCAGCAATGCATGACAGAACAACGAAATGCAGAGCAGAAAACGGTATGATGGTGGGGGTGGGGGGAGACAGAGAAATGCTGTGTGCGGATCCCGTGGCTGTTTGCTCATGTGACTCTTGGCAAGAAATGAGCTCTTGTTTCTGGGAATATGATTTCATCCCCCCTTGGGGGAGTTATTGCTGTCAATAGAATTGGACAGTTGGAAATTGCTTTGTGGTCACTTCGTGGGCTATGCGTCACCCCATTGGCAGGATTACTGCTTGCATGACACCTCTGCCCTGGGTAAAGGCAGAACAGGCTCCCTCCCACCCACCCCTCACCCATTTCTTCCAAACAGGGAGGGAGAGAGGCTTCCGAATGCTTTTATCAAGGTTGCAGATCACCTCTATTTATAGCAGCAAACCAAAGTCTCACACACTGGCAGTGCCAACAGTGATATATTTATTCAACAGGATCCCGTCACAACATGTACATCAGGCATGGGCAATTAAGAAAAGGGAAAACACAAGGACATTCGTTTTCTCCAAAATGCTTTCAAGTGCGCGCGTCCCTCTGGGAGCATGAAAACAGCACCCAGCCGGGGAAATATCACATCGTCTGGGCCAAGATTTTTGGAAGAGGTGCAAATTGCCTTTGCAAGCAAGATGGGTGAATTCGAAGTAGGGCTCTGGGGGGCCTAATTTTTAAGTGCTTTCCATAATTAGGGTGTTGCTACAATTTGGGAACGGGTTGAGAAATTCCCCTGGCGAGATCAGAATAAGGAGAAGGGAAACAGCACTAACCTGAGTAAAGTTGTCAGTTGCTTTGGGTCCCCTTTGGGAAGAAAGGCGGGGTATAAATGATGTAAACAAATAAATACATAAACAAGGAACTGTAAAAGAACACAAAAGGAAACAGTATCTCTTTCTGACCAAGGGCATAAACATACTTTTAAAAAAAAGAATGTGAGAAGTGACGACAGAAGAAGGAGAAAGAGGAGAGTAAGTTTTTATATGCTGACTTTCTCTACCACTTAAGGGAGACTCAATTGGGCTTACAATCACCTTTCCCTCCCCACAACAGACACCCTGTGAGGTAGGTGGGGCTGAGAGAGCTCTAAGAGAGCTGTGACTAGCTCAAGGTCAGCCAGCTGGCTCCATGTGGACGAGTGGGGAAACCAACCCAGTTCCCCAGATTAGTGTCCACCACTCCAAACCATTGCTCTTAACCACTGCCCCACGCTGGCTGACAGATTCAAACTGAGATGAGAAAAAATAAGCTCCTAGTCAACTGTTGGTGATATGTGCTCCTATTACATGGTTGTGGAAAGTGCGGTCAAGTTACAACCGGCTTACAGCAACCCGTAGGGTTTTCAAGGCAAGAGACAAACAGAGGCGGTTTGCCATTGTCTGTCTCTGTATAGCTACAGTGGACTTCTTTCAGGGGTCTCCCATCCACATACTAACCAGGGCTGGCCCTGCTTATTTTCTGAGATCTGATGAGATCAGGCTAGCCTGGCCCACCTAAATCAGGCCTACTGTATACAGCTTAGCATACAATGAGACAGAGACTTTAGCAACTTTTTCATTTGCTCAGGGCAGCAAAAACCCTTGTCCGGCCCCATGAAGGAGAATATATGGGAGAAGCTGTCAAACTTTCGGGCAATAATGGCATATTTGCCACTCGTAACTGAATACGAAATTTACACAGAGATGTGCAAATATGTCTCAGCAAGAGGGATGAGTTCTTTCTCCACCATCCCTCAGCAGCAGCTACATGGCATAGCAATGGCTGTGAAGAGACACAAAAACAAACAAAAGAATAAAAGATACAGGGCTTTCATGAACTTTTTGGCATTTCTTTCCCTCTCCCCAAAATATCAAACATCAAATTTTGCAAAAATTCAGCACAGTATAGTGTAAACCAGCAGGCTGCACATAGCTATACACGATAGCCAGCCAGGAGCTGTGGAAGCCCGCTTTGTTCCTACTTTCTTGATCCTACACATAAGAGCCATCCATAGGGTTGCCCACACCAGGTTGGGAAATACCTGGAGATTTTTTGGGCGGAGCCTGAGGAGGGTGGTGTTTGAGCAGGGGAGGGACTTCAAAGCCATAGAGTCCAATTGCCAAAACAGCCATTTTCTCCAGAGGAACTGATCTCTAAAGTATAAAATGTAATTTTGTATATAGGGAGAAGAAATAAATAAATTCTCCATCTAGGGCTGAAAAGAAATGCTAAGCATTGAAACTAAAATAGTTAGATCAAACTTCAGCAAAAATTGGGTTTGATACAGATTAAATTGGCAAGTTCCAGCAGCTAGGGTTGCCAGTTCTGGGCTGGGAAATACCTGGAGATTTTGGGAGTGGAGCCTGAGGAGGGCGGGGTTTAAGGAGGGGATGGACTTCAGTGGGTTATAATGCCATAGAGTCCACTTTCCAAAGCAGCCATTTTCTCCAGGTGAACTGATCTCTCCCAGGAGATTTCCAGCCACCATCTGGAGGTTGGCAACCCTACGAACGACACCCCCTACCCACACTGCAGACCCTCCTCCTCGATCGAACTGGCAGAACATAATCAATCTCCATAGTTAGCAGAAGAGCCTTGGAGTGCTTGGGATGATGAAGGAAAGTTGAATGAACCAAAGGTGTTTTTTGTAACAGAAAATGCATAAAAAATTAATCTGGAAAAGAGATACTTGAGTGAAGCACTTTTGCTTTTGATTCCTGCGCCCAGTTAGAAAAGCGCAGAAACATGAAGCAGAGCACTTAACTTGGATGATACTTGTAGGCAATTTGCATCCTCGGGGGGGAAACGTGTATGGGACCTGCCCTCCTGGATCCTCTGGCCTTTGGCATGCAGGTGAGGGAGTCCGGGGGGGAGGGTTGAGGTGATTCTCTCTGGATCTATCTTTTCTCCCTCAGCAGGGTCAAACCCAAGAAGCAGGCAAAGAGGCAAAAGATAGGTGAAGGCACTTTTTAGTTTGGAAAATGTTTGCTTTAAAGAGCCTTCAGGCCTGAATCCTCAGAGGCAGCCAAGCAAGGCCATAGAATTCTGGGCTGTGCTACATAGGTAGTTATACCATTGGTGAATGCCCTGAAAAAAAGGAGAAGGATAAGCTACTTTTCTCCCAATGTATACATTTTTAAGTTGCATTAAGGGTTTTTTAAATATGGGAAAGCATCAAAAATGTGACCCCCCCCCCCAACAATACACACTTGCACTTTGAAGTAGTACACCTCTTCGAAACATTTGAAAACTGCTGCCATATTCTGCAGTATGTGTTAACAGGTCTTCACCACATCTTGCTCCACTGTTGTTCCATAAGACTCAGGGTTGCATTACTCAATTGGCTATGTATCTTGCAAGGTAGGCAGGTAGCAGGCTTAAGGTTGCCAGGACCATGTCTGTAACTCCCAGGAGACTTTTGGGGGGAGGGGAATGGGGGACAGGACAGTGGTGACACGTAGGGTTGCCAGGTCCCCCTTCGCCACCAGCAGATTTTTGGGCTGGAGCCTGAGGAGGGGAGGGACTCCAACTGCCAAAGCCGCCATTTTCTCCAGGTGAGCTGATCTCTATTGGCTGGAGATCCGTTATAATAGCAGGAGATCTCCAGCTAGTACCTGGAGGTTGGCAGCCATAGTGACACGGCAACATCACTTTCATATGCAACACAAAAGTGACGTCAGCGATGCTCTAGGATTCCACCCCACCTCTATAGCAAAACCATAGAGACTATGAAGATTCCTAGAGCATTGCCAACAGCGCCCCCCCCCCCCAAATGTGTAGCTCCATCTTTATTGGTGGTTGGCTGGTTTGCAATGTATTTGTAGTTTTATGGTATTGTTCCTGCCTTTGCTCCCCTAGTCGGACAGGATCCAGTATGGGGCTCACATACTGCATGCATATGTACACACATACGCACTAGGGTTGCCAGGTCCCTCTTCGCCACCGGCAGGAGGTTTTTGCGGTGGAGCCTGAGGAGGGCGGAGTTTGGGGAGGGGAGGGACTTCAATGCCATAGAGTCCAATTGCCAAAGCGGCCATTTTCTCCAGGTGAACTGATTTCTGTCGGTGGGAGATCAGTAGTAATAGCAAAAGATCTCTAGCTAGTACCTGGAGGTTGGCAACCCTACCACACACACCCAGTGACAACCCTCCAACTCTGCATGAATTACAAAAAAACAAAAACAAAAAAAGAACATACATTGCAAAAGACAAAAACATTTGCATTGAATGTACACGCAGTACAACAAGCTTCACCCAAATAATGGCTCAAAATGTAGACGTGCATAGACAGCTCCACAAATAATGACCACTCTCTGGCAGATGATGGCTGGAAAATAGCCCACTCGCTCACAAAAGACAGACTCCCCTATGTGGCAAATGCAGGTGTTAGCTCCAAATGATACAGTGCCTCTTAGCCACTCAATGATAACTTCCCCAAGAGGGCTGCTCTGCAATAAAGCGAGATGCGCTGAAAGGGCCGCTCAAAGCATTGTATGGAGGCACCTTAACCAAGAGGTATGTATTGCTACTGTTTGCAGAGCAGAGCCACAATGAGGAACACTGCAAGGACAATTTGGAGCCCTGGGCTTTATGAATGGCCGCCTTCAACGCTAAGCACATGACTGAGAGCATTGAACTATGGAACATGGCGAGCGATAGCTTTTTTACGTGGAACAAAGCAACACATCCCAGAATTCTCATGAGTCAACAACCTTTAAAGCTCAGAGTGTTTTTCACCATGAGGGCTTCTGCAGGCTTGAGGGTTTCCCGTATTCCCATTAGTGAGTTACAGACAAATGGCACTTGAGATTCTTCTAAAAAAGAGGAAAAGCCCAGACTGGTGAGCTCATGCCGTCAACTGCTCAGAAGACAACTCCTAAAGTACGATTATTTTAGCTCATTTTCCCAAGTGCCCCAGTGCACAGATTAGCACGTAGGTGAGGAGTTTTATACACTTTCTGTTCAAAGAAATGCTAGTGGGTGGTTCAGCTGGATGGTGGGAAGAAATTCCCCAGCAAAATGGGGGGGGGGCATGATTGGCGTCCCCGGCTTGATGAAGTTCTGGCATGACCTGGAAGTGATGCCATAATTCTGAGGGATACTATAGTAGTACTATAGTATAGTACTATAGTATTCACCCAAAATATGTTTAAACCATAACTCTATGTTTAAACCACAGAGTTTTAGATGAATGCTAGAGCAACACACACAGGGCAATGATGTCACTTCTGGGTGCACCAGGGACACTGATCACCCCTTCAACTCTAAGTCCCCACCTCCCCCAGCTCCTGCTGGCAATCCTGGATATGGGAAAATCTGCAAGTGATTTTTTGTAGCACTGAGATAACTTATCACCTGGGATACAGTCTGTGGATCATGATGCTGTTAAAAGGACAGATGCAGGGGCTGTTAAAATGCTTGGCAGCTCTTTAAGTGGGTAGTGGGCTAGACTCCAGGATTTTTCTGACAGGCCCCAGGTCTGATGCAAAGTTTCCTGAACAGAGAGGGGTTGCTATGAAATTGAGACATATTTCAAATTAATGTAAAATACTGCAGTAGACTGCTTTAGTATTTCAGACATTAAACTGTTATGCTTTGAAATATTTGTAAATGGAAATTAATAAAAATATATAGTTATAAAAAGCAACGGCCAGTCAGATGCTCTAGTAATCTCACAAGCAGGACATAAAAGCCCTCCCCTATTGCTTGCTTTTACCATCTCGTACTCACTGCTATATTGACTCTGAATATGGAGTTAGCTAATAGTTGTTGATAGTGTGTAAAGAAACATGGATGTTAGCAAAGAGATTTTTAAATAAATCTTTTCCTGCCCTTAGCTCAGTGGGTCATCCATAAGTTTTTCTATGGTGCCACATAAGAATGAGGACGGAGATACCTTACTGTATCTTCACTTAACAGACTGCTAAAGGACAGAGCTGCTAAACTCTTCTCCGCTGTGCTCTAGCACCACCACTGCAGATGGCCAGAAGGCAGTATTGCGGTTACTTTGGCAGTGGTCAGGTGACACAAAAAGCCAGTAGAGTTCCATGTACCCTAAAAAGTGGACAAGCCTAATCTGACCTAATTTTGGTTGGCTCGTGCCTGCTTGTGCACAGTTCTGAGAACTTCATTTTTGATCTGCATTTGTGGTCCCCTTACATAGAATCATAGAGTTGGAAGGGGCCGTACAGGCCATCTAGTCTAACCCCCTGCTCAATGCAGGGTCAGCCTCAAGCATCCTTCCCAAGTGTTCGTCCAGCTGCTACCTGAAGACTGCCAGTGAGGGGGAGCTCAACTCTCCAACTCCCTAGGCAGCCGATTCCACTGTTGAACAACTCTTACTGTAAAATAAAAATCCTAATATCCAGCAGATACTTTTTCACCCATAATTTAAACCCATTATTGCGAGTTCTATCCTCTGCTTCCCACAGGAACAGCTCCCTGTCCTCCTCTAATTGTAAAAGGTAAAGGTCCCCTGTGCAAGCCTGACCCATGGGGTGACATCACCTCCCGACGTTTCCTAGGCAGACTTTGTTTTATGGGGTGGTTTGCCAGTGCCTTCCCCAGTCATCTTCCCTTTACCCCCAGCAAGCTGGGTACTCGTTTGACCGACCTCGGAAGGATGGAAGGCTGAGTCGACCTTGAGCCGGCTACCTGAAACCGACTTCCGTCGGGATCGAACTCAGGTCGTGAGCAGAGCTTGGACTGCAGTACTGCAGCTTCCCACTCTGCGCCACGGGGCTCATGTTCCTCTAAGTGACACCCTTTCGAATACTTAAAGAGAGAGATCATGTCCCCCCTCAACCTCCTCTTTTCCAGATTGAACATTCCCAAGTCCCTCCGAAGGCTTGGTCTCCAGGACAGGGAATGGAGCATCACAGTGTGACTGGAAACAAAACGGCAGCCCTCTCCAAACCTGTCTTCTATCTTTTTATCTTTCAGTGCCATCCCTGAATTTGGAATTTGCTGCTCAGTTCCTGAATATGCAGCAACATGGGTGGAGATCCCATCGACGGAGTTGCCAGGAACACTGCCTGCATTTCTCGGTGGGAATTCCTTTCCTTTCTACATGACTCTCCACACCAAAGCGTGATGAACTGGAACAGACAGCTCTAAAAATAAGCCCTCCTTCTTGGCAAGAAAGGGTCATGGATAGGGGACACAGAACGGCATCCATATTCCAAATCCAAGCAAGGGGCTTTTGTTATTTTATTTTGTTCTGTGGAGTGCTTTTAAGATTCAGTCATGCTGCTCCCAGTTCCCCAGGGTGAGCGCCCGCTTCCTTGACAACTGGCACAGTGCCAAATGAAGCATAAAACGACAGAAAAATTCGCTGCAGAAGGAAAACAGGAGAGAGAGAGAGAGACCCTTCCTGTGCATATTACAATGTAAAACAGGCGACGCCAAGGACAGAGAAGTAAGTCTTCCATACTACAACCCCACATATGCCACCTTGACCTCCTTAAAAGCAAACGCAAATGTGATCTCTACTGTTATGTGATCCACACTTCCCGGAGTGGAGAGAAGGTCCAAGGACAGCAGCAGCAGCTTCGGTTTCTTGCAGATGAGAGAACACCGGGGGACTTGAAGTGTGTTTTCAACCTTTGCTTTATTCACAAATATGCAAGTTAAGAGCACATGTGGGGGCAAAGAGGTCCCCGTACAGGACAGCAGATCACTTACCCCAGAGACCCACCCCAAGATGCTCCACCTTCTCTAGCCCTCTTCAGATACTGAAAGAGAAAGAACATGTGTTTGGGGGAGGAGCAGGATGACATCAGACCTCTGTAGAAATCTCACAATTCTATGGTAAAACCATAGAGTTTCCAATGATCCTTAGAAAGGGCTGATGTCAGTTCCAGGTTTCCTTGGAAGTGATGTCAAGCCATCGCCGATTACCACCCCCCCAGCCATGTCCCTGCCCCCCCCCCAGTGTCCCACTGGTTGCCAGGCCTGGAAACCCTAACTCCTTTTCATGCTCATTCTGCCCCCCTTGAAATGTCAAAAGATGGCTTCTGTCTCTCCATATTCCAATAACAAAAGGTCCTGTTTTACACACATAAGCAGACAAGCTCAGACTCAGCCATGCGGGTGAATTGCCCATTCAGGAAACATCCACACCTATTAATTCCCTGACTCTCATCTGCAAGCCTGGGATGTATTACTATCAATCGTAGTGACAGACCCGGTCGCAGTAACCAGACAACCATATATAAAAGCCAGGTCCAAACATTCAATCACACTGTAGTGTGTCCGATGCGCAGAAACTAGGATGACCCTGTGCAGATGAAAAGGGCTCTAGCTATATAGGCAAAGACTTGATTCTCACCAGCTGGAGCCATCAGTGGAGTCCATTTCTCTGAAATACATCTTTGTATATTCTCCCATATAAGAGAGTGGCTGCCATGTACTAGTATGGGGGAAGGAAGTCCTGGATTTGGTGGCAATCTTGCAGGGGTAGTAGCATCTGCTCTCTGCTGTGATGCTCGCTGATGGGTGAGGATCCCTTAGAGGGGGGTGGGTGCCGTATATGTCTCTCACCCTGCCCTCTGCCCACAGCCCTTCTTCCACAATTTCCCTTTAAACCAGAGAAAAAAGAAGCCCGCTTTTTCTCCAGAGTAAAGGAGGGGGGGGGGAAACAGAAGCCAAGTAAGCGGAGTTTCCAACTGCTTGTAGGTGGAAAAATGCCCTGCCTATTTAATAGAGGTTTAATGGGATATCATTCACCAGGTGATGTCATTTAGCTCCATGCCACAAAAAGCTTCAGCTGCCCATTAAATATCCATAAGAGGGACAGCACATTATTCTCCAGGCCTGCTGGCAGCCTTAGGTGTGTGTAGCCTCCCCAACTGTGCTCCGTTTGCACCTCAGTGCTGAAAAGGGACCTTTCAACAGCAGGCTTGCCAACCTCCAGGTAGGCTGAAATAAATCACACCTGTATACCCAAGGATAATGCAAGCCAAAATCAGTATAGGACAAAAATGCCACACAACACTCTTGATCAGATTATAACCAAAATATTACATATAGTTTGTCAAAATATACAAAATACAAAAAAGTATATAACAAGTACATGTAGAAAAGATCCAGTCAAACACATGTAACTTCATCTACAAATCTACAGGATCAGAGTATTTACTCACAATAAAGTCCCCAGCAACACAGGTGGGGCCTGGAGAGCTCAGAGATTTGCAACTGATCGCCAGAGATCAGTTCCCCTGGAGAAAATAGCTGCTTTGGAGGGTGGACTCTTGAGGCACTATACCCTGCTGAAATCCCTCCTCTCTGCAGGCTCCACCCCCAAAATCTCCAGGAATTTCCCAATCCAAAACTGGCAACCCTATTCAACAGTGCAAACTGTTGTGTGTATCCACCGTTACTCTCATTCGGCTGCGGTTAAATGTACCAGCCCAGGGGTAGTCACTTTTCTAGAAGTGACTATTTACCTTCAGACTCGCCTCCAGCCTGAACTCTATGACTTTACAATTTAGTTGCACATTGCCAGTTAACCCAGCACCTGTAGTAGGGTACAAAGGCAAAGTACAGGTCTACTCCAGTGACATTCTGGCTGAACTCAACAAATCAACGCAAAGTGACTGTTTTCTGACGAGGTAACAAATCAGCGGTGGAATTCACCCAATCTTCTGTACTTTATTAGTCCAGTGTTTTCTCTAGCTATTAAGATTAAGTCCAGGCTAGCCAAGTTCAGGACTGGAAGCTTCTACTCCTCCCATTAAGCTCCATCAACTACTAATGGATCACTACTCTCTAGGACTCTTTCTTCTGACCTCTTTCTTTCTTACAGGAAAACAAAACCCAAACTCAGCATTTCTCCATATTTGAAGAAAGGACTCATTTATTGAGTAGATTTTCAGTACAAAGGCTTATGAAATATATATACATCTATGAAAAATAAATTCAATATAGTTGCAAGGGTTGAAGGTTAGCATTACCAGATTTTCTTTGTCCCTTTACAGCATTTGAAATTTAGCAGGTAGGGTGTTTCTTTGTTTGCCAATGAAGGGCTGTTTCACACCTGACATCAGCCCCCACAAAGGCCACCTTGGCATGAGTGCTTCCTGGCTGTGAAGTCATTGGTTGGTCAATGAATGCCTGTGACATTCTCACGGTGTGGAGCATCAGTTGACCCATAGTGATAAAAACTGGAGAGGTCGCATAATTTCTGCATAGTGGGCAGTTCTGGAAGGCACAAAAGCAGGGCTGATTTTAAAAATTGGCAACTCTAGAAGGGGCATCTTCTGCACACACAAATGTTGTAAAGAAGAATTCAGTATGGGGGTTCAAACTACCAATGGTATCCTAGCAATCAGGAAAGGTTTCTACTTCTGCTGGAGGAACCTGACAGGTGACACTCTGTCAAGAATAAACAAGCATGCTGTATTATTTTGACAGTACAGGTGAGAAGAAGCTGTCAGATCTATTTGATCTTGCTGATGCAAGCTGTAGTAATGACTTGCCCCAGCAGAGTGGACTGGAGAGAACTGGATGGAACTGGTGGTGTGATGCAATACATCAGGTGGCCAGGCAATTAACTATACCAGAGATAAGTATATGATGAGTTATTTTCCTGAAGTTAGATCATATGCATGTTGGATTGGATAGTCCCACTGAATCCAGTGTGATTCTCTTTCAATTGGGTGTGAACGGATCACAGCCCTGTTGTAACTGAACAGATAATAAGGGTGTCTATTCCGCATCTAGTTTCCAATGACCTTTACAAGACTGGCCCTTTCATTATCAGGATGGAATGCCTGACCCAATCCTTGCTTATCAATATGTTGTCTCATAATATTAATAACTATGGCCAAGCTTTAGAGTTACCGACCGACCTGGAAATCCACCCACCTACCCACCCACCCCTGCTCGTCCTTGCTTTTTAGAGATCAGATGCAAGAGATAGCAGAGGGCGCTTTTTCCATGTCATACAGGTAAACATCATCACCTGCAATTTGCTGCAACTCCAGTGGTTTGAACGGCATAGGGCTGGCTCAAAAGTTGGCCACCTTACCAATGTCTGATACACCTTACAGCAATTCAGTCTATGGAGCCTCCAATTTATTTTTGCCTCAGGGATTTGAAACCTCTTAGTTGCCTCCCAGAAGAGCAGGGATATCTCTTCTAGCCTGGAACAAAACATTTCTGCAAGAGCAAATGCCATGTTTTTGCCAGCCCTCTGTGCAAAGGCCAAACACCCCCTGCCCTAGTTGGTGATGTACATTCCACTCGTTCTTTCTCTCAAAATATGTATCACAAACATTGTCAGTGGCCCTCAAATCGCTGTTTGTAAAGTCAAGTTATTGTAAGAAAATTAAGGTGTGTTAAGTAGGCTTAACTTCTTTTAAAAAAAACTGGCTTTGCTACTTTATTAGCAGCAACCTGATTACAGAAATTAAGCTGGTGAAGGTTGAGGGTCAGAATCAGCTCTGCAAGCTCATTTAGCACAATTCTACTTGCATGAGTTATAGTGCTAGATGTACTGGAATACAGACCAATAGCTGGTAATTATTTGCACCGTGTCCTGCGCGAATGGAAATACATATTGGGATATAAGAAATTTTTACCATAGTGCAAGCTGCCAGCGTGGTCTTTTTAGTACATTTCCGCCTGCACAAGAGCTCTAGCATACACAGAAATCTTCCATGGGATTCAGACCTGGGAATTTCTTTGTGTCACACATGAGTAAAACCCATCCAAAAAATATGGCAACCCTACACTACCCAGATCTTGTCAGATCTCAGAAGTTAAGCAGAGTCATCCCTGGTTAGTACTTGGACGGGAGACCACCAAGGAAGTCCAAGGGTTGCTATGCAGAGACAGGCAATGGCGAACCACCTCTTAATGTCTCTTGCGTTGAAACCCCTAGGGGTCGCCTGATGGCACTTTCCACCACCACCAGGTCACTACCAAATACCCATCCTTATATCTGTAAAGATCGTCTTTGCTTTCTGCCTACCATTGCAAGGAAGCCCTACACTAGGTAAGAAGGGACTTTGGGGAGCATCTTTCTATGAAGAAAGAAGATAATTTTCTTTGTTGCACCTTGACAAGGGTGCAATCAAGGGAAGGAAATCCCCCATTCACACCCCCATTTCAGACAATATATTATTATTCTTCAGAGTGTGTTGTCTTATTGCATGGGGAAAAGGAGTAACACAACCACAACAAATGCTTGGAAACTCCCTAGTGCATTGCAATTTAATCTTTACCTACTTGAGAGTAGACCTTTGTTTCACATGGGCCCACTGCATTCTGGTAAATTTAGTCCCTGGAGCTATTTGGATAATTTTAAAGTAATATGTTTAAAAAATGGCAGCTACTAAAACTCTTAACAGGTTTGAAGATGAGGGGCTACAGCTGAATTCATACATTCCGATACTGGACAGTAAGCCCCATTCATCTTGGTGGGACTTCTTTCTGAGTAAAGATGCATCACCTCAAGCTACAAGGCTGCAGAGGTCCCCAACAATGTTTTGAGGTTCTCAGTTGACCTCGAATAGGAGTGAGGTTGTACAAAGGAAGGAAATCCAGACAACGGTCCACAATATTTGGTTCTCTGGCTAGATGGACTTTTCATTCTACCTCACAAGCCTGTGCATCATAATTGCTAAGCTGGTATCTGGTGAAATTTCATCTTTGGTATTTTTTACATGGTCCCAATGTATGCTAATACAGTTTGGGCAGGTCTGTTCAAGACACATTTCTTTTAGTTTTCCAACAACTCAAGAACGTCATACAGAGATGCATCAAACATGGTATATTCAAGTTGAAATACTGTCAGACCGCTGCATTTCCTTTCTGCACTGGTATCTTCTCAAAGTTTTTTAAAAAAAGATTTTAAGTGGCTTTGACACATTCTTTTCCTGACAAACTCATCTTGCTTCCAATTTATCACCTTCTTTTCTTCTAGGCCCTCATGTAATGAGAGGAGTTGAGTGCTCAGTTTTGATTTTGGAGTCCAAATAGCAGTTGCAACTTGGTTTAAAAAAACTTATCTGCAGCAAATCTAGATATATAAAAAGAAACTTTAAAAAAACTGCTACCAAATTCTGTGCTAAAGAAGCACGTATATCCTGCAATTAAAATAAATTATGCAAATCTGGCTGCATTTGCTTCTTTTGCATAATTTATATCATTTCCAACACTCTCGTTTTTTTTCTTTGAAGGATTAGAAATGTTTTGCCAAGAACTTGGTGGGTGGTTGAAGGCTCAAGGAAAGAAAAAGAGGAGCGATACCTTTTTGACACAATCTTTTTTTTTTTTTTACAACCTTACCTTGCTGCCAATTTATCTCTAATAAGGAGAGGCTCTGTAGAGCATATGTTTTGTATACGGAAGGACCCAGGTTTGATTTCCAGTATCCCCTTTGAAAGGATCAGTTAGAAGGACCAGGAAATGTCTTTGTCTGAAAACCTGAAAGAGCTACGGCCAGTTGGAGTACAGATTGAGTTAAGTAGAAGAAGGGTCAGCTCATGCCAGGTAGGTTTGTATGTTCATATGTAAGGCAAAGGTTTCGTTTGAAAAAATATCGGTGCTAATAATAACTGTGGTTAGGAGAATTGCCGGAGAATACCTGATCACACCATCGTACGTATTCACCAAATATCTACAAATGCTGATTGAATATAATCTTTTGCCTTGATGCCAACCAACCAGCTGGATCTTGACCTCTGACCTTCAACTTTTTAATTTTGTTCCGCCTGGGCACTAGGGTTGTCAGGTCCCTCTTCGCCACCGGCGGGAGATTTTGGGGGCAGAGCCTGAGGAGGGCAGGGTTTGAGGAGGGGAGGGACTTCAATGCCATAGAGTCCAATTGCCAAAGTGGCCATTTTTTCCAGGTGAACTGATCTCTATTGGCGGGAGATCAGTTGAAATAGCAGGAGATCTCCAGCTATTACCTGGAGGTTGGCAACCCTATTGTGCACTCTTGTACTGTACAGTGGGAAAGCACAACACAGAACTATTTTAAAAAGGAAAAATAGTCATCAAATGATGGGCCGATGCTGCAATAGGCAACCTAGCCTTGTTTACTAGCCCCCCCCCCAATTTAATTCTGGTGCGAAAGACGATTTATTCCCTCTTTATTTAGCCCAGAGGATGGCTTCCTACCTTGACTCGCCAGTCTGGCCATGGGAAGCCTTGCCACGGTAACCATGGCCTTTTATGAATGGCTGTTTCCCTCGCTGTTACCCCTCCTACGATTTCAGGTCTTTGTTTTGATTTTGCATGCCGTTTCCGACCATCAGAGGTTGCCTCGCTCTCCCCCTGTGTTTCCCCATTTTCAGAGACCTGTTTCATCTCAAATTTGAAAACGCGGGCAAAACACGGGGACAGTCGGAAACGGCACGCATAGTCAACACAAAGACCCAAAGTCGGCAGAGGGGTGGCCCTGAGTGAAACAGCCAAGCATAAGAGGCCCACGACACTTAAACGATTGTAATGTGCTCTACATGGTACTGCCATTAAAGACAATTTTGAAACTCCAGCTAGAGCAGCATGCCATGGCTTAGTATTGGGAGCTAGATGGAGTATGTACATTATATCTACTCTATGGTTGCTCTATTGGATACTGATTAGTTCCAGGGTTCAATTCCAAGTGCCGATTATTGAAGTTTGCCTGGTCACCCCTAGCCACCAGCAGGGGCGGGGAGATAGCTCCAGGTTGGGGATCTCCAGGATATTTGGGGGTGGAGCCTGGGGAGGTCCTCAGTGGGATGCAATGCCACAGAATCCACCCTCCAAAGCATCCATTTTCTCCAGGGGAACTGATCCTTGTAGTCTGGAGATGAGCTGTAATTCCAGGGCATCCTAAGGTCCCATCTGGAGGCTGGCATCCCTATGATTATTATCTACAAAGTCCTTCAAGGCCTAGGAACCACTTATCTATGGGACTCTCTCTCTCTCTCTCTCTGCGGGAGTTCCTCTCACCTGACCAAAGCCTCCTGAAGGTGCTGTGGATAGGCACCACCCCATAAACAGGTAAAACAGTGCCCTGTACCCAAGCTTTCTCTATTGTGGCCCGACCAGGTGGAACGGCCTGCCTAATAAGGTAAGAAAGCCTTCCACACTTCTGTTGCTTCACAGAATGTGTACAATGGAACTATTCAAGGAGGCATTTGCATCAAGGGAACAGGGATATAGTAAAACAGAATTCTGCCTGAAGGGTAATTTCTATATAGGTAATAAAGTTTTAATGTTATTGCCTGTGAAATTGTTAGTCAGCCTTCTTTTCCTCCCTCCTTATACTGCATTGCTTACTGGATAGATTACATTGTCTGTAGTTCAGTGTTCTCTAATTATGAAATCCACATTGGGGTGTATGCAATGTATTATACTTTCTCTGTTTCATCAATATATTGAATTCTCTGCATGGCCCCATCTGTGGATACGTGGCTCCAATCTCTGCATTTAAGAATAGATGAGACAGATCTGCCTACAAACCTGAAGAAAGCCCCAGGTTTGCAGTAAAATCTGAAATCTAAATAAAATATACTAGGGCATTACCCCTCCCAAATAGAAGAAGCAGCACCTGTACCTTTAAGAGATGGATGCCCTCTAAGATCTCACTGGCCATTTCCAGGGCTATTTTGGCCACCCAGCCTACCCATGCTTCCCTCCCTCCTGCCCACGATACAGAACTCATCAAGGCCACTGTGCCATTTGCTACCATGCAATTTGCACAGCTCACTCAGGTGTGGCAGTGGCTATGACTGGACGCCACACAAGTCACCTGGGCCCACATCTTGTGAGACTTGGCTGAGCCTGGCAGTGGCTACCACACAAATCACCCGAGTGACTTGCTCACTCCTGGCTTTTGCAACTTGGCCAGGGAGAAGGTGACAGGCAGAGAGAAAGCTGAGAGCCGGTAGGGTGCAGTGGTTAGAATGTTGGACTAGGATCTGGGAGACCCAGGTTCAAATGCCCACCCTGCCATGGGTGATCTGGGGCATGTCATTCTCTATTAGCCTCGTCTACCTCAGAGTTGTTGTGAGGATAGAATGGAGGAGGGGGAATAAATAATAAAGGTGAAGATTGGGGGAGCAGATAAAATAATGGTTGGTTGTTGAGTAGAAAGAGAAGGAAGCAGGGAAAGGGGCAAGGATATGTGGGCTGCCAGGAGAGAAAGAGGAATTAGTGTACAGGGGAACATGAAGTGACCCCAGAAAGTCCTTGCAGGTTCCCCACTTGTTCTTTAATTTGTAAGCCCTGTTTTATTGTATTGTCATTGTATGCACTGCCTTTATTGCGATGTCTTTTATAACTCTGTAATCGCAACAAGCAGGTGGACAAAAAATGAATAATTTTTTTTAAAGGTTATATGAGCACTCTCGGTAGAATGATAGCAGTGCTCAGTTGATGAGAAAATGTAGGACTAAATGTTAAAGTTTTCTGAACAACTGGTCAGGGAGGGGGATATTTGTCAAGGACACTCGTGCACCCACACTCCATACTGTAATCCAGTGTTCAACGAAGCGCTACTAAAGGGAACAATTACATTTGCCCAATTACAAAACTTTTATCGTATTCATTAGCCTTGAACAGCAATGAGAAAAGCAGGTTCCTGGACAGAGTATTCAATTGGGGGTGGGGGGACGAAATAGCTTTTTCATGCATGGTTGAAACTAAGTGCTGAACATTCGTGGCTCCAATCATCGAGAAAGGCCCCAAGGGTACCTTGCTAAGCTCTTCTCTGCAGCTTTTGTGAGGGTCCCATCAGAAATACTTGTGGGTAGAAATACTGTAATAGGCTGATGTGGGTGGAGTTAAATAAGTCCCTGAACTTTTGGAAAATGTTTTGCATGTCTTCTGTGATATCATTTTTTTGCCGTCAAATCACAGCAGACCTATGGCGACCATGTAGGTTTTTCAAGGCGAAAGAGATTTGGAGGTGGTTTACCATTGCCTGCCTCCGTGTCATGACTCATGCCCCTAGTATTCCTTGGAGGTCTCCCACCCAAATATTAACCAGGATCAGGGCTGTGAGTGTGTGACTGGCCCAAGATCACCCAGCAAGCTTCCCTGGCGCGAGTGGGAATTTGAACCTGGGTCCTCGTCCAACCCCTTAACCACTATACCATACTGGTGATATCCTACTCCTCTAGAGCGTTAGTTATTCTGAATGGATATGGGGGACTAGTTTGATTGTCTATTTTATTATAGCAGCAGACTACCTAGATCTAGTTGAAGGAGTTGAAGTGGAAGATTATTTGGGAGGGGATGCTCTCCCAATTTCCTTCAATCTTCATACCTCTGTAAATAATTGCTTACATGACAGACATTTGAGCAAACTGGCCGATAAACAATCACCTGCATATCGAACTCAATGTTCTCCAGCTGTTGAGGAGGCAGTACTCAACTTGTTTAACTCTCAAGAATTCAAGTAAAGCACTGATACCATTCTCTTCGTCTGGTATTTGTCAATTCTGGCTGATAGTGGTTCTCTGGGGCAGGGATCCCCAACCTTGTTGACCCTGTAATTCCTTCTGAAATGCTGAGTAGCCTTGTTAGTTGAGATCCTTTTTTTAAAACCGACGGTCGAACCTGCGACTTTCTGCCTGCGCATCGTATGCTCCAGCTTCTCCCTGAAATGCTGAAGCACCACCACAGATGATTTCTCCTGCCCCCACCCCATGGCAACCACAAAATGGTTGCCATGCAAGGGGACCAATCATGAAATGTTGGGAGGTTCCCAGCCAAGCATTCTCCTATGACAGAGGGAGCTGCTGATGAACGGGCGTTCACAGTAAATGCAGAGGTGGCTTCACCTGGGCTCTTCTGAAGGACCACCTGCTTCAACAAGGCACAGGAATGGTGGACTCGTTCTTTGGTTCGGAGAAGAAATACTGTTTGGTGTCCATTTCCAAAGAAAGTAACAGGCATACAGAGAGATAAGAAACTCTGTGTCAATGGCCAAACTGAGCTTGTGTGTGAGGCTAGGATATTCCTGCCTGGGGTAAGATCAGTGATTTACCAGTAAGCCAGCTGGTAGGGATTGACTCAAAGTTGCCTGGTGGTTTTTTTCCTCCCTGCTCCCTTTGGATTTTATCCCCCAAAAGCAAGTGAGCACCAAGAAAACTGGCAGGTGCCATGTCACCCATGGTCACCTCATTGCCAAGAGCTGTTCTGGAGTCTTTCCCAGCCCTGCCACTAGAGATCCTCTTTTTAAAGACAGGGTTCGAACTTGTCACTTTCTGTACACAAAGCATGTGCTCCACCCCCTGCCTGAGATGTTGAGTACATATGAAGCTGCCTTGGAAATGCCATTGGCTCCCTTAGCTCGGTACTGTGAACTTTGGCTAGCTTTGGTCACCAGAGACCTTTTGGTAAAGCTGGAGATGGCTGGGATTGAACCCGAGACCTTCTGACCGCAAAGTATGGGCTCTGCCCTTCCACTATGCACCCTCCCAGAATTTCTGACCTCATGAATGAAGCTTCCTTTTACTGAGTCACACTATTGATTCTTGAAAACCAGTATTGTCCACTGTGGCTGGCAGTTACTTTCCAAAACAGGCAGAGGGGTATTCCCCTAACCTGCCCACTAAAATGCTTCTAAATGGAGACTCCAGGGATTCAACCAGGACCTCAAATCAGAGAAAGCATGTGATCTATCACTGAGAACTGGCCCCATTTCATAGCTTTCTAATGGTTGTTCTCCAGGTGTGTAAAATACTGTTGGCCCTGCTCCATCCTGTATAATTAGATGCTAGGTCAAAATAGAAGAGAAGAAGTCATCCCAGGCCAGCTATGCATGCATCTTGGGCGAATCTGTCCCAAGCCTGAAGGGGACTTCATACCACACATAAAGGGAAGCCACCAGAAATAAGCACCAGCCTTTCCAGAACATAAACAAAGTCACTCCCGAGGAGCTCTAGAAGTTGGTTTCCTTCTCTGTCATGATGAGCACTTCCTTGGCTGGGCTCTGGCATCCTGGCTTGGAGTGATCCCACCGTCCTGTCGAGCCAATCAAGTGCTTCTTCGGCTGGGGCAGGTCTGTGGCTGGAGCAGTGAGCTGGCATAACCGCTGCAGGGGGGAAAAACAGAGAGGGTCTCTGCTAATTAAACTGTTCGACAAACCAATACCCAATAGCAATCCAAAGTTATTTCGCTGCGGGCAAAGGCATTGCAAGAACCAATTCGTTCCGCTTCCTAATATGTGCTTCCTGGAATACGCATCAAAAAAGGAGCAGCCGGGAAATGGCTCACCATTGTCACCAATCAGCCAGGTCTACATCACGCCTCTTCTGCCTCTAGGCTTCCTTTAAGTTGACATGCTGCATCGCGTCATAAAAGCCCAGCAATATTAATAGATGAATGGATAGATGCTAGCATGCATGAAGAAGAGGAGTTGGTTTTTATATGCTGACTTTCTCTACCACTTAAGGCAGAATCAAACCGGCTTACAATCACCTTCCCTTCCCCTCCCACAGCAGGCACCCTGCGAGGTAGGTGGAGCTGAGAGAGCTCTTAATAGAACTGTGACTAGCCCAAGGTCACCCATCTGGCTTCGTGTGCAGGAGTGGGGAAACAAATCCAGTTCACCAGATTAGCCTCTGCTGCTCATGTGGAGGAGTGGGGAATCAAACCCAGTTCTCCAGATCAGACTCCACCGCTCCAAACCACTGCTCTTAACCACTACACCATGCTGGCTCTCATGATTAGGAAGAACAACCAAAAGTCTTGCAGCAACCTAAAAACTAACGAACATATTGTGACGAGAGCTCTACATGTACAGTATCTCAGTATTTCAGTAGTGTGCGCTCAACTTTTTAACTCGCTTTGGGAAACAACTTTTCATCCTCCCCTTTACCAGCCCAAACTATATATTTCAGTATCTGTCGGTCTGTATCCCTATATACAGCAATGTCAGAAATGTGATAAATGTTGACATTTACCAGAAAGATTTTAACAAATCCAAAAGGAAATGACAGAAATGTTAAAATTTACCCATAGACTGTACAGCTAATCTTTAAGAAACCTCCAAATATTAAAATCATCACAATAAAGGGCAGAATCATGGTATGGAAATCAAATATTTAAAAAGCAAACTGATTTCCCACATTTTTTTGCTCAACCTTGTGCATTCCAAAGACTTACTGCTAAAAAGGGTAATATCCACACGTTTCTGACACTTTATAACATATGTACCTCATCATTCTTGTCTGCTTCAAGTATTGGATGACGAACCTTCATAGAGTTTTACAATTACCACGGACCACCAAAAAGACAAACTGGTTGGTTCTAGATCAAATCAAGCCTGAACTCTCTCCAGTCGTTAAAATGACTAAATGGAGACTATCATACTTTCGTCACATTATGAGAAGACAAGAGTCACTGGAAAAGACAATAATGCTAGGAAAAGTGGAAGGCAGCAGGAAAAGAGGAAAGCTCAACATGAGATTGATTGACTTATTCATGCCTATTAGTTAAAATGGATACTAGTCATGCTGCATACCTATTCTCTCTAGGATCAGAGGAGCATGCCTATTATATTAGGTGCTGTGGAACACAGGCAGGATGGTGCTGCTGCAGTCGTCTTGTTTGTGGCTTCCTAGAGGCACCTGGTTGGCGACTGTGTGAACAGACTGCTGGACTTGATGGTCCTTAGTCTGATCCAGCAGGGCCTTTCTTACGTTCTTATGACTCCAGCAAGGAAGCCACAGCCCTTAGTTTGCAATGTGAGTTTGTTAACGATAGGACGTTTTGGAGGTGATTAATTCATAGGGTCGACCTAAGTCAGAAGTGACGTGATGGCACATAACACACACAGTAAGGACATGAACCTGGCAACCAAGCACATTGCATAGTACACCAGCAAATTTTGAGGTGGGACCGCTGACACATTTATTTATTTATTTATTTATTTATTTATTTATTTATTTATTTATTTATTTATTTCCACTTGTTACAGGCAGAGCCAGAAGGCGCTCTGGTTTATGACATCACCAGTCCCAAAAAAATCTTCAGAGCCGATCCCTAGTTTATATAACCAGAGCAGCCAAATCCAATAATTCTAGACAGGGAAAGGGTTAACCTAGGTATAATCTTGTTATCCCATCAGTCTCCTTCAGACACTAGAAAAGACCTCCATGGAATGTTTTATTCCAAAGATTCTCTAACCATTTCCCTCTTGAACTCTACTGCAATTATGTATGACAAGTTGGGGGCCCTCAAAAGTTATTTCAAGATGGATGAATTTTCAAGATGGACGAATCTGGAAATTTCCACACACACTGCCCAAATCTGCCCCCTTCTGAATTCTGCATGGTCTTAGGGGTCGTGGGCAGGCCAATTTGCCCATCTTCCTCTCTGGCCAGCTCTCCTGACTGAACGCAACACTGCCTTCTTCAGATCACATCTCTCCAATGACAGATACTCAACCATGAATTTTAGTTATTGGAAAGAATGATGTACATCTCCCACACCCATCAATTTGCAGTAGAATCAGAGAAGCTGCCGTCAGGCATGGAATGCAGCATCTGGAGAATATGAGATTATGATGTTATTTTCTCATACATTTGCAGACAAGCTTGGAAACAGGTTTCCAGATCACCAGGCTGGCCTGGTCCCCCAATATCTGTCATCAGAGAAACAAGATACTCTCCTTACCCAACGGTGTCTCATGTTATGAGCAAATGTTAAGATATTGATTTATCTGCCTTCCTTTTTTTAGTTCTGTAAGTGGTAAATTCTTTTCAGGTTAACAACCAACACAATTTCAAACATCTCTGCATGTTTTCAGATGTATTTCTACAAAAACAAGGGTAGTGATTTGCTTTTTAAAAGATAGCTGGGGTGCTAAACCAGAGATTATGTTTAGCATGGCGATCTGCACCCACGCAAAAGTGAAATATGAACAACCCTGCCATAGATTTAGTTCACACATGGACACACACGAAGCTGCCTTATACGGAATCAGACTTTTTGTTTATCAAAGTCAGTATTGTCTCCTCAGACTGGCAGTAGCTCTAACTGGGGTCTCAGGCAGAGGTCTTTCACATCACCAACTACCTGATCCTTTTAACTGGAGATGCCAGGGATTGAACCTGGGACCTTCTGCAGGCCAAGTAAGATGCTCTACCACTGGCTCATGGCTCATCCCCCGAGGGGATGTAGTGGGACATCAGATACTGGCATTTCTGGTTACTGGCTTCTTGTGGAAACTAGGCAGTCAGTTAGCCACTGCCCTTTTCTCTCCGCATCTTGTCATTCACGCAAGCTGAGCAAGGCAAATCACTCTTAGCTCTTCATTCTGACTTATTCTGTGGCTCTCTGTCCTTGTAGACTGCCTGCGACGAGGACATAATGTGTCTTAATCTGTTCTTTATTCAAGGTTTTCCATCAAACAATTTCTGGGAGCAATTCACTCGTGAACCATTTATAAAGCAATTATTGCAAAAAAAAATTTCAGAACCAGAAATTACAGCTTCTTTAAATATGATATTACAAAGTATGTGTCCACTCTCTTACTGAGGGATGTAAATTTGGATAAGATGTATGCAAAGGTAGGATGGGCAAAGTTAATATGGAAGTCTCTTCTACGAATTCTAAAACCATGCATACTTTATGGAGTATTTGACTAGGGTTGCCAGGTCCCTCTTCGCCACTGGTGGGAGGTTTTTGCGGCGGAGCCTGAGGAGGATGGGGCTTGGGGAGGAGAGGGACTTAAATGCCACAGAGTCCAATTGCCAAAGCGGCCATTTTCTCCAGGTGAACTGATCTCTATCGGCTGGAGATCAGTTGTAATAGCATGAGATCTCCAGCTAGTACCTGAAAGTTGGCAACCCTATATTTGACAGAAAGATCCTTCAGCAGAGTGTCCACCTGCTTATTTTCCTTCTGTTAGAGTTTCTCAAATCCTATGACTTCCTAATGCTGAACTTTCTTTACCTTGTGGCCCCTAATGAGTCAAGATTGTCAGTTAGATCTCCGGCTATTACAACTTATCTCCAGCCGATAAAGATCAGTTCAGCTGGAGAAAATGGCCACTTTGGCAACTGGACTCGATGATATTGAAGTCCCTACTCTCTCCAAACCCCACCCTCCTCAGACTCCACCCCCCAAAATCTCCAGGTATTTTCTAACCCAGAGATGGCAACCCTGTCTGACGTGTGAAAGCCGCTAGTATCTAGGTCTTTGTCCTTGTTTGTCATGGGAATAAGACTGTGGTCTGCTTCTGGTTTTAAGGACTAATTGTTTTATTTTCAAGAGACTTGGGTGGCGGAAGAAAACAATTTTTCTTGTTATAAGACACCAGCAATTACGTTTGGGTTAAAGGGCAAAGCAGATGTCAGCTGAACCTTCCTGGCCTTGGGTCCCTAAAGGCTTGGATTTCTTCGGGTGGAATTCAGTCCATTTATTTGCAAACAATGCCTTTTTTGTTCTCAGGCTGTTCTACATTAATTTTTATTAACACTGGTATTTTCTCCTAACAGCTTCAACTATTATGCAAGATTGCTCTGGTCCAAACTGGATTTCTTAGGTTTAATTGTGACTTTTATTTGCAGCATAACTGTTTTATTTTGGATTATTTAGCCCATTATCTCAAGTATATTCTGTGATGCTTGTCAGAGCCTTCGGCTGAAGCAATAAACTGAAACAAACCACTCGGGTGTACATGGTTTGGCTCTTCTCTTCTTCTTAACTTATAATTTTATTTCCTTTTTTGTTTAATTTAACTTATTGTTTTAAACTTTGTTTTTATTGATTGGAAAACCCTGTGAGTGCTGCAAGCAAAAGAATTACTCATAAATTTAATTGATAATGCCATCTCTATAGTGCAGCCTCAGCACTGCAGAAAGCAGGGCAACTGATCATTTTATAAACTGCTGTGTTATAGATTTTTATCTTTTATGCTCAACTCTTCTATTTTTATTCCTCTCTTTCTCCCAGGAGTTCAGGGTAGCATGCATGGTTCTCTCCCATTTTATTCTCACAACAACCCTGTGAAGTAGCTTAGGTGCAGACAGAGACAGAATGAGAACATGTGACAGGTCCAAAGTCACCCATTGAGCTTGGGGTTGCCAGCTCCGTGTTGGGAAATACCTGGAGATTTTGGGGGTGGAGCCTGAGGAGGACAGGGTTTGGGAAACGGGACTTCAATGGGTAGGGTTGCCAACCTCCAGGTGGTGGCTGAAGGTCTCCCGCTATTACAGCTGATTTCTAGGTGACAAAGATCAGTTCCTCTGGAGAAAAATGGCCACTTTGGCAACTGGACTCTATGGCACTGAAGTCCCTCCCCAAACCCCACCCTCCTCAGGCTCCATCCCCCAAATCTCCAGGTATTTCCCTGAGCTGGCAATCCTATCAGTGGGGTATAATGCTATAAAGTCCACCTTCCAAATCAGCCATTTTCTCCAGGGGAGCTGATCTCTGTCGCCTGAAGATCAACTATAATCCCAGGAAATCTCCAGTCACCACCTGGAGATTGGCAACCCTAAATGAGCTTCATGGATTAGTGAGGAACTGAACCCATGATTGCCTGGTCATAGTAATAAATAATAATATATTTATTTATTTTTATCCCTCCCTCCCTCCCCCAGAAAGCTGCACTCAAGGGGATATAACATCATAAAAATCCGCTATCAAAGATCAAGAAGAAGAAGGTTGGTTTTTATATGCCAACTTTCTCCACCACTTAAGGAAGAATCAAATCAACTTACAATCACCTTCCCTTCCCCTCCCCACAACAGACACCCTGTGAGGTAGGTGGGGCTGAGAGAGTGTGACTAGCCCAAGGTCACCCAGCTGGCTTCATGTGTAGGAGTGAGGAAACAAATCCAGTTCACCAGATTAGCCTCCACTGCTCACGTAGAGGAGTGGGGAATCAAACCCGGTTCTCCAGATCAGAGTCCACCGCTCCAAAGATCATGTTTATTCATGTTGTAGTCACAGATTTTAACAATCCAGCTACATCCACTGTAACCACTATGCACGCTGCTTCTTTAAGGTTTTAACTCTCTACTACTACTCTTATTACCAGGTGGGTAGCCATGTCTGTTTGCAGTAGAAGAGCATGATTGGAGTCCAGTAGTACCTTAAAGACTAACAAGATTTCCAGGGCATAAGCTTTTTAGAGTTAAAGCTTCTTTTGTTGTATTTCCAACATATACCTTGGAAATTGTGTTGGTCTTTAAGGTACTACAGGACTCAAACCTTGCTCTTATTATCACTGTTGTTTTTATAGCTATTTCAATAACATTATGCTTTAAGCATGATTCTCTTGTCAGGTGAATGCGCTTCCGATATCTGTAATGCATCCTTGAACAGAAAACCAGGATATACAGTTTCTGGATCAAATAAATAAAAAAACAGAATTTCTCCGCCCCCTCCAGCTCACAAAGCTGGAGATCTTTATAGGGAAGTATAACACAGTGAACAAATGACAGAGAGAAAATTAATTTCTTTTAAAGACTGTACACTCATCCAGGCAGTGATTTTGAGCTGTCAAGCACCATGCATATTGATAGCTCATGTATACCAACCTGAGTAAGGGCAGGACAAGAATGCCCTAGATAGATGGATTTGTATAAATAATACATAATATTATAATGAATAATTGAACAAAATAACTACTAATGACTCCAAACTAGTAAATTCAAACCTGATTTATAGCTTCGGATATTCTTTCGATTTTACAATAAGAGATATCTTGTGACATGGAGGCAGTGCTTCAACTTGGTCAGCTTAGGATGGTGGAGCCCTGATCTACCAAGTCTCACCAGAACCATCGTGGTAGATCCAGGTTGCCTCTAGAAATCACCTTTTTCTCTAGGGTTGCCAACCTCCAGGTAAAAGCTGGAGATCTCTTGCTATTACAACTCATCTCCAGCCAATAGAGACCAGTTCCCCTGGAGAAAATGGCCGCTTTGGCCATTGGACTCTATGGCATTGAAGCTCCTCCTCTCCCCAAACCCCGCCCTCCTCCGGCGCCGCTCAAAAACCTCCCGCCGGTGGTGAAGAGGGACCTGGCAACCCTACTCCACTCTCAAAAGAGGGCCACGGAAGCCAAAACTGCACAAGCGATTCATCCCCTGTCAGGGGCTCTACAATCTGTAGCCTCACATTCGTCTCAGGGCTTCCCTTTAAGTGGGTGACACACACACACACACACAAAGTGTGCTTCTCTACACAATGTAGCTGTGACAAGGCCGAACTAGAAGTTGCAAACGTAAATCTATTTCCCCTCACTTCCTGCTGTGTTTTATTTTTGCGTCTGGGGTGCCCTTTGCCTCCCCTTTAGCTCCAGGCTCTCGTTCCTTTTCTTCTCTCTCTCTCTTCTCTGACTGGGGCTTTGCCTCACGACTTGTTATGCACCTGAGGTGGACATTAAATCAGTGCCGACATCTACCCTGTCATTTTTCATTATGTTACAATCCCTAGTCAGCAAACAAGGGCCTGGTGGGCACAGCATCACCTTCCCAGAAGTCACAACGCTGGGAAGGGCACCCTCTGCAAAGTTCATCCTCTCCAGTGCTAGTGTGAGATCCCTCAGCTGTGTCACTGCCACTTGAATTACTTCACCAAGACACACATGTCCCAGGAGACGCAGGTCTAAAGGTTAGGGGTGCCAGTCCTCCTGCTATGGCGGAAGGCCTCTTGCTGAATTTAAAACAAAAAACACCAATATCACATGCAGTGTTACATCACTTCCAGGGGAAACCCAGAAGTGACATCACATAGCTCTAGGGACCCATGGAAACTCTATGGTTTTACAATAGCGTTTAGGCGATTCCTAGAGCAACCCGATGTCACTTCTGGTTTTCCCTGGAACAAGAGTTTCTGTCTAAAAATTAGGAAGATTTTTCTAACAGTTACAGTGGTTCCTCAGTGGAACAGGCTTCCTCGGGAGGTGGTAAGCTCTCCTTCCCTGGAGATTTTTAAGCAGAGGCTAGGTGGCCATCTGTCAGCAATGCTGATTCTATGACCTTAGGCAGATGATGAGAGGGAGGGCATCTGGGCCATCTTCTGGGCATGGAGTAGGGGTCACTGGGGGTGTGGGGGAAGGTAGTTGTGAATCTCCTGCATTGCGCAGGTGGTTGGACTAGATGATCCTGGTGGTCCCTTCCAACTCTATGATTCTATGATATTATGGCAAATGCAACACCGGCGACCCCCCCATGTCCCCATTCTCCAAGATCCTGCCAGTTGCCAGGCAAAGCCCAGCAACTATGGCTATGTTTTAGCCTTCTCGAAATATATAAACCAGGGGTGTCAAACATATGGCCTGCGGGCCGGATCTGGCCCCTTGACAGCTCTTATCTGGCCCGTGAGCCAGCCGAGGCAGCCCCCCTCCCCCACACCTCCAGTTTCAATCTGGGCTGGCGAGCCCTCAGCCAGCTCACCAAATGAGGTAGCCACTTCCCCCCCACAACCCCAAGGTGTCAATGATCAAAGACTGTTAAATAAAATAAAACATTGTAAGAGTGTTATTGTGATAAGCATGTTTGTATTTTAAGTAAAAATTATAGTAAAAATAATATTAGTTGGCTGTGCCAGTGTCTTCTATTGTATCTCTGGTACCTGACCTTAAATGTTATGGTATACATGACCTGGCCCAACTAAGTGACATTTATGTCCTATTTGGCTCTTGTAGCAAATGAGTCTGACATCCCTGTCATTTCCCCAGAACCCAAGATCCAAGTGCAATAAGAATGGCCTCATGCTTGACCCACACATACATAAAACTCTTACAACAAACAACAAAAGTAATCTCTTTAGAAGGCAAATACATGGAGCTCCTGCAGCTAGGGCAAATTAAGGATTTTATCTCTCCCTTGTCAGATTTTTTCCCCTCCATCCAATCAGTGCTCCATGCATCTCAAAACTATGAAGCCAATTTGGATGGGAAAGCTGCCTATAAAAGTTTTAAACAAAATGAAAGGAAATGTGTCAGAAATCCATAGCACTTTATAAAGGAACAATGGCCTAGCTTCTGCATCTGACCATGAAAGCTGAGGCCACAAGGAATTAGTTTTCGTGATGCCAGAAGACTGTCTGTTATCCTGGTCGCAACAGACAAGCATAGCTACCTCTCTGGAACTGGCCTAACTCAGGGCACGAAAATAAGACACCACAGATGCTTTGCAACAGTTCTTCATAACATATCATCTATGGAGAGTGGACCAATGATCCTGCACCTCAGCAATGAAAGAAACTCACCAAACCCACACATTTATTCTTCTGGGAACCAATGGAAAGCCTTACTCAATAACCAATCTAGACTCTGTGGCTTGCAGATGCAATGCTTTTTCGTTCTGTTTTTGTTTGTTTTACCTGTTTTAGTGATCCCTTGGTTTTCAGCAAGCTGTACACAACATAAAGGGGGATGCAGATCATAGAGGAAAGCGCCATCAGCCATCCCACAGTGATGCCCCATGTGGGGTACTCATAGACGTTGTTATATTTGAGTGGTGTGTATCTAATGAGCGAGAACAGGAAGGTTGCCTGACAAAGATAAAAGCAGACAGAATGGCAGATATGATAAGTGATAAATTAGAAACGGTGACAGACAGAGAATTCATGAGAAGCAGATGGAACTGAATAAATGTAATCTCTTTTATGCAGGACCTCTTACCACAACTGCTGCCTGACCTGGATAGCCCGGGCTGGCCCGATCTCCTCAGATCTCGGAAGCTAAGCAGGATCAGCCCAGGTTTGGGTTGACAGCTCTGAGTTGGGAAATACCTGGAGACTTTTGGGGCAGAGCCTGAGAAGGGCAGGGTTTGGAGAGGGGAGGGACTTCAATGCTATAGAGTCCAATTGCCCAAGCGGCCATTTTCTCCAGGTGAACTGATCTCTATCGGCCAGAAGAAAAACCCTTAAAGCAACATAACACAGTGAGGTAAAGGGGGGAGGACAGAGTTTAGCACCCCTCATCCATGGACTGTCTTTGTTAAGGAAAACAGATACCCCCTCCCCATTTGTAAAGTGAACAGGAAGGCATGTATGAGTACATGAGGATCCCCTCATCGCATATAATTTGATGCTAGGTTGCAGTCTCAGGCCAAGCTATTTCACACCAGAGAATCTCTGAGAAAATCCAGGCTGAATTCTGCACAAATGATTATGACCATTTCACAAGAATCTTATACACCTGGATGTTACGGCCAAACAAGACAAGACACTGGAGGCCCATAATCAGATTTCCTATCAATTTTCTATTAAGGAGGCAGGAATTGAGAGCCAGCATGGCGTAGTGGTTAAGAGCGGTGGTTTGGAGTGGTGGAGTCTGATCTGGAGAACCGGGTTTGATTCCCCACTCCAGTCCTCCACATGAGCAGAGGAGGCTAATCTGGTGAACTGGATTTATTTCCCTGCTCCTCCACACGAAGGCAGCTGCGTGACCTTGAGCAAGTTGCAGCTCTCTTAGAGCTCTCAACCCCACCTACCTCACATGGTGTCTGTTGTGGGGAGGGGAAGGGAAGGTGATTGTAAGCCAGTTTGAGTCTCCCTTAAGTGGTAGAGAAAGTCGGCATATAAAAACCAACTCTTCTTCTTAACTTTCCCCATGGTCATCGGTAATATAAATCCCACTTCCCCAGTATTGCTATTTGCCCTGATACAAGAACATACAATGCTTTCCTATCGGGGCAAATAGCAACTCTGTGTGTGTGTGTGTGTGCGCGCGCATGCATGCACAATGTACAGCAAGAAAACGGGGAGGGGAAAGTTAAACTCTCTCTCTTCCCCAGCACCAGAGTCCCCATTCAATTCCCCACCTACTCAGCTGTTATTAAGGGACAACTGAAACACGATGCTAGCAAAGCAAAAAGAACTTCCTGGTATGACTTTACACTCATATGGCTTTTCATTTAACCCACATGGCTACCTATGCAGAGCGTCTATGCCGGCTTCCTTTAATATGCCAGTACATCTGTCTATGAACCAGTCCACAGCATGCTATCTTAGCACGCATAGCTGTTTTCCAAGCTAGTTTAAATGCAAAGCTGTTTATGTGCTTATTTGATTCATTTGCACCCCAGCTTTCTCCCCAATGGGGAACCAAAGAAGCTCACATCATTCACCTCTTCTCCATTTTATCCTCACAACTACCCTGTGAGGTAGGTTAGGCTGAAAGAGTGTGACTGGCCCAAGGTCACCCAGTGAGCTTCCATGGCACGAGTGAGATTCAAACCCGGGTCTCCCAGATACTAGAGCGACACACTTAATTACTACACCACATTGGAAGCTATGCGAGTGTGAAGTCATGTGGATCTTTTGCCTCAGTAGCTTCATATTTAAATCAGCCATATAGATTTTTTTTAAAGGATGGGAGATCAGACATCTGATCCATGTGCGCTTGTCTAGTTGTATCCTAGTGCAGCAGGAAGAACTATACCTTCAGCTGAGACTATAAGAACATAAGAAAAGCCCTGCTGGATCAGATCAAGGCCCGTAAGTCCAGCAGTCTGTTCACACAGTGGCCAACCAGGTGCCTCCAGGAAGCCCCCAAACAAGATGACTGCAGCAGCATTGTCCTGCCTGTGTTCCACAGTACCTAATATAATAGGCATGCTCCTCTGATCCTAGAGAGAGTAGGTGTGCATCATGACTAGTATCCATTTTTACTAGTAGCCACGAACACCCCTCTCTTCCATGAACATGTCCACTCCCCTCTTAAAACCTTCCAAGTTGGCAGCCATCACCACATTCTGGGGCAGGGAGTTCCACAATTTATCTATGTGTTGTGTAAAGTAATATTTCCTTTTATCAGTTTTGATAGATGATATTACATTGCACACTATCTTTTTTCCACTTCTTGTCACCTTAAGGGAAACTATGGTGACAGAGAAAGATGAAAGCCCCCTGACTTCTGTTTCTCATTGCTGTTACAGTTGTCTTAAATTTCAAGTTGCAAGTCAATATAATTCCCCCTTCTTGGAGATCCAAATTACTGGTTAACAGACAGATATGCTTGTTCCTGCAGCACACAATTTTTCAGCCTTCCTCTCTTTTCTATCTAGGTCTTCCAAGGGGTGAAGTGCGCAAGTAATGTTCCGATGGGATTTTATAAATATTGTTGCATGGGATTAACTTTGATTCCAAACATTAGACCAACCCTGTTGCAAAGACTCGGTTTCTTCCTCCCCTTTGATGCTTTCATCCCTGCAGAAAATCGCCCACAGGGCAAATGTCTGTCTCAGATTTCAGTAGGCAACTTATTTGCATGTCTTTGATTCAACAAGAAAACGCCGGCTAATTGTTAAAGTGTTACATGAAAGCAAACCTTAAGCTACTCCTTTTTGGTTTGTTGATCCCATCTGGGCCAATTGCGCCTTTTTTTCCCACCGCAATGCTATAATAACCGGATTCTACCCACCAGGAAATGACTCCAAGCCGATTTTGGAGCCTGCGAGACTAACTGCACATGGAAATGGATCTTTAACTACTAACCTGCACAAATTGTAGCAAGATTAGCAATCATGGGCAAGTAAGACTACCTGGAAATATAATTGTGTTTGTTTGTTTGTTTGTTTGTTTTATTAGTATAAAAGCACTGCCACGCAGTTGTGGGGTCCTGGTCCTGATCTGGAGTGGTTATTAACCATTTTTTCATCTTCAAATAGCCACACAGAGGTGCTGTAGCCCCAGTGCGGGAACATACAGAGAGGTAGTCTGTATGTTTTCCCCAATGGGGTAAAAATCAGCTCTGAAGGGACTCACTGAAGGATAGGAAAACAGCACCCCCCAAAAAGTGTTACAATCGTCCCAGTCCAGATCAAGGGCTTTCACAAATGCTGTTTCTTGTCTGGTTTGACACTGAAGCTTCTCTGGAGAGGAGTTAGCCTGGTGAGGAGAAGACTGAGAGGTGATATGATAACCATCTTCAAGTACTTAAAGGGCTGTCCTATTGAGGATGGTGCAGAGTTGTTTTCTGTTGCCCCAGAAATTCGGACCAGAACCAACGGGTTGAAATTAAATCAAAGGTTTTCAGCTAAACATTAGGAAGAACTTTCTAACAGAGCGGTTCCTCAGTGGAACTGGCTTCCTCGGGAGGTGGTGGGCTCGCCTTCTTTGGAGGTTTTTAAGCAGAGGCTAGATGGCCATCTGACAGCAATGCTGATTCTGTGAACTTAGGCCGATCATGAGAGGGAGGGCAGGAAGGGTTGCGTCAGTGTTTGGCTCTTGTGGCCCTTTTTCATATGCCCAGGAAAATGCTGATTGCCACTTTGGGATCAGGGAGCAATTTTCCTCCAGGCCTGATTGGCTAGAGATCCCGGAGTATTTTTTGCCATCTTCTGGGCATGGAGCAGGGGTCACTTGGAGAGTAGAGGGGAGGTAGTTGTGAATTTCGTGCATTGTGAACGACAGTGATGTTAGTAAAAAAATGGCAGCCTCCACTACTCAGAGCAAGATCAATTCTAATGGGAGCTTCCTTTCCCCTCCCCATTCCAACTCAGAGTTATCTTGATTAACCTGAAACATGACTAGGTTTGCCAGGTCCCACTTCGCCACTGGCAGGAGGTTTTTGGGTCCCTGAAAAGGGAGGGGTTTGGGGAGGGGAGGGACTTCAATGCCGTAGAGTCCAATTGCCAAAGCGGCCATTTTCTCCAGGTGAACTGATCTCTATCGGCTGGAGATCAATTGTAATAGCGGGAGATCTCCAGCTAGTACCTGGAGGTTGGCGACCCTAAACATGACCCCCCCCCAAAGGCACTGTATACTTACCAGACAAACTCCAGGAGTGAAATAAAGCCAGCATAGTTTAACCACAGGCCACGGCCGGTAACCAATCATGTCCTCAATATTGTCATAGAAACGGTCCGCTCCTAGACCATCACATAAAAACAGAAGAACATATTTTTTTAAAAAAAATACAAAGCCATGATATTACGAACCTCTTACAAACAGGCTAATGGATGAAAATAGTATAGAAACATTCCAGATAGTCATAACCCTACCTTGTAACTTATTTATTGACTTTACACTCCCCTAAAGAACTCACAGCAGCTTAACAGCAATGCTGTGAGACGGATTTGACTGACAGATACACCACTGAGAACTATATATCAAAGCAGGGATTTGAAACTGAGTTTCCAGATTGGGGTCTGGAGACCAAGTCCTATGAGGAAAGGCTGGAGGAGCTGGCTATGTTTAGCCTGTAGAGGACGGGATATGCTAACCATCTTCAAGTACTTGAAGGGCTGTCATATAGAGGAGGGTGCGGAGTTGTTTTCTGTTGCCCCAGAAGGTCGGACCAGAACCAACAGGTTGAAATTAAATCAAACGTTTTCAGATAAACATTAGGAAGAACTTTCTAACAGTTAGAGCGGTTCCTCAGTGGAACAGGTTTCCTCGGGAGGTGGTAAGCTCTCCTTCCCTGGAGGTTTTTAAGCAGAGGCTAGATGTCCATCTGTCAGCAATGCTGATTCTATGAACTTGGGCTGTTCATGAGAGGGAGGGCATCTTGGCCATCTTTTGGGCACTGGGGGTGTGTGGGGGAGGTTGTTGTGAATTTCCTGCATTGTGCAGGGGGTTGGACTAGATGACCCTCGTGGTCCCTTCCAACTCTATGAGTCTATTATTCTAACCCTACCTTGTAACTTATTTATTGACTTTACACTTCCGTAATGAGCTCAGAACAGCTTAATAGCAATGCTGTGAGACGGTTTTGACTGACAGATACACCACTGAGAACTATATATCAAAGCAGGGATTTGAATCTGGGTTCCCCATATCCTAGTCCAAGATTTTAAGTGCTACATTATGTGGCCGATGCTGATGTACAATGAAGACATCTGCAGAAGACTGGAAGGAACTCTAGATTAATCAGTCATAATTGTTGCATAATTGTTGTCTGCTGAAGACAGATAATATTTTCTCTGGGGATCACAAACCAACCGCAGTGTGTGTCATTAATATCTAGGCTCCAAAATTACTCAGCAGATCTGAATTAACTAGGTATCATTCAAAAGCTGAGGAAGCCTGGACAAAAATGAACACAGTTAAATTTAATAAATGTCACTCATGGAATACAGATCCTAAAGGTGCAAGCATCCTGTTGCCTGACTTCTGTGACATCACGTGGCTGTCACTGGCAGAAAGTGCAGCCCCCTTCCATATAAGCTCATGCCTGCTGTGACATCAGAGCAGTTTAGCCAATAGCATGAAGCAAAGTTAGCAAGATCAGAAATCGGGGGAGGGGAGGACTATCAGATGAAGCTTTAGCTTATCATATTAGCAGTCCTTTAGTTAGCTAAGTGGGAAATAGACCTGTTAAGACCAAGAGAAAATTGCCTCAGAATAGCACTCTCAATAATGTTCATTTCCAGTTAGAAGCATTGTTAGAGCTTGCTTTCTTAGCCCACTACCTGCAGAAACAGCACATTTAGTGGTTTCAGCAAATCCATTGAAAGGCAAGAGGCTGCAATAGAAAATAATGGGACCTGACATGAATGGATTTACTGAGTCCTTGAGCAGGAAGTTGACTGCTCTACATTTCAAAAAATGATGGGGGGAAATAATCAAGCTTAAGGAGTCACCGGTTCAGCCAGTCAACAATAATGCTTTCCAGCTACGAAGCTGGAGGAAGGATGTGCCACTCTTTCTCCCCATCATCATTTTAGAAGGATTGTGTACATTGCTGGAGAGAAGGGCCTTGAATGACTTCTTGAGCAGAGCTTTTGTTTAACTAAAGGGTTTTTTTTTTTTTTTTTTTTTTTTTTTGCTGTTATCCTGAACATCAGGCACAGAAGTTGAGATGCTGGAACAAAGCAACAGCCTATGCAAACCAAAGTCCTCTTGGAAAACCCATTCTGGAATCGGGGAGGGAGTAGATAGATGACTGCCAGGGACGGTCCAGCCGAGCCGCCTCCTGAGAGTAGTAAGGTACCTCTTCACCTCCCCAAACCCCGCTCTCCTCAGGCTCCGCCCCCAAACCTCCCACTGGTGGTGAAGAGGGACCTGCAAACCCTACATACAGGCAACCGGTGTGTTGCCCACAACAGAGGGTCAGTGGGCCGTTTAAGGTAAAGAAAATGGTATAGGCAGAATTTTTTAAAAAAACCTCCACAAACCACTGCCCCAAGGCCTCTCAAAACCACTTATTTACAAAAAAGAAAATGTACTGGAAATAAGAGCAGTCCATCCAATCCAACCATCTCATTCTGTTTGGCCTTCAGATTGCACTGCTTACACCAAAGGTAGGCTAAATTCAGTCTTGGGTGATCTGTGCTGTTGTTTTTTCCTTACTAGGAAAAAAACCATTAAAACACGTTCCTCAGAAGTAATTTAAATGTATGAAACAAGAGGGCGTGTCTAGCGCCATCCCAGCCAGAGCTGCATCCTTCTAAGCCATTCAATACTTATTTAAGAATATTTGTGTGCCCACTTTTCCCGTGAGTACCTTGGGACCCAAGGTGGAGGCGTAGGCAATGGACTTAGAAGAGTGCCTGCCGAGTGTTTTCAGGAAGTGAGTGGGGCCAGGCAAGGCATTTCCCCAGCAAGGCATCTGATTGGCTGTGCAGATTTTTAAAAATGTTGCTTTCTCAGCAGCTAAGGTTGCCAGCTCCAGGTTGGGAAATATCAGGAGACTTTTTTTGGGGGGTGGGGGGAGCCTGAGGAGGGTGTGGTTTGGGGAGGGGAGGAACTTCAATGGTAGGGTTGCCAGGTCCCTCTTCGCCACGGGTGGGAGATTTTGGGGGTGGAGCCTGAGGAGGGCAGGGTTTGGGGAGGGGAGGGACTTCAACGCCATAGAGTCCAATTGCCAAAGCGGCCATATTCTCCAGGTGAACTGATCTCCATCGGCTGGAGATAGCAGGGGGTCTCCGGCTAGTACCTGGAGGTTGGCAACCCTATTCAATGGGGTATACTGCCATAGAGTTAGGGTTGCCAGCTCCAGGTTGGGAAATACCTGGGATTTTGGGGATGGAGTCTGAGGCGAGCAGGGTTTGGAGAAGGGAGGGACTTCAATGCCATAGAGTCCAATTGCCAAAGTGGCCATTTTCTCCAGGTGAACTGATCTCTGTCAGCTGGAGATAAGTTGTAATAGCAGGTGATCTCCAGCTAATTCCTGGAGGTTGGCAGCCTTACCCTCCACTCTCATGATACACCAGCTCACTGTCTATGGACCACTCTGCCTAAGCAGAGTGCTTGCGCAAGAGGGAGACAGATGTTTTCTCAAAAATACATGAGACAGGTCAAGGATTCATTCCAAGGCCACCTCCAAGGTTGCCCAGGGCACCCTTTCACCCTACGCCAACCTCAGTTATCTAATCTCTTTAACCCAATTTCTTTCCAACAGGAGGAACGTCAGAGAGATTTCTAATGGAACTGTTAACCTTAGAGTTATGAATACTGTAGCTGTTTGTAAATTCTGCTCCCTGTGCATGACTATTGCAGCATCTGGCTTCCAATCTCGTGGTATGCTGAAGCTTTTAGATGCAGGATTCCTGCCCCCCTCCAGTCCCCCTAGGCTCTTCCCTTTGGCATCTGCTGCAGCAAGCAAGCAAGCAAGCAAGCAGGGTGGAAACCGCAGTGATCCTTTCAGGGAAATAAAGCTGTATGCAGGAAATCCCCCGGTCTTTGTGACAGGGATAGCTTTGACAGGCAGCGAGAACGCTGCCAGGCCGTGGGTGGCTTCGTCAGGGCTGGCAACGGGCAAGCCTGAAACATGTGTCTTTACTCGTGACACTTGCTATAATGTTTCAGAGGTGTAAGCAAAGAGGATTTGCGTTGCCAACCCACAGATTGGGGAAGCGGGGGAGAGGGAAACGGCGTTTACTGGGCTTCGTGGGCATTAACCTACCCAGGATTTCAGAACATGCGCACATCTTTTTCAAGGCAGGCAATGCAGGATGGAGGAGAGGTTTGGGGTAGAAGCAAAAAAAAATCTACCAAATAAACACTGCACATTTTAGTTACGTAGATATGCGCGGGCTCGCACACAGCCAGCCAGGGGATCCCTTCTTGATCGTTTCCAGCTGCTGCGGCCCATTAGAAAACAGCTATGAATTCTTGCTGAATCTGTCTTGCTGAATCTGTCTTGCTGAAGTCCCTCTTTTTTTGGGGGGGGGGGAGATGAACATCTGAGGCTGTCTTAGCATGTCGAGCAGCTAATGCGAACTGACAGTAGCCATCAGGCAGCAGAAGGTCTTTCCTGACACTTGCTACCTGAGCCCCTATAACTGGCGATGCCAGGAACTAATTGGAAGATCTTCCGCACACCAAGCATATTCTGTTCCAGTGAGCCACAATCCCTTCCCCATATTAATCTTCATCGTCCTTAGCAATATACTCTAAAAGTTGTCTTAAAGATTTCATCAGCGTTACCTTCACAATTTAAGAATCCACAAGGAATGGTCGTTAATGTTAACTTTAGGGTTAGGAATGGCAAAGGATACCTTGTGAGTTCGACTTGGAACAGCCAGAAGTATTTATGTCTCCCCAAGTCTGTATCACTCAGGTCCACCTGGAACACTTTGGATGGTAGATTAGAATGGTCTGAATTCCTCTGACCCAAACTGAGTGACATATGAGATATAATTTGACCCAAATTATAGGAATGTGACAGTCTGTGTCTATTGTGGTGCTAGTTTAATAACATATTTTTCTCCCACTTTAAAAATATGGTAGAAGTAGGTGCTGGTGTGTGTGTGTGTGTGTGTGTGTGTGTGTGTGTGTGTCCATGCACAAAAAGTCAGATCAGGGCTATGTTGCTGGGGAAAGGGCATTAACCCTTTCTCTCTTCCCCCATTGTGGTCTTAATCCCCCCCAGGTTTCTATTTTCTCTGCACGGAAAAAAATACAGTTATCCAGATGATACTGAAATTGTTTCCTCATGTCAGTCTGATATCATCTCTAAGTATAGCACTGAGATAGGATAAATGACAAAAGAGAAGGGGGTAACTCACCCCTCCCTCCATGACCCTAATCTGGAGTGGGCCTCCATAACTGCTTTTAGAGTGTAAAAAATACAGGAGATCCCAACCACCGATCTCACACTTAGTCCTGATTTTCATCCTAGGACTCACCCTTACAAAGCATCACTTCACATACCTCTTTTAGGTTGACACCTAAAAATGTGATATATGAATGAGCTAAAACAGATGTTTGGAAATGCAAATCATGCAGTTACATGGAAAAGAGAGCCAAGATTGGCTGTAGTTCCCAGCTGAGTAGCAAACGTGGGTTTGCTGCCATGTAATGCACTGAATGATCCTTAGTCTCTGTTTCTTAGGCAATCCTACTGGATGAGCAAATGGATGTGTAGTACAGACCTGGTCTTCTCTTTGGAAGGCTGTTTGTACTCCTTCCTTTTCATGTTGTGCTTTGTGACTTGACTTACCATAAACCCACCCAATGCAAATGACTTCAAAGATAGCCAGGAAGAGAAGACATGTGCCACTGGCAGCATAGTAATCAAACAGCTGGAAAATGTACATTCCACCCTGCAAAAGGAATGGGGGGGGGAAGCAGTAAGAAGGTCATTTTCAAGGAAGAACGTGTCTTGCAAGAACTTTTCCCCCCTGCAAGAATGATACCAACTCATTATGGCAGTGGGGTTTCCATAATTGCTTACAGAAAATAATCTCGTGTCACCTGACTTGAGATCTTAGTGTAATGAGAGATTCCTTCCCGCATCCTAGACTTCTTCCCGCATCCTATTAGAGGATCTAAACTAAACAATTTTAAAGGCTCTGCCCGTGCAAACCTGGTATAGCAGCAGATTTCTCCAAGATTTATCAATTAAAGGTGATGTACAACCTTTAATTCTGATCATACCGAAGAGGAAGGGGTAGAGTTCAGTTCTCTGCACTATTAACCAGCAAATCAGACAGAACACCTGTAAAAACTTTTATCTTTTATTGAGAAAAGAAATATTATTTTTGTGGAGCAAGGCAGAAAAAAGTATAGGCATGAAAAAATTAACCCTACAATTACTGCGAAGATAAATGCTAAATTACCAAAGTTCCTAGCATTACTTAATTGTATTATAGCAAGTAATAGTTTTAAAAGCAAATCAGGTTTCTGCTTTTGCCTCACTGCTTTTAGGGATTATCAAAAAGCCCAAGTTATCACAGCAAGAAATCTCACCTGATCTTCTTATGAGACTTCCATCCAGAGACATCTGATTTGCTTGTCACAAGGGAGCACATTTATAGAACAACATCAATCTTATCTTTCTCTAACTCTGATCTGTTATAATCCTGTGGTCATATCTACGTCACTGATTGCTTCATAACTAAATGTGAGATCATCAACGTAATGTAATGAAATAAATAAGCCAATCGGCATGTGCATATGAGTTGTATCTGACATAGGAAGATAAGAAGGCAAATCTCAACTCTTAACCTCGATTGAAAAGCAATTCATCTAACTTTTCTGTAACTGTTTCAACTAACTGTCCAAGATGAAATGAGCTCTAAGCAACACAGTGAACTAACAGCTGAAAAGTGCACGAACTCTCAGTTAATTTGCACATTCAACAAGAAAAGAGTAGTGATTAGAGCTGTCGATTCGGTTCATCCGAACTGAAAAAACAGCCGAATTTTCCCTGATTCGGGGGTTTTCAGTTTGGATGGAACCAAATTCAAAAAAGGCGGGAAAACGACATGCCGAATTCGGCGAGTTCAGGGCAATCACTGAATAAATTCAGCAAATTCGGGGGCTCCGAATCAGCAGCATAACTGTCAGTTAGTAAGCAACTAGCAGCATTCTCCTGCGGCCAATCGGTGGCCAAGCTGGGTCTTCTGGCCAATCAGTCGCAGTTGAGTGCGTGAGCCCAGCTGCTGCGCAGCCCAGGGAGAGAAAGAGAGAGCGTCTGTTCGTGTGTGAGAGATCCCCGAGGGGGGGGTGCGTGTGCACATTCACGGCTTTCCGTGGCTCAGGGGGGGCATTTTTGGAGGTAACCGTCCCAAACTTTTAGAGTAGCTTGAGGGGACCCTTCTTGCAAGAACCCCCAAGTTTTGTGACGATTGGATCAGAGGGTCCCGATATATGGGGCCCGGAATGGGTTGCCCCCCCAAAATCGCTCACAGGAATAAAGCCACTTAAAGCACATTGGTGGCATTCCGCAGCTCCGGGGGGGCATTTTTGGAGGTAGACGTCCCAAACTTTCAGGGTAGCTTGAGCGGACCCTTCTTGCAAGAACCCCCACGTTTTGTGAAGATTGGATCAGAGGGTCCCGAGATATGGGGCCCGGAAGGGGTCGCACCCCCCAAAAAAATCACCAATTGGAATAAAGCCACTTAAAGCACATTGGCGGCATTCCGCAGCTCCAGGGGGCATTTTTGGGGTAGAGGTCCCAAACTTTCAGGGTAGCTTTAGGGGCCCCTTCTTGCAAGAACCCCCATGTTTTGTGAAGATTGGATCAGAGGGTCTCGAGATATGGGGCCCGGAAGGGGTTCCCCCCCAAATTGCCAATTGGAATAAAGCCACTTAAAGCACATTGGCGGCATTCCACGGCTCCGGGGGGGGGCATTTTTGGAGGTAGATGTCCCAAACTTTCAGGGTGGCTTGAGGGGACCCTTCTTGCAAGAACCCCCAAATTTTGTGAAGATTGGATCAGAGGGTCCCGAGATATGGGGTCCCCCCCCCAACTGCCCATTGGGATGAATGGGATCAGGCGATCCTGAATGTGCATCTCTACAGAGCGGCAAATCCAAGGCAAAACCTCCCGTGCATAAATGGCGAGAGAGTCGTGAGAGATCCTGAGCAGCTGCTGCTGCCCTGCTTCTGCTGGAACAGAAGACATCCACAGTTTGACCCATTTGGGGGCTTTTATCTATAACTTTTTCCCTGTGTGAGTGGGGAAGCAGATTCTGTGTGTGCGTGGGGGGGGAGCCAAAGGGGGGGGTTGATTGCCTCTGTGTGGGACTGTGCTTTCTCCTGTTTTCATCGGTTGCCAACTTCGTCTGGAGTTAGCTGGGTCAGTGAGTCTCTTTCTGGCTGGCTGCTATTGTTTCCAATGGGCTGGGCAGCCTCTCCCATTGTTTCCAGTGGTCTGACTTGTCATTCCTTTTAGTACATCCCTTTTAATGGCTTTATTCCCCCGGGCCGGGGTAATGGTATGGCCCAACTGCCGAGGCAGCCAGACCACCGGCCGGGCAGATGGGGGTGACCCCTTCCGGGCCCCATATCTCGGGACCCTCTGATCCAATCTTCACAAAACCTGGGGGTTCTTGCAAGAAGGGTCCCCTCAAACTACCCTGAAAGTTTGGGACCTCTACCCCAAAAAATGCCCCCCCAGAGTCACGGAAATGCACGAATGTGTTTTTAATGGCTTTATTCCTGTGGGCGATTTGGGGGGGGACCCCTTCCGGGCCCCATATCTCTGGACCTTCTGATCCAATCTTCACAAAACTTGGGGGTTCTTTCAGGAAGGGTCCCCTCAAGCTACCCTGAACGTTTGGGACCTCTACACCAAAAAATGCCCCCCGGAACCGCGGAATGCCGCCAATGTGCTGTAAGTGACTTTATTCCAATTGGCGATTGGGGGGGCGACCCCTTCCGGGCCCCGTATCTCGAGACGCTCTAATCCAATCTTCACAAAACGTGGGGGTTCTTGCAAGAAGGGTCCCCTCAAGCTACCCTGAAAGTTTGGGACCTCGACCCCCAAAAATGCCCCCCTGAGCCGCGGAAAGGTGCGAATGTGTTTTTAATGGCTTTATTCGGCTGAATTTTTTCCCGAACTCGGGAATTGGCGCCAAATTCCATGGATCCGAATCAGGGGAGTTCGGACTTCGGCATTTCCTGAATTAAAATGGGCCAAATTTTGCCGAATCCGAATTTTACCGAATTTTTTTTCAACAGCCTTAGTAGTGATATCATTAGGTCAAATAAGTCGACCATTAAAGGAAAGGAAATCATTGCATACAGCTATTATCCTTCCTTCCTGCATCTCACTACACACCGACATGTACTTTCAGCTTCACAATTATTATCTCTGGCAAAGTAGAGGGGCTCAGTGGTCCAGTTACTTAGCCACTACTGTGTCTCCCCCTCCTTATTCTGCTAAGATCACCAGCCATTTTATGCATGGATTTTATTTATCAGTCCAACCACACCTCACAGCAGGATATTTAAAGCTTGTTAACAGTCAGCACTGGAAGCGAAACTAGAATGAGACCTGAAAATCTTTTTCACTGGGCCTTAACTAAACAGAGCCCTCTGCCTCCTCCTGGGCCCTCATTTTCCTTTCCCAAGATGATAGCTCTGTTCGTACCTCCGGGTTGATCCTTCTCAATTCTCTAGCAAATCAGGCTGAAATATAAGCCCTTGCAAGCTTTATACCAATCGGACCACTGGCTTACCATATGCCCGATTCCGACGGGCAGTTGCCCGCCAATTAATAACTGGATGCGGAAGTCAGGCTGCTTCTGGTGGTAGGCGATCCCACCAGGGTTCCCATATCCCTCTTCACCACCAGCTGGAGGCCTTTGGGGCAGAGTCTGAGGAGGACGGGGTTTGAGGAGGGGAGGGACTTCAATGCCATAGAGTCCAATTGCCAAAGCGGCCATTTTCTCCAGGTGAACTGATCTCTCTTGGCTGAAGATCAGTTGTAATAGCAGGAGATCTCCAGCTAGTACCTGGAGGTTGGCAACCCTAGATCCCATGCATGTACAGCGCGATAACATCACTCCTGGTTTTACCCTGGAAGTGCTGGCATCATGATGGGGATGCTCTAGCACACTCCTCAAAAAAACTCTATAGTTTCCATAAAGGTTTTGGGGGAGCGAGCTAGAGTGTCCCACATGATGACGGCTCTTCTGGGGTAAACCCAGAAGTGACATCATCGCACACATGCGAGATCACTACCCCCAGCCCTGTCCCCCAAACGCTCCCACCGATACTGAGAGGGGACCTGCCAACCCTACCACAGGCCATGGCACAGACTTCCCCTGAAGCTACCCCCTTGGTGTTGCTGGGCACATTCATCTTAGTGATGTGGTGTCACCAGGGCCATAACACCAGCACCAGCTCAGTCCTCTCTAACTAAGGTTGCCAGGTATGACATGGTGACTAGTGAGAGTCCAGAGGGGGAAAATGGGGCACCATGAAACCATAGGGTTTGTGGCAATTCCTTAAGAGGACTACATCACTTCCAGGATTTCCCTGGAAGTGATGTCACACCCATAGCAGAAGACCTGGCCACCATGTCTTCAGCACCCATGGCTTATTTGGCTTGTCTGAGTCCAGAACCACTGAGTGACTGTCTAGAAGCCTTGATTTATTCATATGAGGGGCAGCAAATATCTTACACATACACCAATTAATTTCTTTTAAAGCTATCCCCAAAATACCACCCCAAAGGCCAAGACAGGGACAAAACAGAGCAGAGATTCCCCTGGGACAAGTACCGGAACATAAGGAATGTCCCTTGAGAGGCTGGGGAGAGGCAGAGATTATGCAGGCAGTGTGACAGCTTCTATTGAACATTTGTGTGATTTGTTCAGAGCTGGAGAGCACATTTGAATATCTTTAATATAATACACCTGACAAACCTCCTCCATAGACACTCTTCTTCCCAGCCCTCACCTCACCTCAGTAACCAGCAGCAAACCAAGCAGGTAGCAGATCACTGCAATGCCCAGGATCAGCAGTTCTCTCCGCCCCTTCTTGCGAAAGATGTCCGGGAAGAGGTCGACAATGGCTGTCACCAAACTCTCGACACAGACAAACTGTGGAAGAAATCATACCAGGGAGGAAGACAAGCTCCACAGTTGTTCTTTCCCTGCCCTCCTTCCTTCCCTCCCTCCAGCCTTTTATTTTCTGGCAACTGTGGGGGGGGGCAGCACCCTGGGAGAAAAATTACAAAGAAAAATAATGCCTAGTCTACTTGCAGGAAGTTCTGACCATAAAGTTCCCGGTGATTCCTAGAGCTACCCAGAAGTAGGGATGCCAGCCACCAAGTGGGACCTGGGGATCCCCTGGAATTACAACTCCTATCCAGAATATCATCTGGATACCTCTATTTAGGGGCAGAGCATCTGCTTGCCACACAGAAGGCCTCAGGTTCAATCGCTGGCATTTCCAGTTAAGTATCAGATCATAGGTGATGTGCAAGGCCTCTGTCTAAGACCCTGGAGAGCTGCTGCCAGACTGAGTAGTCTGACTTTGATGGACCAAGGGTCTGATTCAGTAGAAGGCAGCCTCATAGGTGTGCTCATGCGTGTTGATTTGCAAAAGCATACCAAAGGCTCGGTTTAGGGCCTGAATCTTTTGTGCAATGAGAGATATGCACGGTTGCCTTGGCACAAGCTAAAGAAGGTGGACGCTATCCAGGGCTGCTAGCCTCCAGGTACTAGCTGGAGATCTCCTGCTATTACAACTGATCTCCAGCCAATAGAGATCAGTTCCCCTGGAAAAAATGGCCACTTTGGCAGTTGGACTCTATGGCATTGAAGTCCCTCCCCAAACCCTGCCCTCCTCAGGCTCCACCCCAAAAACCTCCCACCGGTTTCGAAGAGGGACCTGGCAACCCTAATGCTAACTAGGGTTGCCAGGTCCGCTCTCTCCTCTGGCAGGAGGTTTTTGGGGCGAAGCTCCGGCAGGGATCTCGTGCTGATGCGATTACATCACTTCCAGTTTACGCCCGGAAGTGCCGCATCGCGACAGGCCTTTTACCTGGGTTTGAGTGGTAAAAGGCCTGTCGCAATGCAGCACTTCCGGGGGTAAACCAAAAGTGACATGATCGTGCTGGTGCCGCCGCGCATGCACCCTATTCCCGCTCCTGAGCTGGGCGATGGACTCCAAGTGACCTGGCAACCCTAAAGCTAACAAAGGCAAGGCTTTTCATTGTTCTTGGTATTAGGGCACATGGTTTGCGTGCACAAATTCTCAAGTTCAGTCACATATGAACACATGAGTCACATGCCTTCTGCTGAGTCAGACCATTGGTCTATTAGTGTCAGCATCATCCATTCTTACCGGCAGCAGATCTCCAGGGTCTGAGGTAAAGGTCCTTCACATCACGGCCTACCTGATGCTTTTAACTGGAGATGCCGGGGATTGAACCTGGGACCCTGTTCAGCCAAAGCAGATGTTCTATCACTGAGTCATAGCCTTTTCCTTTGGTGTCGCCTGTTGAAACGATCTGAGATAGCAGCCTGGGAAAGACCTGTTCAAGAGATTATGGACAGAGGCTGCCTGCCTCAGTCCTGGTCTACCCACACAGCAGGAGGAGGTTATATAATTGTGAGGTGGTAGAAAGGGCTATACCACTTCACATTGCAGGTGAGGAAAGACACATTTTTAACATTCATTCATACAAAAAAACTCTCTTCAAATAAAAACATTAGCACTTCACAGCGAGAGAAGTTCTAGCCTTGCCCTTTCATGTGCTATAATTGTTTTCCACTAATAGGGAATTTTTAATATAAGGGATCTTTGAAAAATTTAATGGCCCCCAGGGCGCAGAGTGGTAAGATGCAGTACTGCAGTCCAAGCTCTGCCTGAGTTCGATCCCGACAGAATTCGGGAAAGAAAAGAACTTTCATCTTTTCGAGGTCAGTAAAGTGAGTACCCAGCTTGCTGAGGGTAAAGCGTAGATGACTGTGGAAGGCAATGGCAAGCCACCCTGTAAATATAGCCTGCCTAGTAAATGTTGTGATGTGACGTCATCTCATGGGTCAGTAATGACCTTTACCTTTTCTTTTTTTTTTAAGAAATGTACTTCCCTGGTTTGGAACCTCTCAACACCTTGTGAGTCGCCCCAGACCACACATCAGCCATTTTGTGATTAGCTGAACTGCCCCACACACAGGCACCATGGCAACCATTTTATGGTGGTCCCTGTTTTCAAAATCCATAAGGGCTCACAGGACCAACAGAGCTGATCTACCCTACTCTAACCACTATCCCATGCCAACTGTCTCTGAAGTACATGTCATGCAGACCCAACTCAGTGTTATAACTGATTCATTTTTATCATTTATTCGTACAGGGCCCTCCTGCTCAGGTACCATTGATAGTTCTGAAAGACAGAATACACAACCTGAACTTAGATGGAAGTGGATATACTCTTTGCATACCTGGCTGTCCAGCCCCAAGAAGATCAGCATTAGGAAGAATAAGCAAGACCAGAGCTGAGATACGGGCATCATTGTTACAGCTTTGGGGTAGGCAATGAATGCTAGGCCAGGACCTGCCAATCAAACAAAACATAGGTCAACAGATGCTTCACCATCACCAGAACCCTACAGCAACGAAACTGGACACATGCATTTTGACCCTGTCATTTACAGTATGTTGAACTGGATAAAGAGCTTTATTTTTTCTATCCAAATCCTCGTTCCCAGACTTTTCTGTGGATCTTTCAAGAATTTTTTAAAACACACACACACAATTTTCCCTTTAGTGCTATTTATCTTTTCCCTCTAGCGACATTTATGTTTTCCATCTTTCCTCCAAGGAACTTGCATTACCAAGGATCTTGAACATGCCTCCAGGTAAACTCAGGTAGACCAAGGTGCAAAGATTCCACAAGAATTGCCATGCACTAGTGTAGTGGAAACTGCGGAAGACCATTGTACTACGAGGAGGTAGATGGTGGTCAATGCAGCCCTTCCCCATGTGAGAGCAATCTCAGGTCATTAACTTTCACACAGCACTGTAAATGATGAGCACCTGGTGATGGGGGAAAAGGTTAGTTTTCACTCGGTTAAAAGAAGGGGAGGGCTTCAGATGAGCCAGCAAGCCAGGAGGAGGGCGTCTGGACGGCTGCCAGAGAAGAAGTGGCTTGCTTGCCTCCCAGGAGACAACTTCCCATCCTTATTTCGGATTCAGCCTGGATAAAGGGTATTTTTTGTTAAAAGATTACTTAGCCTGGGTAAAAGGGTGCATTTTTTGTTTAATAAAACTGTGTACTTTGTTTTCCCCCAACACTTGCCTGTTGGAATCATTTTTTTACCTAACCATGGGTAATACAATTGGCGCTGTGAGCAGGATTCCAGAGGCAATATGGGGTCAAAGAAATGCAGGGAATGTGCAAAGCTGCATCCCAGGATGGTCGTGTACCAGTGCATGGGCTCCAGCTGCGCACATGTTAAACTCAATAACCCCACCTACCAAATGGGATACTGAGCTGGAAAAAGCAGGAGGTCCCACACCCAGGGCAATAAGTAAATGCTTTAAAAAGATAGGAATAAGGGAAGGTGCAGGTGTAGAGGAATGTGGCAAAGTGGGTTGGCTACTGCTAACTGCACTAAGAATGGTCTGGGAGTTGTTGGAAGCTTCTTGGAAGCAGGTGGAAGAGCAGGCTGCAGAAATAAGTGCCTTAAAAGAACAGCAACTAATTCTGCAGGAAGCCTTGAAGAAGGCAAGACAAGGCAGGAATGCTGCTGAGGAACAGGCAGGGGCTATAGCTGTTCGTGTCTTGAAGATTAAACGGAACCGGCAGCAGAAGAAAGACCCCTACAAAATCAGAGCACTCAACATCCCTAAAGACTGGAGTTCCTCAGGTTCAGGGGATTCCAGTGAGGCAGAGTGGACTGAGGGGGAAGGTAGTAGCAAGGAGAAAGTGCAAGTAAGACCTCTGGTTACCAACAAGGCCAAAGGGCCACTTGGAGGGCAAGCACAGGTTACTCGCACTGTAAGGGATTTCAGCCAGCAGGAGCTGACTGAAATCACCAAAAATACTAAACAGCAGCCGGGGGAGTATTTAAGCCACTGGTTGGTACGGCTTTGGGACCAAGGCTATACAGGTGTGCATATGAGCCCCCAGGAGCTATTGAAATTAGGTGCTCTATCTAATGATGTGCTCATTAATGGGTATTTGAGGGGGGCTACTGGTCAAACACAGACCCTCTTTGATTGGGTTTGCCTGGGCATCAGACAACGGTACCCTGCCCCCATGGACTGGGAGGAACATCTGCCACCCTGGAACACCATTGCTGAGGCAACAGCACAGCTGAGGGGGATGGCAATGCAGACTGGGATATATATCCAGGGATTCCCAGGTCCTGACCCTATGCCCCTAACGGCAGGTATGAGAGCACGGCTAATTAGGGGAGCCCCGCCCGGTTTGCATGGTGCTCTATTAGCCCTGCTGGGACCTGCTCAAGGGCGAGCAGTGGGGGATGTGGTAATCCTTCTGGGACAGCTGGGGGATGTTCCCAGGGAAAATAAGCCCAGAGCACAAACTGCTGTGGAACATAAGCAAGACTGGTCCAAGGATAGAACAAAAGGGCCTAAAATAACTCGAAGGCAGATGTTTTTTGAGCTCCTTAGGCAAGGAGTGGAAAAGGAGAAGATTGATGGCCTTCCAACACCTGACCTGTTCCAGCTGTGGAGACGCAAATGTACTACTCAGGAGCAGAAGGGGAAGGTACCGCAGACCAAAGGAGTCGAGGTGAGAGGAGTAACTCCAACTGCTCCACCTGAGGAGGAGGACTTCTGGTATTCACATGTACCCAGTGTATCAAAGGGGTGGGAGATGCCCATACCTTTGGATTAGGGGTGTGGCAAGGCTCCAGTGAGTAGGCTAATGAAGACAGCCATTCCTGGAGACCCACGCCCACATATACCCCTCACAGGAGCTGTGGCTTCAATCCATGGGAACCCCACAGTGTGTATTGATGCCTATGGGAACAGGGCGGAGCATCAGCAGGCAGCCCTGGCAGAGGCCAAGGCTGCTGTTGTATCTGCTAGGCCCCTGGGTCCATGTGAGCTGCTGTCTGCTACCATAGAGGTGACTGTATGGAGTCTTTGGCAGAAAGGGCAGGGAGGGAAATGTGTGCCATTGGGCTTCTGGTTGCGGAGGCTGCCAGACGCCATGTCAAACCATTCTCCCTTTAAAGACCCACTGCTAGCATGCTACTGGGCTCTGGTCGAGACCAAAAGATGGACTGGCCAGGAGCTAGTGATAATGAGCCTGAACTGGGTGGAAGGTGACTCAGCCAGTCCTCTGATAGGCAGAGCTCAAACCCCATCTGAGCAAGTTCGCCCTGGCCCCCAAGGAGTGAGTGCTTTGCAGGAAGAGTTGCCTGTCAAAAAGGCTCCCCCTTATTCAGAAGTGGCTCATGAAACTATTTGGTGCACAGATGGTTCAGCCAAGTATGAGGGGAGAGAACGAGTGTGGTGTGCAGTTGCAACTAATTTTAAATGGCTAATCATATTGGCTTGGGCTGGGAAAGGACAATCCAGCAGCCACTGTGCTGAACTGGTGCCTTTGGTGAACAACTTCAGATTTTGGGAGGGGTGGTATACTTGATTCATAGAGATAACTGGAAATGTAAATAGTTGAACCCTGAGTTGCCAAAAGGAACACATGGATGAAGGGTGTATTGATCACCAAGGGGTGGAATGTAGTGGAAACTGCGGAAGACCATTGTACTACGAGGAGGTAGATGGTGGTCAATGCAGCCCTTCCCCATGTGAGAGCAATCTCAGGTCATTAACTTTCACACAGCACTGTAAATGATGAGCACCTGGTGATGGGGGAAAAGGTTAGTTTTCACTCGGTTAAAAGAAGGGGAGGGCTTCAGATGAGCCAGCAAGCCAGGAGGAGGGCGTCTGGACGGCTGCCAGAGAAGAAGTGGCTTGCTTGCCTCCCAGGAGACAACTTCCCATCCTTATTTCGGATTCAGCCTGGATAAAGGGTATTTTTTGTTAAAAGATTACTTAGCCTGGGTAAAAGGGTGCATTTTTTGTTTAATAAAACTGTGTACTTTGTTTTCCCCCAACACTTGCCTGTTGGAATCATTTTTTTACCTAACCATGGGTAATACAACTAGACAGTCTATCTTGGTCAGTACCCCATCTCCAACACCACCTTGGCTTTTTCAATGGAAGCCCACAGGACAGTAGCCCTTTTTAAGATGTTACAATCATGCATATTGGGAGCCTACCAATGGGAGCGCATGCTACCCATGATGCTTCTGTTTGCCGTCACCATTTCATATGAGCAGGAAAAAATGCAGATGTCCCAAGCATGTTCAGCTTCAGTACATGCAAAAAAGAACCCTGATTGTTTGCATCTACCAGATGTACAGAGTTGTACACTCATGGAAAATCTGCATGTTACCATATTTACATGAAATGGCAATTGCACATACAGGAGCATCTTGGGAAGGGCATACTCCTACTGGCGGGCTTTCAGTACACGTTTGTAATGGCTGAAAAGTGTTAACTAAGAAGTCTTCCATGCAGAAACCCATGCTCCATTCGTCAATGCATGGCTGTTTCCCTTGTGGTCACCCCTCCAATGACTTCGGGTCTTTGTTTTGATTATGTGTGCCATTTCCGACTGTCAGAGGCCACCTTGCTCTCTGCCTGCATTTCCCTGCAAATTTGAGACAAAAACAGGTCTCTGAAAACGCGGGCAAAGCGCGGGCAAACACAGGGGGAGAGCGAGGCGACCTCTTACAGTCGGAAATGGCACGCATAATCAAAACAAAGAACTGAAGTCATTGGAGGGGTGACCGTGAGAGAAACAGCCATGCATAAAAGGCCAGGGATGATGGGAGTCACTTAGTAGGGGGCTCGGTGTTGTACAATAGTCCAGAATGGAGCACATGTTCTGAGAATGGGACAAATAATTCCCCGGCTGGAGTGAATGCAGTCTTAGCTCAGAAAACAGCCCTGAAGATAACTGCTGTCTATTAAACATGCAGAGTTTAATGAAACCGTCAATAATTTTCACATATTTTTTCCCATCAACATCATGGACAACTGTTATGAGTCTACTCAGGGTCTGTTGGCTGATACCTCTTCCTAACAAGTCAGCCCAATTTACCACTGTTCCTGCTGCGGGACTATAACGATTGACCACTGTCCACAGGCTTACCTGATTCGGCCACTTCCGAGATGGACACCCCTTGTTCTTGCGCCATGAAACCCAATACAGAGAAAATGGCAAAGCCGGCCACAAAGCTAGTGGCACTGTTGAGGAAGCAGAGCATGAAGCAATCGCTGTTGGGGAGAAACCAAGAAACAGTGAGCAAGAGAGAGAAAACACTGCTCATTATTGCAGTTTGGGCTGTCCTTGACCCGGGTGTCACTGTTCAGCTTTCTGATAAATGTGTTCATATAAGAGTCTCCTATGGGCCTCGTTAGCATAAAAGCCATTATGTTAGCCCAGTGGTATTCACCTGTGGCTCATGAGGAGCCACAATCACAGGTGGTGGTGGAGGAAAGGGCCATCATTGCAGCCAACTTGAGGCAACCCCATAGGGTTTTCAAGGCAAGAGAGATTCGGAGGTGGTTTACTATTGCCTGCCTCTTAGGGTTGCCAACCTCCAGGTACCTCCTGCTATTACAACTGATTGCCAGCCGATAGAGATCAGTTTCACCTGGAGAAAATGGCTGCTTTGGCAACTGGACTCTATGGCATTGAAGTCCCTCCCCTCTTCAAACCCTGCCCTCCTCAGGCTCCACCCTAAAAACCTCGGAGGTGCTTTACTATTGCCTGCCTCTTAGGGTTGCCAACCTCCAGGTACCTCCTGCTATTACAACTGATCGCCAGCCGATAGAGATCAGTTTCACCTGGAGAAAATGGCTGCTTTGGCAATTGGAATCTATGGCATTGAAGTCCCTCCCCTCTTCAAACCCTGTCCCCCTCAGCCTTCACCCTAAAAACCTCCTGCCAGTGGTGAAGAGGGACCTGAAAACCTACTGCCTCTGCATAGCAACCCTGGACTTCCTTGGTGGTCTTCCATCCAAATACTAACCAGGGATGACCCTGCTTAGCTTCTGAGATCTGACCAGATTGAGGTCAGGGCCATTGAGGTCTTTCAGGTCAGGGCCATTCGCAGTTACCATCAACCAGAAGCCCATTTACTTCCATCTCTGGCATGTGGCCTGCAGGGAGGCTCACAGCTAAGGTTGCCAAGTGCCCAGTGGTGGCGGGTAAAATCCCGCCAGTACACCAGGCTGCCCACCAACCAGCTGAGGGCCGGCGGGCAATGCGTGCACATGTGCCCACATGATGCGCCTACATCACTTTTGGGTTTACCCAGAAACGACACGGACGCTCTAGCAACCTCCGCAGAAACTCTATGGAAACCATAGAGTTTCGGCAGAGATTGCTAGAGCATCTGCGTCGCTTCTGGGTAAACGGAAGTGATGGAGGCGTGTCACGCGGGATGTGTGTGCGCATTGCGCCAGGCGCATGCATATATCGCACGCCACAGCAATGCTCCTGAAAAGCTTCCACCGATGGAGCTACAGGACCTGGTAAGCCTATTCACAGCTTTGGCAGTGGCTGTCGTCTCAAGGTAGAAATCACCTGTCAATCACAAGCCCCACCAAGGAAGACACTTGCCCACTTTTCTAAAACACTAGGACAGCGTCACATTGAAGAACAGTGCTCAGAAGACCCACAACTGGAGTGTCAAAGAATCGTGTGTGGCTCCTGAGCCACTAAGTAACACTGTGTTAGCGAAAGTGCTTTTAAAAAAAATTGCATAAGCTGTTGCACAAGAAAAAACCCATTGTATCCAACAAGCAATGTCCAGTTTCGCAAGGTGTAGCACTAGCATTAGCACGTTGGTCTAAATGTCTGTTTGTACACCTGGAAAGTGAAATTAGAGAATATAGCTTTGAAGTGTGATATGTTACATGCAAGAATCGTGCCATGTCAAGGGCTTGAACAACAATCCTTGCATTAACAGAACACTACTTAGTTGGAGATGAACTCCGTTTTTGTTGGATACACCACAAGACAGGTGGACAACCTCAGGCACACAGCAGTCTTGCCCATATACGTGAGAGTGGAACTCCCTCGTGCTTAGGACTTCTGGCCCATCTGCCAAAAAGATTGCTGCTAGTGGCAAAATATGTGCTTGGAAACCAAGGACAGCGGGCCAGGATAGGGCTGTCAATTCGGTTCGGTCCGAACTGAAAATCAACCGAATTTCCCCTGATTCGGTGATTTTCTGTTCGGACGGATCCGAACTCAAAACTGGCGGGCAACCCGGGGGGCCGAATTCAGCGAGTTCGGGAGTTCGCGAATAAATCCGGCAAATTCGGCCCCCCCTTCAGGGGAGCCCGCTGAAAGGTGCAGGCTGCCCTTTAAACTGACCTGCGCCTCCCAGCCGGGAGGCGCAGGTCAGTTTAAAGGACAGCCCGCCCCCCTTCAGGGGAGCCAGCTGAAAGGCGCGGGCTGCCCTTTAAACTGACCTGTGCCTCCCGGCCGGGAGGCGAAGGTCAGTTTAAAGGACAGCCCGCCCCCCTTCAGGGGAGCCGGCTGAAAGGTGCGGGCTGCCCTTTAAACTGACCTGTGCCTCCCGGCCGGGAGGCACAGGTCAGTTTAAAGGACAGCCCGCCCCCCTTCAGGGGAGCCGGCTGAAAGGTGCGGGCTGCCCTTTAAACTGACTTGCGCCTCCCGACCGGGAGGCTCAGATCAGTTTAAAGGGCCCCCGCGCGCCTTCAGGGAATCCCTCTGAAGGCGCGCGGGGGCCGAATTTTCCCCCGAACTCCGGATCCCCCCGAATTACCGGGGATCCGAAGCGGGGGAGTTCGGACTTCGGCACGTACCGAACCCACAAGGGTCAAATTCGGCCGAATCCGAACTGTACCGAATTTTATTATTTTTTTTGACAGCCCTAGGCCAGGACATAACTCCATTTGGTTACTACAGCCTGTATAGAAAAATAAAATTAAATTGTATCTTCTTTGCAAAAATAATGGAGACCATTACTATTTGGTACACAAAGCTCCGCATAGAGGAAGACATTGATTTTATCCCAGGGGGCAATTAAGTGATTCAAACAGTACAAAAGAAATCACTATATCCGGTGGGAAAACAATGAGAAAAACACTGATAAATAGTAAAGTCTAAAATATTCCCATTGTAGACATTTATCTCACTGAATGAGGAACTGCATAGCACATAATGCAACTTCCATTGGAATGAAAGGGGTATACTAAGGCAATAAGTTCCAAATATTTCAATATCAAGCGCATGGGGGAAAGCCCTGCATAATTCAAGAGCCATTCTTGTGCGTGTTAAGTCCCGTCAAGTCGCTTCCGACTCATGGCGACCCTATGAATCAATGTCATCCAAAAATCTTTGACAGCCTCACTCAGATCTTACAAATTGAGGGCTGGGCTTCCTTAATTGAGTCCATCCATCACTTGTTGGGTCTTCCTCTTTTCCTGCTGCCCTCAACTTTTCCTAGCAGGGCTGTCTTTTCCAGTGACTCTTGTCGTCTCACAATGTGACCAAAATACGATAGCTTCAGTTTAGTCATTTTAGCTTCTAGGGTCAGTTCAGGCTTGATTTGATCTAGAACCCACTGATTTGGTTTTTTTTGGGGGGGGGGCAGTCCACGGTATCCGTACCACTCTCCTCCAACACCACATTTCAAAGGAATCTACTTTCTTCCTATCAGCTTTCTTCAATGTCCAGCTTTCATACCCATTCTTACCAGTAGCAATTGTTGTTGTATTTGTTATAGCTGCCCAAGGCTGTCAGGCATCCCTGGCAGATGGCATAAGAGAAGAATATCTGTGTGCCAGCATCCATCCATACCTGGACCAAGTAAAAGAAGATGATTTCCACATGCATTTTAGAAAGTCAACAGTTATGGCTCTGGAAACAGCACCTCACTGGTGACTCCAGTCACCAATCCTAAATCCGGATCAGTTGCCCTGATTTTATTTGTTTGTTTGTTTGTTTATTGGCAGTGGAGTCATAAAAGCCTCTTCCCAGGCAAACCGTGGCCAAGTCCTGTGGTGCCAGGGCCAGCTGAGCCGGGCCCAGTTATGTGGTGGGGAACCATGGAGAGGCTTGCACAGGATACCCACTTTCCCTTCTATTCCCCTCCCCATGCTATTTCCTGTCTGCATCCCTATCCTTACCTTTTCTTCCTTTCTTCTCTTTCCCACCCAATAACTAACCTACCTTTTATCTGCACACATCTTTGGCTATATTAATTATTTAATGGAGAAAAAAGGGGCTGTGCAAAGGCAGAACAAAGGCAAGGAAATAAACGGTGCAAAGGAAACAATTCTTTAAAAAAAAATTTAAACGCTACTTAGAGGTACAAAGCCTCTGAACATGGAGGTTCCATCATAGATGACAGCCAAATATGGACCTGTCCAGCATGATTTTGTCTAACCCCCTTTAAAGCCAGCAGCTACCGATACTTATCCCTTGGTCTGCCATCTCAACAAACTGGAATCAGCGTGCAACTGGAAGACTTTGGGTGGCTTGCAATGACTAGCCCAGGGGTGTCAAACTCAATTGTTATGAGGGCCAGATATGACATAGATGACACTTGGTCGGGCCAGGCCATGCCTTGCCAGCCCAGATCAGAAGCTGGTGGGGTGGCTGCCTTGGCTGGCTCGTGGGCCAGATAAGAGCTCTCAAGGGGCTGGATCTGGCCCACGAGCCTTATGTTTGACACCCCTGATCTAGCCTCTGAAAGCAGAACTCCTAACTTGCAAGAACTCCTCAGTTTAGAAGAGCTTTAAGTCATAATGAACCATATAGAAAATGAACAACCATGTATTCTCAATAACGTCTCTCCTACATTGTGGAATAAAAAGCATGAAAAGTTTTTTGTTTTTTTTAATTAATCCTATATCAGTGAAGCTCAAACCAACAACAAGGAATGGATTCTATTACAAGTAGCTTAATAGAATCAGAAAATACACAAGAAAGATTTCTGTGATATATTTGAGATATTCCTGACTGTGCAGAGCAGATATGATAACGATGCTATTTTCTTTACAAGGCTCCCTTTTTGCCAGGAACTCCGGCCTCTGGGGAAACTCTGACGTTATCCTTGAGAAGCTCAAGCCAGCACCCAGTAAATCAGAAGAGACGTTATCTTTCTCTTTCTTAATCATTTTCACTTAGGGCTCAGCAAAACCATCTGTCAGGTGCTGAATATTTAATAGAGGCAGCCACTTTTGCTGTGCCTTAAGTGGTGGTGACCTAGCATGTCCATATTTTAAAATGCTCTGGCAAACAGCAGTGGTCATGCTCCAGTGAGATTCCTGCTGTCCTTTAAAAAGTGAGATGTCAGATAGTGCTCCAGAAAGAACAGAGTTGCCCTGGGTGGCCTATAGAGCCTTGTCTAACATCCAGCAACCTTCGTCTCAGATGAATAGTGAGAGCCAGTGTGGTGTACTGGTTAGAGGGACAGACTTAGGATCTGGGAGATCCCGGTTTGAATTCCCACTTGGCCGTAGAAGCTTGCTGGGTGACACCAGGCCAGTCACGCACTCTCCGCCTAGCCTATCTCACAGGGTTGTTGTGAGAATAAAATGGAGGAGAGAAGAATACGGTAAGCCGGAGAGCCTTTTAACTGGAGGCACTAACGAATGGATCTTGGACAGATGCATGCAAACCATGTGAACTAATGCTAAATAACAGCTCCTGTCGCTACTTGATGACTTGCATGGATGAATGACCCTTTAAATAACATAGGCCATTTCCCGATGTCACTTTCCATGCAATTTTATTTGGTAGAGTCAGAGATATTAATAAGGAAGGATGGAATAATGTGAGTGGCAATAAATCAAGGATTACATCTGTGCACTTTTGTAACTTGCGATCAGAATTTTAAAAAATCACAAATTTGTCACATTTTCCTCAACTACTTCAGAATGTTGTATTTCATGAAAGCTATAATCTCAGTGGACATTATTAGTTTCACTAGATTATGTTTTAATGTTGTTTCCTACCTACTTCTATCCCCAAGGTAGTTAGGAGGGAAGTCTGATCTTGTGGAATTCATCTGCCACAATCTTTCTAGTCAGATGAGAAACAGCTATAACTCACCTGAGGATCTGCAAGTCTAGAAATGTCTGGCTTCAAATAAAACAGAATCCCTTCTCTGGCACCTGGCAGGGTGACTCCTCGGATCAGTAGGACAATAAGCATCACATAAGGAAATGTGGCTGTGAAGTAGACCACCTGCAAACAAGCAAGCAAGCAAAACTCAGAAGTATCCCGAAATCTCTACATTAACCTATGATAGTGGTTTAAATAAACATGAAAAATAGAGGGTGGCTATGCCTTATTGTCTGACAGTCACCAACAGCAGAAGACAACCAACCTACTCAGCTAAACATAATGCACCATATGTGTGTTTAGTCTGGAGAAGAGAAGGTTAAGGGGTGACATGATAGCCATGTTTAAATATTTGAAGGGATGCCATGTTAATGAGGGAACTAGCTTGTTCTCGGTTGCTTCAGAGACTAGGACACGGAGTAATGGATTTAAACTGAGAGAAAAACGATTCCACCTAAACATTAGCAAGAACTTTCTGACGGTGAGTGCGGTTCGACAGTGGAATTCACTACCTCGGGGGGGGGGGGGAGTCCCCGCCTTTGGAGGTCTTTAAGCAGAGGTTGGATGGCCATCTGTTGGGAGTGCTTTGATTGTGGGATCAGGGGGTTGGACTGGATGACCCTTGTGGTCTCTTCCAACCTTGTGTGATTTTGTGTGTGCCATGATGTAACAGCTGACTTATGGTGACCCTGTAGGGTTTTCAAGGCAAGAAGAATGTTCGGAAGTGGTTTGCCGTTGCCTTCCTCAGCATGGGCTGAGAGAGTTCTGAGAGAACTGTGACTGGCCCAAGGTCACCCAGCAGGCTTAATGTGGAGGAGTGGGGAATCGAACCTTGACCTCCAGGAGTGGGGAATCAAACCTGGTCCACTGCTCTTAGAGAGCTAGCATGGTGTAGTGGTTAGGAGCGGCAGACTCTAATCTGGAGAACTGGGTTTGATTCCCCACTCCCCACATGAGCAGCAGACTCTACTCTGATGAACCGGGTTGGTTTCCCCACTCCTACACATGAAGCCAACTGGATTACCTTGGGCTAGTCACAGTTCTCTTCAAGCTCTCTCAGCCTTACCTACCTCACAAGGTGTCTGTTGTGGGGCAAGGAAGGGAAGAAAATTGTAAGCTGGTTTATTCTCCTTAAAAGGTAGAGAAAGTCGGCATATAAAAACCAACTCTTCTTCTTCTTCTTCTCGTAACCACTACACCATTCTATAGACAACCACATTCCTAAGACTTAACAGTGCTTCAGTTTTCTTAAAAGGATGCAGTGATTTCTGCCAATTCCCTCCTCAGGTTGCAGAATCACACTATGCTGTACCTGTGCAGACCTACATGGACCAAAATTGGGGGGGGGGGTTGCAGCAGAAGTGGGAAGGAGGCAGAAATTGCTCCCTTCCCCATAAGAAAACTTAACTGCTGGGTCCTATGCAGGCTTGTATCATACCGTACCACTCCCCTTGTCTAAATTCGAAGCATTCTCCCAACCTAAGAAGCCTTCTTCCATCAGCAGAGGCTCTTCCTCTTCTGTTAGGGGAAGGCTCCGTAGGCTGGAGGAAAGCTTCGAATCTGGCTCAAAGGAGCGGAAGCATTCCAGCCGCTGCCTGGATAGGGACGATGCATGTTGCCATTCTGCCTCTTGCCTTGACCTACATAGCACAAGCAGAAAATGTGCCGGAAGGTGCACGGTATCTCCACTGCACACGCTGAGAATCAGAGTTATATATAGGTTGTGTGCACACAATGGATTTTCAAGGATTTGGAGGCCATCCTGTAGAGCTGCCATTGCCCGTGGTAGGTAGTCGTGGTTGGACTGAAGTAGGAGAGCTAGATCTGGGTCCAGTAGCATCTTAGAGACCAACAAGATTTCCAGGTAAGCTTTTGAGAGTCAAGGTTGACAAATGAAGCTTTTGACTCTTGAAAGCTTATTATACCCAGGGAATCTTGTGGTCTCTAATCTTGTTAGACTTGGTAGTACATTTTTTTGTGAATGCATGAAGCTGCCTTATACTGACTCAGACCCTTGGTCCATCAAAGTCACTATTATCTACTCAGACCAGCAGTGGCTCTCCAGGGTCTCAGGCGGAGGTCTTTCAAATCACCTACCTGCCTAGATCCTTTAACTGGAGATGCGGGTATTGAACCTGGGACCTTCTGCATGCCGTGCAGATGCTCTACCACTGAGGCACAGTCCCACCATGTTCACCAGTCACACAGGTTAAATCACACTTCGGGCTGCACCCTGGAAAGGTTGGAACCAGCCCCCAGTAGTGTGACTATAATCACTGCAAGAAGTTGGATGTATTTTGGTATGACTGTCACCAGCACCTATTGGAGAGTGTCAGTGACAAAGGATTTATTAACAGTCTTGAGGGTTTTTTGTTTTTTATTCTTCCTTCTATAGTCTCCAATCAAACAAGTTTTGGGAAGAAAGAGGGTCAATAATGATAGCAACAACTTTATATTTATATAATGTGTTTCAGTTATTAAAACAATTCTCATACTGTAACTCAGTAATCTTTACCACAGCCCTGTAAGGGAGGCTGATATTATTTTTATCATACTGCAAATGGACGACTGACAGTGTAGACTTATCGTGAACAAGGCAGAGGTTTGGCCACGGACATTTGCCACCAAAGAAATAAAGCGGGAGTCTATGGAACCTTAAGAACGAACAGAATTTATCACAGCATCAGCTTATGTAAGTACTGGTTCAGAAAAGCTTATACTGGGGAAAAAATTGTTAGTCTTTAAGGTGCCACTGGACTATTTTCTTTTGCTGCTATAGAGTAACATGGCTACACTGAATTGCTACCAAAAAACCCCGCCCTGGATCCGGCTCTGATTTCCTCCCCCATAACACAGAGCATTACTTATCCCATGCCATGATGTCATCAGAGCATCCATTTCCCAACTCCCCCATGTCTAGTCAACCTTATTGGCTAAAGAGGGCAGGAAAACATGCTATGTAACAGCCTACAAGAAATGATACTATACTTTGTAATCAGTAATCAGAGCTGGTTTAGTGTTATAATTATATTTTTATATATATATATATATATATATATATATATATATATATATATATATATATATATATAATTACACACTAATGAGACAACTAAATAAGGTTATGATATATGAAAGTATTTCATTGTCTTTAATTTTTTTTAAAAAACCTGCTTTTTAAATTCCATACGCTAACTTTTGATATCGGAAAATTGAGTTTAATTCTATTAACTATTCACTGATAATAAAGTATAATGTTTTAGTAAAGTAAAATATATAGATAAATATATAGCAGGTCAACCAACCAATATTATGTTGTATAAGCATTTAATATAGGAGCCCCGTGGCACAGAGCAGTAAGCTGCAGCACTGCAGTCCAAGTTCTGCTCACAACCTGAGTTCGATCCCAACGGAAGTTGGTTTCAGGCAGCCGGCTCAAGGTTGACTTAGCCTTCCATCCTTCTGAGGTTGGTAAGCTGAGTACCCCGCTTGCTGGGGGTAAAGGGAAGATGACTGGGGAAGGCACTGGCAAACCACCCCATAAACAAAGTCTGCCTAGTAAACGTTGGGATGTGACATCACCCCATGGGTCAGGAATGACCCGGTGCTTGCACAGGGGACTACCTTTACCTTTAAGCATTTAATAGTTTTATATCAGTTCAGGTTAGAAGGATTATAAACCCATTCCAGTTATTCACAAACAGTAACTTGTCCTAGAGATGTATTGACAGGCAGAATTGTTATGTCGTGTGGTTTGTATGCTTTTTGTTGTATGTTTTATATTATGTTGGGGGGGATTAATTTTAAAAAAGAAATGATACCATATGTTATGGAGGAGGAGAGAAGAGTTTGAGACTGGGATGGCCCTAGAAATGGCATCCCTCTGTCATTTGTAACATGTAGCTCCATACTACCTTAGTGCCAAAAATCAATGTGGGACTAAACTACTGGTCCTTCACAAACAAAGATGAATACACCTACTGAAACCATGAGACGAAACAAATGATTTCTGTTAAGTTTCCACTGCCTGGTTGGGTTATGGGTTCTATGTCCTTTATCCTTGTGCATCCACAACTGTAAATGGGCGCAGTCCATTGTATTCTGGGTGTACCCACTCACACCGAAGTTCAGTGTGACAAATCAATACATTTTAGGCATTAAAAACACAAAGATCTGCTCCTACTTTGCCTGTGGACTTGACTCCTTTCCAGATGCAGAAGTAGCAGATGATCCAGGCAAGCAAGAGGCAGAGAGCCAGCTCCCACCGGACGGTGCCCAGATTATGTATTCCATCGGTTATTCCCAAAACTCGCTTCCTGCCAGAGCAGATAAAGTGACAGGGAGGTTGATGTCCCAGCTTGACTTGTGCATGCCAGACCATGTTGGTTGCTTCCTAATTGTCTTCACCTATACCCTGTCGCATATGAAGCTTAGATCACATCACTTCTCTTGTGCCCGTGCTAAATTCCTTGCCCGCAGCCTCTCCGTTTGGCCGTTTGATGAGAGGGAGGGCACCTTGGCCATCTTCTGGGCATGAAGTAGGGGTCACTGGGGGTGTGGGCAGGGGAGGCAGTTGTGAATTTCCTGCATTGTGCAGGGGGTTGAACTAGATAACCCTGGTGGTCCCTTCCAACTCTATGATTCTATGCTGTGATTCTATGCTGTGCTCATGTGACGGTAATTCCCTTCTTGCTAAAAATCACCCTCCTCTTGCTTTGAGAGCTTTGCTTTCTTTGGGACAATGCAGTGCTTTCTTCTGGGTTGGCTTTTTAAGCATATGTACTAGCATTGAATGAGAAGTTACTGGAGCATGTAGCTAGAGTTGTGCAAACAAAAAAATCAGTAAATTTCAGGTTCAGGTATATTGGGCCCAATTTTTTTCGGTAAACCCAGAAAAACCCGAATACCCATACTGGTAAAGGGGTATTTCTGGGTTTACTGAAAAAATTCAGGCCAATTTTAGTCTATGGGGTGTTGGTTTTTAAGCTCATGTGGGGGCATTTTTGGAGGTAGACTTCCCAAATTTTCAGGGTAACTTCAAGGAACTTTCCTTGAATGAACCCCAAAGTTTGGTGAAGACTGGGTCAGGAGGTCCAATTTTATGGGGTCCTGAAGGGGTCACCCCTTCCTCCATAGAAAAGCATGGTAAAGTTTACAATGCTTTTCTATGGAAGAGGGGGTCGACCCCTTTGGGACTCCATAAAATTGGACCCCCTAGCAATCCTACCACACGTTCATTCTCATTTATTCTCCAAGATGTGGTGAACAGCAGCTCAGTAATTCTGCTGTAGCAGAGCTACCATCCCACCATAGAGTTGCCAACCTCCAGGTGATGGCTGGAGATCTCCCTCTATTACAACTGATCTCCAGGCGATAGAAATCAGTTCCCCTGGAAAAAAAATGGCCACTTTGGCAATTGGACTCTGTGGCATTGAAGTCCCTCCTGTCTCCAAGCCCCACCCTCCTCAGTCTCCACCCCCAAAATCTCCAGATATTTCCCAACCCAGAGCTGGCAACCCTATCCCACCATCACATGGACCTGATATTTTACCATTGCCTTTGTATTCGCAAGACAATTAACCAAGCCTAAAATGTGGTTTGCAACATGTTAAGCATCTGGATAGGGCCTTCATGCCCATTCATTGGTAGCACATGATCTGGGAAAGTCTGAAAAGGACCTGCATACCTAAATTACAGATGTTGTTTAATGTTTCTTCTATGCAAATATACAAAGGGGTGAATGTGGGGAAGGGTGAAGATCCTGCCTCAGGCGCCCAAAATGGAGCTGTCAAGATTTGGACTAAATATGCCATTTCCTAGGCCCCAACATCAACAGCTCCAGATTCTTTTTATTAGGGATGTTGGGTACAAAAACAGACTTCTTTACACCATCTGCAAACAATTCACATGCCTGGCAACATCTTAGAGGCATTCCTTCTGCCCTACACAGAAGGACACAGAAGACTCGCAGAACACAGGGGGAATAAAGGGGGTTGGTTAGTTGGTGTGGGAGGATTTTGTCTTTTCATCTTGGTCATCAAAGAGGCTGGGGAATGTGTATGTTAATGTTACAATTCAAAATCTGATTTTCCAGTGTATTCCCCATATATACAGGCAACCATCTGAACAAGCCCATGTGGACACCATATGCCTTGGTTTACAAAAAGTAATCCTTGAACTTCCTCTTGTATTTAGCTTTGTGGTGGCCAATAGCATCTTCTCAGTGAAATGCAGAAAATAAAGGGATCAGGAAATCAGAATACATACTCCCAGAACTCGATGACAGATGAGGTAGCATTAGCTGACTCTGTCCCATTCTCCCAACTGGTGCTGTTCAGAAAATCCACACAATGCTCTACAAAAGAGGGAAAATAAACAGACACTCTCTTATAACATCCATCTTCCCTTTGACTGGAGTCCTCCCAGCCCAAGAACTGCTAGAATTCTGAGACGTATGTGGCAGATCCCTATTTGTATGAAATCCAGATGTCTGCGGAATGCAGGTTATAAATCAAGAATGCCAATGGTAGTAATCCCAAGGTATCAGATCTCCAGTCTGCTTCCTTCCTTCCCCCCCCCTTACTCATTCACTGCATTTGCTTTGCAGACCTCTCAATCCAACCTTGCACACTCAAACAAGCACTTGAGGGCTGTTTCATCTGTTAAATTTTTAGAGATGGAGAGAAGACACAAAAGTGTTCTAGAAGATGATAATATATTAAAGGAAAGCCCAAAGAAGAAAAGGAAGAGGAAGACTGGGAAGTAAAGGATATTACGCATGTTGCTTCCACGTATTCGCTGTTCCACTTTAATCGCAGCTGCGATTGCAGGGGCATACGTATTGGCATGAGGGCTTCCTCACAGGAGTTTTCTGCACACATTCCCCATCAATCCTTTGTGAGGACTATTTTCTCTGCATTTGTTCCCTGCTGTGCCCCTTAAGGGGCTTTTAAAGGAAATCAATAATTGCTATAGGACTATAGCAATTACTAGTTTGTTTACATCCTCTGAAAGCCCAACAATAACTTCTATAGCGTTTTAGCAATTACCAGTTTGTTTACCCCTTCCAAAAGCTCACCAATAATTGCTATAGCACTTTAGCAACTACCAGTTTGTTTACCCCCTTCAAAAGCCCACCAATAATTGCTATAGCAGTCTAGCAATTACTGGTTTGCTTATGCCCTCCAAAAGCCCTTGATAGTGCAGCAGTGAAAATGGTGGCCATGAAAGGTTGTGTCATGAGAAGAGGACCTCAAAGCAGAGGAAGGCAGTGGAATAGAGCAGCTGCAGCAGGCTGGGAAACTACAGGCAAAAGGGGTCTCCCCATGTCTACAGCTGCCCAATGTAGGGGACTTACCTATGCCAGAATCTCATCAGGTGGTGCTGCCAGAAAGCCCTCCAGAGCTGCTGGAGCAGAGGCGCAAAAGACTCAGGGTACAGCTACATGATTGGAGAAGAAGTGCCATACTACAAGCTCAGTGAAGGACACTTCCAGATGACTGTAATGAGACTAACGAGCTTCACCAGGCAGAGAATACTGAGTTAGGGGAAAGAGCAGAAGTTGATCCACTTCAAGGATATTTAAGCAGGCCACAATGGCTGACTCATTGTAGGAGCAAATTGTTGTTACCACTGTGTGTTGACTGTGAACTCTGGTGGGTTTTGAGACCATGTGACTCTGACCCTCTAGACCAGACCCTGATTCCTTGTTTGGATTACACTTTTGGTACTGCTGCTTGGAACCTGAACCTAGAGACAGCCTGGCATTCAATTGGGACAGCTCCTGACCATGCCTCATGCCCTCAGACCTACCACTGTACAGGACAGGTTGGTCCCCGTCCCCCAAATGGTGCCCCAAATGTTTATAAAGTCTTTTAAAACAATCAACGTTTTCCTTTAGAGGTTTCTATAACATTTACCTCATCTTAAATGAAACATTGTGACATCTTGAGAGAGTGTGAGGCACAGAGAGAATGACAGTTGGCAGCATCAGTTGGTTACAAGTAACTGTCACCAGAAAGGAGGAGTTGATTCTAGAGGAGCACAGAGCCCTCTGTCAATCATATTAGGCTCCAGCGTTTAATCCAACAATTTTGACCATTTTGGACTGTGCTCTTTCAAAAAGATCAGAGGAAACTAGAGTATGTGAAGAGTGTACCAAGGTTGAGGGAAAACATGAGCAGAGCACGGTGTTGTGTGGATGCTCCCCCAAAAAGGACTGCAGTTTGTAAGTCAAAGCAGAGCAAAACCATAAGCAGCCTTAAATAACTTGTTCTCTGTCATTACGTAAAGAAAACTTGTTAAAGAATAACAAAATTTAAGCTTTCATGGAGTAGAGCCTACATTTTGTAAGCTGATGGAAGCTTTGAGAGGATGTCTCCATTTGGAGAGATATGGCCGGGCCTACATGGGGTACAGTGAGAGCGGGCAGCCTATAAAGTGGAATCAGAGAACAAACCTTAAGGTGTGTATTTTTAAGAAAGAAACTGTCATAAGGAAAAGAAATAGAAAGAACAATGTTGCTACACTCATGCCAGTGTATGGAAAGAGAGAGAAAAAAACAGAGAAAATGGGTTTGTTTAACAGAAGACTAAAGAACATGGAGAGGTCAGGGAGAACCTCTGTCAAAGAGCCTGGCTTCTCCAGAGGACTGCGGACTCAGAAGAGAATGAAATACACCAAAGGCTGACTAAACAAAAGGACAGTTCAGAGCCCGCTGTGTGGGACTGGAGTCCCTTCAGCAGCTTGAAAGCAAGAGGGAGGCAGGGGGTCTGTGCTCCATTGGATTACAGTGTGGAAGGGGCAGTGGTATTATCCTGTCCTCCCTAAGTCTGGGGGTTGTGATCCAGCTCTCAGAAAGGTTGCCCACACAGTCAGGAACCACGCAGGCACACAAAGGCGCCAAGAATAGAAGTAGACGTTATTATTGGCAGTAGGGCTGTCTACGATCTGTCTGGCTGAGAAGGAAAGCAGAGAGAGGAGAGAGACAGGACCCATTCATTGTGTACCAGCGTGTGGTCCCTGTCCCCCTCAAAAAAGGCCAGTGGGTGTTGCCTTGGTGTGATTGAAATAACTGAAACCATATTAGGAATCCCTTTACATGAGTAGGGTTGCCAGGTCCCTCTTCGCCACTGGTGGAAGGTTTTTGGGGCAGAGCCTGAGGAGGACAGGGTTTGGGGAGGGGAGGGACATCAATGCCATAGAGTCCAATTTCCAAAGTGGCCATTTTCTCCAGGTGATCTCTGTCGGCTGGAGATCAGTTGTAATAGCAGGAGATCTCCAGCTAGTACCTGGAGGTTGGCCACCCTATAACTTGAGGCACTTCCTTAGTGGAAAAGCTGTCGGGACTATAGAGAAGGCGGTGGAGGCTTGGAACTAATCTTAAAGCGACAGTACATCATTAGGATGCTTGTAACGGGTGGCTGAAGAAGAAAACAACAAAAAACAGGGAGTAACTACCGGATACCTGTACCACCCTTGTTTTTGGAGTATTGCATCTTCTCCCCCCCCCCTTTTGTTTGGACTGTTGCCACATGTACAAGTTTCTGTAAATGAATAATTCTACATATATTGTGTTATGCACTTCTAGAAATTGATGAAAATGTAACTCAGTGGGAATTCAGTTTAATCTTGAAGCTATGTTTTGTTGCAACTCATTTAAATGGTAAACTATATGCCATAGTGGCTGCATATTCTTTATCAATTACGATTTTGGCAGCTTGAGTTTTTATTTTATATTGACAGTACCTGGAGGTTGGCAACCCTACCTATTACACAGAATGAGGCAAACAAGCTGTCAGATCTGGGCCCTTTAGCCAGTCTTATTATATAGGAAGAACTGCAGGCCCACTTTTCAGACAGCCATTCATAAGGTTGCATCCAGATGAAGTGATACCTGAGTTCCAATAATTGTTGCAGTTGGCCCAGGGTAGAACAGCAGCAAAGGAGTTGAACAGGTAAAACAAGGCCCAGGCCAAAATGATGATGTAGTAGATATTCAGGTAGGATTCAATGACTTGTGAAGCATATCCAATTCCTGAAAAACAATGAGAGAAAGAAAAGATTTTAGGCATGATAGAGCCACAAATACTATCAAGTAGGGACTGGGAAAGAGGTCTTGGATTTTGGTCCAAGTAGATCAAACAAATTATATGAAGGGACTAGATTGAGTTTCCCTGCTAAGCAAGTTGCCAGCACTGCCTTGGCAAATGCCAGGAGATGCCTGGGAAGGGTGGAGTTTGGGTAGGGTGTTATGTCACTTCCAGGTGACACTCTAGGAATTTCCCCCAATCTCTATTGTAAAGACAGCCGCATTATGGAGAAATTCCTTGAGCATCAGTATGAAGTAGGGTTGCCAACCGCCAGGTACTAGCTGGAGATCTCCTGCTACTACAATTTATCTCCAGCCAAGAGATATCAGCTCCCCTGGAGAAAATGGCTGCTTTGGCAATTGGACTCTATGGCATTGAAGTCCCTCCCCTCCCCAAACCCTGCCCTCCTCAGGCTCCACTGGAAAAAAAACTCCCGACAGTGGCAACCCTACTATGGCAACCCTACTATGAAGGCCACTTTTTACCCATTTTTCTCCCCTTCCTCAGTTTGTGGAGAGTAGAAGATTGAGGCCAAGGGTGGGGGGGGGTTCCCTACCATCAATGGGCAAATGGCAAGCCTACAAGGAGGAATGGCCTTGTAAGCAGTATGGATGACAGTCTACTGTTGCAGCCATGTGTAAACTGTCTTCTCTTTGGCAAAAGAGCAGGGTGCATGAAATAAAAAAAGTTGCTATGTGCAGAAAGGCCTCTCAGATTTCCCTTCTGCGACATGGAATAAACAATTAAACATGTGACATTACACTTTAAGAAGAAGAAGAGTTGGTTTTTATATGCCGACTTTCTCTACCACTTAAGGAAGAATCAAACCGGTTTACAATTACCTTCCCTTCCCCTCCCCACAACAGACACCCTGTGAGGTAGGAGAGGCTGAGAGAGCTCTAAGAGAGCTGTGACTAGCCCAAGGTCACCCAGCTGGCTTCACGTGTAGGAGTGGGGAAACCAACCTGGTTCACAGATTAGCATCCGCCGCTCACGTGGAGGAGCGAGGAATCAAACCTGGTTCCCAGATTAGAATCCACTGCTCCAAACCATCTCTCTTCACCATTACACCACGCTGGCTCACCAGGATAGGATTTACTGGTGGGCACCTGGGTGCCTACCAGTATTTCCCCTGGTGCCTGCTGAGCTTTTTAGAAAGTAGGCAGGGTTCACTGTAGGACCAGGAGGACTTGCACACATCCAATCTTGTAATTCTATTCCTGCTTTAGGCTTTCCTTATTTTTATTCCCCCTTCCTTCCTTCCTTCCTTCCTTCCTTCCTTCCTTCCTTCCTTCCTTCCTTCCTTCCTTCCTTCCTTCCTTCCTTCCTTCCTCTGAGCTTTCCTTCATTTCTTTTTATTTCCTTTCTGTGATTCTGTTGGAAAGTCAAGATGGAGGCATTGTTAGGGTTACCGGTCCCTCTTCACCATCGGTGGGAGGTTTTTGGGGTGGAGTCTGAGAAGGATGGGGTTTGGGGAGGGGAGGGACTTCAATGCCATGGAGTCCAATAGCCAAAGCGGCCATTTTCTCCAGGTGAACTGATCTCTATTGGCTGGAGATCAGTTGTAATAGTGAGAGATCTCCAGGTAGTACCTGGGGGTTGGCAACCCTAGGCATTGTGCCACCTCCTGTGTCAACCATTCTAGGTTTGGCTCTGCCTCCTGTGGCAGTGAGTTTGGAGTACCGCTCACTACCCCCTCTCAAAAGTGCCTGCAGGCTCAAAAAAGTTGGAAAACCCCAATTTAGAGAGTTGTTTTCTTGCCGACCTCGCCAAGATGTGTAGGTAATGGCAGCTGCATTATATATTCAAGAAGAAAAAGAGTTGGTTTTTATATGCCGACTTTCTCTTCCACTTAAGGGAGACTCAATCCGGCTTACAATCACCTTCCCTTCCCCTCCTCACAACAGACATCCTGTGAGGTAGGTGGGGCTGAGAGAGCTCTAACAGCTGTAACTTGCCCAAGGTCACCCAGCTGGCTTCACACATAGGAGTGGGGAAACAAATCCAGTTCACCAGATTAGCCTCCGCCGCTCATGTAGAGGAGTGGGGAATCAAACCCGGTTCTCCAGATCAGACTCCACCGCTCCAAACCACTGCTCTTAACCACTATACAGCGCTAACTCTCAGATGCCATTCATTCACCGGCATGTCTGGAGTACCTCTCCCCACTGACAATCTCAAGGCTCATCAGAAACTACCAAATTAATCCAATTTAACGCTGTCGTTTAAGTAGTCAATTGTTATCCTTCTGCTGATGGTGGAATGAATTATGCATAGGCATTACGTAAATGTTTGCAAATGTTCACTGTGTGTCATGATTAGAGAATTCAGCCCTTTCGAGGTGCACCATTGGGAATGTTACCTTTAAGATGAGAATTCTGGACTCCCTCCCCCTAACAGCATCTAGAGAAAGAGATTCTGGACAATGCCTCTATAAAATCCAAGCTCACCAGTCCATTTGGGCCGTGTCCATACCCAACCCCTGAATCCTCAAGACTAATATTTCTTCCGCTATTCATCTGGCCTACGGAACGTGCATGAGGATTACCATTTGCTCCATTCTCCCTTTCTTGAGTTTCCCGTTCATTTGCTCTACGCCCCCGTTGCATCTTGTGTCAATTTAGCAGAAAACCGTCTCTTGCTCTGCGTCTCTACAAAAGCAAAGCCCAGCGGTTGCACTCACTGCCCCTTGCTGATTCCTCAGAAGGCTCGCAGCAGACAGGAAGGAAAAGCAGAAAAGCAGAAGAGAATAAGAAGTGATTAGGAAGATGCATTGCAGGCCAGCGGGTGAGACCCGTAATTGTACTGTTTTGTTCTACCATCCGGGAACTACTTTTTCTATCGGTGCATTAATATAACATTGAAGCCAGACTAAATTTTCCTTTCATGAATGGCACTTTTCACTAGAACAAAATGCTCCTTCCTCTCCCCCCCCCAACTAGGGTTGCCAGGTCTCTCTTTGCCACTGGCGGGAGGTTTTGGGGGAGGAGCCTGAGGAGGACGGGGTTTGGGGAGTGGACTTAAATGTCATAGAGTCCAATTGGCAAAGCTGCCATTTTCTCCAGGTGAACTGATCTCTGTCGCCTGGAGATTAGGTGTAATAGCGGGAGATCTCCAGCCACCACCTGGAGATTGGCAGCTCTAGGTCAGGGGACCCCACCCAGAACAGTATGAAATGCAAATTGGAGGTCTGCAGCAGGAAGATGGAATTGGTGGAAATTAACTTGCCCTTTCCCTTAGCGGAGATGTTAGTCTGGATCCAACCCATTGTCACTTTCAGTGACTTGGCAAAATTGTGCATATTTAAAGATACAAGGTCCCAAACTGATGTTTGTACTGATGGTTTGGGGCTATAACCTTCACAGTGTGTACCTAACTTAGAGCCAGGAGGACTTAACATCTCTAGAAAAGAGCCATGATATGTTAGCGGAAACATCATGCAAGAAAATGCAGAGTAGGAAATGCTCCTTGTTTTTCAGAATTCACTTACGGATACAGCTGTTTATAAAGGCAAGCATTTTGGCCCATCTACTGTAAATTATACAACACAGACGTACTTGCTATTGAGGCAAGGTATCTCTATTATGGTCACATTTTGGGGGTACCACCTTTCCCTAGTAGTTAGGGTGCCAGGTTCCCCCTGGCCACCAGCTGAGGATGGGGGGTTAGGGTTGCCAGCTCCAGGTTGGGAAACTCCTGGAGATTTGGGGGTGGAGCCTGGAGAGGACAGAGACCTTGGTGGGGTACAATGTCATAGACCCCACCCTCCAAAGCATCAATTTTCTCCAGGGGAACTGATCTCTGTAGTCTGAAGATGAGCTGTAATTCCAGGGGATCCCCAGGTCCCAACTGGAGGCTGGCATCCCCACTATTAGTCCATCCCAAATGTATGTAACATAAATTTATGTAACTTGGGGGAGGAAGTGTGCCTGAATTTACCATAGTATTTTTTAAAATAGTAATCAGGGATGTACAGGAAACACCAGACACACAATTAAAGCCATGGAGGGAGCGAAGAGAAGATTCAGACCACAAGTTTGCCTCCCTTTTCAGAAGGGGACACCCTGCCTGACTTTCCAAAGGCCAAATAATCCAATAATCCTCCTACCAGGCCCTTCTTGTTTGCTGAGCTGCAGCCAAGACCAGTAGACTAAAATCACTGAGCAGGGGATTGAACCAGATGGCCTATATCTCCATCCCAGTGTGAAATCTAGAAAAAGCCCGTCTCTATTATAGAATACCCATTCACCAGTGATGAAGAACCAACAGGCCAGAACGAACAAGACTCTTAGGTAGGCCTGCCATTTGCCCGCCTGCAGCAGGTAACCCCCCCTACCCGCCCTGGGCCCCACTGAGAAATGGGAGAAAAAATGACTGGAAGATGGCCTCCACAGTCTTTACTGCAGAATTTAGGGGCAATTCCTAATCACCCCATTCCACTGGCAGATTCAACCTTCAACCCTGTTCCTTCTGGAAGTTTTTCCGTTAAAGATACGCACACACACACACACTGGATGCTTTTCCTTTGGAAGAAGTAACCCATAATTTCCCCCTGCAATGGAAAAGGCAGTTGGCTGGGGGTGCCACAATTTTTAGCACAAAATTGCAAGAGGGAACAAGGTCAAGAACTAGGGTTGCCAACCCCCAGGTAGTAGCTGGAGTCTACTGCTATTACAACTAGGGTTGCCAGGTCCGTCTTGGCAACCGGCAGGAGGTGTTAGGGGCGGAGCCTGAGGAGGGTGGGGTTTGGGGAAGGGAAGGACTTCAATGCCATAGAATCCAATTGCCAAAGCTGCCATTTTCTCCAGGTGAACTGATCTCTATTGGCTGGAGATCAGTTGTAATAGCAGGAGATCTCCAGCTAGTACCTGGAGGTTGGCAACCCTAATTACAACAGATCTCCAGCCGATAGAGATCAGTTCCCCTGGAGAAAATGGCTGCTTTGGCAATTGGACTTTATGTAGGTTTGCCAACCTCCAGGTATGAGCTGGAGATCTCCTGCTATTACAGCTGATAGGGATCAGATCCCCTGGAGAAAATGGCCGCTTTAGCAATTGGACTCTATGGCACTGAAGTCCCTCCCTCCCCAAACCCCGCCCTCCCCAGGCTCTGCCTCAAAAACCTGCAGGTGGCAAAGAGGAACCTGGCAACCCTATTAAGAGTCCCTCCCTCTGCTTCCACAGTAACATGCATCCTCAGAAGCTAGATTTTGTAAAAGAAAAAGAAAAAGATGGGATTGGGAGGAGAAACTACACATGGCTGAGCATGAAATAGATTTTGGCTCTGAGGCACTGTGATCTGCACCACTGGCCAAACCTGACCCTTGTCCGCAACCACTGCAATACCCAAAACATAAGCTGTAACATTACCTTTAGAAATCTAACTCTGCTACTACCACCTTCATCACCCTGCTGCCTATTGCAACTGGCACAATTCATTCTCGGGCTTCAGCCCCTCGTTCAGAATATCTGGGCTTTCGCCTCTCTTTTGATCATCGTTCTCACACCCAATTACAGCCTTCTTATCTACCCTTGGCTCCACGCCAAGATTGTGTAACTTAGTTTGCTTCTGACCATTACTTTGGCTCCATCTTTTGGCTGTGTGTGGATTATCAATACTCTCTCTTGACATTTTGAGGAATGACTCACCCTTTTGAGCCAGATTTCAGTACGAAGCACATTTATCAACAAGTGGCTCAGAGCGCTTGATAGAAAGTAACCAGGGCTTCCCATGTGCAACTGACTTGCCTTCAAAGATAGGGCAGATCTTTCTCCAGGCAGTGATCCCTCCTTGACTGGTGTATTGCCCAAGGGCTGTCTCCAGGAGAAATACTGGAATCCCGCAGGCAAAGAGGAATATGAGGTAGGGGATGAAGAAAGCACCTGTGGGGGTGGAAGAGAAAGAAATTAAGAAAAACCATGTGTTAACTTCTGCTTATTTTTAAAAAAAATAGCATTTTTTTTTTTGCAGGTTGGCATACTAAGGATTTAAGTGTATGCAGGGTTGCCAGATCCCTCTTCACCACCGGTGGGAGGTTTTTGGGGTGGAGCCTGAGGAGGGCGGGGTTTGGGGAGGGGAGGGACTTCAATGTCATAGAGTCCAATTGCCAAAGCAGCCATTTTCTCCAGGGGAACTGATCTCTATCGGCTGGAGATCAGTTGCACTAGCAGGAGATCTATGCAGAAAGCTCTATGTATCTAAAAATACTAAAAATAAAATAAAAAAACTTGTTTGGTGAGATTCTAGCACTGGGGAGGGGAAAGTAGCAAGACGTTACTTTGCCATTGTGTTCTTAAAAGAAGAGTAAATTTAACTGTTTAACAGTCCAACTTTAAAAAAAATTCAGAACCACTGTGATAAGTAGGGTTGCCAACCTCCAGGTAGTAGCTGGAGATCTCCTGCTATTTCAACTGATCTCCCTCCGATAGAGATCAGTTCACCTGGAAAAAATGGCCGCTTTCCCCATTGGACTCTATGGCATTGAAGTCTCTCCCCAAACCCCACCCTCCTCAGGCTCCGCTGAAAAACCTCCCTCCGGTGGCGAAGAGGGACCTGGCAACCCTAGTGATAAGCTAAAAAGTATTGGTTAAAAAGTAAAAGGCTTGTTTCATGGCTGAAAGGCAGATTAAAAATGTAAAGCTAAAGAAATGCAAAAATAACCTCCAAGCATAAGCATATTTAAAATATTGATTGGCCATCTGTAAAGATGTAATATTCTTTGTACTACAGAAAATCGAGGTAGCATAAAGAGGTGGCAAACAGACTGACAATGTTCTTGGGGAAGGTGCTGGGCTCTGTGTGAACAATGGGCGTTGGAACAATTAAGCTGTAAATCGTAGCAGTCCTTGGATCACCAGATCTTCTCCTGTACGTCTACAGATAGTCCCCAGCCAGCAATTAACTGGACTTTTTATCTGAAATCTTTCCAAATGTCCCTCTACAAGATATGGATTGCTCTGCTCTCCCCCACTTCTCTGAGCAGTGGTTAGTTCCAGGGGCAGGGCTTACCTGGATTGATTCCATTTGGAAGGGAGAGCCCTGGAGACATATAGTGTTCTCCCTTGATTTTGGGGTGGAGCTGTGCCTCAGTGGTAGAGCATCTGCTTGATATGCAGAAGGTCCCAGGTTCAATCCCTGGCATCTCCAGTTAAAGGAACCAGGAAAGCAGGTGATGTAAAAGACCTCTGCCTGAGACCCTGGAGAGCCGCTGCTAGTTTGATCAGACAATACTGACTTTGATGGACTAAGGATCTGATTCAATATAAGGCAGCTTCATGTGATTTACAAATAGACAAGCAAAGCACAGGGGGAAGCAAAAAAAAAAAAAACCCATCCTGCAGGGTGGAGGATTTGCTATCCCAAGTGAGAGAGAGAGAGAGAGAGAGAGAGAGAGAGAGAGAGAGAGAGAGAGAGAGAGAGAGAGAAGTATTTCAGTCAACTCACCTGGAGGCTGCAACCCTAGGTGAATAGGTCAATTAAAACATAAATTTGGTGTGTTGCAATGATGCAAAAGAAAATAGATTCCTTTGAAATGTGGTGTTGGAGGAGTGCGTTACGGATACCATGGACTGCTCAAAAAAACAAATCACTGGGTTCTAGATCAAATCAAGCCTGAACTGACCCTAGAAGCTAAAATGACTAAACTTGAGGCTATCGTATTTTGGTCACATCATGAGATGACAACAAGAGTCACTGGAAAAGACAGTCATGCTAGGAAAAGTTGAGGGCAGCAGGAAAAGAGGAAGACCCAACAAGAGATGGATGGACTCAATAAAGGAAGCCACAGCCCTCAATTTGCAAGATCTGAGCAAGGCTGTCAAAGATAGGACATTTTGGAGGACTTTCATTCATAGGGTCGCCATGAGTCGGAAGCGACTTGACAGCACTTGACACTCACGCACAATGATGCAAAAAGCGTATTTCCATGCTATGGGTTAATAGGAGATGGACTGAAAACAGAACTGCCAGTATTATAATAATTCGAGGGGCTTTGCAATCCATCCCATTGGCTTGGCCAAAAGCCTCCGAAGGTAGTAAGCACAGGAAGGAATGCATATGCTACATCCTCACTTCCCCGACATTTCCTGCCAACGCAGCTGTTTGTAATAGCCCTGCTCCGTTTCCTAGGAGAGCCGGGTTTTACCCTTTAAAGCTGTTTCTCCAGTGCCAGCAACCTCTGACAGAGGTTCATTCCCATGGCAGATAATTAAGTGCAAGGCCTCCGCAAAAGGAAAACATTTCTCCTTGTTAGAGTGCCAGTCATGTAATGTTATAAAGTCAAAGCCAGCTCGGACTATTGTCTTAGCACAGCTGTAGCTCTGACTACAAGGAACTCGAGGCCAACAATGGGGTATCCACTTTAAAATGACTATTCCAGAGCAACTCAGTTAAGAACAGCGGGGGAAATCATTTGCCAGCATATATAATGCGTAGCAAGCTATCTATAATAATTAGTAAAAAAAAAAAAAAGTAAAAAGTAAAAAGTGACAGTTTAGAGCAGTGGTTCTCAACCTTTATCCGACCGTGCCCCCCTTCCAACCTTGTTTCTTCCTGTGCCCCCCCTGTCCTACTGGAAGAAAGGTAGCTATTTAAATGTTTTGTTTGTAAATAGCCAAGGAACAAAGAAGCATAACCAGCCACACAAAATGCACACATGCAGTTCTTATTGGGAAACTGAAATATACAAAGAATACAGCACAAAAAGGGAATACAACACACTAATAAACAACAATGTTCACATACAATGGAGAAGAAAGCCTCTACCACTGTTTTCTATTTTCTGCATCTCAGCCAGTCTAGGAGGCAGTAAAGTTTCTGAGATGGGAGTAGGGTTGCCAGGACCCTCCTCGCCACTGGCAGGAGGTTTTTGGGGGGAAGCCTGAGGAGGTCGAGGTTTGGGGAAGGGAGGGATTTCAATGTCATAGAGTCCAATGGCCAAAGCGGCCATTTTCTCCAGGGGAACTCATCTCTGTCGGCTGATAATCAGTTGTAATAGCAGGAGATCTCCAGCTAGTACCTGGAGGTTGGCAACCCTAGGTGGGAGGTCAGACTAACCCCACTTCCAACTGATCAGGCAGGAGTCTGTTCCTGCTTTCCCACCTCAAAAAAGAAAAGAAAAAAGAAAAACTTTGTTGGGTACCCTGTGCAAGTTTTCTCAAACAGAAGATCACAAGGAGTCCCCAGCTGATCCCTCATCAGCTGGGAGTTGGCCTCTGACCAAGGAGCCTGTTCCTGAGAATCCACCTGCACAGGTTGCAAACAGCTGAATAGCTTATTGATTAATTTGTTGCCTGATCACAAGCGGCGAATGGGAAGTGAGCCAAACTGGCAAGTCTTCCTTAACAAGGACACACGTGTCTGTCATGAATAAGCTCTCTTTGCACTGGCAATACAAAAGATTGAAAGTGTTGCCCAAAATATAATTAAGTGTTATTGGGACTGTGTTTATCTAATGGTTCAAAAGTCAGCTCATCACTTGATGGTTTTCCCATTCGCTTGTTAATTTTATACTGTAAACGTTATGGCTTGTTTTATAATACAATTGGTATTTTGCTTGTTGTATCGGAAACCTAAAACTTGATTTCCTGATTTTGCAATGGCTGATGGTAACAGGCAAATAAATACTGAAAAATAGTGAATGCTTACCACCTCCATTCTTGTAACAGAGATATGGGAATCTCCAAACGTTGCCCAAACCAATAATCTCCCCAGCCACAGACAGTACAAATTCAATTTTGTTGGTCCACTGGCCCCTGGCCTGAAGTTCTTCCTTCTCCTCGTCTGCTTTTACTGCTCCTTCCGGCACAACCATGCCCCTATTGGACTGTATGACCAAAGATCCTTTGCGTTCCATGGCACTGTGGGGTGGGGGAAAGACTGAGAGAAAAGCAGAACACAGCGTGTCAGAAGTTATCACACAATTCATATCAAGCTTGTTTTGTCCAGACCGTTTCTCATGCTCCAAGTGTGGCTCTCTAGAATGCATTCAGGAGCCCCCAAAACAACCCAGAAGAAATCCTGAAGTCTGCTAATTGGGACAAGATGGTGAAAATTGATACAGTCCACTCTCTACCTACATCAGTTTCACTCACGTGTACTGGCAAAGGAAGGGAAAGGAAAGAAAAAGAGGGAAATCTCACGTATTAAGTTATTTAATGTGTCTATACCATCTTCTCATTCTCCATCTTACTTATTACTCTTTCCTCTTTCCCTTTGCAGTGGAGAGTTCAGAATCATATTTAGGAATCCCCTGAATATGTAGAAATCTCAGTTTTGTCCATGGATGACCCCATTTTGCTATTCTGCCAGCTGGCAATCCGTGACCAAGTTCGCTATTATATGAAACAAGTGGATGGTGATGATGTAAACTGGCCCATCATAACTGTATATACTGGCCGCAGGAAACAGATGTCCAATCCTTTCAGAGCGAATGGAAAAAATCTTTCTGAAGAGGTGTGAACTAGTCTTAGCGATTAGTTAGAAGTTTTACGTTCTGTGTGCAAATTCCAGCTGATCCATGACTTTTACTGCTTTACCTTGAAGTACTGTATTACAGAGGTAATTCCCATCTATAGAACAGGAATAACTCATGGAACCGTAGGTAAATAGACAGGTCGGCAGGCCAGCTAAGCATAGCCCACTCTACATGGCTCTTGTTCGTGATGCTCCCATGGTTAGGGTTGCCAACTTCCAGGTACTAGCTGGAGATCGCCTGCTATTACCACTGATCTCCAGCCGATAGAGATCTGTTCACCTGGAGAAAATGGCCGCTCTTGCAATTGGACTCTATGGCACTGAAGACCCTCCCCTCCCCAAAACTCACCCTTCTCAGGCTCCAACCCAAAAACCTCCCACCAGTGGTGAAGAGAGACCTGGCAACCTTACTTATGGTCTGCAACATAGCCTTTTTTGGTTGCCAGGGTCAACCTTGCTTGGCTTCTGAGATCTGATGAGATCTAACCTGGGCTATCCAGGTCAGGGCCTCTTTCCAAATACCTGATTTTAAGTAACTGAAGTCAAAATGCACATTTCTGTTTAGTGCTGTATATCAGACTTTCATATATGCAAAAATATTGATTTATTAGAATAATTAGAATTTAAGTAATTAGAATTCTTTATTTAAAAGGTTTTTTTAAGTGAAACAAAATGTTTTAAGCATCTAGTTCCTCATCTTGAAAGCTAAATTAAATGTGATGGGGGGGGGGGCTTAACCCCAGCATTAAAAACTCAGTGTTTGGGGACATTTGCACCTGCTGTCTTCATGGCAAAGTAATAATTAGTATCATCATATTAAATCAGCACAAATAAACATTTGCTTTGATTTTGTTTTGATAAACATGATTTCAGTGCAATTCATGTCTTAGAGCTACAAGAAAAATAGTTTCCAAAGAGAACCAAGACTAATGTTTGTAGTCCTTATGGCTGTGAAGATGAACTTGGACCTATACATGAAAAATAGTCTAGTAAATGAAGAGGGTCGGAGGCCAGCTTCCCTTATCCTCTGTTTTAATTCTGTTTCTTTGTGTGTGTGTTAGTGGACTAACCCTGGTTTTGGTGATTCTGCTAGAGCACTCAGGGATTTCTTTTTTTCAAGTTAGGGAAAAGGTAGTCCCCTGTGCAAGCACCAGGTCATTACTGACCCATGGGGTGATATCACATCATGATGTTACTGTTTACAGGGTGGTTTGCCATTGCCTTCCCCAGTCGTCTACACTTAACCCCCAGCAAGCTGGGAACTCATTTTACTGACCTCGGAAGGATGGAAGGCTGAGTCAACCTCGAGCCGGATACCTGAAACCAACTTCTGTGAGGATCAAACCCAGGTCGTGAGCAGAGCTTTGGACTGCAGTACTGCAGCTTACCACTCTGCACCACGGGGCTCCTATTTGCTGGAATTAAGCCTCCTCTTATTTCTACACTGCAGTGGCTAAGTGGGACCATTTGATGCCTAAGAGAGCCAGCGTGGTGTAGTGGTTAAGAGCAGTGGTTTGGAGTGGTGGAGTCTGGTCTGGAGAACCAGGTTTGATTCCCCACTAATCTGGTGAACTGGATTTGTTTCCCCACTCCTACACACAAAGCCAGCTGGGTGACCTTGGGCTAGTCACTCTCAGCCTCACCTACCTCACAGGGTGTCTGTTGTGGGGAGGGGAAGGGAAGGTGATTGTAAGCTGGTTTGATTCTCCCTTAAGTGGCAGAGAAAGTTGGCATATAAAAACCAACTCCTCTTCTTCTTCTTCTAAGGCTTAACCTAGAACAATTGCCCAGGGAATCCCACACACATACACGCACACTCTCTCCCCCTTGTGTAGTATGGTCCTGATCCCCTTGGCCCCTAATGCAGGTCTTTCTGTGTCTCCCAGCAGAATGCAATTCCCAGAGTCAGCAAGAGACAGACTGCTTTTCAGTCAGTAGCCAGATTGCAGTTTTCCTGCAAAATGATGCTTTAGGAGCAAAGCCCAGGAAGAAACAGCTGGTAATTGATGTGCGTTTTATCATAATTTCTTTGTACAGTCTAAGTTTCCCCCTGGATCTTCTGTATAGTTTTGTAAATAAATATTTCCCAGTTGAGCACAGAAATGCCTTGTTTTTGTTGCACTCAAAGTACTATAGATCATGTTAGCAAAGCCTTATTTCTTAGAAATGTTTGCTTGGTTGTTCTATGAGATTTAGACTCTTCTGTTTCCCAGCTTAAGCTCCCAGAGTGTCCCGATCAAGCAAAGTGATGGTATCGCTTTACTCTTCTCTGGTTAGACCTCACCTACAGTATTGTGTTCAGTTTTGGGCACTGCAATTTAAAAAAGATGTAGACAAACTGGAACGTGTCAAGAGGAGGGCAACAAAAATGGTGAGGGGTCTGGAGACCAAGTCCTATGAGGAAAGGTTGAAGGAGCTGGTATGTTTTGCCTGAAGAGGAGGTTGAAGGAGAAAGTATGTTTAGCCTGAAGAGGAGAAGACTGAGAGGGGATATGATAACCATCTTCAAGTACTTGAAGGGCTGTCATATGGAGGAGGGTGCCAAGTTGTTTTCTGTTGCCCCAGAAGGTCAGACCAGAACCAACGCGTTGAAATTAAATCAAAAGAGTTTCCGTCTAGACATTAGGAAGAATTTTCTAACTGTTAGAGCGGTTCCTCAGTGGAACAGGCTTCCTCGGGAGGTGGTAAGCTCTCCTTCCCTGGAGGTTTTTAAGCAAAGGCTAGATGGCCACCTAGTCAGTGATGCTGATTCTATGACCTTAGGCAGTTCATGAGAGGGAGGGCATCTTGGCCATTTTTTGGGCATGGAGTAGGGGTCACTGGGGGTGTGGGGGGGAGGTAGTTGGGAATGTCCTGTGTTGTGCAGAGGGTTGGACTAGATGACCCTGGCGGTCCCTTCCAACTCTGATTCTATGAGTGGCATGCAATTATGTGTCACCTATTATAACTCCACTGGAATTTGTATCCTGCCTTATCCTAAAGGCTCAGGGCAGCTTACAAACCCTTCCAAGGAAGTGTGTATAAATAGAGTTTGTCGAGATTTAAAACCTCAGCAAAAACAGCCCTGAGCATTACCCTCCTCCCAGTTCTAATCCTCTCCCTCTGACCCTCACTCTGGTCCCCTTTCCTTCACAGCCAGCATGGGGCAGCCAGCATAGTGTAGTGGTTAGGAGTAGTGGACTCTAATCTGGAGAACTGGGTTTGATTCCCAACTCCTCCACATGAAGCCTGCTGGGTGACCTTGGGCTAGTCACAGTTCTCTCAGAATTCTCTCAGTTACTCCTACCTCACGGGGGGGGGGAGGGAAGGCAATCGTAAGCCGCTTTGAGTCTCCTTACAGTAGAGAAAAGCGGGGTATAAAAACCAACTCTCCTTCTTCTCCTCCTTCTTCTTCACAGCAGCCTAACCCCAGACTGCATCTCATCCCAAGCTCGTACCCTCTATGGCAGTCATTAAGAAGAAGAAGAGTTGGTTTTTATATGCCGACTTTCTCTACCACTTAAGGGAGACTCAAACTGGCTTACAATCATCTTCCCTTTCCCTCCCCACAACAGACATCCTGTGAGGTAGGTGGGGCTGAGAGAGCTCTAATAGAGCTGTGACTTGCCCAAGGTCACCCAGCTGGTTCACCAGATTAGCATCCGCCGCTCCAAACCACCGCTCTTAGCCACTACACCACACTGGCTCTCTATCTTAATAAGACCCTTCCCCAGGAAACAAAGGATGTTTGCTTCCCAGCACAATGAGAAAGCTTGTATTCGTTTGTTTGTTTGTTTGTTTGTTTTACTATAATGTAACTAAAATGTGTTGTCTTTTGTTGTATTTTAGTCAGGTAGCTATGTCGGTCTGCAGTAGAAGAGCAAGATTGGAGTCCAGTGGCTCCTTAAAGACCAACAAGGTTTCCAGGGTGTAAGCTTTCAAGAGTCAAGGCTCTTTTCGTCAGATCCAATAAAGGGAGCTTTGGCTCTCCAAAGTGGAAATCTTGTTGGCCTCTAAGTTGCTACTGGAGTCAAATCTTATATTTTGCTAGCTTTTATTGATGCAAGTTTTAAAAAAAATATTTTATTGAAAATTTATATATTACAAAAAATCAAAACACTCATGCTAACTCATAAGGTAAGGTAAAGGTCCCCTGTGCAAGCACCGAGTCATTCCTGACCCATGGGGTGACGTCACATCCCGACGTTTCCTAGGCAGACTTTGTTTTAAGGGGGAGGTTGCCAGTGCCTTCCCCAGTCATCTTCCCTTTACTCCCAGCAGTCTGGGTACTCATTTTACCGACCTCGGAAGGATGGAAGGCTGAGTCAACCTTGAGCCGGCTACCTAAACCGACTTCCGTTGGGATCGAACTCAGGTCGTGAGCAGATCTTGGACTGCAGTACTGCAGCTTTACCACTCTGCGCCTCCGGGCTCAGCATATTCAGACTTCCAAGGGCATCGGTATATATATTGTCTTCTAATACATTCTATTTATGTTTAAATAAAGATTTATTTAATTAATAATCTATACTAAGACCATTGCTGATATTTCCCCTATGGACTCACAAAACCAGACTTATATTTAATCATTTCCCTAATTTATATAGAATGACCACTATATTTTATTGTCTTACTTATCTTTCAAATTTATCTATGCTTTAATCTATGTCTCCTCTATTTCCCTTACTAGTCTATTTATTATAATCATTTGGTCTATTACATCCTACTACTATTCTAATCAAAGAAGTATCTTTTATTGATTCATGTTGTATTTCATTGTGCTGTAAACTGCCTTGAGGACTTTTTAGATAAAAGGTGGTCTATATATAAACTAAAAAAGTAACAGTAACCCCATAATCCTTTTTTGTAATTGCCCTGCTCCTGATGGACTTGCGCCTGCTGCGATAAGGATCTGCTAGTATCTCCCTCTGTGTACCCCTGTACACATCTGATAACTGCAGAATATCCTTAGACAGCTAGAGAATCTTCTGTCATTACCACATCTGTTAGAGACACCTCATCGGGCTAATCAGCTAAGCAAAGTGCTTGTTCAGCACAGACTCCATTTCCATATCACCGGTGTCAAAACCCAGTGGAGTTCCATGGGCTGTCAGCTGATTGAAAGGCAGCGCTTCGAAATGAATGCTGTTTTGAAATGTCAGTCTTCTCCCGAATTCCAGTTTCCTGCCAGCCACCGAATGCAAATCATCAAGCACAACGTTGCTTTTGTCCATGCTTATTAGCGATGTCGTTACAAGCTGACAGCAAAAGACTTAACACCAATTTATTTGCTGATTAGTGATGAGAAAGCCTACACAGTCCACCTGCTTTTATTATTGCTTTACTTACATTACGGTTTACACAATACTTGTGGGCAAGCACTGAAGGGATAATCTTCAAATCCTAAAAAGCTGAAATAAGCCAAAGGCTGTTCATTTGCATTTAATTTAATTTAAATGTGTGTACATTATATATTGTCCACTATAACATTAAGCACTGCAACACAGTTCATTTACATGCACCTCTGGTTTTTCATATAATTTTGTACAGGTTTTGAGCAGCTCAGCTTGCCAAGCAACGGAACCATGAAGTTGCCTTACACTGAATCAAACTGTTGGCCCAACAAGTTCAGGGTTATCTGCTCTGACTGGCAGCAGCTCCCCAAGACTTGAGGGGGATGTCTTGTTGAGTAAAGATCCTAGGGAGACTACCAGTTATGGATAGGACAGAATCTGATTTAAAGAAATGGTTGAAGATCAACTTGTCATGGATAGGTAGGATTGCAGTTGCAAAAATGAAAATTTTTGCCATGGTTCTTATTTCTTTTCACTGCTATCACTGCACTGATCCTGAAACATTTCTAGGCAAAACCAAGAAGATAGATCAATTTATTTGGAGGTACAAAAAGCTCAGATGTGTAGAACAACAACACAGGCCCCTAAAAAGTGATGTGGCCTAGCAGTTCCATCAATTGAAAACTAAACCCCTGACCTGGATGGCCCAGGCTAGCCCGATCTCATCAGCTCTTGGAAGCTAAGCAGGGTTGGCCCTGGCTAGTATTTGGATGGGAGACCTCCAAGAAATACCAGTGTCGTGATGCAGAGGCAGGCAATGGCAAAGCACCTCTGAACATTTCTTGCCTTGAAAACCCTACAGGGTCACTGTAAGCCAGCTGTGACTTGATGGCACTTTCCGCTACCACACCACGTTACAAGATTTGTGGCATTGTAATAGTGGTTTAGAAGTCTTCAATATGAGAGGATATGGTATTTGAAACAACTGGGTTTAATTATACTCAAGTAAACGCTTGAGTCTGGATTGAGGCTAAGGATAATATACACAAAATGCAGTTTCGAGACCTAAATTCAATTTTGAGACTTAAATTATGGCAAAAATTAGAATATTCACATATGGATAAAAGACTCCTTTATCTTATACGCGCTAGGTATGAATGTACCTCCCAGAGACAGTTAAAGACAGCCCTATAGGATATCTTACAGATCCAATTAAAATATTGAAACGAGTCAGACAGGGATGTCTCTTGGTGCCTCTGCTGTTTATATATTATATAAATGACATGGTTAGCTATATGAGTGTGACCTGTGTCCATCCACCGAAAATTGCACATCGACACATGCCCATACTGCTTTACACAGACAACACAGTTGTGATATGCCTGTGGGATTGAAACAAACACTAAATGGATTTGCAGAATTCTGTCATAAACAACACCTACAGATTAACTGTAGCTAAGACTCAAATAATGGCTTTTGGGAAACATCCAAAAATTCAAAATTGGAAAATGAATGAAAATAGTATTGAACAAGAAAATAGCTTCAAATTTCTGGGGGTTGTCCTACAGGCATTGGGGTCCAATCTCGTCCACTGTAATTATGTGGCAGAATGGGTGGAGAGATCTGCGCATGCTATAATTAATTTTTTCTGCTCGAGGGGAGGTTTCTATGTTCCAGCAGCCTTAAAGTTATTCCAAGTAAAAACGCTGTCACCGCTTATATGTGGAACTTACGTAGGGTCTTCAACCACAGGTTTAGCACTGTTGGAGAAAGTACAATCTAAGTTTTTGCGTGCCATCCTACAGGTTTCCTCTTGTGTTTCCAACTCTATGGCTCGCCTTGAAATGGGCATGATTAGGATGGGGGGCAAGGATTCGGCTGTTGTCTTGCTATCAATGGTTTAAAGTAAAGCAATACCAGCAAGGTCTTTTACCACTGATTGAACACGACCATTATAAATCTAAATGGGAGATAGCGGCCCGACATGATTTAGAGAGATTGAGCCTATGCCCACAGGACCTATTGAAACTAGATCAAGATCACATAAAACAACTAGTAAACCACCTCTGTTAGTCTCTTGCCATGAAAACCCCAAAAGGGGTCTCCATACGTCGGCTGCGAATTGACAGCACTTTACGCACACACACACAAGACAAAGGGTAGAGGACACTGAACGGCAATATGATATAACTAGGACATCTGGCTTCCTGTCATCTTTTAAAAAGTTATATATTGGCACCGCTCTTGTACCTCACGGATTTAAATATAAACAAATCACGCAGATCTTTTACTCTAGCTAGATGTGCAGTACTACTGTCTGCCGTAATTGAAGGTAAATACAATCAGATTCTGTTTGAGACAAGGATTTGTCCATGTGTTCTTGGAGAGGTTGAGACTAGGGAGCACATTTTCTTTCAATGACCTATATATAATCAGCTTCGACTCGCCATTATATCCCCATTATTAGTTAATTTACCTGGCCGCTCTAAAAAATACAAACTTGAAAAATTATTGACAGACGAAAACCCTCTAATTACAAGACAGGTTGCTAAATACTGTGTTGCAGCAATTAAAGCTCAATGTAGGATAAAAACTAGAGATGTAGGTAATAACAAGCTTGGTCTACTGAAGCCTAATAGCGAATGATCCTGATGACTGTTTTATGTGTAAGAAAGCATTCGCTGTTAAACTACCATGTTGTAATATGCTCCATTTGATACTTTTCAATATTTTATTTTACGTGATATTATGTGGAAAATGGATTTGTGTGTGTGTGTGTTAAGTGCCGTCAAGTCGCTTCCGACTCATGGCGACCCTATGAATGAAAGTCCTCCCAAATGTCCTATCTTTGACAGCCTTGCTCAGATCTTGCAAATTGAAGGCTGTGGCTTCCTTTATTGAGTCAATCCATCTCTTGTTGGGTCTTCCTCTTTTCCTGCTGCCCTCAACTTTTCCTAGCATGACTGTCTTTTCCAGTGACTCTTGTCGTCTCATGACGTGACCAAAATGGATTTAGGTGGCATTATACCTGTTATATTGGGAAAAGCGTTTGATAATGTGTCTGATAAATGTTGGCGATGCCTTCAGGAGAAAGGCTTCTTTTACCATATATGGTGGGGTGATGTCACATCACGACTTTTACTAGGCAGACTGTGTTTAAGGGGTGGTTTGCCAGTGCCTTCCCTAGTCATCTACACTTTACCCCCAGCGGGCTGGGTACTCATTTCACCGACCTCGGAAGGATGGAAGGCTGAGTTAACCTTGAACCAGCTACCTGAAACCAACTTCCGTTGGGATCGAACTCAGTTCGTGAGCAGAGCTTGGACTGCAGTACTGCAGTTTACCACTCTGTGCCATGGGGCTCTTGCCGGGGGAGGGTGGGGTACAAATAAAAGTTGTTGTTGTATAAGAAATATGGTCATGTCTTAAGAAATATGGTGGTGTCTGCAAGGCTGTTGATTGCAGGTCACTGGAAGCAAAAGATAACATCATCTATCGAAACCTGGCTGAGGAAATGCCTGTTAACTATGGTGTTGGAGAAAATTGCAGTGTGTGAGCAGTTAAGGCTATGACTTGGATGGCCCAGGCTGGCCTGACCTCATCAGATCCCAGAAGCTAAGCAGGGTCAGTCCTGGCTAGCGCTTGGATGGGAGACCGCCAAGGAATACTAGGGTCACTATGCAGAGGAAGGCAATGGCAAACCACTTCTGTTGGTCTTTTGCCTTGAAAACCCTACTGGGTTGTTAAAAATCGGCTGCAACTTGATGGCACTTTACACACACAAGCAATTAAGGGAAGGAAACATCAGTCATTATTTGTACAAAGAAGGTCTCTGTTCATAGAGCACTGGAATAAACTTAAACCTGACGAGCAGACCAAGCTTGTGATTCTCAGTTGTATATGAAGTAATGGTTCAGAGTAAACAGTGGTAATGTACTTAGAAGGTTAGATATGGATATATGTTTTGCATGAAGAAGGTGACACATATTGTACAAATTGTATAAATTGATATTGTTTAATTGTGGTAGTTATATTTTGTGTGTAGAGAATTGCTACTCGAGGATTATCTGTTATGTCAAGTTTTGCTTTTTGCTTTTCTTTTGTAAATTACTGTTATTCAATAAAAATAAAACTTTATTGAAAAAATGCTAGGGAGACAGGGTAAATGCAGGCCAAGTGGCCAGCTATTACCCCTGCTACAAGGGTTCAGGCAGCCCATTCCTAAGTTCTGGGGCCAAAAAAGCTCAGTAGGTGCGCAAGTGGCCGCGCTGATGTCTGGGCCACTTGCGCTGGCACCCGGGCCACTTGCGCCACCAAGAGAGGCACGGACACCGGCGTTGGGATGCACACACTGGCCTCCCTATGCTGGGGCAGCAGCGCGGCACTGGGATGCTGGATTGGCCTCCCATCGGAGTCCCACCGGTGCAAGTCCCCACGCTGTCATCCCGGGAGGCTTCCTGGAGCATTCTGGGAGGGCAGAGCTGCCAGTAGGCAGCTTCCTGACCCCGTTCAGGCCAGGAATACCCCCTCCAGCAACAGCATTGCTGCGCCAACTTTTTCCTGGCACAGCCTCGCTGTTCTCAATGGGGGAAAATGCCCCATTCTCTAAATTTTAAATTTAAAAAGGCTTTTTTAAGCCTTCCAGAGGCCAGGGAACCTCTTTGGAGGTGCCATGGCAGCGCATTGGCCACACCGTCCCCAGCTGCCGAAAGGCTCAGGAATGAGCTGTCAAAGTGGGAGGCTGGCCTCTCTAGGGAGTTGTGAAAAACTGCTGCTGCCATGGAGATTCATAGTAAGATGCCCTATTTCTCCTTGACCTCATTTCTCCTTGACTTCTCAGGGTAGAAGCAATAGGACACAATACAGCCTGATGTCTCGACTTGATTGCTATGAGACAGTCCTCAATTTGTCACAAACTTTTCAATTTCTTAAGGGTCACTCCCATCACTGAAGTTTAATATATCTCTAGTATTCCATGATGAGGATGGTGACGAGAGATCTGTGCATTTTAGGGCCACAATGGCAAGACTACCCTATACTGAATACAGGAATAGATCCAATGTGATATGATTCAAGTGCCAATGCTAAAGAGCTGATCATGGTTTGTTGCCAACAACTGGATGGAGGAAAAACCCAACAAAGAATCATGTGTCAGCTGCTTTGGGTTCAAGGGTGGGGAGTTGGACGCATATGCAAACAAATAAATTAGTAGCTAAGTAGAAGGAATCGTTCACCAGAAATGGCTGCTACTGTTAACAAAAAGCTGTGACTAGTAAGCTCGTAAGAGCCTTGCCTCATATTAAACTGGCAAGAGAATATGAAGCAGCAGACAGTCCAGTTGTGTTGACAACATTGCCTCTAAATGCCAGTGATTGGGAGGGGGAGCCGATGGCACAGCTCTTGCCTTCATGCCCAGCTTGCCAGCTTCACAGAGACATCTGGTTAGCTACTTTGGGCAAAAGGTTGCTGGACTAGAGGGACCTTCAGTCTGACTCTTGTGTTACTCAGTTAAATTGTCAGGAGGCCTATAAAATGAGGGCTGGTACACAGTGACTGTGCCTCAGTGGCAGAGCATATGCTTTTCATGTGCAAAGCACATGCTGTACCATTGAGATACAGTCACTATGATGTACCAGTCTTCTTTCTTTCACTTCCTACAAACTCCTTTCTTTTCCCAGTTATAGGTACACATGGTTGGGATAGGCATTTTAATGAGATACCCTGAAGAACAGCTGCCAGTCAGAGTAGACAGCTTTGGCCCAGATGGACCACCAGTCACAGATAGTATAAGGCAGCTTTTTATTTTTAAAAGATATGGAGGAGGAGAAGGAGAAGAAGAAGAGTTGGTTTTTATATGCCGACTTTCTCTACCACTTAAGGGAGGCTTACAATCACCTTCCTTTCCCCTCCCCACAACAGACACCCTGTGAGGTCAGTGGGGCTGAGAGAGCTCTAAGAGCTGTGACTAGCCCAAGGTCACCCAGCTGGCTTCGTGTGTAGGAGTGGGGAAACAAACCCAGTTCACCAGATTAGTGGGGAATCAAACCTGGTTCTCCAGATCAGACTCCACCGCTCCAAACCACTGCTCTTAACCACCACACCACGCTGGGGAGATTGGTGAGCTTACTTACTTTGCACCACACACAATGATTCTGGAATTTAGAATGACATTTGCAAAGTACTCAAGAGTCATATTACCAGTATGCTTTAGGAAATAATTACATTTACCCTTCTCTCATTCACCAGTATTCATTTTTTCTGCAGGCACTTCTGCATTTGCGGCATGGGTCTTGGCCTGGAAAAAAACAGCCAAGCTGCAGAGCAGAATTACCAACCATCTGCAGGCTGATCTGCCACATCTGGAGAATCTGACCCCTTAAGAGAATCCCTTGCAATGATGCAGGAGAGTCTGGGTAGCAAACCTTGGGTTGTGCATGGCTGTGTGGGAGCTAAGAGCTGCCATAATATTACAGTGGTTCTATTAAAAGTGGAAATAGATAAGTGGCAATAGGGAGTTGTAACACTATAACAGTTGTATTAAAGTTCAAAGCAACTGCGGCAGTCGGCACTATAACAACCTAACACCTTTTTCTAATTAAAATCAAACCCTCATAGAGCCAGAGTGGAGTAGTGGTTAAGAGCAGCAGACTCTAACCTGGAGAACCAGGTTCAATTCCCCACTCCTCCGCACGAAGCCTGCTGGGTGACCTTGGGCCAGTCACAGTTCTCTCAGATCTCTCTCAGCCCACAAGGAGGCAGGCAATGGCAAACCATCTCCGAACGTCTCTTGCCTGGAAAAACCTATGGAGTCGCCATAAGTCAGCTGCGACTTGAAGCTGAGCACACAGAGAAAGGGGAAATAGGGGGAAAGGCAGAGGAAAGCATGCAGAAAATTCCCACGCGCAGATCTGTTGCCAACACACATGCCCTGTCTTCTTCACCCTGTGCTAAATATTAAAAGGAAATGAATACTAAAAGGGAAAGCACTGAAGATGTCCGCAGTTAAGGTGCAATAGTATCGTTCTATTTTATAATTTGTTTATCTAAGCAGCAGCTGCTTGGCTTGTTAGCACAGAACCAAGAATGAATTAACAAATTAGCCTCTACGCCACATTCCACAGCATGATATAACCTGCACTAGAGCACCTTCTGCAAAGGTTCCCTTGATCTGTAAAACCAGTTCTGTAGAGACCATTACTCTCCTTCAACAGATTAACACAGGGACCCCTCTCCACTTGGGGCCTTTGCTGAGATGGGAAAAAAGGAACACATGAAGCTACCTTATACTGAATCAGACCCTTGGTCCATCAAAATCAGTATTGTCTACTCAGACTGGCAGTGGTTCTCTAGGGTCTCAGGTGGAGGTCTTTCACATCATCTACTTGCCTAGTCTCTTTAACTGGAGATGCTGGGTGGGGATTGAACCTGGGACCTTCTACAAGCCAAGCAGATGCTCTACCACTGAGGTAGAGAGGGCTCGAGACATCGTCAGTATGTTATGCATAGTGCCAGTTCTTCCTCTCCTTCTTGGTCAGTGAGCCAGGCCAGTGTGGTTGGAATTATCGTATTTCCCCAGTATATTTTGCAAGAGTCTTTTTATGTGGGTTCCATGGTAGAATACATACTTGGCATGGAGATGGTGTCAGGTTTAATCTCTGGCATCTCCAATTAAAGGACGTCAGGAGGCAGAAGTTGGGTAAATTATGTGCCTAATACCCTGGATAGCCTCTGCCAGTCAGAACAGAAAATACTGAACTAGCAGAATGATCCTAAACATAGACATGCAACTGAAGTCCACTGAAGTCAATATGCTTAGAAGGGTATAACTCTGTTTAGAATTACACTGTCGGATGGGCCAGTGATCCTCTGACTCAGTAAAAGGCAGCCTCATATGTCCAACATACAGTCCAACACTATGTTATGCATAGTGCCAGATTAATGTACTCTATACTAATGACATCCAAAATGGGAGGCAGAGGACCAGGGCAGTTATCTTTTGGATGCACCATGGGTTATGGAGGAAGGCTGTCAATTGCTTAGTTACAAGGGTTGCTGGAACTGGTACATATCCCTATCAAGCTATATGGTGCTTGAAGTATGTGTGGTCAAACAGGCATTTCCCCCCATGCTTAGTGAGATTGTCCAGTGAATCAAGTTTACAGGAATACCACACCTTGTGACTTGAACTGGTCTACTTCCATTTCCTGGACATTGATCATCTGTTTTTTTCTGCCCTCCCACCATTTCCCAAGCACAGACCGGCTTAATAAGGCCTACAAGGAATACAGTGATTGACCAATTCTTATGCCAAATAAGAGCAGCTAAATTCCAAAGGCAATTGTGTAATCAAATGACTTTCATTTAATTTCCTTCCCTGCCTTTTTTTTTTAAGCAGGGAAAGTAACACCAAGTCAAGTCTAAGTGAGTACATCTATTGGGAACAACAATTAATGTCACTTATCAAATCTCAAAGTTTTTAACTATGCTGCCATATCATGTATTGAGGATGCAATATATATGTTGCACTATGCCTATTGTTGGAGTGGATCGTAAGGACTCCAGTCTTGCCTCATCTGGCTCCCAGTCTCTTTCCAGGAGTAATTCAAGGGGCTGGGGTTGGCCTTGAAGCCCTGTATGGCTTAGGACCAGCACAGCTGAAGGATCACCTACTCCTAGGGTTGCCAACCTCCAGGTGGTGACTAGAGATCTCCCGCTATTACAACTGATCTCCTGGCGATAGAAACAGTTCCCTTGGAGAGAATGGCCGCTTTGGCAATTGAACTCTATGGCATTGAAGTCCCTACCCTTTCCAAACCCCGCCCTCCTCAGACTCCACCCCCAACATCTCCAGGTATTTCCCAACCCAGAGCTGGCAACCCTACCTACACCCTTATGAATCTACCCAACCACTGCCATTATCTTCTGAGGTCCTGTTTCAGGTGCTACTGCCTTCTGAGATTAGGCAGGTGACAACCAAGATTGTGGCACCAAAACTCTGGAAGTCTTTCCCCAGAGAGACTTGCCTGTCCCCTTCTGTTGCCATCTTCCACCAGAGAGTAGAGACTTCTTTATTTTGTTCCCTCAGTGATCCCTCCTTCCTGCCCTGTTTTAATTGCTGTTGTCATGTATGTGTATTTCATTGTACCGAATGTATATTTTAGCTTTACATGTTTTAATGTTTGTTTGTTTTTTGTTTGTTTCATTGTATTTTAAGATGTGTTTTTATTAAGTATCTTTTTGATCTGTTAGCTACCTTGGTGGCCCACATCAAGGCAGAAAAGTAGGGCATGAGTTTGTAAATAAATAAAATAAAGAAACTATGGTCAGAATGAATGGTGTAGCTACTGTTTGTAGTTTTTGGTGCATGATCCCTCCAAATCAAATGACTATGTACTGTTCAATCACAAAATCAATTGATTACATACTTTTCCAATAAAAACCAGTGTTTCCTAGGTGGGATAGGGAGGCTTGAGGGATTTATGAGGTGCTGTGGCTCAGTGGTAGAGTATCTGCTTTGAATGCAGAAGGTTCTAGATTCAATCCCAGGCATCTCCAGTTAAAAGGACAGGGTAGTAGTTGATGTGAAAGACCTCTACCTGAGACCTTGGGAAACAGCGGCCAGTCAGAATAGGCAATACTGATATTGATAGACCATTGATCTGACTCAGTTTACAGCAGCCCCATGTGTTCAACATTTAGGGGTGGGGGAAACTTGTTGTAGAACACATGGGTTGAACACATGAAGCTGCCTTATACTGAACCAGACCCTGGGTCCATCAAAGTCAGTATTGTCTACTCAGACCAGCAGCTGCTCTCCAGGGTCTCAGGTAGAGGTCTTTCTCATCACCTACTTGCCTAGCCCCTTTAACTGGACATGGCGGGGATTGATCCTGGGACCTTCTGCATGCTAAGCAGATGTTCTACCACTGAGCCACCTCCCCTCCCCAAGGATGGCCTTGGTCAGTGTTAGGGTCAAACTAGACTGTTCGAGACCATGTCTTTCCCAGCATCCTTTAAACTTATAGTTACAGCTGCAAAGCAACTTGATTTCCATTGGAGTCAGATCTCACCCTTCCACTCCTGTATGGTTTCGCTAACTGAAACTCCTCTCCTCTGTGCTGTTAGTAATTACCTAAAGGAGGACAGGTATCCAACTTTTACCTGTTGTTTTAATTTAAAGGCTATAACAATACAGAGAGCCCGGTTTTGATTTGTGAAACCATGCACAGGTGAAAAGATTAAAGTCCCTTCCCGCTAGGGTTGCCAGCTCTGGGTTAGGAAAATACCTTGAGATTTTGGGAGTGAAGACTGGGGAGGGGGGACTTCAGCAGGGTACAATGTCATAGAGTCCACTCTCCAACCCAGCCATTTTCTCCAGGGGAACTGATCTTTGTAATTCTGGGAGATTTTCAGGCTCCACATGGAGGTTGACAGCCCTAGTTTGAACTGTGCCCTGACCTGCCAACTTTTACGACTCAGGTAGGCTTGCCAACCTCCATGTTCTAGCTGGAGATCTCCTGCTATTACAAATGATCTCCAGCCGCCGATAGAGATCAGTTCCCCTGCTGGAGAAAATGGCCACTTTGGCAATTAGACTCTATGGCATGGAAGTATCTCCCCTCCCCAAACCCCACCCTCCTCAGGCTCTGCCCCAAAACCTCCCGCCGGTGGCGAAGAGGGACCTGGCAACCCTAGACTCAGGGGGCACATTGAGAGGCACCATTCCAGATTGCACTGGTAAGAGGAAAAGGGGAGGAGAGTCACAGCAAGATTCAAATGTTGGCTTTTATTCAAGACTAACACAGTTTTAGTACATTTATCTTGAGATTCGTGGTGATTCCTTCTTTATATCTGAGGGTAAGATAGGGCTGCCAACCTCCAGGTGGGTCCTGGAGGTCTCCTGGAATTACAACTGATCTCCAGGCTGCAGATCTCCAGGTCCCACCTGGAGGTTGGCAACCCTACTTCTTGCCTCAACCCTGCTCTGACTCAGGCCCCTACTCGGCAGTCACTGCGGCTAAAAAACAGCTGGGAAGATTAGATCACAGATCCACCAGCCTCTCATCTGTCTTGACCCTTAGACTGTCAAGCATTCAGTCCACGCAGGAGCAGCAAACAACACTGACATAGATGCATATGATTCCAAACAGGGGATTCTCGTGGGGGGGAGATTTTCTGAATGGCAGCCAGTCTGCTGGAGAGACAACCACTGATAACAGAGTCAATCTGGCTAAATGCATTTAGTTTGTCGTCAGTGTCACCCAGCTAGGGAAATTTGCTTAGATAGCTATTGAAGCAACCCTTTCAGCCAGGGCTTCATTCGAGCTGGCCTCTGCCAAGCCTGGCTGTGATACCGCCTCAGTGGTAAAGTCCAAGGTTTAGCACCTTGTATCAGCAACTGCTGAATGGGAATTGTAACAACTGTGCTTACGGCAGCAATGTGAGGCCTTCTGAAGGAGATAAGTAGGGTTGCTAGCTCCGGGTTGGAGATTTTGGGGTTGGAGCCTGAGGAGGACTGAGTTTGGGAAGTGGAGGGACTTCACTTGGGTATAATGTAATAGAGTCCACCTTCCAAAGCAGCCATTTTCTCAGGTGAAATGATTTCTATCACCTGGAGATAAGATGTAATAGTGGGATATCTCCAGCCACCACCTGGAGGCTGGCAACCCTAGTTATAAGGAATATCCTCTATTAACTCTTCATTTGTTGTAAGAGTGCATAGCAGACAGAGATCTACATACATTTGCACCAACCTTGACACATAAAGTTGACATAAGCACATGGGCATGGAGCCCTGTGGAAATCAGCATTTTCCTCATCAGTTTTAGAACACAGACACACTCCCATTCGATGCACACAGACATTCTGCACACTTTTTTTCCTGCCTGGATCGCACCATGCTTATAGCCAACAGATAGTACAAATAGTTCCACCTTGTAACAAACTACATGGCTCACCTTTCCTATAGGTTGTCAGCTCTGGGTTGGGAAATACCTGGAGATTTTGAGAGCAGAGCCTAAGGAGGGCTGAGTTTGGGGCCGGGAGGGACTTCAATGCCGTAGAGTCCAATGGCCAAAGAGGCCAATTTCTCCAGGTGAACTGATGTCTATCGGCTGGAGATTGGTTGTAATAGCAGGAGATCTCCAGCTAGTACTTGGAAGTTAGCAACCATACTTTCCTACGATAAATTGAGTGGGGGTTATACAAAGTTGTGACAAAACAATCAGATGGCCAATCAGGTAGTTGTTAATTTCCTGCATTGTGCAGGGGGTTGGACTAGATGACCCTGGTGGTCCCTTCCAACTCTATGATTCTATCCTAAGGATGGTAAAATCAAAGCAGGGGGGATTGTGTAGCTAACCTCATGCAGAACCAGAGCCCTCTGGCACCTTAAGACTTGCAAAACCTATTCCTGCATACGCTTTGGTAAGTCAGAACCCTCTTCGTCAGATTCGTCAGATTCATGATGCATGAAGAATGAAATTGTCCCAGCTGTGGCTACCTGCAACTTCTGTCTGTTTCAGCTTACAACATGCATAACTCCACTCCAGTGCCCGGAGTCTACTGTGCCTCTGATTCCTGTCATCTCCTCGTGTGGGCTGCTTGCTTGCATGCCCCCCCTCCCCGCTTTGCCTGAGCCTTTCACTTACCTCCTCACTACTACATCTCCATGTCAAGGAAGTGGTGTCCTTAAAGTCCCTTATGGTGCAATGGACAGGTGGGGTCACTAATCTGTCCCTGAACATTGTTCTCTTTCTTGCTATACCGCACACAGCACCACATATGCAACTCCCCCCGTTAGGGATGCCAACCTCTAGGTACTGGAGGAGAAAATAGACACCACTGTACAATTATCCAAGGATTTAGAAGCTAGTACAGGAGCGAAACACTACAATAACACAGTGCAAATAGATTTATAAATAGCTATGTGCAATTACATACATTATGCGACATTATATACACAAAAAGACCTACAAGAAGTCATTCATAAATATTCATATTTTTAAATGTCCAAACAAGGTACACATTCTTCTTCCACAAGCTAATCTCATGTAGTCCAATGGATGCCAGAAGGCTTCTTTACCCTTCTTGGGACCGGCACCTGAATGTTACCCGTGGTGGGACATATATCATAACCTACAATTTGAAAATGAAAGCTTGGTACAAAATTTTGCAAGATGCCTTCTGAAGGACTGAAGAAGAATTGTTAAATTGCCAAGAATTTGAAACGGCCGTATCCTCCATTACTATTGGCATCCATTGGACTACATGAGATTAGCTTGTGGAAGAAGAATGTGTACCTTGTTTGGACATTTAAAAATATGAATATTTATGAATGACTTCTTGTAGGTCTTTTTGTGTATATAATATCTCATAATGTATGTAATTGCACGTAGCTATTTATAAATCTATTTGCACTTTGTTTATGTAGTGTTTCGCTCCTGTACTAACCTCTAGGTACTAGCTGGAGATCTCCCACTATTACAACTGATCTCCAGCCGATAGAGATCAGTTCACCTGGAGAAAATGGCCTCTTTGGCCGTTGGACTCTATGGCATTGAAATTCCTCCCCTCCCCAAATCCCGCCCTCCTCAGGCTCTGCCCCCAAAACCTCCCACCGGTGGCGAAGAGGGACCTGGCAACCCTACCCCTGCCCCGTACAGAGCCATCCCTGACGACAAGACTAGTTAGTACTGCCTTCTGATCTTCTTCAGGATACAGGAGAAATGAAATTTTCCTCATAGGGAGCAGTAGAAAAGGGCAGGAGTCCAGTAGCACTTTAAAGACGAACACAAATATTTTCTGGCAGGGCAGGGTGTGAGCTTTCGTGAGCCACAGCTCACTTCTTCAGATACAGCTTAGAATGTGAATCCATCTGTCTTTAAGTAGAGACAGATGGAGTCACATTCTAAGCTGTATCTGAAGAAGTGAGCTGTGGCTCACGAAAGCTCATACCCTACCAGAAAATATTTGAGTTCGTCTTTAAGGTGCTACTGGACTCTTGCCCTTTTCTACTACTGCAGACAGACTAACACGGCTACCCACTGGGAATTATCATAGGGAGCAGTTAGTAAAAGTCATGTTTCCAAAAAGGTCCTGTTTACTTCAGGGGGAGGCAAAATGTGTCAGGGAAACGGATGCCATGTCTTGGCCTCAGCACACTGTAAACGTGTTCCTGGAGTCTGGGCGGCTGTTCCCCCACCCGCCGTGCCCCACGCCCCCCTCCCGCCTTGCGCATTGCACCGCCTTTCGCTGCCTGCTCTGCGCATTGCTTGACGTTCCTGCAGCCAACCAGATCGGCCATGCCTCTAAACTCCCCCTTTCCTCCTGGATTGCTGCCACCGCCTTCCCCTCCTGACCTCCTGACCCATCCCTTTGCCCACAGCCACCAACTGGCCCATCCTTAGCTGCCCATTCTGCTTCCCACTCACTCCAGGGGCACCGCTGATGCTCCTACTAAGGCCATTCATCTCAGGTCACTGCAGGGGGAGGGATGAGAGTCTGAAAATTCCCACAAGGAGTTCCCCTTAAGACCGAATCCCCTTTCAGTCTCTCCCCTGGGGTAGATCCCCACATCACCGGATCCAGGTTCGAGCTAACGTCCCTCGTGGGCTCACCCTGTCAGACACAAATCACTCACCTCGCGGCCCACGAGCGACTCCGTCTTGGTCACTTAAAAACTGGCTGGAGAACGGGGAGGAAAATAAAGGCACCAACCAAGCGCCACTGAGAAGAGACGGAGCTGGCTGGAGCAAACAATCCCTCCTCTCTTCTCCCGCTCTCCTCCTCCCTTCCCTCCCCTTTCCAAAGATATTCCAAACAAATTATCACCAGAGCTCTCTCGCGGGTGAAGGGTTAAGAGAAAGAAGGGGTGTGCTTCGGAAAGAAAGGCAGAGCAGCGAATCTCTCCGCAACCGCCTTCTAGTATTTATCTATACGGACGGGGGGATTGTAAATAAAGGAAAGGGAGAGCGATGGACCAGGCCGGAATTGGCAGGCCAAAAACATGAAGGCTGCGAGCACTTGGCAACCCTGAGGGGGTGTTTTTCTCTCTTGAGATCTGGGCTGCCGTCTTAGACACACTTTCCTAGAAAGTGAACTCAGTGAAACTTGTGTCCAAGTAAACAGCCCTGGGAGCTGGCTACAAAACCGTTTTGCGTTTTTCCACTTCTGTCGTTTATTCTGTAGTTCTCCGAAGAGCTCAGAGCAATGTTTGCCCCTCGAAAACAACCCTGTGAGGGTTAGTTAGTCGGAGAGATTGGAGTACGGTGGCCAGCCTCCAGGTGGGGCCTGGATATCTCCTGGAATTACAACCAATCTCCAGACAACTGAGATCAGTTCCTCCGGAGAAAACAGCAGCTTTGGAGGGTGGATTCTATGGCATTATACATCACTGAGGTCCCTCCCCATCCCAAACCCCACCATCCCTGGGCTTCACCTCAAACCTCCAGGAATTTCTCAGTCCAGAGTTGGCAACCCTAGATTCGAGCCCTTCTCAGTGACTCCTACCCAAAAAAGCATTCTACACATGATCACAATTTTGTAGGCATAGGAGGGCAATTATATTTTCCAGCTTCAGCATATGCAATTGGAAGCCAAGGTTTGTTGCTTTTGACAATACTGAACCTTGAAAAGAAGGAGGAGGAGGAGGAGGAGGAGGAATTGGTTTTTATATGCTGACTTTCTCTACCACTTAAGGAAGAATCAAACCGGCATACAATCACCTTCCCTTCCCCTCCCCACAGCAGACACCCTGTGAGGTAGGTGGGGCTGAGAGAGTGTGACTAACCAAGGTCACCCAGCAGGCTTCATGTGTAGGAGCAGGGAAATCAACTCAGTTCTCCAGATTAGCCTCCGCCACTCATGTGGAGGAGAGGGGATTGGGGAATCAAACCCGGTTCTCCAGATCAGAGTCCACTGCTCCAAACCATTGCTCTTAGCCACTACACCACGCTGGCTCTTTTTCCCTCCGTGCAAAGTAGGAGAACCAAAAACATAACAACTGAAAAGGGGTAATGATAGTGGCTCTGCCCAAGGCTACCTGATGAACATCACCATGGAAGAGTGATTCTCACATGCAAACTATCACGGAAAGTCCCTGGTCTCACCCAGTGAAGGATTCAGGTCACCGTGGAGGAATAAGGTCCCAAGGAATGCCTTATGGGAAGAGGATCATGGACATTTGACACAAGAGAACACAGAGAGCATATTCATATAAGGCATCATTTCCCCCATAACTCACTTGGGGAAAGCACTCACGCAGGAAACAGGAGTGAGGGTGCTTGAATCCCCACGAAGAGGGAAGTTGGTTATAAGGCAAGGTCTCCTTTTGGCCCTGGCCCCCCATCATTTCACATCCATGGTAGGTACAACTGTATGGTTAGAGAAAATGGCTGTACTGGAGGGTGGACTCCACTGAGCTCCTTCTTCTCCCCAGGCCCCAAACTCTGGCCCCAAATTTCCAGAAACTGGCAACCCTCGGTTTAGACAATGGTCTCTCAAGCAATGGTGTGGGAGCCAGGCTAGAACACGACAACTGGCAGTCCCAGAGTAGAGCGCCTAGATGCACGCTGGCCAGGGTCACCACAGGTGCTGGTTGAGTTGTAGGCTCAGAAGATGTACTGTGTCTGAGATCTGTCCTCACCTTCCCACAATGGAGAGCGGCCCACAAACAGCACCTGCCCCCACCCCCAAAGACAACAGTGAGTCGTGTTCAGGAGTGCAATAGCAAATGGGCTCATACACTCCACACAGCGTGCTCTTCCAGTTCCTATTTATCCAAGTTAGGTTCATCTTAATAAAAGCATTTTGATTTGAAGGACTAGACCAGCAGTTCCCAAACTGTGCTCTGCGAAATGTCTCCTAGTGCTCCGTGAAGAGATTGGAAAGAAAAAAATACTACTGTCGTTCGGTTTAGTATATAAATGCTAGGTGAAAATTAGTCCTCCGTGATGAATTTCTCTCCTGAAAAGTGCTCCATGACTCAAAAAGATTGGGAACTGCTGGACTAGACTAACAGTGCAATCCTAAGGAGAGTTACTCCAGTCTAAGCCTATTCATTTCAATGGGTTTAGACTGGAGTAACTCTGCATAGAATTGCCCTGTAAGTAGAGTTCTATATGTATTCTAATTTACCTTAGATCACCCTAACATGTCCAATATAACACTGAATAGGATCCAGCCAACATTATATACTTTAAAATTGGCAAGATTTGAAGTGCTTGTCTTGGGCTAAATTGGGGCGAGCTTTTAAAGCATGCAGTTCCCATCTTAAAAAGTTCGATAAATGGTATAAATTTGTATCTTTTCATTCTCTCCCATTCCACTCCCACTCATATCGTAAAGCTTTAAAATTCACTGCAGTAGTGAAGACGTGAGATTGAATTCCCACAGTGGACCACCAGGACTGCTCCAGCCAAAGAAGGAATCGCTGGCAGACAGATAAGACTCATTACACAGAAATGTGATGCCCAGGCATCTCATAGTCTTTTTACACGTGATGAAAAAATTATATGGTGTGTCTAACGAATAGGTACCATCACAGGGTTTTATTTATGCTAGGGCTGAAAGCATGAATCAGCCACTTGGCTATTGTTACCTGCAAGGGGTGGCGGTAGGGTTGCCAGCTCCAGGTTGGGAAATACCTGGAGATTTGGGGGCAGAGCCGGAGGAGGGCGGAGTTTAGAGGGGAGGGACTTCAGTGCCATAGAGTCCAATTGCCAAAGCGGCCGTTTTCTCCAGGGGAACTGATCTCTATCGGCTGGAGATCAGTTGTAATAGCAGGAGATCTCCAGCTAGTCCCTGAAGGTTCAACCAAAGGAAATTGACCACTTATGGTGTAACACGTAAGTGCAGGAAACAAACAGCACATAGGCTCACAATAAATCACAATACACTGTAATATATCACAATGGATAAATCTTGAAGGTTGGCAGCCCTAGTGGGGCGGGGAGTTCAAATTTCTGTCAAGGTGGTAACAGAAGCTGTTCTTCCTAGGAAGAAGAAGGGTAGAGGCTGGTGGTAGAGGAACATACAGATGTTCCCAGGTTCTAAGGAATTCACGTAACAGACCTTTCTTTTGCTGGGGCACTGAAGAGTCAACAGCAGCCAGAGTAGGCTAGATTAAACTGGCTCAATAATCTGGCATATTTTTTTCTGAACTTCCTCCAAGGAGCTAGGGTGGCCAACGCTGGGATGTGAAATTCCTGGAGATTTGGGGGTAGAGCCTGGGGAAGGTGGGATTTGGGGAGGGACCTCAGTGGGATATAATGTCATAGCGTCTACCCTACAAAGTAGCCATTTTCTCCAGAGGAACCGATTTCTGTAGCTTGGAGATCAGTTGTAATTCCAGGAGATCTCTAGATTAAGAGATTAAACTAGATATTACTTTTTTCACATGTTCCTTACAGGGACTTGCAGCTGTACTGCAGCTGCAGGTCCCTGTGGAAACTCATGTGTAAAAAGTACAGAGAGGCCTGATTCTGACTGAAACAGCAGCATGAGGGGGGTGGGACACCTACCTCCCCTCTCACTGTTTTTGGCAGCCAAAACGACCCAGCAGCTGCAGGTGCAGGTGCTAAACTGCTGAGAAGCTGCCCCTGCAAGCATTTGGGGCATGCACAGCCTCCCGCCAGTGCTCCCAACGCCCACCACTCAAGCCCCTGGGTCATTTTGGCTGCCAAAATCAATGGGTGCAGCCTTTCTTCCTGCTAGGGTTGCCAACCTCCAGGTACTAGCTGGAAATGTCCTGCTGTTACAACTGATCTCCAGCCAACAGAGATCAGTTCCTCTGGAGAAAATGGTCGCTTTGGCAACTGGACTCTACGGCATTGAAGTCCCTCCACTCCCCAAACCCCGCCCTCCTCAGGCTCTGCCCCAAAAACCTCCCGCCAGTGGTGAAGAGGGACCTGGCAACCCTACTGATTTCAGCTAGATTTTGGCCTATGTTTATACGCTTCTTCCAAAGAAATCCGGATACAGTGCAAGGTTTATCCCATTTTGTCCTCACAACAGCTCTGTCAGGTAGGCTAGATCAAGGGGTACTGGCTCACCTAAGGTCACTCACAGGGCTTTTGAACCACACCAAATCCAACACTATAGCTTTTTATTCAATCTGAATAAGGGCAGGATGTTCTAAGATGCTAAGAGCCCTACACTTCCCAATGGGCAGGGCAAGTTAAGTAAACAGTAACAACATTTTCTTTAAAATCTGGTTCTAAAGGCACTCCCATGCCTTTCTGGTTGTATAAATACTTTGTACAATATCACCATTATTTATTATTGTACACTGCACCACACCTTTATGGTTTGCCAAACAATGCGCTCCCATTCTCTCCAGCTACTGACACAACTGCATCTTCAATGCATCTCTCTGCAATAATGCATGTTACCAAAAGATCTAAGTAAGGGTGGAGAAGCCTGGGCCAGTTCTGGAGATTAAAGAACAAAACTAAACCACTAACAGCGGTCTAATGAATACGACGGCCTTTATTCCCAATGGCTGGACTCCAAAGAAACTCGTAACTAATTCTTCATGTCCAAAGGGTGCTTTTGGCTTGTGTTTCTTGAAGAGCAGCCCTTTATGTCATACGGCAAACCAGTTTTAAAATGGAGGCTTTCAAAAGCAGTTTGTGATATGGCAAGGGGTAAGGGGATCTGCTATTCAGTGGGAAACTGTTTTTTTGTTTTGCTTTTAAATCCAGCCATGCTTTTCAGTGGTGCTTAGTGTTTTGGATCCTAGGCAAATTGTTTTGAGAGATGCTTTCCTTTAAAAAAAAAAAAAAAAACAGAGGAGATTCCAACATCTCTCTCTATTACAACATTCATTGCTAGCTAGTTGGGTGGTCAGCTTGGTTTATTTTAACTGTATAGCTGTTTAAACATTTTACATCTCCTGTATGCTTTTAATGTATGCTAGATGGGTGATCAGATGAGCCCCGTGGCGCAGAGTGGTAAGCTGCAGTGTGTGTGTGTGTGTGTGTGTGTGTGTGTGTGCGTGTGTGTGTGTGTTAAGTGCTTCCGACTCATGGCGAACCTATGCAGTACTGCAGTCCAAGCTCTGCTCACGACCTGAGTTCGATCCCAATGGAAGTCGGTTTCAGGTAGCCGGCTCAAGGTTGATTCAGCCTTCCATTCTCCCGAGGTCGGTAAAATGAGTACCCAGCTTGCTGGGGGTAAAGAGAAGATGACTGGGGAAGGCACTGGCAAACCACCCCATAAACAAAGTCTGCCTAGTAAACGTCGGGATGTGATGTCACCCCATGGGTCAGGAATGACCCGGTGCTTGCACAGGGAACCTTTACCTTACCTTACATGGGTGATCAGCTTGGTTTATTTTAAATGTTTAGCTATTGGAATATTTTACATATGCGTGAGAGGGGATATGATAACCATCTTTATGTACTTGAAGGGCTGTCATAGAGAGGATGGTGCTAGTTGTTTTCTGTTGCCCCAGAAGGTCGGTCCAGAACCAACTGGTTTAAATTAAATCAAAAGAGTTTCCATCGAGACATTAGGAAGAATTTTCTAAAAGTTAGAGTGGTTCCTCAGTGGAACAGGCTTCCTCGGGAGGTGGTGAGCTCTCCTTCCCTGGAGGTTTTTAAGCAGAGGCTAGATGGCCATCTGTCAGCAATGCTGATTCTATGGCCTTAGACAGTTCATGAGAGGGAGGGCATCTTGGCCATCTTCTGGGCACTGGGTGTGTGTGGTGGAGAGGTAGTTGTGAATTTCCTGCATTGTGCAGGGGGTTGGACTAGATGACCCTGGTGGTCCCTTCCAACTCTATGATTCTATGTGTGTAAAGTGCCATCAAGTCACAGCTGATTTATGGTGACTCTGCAGGGTTTTCAAGGCAAGAGACGTTCAGAGGTGGTTTGCCATTGCCTGCCTCCTCTTCATGCCCCTGGTATTCCTTGGAGATCTCCCATCTTGCCAGGGTTGAGGCTGAGAGTATGTGACTGGCCCAAGGTCACCCAGCAACTTTCCATGGCAGTGTAGGATTTGAACCTGGGTTCCCAGTTCCCAGTCTGACACGTTAACCACCATACCACGCAGGCTCTCATTTTATATATACTGCATGTTTTTGATGTATTTTATTCTGTGTGTTTCATATACAGTTGTAAGCCGCCTTGACCTCTGTAAGGAAGAAAGGAGGCTAAGAAATGTTTTAATGGTCAGCCTTAGGCCCAGATCAATAGTTCCTAAATGTTGTCCAGGAACATCAGTGTTCCCTACCTGGAATAAGGGTATCCTCAAGAAACAGAATGAGATGGGAGAAGTGGTTGTCTGCAGTGAAAAAGGAGAAAATCACCACCTCTTCCCCACCAATGGAAGGGCACTTCTCTCTGTGGAAAAAGACAGCAGGAAGTAGGGTTGCCAGCTCCGGGTTGGGAAATACCTGGAGATTTTTGGAGTGGAGCCTGAGAAGGGCGGGGTTTGGGGAGGGGAGGGACTTCAATGCCACAGAGTCCAATTGCCAAAGCGGCCATTTTCTCCAGGTGAACTGATCTCTATCGGCTGGAGATCAGTTGTAATAGCAAGAGATCTCCAGCTAGTACCAGGAGGTTGGCAACCCTAGCAGGAAGCAAGGCTGTATCCATTGATTTTGGCAGCCAAAATGACCCAGGGGCTTGGGTGGTGGGCGTTGCGAGTGCTGGCGGGAGGCTGCACATGCACCGAATGCTTGCAGGGGCAGCTTCTGCACCAGCAGCTGCTGGGACGTTTTGGCTGCCAAAAACAGTGAGAGGCGAGGTAGGTGTCCCACCCCCCTCATGCTGCTGTTTCAATCAAAATCAGGCCTCTCTGTACTTTTTACACACGAGTTTCCACAGGGACCTGCGGCTGCGGTACAGCTTCAAGTCCCTGTGAGGAACGTGTGAAAAAAGTAATATCTAGTTTGAGCCTTAAATGTGTAATTATCACCTATCAAAACATTAGGACAGATTTAAAAAGCATTTTTTAAAAACATAGAATCTGAACAATCCAATGAGATTTACTAATCCATCGCTGGGAAAGCCACACAATTCAAAGTAAGTTGTAGAAACTGGTTAGATCTATTAAAAAAATGCCCAAATAATGACCACAAACCAAACCATCCCAAATGCCATTGCGGCCCCAGCCCAATGGGGGGGGAGGACAGAACGGTGGGGGAGAGACGAGAAGTGCGGCTATCCTGGGGCCACCCACCCCCTTGGTGAAGGGAAGGCAGGTTCTTACCAAGAATGACTAGTACTCAGCGGCTGGAGTAAACAGGCCACAACTTTATTGATTACAGCGTTAGGCATTGGCAAGCATGGAGGGTGGGATCCAGGGATCAGCTGACCCGTCTGCCAGCTGATCACTCCCTGCGCCCAACCCGCCTGCTGGGCGCAGCCTGAGATGGCAGTATGCTGGGACCCACGTGGCGGCAGCCAGCCGTGGCCCGCTGCCACTTGGGAGGAGGCCCCACCGCAGCCCCCGAGACAGGCTTAACCATTCCTGGCCTCCCCCCAAAACCCCTTATTGGGGTCCCCAGATGGGAAGCGCGGCACGCAGGCCATCTTTCCCCCAAACTGGATCCGGCCCCATGCCCCAAACCGCCAACCGTTAGTTGTGACAGATAGCAGCTAAACCCCATGCATAAAGGGAAGGGTGGGCGGGACAAGCGGCGTGGAGGGGGAAAGAATGGCCGTAGCCAGGGGAGGGGCTGCCTTTTATCCCCCTCCCGACGAGCCGGCCGTAATTGACCTGATTGGGCCGGGGTGGGCCCCGTGACCCAGGCAGAGCCCGCCAGACCTGGCGAGGGGGCAGGCGACCGAGGGGGCGGCCGGGAGCCGGCGGCCACCATGAACCAATTGGGCTGCCGGACGTAGGGCCCGTGCCGCCCCTTCCCCTCACGGGGCCGGCCGGGACCCCCCCCCCCGGCCCCCGCGCCGATCCTTGAACCGGCGCCGCCGCTTGCGGCATACGCGGCACCGGTAAGTGGGCATCAGCCCCCCTTCCCCCCCCCGTTCCTCCCCCCCCCCGGCGGGTCGGCAAACCCGGATCCCCCCGAGCGGGATCTGCTGCTTCTAGAATTCTGCTTTGTCCATTCAAAAACAAGAAATGTCCCCCCCCACATCTTCTTCAGTGGCAATGGCAAGTAACTTAATGGGATTAAATGGAGCTTTTAAACAAGATATTGATATTGTTCGAGTTGTGCAATATCTGTCCTATTTATTATTCGCGATTGCTTCATTTATACTCTGGCTTTCGCCCCAGCGGGGACACAAAGGGGCTTACATCGTTCCCCTCTCCCCCATTTTATCCTCACAAAAACCCTGTGACATAGGCTAGGCTGAACATATGTGAATAGCCCAAAGTCACCCAGGAAACTTCTGTGGCAGACTGGGGTTGATAACTGCACACATTGTATACGGGAGACATATATAAACCAGTATTACAACTGTTTAAAATAGGGGTCCTCACTTTTCTTGATATCCTGAGAAAGGATAGAGGGTGCCACTAGGGATGCTGTGGATTCTTAATAAACCTGTTTGGCAGATGAGTCCGCACAAGGGTTCTTTCCCCTTTGCTTAACACTTTCCCTGACCAACCAGATGGGTTTCTGGCTAAGAAGCTCCTGATGAAAAAAATCACAGTTCACACTCTTGACTGCTAAATTCTGCGCTGCAGCTATTAAAATACGTCGTACCCTCACAGGATAAGAGTAACAGAAATACTTTATTACTCACGCAAACAGAGAAAGTGGAAACAACAGAACATGTTCTGCTGCAATGTCCCTTCTACAATGACATAAGATTGCAGTACATTCTCCTCGTATTGTCATCCTTTCCTGCTAGATCGGAAGAAGAGGAGTCTCTTAGCAGACACCTCTTGGGAGATAACCATTCAAGTAGCCAAACTTTGCCTCCAGTCTAGAGGGATTTGTAAACGGCTAATTGAAACCCTTTCCCCATAGAAGATCTCTCCTCCTCTTCTTCAAATCATCCCTCCCAGAATCATCAACTTTTATTATTTTATTTTATTATTTTAACCTAACTTTGATTTTTATCCAGAGCTGATTTTGTATCAAAATAAAATTTGATTGAATGATATAAATTTCATTCATACATGTAATATGTAATTTGTGTGTGTGTGTGTGAAGTGCCGTCAAGTCACAGCCGACTTATGGCGACCCCTTTTGGGGATTTCATGGCAGGAAACCGACAGAGGTGGTTTGCCAGTGCCTTCCTCTGCACAGCAACCCTGGACTTCCTTGGTGGTCTCCCATCCAAATACTAACCAGAGCTGACCCTGCTTAGCTTCTGAGATCTGACGAGATCAGGCTAGCCTGGGCCAATTTTTAGGCTTAGATTATTTGTAGTAGCAGTAGTAGCTGTTGCGGTGGTTTTTGTATTATCTGTTGTGGCTGTTGTTGTTTTTTCTGCTGGTCAGTGACCATATTAATAAATGATGATGATGATGATGATAATTATCTGTTGTGGCTGTTGTTGTTTTTTCTGCTGGTCAGTGACCATATTCATAAATGATGATGACGATGATGATGATGATGATGATGATGATGATGATGATGATGACGACGATGACGACGATGATGATGATTGGCAGATTAACTTACCTTGTTCAAGACTCACAATAAGGTTGTGAGCTAGTCAGGGATATGTTCGGATTGCACTGAGCAACTTGAACAGCTGATGAACACCAAGTTTGCAGCTTCCTGTTGGTCAGAAGCTGACTCACAGCTGATAGAGGATCAGCTGTGAGTTAGATTCTGACCTACACAGCGAAGTTGCAAGAGGGAGAGGAGAAAGAGCTCGTTTTTTATCCCTTTCCTCCAAGTTGCGGGAGGACAGAAGCAATGCTTTTAACGTCTGCACTGCAAAAGGGAAAGGAGAGTGAAATTGTTTCTCTTCTCTTGCTCTCCAAGCTGGGTTAGCTGCAGCGAGAAACACAGCAACTCCATGCCAGCTGACAAGAGGGGGCGGAGAGTGCGGAATGTCAGGCAGAAGAGATGTTTTGTTTTTAGCTGAAAACTTCAAGCCCTGACCTGGATAGCCCCAGGCTAGCCTGATCTTGTCAGATCTCAGAAGCTATGCAGGGTTGGCCCTGCTTAGCATTTGAATGGGCAACCTCCAAGGAACACCAGCGCTGTGACATGGAGCCAGGCAATGGCAAACCACCTCTGAATGTCTCTCCCCTTGAAACCCCTAAGGGTTCACCATAAGTCAGCTGTGACTTGACAGCACAAAAAAGGACTTCAAATAAAAAATCACTTTTAACCTCTGAGGCAAATTTTTTATACTGTGTAGTGTCTGCTGAAGGAATAGCTGCAGATATGGAAGGAAGTGTAGGAATGGGAAGATCTGGCTGTGACTGTCCAGGGTGGCAAAGAATACTTTGTGATTTTAGGATATCATGGGTTGGGCTAGCTCTGCAAGGAGGAAAGGTGAGACAGTAGCCTCAGGGAGCAGATTTTTCCAGGAAGCAGCCTCTGCCACTGCAAAGATTTGGGACGCGCCACTTGGGAGAACAGAGCAGCAATAACCCCTCTGGCTCCTTGGACAGGGACAGTAAGAAATGGAGGGTTCACAGGAAGTGAGAGGCAGAGGAGCAGAAAAGGTAATAGAAACAAGAGGTGGCAGGCAGCAGCAAGAGGCAACAGGGTTGGGGACGTGACTCAATGGTAAAAGCATCGACTTAGAATGCGGAAGGTCTCAGGTTCAATCCCCCAGCATTTCCACCTAAAAAGAGCAGGTTGTACGTGAAGGACCATTACCTGAAACCCTGGGGAGCTGCTGCCAGTCAGAGCAGACAACACTGGCCTGGATATATCTATGGTGTTACTCAGTATAAGGAGTTTCATGTTCAGCAGCCACAGGCAGTATCCCTTGTTAAGCCACCATTGATTACCAGTACTTCATTTGGGAGTTTGCTTCCATTGTGGCACCTGAACAATTGGTTTAAAAGCATGGGTGAATAACTGCATTCACAAAGAGCAACAGAGCTCAGTGGACAGAACACCGTCCAACTGCACTGAAGACGTTAGAAGGTCAATTAATGCAGGTCTACCCAGATGGAGGGTGGAAAGCGCTGTCAAGTTGCAGCTGATTTATGGTGACCCAACAGGGTTTTCAAAGGAAGAGATGATCAGAGGTGGTTTGCCATCACCCGCCTCTGTGTAGCAACCCTGGACTTTCTTGGTGGTCTCCCATCCAAGTACTAACTAAGGCTGACCCTGCTTAGCTTCTGAGATCTGATGAGATTGAGCTAGCCTGGGCTATCCAGGTCAGGACCTCTACCCAGCTTATGTGGTACTTTTCTGAGCATACATATAAATCAGTCATAAGGACTTAATAGTAGTGTGAACCCAAGCTCAAGGTGGTAGGGGCAACTCATCATGCATGCCACTCATGGTTTAAGACCATTTGAAAGTAATATTAACAATCTAGCTTGTTTAAATTGTAATTTCCTGCATTGGTTTGGACTGTGAGAAAGAGGTTTCAGCATTATTTGACATCTGACTCATCAGATCTTGAGAGCTAATTAGGCTCGACCCTGGGTAGTGTAACAAGCCCACCTGGGGTCTGTGTGTTCTCACATGTATGTTGTGTCTTTGCCTGCATGTAAAAGAATGTTCCTCTTCAGTGCCATCACCCCAAGATATAAAGCCCAGCCTATCACATAACCAGTGCCTTGGGGGACCCTGGTAAGGCTGCCTCTGAGCAAGTACAAAGGGCAGAGCATCAAATTACTTCAACTCCCCCGTGCATGCATGTCCTTAGCATGTATGAGTGGTCTTCAGCATGTTGGTAGGATTTGAGTCACAGTCTGATTTCTTAAAGAGGAAAGAAGCTTTATTACTAAAGATAAAACTAGAGCACATACATGGAAATCAGCAGTCCGGCCTAGTAGATACAGATCTAAGGAAGGAAAAATGAAACGTAAGTCTAGCTAAGTTACATTACAAGACACTTACCTTAGATGGAGCAAACACATCCCTAAACTCCGTACTGCCCCTGTGCAGAGGAGAGTGGGTCCCAGCTTAGAACACAGCATCCGGGCAAAATAGGGTTGCCAGGCAGGTGGTTTGCCCGCCAATCCACCCAGCTGCTAAAGAGTGGTGATTGCATCGAGCACAGCTGTGTGCGTGCGATCGCCCCAGCCCTCCCAAAAAAACCTCCGGCCGCCTGGCGACTCTAGGGCAAAATATTTTAACAAAGAACAAAGGAAGATTCCACCTTTTAAACCTTCTGCCTGCTTAGGTGAAAACCTCCTCCCCAATCCAGACTTAGGAATCGTGCCCCTCATGGGATATACTCTAAGCTCTTCCAATCAGATCATTCGGCACGTGGCCCTCAACCGGCATTCATCTCTTCCATTAGGCATGTAGGCCAAAAGGGCCTTTCCCAAGCTGAAACCCAATTCTTGTTTTTCCTGACTCTCCCTCTCTTGCAGAAATAAACACTTGGCGTGGTTTCATGGTCCCCAGTCAGGACAGTTAATGCATGGATGGTAAGGAAGGACCGGTAAGGAAGCCGAGGGTCACTAGACAGAGAGAGGAAAACAATGGCAAACAACCTCTGAACGTCTCTTGCCTTGAGAACCCAACGGGGTTTCCATAAGTCGGCTGCAACGATGGCCAAAAAAAAACACCCAACCTCCACGTGAAGCTGTCCTTTTACCTCTTTGAGCACAGCCTGACATTGGGTACATCAGAACAGCAGTGGGCATCTTGCCAACAAACTTTCATGATTAAAGATCAGCAAGGATCTAAAAATAAAAGTGTGAATACCTTGTTCCGGTTGCCAAAAGAAGACATGCTAGAACATCCAGAAATGTAACCTTTCCTTAAATATTCTCAGTACAGCAGGGCAAATTTGCTGGCAAACTTCTGTAAATGTAAAAGGGGAGGGGATTTACAGATTGACTTAGATGAAACCCAAGACCTGAGAGTTGAGATCCAAGCTGAGAGTACAGTAGTACTCTAACCTTGCAAGCAGTGCTTCTGAACTCGAGAAGAACGTAGCTGACGTTGCTCGTAGGGGCTTGGCAAACTTCACTGACATTGCCATCTTTCGTCTGATGAAGAGTGGTGGTTATCAGGAAAACTAGAAACCCAGCATCTCTGACAGAGAAAGGCCCCAGGGGTACCTTTATACACATTTGCATTTAACATGTGCTCACTTAGCCATCACTGAGGAATGGGGTGGGGGAATATGCATGTATTCAAAAGTTCCAGGCATGGGGAGCGGCTGGAGAGAATGTGCAGCAGAGTGGCTTTAAAGAGCAGGAGATCTTTGAGCAGCTGCAAAAGGAAGAGTTTCAGGAACAAGGGCTCTGCATTTCATGGCCCTTTACTGTTCACAGGGAGCTTTTTTCTTCATACCCAGTCTGCCTAGGGGAGAACTCACCATAAGCATTTGATGAAGGGGGTTCTCATCCAAGAAGGCTCATGTTAGAATAAAATCTTGTTAGCCTTTCTAGCGTCGCCAGACCCCTTAATCATTATTATAAACCCCAAACACTGGATTCCAGAATCCCAAACAGTTCAACCATAAAAGAACATACTAGATTCAAATCCAGTAGCACCTTAGAGGCCAACAAGATTTTCAGGGTATCAGCTTTCAAGATTTAAGCTCCCTTCCTCAGATCTGACGAAGGGAGCTCTGACTCCTGAAAGCTGACACCCTTAAAATTTTGTCAGTCTCTAAGGTGCTACTGGACTCAAATCTAGGTCTTCTACTGCAGACTAATATGGCTACCCTCCTGAAATTTAAAAGAGCATGTGAGCTAGTGTGGTGTAGTGGTTAAGAGCAGTGGTTTGGAGTGGTGGACTCAAATCTGGAGAACCGGGTTTGATTCCCCACTCCTTCACATGAGCAGCAGACGCTAATCCAGTGAACCAGATTGGGTTCTCACACTCCTACACATGAAGCCAGCTGGGTGAGCTTGGGCCAGTCACAGTGCTCTTCAAGCTCTCTCAGCCCCACCTACCTCACAGGGTGTCTGCTGCAGGGAGGGGAAGGGAAGGTGATAGTAAGCCAGTTTGATTCTTCCTTCCTTAACTGGTAGAGAAAGCCGGCATATAAAAACTAACTCTTCTTCTTCTTCTCATGCATATAACATGGAGTAGTGTGTCCAACCTTATAGGGCTGGATCCAGATGAGTTATTCCACTAACACAAGGCACTTCTGGCAGTGGAACAAAACTTTCTTGCCTGCCCTTTCCCACTGCAACCCATAGATCTCCTTGAAATGCTGCTTCTGGACAAGAAGGCTGAGAGAGAGAGAGTCACTGGCTCAAGTTATCCCAGTGATCTTCCAGGCAATTTGAACCTCAGCCTTTTCTGACACTAACCACTATACCACACTGGTTCTAATTTTCTTATCTTCATAATCCACAATCCAGAAATTCACATTGCAATCCACTTTTATGGAATAAACAATTCTCCTTAATTCTGCAGTTCAGATCACACAACATGTGAAATTCCAGTGGTCTCTGCTAAAGCATCCCAACCTGTTAGCTATTTAGAGCAAGGTCTCACAGAGTGTGGAATGGACTCGGTGCTGAACCTTATAATCACTTTTAACAGTGAGTTAATTCCCTGTTGCCTAACATCAACATTTTCCTTCCCTCTCCTGCCTCACTGACTCTTCCACCCCCCTCATTTGAAATGCCGTAGCTTCTTATCAGCCTGCTTGCCGTGTTATCTCTTTCTGCCTTCATTAATTTCCTTTTTGTCTTCCTCTCCCGGTGACCTCTTTCTTTGTCCAGTTTCTTGCTCCCTGATCTTGAATGAAACTGAAGGTTCGGAAAGGCAAAATGTTATCCAGAGAAAAGAGTTTTCCTCTTAGGAGGTTATTAAATTGGATCTGCTGGAAAAGGATCCCTGATCTAGATGAAGCAGAGGAGTTGTGGGGTTCTTTCTCATGACTCTCAAAGGATGACTAGAGCAACTGTTCCTGAAACACCCCCACATTATTTTTTTATTCGTACTGATGCATTTTGGCCTTTTTAACTGGACACCAAAATATTTATGATGTGTAAAGCTGTCGCAGACCTGACAGGAAATGAAAATAGCCAACGGAAATAATTTGGCAATTGATAGAGCACAACTGTTTGAAAGAAAAGAATTCTTACTCTTCTTGTAGTACTGTTTTGGCTTGCTTAAACTTTTCCACAAAAATACTCCAGACCTATATGTTCATCACTCAGGGAAGGGGAGGGACATACATGAACCAACTTATTTTCTCCAGTTATATGGAAGAAGAAGAAGAAGAAGAAGAAGAAGAAGAAGAAGAGTTGGTTTTTATACCTCGCTTTTCTCTACCTTAAGGAGTCTCAAAGCAGCTTATAATTGCCTTCCCTTCCCCTCCCCACAACAAGCACCTTGTGTGGGAGGTGGGGCTGAGAGAGTTCAAAGAGAACTGTGACTGGCCCAAGGCCACCCAGCAGGCTTCATGTGGAGGAGTGGAGAACAAACCCGGTTCTCCAGATTAGAGTCCACCATTCTTAACTACAACACCATGCTGGGATTGTGAAGTGAGCAGGGTAGATAGAAAGAACTACTGCAGGGCAGGCTAGGTGGGAATATAGCTGGCAGTGTTCAGTAGCTAGTGTCAGTACATTGTTATTTTAAAAATCACAGCATCCTGAGTAGGCCAGATGGCAGAATGAAACCGGGAGAAGGCAGAGGAGACCCTGATCTAACAGGAGAAGAGCATCACCTGGAGAAGTTCTGGAAGGTCATCAGTGAAGCCAAGGGATCACATTAGGGTTGCCAACCTCCAAGTACTAGCTGGAGATCTCCTGCTATTACAATGGATCTCCAGCCAATAGAGATCAGTTCACCTGGAGAAAATGGCTGCTTTGGCAATTGGATTCTATGTCATTGAAGTCCCTCCCCTCCCCCAAACCTGCCCTCCTCAGGCTCCGCCCCAAAAATCTCCCACTGATGGCCAAAAAGGACCTGGCAACTCAAGATCACATGGTTATTTAGGATGGAGCCTAAGAGAAGCAGGGTTTCCTGGCTTATGTCCAATCCATACCAATTACCTGACGGAATATGGGCTTTACTAGTGAGACCAATAAAATATTGGTTTGTTGACAATCTTAACACTTGTTATTTCTATTATTATAGTGGCTGAGAAAATGAACAGGTGAAGGGGAGAGGGGAAATCAGGGCTATAGGTCTGAAGATGGGAGCCTCTACGACAGCACCTAAAAAACTTAGGATGGGACACATAGAGGAGATTTTGACTCTGTGAAGCTGCCCTAAGATTGTGAGCTTTCTACGGAAAGGAAGTCAACATGTTTGCAGCAACTGCTGTGACTTTCCCTGGCTGCTCTACAGAAGTAATTGAAATCTTGTGATGTCCCTAAATAAAAATTCAGCGTGTAATATCCTAGATCGTTTTTCTTTTTGAGGATTACTGTCACTGATCTTAATGTTCTGGAACTGAAAAATGGAGGGGGGGCATCCTTAATGGATAGTTGGAGACAGTTCTGTACTGGGAATGCCACAAAGTTTTGTTTATTTGCTTAAAACATTTGCATCCCATCTTTCTGCCCAGTTAGAGCTCTCAAGGTGGCAAGCAGCTAAAAAGGCATTAAAATCAACTTTAAAACAAGAGAGAGTCGTCTGTCTTATCAACACCCAGAGCATGCAATCTGCGTGACCAGCTACTCTACAGCAGCGGTCGGTTGAGGAATGGATTTGCCCACCCATACATTTCTAAATAATATAGCAGAATTCAATCTGCAATCGTGCCAGACAAGAGCCGGGAAGGAGCTGCTTATCTTGACAGCTCGGTTTCACTTCTCCGATAACAGATGTGGAGTAAATTCCTGTCGATGTGTATGTACAAACCATAGCTTTGTCAGAAAGAAATAGGCTAGGTCTTGAAGGGTGTTACCTGCACTGTAAAATGGCAGGGATGATAAGAAAAGGCTGTCAATAATTTAAAAAAAAGAATGACATCACTGCGGACCTGACCTAGATTCAAGGTTGGGTTGTCAACCTCCAGGTGGTGGCTGGAGAGCTCCGGGAATTACAAACTGGTCTCCAGACAATGGAGACCTGTTCACCTGGAGGAAATGTCTACTCTGGAGGTTGGGCTCTATGGTATTATACCCTGCAAAGTTCCCGCCCCTCCCAGAACTCCACCCTCTCCAGTCTCCACCCCCAAAATCCCCAGTTATTTCCCAACCAAGTGTTGTCAACCAACTCAAGGGGTCTCGTGTTTCCCTGCAGAGATGGTTTCTGACAGGGGAAGAGAAGTAGTATTGGCCACCCCCATTTGTTAGGGACAGTCCCTGTTTTCTGGACCCTAACCCTGTCCCTATTTTGCCTTTTACAGATGCCTTACTTTAAAAAAAAAAGAAACTTTAAATGGGAGTTGCCAGAGTTCTCACTCTATGAAGACCAGTCTTCTCCCCCAAGTCTCCACAGATTATATTTCTGAGTGGGGAGTGTATAGTTCTTGCCCTTTTTTGTGTGCACGTTAGGGTTGCCAACCTCCAGGTACTAGCTGGGGATCTCCTGCTATTACAACTGATCTCCAGCTGATGGCTGCTGTGCCCATTTGTTCTCTATGGCATTGAAATCCCTCCCCTCCCCAAACCCCGCCTTCCTCAGGCTCTGCCCCCAAAACCTCCCACCAGTGGCGAAGAGGGACCTGGCAACCCTAGTGCACGTTAAGGGGCTGTATCTTGCACAGTGTACCATTTCACATTTCACATGCAACAGATTATAGGACAGTTATGCACAGGGACAGTTATGCTCTTCTTGGAGATCAGTGAGCTACAGTGGGAAAGAAGAGGCAGGAAACTTCCATTCTGCCGATGGAAAGTTTTGTCTGGGTCAACTCAAAGCCTGCCACAGGAAGTAGATGTTCAAGAAAAGGAAGGGACACTGAACAACCCCAAGACAATGAGTGGAGCTATTAGGACGCAAAGCCCCTTAGAGAGTCAACAGCTCAAGAATCCCATGGCTCAAGCCTGCTTGTGTCCACGCTAGGGTTGCATCTCTGGGTTGGGAAATTCCTGGAGATTTGGGAGGTGGAGCTTGAGGAGGTTGGGGTTCGAGGAGGGGAGACACCTCAGCAGGATACAATGCCATCAAGTTCACCCTCCAAAGTAGTCATTTTCTCCAGCAGAACTGATCTCTGTAGTTTGGAAATGGTGTAACTCCAGGAGATCTCCAGGAGGTGGGCACCTGAGGACACAACCAGGCCCACTGCATAGGGCTGCCAATTCCAGGTTAAGAAATTCCTGGAGATTTGTGGGTGCCGCATGAAGAGGGCAGGGGACCTTAGCAAAGTATACTGCCATAGAGTCCACCCGCTGAGGCTGCCATTTTCTCAAGGGGAACTGATCTCTGTCGCCTGGAGGTAACTTGTAATTCCGGGAGATCTCCAGCCCCCACCTGGAGGCCTGCAACCATACCACATCAGCAGTAGACCCTCAAGGAGGAGCCACAGCCAATCCCAGCTCCATGTTGAGTGCGCATGTAGAATACATGCATTTTTTCCATTCACACTTTTCACATTGTTTTCAGTGTATACACAGGAACCAGACATCTCCAATCCTCGTCCTGACCTGCACAGATCAGGGCTCTGCCATGGCAGGCTCAAATCAAGGGCTAATCTCAACACAACAGAGTAGCAGCAGTTCAGTCTGCTTCTCCATGCTGTGTGTATTCCTGTTCTTTCTTTTCTCAATGCTAGCCCTGACAATGGGAACAAGCTGCATCAGGATAGTTTTCTTATTCCAGCATGCCCTCTCTGCCTCTGTCTTCTATTGAGTTCTCGCCAGCTGGCGAAGCTCCTCTGCCTCCCGATCTGCCTGGCCCTTTCTTCTGCAAACAGGTGCAGGGTTTTTTTAGGTTTGCATGTGCCCCCCCCCCCTCACACACACACACACTGGATTTGTTATACTGTCTTTCAAACGATCAGTTGGGGGATGATCTAGGGAACTCCTTTCCTGCCACAAGAAAGCTGTGTTCACGTTTAGGGGCAGGGAAGGCTTTTCTATTGGAGAAACGCAACCCTCACAGAGAGAATATTAACTGCCAGTTGTATTGCTTGGGTGTTTGGTCTGTGTACCCTTTCCTGTTTCACCCCCACCCAGTCTTTCTTTGTCCTCATCATCTTGAGATTCTCAGGCCTCTCAATGTGTGTGTGTGTGTGTGTGTGTGTGTGTGAAGTGCCATCAAGTCACACTGGGGTAACCCAGTAGGGTTTTTGAGGCAAGAGACTAAAAGAGGTGGTTTGCCATTACCTGCCTCTGCATAACAATCCTGGTATTCCTTGGTGGTCTTCCATCCAAGTACTAACCAAGGCCAATCCTGCTTAGCTTCTGAGATCTAATGAGATCAAGCTAGCCTGGGCCAGGCCACCCCACACACCAAAGGGTGCCGCTGCCACACCTCCTTTCCCAGTGCCACCCTCTGTCCCCGACCTTGTAGGAAGGAGAGCAACCATTTACGGGCTGGGCCCCGGATCCCAACGTCAGCGAGGCAGTGGTCCAAAAGATCATGGGCGACCATGTCGAAAGCTGCTGACAGATCCAACCAAATGGTGGAGCGACAAGACTTTATCCGCAAAGTAGCTCGCAAATGGCTCACAGCTATGTACCAAATTTGTACCTACATTTGAATGTCCATCCAGGGATGTTAAAGACCGAATCACTCTAAACCACTGGTTCCCAACCAGGGGTCCATGGACCCCCAGGGGTCCGCGAGAACTAAATTAAGGTCCGCGAAACAAAGTCATAAACCCATAATAAATTAATATTTTCAATTAAAAGTTCTCTATTATAAAATATATATATTCAAATATAATTCTAAGTTTAATATTTAACTAACAGTTATGATTAAAGTTTATTTTCAAATTCCCGGAATTTTTATTTTGAACCTTGGGGTCCCTGCACTGAACAAAAAAGTCCTAGTGGTCCCTGGTCAAAAAAAGGTTGGGAACCACTGCTCTAAACAATTGTGCCGGGCAAGAGCTAGCAGATGCAATTTGGGCTGCATAGTATTCTTTCTTAGCAGCCTTCATTGCCACCTCATAGGCTTTCATAAACATCCTATAAGATGCTCTTGCAATCTTCAACCTCCAACTGGGGCCTGGGGCTCTCCCAGAAGTACTACTGATGTCTAGACTACAGTGATCCCCTGTGGAACATGGGAGCTTTGGAGGGTGGAGTCTCCCTAGGCATTCCCCACCCCTCAAATCTCCAGGAATTTCCCAAGCCATAGTCAGCAACCCTAGCAAGGAAGCAGAAGGTGATAGCCTCGTTAAATCTGCCTTTGCTACTAAACATACACACAACAGAATGCCTTTTATAATATGTGCATTTCTGAGCCAGTGGGGTAGAGAGACTGGGTTTGGGGACACCTGCCATCTCTTTTGCTGACCATGGGCCAGTCACTCACACTCTGCCTAACCTCCCTCATAGGGCTGTTGTATAGAACAACACGAGGAACAGATAGCTACTTTGAGTTCCTTACAGGAAGGGCAGGATACAAAGGTACAAGGCCAATTGTAAACACAGTTTTTGCGACAGATGTATTATGATTCCGGATATTAGAAATCTTAAGTGTACAACTTAAATAGCACCGTATGAAGCAGCTCCTGGCTCCTGCCCTGCGAAAGAGATTCCAGCTGTTCGGCAAGTTACCCATGCACAACGAGGAATTTCTTCCCGTGTTGTGCAAAGATATCCTGCAAATAGGGTTGTCAACTCCGGGTTCGGAAATCCCTGGAGATTTGGTGATGGAGCCTCAAGATGACAGGGTTTGGGGAGGGGAGAGACCACAGTGGGGTATGATGTAGGGTTGCCAGCTCTGGTTTGGGAAATACCTGGAGATTTTGGGAGTGGAAGCTGGGGAGGGTGGGGTTGGGGAAAAGAGGGACTTCAGGAGGGTATAACGCCATAGGGGCTACTCTCCAAAGCAGCCATTTTCTCCAGGTGAACTGACCTTGGTTGTTTGGAGATCAATTGTAATAGAGGGAGATCTCCAGGTGCCACCTGGCGGTTAGCAACCCCAGTATCATGCCATATAGTCTACCCTCCAAAACAACCATTTTCTCCAGGGGAATTGTGGGCTGGATATCTAGGGTTGCCATCCTCCAGGTACTAGCTGGAGATCTCCTGCCTTTACAACGGATCTTCAGCCGATAGAGATCAGTTCACCTGGAGGAAATGGCCACTTTGCCAATTGGACTCTATGACATTGAAGTCCCTCCCCTCCCCAAACCTCACCCTCCTCAGGCTCTGCCCCAAAAACCTCCCACCGGCGGCGAAGAGGAACCTGGCTACCCTATAGAGATCAGTTGTAATTCTGGGAGATCTCCAGGTCCCACCTGGAAGCTGGCAACCCTACACTGCAGAATAAAGATCCCAAACCTGATCTGTTTTCCCTTTTCATTGTGATGTAAAAGGGCATATTTGGCCTCTGACATATTTTAAGGCCAAAAAGGCCTTTTTAAATCACAAGGATAAGGGAGGATAGATCTGGTTTTGGATCTGGCCTAGACTTTCATGGATTTCTCTTTCCATTTTCCATTTAAATAGGAATCCGTTTTAAAAGGAAAGGGGGTAATGGGGGGGGTGTCCGCACCTCCATCCAGCCCTTGCTAAAACATTTGCTTGTCAGACTACTTTATGCCTGCTGAATATCAAGGAAGGGATTTGCCGCTTGCCGAAAAGCTCAAAGTATAATCAAGCGATTGCTGATTGCTTTGAGCCTCCTGTGCTATTTCCTGGAGTGCCTGAAATCTGGCTGGAGGTAATATAAATAATCGGAGGACCCAGCCGCTCAGAGGTTTTTGCAAGGTACAGAAGAGCACTTGATGCTCTTTTAAACCAAGTACACACCTGCACCATTTCCACTACTAATGGGGCTGCTAACACTGGCCGCCCTTCCAGCCCTGGTACAGTTCACAAACTGGAAAGTGGTTGGCTGATTGTCAGCACAAACTATGCCATTTGCTTGACGGGGTGTTCATATTTTTTACTGGGGGACTCATTCCACATACTCTCTATAATTCTGGCTTCATATGTGGTAGGGTTGGCTAGCTTCTTTTACACTGTGGGTAGGGTTACCAGCCTCCCGCTATCACAACTCATCTCTAGGTGACAGAGGTCAGTTCGCCTGGAGAAAATGGCCACTTTGGAAGGTGGACTCTATGGTATTATGCCCCACGGAAGTCCCTCCCCTCCCCAAACCCCACCCTCCTCAGGCTTCACTCCCCAAAATCTCCAGGCATTTCCCAACTCGGAGCTAACAACCCTAATTGTGGGCCAACTGTTCTTAAAACGAAGAAAGGGTTTGTTTGTTCTTTAGCATCTCTGAATTGCCCAGCTATGAGCAAGGGACCCAAGATGAGCAGTTTTGTACTGTGATGTACCTCAAGAAGCATGGGAGAACTGCCCCACCCACCAAAAAGTGCAGGAGAAATGGAATGTATGAAAACTTTGAGTTGCTGTTATTCTTGAAGCGGTGTGGACAATGGTCCAAGATCTACGTAGGAAGAGGATTAAAACACCCACCCTGTGTGAGCAGTAGAAAAATCCTCACAAACATCATCCATAATGGCAATTCCGTTAAGATATGCATGATGCTGCCTAGTCACACATATGTACCTACACCTCCTAGATTTAAATGTATACTCAAGAACACATCATATGGATCTCCTGCCAGATATAAGTTACACTTTTTCATAAGCGATTCTTTAATTATCTTGATTCAACCCCCGTGAGGCACCTTAAAACTCTTGCTGTATTAGGATTAGGCATTTGGGAGATGGTTTAAAGAACTTTGTATTTGACGTTCCCTGTAGACTTATTTATTTGGTTATTTATAGTCTGCTTTTCTCACTGAGACTCAAGGTGGATTACGTAGCGTAAGCCAACTACAACCAACAGGATGGGACATCTAATTAACGGCACAATAGACTTCAGTTCACAAATCCTGTTGCTGCCACAGATTAAGCATAACCGCTGGATTCCTCCCTCCGAACTCTTAAAAGTTCATCCAAATAAGTTTTCAACTCTTTCAACTACTGTTCAACTTTAGCACCAGAAGGACTTAAAGTACTGAGGACACCTTGTGGCTGATAGAATTAAATTTACATTTTCTTTTACAGTGCGAGCTTTATTGTGCGTGTTCAGAGGTTATACTTGCAGCTGTCCTATCCATAGGGTTGCCAGGTCCCTCTTCGCCACCGACGGAAGGTTTTTTGGGGCGAGCCTGAGGAGGGCAGGGTTTGGGGAGGGGAGGGACTTCAATGCCATAGAGTCCAATGGCCAAAGTGGCCATTTTCTCCAGGGGAACTGATCTCTATCGGCTGGAGATCAGTTGTAATAGCGGAAAACCGGGTTCGATCCCAAAAAAACCTCCCGCCGATGGCAAAGAGGGACCTGGTAACTCTACAGTGCTAAGAACCAGGAATAGAAAAGGCCCAGTTCTGTTAAAACCATTCTGTTCTGATACCTAGTTTCTATATAGGGTTGCCAATTTCCAGGTACTAGCTGGCGATCTCCTGCTCTTACAACTGATCTCCAGCCGATAGAAATCAGTTCACCTGGAGAAAACGGACACTTTGGCAACTGGACTCTATGGCATTGAAGTACCTCCCCTCCCCAAATCCCACCTTCCTCAGGCTCCACCCCAAAAACCTTCTGCCGGTGGCAAAGAGGGACGTCGCAACCTCGGGAGGTGGTAAGCTCTCCTTCCCTGGAGGTTTTTAAGAAGAGGCTAGATGGCCATCTGTCAGCAATGCTGATTCTATGACCTTAGGCAGATCATGAGAGGGAGGGCATCTTGGCCATCTTCTGGGCATGGAGTAGGGGTCGCTGGGGGTGTGAGGGGGGAGATAGTTTGGAATTTCCTGCATTGTGCAGGAGGTTGGACTAGATGGCCCTGGTGGTCCCTTCCAACTCTCTGATTCTATGATTCTAATGCTATTTCTAGAGCTAAGCCAGTTGGAATTTGTTAAACCAGGCATTTTTGTTTGTCAAACCAGACTTGAATCTGGGACTTTTACAAAGTTCCATGCACACGGAGCTCAGCAACTCAGATCCATTTTTAGTATTCCACACTCCAACTCCTTTGGACCTCTGCTTCCTTTATCATGTGACATGGTTTCATCGGTCACTCCTTGCCAAACTACAAAAAAAGGAACTGCTGAATAATGGACAAATAATAAAGTCAATGAATAATGAACTACTGAATAACAAATGTCTGCATGTCTAGACTACAAAAAAATGAAAATTTTAACATCATGGCAACAAATCCTTTTGGAATTTAAGAAAAAACCCTGGCTGTTATTTTCAACATCAACAAACTGCACTTTGAATATTTATTTCTGCAGCAGAATCTGTTTCATTAACCTTTCTGTGAGCCTTCAAGATAGCCACAACCCTATTGAGCCAGCAAGAACACAAAAAGGAATAAGGCCTGTAGGAATTCTGACATTACTGAGCAGGAACGGGGTGGGGGGTGAGGGTGCCCATAGTGGTAAGTTGCACAAGGCATTGGACACAGAGAGGTATCTGGGGCAGCACAGTAGAAGTTTACAGCTGGGGGTGCAAGATCTGGGTTGGGAAATACCTGGAGATATTGGAGGTGGGATAGGGTTGCCAGGTTCCTCTTCGCCACCAGCAGGAGGTTTTTGAGTGGAGCGAGAAGAAGAAGAAGAAGAAGAAGAAGAAGAAGAAGAAGAAGAAGAAGAAGAAGAAGAAGAAGAAGAAGAAGAAGAAGAGTTGGTTTTGATATGCTGACTTTCTCTACCACTTAAGGGAGACTCAAACCGGCTTACAATCACCTTCCCTTTCCCTCCCCACAACAGACACCCTGTGAGGTAGGTGAAGCTGAGAGAATGTGACTTGCTCAAGGTCACCCAGCTGGCTTTGTGTGTAGGAGTGGGGAAACAAATCCAGTTCACCAGATTAGCCTCCGCCGCTCATGTGGAGGAGTGGGGAATCAAACCCGGTTCTCCAGATCAGACTCCACTGCTCCAAACAACCAGGCTTAACCACTACACCACGCTGGCTGGGTGGGGAGGGGAGGGACTTCAATGCCATAGAGTCCAATGGCCAAAGCAGCCATTTTCTCCAGGAGAACTGATCTCTCTCGGCTGGAGATCAGTTGTAATAGCGGGGGATCTCCAGCTAGTACCTGGAGGTTGGCAACCGTAGCGGTGGAGCCTGTGGAGGATGGGGTTTGAGGAGTGGAGGGACTTCAATAGGGTATACTGCCATAGAGTTCATCTTCCAAAGCGGCCGTTTTCTCCAGGTGAACTGATCTCTGTCGCCTCCAGTCACCACCCGAAGGCTGGCAACCCTGATGAAGGGGGTGTTCTGTGACTCAGAGATACAGATTCAGCTTTGCACACAGAAGGTCCCAGGCTCAGCACCTGGCATCTCCAGACAAGGGAAAAGGAAAAGACCTCTGTCTGCCTGAAACCCTGGAGTGCTTCTGTCAGTCAAAGCAGAGAACACTGAGTATGGATGAATCAGAGGTCCCCAATTTTGTTGAGCCTGGTAGCACTTTTGGAATTTTAAGAATGCAAAGTGTGCACCACCACCACCACCACAAAATGGGTGCCATTGGGTAGGTTTGCCAACTTCCAGTTGGCACCTGGAGACCTCTCGCTATTATAATTGATCTCCAGATGACTGAGATCAGTTCCCCTGGAGAAAATAACTGTTTTGGAGGGGTGGACTCTGCAGCATTATACCCTGCTGAGGTCCCTCCTCAAACCCCACCCTCCCCAGGCTCCACCCCCAAAATCTCCAGATATTTCCCAACCCAGAGCTGGCAACCCTAACCAGAGATACTAACCAGAGGATTCTATGAACTTGGACAGTTCATGGGAGGGGGGCATCCTGGCCATCTTCTGGTCACTGGGGGTGTGTGGGGGAGGTAGTTGTGAGTTTCCTGCATTGTGCAGGGGGTTGGACTAGATGACCCTGGTGGTCCCTTCCAACTCTATGATTCTATGACTTCTATGATACTGGGCCAGTCACAAAATGTTGGGAGGCTGAAACAAAACATCCTTCTATGATGGAGGCGGGTGTTTTGGAATGGGTGCTCCCTGCAGACACAAATGTGACAGCTCCTGTATTCTAGATCACCTACTACACCGATGAGGTGCAGGAAAGTCAGGACTGGCTCTTTGCTTTAGGGAACAGATGCTTTGTTGAAGGAGCCAATGGGTGCCAAGAAACCCATTGGAGTGCTCTGTGGTGCCCATAAAGGCTTGGTTGGCCAAGGCTGCCTTCACGATACAGGCCCAGCATGGCTGCCACTGCTGCTACAGTGCTCTTTCTAAAGCTGCACATTACAAGAGCTGCACATATTATTGAAGGGAACGTTGTCTTTAGGGTTGCCAGCTCTGGGTTGGAAAATACCTGGAGATTTTGGGGGCAGAGCCTGAGGAGGGTGGGGTTTGGGGAGGGGAGGGACTTCAATGGGGTATAATGTCATAGAGTCCACCTTCCAAAGTAACCATTTTCTCCAAGTGAACTGATATCTGTTGCCTGGAGATCACTTGTAATCCCAGGAGCCACTACCTGGAGGTTGGCAACTGTACATAACATTCCAGAGTAGATCTCTACGGAGAGATGAGCAGTTGTGAGAACTGAGAATTCCTCATTCACTTCCTACCCTCACCTAGAATTTTAACCTGATCCAGAAAGAGTTGCACACAACAAGAGGATCATGTCATGAGACAACATTTGGGACGGCATACTCCAGTTGCAATGTGGATGGAAACGCATGCCATAGTCCACAGGGCATCATGTTCTGCATAATAGCTAGTGAAGGAAGAAGAATCATAGAATCACAGAGTTGGAAGGTACCACCAGGGTCATCTAGTCCAACCCCCTGCACACTGCGGGAAATTCACAACTACCTCCCCCACACACACCCAGTGACCCCTACTCCATGCCCAGATGGCCAAGATGCCCTCCCTCTCATGGTCTGCCTAAGGTCATAGAATCAGCATTGCAGACAGATGGCCATATAGCCTCTGCTTAAAAACCTCCAGGAAGGAGAGCTTACCACTTCCTGATGAAGCCTGTTCCACTGAGGAACCACTCTGTTAGACTCAACTATGAATCGAGAAATTCCCCGTTCATATGTTTCCTTTGACAGAAATTCACTTGATGATTTTAGAAAAGCCTCTGTGGAGTTACTAGCATTCCTAATAATGTTATTTTAAGGATGGCTGAGACAATGTGAAATAATCAGAAGTGCTATGTAATTGTTGCAGATTAGCAAAACTACGGTAGGAGGCCAACGTGGGATTCCCAACTGTATGTCTTTCCTCATAAGGCAAATGCAGGGACTGAAGGAGGAAACTGCAGGGGGAAATTAATCCTTCCCATCACTTGCCCAATTAAAAATATTTTCCCCTATTGTACTCCAAAACGGAATTTTTGTTAGGATTAGCAGAGGGGTGAATAAAGCATCTGAAGATGGGAACATATGCAAGGGTGGATCGTTGAAAGTGAGGGGGTGAAGCTGCTTGCCTTTTTGTCCACCAATGCCCCCCTGCAAACATTCCTTCCAGCCCCACATTTGCATTCCCTTGACAAATATGGGTTTGGTAACCTGCGATTGTCAGCATAACATGCAGTTCCACCCTTATTATGCCTCAAGTGGGAATGTGCATGCCACAATGTGGATGACCCAGGCTATCCTGATCTCATCGGATCTTGGAAGCTAAGCAGGGTCGGCCCTGGTGAGTATTTAGATGGGAGACCACCAAGGAATACCAGGTCATGACGATGATTGGATGGGAGACCGCCAAGGAAGTCCAGGGTTGCTTTGCAGAGCCAGGCAATGGCAAACCACCTCTGAATGTCTCTTGCCTTGAAAACCCCACAGGGTCCCCATAAATCAGCTGCAATTTGGCAGTGTGTTACACCACCATGAATATGCATTGCAATACGGGAGTACACCCACGGCCCACTATTGATAAACTGACCCTTTTGCAGCATAGAGATAGCGTGGTGTAGTGGTTATGAGTGGTGGTTTGGAGCAGTGGACTCTGATCTGGAGAACTGGGTTTGATTCCCCACTCCTCCACATGAGCGGCGGACATTAATCTGGTGAACTGGGTTGGTTTCCCCACCCCTACACACGAAGCCAGCTGGGGGGGCCTTGGGCTAGTCACAGCCCTGATAGAGCCCTCTCAGCCCCATCTACCTCACAGGGTGTCTGTTGTTGGGAGGAGAAGGGAAAGGGATTGTAAGCCAGTTTGATTCTTCCTTAAGTGGTAGAGAAAGTCGGCATATAAAAACCAACTCTTCTTCTTCATAGTGTGATCAAGTGAATATGACATCATTGAAGTGTGCAACAGCTGTGTGTGTCAAGTGCCGTCAAGTCGCAGGCGACTTTTGGCAACCCCTTTTGGGGTTTTCATGGCAAGAGACTAACAGAGGTGGTTTGCCAGTGCCTTCCTCTGCACAGCAACCCTGGTATTCTTTGGTGGTCTCCCATCCAAATACAACAGCTACGGGCGCACAAATACGACTCTGCAAAATAGGGAACTAGGCCAGCCTGCCACTGATCTGAGTGGAGAGCATTCTGGAGAATTTGGATGTTTTACTTGAACTTTTAAGGGAAACCTTCCATTTTCAGTATTTACGTTAATTTCGATAAGTATTTCACTGGCCAGCATATTGTGTATTTAAAAAAAATTAGCAAGTGTTTCTGCATCTTCTCGGATGTAACAGATCTGAACTTTATTCATTTATATTGAAAAGAATATGTAGCATGTTTAGAGGCTCTCATGTTTCATGTCGGTAAAATAGTACTTTCCGGACTTTTTTTTTCTGGTTGTTTGAAGCAACTGGCGGCACCTCCCTTCTTGATATCCCAGTCACTATATTAAGAGATAGTTGAGTCTCTCCTCACATGCATGGATTGATGATACTGGGGAGCCATTTCTGTGATGCGTTGGTTAGAAGTGAAGACCAGGTCTACCCCTTCAGCAGGAGCTCTCCCAGTCTCCATGCCCTTTGCCTGCCGCCACTTAGCAGGGTGGCAGGGGAAAAACAGCATACAAATTGGTGTCACACTGATGGAGCAATGTCACTTCCAGCAAATACCTGGAAATGACATCACTTCACCAACATGATGCTCTAGGATTCACCCCAAACTCTATGGTTGTTTATATGCCAGAAGTGACATCACGCCACTAGTAGGGCATCGTCCTCCCCATCCCTGCTCCCTTCCTCTCCCACTGGTTCCAACCCTAGGCTCAAACAATGTTCTATAAAGCCAGGCAGGCTCCTCAAGACCAAGGTTTAGATCCTATGAATGGTGAGCTTGTGTTGTTGGGAAGCAGATCCAGTTGGTGGGAAATGAAGGGAGATGCCTGGTTTTACCCGACGTTGCCTTCGCTACCGGTGCGCCATTGTGCCATCGCGCCATGCGTTCAAGATTAGCATCGCAGGATCAAAAAAAGTGAGTTAGAAAAGGGACAAATAAAGGCAATGACAGCAATGCGTTAACGGCTGACATCTCAAGAGAAAGAAAAAGAGGCACCTGGATGTTCTAACTGGGGCATTCAAAGGAACCTAGGAAGTTCTGAAGAGAGCAGACAGGGGACACTCAGGGTGAGGTCTCTCTTTACTTCTGTCCTCACAGTGCACCCCTTAGCTGCGGGGAGACCCCCACAATCCTCCTGCTTCATAACTGACAGATTAGCAGACTAGCTAACTGAATACTGCTCACCTGTCATGTCCTGCCTGCCTTGTGCTTCAGGCAAGCTGCCGGCCTTTCTTATTCCTAAAAGTTGTACATGAATATTCATGTGAGGGTCACCTTATTATTTTTAAATGACTTTCTAAGCCTACTCGAGAGTTTCGGGGGGAATGGAGGTTCTGTGGTGACATCACTGGGGAACCGTCCAATCAGTACCTTCAGAACTGGTTTTTTTTTTAATTCCTCTGAAAGGAATATCCCTACGTTGGAACTGAATCATTGTGCAGATCTTTCAGATCAGCTCCACTGCTCTAGAAACATTATATTGATCTTTGCCTGAGAGGGGAAGGAATTCCTTGCCAAATCCTTTCCATGCTTTCCTGAAGAAACCTTAAAGGGAAAGAGGAACAATGACCTGTGTGGTGGTGGTGGTGGAGGAGGAGGAGGAAGAGGAAGAAGAGGAAGAGGAGGAGGAAGAGAAGGAGGAGAAGGAGGAGGAGGAGGAGGACTTAGTTTTTATATACCGACTAACTCTACCACTTAAGGAAGAATCAAACCGGCTTACAATCATCTTCCTTTCCCCTCCCCACAACAGACACCCTGTGAGGTATGTGGGGCTGAGAGCGCTGTGACTAGCCCAAGGTCACCAGCTGGTTTCATTTGTAGGAGTGGGGGACCAGAACAAAGCGTCCGCCATTCATGTGGAGGAGTGGAGAACAAACCCGGTTCTCCAGATCAGAATCCACCACTCCAAACCACCGCTCTTAACCACTACACCACACTGGTTCTCATAAACCAGGTCAAAAGCCAACACAAGCAATGGTTGTGATGCCTCAAGTAGTACACAGCTGCAAGATGAACCAGGAACCCACCCCCAGGTCACAGATCACCACCATCCTTTTGGAAAAAATGAATGAGAGCTGATTGTTAAGTGGAAGGAAAAATTATTTTATAGATGAAATGGAGACCTCCCTAAAGTCCGTGCGCTATATAAAAGCTTCTGTGTTGGTGTAGCTATTTCCATCTCAGGGTTCAACGTCTCCTGTCCACTTTCAGAAGAAGCAGCCAACTCACAGGAGGAATATATAGGCTTGGATCAGCTCCTACGAATGTGCCCAAAACAGAAGACGGAGCAGCATCTTCTCCTGCCACTACATCTTGGGAGAGATTTCTTCCCCTAGCAGCCACGACTGATCCTTTTAGGAGGTGGAAGGGAAATCCGCTCACAGGTCCCTCTCCCTTTGGCCACTGGCAAAGTCCGGGGTCGCCCAACCCCATTCCTCTAACAGCGGGAATCCAACTCTGTCAACATCAAGAGCTCAGTTCGAGTGGCAGGAAAAGGTGGCTCTGGACACAGCCTCTGAGGCAAGTCCTCATTTGGGCAGACGAGCTGGCGGAACCTCTGGAAGACAAAAAGACAGGAAGTCAAGAGACCCCTGAAGGAAGCACCTTCACTACTCAGACAGACAGTGCCACTGCCCAATCCATGAATGCTTGAGAAGGGAGGGGGAAGCAGTCAGCAAGACATTAATTTCTTTCGTCACTTTCCCTTCCTCCAAAAGGTATATTTTTTACCAACAGATGAATTTGAGCTGAAATGGCAGCCTTTTTATGATTATCATTCAGGTGACTATCTAAGAATTTAATTTTAAAAAAAGAAATTAATGATTTATTGTATGACAATCTGAAGTAATAAATAAGATTTTAAATGTTTAAGATAGTTGATAGAGAAAGCTCTTGATGTCAATATATTCTTTCTTTTTCTTTAGCAAACCCTAGACATTATAACATGAACACTGTATGATAGAATTAAGGATAATAATTTTTTCTTTTTGAATATAAATCTTGTCGAGGCTTGGAAGATGTTACATGTTATACATTTTATTTCCCTTTCCCCTGCTTTTTTTCCCTTTCTGTACCCATTTTATATATAAAATAAATTAAAAAGGTATATTTCAACCTCATTATTATTCCAATGACAAAAATATTAGGTTAAGAAATGGTGACTCATCCGAAGTCATCCCTTCGCAGCGGAAGGACCATTCATAAGGTATTTCTCAAATCAAGAAGGAAAGAGGAGGTAGCCCTGGTTTTACCAAAGGTTTCTTTGTGTCAGGCAAACAATACCTTGGTGGTCCCCACTGCTGCTTATCTCCAGAGGGAACTCATTCTTCAAACTGCAGCCCATTTCAACATCTGGCACTCATGACCTCGTAGTATGCGTTCACAGAGAACTTACCATCCCCATTATTTTTCTGGGGTTATTTCAATGGCAGTGTAGGACTTGGTTCACACATGCAAGAGAAAGAGATGGCAGAGCCCAGAGGTCATAGAATAGACTTCACGATTTGAGGCTGGAGGTGAGTGGATTCTTACAACAAATGTCCCATCAGGGGGTCGCCATAAGTCGGCTGTGACTTGAAGACACTTTACACACACACACATTCACCTATTTGATTTGCTACATTGGTTTTCTGTTGGGAGGGTTGTTGTTGTTTTTTAACATTGGGAAGCGTTACACATATATTCCCTCTATGATCCCCATTCTACCACCTCAGTTCTCTGCCACCTCATGCCCCAGCATGTGTGAATCAGGTTTTGGATCCCACTCAAAAATCTTCCAGACAACATTTTAAATTAAACCTGACTTTCCCTACACGTTTGACATCAAACAATCACCTCAAAAAAGCAATTCCATAGAAACAGGACTATACCCTGACAGCCTCCACTACTAGACATGGAAGAATGGATTAAGGAAAGGAGGCAAGCCTGAAGAGATATAGCTGTGTCCTTCAAGCCATAGCCCAAATACCCCAAATCCTTGGCTTTATATTGTACAAGAAAGCCCTGTATTTAGCATCTACCCTAAAGAAACAAACATTTCTCTAGGATCTACAGCAAGGAAGTCACATGAGTATCATAGACCACATCTGATTATCCCACCTATATCTCTGCTTACTCTAGGGTTGCCTACTCTGAGTTGGGAAATTCTTGGAAATTTGGGGGTGGAGCCCGGGGAGGGCAGGGCATAAAGCCATAGAGCAGTGGTATCCAATGTGGTGCCCTTGGCATCAACACTTTTCTCGTGCCAACCAAGTGTTTTCAGGATGTGCGTGGGGCCAGGTAGGGTTTTAGCCCAGCAAGGCTTCTGATTGTCTGTTGGTAGGGTTGGCAGATACCCCTTCCCCACCGTCGGGAGCTTTTTAGGGTGGGGCTGAGGGGCGGCAATCCTGTGCGCGTGGCCGCACGCAGAGCGATTACATCACTTGCAGGCTTACCAGAAACGCCTCATTGCACAGAACGCTCTAGCACTCTCACCCCCAAAACTCTATAGAAACCACAGTTTTTTTGGGGGGGTGCTAGAGCGTCCCCTTCATGATGCAGCGCTTCCAGGGGAAAACCCAAGTGACACAATCGCCAGAGAGAAGAAGCAGAAGAACGTCTGTGTTCAGCCCGGTTAATTGGCAGGCAATTGCCCGCCAGAACCGGGAAGTTGGTAAGTTTAACTATTGGAGATCTGATTGGCTGTGCAGAGTATTTTTAAATATTGCTTTGGCAACAGCTGCCACCACAGCACAAGTATCTACACTGTATTACCAAAGTTAAGCTGTGGCAATCCATTTTGTGGCTGGCCCTGGCTCCTGAGGCAGCCATTTTGTGGCAGCCATTTTGTTGCCGCACCCACCACGCCGTGCCAGAATTCCAAATGTGCCCGCAGGCTCAAAAAGGTTGGGGACCCCGGCCATAGAGTCGACCCTCCGAAGCAGCCATTTTCTCCAGGGGAACCGATCTCTGTAGCCTGGAGATCAGTTGTAATTCCAGGAGACCTCCAGGACCCACCTGGAGGTTGGCAGCCCTATCTTACCCTCAGATATAAAGAAGGAATCACCACGAATCTCAAGATAAATGTCCTAAGACTGTGTTAGTCTTGAATAAAAGCCAACATTTGAATCTTGCTGTGACTCTCCTCCCCTTTTCCTCTCACCAATGCAATCTGGAATGGTGCCCCTCAATGTGCCAATGAGTTTAGGGTTGCCAGGAATGGTGCCCCTCAATGTGCCAATGAGTCTAGGGTTGCGAGGTCCCTCTTCGCCACCATTGGGAGCTTTCTGGGGCAGAGCCTGAGGAGGGTGGGGTTTGGGGAGGGGAGGGACTTCAATGCCATAGAGTCTAATTGCCAATGCGGCCATTTTCTCCAGGGGAACTGATCTCTATCGGTGGGAGATCAGTTGTAATAACAGGAGATCTCCAGCTAGGACCTGGAAGTTGGCAACCCTACCTGAGTCGTAAAAATTGGCAAGTCAGGGCACAATTCAAACTAGGGCTGTCAGCCTCCACGTGGAGCCTGGAAATCTCCCAGAATTACAGCCGATCTCCAGATGACAGAGTTTAGTTCCCCTGGAGAAAGTGGCTGGGTTGGAGGGCGGACTCTATGGCATTATACCCTGCTGGTGCTCCTCCCATTACCCTCCTCAGGCTCCACCCTCAAATCTCCAGGGATTTCACAACCTGAAGCTGGCAACCCTAGTTCAAACTAAAAATGTTAGAAAAGTAAGCCAACGGCGCAGTGGCTCCTTCGATAGCTCTGAACTTTACTCCTCGCTTTCTGTTATTGTAAATTTTAAAAGGCCAGGTAGAAAAATCCATGAAGTGTTCCATCGGGAAGTCGATAACCCAAAAAAGGGGGGTTGGGAGAGAAAATGTAGGGGCGCCAAAAAGCAAAGCTCTTTGCCGGTGACATTTTTTAAAGGACTCTGTAATCAATAGCAAGCACGCAGGAAGGACGTCTGATTCGTGTAGCCCTCCAGCCTACTCAAATCTATTCAAGCCAACAGCTCTTCCCAGTTCACAACCTTGGCCCGTTAATTATTCTGTAACACAGCAAAGTGGCCTCAAAAGGCCTTCTGGTCAATTTATCGGTGGCAATCCACAGCCTCTCTGCGTCCCAAACCCCATAACAAACCCACCAGCCTCACCTCTCTCAGGGAGCCCTTGATGGTAGACAGTTTATATGCAATCCAGAGCGGGATGCAAACCATAGACGAGAGGGCCAACAGCCAGCCGATGGTATCTCCCCACCATGGGTACACGTATTTCTTGTTGTACGTCAGTGGGGTATATTTGATCAGAGAGAAAAAAAACGTTGCCTGGAGAAGCAGAGGGAGAGAAGGAGGGTGAGGCACACCAGCATTCGCTTCATACGCACAACCCTGCCCCCAGGCTCCTTCCCAGAACTGGACTCTACCATTCCTATATGACTGACCTTGAATAGACCAGAACAACGTAACACACATAAAACTTGAAGTCCGAGAGCTTCTACCGAGGAATTTTCATTTGACTTGTCAATTTGCTATCCCAAATACCCGTCTCTGAAGTTTAGAGATCAGTTGTAATTCCAGGAGATCTCCAGACCCCAACTGAAGGTTGGTAACCCTAAATTTTGGGGCCAGACTATTCCTCAACCTATGCACAGTTAATATGGCCAAAGGGAGACCTCAAACATTTCACCCTGAGGTCCTAGGAGGAACAGCATGATACAAATGTCATAAATAAAATATTAAAGTAGCACAAGCAGAAGTGTATTGAACAGTTCATCCTCCAGTGTTTCTCCACATTTTCAAGATAGCCATGTGGGGCTGTTAATTACCTTTTTTATTTAAAAAAAGAAAGCAAGAGGTTCTAATAACGGAACTTTATAGTCTGGCATGGAGAATTAGGCCTGAGATGACAACCAAAAATCTCCTCATGGCCTCTAAGGGTTTACACCTTGAGAATGTGAAACATTTCTCCACTGGCTCTCATTTCGAATGCTTCACATAAATCTAATCATATACATTAAACTACGTAAGGCAGGAGGAATGTCACCCCCTCTAAGCACAGGCAACTTAAGTTGCATTTATTTATAGCAGCAGAGGGCTCCCCAAAAACACACCTATGCTACAGACATATTTACAATTTACCTACCATACAAGGAATCATGGGAATTGTAGCACACTGAAAATTCTCTTCCTGGAATCATTGGTTTCCCTTATAGAGCTAGGTGAAGATATGTCCATAGAATAACTAGTTTAAAATCACAAGGGAGTCTGTGTTTTTATCTAAACCATATCCTCTGTCAAAACTACTGATGACAGGAGAATGTGTCCAACCTTCTTTTGAAAACTTCCACAATGATCCAAAATGATGGGGAGAGGCTATGGCTCAGTGGTAGAGCATCTGCTTGGCATGCAGAAGGTCCCAGGTTCAATCCCCAGCATCTCCAGTTAAAAGGTCCAGGCAGTAGGTAATGTGAAAGACCTCTGCATGAGACCCTGGAGAGCCACTGTCTGGTAAGACAATACTGACTTCGATGGACCAAGGGTCTGATTCAGTATAAGGAAGCTTCATGTGTTCAAGTGGTTGGGGGGACCCATAGCCCTAGGCTTTACACAAGGTAGCATGCAAGGTCTGGCTCAAAGCTGCCTGCTGAAGTGGCATTGATCCATCTGCATTATTATGCCCCTTGTGTTTAATGTATATCCCACATTACCATCTGCCACCATCTTGCCTAGGGTTGCCAGCACAAAGCTGTCAACCAGCAGGAGACCAACCTGTGGCAGGGGTTGCCCATAGAGTTTCAACCCAACATTAGAGCATTGCCAGCAACACAGTGATGTCACTTCCAATTATACCAGAAGTGATGCCATTAAGCCAGACCGCTGCCAACCCTCCCTCATTTTTCTCCCACTGGCCAGCTGAGTGGCAGCAAGAAGGGTCAGCAGGGGGCGGGACTAGGGTTGCCAACCTCCAGGTACTAGCTGGAGATCTCCTGCTATTACAACTGATCTCCAGCTGATAGAGATCAGTTCACCCGGAGAAAATGGCCACTTTGGCAACTGGACTCTATGGCATTGAAGTCCCTCCCCCAAACTCCGCCCTCCTCAGGCTCCGCCCCAAATACCTCCCACCAGTGGCAAAGAGGGACCTGGCAGCCCTAGGCAGGACGTCTCCCGCCACATAGAGGGAATCAGGAGATCTGGTAGCAACCCTGAATTCTTGCTCCACTTCTGCCTTGCAGGAACGCAGCACAGTACAAAGCTGGATTGATGAGTCACAGCCAGCCATATCCACATTTGTAAAACAGAACAGCTCGACATGTTCCTCTTGCCGTTAAGAGCGCTTTTTTTCCTGGGCCTCAGTACAAAGGGGCTCTACTGTGTCTCACTCACCAGGCAGACAGCTGGTGTGATGAATACCCAGCAGTATTTGATGACTGGCCACGGCCGATAGCCAATCATGTCTTCAATATTATCATAAAAACGGTCAGCACCTGGGAACGGGAGGGGGGAAAAAATCAACCTGCTAACATCACATGGAGTGGAGAAGGCAAGGAGAGAGAGACTTCTTAGAGAAACGAAGGTAACTGCCAAGCTATATGGAAGGGAGCAGGTAGGGAATATGCCCTCACAGCACAGAGCAATGATTAGCAACTTTGCTGGCCAGAGGAAGACACCAATGTCTGAACTCCCTTCCCTGGCTTCCTTCCTTCCACCAGATCTGAAAGTCTCATACTAACAGCATGAAGTTACCTTTGCATCATGAAAGCAGATAAAAATAACATGGCTAGGCAAGGATTCTGTTATCTTCATCATCTCTGAGAATGCAGAAGCATGCACATCGGTAACAGAGCTTCCACGCGTTTTCTGCACATTTGGCTCTTGGTGGTACAGTCATCATGACCGCTGTAGCAATTCACCACCCTCTTTTTTATATCACAACATAGTGTCATACCAACATAAAAATAGTATCCCTCCAGCAATCTTGTCTCTTCCCCTCCCCATTCCTTCCCAAACAATCGGGACAAAAACTGCCTGCATGTTTCCCCATTATATCTCTGCAATAAAAAGGGCTGGAGACTTTATTGCATGAATTTGAAACCTGGGAATTCAGAGGAAATAAAACTCAAAATGGAAACAGGTAGATGGCAATCAATAGTATAATAGCAATTACCTTTTTTTAAGCTCACAAAAAGCGCTGCAGTGGCATAGTAGGGCAAAATTGTTGGGAAAATACTGGGCACCCATGAGGGGCTGAGGGTAGGAAAATGGCATCAGTGCAGGTGGGGGAAACGCACACTATCCCTTCCATATAATGTGCTAATACACTTGGCATGTGGAGGAAAAACTCCATGTGGAAGTAACCTTAGCCACCTGAAGTTATCCATGAACCACATTTGATCCACAGGCTGCCATTTATTTGCCTATCACTGCAACATGGATGATATCATACCATACCAGTTGTTACCTCCTTTGCAGAGAATGTTTCCATGCCATGCATGGCTGCAGACTGATGCTTGAATGCCTGTTCAGATCTGCTGGTAGGGCTGTTGATTCGGTTCGGCCCGAACTGAAAATCAGCCGAATTTCCCCTGATTCGGTGGTTTTTAGTTCGGGAGGAACCGAACTCAAAACTGGCGGGCAACCGGGGGGGCCGAATTCAGCGAGTTCGGGAGTTCGCGAATAAATCCGGCAAATTCGGGGCTGTCAGTAAGCAGCATAACCGTCAGTAAGCAGCATTCTCCTCCCCCGGCCAATCAGTGGCCAAGCTGGGTCTTCTTCTGGCCAATCAGTCAGGATTGAGTACTGGAGGAATCAGCTGATGTGCGGCCAGGCCAGGGAGAGAGAGAGAGAGAGCGAAATCCTCGTGTGTGTGTGAGGAGTGCTTGTGCACATTTGCTCCTTTCTGTGGCTGCAGGGGGCGTATTTTTTGGGGTACAGACACAAAACTTTCAGTGGAGCTTCAGATGAAGCTTCTTAAGATACCCCCCAAGTTTTGTAAACATTGGGTCAGGGGGTCCCGAGATATGGGCTCCCCCTTTTTCTTTCCATGGCTGCAGGGGGCGCATTTTTGGGGGTACAGACCCCAAACTTTTAGTGGAGCTTCAGATGAAGCTTCTTAAGATACCCCCAAGTTTTGTAAACATTGGGTCAGGGGGTCTCGAGATATGGGCTCTCCCCCTTTTCCCTCCCCCCTTTTTCCATTTATGTGGCTGCAGGGGGCGCTTTTTTGGGGATATAGCCCCCAAACTTTCAGCATAGCTTTACACAATTATTCTTAAGATACCACCCAAGTTTTGTAAAGATGGGTTCAGTGGGGGCAGAAATATCGCCTCCCCCCCCTTTTCTCTTTCCGTGGCTGCAGGGGGTGCATTTTTGGGGGTGCAAATCCCAAACTTTGAGCGGAGTTTCAGACCAGTGTTCTTAAGAGACCACCCAAGTTTTGTGAACATTGGGTCAGGGGGTCCCGAGATATGGGCTTTCCCCTTTCCCCTTTCCCCTTTCCCCTTTTCCCTATTGGGATGAATGGATCAGCCGATCCTGTGTGCATCTCCAGAGCAAAACGTCCCGTGCCTAATTGGAATCATCTTGGATTACAAGTCCTCCCCAGCCCCTCCTGATGGAACAGAAGACAGCCACAGTAAGACCCCTTTGGGGGCTTTAATCTATAATTTTTCTCCTGTGTATGTGTGTGTGTGTGGGGGGGGGAAAGCAGAGTCTCTGTGTGTGTGGGGAGGGAGCAGTTTCTGTGGGTGGGGGGGAAGCCAAAGGGGGCTTTCGTCGGTTCTGCCTGGGGTGTGTGTTCCCCCTCGAGTCTCTCGCTCCCTGGTTTGAGGGGGGAGGTTTCAGTTGTGTGTCTTCTGGTTTTTCCTGTTGCAAAGGTGTTGTTTTACAAGGTTGTGTTGCTTTGCAAACTGTTGTCGAGGCTGGGAGCTTTGTGCGTGGGCGGCAAGCTCTGCTGAGAGATGCACATTAAGGGTGGGGGGGACCCTTTTCAGGGCCCATATCTCAGCCCCCCCTGACCCAATCTTTACAAAACTTGGGGAGTCTTTCAATAAATGTCCTTTGAAGTTCTGCTGAAAGTTTGGGACCTCTAACCCCAAAAATGCCCCCCCAGAGCCGCAGAAAGGCGCGGTTGTGTTTTTAATGGCTTTATTCGGCCGAATTTTTTTTCCGAACTTTGAATTCCCGCCGAATTGAACGGATCCGAAGTGGGGGAGTTCGGACTTCGGCATATCCCGAATCTAAACGGGCCGAATTCGGCCGAATCCGAACTATACCGAATTTTTTTAAATTCAACAGCCCTATCTGCTGGTCCAAAGACCGCAGCGCATGAAATCCTGGTACATTTGTACTTACCATAGACCCAACCGATGCACAGAGTCTCAAAAATGGCAACAAAGAGAAGGCACATGCCACTAGCAGCGTAGTAGTCAAATAGCTGGAAGACATACATCCCACCCTAATGTGGAGAACCAGGATATAGAATCAGGGTGGGTAGAGGGGAGAGAGAAAAAACAGAAATCTAAGCTGGAACAAGTATATAAATATGGAGCCCTCCAAAAATGCTTTGGCAGCTTTCCCCTGATCATCTCATTTTAAATACTACACAGTCTTTTTTCCGGAAATCAACAGATAACCATTAATGAAATATTTTATTATTCTGCCTTGTTATACTGATTACTTCAGTACAACACCTTTCTATACCTGGACAGACAAAATAGATTTTCCCTAAGGCTCAAATCACTCAAGATTTTGCAAAAGTGTTCATTTCCACTGCGATCGTCATCTCTGTGACCTCAGAGTGTCCAGCACACAGCCAGCTCTGATTGGCTACATAGCACTGTGATGTTATCCTCTTCATCATTGGGCAGGATTAGCCATGGAACTAATTGGGACTCATCAATCAATCAATAATTTATTTGCAGCCATAGACCATCAAATAAAGCAAATTTGCACAGTTGAATAGTAGAGGATAAAAACAAATGCAAAATAGATTTGCTATTAAAATGGTTAAATGGTTAAAATGGTTAAAAATGGCAAGATTTGGGACTAATCCAGAAAGAAGAAAGCACAAGTAACCGGGGGGGGGGGGGATAAAATTGGAAGGGCAGCGGGAAAGAGAGAGCCAGCATGGTGTATCAGTTAAGGTGTCAGACTAGGACCTGGGAAACCCAGGTTCAAATTCCCGCTCACACCATGGAAGCTTGCTGGGTGACCTTAGCCAGTCACACACTCTCAGCCCAGACCCTGCCTAGTATTTGGATGGGAGACCTCCAAGGAATACCAGGGTCGTGGTGCAGAGGCAGGCAATGGCAAGCCACCTCCAAACATCCCTTGCCTTGAAAACCCAATGGGGTTGCCAAAAGTCAGCTGTGACATTACAGAAAAAAAGGGGAGAACCGTATATATAGCCTTGAACTCCCTGGAAGAACTGGGAAGGAAAAGATTGTAATGTAAATAAATTAACTGGCAAAATAAACTGGCAGGTGACTGGCTCTTTGCTTCAATGGGTAGCATGTTGTGGAATTTACTCCTCCAGATTTGTAGCTTTGCTTTTTCTTTCAAGGAGCATCTGAAGAACTTTTTATTCTCTGTGCTCATTTAAGAAGGCACAACCGTTGGCTCTTCTCAACAGCCCTTTTCCTCCCTTCACCCACAATGTCATAATGCTTTTTTTTAATGATTTTATGTCAAGTGCCAGAGCATCACTTATCGGTATTGCACTAAATAATATAAAGCGCTGTGAATGCCAATAGAATAGGGGAGGAGGGTGAAATATGCAATTACTTAAGGGAACTGTAATGCTGTAATGGTGAGGAGAATAAGCTATGATCCATTCCATGGCATTCTCAGTTCAAATCTCAACTTTGTCATGAACTCACTAGGTGGCTTTATACAAACTTTCTTTCTGCTTCAGCCCTCCGCCCATGTGCAATTGGCAATACTGGCCTACCTTACAGAGTTCTTGTAAGCACTACTGCAAGGGCGGAAAGCAGGGAGGGAGAAAGAAGGAGGAGGAGACGAAGGAGGAGGAGAAGAAGAAGACGGTGAAGGAGGAGGAGGAGAACAACAAGAACTGGTTTTTATACCCCACTTTTCTCTACCTTTAAGGAGACTCAAAATGGCTTACAATCTCCTTCCCTTCCTCTCCCCTCAACAGACACCTTGTGAGGTAGATGAGGCTGAGAGAGCTCTAAGAGAGCTCTAAGACACCCAGCAGGCTTCATGTGTAAGAGTGGGCAATCAAATCCAGTTCTCCAGATTAGAGTCCGCCACTCTTAACCACTACACCATGCTGGCTCACCCTGCATTTGAAGTGTTTTAAATACTGGCTGCTATGTAAATGCTAAATATTACTAATAATAATTTTTACACATAACGAGCCTTGGAAACCATTCCTAAAGCAGGCCACAGCATGATAAAGCACATAGCATGGACTTGCTTGTGGAATGCAATCTTAGCAATGCTCTTCTTTCAGCCTCTTATTACCAAATGGAATTTTTAAAAGAGTTAAGTTATAGTCTGGGAATGCAGATGTAGGCAGCAGGTCTATATTTAAGTCTCCTCACAGAGGGAGAAAATAGAAATGTGAGGTATCCCAGACTGTATCTACAAAAATGATGCCAATTTATGCCCCTGTAAAGAACTGCAGGAATGAGCCTCTTACGCAGATGCCACAGTGCAATTACACAGCTGGCTTACCATTAACAACCTACACAGAGCACTAGAGGAATACTGGATGTATTTTAGGCCATGCTCATAGGTCAGCACAGACAACCCAATAGGCATTGTGCCTTGCGCTCTGTGAAGTGGGTGGGTGTTAGCACAAGGCCCTGAAATCCCTGTAGCACACCGGAGTTCTACCGCTGACACAATAAATCAGAAGGCAGAAAGTTTGGAAAACTTTAAGGGAAGCTGCTGGATGCACCTGCAACTTTCACAACAGTTGTTTACAAAAAGATGGTTCTAGGTAGATACCCCAAGGCCAGTATTGAGATGGGACCTGCAATATGGAACGTCAGCTTACGGATTCCCCAGCTTTTTTGGCTCCTGTCAGAAACAGATATATTCAAGCGCCAGCAGAATATCTATCATTCATAGAGCTGAATATCTGTCATTCATAGAGCTTTTATACCAGCGAGATGCTCTGCCTTACCTTTGGCGATTTTACAAGGCAGATTTAAGAAGCTTCCAATAACAGAATGGGTGTGCCCTTGTAAGTCGGGGGAACTGGAGTCTATAGAGCATGTTTTGCTCAGGTGCTCCTTCTACAAGGAAGCTCGTTGTAAGCTAATCATTCCCCTGCTCAGCCAAATCACAGTCTGCTCAGATGAAGGGAGAATTAAGAGTCTCCTCTGGGAAGGGAATGTCCAGATGGCAAAACAGGTAGCCAAATTTTGTGCAATAGCATATAAAGTTCAACCCTAAATGTTGGGCAATTGCAATTAGATTAAATCATAATTTGGTCAATTTTAGTCTATTATAAAAAAACTGGAAATTTTAATTAGAAATATTTTTGTTTGAACTGCTATACTTTTTTACCTTTTGTATAAATGATGCATGTGTTTTACTGGCTTATGCTGTATTAATAATAAATCTATGTGACCTGCAACCATGGCAAATCATGAGAAATCCCTTTTCCTTCAAACTAACTGATTTGCAGTTGAATTTTTCATACAAATTATGCAAACAAAGAAAAGTAGTTTCTCTCCTCTTTTCAGTCTGTCAAGGCCCTACCTCGGTAATCATGACCAGCCCCACAAGGTACGAGAGGATGGAGACAAGCAAGATCAGGGTTTCTCTGCGGTTCTTTTTCCGGAAAATCTCAGGGTACATGTCAACAACAGCGGTCACCAGGCTTTCCATGCAGACAAACTAAACAGAAGGGAGAATTCGGGCAGCCATCAGATCTTTAAGAACATAAGAACATAAGAAGAGCCATACTGAATCAGACCGAGGGCCCATCAAGGTCAGCATTCTGTACACACAGTGGCTGATGAGTTGCCTCTAGGAAGCCCCCAAAGCTGGATCATGGCAACAGCATCCTCCCGCCCATGCTCCCCAGCAACTGAAATAAACAGGCATATTGCCTCTGGTACTGGAGGGAGTAGATATCCATCCTGACTGGTACCCACTGTGACTAGTAGCCATTGATAACCCATCCACCATGAAATTGTCCACTCTCCTTTTAAAGCCTTCAGAGTTGGCAGCCATCACTGCTTCCTGTGGCAGCAAGTTCCACAGTTTATGTACTGTGTGAAGAAGTACTTCCTTGTGTCTGTCCTGAATCTCCCAGCTTCAGTGGAGGATCCTGGCTTCTAGTATGATGAGAGAAGGAGAAAAGCTTCTCCCTGTCCACTCTCTCCACACCATGCATAATTTTATAGACTTCTCTCATGCCTCACTTAACTCGCTAAACAGCCCGAAGTGTTTCAACTGATCCTCATGGGGCAGTTGCTCTATCCCCCTGGTTATTTTGGTTGCTCTTTTCTGCACCTTTTCATGCTCTATAATATTATTTTGCAGGTGTGGTGACCAAAATTGTCCACATTATTCCACGTGTTGTCTCACCACTGATTTGTATAAGGGCAGTATGAAAGTGGCAGTTTTATTTTCTGTTCCTTTTCTAATTATGGCCAGGGTGGAATTTGCCTTTTTTTCCCCACAGCAGCAGCACACTGGGTCAAGATTTTCATTGAGATGTCCACGGCCACCCTAAGATCCCTTTCTTTTCTTTTTTCAATAATTTTTATTATTATTCTTAAACAAGTTAACATATACATTTCTACATTTATTAAAAACCATCAAAAATGTATGTGGTTATTGAAAGTATATCTAATATATACCGTAGGTAAAAAGAAAAAGAACAAAAAAATAAACAGGACTTCCCCTACATCTCCCTCCATCCATTAATAAACCTGTATACTCTTTGGTATCAGCAATTCTAATCCTAATATTTTTAATTACATGCAATAAACTAAATCTCATAAAGATATAGCATTGAATATAATCATTAGAAAATAATTAATACTAACACAGAAAAATAAATAAATCTCATTAATAGTAAATAGATTAGATCAATAAGTAGCAATTATCCACTACTTTATAAAGCAGTTTCTCGTAAACCCTCCATGTCTCCCAACACCTATTCATTATAAATTATCTTTCTAATGTATTAATATAGTAAATTATACCATTATAACCAAAATCAAACCTTTTAACCAGTTCCTTGTCTATTTCCAAAAAAAAACCTAGACTCTTTTAGCCAGTCCTTTTGTTTGGAATTTCCAGCATCTTCCACTTTTCCTCATTAACACCAAACACCGAAGAGCATCCTTGGATATTGCTGGTAAAGTTCCCTCTGCAAGCATAGAGTTCTCATAGTAAACCTGCATTGTAATTTCTTCAATTCCAAAATCGTAAAGAGAGATCCCAGTAGCTCCAGCCTTTCCGCCCTTCAAGTCCTCCAAGCTAGTATCAAAGAATTCTTCAGGCAAATTGTAAAGACAAAAATCAAAGTCTCTCACGTTCATATCCATCGTAAGCAGCTGGTCTGTTGCAATTTCTTGTTGAGAGGATGCAGCGTCTAGTTATTTATCCTGGCTCTCCACTTCCTTTATGGGGATTTTCTGATTTTCAGCCGTCTTTTCAATTGGAGAATCCACTGCTTCCACGTCTGACTTCGTTGTAGTAGCTTGGTCCTTTATGTCTTTAATTACATCCATAATAGTATCCAGTTTTTGGTTAATAGTTTGATTAAGGCGTTTGTCATGGCAAGTAGTTGATCCGTCTGTTTAATCGCACGTTCCATGCTTGCTACTTTTAAGAGTTTTGTTGAAACTTAGTTGGTAAAGTCCAGACAAATACACCAAAAAATAAAAAAAATTGTAGGTAATTTAACAGGATTCTTGTGTTGTGGGTAGTACTTTAATGTTAGAATACCATCAAGTAGGAAACACTCTAGTATAGAGCTGCTGCAGAAAACAGGATATATCCAAAAGGTTGCAGAACCATGGACCTTCTGTTACCTCCTCTTGTCCAGGAACTGGGGAATTATTTGCCAGTTACACAAGAGAGCCACACTTCTGGTCTCACGATATGATACTCTCGCAATGGCATTAGGCACTGAAGACGGAAAGATGACACCTAAGGAGGGGGGGAGATTCTTCCTCCCTCCCCTTTCAGCGTCGAAGTATCTGATTGGTGGTTGTAACGTCTTTCAAAAAATCCTGTTTGTTATGTCTACCCACTGATCAGATTGATAGGATTCCTGCCGATTTATCTGATTTTTTTTGTTTTCTAAAAGTCATTTATACATCAGGTGGGGAGGCACGGATTTAATAGGTGTATTTGGCAATCCTTCAGAACCTCCAGATCCAGGTAAAACAAAATAGTTTTTGTAACTTACTCAGATTTTAGAAGAGTAGGAATTCTTGCTTCCATGTAGTTGCTTAGGTGGTAATAGGTAGAGGAGATCTGAGCCTGATTCCAAAGAAATGTTTGCAGCGTTGTATTTCCCCTCAATGCCGGCGGGACCTCACCCAATTCCCTGAGAGTCTTCCTCTCTCAGAAAAATGGGGGTCAAACCGCTCTTCAAGGCTGCAGGAGAGTTCCTGATTCCCGGTCCACTGTTTAGGAGCGGGGTATTGGTGCAGGGTGCACCCAAATTTGAATTTTTGTTGGGTCCCTCGGGAGCTCCCGAGGAATGTGGAGCTCAGATCAGCGTCTCTAGCGGAAGTCGTCCCCAAGATCCCTTTCTTGAGCTCTAGCTGCCAGCTCAGGTCCCATCAGTGCATATGGGAAGTTGAGATCTTCCCTTTCAGAGAAGCTTGCTTTGCCTATTCGTTATGAGAGACCACAACATACTGAACACAGACTCTCAACAGTCCCCTTGCACACTCCAGGAAAATGTGTCTGGAAACAAGCAATAGTTTTTACAAATAATTGAACAGTTTTAAAGGAGGATCATGGCTTGTACTGTCTCTAAGAAAAGCATGTTTTGCAAAAACTGTGTATTGTTTCACTTTGTGTTACCCAGAGACAACAGTGGGATGTGTATACTAAGGATACGGCCCTTATTGTTCCTTTGTATCGTATTGTACTGTATTGTTCCCTTGTATTGTTCATAGAATCATAACCATCTAGTCCAACCCCCTGCACAATGCAGGAAATTCACAACCACCTCCCCCCACACCCCCAGTGACCCCTACTCCATGCCCAGAAGATGGCCAAGGTGCCCTCCCTCTCATGAACTGACTAAGGTCATAGAATCACCATTGCTGAAAGATGGCCATCTAGCCTATACTTAATACCCTCCAGGGAAGGCGCACTTACCACATCCCAAGGAAGCCTGTTCCACTGAGGAACCGCTTTGTTAGAAAATTCTTCCTAATGTCTAGATGGAAACTCTTTTGATCTAATTTCAACCCATTGGTTCTGGTCCGACCTTCTGGGGCAACAGATAATTCTATCTGTTGTCCTTGTCACTAATGTCACAAGGAAGGAGCAAAATCAAAATAGGGATATTGAAATCAGACGAGTAAATTTGCAACATTTGGAAGAACACATATATCTTGGGGAGCAAGGCTTTCATCACACTGCAAGTCTTTTAAAAACTCTCAGCAATTTCCAGCATATTGCACATCCCCCCCCCACTAGGCCCTTCATTGACCATCATTCCACAAATGCTCATTGCCACGGAAGAGAGCCAGCCTGGTGTCACTTTCTGTCTGAATAAGTAAATTTAGGATCCTCCATTTTTATCACCAAGCGTCTAACTATCAATGATAATGAATTCTTTGAAAGCCAACGCCGAAAGCTAACAATGACAAGTTTACCCTCGCTTTAAATACCAAACAGCACCACCGCCTACAACGAAAAGATGATAAGCTGGGAAAACAGAGGCAAATCTCTGTGCTAACAAAGCAGAAAAGGCTATTTCGGCTAATCCAGAACCCTGTCTTCACCCCTGCCTTTTGAATAGTCTCCAAACACAAAGTTGCTATACATTTACTGAGATGCTCTCTGTCTCCAAGGAAAGGTTAAAGAACTTGGGGAAACGGAGTCCACCAAGGCCATCCTTACCTGACTGTCCAATCCCAGAAGGACAACCATGACAAAAAAGAAACAGGCCCACAGCGGAGAAAAGGGCAGCATGACAACCGCTCGGGGATATGCTATGAAAGCCAGGCCAGGTCCTGCCAAGAGAAAATTAGTAAGGTCAGCGCCTGAATCAAAGGGCTCATGAAGATGCACCCACAGAAGGGTTGGTGGTGAGGACAACACCATGAAGACAGGCCCAGTTCTCACTGAGATGGTAACTTTGCATCTGGGCTATGCCATTACAGACTGTAAATGAACGAGGGATGCTAATTTCCAGGCGGGAACTGGGCATCTCCAGGAATTACAACTGACCTTCAGACTACAGAATTCAGTTTCCCTGGAGAAAAGGGCTACTTTGGAGGGGTGGACTCTATGGCATTACACTAGAGGAGGTCTCTGCCCTCCTCAGGCTCTACCCCTAAATCTCCAGGAATTCCCCAACCCAGATTTGCAATCCTAAAATGATTTCTTCACCATACAGAAGAAAACTAGACAGAAAACTAGTTTGTCTACATCTCTGTCTAAAAGGTGGGAGGGAAAAACCATATGTTCTAGGGTTGCCTGGTCCCCCCAGGCGGGGGACGGGGGGTGATCTGGGGATGGAGCATGGAGAGGACAGGGACCTCAGTGGGGTACAATGCCATAGAGTCCCCCCTCCAAAGCAGCCATTTTCTCCAGGGGAACTGATCTCTGTATTCTGGAGATGAGCTGAGATTCTGGGGGATCCCCAGTTGTAGGGTTGCCAGCTCCGGGTTGGGAAATACCTGGAGAATTTTGGGGTGGTGCCTGAAGAGGTTGGGGTTTGGGGAGGGGGGGGACTTCAATGCCATAGAGTCCAATTGCCAAAGCGGCCATTTTCTAGGTGAACTGATCTCTATCGACTGGAGATTGCAATAGCAAGAGATCTCCAGTTAGTACCTGGAGGTTGGCAACCCTATTAAGTAGGCCTGTTGTACCATGTGGGATTTCATTGCCAAAAGGGAGGCATGGCATACTGATTTAAGGTATATTAGGACGCTTTAGTGCTTTCACACACACTGAATAATGCACTTTCTGTCCCCTTTCAATTCACTTTTCAACTGGGTATTACTGCGTGAAATGGTAAAATCCACTTGCAAATGATCTCTAAAGTGCATTGAAAGTGCATTTTGCAGCATGTGTGAAAGGATTACACACACCACGTGGTAATAAACCTGAGTTTATTACAGCTATTCCTGGCTCCCTGCAAAATATGCCTGTGTCATATCCATGTTCTTTGATCATATGTCTAAATATATATATATATATAAAACGTGTGGACTGGCCTTCATCTAGACAAAACACACAAGCCACAAACATAGAAAATAACAGAGATCAAGCAATTCTTATTCAGCCTTGCATTGGGAAAGAGATCATGGGATGGTTCTGCCATTTGCTCATTTCACCAGGCAGGACACGCTCACAAAGCCAGCTGCAAAATGGCCAAAGATCGTAGCATTCTGACAGATGAACTTAGCAAGTGGGGAGGAATGTTACTTTTGCCGCACAGTTGGTTTGAATTTAGATCCCATCAACTTGCTCCTGGTTGCATGCAGCCAGTCATACAAATAGCTCTTCTGTTTACCAACTTCAAGAGACAACTAACTCTGCCAAGATTATCTCGTTCAGTGGATTCTGTGCTCAGATGAAGGTTGGTTGGTAGCCCTGCCACTCCCTTTGGCTCTGTATTTACAAAACGTAGGCTATGGCAGTCCTCTTTTCCTCTTGTGCAGGAGTACTCAACCTCTTTCCTGCTACCACAAGCCTTGATGCTACCCTGAGCCTGGCTGCCATGTTTCCTTTATGACACTGCGTATAGGCTCATGTGCAGCGATATAGGAAATATGGCTGCTGACCAAGATAGTGGATGCCACTGTGGTTAGCAAATAAAGTTGTGAGACTGAAGTCAATGGAAGAAAGAAAAGAGAAGAGAAGAAGAAGAAGAGTTGGTTTTTATATGCCAATTTTCTCTACCATTTTTAAGGAGAGTCAAACCGGCTTACAATCTCCTTCCCCTCCCCCTCCCCACAACAGACACCTTGTGAGGTAGATGAGGCTGAGAGAGCTCAGAGAGAACTGTGACTAGCCCAAGGTCACCCAGCTGGCTTCATGTGGAAGAATGGGGAAACCAACCCACTTCACCAGATTAGCATCTGCCACTCGTGTGGAGGAGTGGGGAATCAAACTCAGTTCTTCAGATTAGAGTCCACTGCTCCTAACCACTACACAACGATGGCTGGGGCGGGGGGAAGCCTTATCCGAGAAGGTCACTTATTGGCTGACTGAAGAATCACCTCTCTGACACAACCAGGTATTGCCTACTGATGAACAGAAGCGACCATTCAAAGCACCACCCAAAAAGAGGTAATACAATCAGCACTGTGATCAACAACACAGAAGCTTATTTCCTTTTATTTCAGTGAGCTATAGGATAACCCCACATGCGTAATGACCCACTCACCCGACTCAGCTACCTCAGAAATTGGCACTCCCTGTTCTTGTGCCATAAAACCCAAGATGGAAAAGATCGCAAAACCAGCCACAAAACTTGTGCCACTGTTCAAAAAACACAGAGCGATGCAATCCCTAAGGGGGGAAGAAAATAATATCAACACAAAAGCCTAGAAAGCCATTCAGAAGATAGCATTTGCACGAAGGGGCAGCAAGCGTCAGTAGATCAGCCAATAAAACGGAAGCATCCTATGGAAATGCACACGTACATTTAATGATCCCTACACAAATACTGCAGCACGTATTTTGATAGTATTAGAACCTGGACTGTGTCTATGGATGAATACCGTACAGGCCATTTGCATCACAGCGCAGTGTCATTTGATAACTACCTCGCCCTTCAAATCTCAAGTGGATTCTCACTAGCAGAATAAATACTCAAGGGTCTCCCATTATCAGTTCAGCAAAATAGAAGCTGGATGGGTTTGGGCAACATAAATACATTGAGCCACATGCAAACAGCACTGCAATTTCTGATCACTTCATGTCACCCTCCACCACATTCATGGCCTTGTTCTCTTCTTACCTGTAACAGTTGTTGTGGTACTGGTTGTAGCTGCCCAACGCTGTCAGGCACCCCAAGCAAATGGCGTAGGAGAAAAAGATCTGAGTACCTGCATCCATCCACACCTGCAAGAGAAAGAAAATATATATAGAAAGAGAGCCAGCATGGTGTAGTGGTTAAGAGCGGTGGGCTCTAGAGAACCGGGTTTGATTCCCCACTCTGCCACATGAGCAGCAGACTCTACTCTGATGAACCGGGTTGGTTTCCCCACTCCTACATATGAAGCCAACTGAGTTACCTTGGGCTAGTCACAGTTCTCATCAAGCTCTCTCAGCCTTACCTACCTCATGAGCAGCAGACTCTAATCTGGTGAACTGGGTTGGTTTCCCCACTCCTCCACATTCAGCCTGCTGGGTGACCTTGGGCACTCTTGAAATTTTGAAAAAGGGTAGTGGACGCCATCACTACAAAATGGCTGCTGCAAGAGAGTAATCTCACAACACTGGGGAATTCCTGTCCCAGTGTTCTCCTATGGCAGAGCTTGGTTGTTTATGCATGGGAGTTTTACCTGGGGTTTGATGCTTGCTTGACCCGCACTTTTTTGTTATGAATCCAAAAATTGCTACACACCAGCAAAGTCATCAAGCTGAAATCAGGAAGCATTTGAGTTGCCTCCCCTTGAAACGCTGCTTTGTAATTGGCTATCGTGCCTACTCTGAGAAAAACGTCCAGTTCCCCTCCCCCCCCCCGGCGGACACCCAAGTGCTGTTTTAAAAACCAATGGAGCTCTTTAAAAGGAATGGGGGGGGGGGAGAAACCCAAGCGTCGTTTTAAAACCCATTTTATGTGACAATGTCAGAAAATAGAACTCGATGCGGGAGACAAAAAGCAGGAAGCATTAGAGCCCCCGCCCCCTGAGAGAGTGCTTTGTAATTGGCTGTAGTGCTTACTGAGAGAAAAACGTCACACACACCCAGCTCCCCCATCCCGCGCTTTGGCTTATGCATGGTGATTTCACCCAGGCTGATCTCAGGGGAGATCGAAGAATCGGGTTATTACAGGAATGGGAAAACCCGGGATTTGCGGGGGCTGGGAGTGAGGTCATGTGGGATGTGTAAGATTTTAATTAATTTAATTCTAGCATATTAGAAAAATGTTATTCTATTATATTTGTAAGCTGTGGTTATTTATATAAGTCAGTAGAAAATAGTACTGTCTAACTTAAACTGAACAAAGCAGGTGATTTTTCGTATCTGGAACAGGGTATCACCGAATAACAAGTGAAATCATATGCATGTGACCACGGAGATGAGATCAGAGTTAGGGTGGATTTGAGAGGAGGAGATATTCAAATCCTCTTAGAACAAAGAACTCTGGAAAAGTATAAATATGAGAAATAGGAGGAGCTTGTTAGAGGAAGAGTTTCACTTTTGTGGCCTTTGGCTAAAATCTTTCCTCTCATTATTTTTGCTGCAAAAATAATTAAAAAATCTCTTGCTTTCAATCCTGAGGTTGGGTTTCTGTTATTCAGATCTAAATCTGTTTAAAGGAATAAATCTTTTTATTTCCAACAGTCATCTCTCATGGACGGAAAACTCATGCATAACTCCAAGGAACAACTGAGTCAGGCCGGGGGCGAACATGAATGAAAGTACCCATGCATAAAAGACCTAAGTTGCTTTGCAATGGGCGCTGCATGCAGACCCGAATGCAGTGCCTCCAGGGAACTTCTGAAGCACCTCCTTCCCCAATAAGGAGGAAATCTAGGACTGGCTCTTTGCTTTGGAGAGAAAAGTGGGCAGCGTGGTACCCACGAATGCCATATTGGGAGTCACTGTTGCAAGATTTAATATGTATACATGTTTTTTGTCTTTTGAGATTTTTGTTATTGTAAGCACAATTGTCTCATTAGTGACATATATGTATTAATTTGTGATCACAAGTACCAAGTAGTAAAAAAGGATCATTGGCAAGAAAGGCCATTTGACACCTCAAGGTCAGCAGAAAGACATCAACACAGGTTCCTTGAGCTTCTCACATCTTTTGGCTCATATACAATGACTCAGGTTTGCAAGATAAAATAATCAAAAATCCCTTTTGTTTCTCACTTGCAAATGCAATTCCAGACAGAGCAATAATCTGCCAGGAAAGGGCCACCTGCCCATCTCCTGGGTACCAACAAGCCAGGAAGCTAAACCACCACCTGCCTCAAGTGGTCATCACATAAATATTCAGGTAGCCCTTCCCTCATAGGTCAGGCCCTGTTAGCCAGTCTCACAGCCTGAATCATGACATCTGCACTACCCTCACTTGCACCAGTCAGAGTACAGCCCTGAACCACCCAATGGGCATCCTAATTTAACACCCTTGAGCCAATGGGATTGCTACAGCTAGTTCTGCGCCCAGTTTGACTGATGGCTAGGCTTCACCATTGAAGCCCAGGTCTATAAGAAGGGCATGACATGCTCCTCTCCTGCTTCTTAAGGAGAGGCAAATTATAACTTATTCTCTCCCATTTGGCTTCTCTTCCACACTTTACCTATTTTATCTTTTTGCCATGGGCACCCTTCTCTTAGCTTCTCCTTCCCCAGTTCAGGATCAACCTACCCTACAGCCAGCCAGTCTCTTCTCACAGCCACCTGGTCAGGGAATCCTCCCCTTCTTTCTAAAGCTTCATCTAGGGTTGCCAGCTCAGGGTTGAGAAATATCTGGAGATTTTGGGGGTAGAGCCTGAGGAGAGTGGGGTTTGGAAAGAGGAGGGGTTTCAATGCCATAGAGTCCAATTGCCAAAGTGGCCATTTTCTCCAGGGGAGCTGATCTCTGGCACCTGGAGATCAGCTGTAATAGCGGGAAATCTCCAGCCACCACCTGGAGGTTGGCAGCCCTGGCTTCCTCCCATTTTCCTCACCACACGTTTTGGTCCCATCTCTTGGTAGGACTGCTGCTCTGGACTAACCAGGTGCGAGGGACACAATTTTTTACAAAGTCATATTAATTGGGTATTTTTAATCTAAAAGGTAACATAGCTCCTCACTAGGAGTGGTGGAATTTGTATATTTTACTGGTCTTGTTATATCATTGCTCTTTTCCTTTTGTTATTTTCTTTCTGTTCTCTTCATTTCTAATCTGTGTCTTGTTAGGGTAATAAAGTTACTTGCCAGTTGAGTGCTTTGTTTCCCTTCCAATCTTTTCTTGTCTCAAAAGATTTGCTGCATGAATCCGGGAGTTGTGTAGACACCGCACTGGATGATTCCAATTTTGACCTAAGCATTTTGTCCTCTGACTATACACGTGCAATGGGATGCACTGGCATGAAAGGCTTGGTGCAAGGACTAATTTGGGTAGCAAGTAGGGTTGCCAGCCTCCAGGTACTAGCTGGAGATCTCCTGCTATTACAACTGATCTCCAGCCGATAGAGATCAGTTCACCTGGAGAAAATGGCCGCTTTGGCAATTGGACTCTATGTCATATAAGTCTCTCCCCTTCCCAAACCCCGCCCTCTTCAGGCTCCACCCCAAAAACCTCCCGCCAGTGGTGAAGAGGGACCTGGCAACCCTAGTAGCAAGACCAGGGCTGAGACAGTTTAAGAACTGTGTTAACTGTGCACTGAAAAATGCCACCGACCAATGGGTTTTATCCAGCAAGCCACTCACCTAGAGATCACAGATCTTCCCTGCTTTCCACCTCTGTCTAGCAGGCATTTCCAACCCTGGGAAAGTTGATTTTTGAAGCTGCAGGACCTGCCACATGGGTCAGTGGCCTACACTGAGGCATGGGAAGGGGTGAAATCATTCCCTCTGTGGAATTCCACCAATGGAAGAGCCAAAAACTATTTTCCCAACTTTGTCCTGCTCAGTGCAGCCTACACTCCATGCATGTCCCAAGTCTGTGAGAGGGGAACAGCAGAGAGGGTAAAGAGCTGAGCACATATAAATTAATTTTCTGTCCTCCCAACTGTGCCTTTGCACAGTTGGAAATGAATTTGCATTCATGCGCATGTACACTCACACAGAACGTTGTGGCAGCAAAGAAACAGCCAGATTGCTAGGGTTGCCAGCTTCCAGGTACTAGCTGGATATCTCCTGCTATTACAACTGATCTCCAGCCAATAGAGATCAGTTTGCTTGGAGAGATTGGCTGCTTTGGCAATTGGCATTGAAGTCCTTCCCCTCCCCAAACTCCAACCTCCTCAAGCTCCGTCCAAAAAATCTCCCACCGGTGGCAAAGAGGGACCTTTCAACCCCACTGATTGCCCAGCCCCATGCTTGCTAGCCAAAGTGCCACAGTAGCCCTGGGAGCTACATCTTTTAAATAAAATCATGTGGCCAGTAGGGTTGCCAATCCTCCATGTGGTGGCTGGAGATCTCCTGGGATTACAACTGAACTCCAGGCAACAGAGATCAGTTCACCGGGGAAAAAATGGACAGTTTGGAAGGTGAACTCTATGGCATTATACCCCATTGAAATCCCTCCCCACCCCAAACCCCGCCCTCTTGAGGATCCACCCCCACAATCTCTAGGTACCTGGAGGTTGGCAACCCTACCTCTCTAGCCAAGCAGCAAATGTAAACACTCATCCCAAGATAAAGCTTTTAGGCCAGCCCAAGAGGGGTTAAAGGGATTACAAAGGGTTTCGCTGACCTATTTTTCCCCCCAGGCAGGCACCCCTTTAATCTCCTTGGCACCAAAGGCTGGTACAGCAGCTCAGCTGGAACCAGGATTTAACATGGAGGAACTGGTCCTGAATAGATTAAAAACGGCAGCTGGGCAAGGAAATGTCAGCCAAGCAGAGAAGAATGAATTGGTGACCAAGAGAAAAGGAGAGAGGTGGACACAGGGGCTGGGGCTGGCAGCAGCTCTTTCGGGGCCAGCTGTCCAGGCGTCTTTACTGCTGCACACTGTAGCCACCTGGGCATTGCAAAGAATGGCAGGCTGCGTCCTCACAAAGAGCAGGAAGCCCCTGCGGCGAAGGGAATTAGGCAGGCCAACCCTGCGCCCGATCTGGGCACAAGTCACCAGGCTCTTGGTTTGTTTGTTTGTTTGTTTGTTTTCCTTTTTCCTCTTTTTCTTTTCAGAAAAATATAAACCTCATTTTCTCGGAAGAAAAGGGGGAAACTGCAGGGTGGCATGTGCATTTGAAGAAGAAGGGTTGGTTGTTATATGGCGACTTTCTCTACCACTTAAGGGAGACTCAAACCAGCTTACAATCACCTTCCCTTCCCTTCCCCACAACAGACACCCTGTGAGGTAGGTGGGGCTGAGAGAGCTCTAAGAGAGCTGTGACTAGCCCAAGGTCACCCAGCTGGCTTCATGTGTAGGAGTGGGGAAATAAATCTATTTCACCAGATTAGCCTCTGCTGCTTCAGTGGAGGAGTGGGGAATCAAACCCCGTTCTCCAGATCAGAGTCCACCGCTCCAAACCATTGCTCTTAAACACTACACCACGCTGGACACTTTCTTGTAACTACCACAGGGAGGAGAGGGGAGCCAAGCGCCACATCCTACCCTCCCTCTTGAACCCTTTAAATGTCTTTTATTTTGTTTATTATTGCTGAACCACACTACAGCACAGCAGGGGAAGGGGGGAAAAGAGTCTTATTGGTCGTTTATGCATGGGTACTTTCACTCACATTCACCACCACCTAGGGTTGCCAACTGCCAGGTAGTAGCAGGAGATCTCCTGCTAATTCAACTGATCTCCAGCCGATAGAGATCAGATCACCTGGAGAAAAATGGCTGCTTTGGCAACTGAACTCTATGGCATTGAAGTCCCTCCCCTCTCCAAACCCTGCCCTCTTCAGGCTCCGCCCCCAAAATCTCCCCCCCCCCCCGGTTGAGAAGAGGGACCTGGCAACCCTGCCACCACCACCACCCCTGTCTGTCTCGGTTGTACCTTGGAGTTATGCGAGTTTTCCCTCCATTAGAGATGACCTCACTGCCAGCCCTCACAAATCCCAGGACTTCCCGTTCCTCTTTTAAACAGATTCTTCCCTCTCCCCTGAGCTCAGCCCGGGTGAAATCTCCATGCACAAGGCAAAGTGTGGGACACGCAAGCATAGTTTCGCTCACAGCCAGTTACAAAGCAGCAGGTCCAGAGGCGGGGATTCAAATACTTCCTGCTTCCTCAGAGCTCTATCTGAGCAGAAGAAATGCTTTTTAAAACCGAGTCTTGGATTTCTCCCCACCCCTTCTTTACAGATTGCTCCGTTTTTTGTTTTATGTTCTTAAAATGCATTTTTATACTGCAATTGGGTTTGCGGGGGGAGGGAACTTTTCTCTCACTACAGCCAGTTACGAAGCAGCATTTCAAGGGGCGGGGATTCAAATACTTCCTGAGACTGCTGGTGCATAGACTCCCAACAGGAAAGTGTGGGTCCAGCGAGCAACAAATCTCAGATAAAACTCCCGTGCGTAAACGACCTTAAAGAACTTTAAAGGAGGAAGATCCGACTGTTGGAGGGGCATTGCAAGCATGGCAGAAAGGCGTGGGGTGGCAGCCGAGCAAGTGGCAGAACCAGAACCAAGCAAGTGGCACCCTGCGACCACACTGCTTGTTGCTGCATCAGGGAGTTTGGACACTGTTTTGCATTTTTTTGTAGATTGTAAAAAAGCATGATCTCGCCAGAGACAAATGGATCAGAATATACATTCAGAGGTGGGGACCTGCCCTAAAGCAAGAGATAGTTGCAAAGTTATTGGCTGATACTGACCCAAATGTAACTCTCGCTGTGGCAAAATTTTTATCTATGGTTTTTAATGATACCTCTTTTTAACTGTACAGTTTAGAGGTTATATTTTTGTATTATGGTTATTTATGTATTATGGAATGTACTGAATTTGTCCTGCTTATGACCAGTTGGTCCTCAAGCATAAAGAATGGAATAAAGGAAAGGCTTCTTGCTGCTGCCCTGGCAGGGGTGCATTTTCCTCCCCCATCCCAAAATCTGGAAGCAGCCCTTAACATTCACAGATAAACACAATTGTTTGTTATTGGATATTTGCATTATAATAGGATGGTTTTATATTTGTTAGCTGCCTTGGGTGGTCCTTGGACAGAAAAGTGGGGTATAAATCAATAAAAAAACTATGCTGTAAATCTCAGGTACTCTCTCCTCCAAATGGAACCAAGCTGGGTCAACTTTACCCTTAAAACTTCCCTCCAACCGTAACAGTATTTTTGAGCCTGCGGGCACATTTGGAATTCTGACACGGCACAGTAGGCATAGGAATAAAATGGCTGCCACAGGAGGCGGAGCCAGCCACAAAATGGCTGCCACCACTTAACTTCAGTAACACAGTGGAGATCCTTGTGCTGTGGTGGTGGCAGCTGCCAAAGCAACGTTTTAAAAAATCTGCACAGTCAATCAGATCTCCAATAGTCAATCAGAAGCCTTGCTGGGCAAAAGCCGTACCTGACCCCATCCACTTCCTAAAAACACTTGTCGGGCACCAGAGACGGGTGTAAGCGGGTGCTTACACCCTGTTTGGGGACCCCTGATTTATGGGATGAGATTTGTTGGGCTATTTGAGAGCTATTTTATGGGGTGAGATTTGAGAGCTATTTTAGCACATAGCCCCAGAAATTATGCTTAAGCGCTTGGTCAGCCCTCAATCTGGGTTGAAAACTAAACCCTCTACCCTAGAAGTCCATCCCAAAGCTCGGATGGTCTTAGGAGAGCTGTGGTGTCTCTGTCGGAGAGGAGACACTTTGCAGGTGTTCTGAAGCCCTGTTGGCCTCATTCACATGTTACAGAGCTGAGCTTTGCACAGAAAACAAGAGTCTGAGATGGAGCTGTCACACAGTAAAAACCTGCCAGGCCGTTGCATGGAGCCGTCAGCCCCAGGAGTCAGAAGCAGCCGAACAGAAGGCGAGCGAGAAGAAAGACAGGCTGGGGGATTACAGCAACAGACCGTGGGCGGAAAGCAAAGCGCAGAAGTCAACAGAGCTGAATGCTCTCTATTATGTTTTCCGAATGCCACAAACATCTACATACATCATAATTACATTCCCAAGGAAAGGAATGATGGGGAGGAAGCAGAGAAAGAGAACTGAGGGTGGGGGGGATTGAAGGGGATGTACATGGAAGCGCAACTAATGCTGTCTCCATAGCGCAGCGTTCAAGGCTGCTCCGGCACTTTAGCTGCTGCGGAACACAGTGGTCTGCTGGGCCTCTTCGGAGTGTGGGCTGCAGAGACCCTCCCTCCAGCATTTCATTTTTTATATATAATTTTTATTGAATTTTATAACAAAAACAAAATAAAAAATAAACAAAAAAATAATACAAAAAAATTATACAGAATCAGAAGGATATCTATATACCTTAATTAATACAATTTAATTATAAAATTCAAATATTCAGAAAAGATACCTCCAGCATTTCAGAGGGGAAATGAGGGGCCACTCTTATGTACTCGAAACACCCCAATTCTCACACCAGGGATCACTTCTATATAGGGTTGCCAGGTCCCTCTTTGCTACCAGCGGGAGGTTTTGGGGTCACAGCCTGGGGAGAGTGGGGTTTGGGGAGGAGAGGGACTTCAGTGCCATAGAGCCCAATGGCCAAAGCGGCCCTTTTCTCCAGGTGAACTGATCTCTGTCGGTTGGAGATCAGTTGTAATAGCAGGAGATCTCCAGCTACTACCTGGTTGGCAATCCTACTTCTGGAGCACAACGACAAATGCAGAAAGCTCTTCTCCAGCTGATAACATACATTATCCATTCATCTTACAATCACCAACCTTCATCTACGGTTAACAGGCTTCAGGGCTGGTTCTCAGGGCTGCCAGATAACCCATATTCCCAACAGTTTCTTCAGCAACTTCTGTGCCTGGCTGCTGAGGCAGAATGGACATTAGGGCCACCAGGAAAAAATTCCCAGAAGGCCAGGGGCCTGAGAGACCATTTCTCCTGAAGACCTCCACCCAGGTCCAAGGAGGCAATGAGGCCAGCTGGGCAGGAACGAGCGAGCCGCAGGGCCACCACAGCAAAGTGCTGCTGAAACCCCCTCTTCCTCAAACTAACCCTTGCCCAACTAACCCTTGGCACAAATTCATAAGGTTGCCAACCTCCAGGTGTGACCTGGAGATTTCCTGGAATTACATCTGATCTCCAGACTACAGCGATCAGCATTCCCCTGGAGGAAAATGGCTGATTTGGAGGGTGGTCTTTATAGCATTATACCCAGCTGAGGTCTCTCTGCTCCTAAAACACCACCCTCCCCAGGCGCCATCCCATATCCCCAGGGGTTTCCCAACCCAGAGTTGGTAACTCTACATACCCAGGCAGCTGGGCCTCTAGATGGCCAAGTGTGACCAATGATGGGGCTGGTTGGGCAAGGAGAGGACAAAGGAGGGAGGCAGGCAGGCATAGCAGATTCACTGAAGGTAGGGTTGCCAACCTCCAGGTACTAGCTGGAGATCTCCTGCTATTACAGCTGATCTCCAGCCAATAGAGATCAGTTCACCTGGAGAAAATGGCCACTTTGGCATTGAAGTCCCTGAACATAAGAACATAAGAAAGGCCCTGCTGGATCAGACCAAGGTCCATCAAGTCCAGCAGTCTGTTCACACAGTGGCCAACCAGGTGCCTCTAGGAGGCCCCCAAACAAGGCGACTGCAGCAGCACCATCCTGCCTGTGTTCCACCGCACCCAAAATTATAGGCATGCTCCTCTGATACTAGAGAGAATAGGTATGCAGCATGACCAGTATCCATTCTAACTAACAGCCATTAATACCTCTTTCCTTCTAAGTTGGCAGCCCACATCCTGGGGCAGGGAGTTCCACAATTTAACTATGTGTTGTGTGAAGAAATACTTCCTTTTATCTGTTTTGAATCTGTCACCCTCCAGCTTCAACAGATGACCCCGCGTTCTAGTATTATGGGAAAGGGAGAAAAACCTCTCCCTGTCCACTCTCTCCAAACCATGCATAATTTTATAGACCTCTATCATATCACCCCTCAGCCGCCTTCTTTCCAAGCTAAACAGCCCTAAGCGTCCTAACCGCTCCCCATAGGACAGTTGCTCTAGTCCCCTAATCATTTGGGTTGCTCTTTTCTGCACCTTCTCAAGCTCTGTAATATCCTTTTTTAGGTGTGGTGACCAGAACTGCACACAGTATTCCAAGTGTGGTCTCACCATAGATTTGTACAAAGGCAGTATGATATCAGCAGTTTTATTCTCTGAAGGGCCGGTGCTACTGGTTTGTCCTTGAGCAGCCAGCCTCATTGGCTCTCCATCAAGTAAAGGGGAAGGGCCCTTTTCCAGGGCCAGTTCAGCCTCCCAGACTGCCCCAATGCCTGCTGGTGGTAAATGGAGCACATGTAAAATGATGAAGGAGGAGGAGGAGAAGGAGAAGAAGAAGGAGAATAGTTGGTTTTTATACCCTGCTTTTCTCTACCTTTAAGGAGTCTCAAAGCAGTTTACAACCGCCTTTCCCTTCCTTTCCCACAACAGACACCTTGTGGGGTAGGTGAGGCTGAGAGAGTTCCGACAGAACTGTGACTGGCCCAAGGTCACCCAGCAGGCTTCATGTGAAGGAGTGGGGAAAGCAACCCAGTTCACCAGATTAGAGTCCGCCAATCATACCTGGTTCTCCAGATCTAATCTAATTAACACCTCAACTTCTTCCCTACCCTTTTCCAGTGATTACTGATCGGCCTAGAATATGGCCAGCATGCACAAATATTTAGGTGCAGGAACTGAATGAAAGGGATAAGGCAGAAAGCTGTTGGGACCAAGGGAGGAAGTGAAAGGAGAAGAGGAGACATAGTGCTGAAAAGAGACAGAAAAGGCGAGCAAGAACAAAAAAGGAACAGAAAAGTGGGGAAAAGAGAGAGACGAGAAAAGGGTCCACATACACTCAAGCAGGCCCAAGCCCCTCCCGATACCTGTGAACGTACCTGGGGGTCACCAAGTCGAGTGAGGTCTGGATAAAGATAGAAGAGGATCCCTTGAGATGCTCCAGGCAGGGAGACTCCTCTGATCAGTAGAACAACCAGCATGAGGTATGGAAAGGTGGCAGTAAAGTACACTACCTAACAAAAAAGAGCAAAATAAGGTAAGCACAAGAGCTGCAAAGGCAAGCAGGGCTTTAAGCAAGCCTGTGATTCACACAGTACAGAGGCTGGGTCTGGAGTTCCTACCCTGTGTCAGATGTAACAGTCATACATGAGTTGGGGGTATGGCTCTCAATGATCATGCAAGCCATACCAAATTTGGCAGAGGACCCCCCACTAGGGACACCAGGTTGCCCACTTTGGCATGCACCCACCCACCTTTGGCTTCTGTCTTCCACCACCACTAAATCGGGTAGTGTTGGGAAAATAGACGGGCCGAGATGGCATCCCACAATACCATAGTGTCATCTCTGGCTGCATCACCAGAAGCGATGCCACGGAGTCACAGGACATTCTAGGGTTCAACTGAAACTATAGCTTTTACCATAGAATTCTGGTTGAATCCTAGAGCATCCTGGGACGTGGTGACATCACTTCCAGTTACGCAGCTGGAAGTGACATTTTGGCATAGCCCGATGCTAGTTATATAAGTCCGCCTCCCTCTGGGTCCTGGGAGTTGCTGGCCTCAGCGTGGTGTGGTGGTTAAGAGCGGAGGTTTGGAGCGGTGGACTCAGATCTGGAGAACCGGGTTTGTCTCCCAGCTCCTCCACATGAGCGGCGGAGGCTAATCTGGTGAACTGGATTTGTTTCCCCACTCTGACACACAAAGCCAGCTGGGTGACCTTGGGCAAGTCACATTCTCTCAGCCCCACCTACCTCACAGGGTGTCTGTTGTGGGGAGGGGAAGGGAAGGTGATTGTAAGCCGGTTTGAGACTCCCTTAAGTGGTAGAGAAAGTCGGCATATAAAAACCAAGTCTTCTTCTTCTCAGCAGGCAACTGGCAAGAGACTCACCAGTCATGCTGGGCCCTTGCAAAGTCATGATGTCACCAGCAATGCAATGATGTCACTTCTGGTTGTGCTGGAAATTATGTTATCACATTACCCATGACACCAATTGGCCCTCATTCCTCCCCCTCGCCCCCATTTTTCTTCTGCTGCAGCAGTGGGAAAGGCCAGCAGGGGCAGGAGCTCCCCCGCTAAAGTGTGAGACCGTTGATCCCTAGAAGAGTCCCAGGCAGGTGCTGTTGGAAACCCAGGAACATGTGGCTTTTCCCAAATAGTAGCAGTAGGAGAAGAAGAAGAGTTGGTTTTTATATGCCGATTTTCTCTACCTTTTTAAAATGAGAATAAAACTGGCTTACAATCTCCTTCCCTTCCTCTCCCCACAACAGACACCTTGTGAGATAGGTGGGGCTGAGAGAGTTCAGAGAGAACTGTGACTAGCCCAAGATCACCCAGCTGGCTTCATGTGCAGGCATGGGGAAACCAACCCAGTTCACCAGATTAGAGTCCTCCACTCATGTGGAGGTAGGGTTGCCAACTTCCAGGCACTAACTGGAGATCTCCTTCTATTACAACTGATCTCCAGCCAATAGCGACCAGTTTGCCTGGAGAAAATGGCCGCTTTGGCCAATGGACTCTGTGGCACTGAGGTCTTTCCCCTCCCCAAACCCCGCCCTCCTTGGGATCCGCTCCAAAAGCCTCCCACTGGTGGTAAAGAGGGACCTGGAAACCCTATGTGGAGGAGAGGGGAATCAAACCCGGTTCTCCAGATTAGAGTTCACCATTATTAACCACTACACCTCGGTGGAGAATAGGGTGTGGCAGTGTACACCGGTGTATAAACTGCAGAAAGAAAGAATCAGGAACTGCAAGTTGGCTAAAGCATCTTTGAGTACAAGATCTCTCTTTTTGGGGATCCGATATGGGGCACTGAATCTGCTGCCCTGCAGGAGTGCCTCTTTGCCACCACCTGTGCTCTACTTTTATATTTGGGAATAAAGCAAGTATTACAAAAATGCCATAAGTCTCAAGTGCTCTCCTTTAAAAGGGGGAACCCATCCTCAGAAGTACTTTCCCTCAAACTCTTCTCCAATCACAGAAGTGGGGAACATTCAACAGCAGGATTCCTGCACCAAATTATACAGCCTACACTTATAAAACTTTTTATTGTCAATCCAGTGGTCCATCAAAGCCAGTACTGACTATTCTGACTTCCAGCAGCTCTCCTGGGTCTCATCCACCCTACAACCTGGGTCCTTTTCATTGAAGAATGAAGCTTCTTCTTAGACTTTCTACATGCCAAATATCTGCCTTATCACTGAGTTCTGAGAACATATTATATTTATTCCTCTAAACATAATGAACCAGCAAGGCACAAAACAGTGTATTATTTAGTGGTCGCCAAAAAAATCATTAAAAATCCAGTTCAGGTGAAAATGCTACATGTCAATTATGACTCCTAAACAAAAGCTTAGATTTGTTTCTCGCCTTCTGCAAAAGCCCAATTCAGTTTTGGAGAAGATCCAGACAGAAATTTTTTCCCCTCTGGTGTATTTTTGTAATGAAATCATAGAGCTGGAAGAGAATCTGTGGGCCAGCTAAGTCCAAATGCCAGCCACAGCAGGATTCCTTAGACATAAAACCTGCCATCACAATGAGCGGGGGGGGGGGGGGGGAGTGATTGAGTCTCCTCAAATGTAACTAAGGCAAAACAATAGAAGATAATCTTTACTGCCAGCTCTTGCCATAGTCTGAAAGCTTATCCATCCCTCACATTTTTACCCCAACCTTTCTCCAACAAGCTCAACAGGAAATGCATAGCTCCCCCCCATCCTCCAGCTTTATCCTAACAATCCTCAAGACATTAGGCTGAAAAAGAAAAAGAGAGGTCCTTAAGTCACCCATGATTGCCTTGGCCAAGCAGGGATCTGGACCCAGGTCGCCCAAAGTAGGGTCAAATATATACGATGAAGGTCACACATATCTAGTTCCATTCATAAAATATAAATTTTGGGCTCATACAGCCCAGGTTTGCCTTGGGGCAGTACAGGGAAGGGAAAGGAGGCTTAAAGCCTTCAAGCTCCAATTTTCCCAATTTAAAACCAGGCCCCCCATTTTATTAGCATTTTAAAGGGGAAAAATAAGAGTTTAATAGACACATATTTTCTCCTTTAAAATGCCACCAGACCAGGGAGCCCAGTTTCAACAGAGCAAGGAAGTAGGGGTTAAAGGGTTAAACACTTCCCTCCTCTAGGTGGCCCTCAAGGCAAATTGAGGCTGTACGGGATTGCAATCTGCCTCTCAGCTCAGACCCTGGCCCACAATTCATTCACTTGATTTTTATTCCCCTATTCCTCTGCAGAGTTCAGGATTGCATACGTGAATCTTCCCCACCCCTCTTATCTCCGCACAACATCCCTGGGATGTTAGGATGAGAGTCAGTAGCCCCAAATCACCCAGTGAGATTCATGGCAGAATCTGGATTTGAATCCAGATCCTAATCAGATAATTAGATTACTAGAGGCTGCCTCTATCTGCCCCAGTGCTCCAGCCAGGCTTATCTCCCAACACTGCCAAAACTTTATGACAATAAGCCTGTGATGTAGGGTTGCCAACCTCCAGGTAATAGCAGAAGATCCCCTGCTATTACAACTGATCTCCAGCTGATAGAGATCAGTTCCCCTGGAGAAAATGGCCGCTTTGGCAATTGGGCTCTATGGCATTGAAGTCCCTCCCCTCCCCAAACCCCACCCTCCTCAGGCTCCGCCCAAAAAGCCTCCTGCCAAGGTGAAGAGGGACCCGGCAACCCTACTGTGATGCCTCATGCAACAGTCAACACTAGTCTTTAAGATGCCACTGGACTCTCTGTCACTTGAGGTCTTCGAAATTCTAAACTCTGGCATATATTAGTCATACTCCTTGCAAGGATCCTGTGTCTGGCATGTATGACTCTGACTAGTGGATTAGTGTGGTAGTTACTGGATTACAGAAACTAATTACTATAATACTCCACAACAACACTATGTTTGTCTGCTACATAGTCCCACCTCTTCAAGCAGGCATTGATGGGCTACAAAGCACCCTTGCAGTTATACTGGGATGCATCCACACATTGTTGGACACTGCACTATTGTTGTGCTATAGTCGTCAACCGCAACTGGTTTTTTCTGGTGCGGACAGGACAATCCAGTAGCAAATTATTGCTGCAGCAGAAGAGTGAAATATCCAACAAAGTATAGATGCAACACTGGTTCCCTCTTCCTCAGTACTCAGACTTACCAAAAATCCATGTTTTAAAAGCAATTGATTGACGCATAAAATCAGTAGTTAACGCCATTGTCTAAAGAGCATCCTGTTTTTCCTTGCCATAGGTACAAGCTGAAATATTAATAAAGGCTGAACAGTGGGTTTTATTTTCACTAGTGATGGCTACAGCTTATCCAAACCATGCCATTTGTCAGACTTACACCTGTCAGGCTCATGTTCATGCCAAATGTTATATGAAGAAGCCGGAGCGAGCCAATCGGTATCTGAACAGTAAATGCTAGCATGTAGATGCTAACAGAAAATGAATTGCTGTCCTTTTCAGATCCAAGATCCATACCAGCTCCAGGATTTGACTCTCCACAGCTTCTCTCCAGTTAGCTAGTTAACCCACAGCAGGATTGCTGTTGCTTGTATTGTATGATAACACACATGGATGCCTTTCTCGGACAGAAAAATCAGGGCATGGTAAGGAAGAACCCGAGCAATTCGACCCCTGCATTTTCCTCTCTCTACCCCCACTCCATCCCCACACAATAACAACCAGCTCTTATACTTATTTGGATTTAGTCTGTAACCTAGAAACAGTGTGCAATTTAAATCCCTTCTTAGCCACAACTCTCTCCCCACAGAGACTTCGAGTTAGGATTCATTGACCCTTTCACCTAGTGGAATAAAGCCTCCCCCCCCCCATCTTGTTTTTATGCTCAGCTGTGCAGTGTCGTGCCAAAGATCCAGATCCATAGTTTGAATCATCCATCTGCCATGAACTCTCTAGGTGCCATTAGGCAAGCCAGTCTCTTCTCTCAGCCAACTGCCTGCAACACAGGAATCAGAACAGCTACCTTACAGGGTTGGTGTGACTAAGATTGCCAGGTCCCCTCTGACCACCGGCAGCTGATGGTAGGATTGACAAGTCTGGGTTGGGAAATTCCTGGAGATTTGGAGGGTAGAGACTTGGGAGAGCAGGGTTTGGGAAGGGAAGGGACGGGGCCTCAGTGAGGTATAATGCCATAAAGTACACCCTCCAAAACTGCCATCAGTTCCTCCGCTAGAAAGCTGGCATGTTGGGGGGAAATGCAAGGCTAGAATTCTTCACTCCAACATCTGCCATTCAATTAGAGTTGCCAACTCTGGGTTCAAAAATTCGTGGAGATTTGGAGGTGGACCTTGGGAAAGGTTTGTGGAAGGGAGAGACCTCAGTGTATAATGCCATAGAGGTCACCCCCAAAGCAGCCATTTTCTCCAGTGGAGCTAGGGTTGCCAACCTCCAGGTGGTGGCTGGAGATCTCCTGCTAATACTACTGATTTCCAAGCAACAGAGATCAGTTCCCCTGAAGAAAATGGCTGCTTTGTAGGGTTGCCAACCCCCAGGTAGTAGGAACTCAAAGCCCTGTGGGCTTGACTTGTGAATATATGTTGTAATGCAACTTTGTGCTTGATTTTTGTACTTGTATTGCTTTGAGTTCCTACTTCCTGATATACAAGTAGCCTAACTTTGATTACTAACCCCCAGGTAGTAGCTGGAGATCTCCCGCTATTACAACTGATCTCCAGCCAACAGAGATCAGATCACTTGGAGAAAATGGGTGCTTTGGCTATTGTACGCTATGGAATTGAAGTCCCTCCCCAAACCCCGCCCTCCTCAGGCTCCACCCCTAAAATCTCCAGGTATTTCCCCACCTGGGGCTGGCAACCCTAAGGGAAGCTGATCTCTATTGTCTGGTGATCAGCTGCAATGCTGGGAGATTTCCAGGCCCCACATGGAGGTTGGCAACCCCATCAGATGAAATTGAGCCGCATATAGAAAAGAATTCAGTCCTATGAGCCTTCATATGGCCGCAGTCTGAACATTCGACACAACACCACTTCATAACTTTGATTAAGGCCTACAGGTTTAACCATCTGAGTGAGAACTAAGCCCAGGTTTCCTGGACAAAGTTATGTCCTTTTTATGCCTATGTATGTTTGTAGCATGGATATGCCTATAAACACTCACAATATACCCATTTCTTGCTTTGAGAGGGAAGTGGACATGTTTATGGAGGAGAGGGGTATTCACAGCTACAAGTCAAAATGAATACTAGTCATGATGCATATCTATTCTCTCCAGGATCAGAGGAGCATGCTGAATATATGAGGTGTTGTGGAACACAGGCAGGATGGTGCTGCTGCAGTTGACTTGTTTGTGGGCTTCCTAGAGGCACCTGGTTGACCACTGTGTGAACAGACTGTTGGACTTGATGGATAGGGTTGCCAACCTCCAGGTACTAGCTGGAGATCTCCTGCTATTACAACTGCTCTCCAGGCGATAGAGATCACATGCACTTTCTTTATACTGTAGCCTACCCCAGCATTTGCTGCGCTGGTTCATCATAGTTCCACTGCTTTTGGCTTCAGCCTAGGGTTGCCAACCTCCAGGTGGTAACTGGAGATCTCCCACTATTACAACTGATCTCCAGGAAATAGGAATCAGTTCCCCTGGAGAAAATGGCTGTTTTGGCGATTGGACTCTATGGCATCAAAGTCCCTCCCCTCCCCAAACCCCGCCCTCCTCAGGCTCCACCCCAAAAACTTCCCACTGGTGGCAAAGAGGGACCTGGCAAACCCTATTGATGGACCTTGGTCTGATCCACCATGGCCTTTCTTATGTTCTTATGCTTTGTTCATCACTTCTTGATCCAGTCCTCCTATGATACTAGCCCCCGTCAAATCATGGCCAGTCACCTTCCTATTGACTTGTCTGTTTTATTCCATGGGGAATAGGAGCTACTATAATTCCAAACCACAACTTCCAAACACACACAAGGCTTCTAGGGATCGCCCACTACCTGAGTTTCCTTTCCCCACCACTATTAAATATTGCTGAGAGCTCAGGTCTCTCCCTGTTATGTGTCCTGTTGGTTTACTCTCCATTAGAGAAGGTGTCGAAAGACCAAACAAGGAAAAACATGGCCCAGGTGGAACAAAAATGTCAACAGAAAATATTTAATATGAAACACTGGATACGGTTCTCAAAACGTTTAATAAGTGTCAGGGGAATCAATAAAAATGCAACAAACCTTCAGAAAAAGTCTCAAAATAATAAAAGTGACAGTAAAAGAGAGCCAGTGTGGTGTAGTGGTAAAGAGCGGTGGTTTGGAGCAGTGTAAGCCGGTTTGAGTCTCCCTTAAGTGGTAGAGAAAGTTGGCATATAAAAACCAACTCTTCTTCAAAAAACACACAAACACACACAAAGGAGCAAAAGTCCTAACTCCCAATTTGAACACAATTTTTTAAAAACGTATCTATAGAATTTACAGTCACTTCTACTACAGCCTGAATATGTACAAATAAAACATGGAAAACCGCTTCAGAAGACTAGAGGAACTGGAGCTTCCCTTACTGAAGAACAACAGTAATCTCTCTAGCCCCTTTAGACTATGGGTGAAAACACATGGGAGGTTTTGCCTTGGATTTGCTGCTCTCTAAATGCACATTTTCCCCAGCCAAATTCTCAAAACTCAAAAATAAGCCCCCATGCAGAGTTTTGAGAATTCAGATGAGGGAAATGTGCATCTAGAGAGCGGCAAATCCAAGGCAAAACCTCTGATGCGTTTTCGCCCTACAAGTTCAAGAAAAAAAATGAGCTAAACTCACACAGCAAACTTACTGAGACCACACACATGGAAATGTTACTTGTAAAACAAAGAGGTTAGATTTCCTCGTACAAACAAGTTAGTTACTAGCTAGCTCAGTTTCCACATACATATAGGAGCAGAAAAGAACCAGAGTACATGTGAAATCTAAATCAGCTATGATAGTTCAAGATTTTAATTCATCCCCTTAGGCCACATGTTTTGTATTATGCAGATGTTAAAAAAATAAAAACGCATAATTGGGAACAACTTTTTGTATAACCCAAAATGTGAAGTCTGTTATCATTAAGAAAATGCTTTACTAGAATGGCACTAGTTTTCTTCAGATGATTTTTGCTTGTGTGTTTCCCATTTTTTAAAAGACTTCTCAGTGTTTCCCTCCCCTAAAACTTCTCACTAGGGTTGCCAGCTCCAGGTTGGGAAATACCTGGAAATTTGGGGGGCGGAGCCTGAGGAGGGTGGGGTTTGGGGAGGGGAGGGACTTCAATGCCATAGAGTCCAATTGCCAAAGCAGCCATTTTCTCCAGGGGAACTGATTTCTATCGCCTGGAGATCAGTTGTAATAGTGGGAGATCTCCAGCTAGTACCTGGAGGTTGGCAACCCTAAAGTCAACCCGTTTGAAGCCATTTCTCTTTGAGTCATAAAAACTGACTATAAGGCAAACTGGTTTTGATACATTTAAGACTATGACAATTGTAGCTCACAATTAATTTATGTCTGTGGCATTTTTTATACAGACAATTGCCAAAGTGGCCATTTTCTCCAGGTGAACTGATCTCTACAAGCTGGAGATCAGTTGTAATAGCAGGAGATCTCAAGCACTACCTGGCAGTTGGCAACCCTATCCATTGATGTGTGTATATGCTGCAGACACGGTGCATCCATTCAAACTCTTAGGCTGCAAAGAAATGTACCAGAGTAAAAGCTAGTGGAATAGAAAAAAAATACTGCTTAGGATGGCATTGCATAATTCTGAAATCCACGGGGAGGGAGCTGAACAACCTTAGCGACTCACGCTAGCAAAATTTAAACAAGGGTTTTCTAAACAACAACAAAAAGCACAAAATAAGGGTAGGGGTTTGCCACAGCCAGGCACCAGAAATAAAGACTGCCCCTGGTGAAGAGGGAATTGGGTGCCTGAAAAATCCAGAACGTTTGCTCCAGCTTAAGTGTCTGGCCCAGATCCAGCTCTGTGGCCATGTAGGTTCAATGCTACAATAGCAGATGTTTGGCTTAAATGTGAACCTTTCTTCCCCACTCTAAAGCAGCGTTCACACTGACTTTATTACTAGAAAGCCTACTGAGATCAGAAACAATGTTCTCTGCCTCATGTTGTTCTATAACAAACATGATTTTGTTTGGGTACGTTTCACATGCCTTTGCCAAGTTCCTCCATCTGTGACACCCGTTTGAAGGGACAAAAATTGTGCTTCCTTCTCCATAATATTATTGACACAAGTTTGCATTTTCTGCATGCATGCAGCTCCTGCTCTAATGGGATAGAAAGACAACGTCTACTCCATAGATAACGCTGGCACTGTCATACCGCCTTCAGTCAACTAAAAAACCATGGTCTGTCTCCAGCCTAAAGCTAAAGCAAATTGAAAATGTAGACAGTGGCCATTTATGCATAGGTTGTTTCGGTGGCGATCACCCCTCAAGTACTTCGGGGCATCGTTTTCATTATGCACACCTTTTCCAACCTTTAGACGTCACTTCACTCTCTCCCCATGTTTTCCACGTGTTTTCTGGATGCTGTTTCTAGCGGCATCTGGAAAACACGGTGAAAGAGCGAAGTGACTTCTAAAGGTCAGGAAAGACGTGCATAATGAATATAAAGCCCCAAAGTAGTTGGGGGGGGCGATCGCCACGGAAACAACCCATGCATAAAAGGCCAGTGTGTCTGGAAAAGCAAGGTACTTTTTATCCTATGATGCTCTCACACCACCTATTTCACACTCTTCAATCACTGAAGAAATTTATTTTGAAACAGGAAATTGTACCGGAATCCTGTCTCGACGTTATTTTATTTTGTTGTACCTTCATACCGCATTGAAACAAATGTGAAAATTATGTGTTATTATACAATATAATTCGGGTTGCAATCACACTTTATGGTGCAACACTCAAGGATGCAAATGTGAATAGAGTCATTCTTTCTTCTTTTTTTGAAAAACATAAGCCATTGTGGCTGCATATGCTTGATTAACTTTATTATAAGCAGCTCAAGTGATTATTTTGTTGACTGAACCTCCAGGTACTAGCTGGAGATCTCCCGCTATTACAACTGATCTCCAGCTGATAGAGATCAGTTCCCCCGGAGAAAATGGCCGCTTTGGCAATTGGACTCTATGGCATTGAAATCCCTCCCCTCCCCAAACCCCGTCCTCCTCAGGCTCCACCCCGAAACCTCCCGCCAGTGGCAAAGAGGGACCTGGCAACCCTACTTTACCCCAATGCAAGCAGCCTGCAAGGATCATAACATAAGCACACAGAGACCTGCTAGGGTTGCAAACCTCCAGGTGAATTATAACTGATCTCCACACCATAGAGATCAATTCCCCTGGAGAAAAGGGCAGCATCAGCAGGTAGGGTTGCCAACCTCCAAGGGACACCTGGAGATCTCCTGCTATTACAGTTGATTTCCAGACGACCAAGATCCATTCCCCTGGAGAAAATGGCTGCTGTGGAGGGCGGACTCTATGGCAGTATGCACCACGGAGGTGTCCTCCCTCCCCAGGATCCACTCCCCAAATCTCCAGGTGTTTCCCAACCCAGAGCGGGGAACCCTATCAGCAGGTGGAGGCGATGGCACCACATCCCTACTGAGCTTCAACCCCTCCCCAAGCTCCCCCCCCAAATCTTCAGGAATTTCCCAAGATAGAGCTGGCAACCCTGGGATCTGCCCTGAGACCAGAGCGTTTTCTTGTACTACCTTAATCCTTCTTTGATCTATTGGCCTTCCAGAGTTTCAAGAGAACACTTTCATCATGTGCCATTTCCTCACACACCAGCAGCTCAGCATGTGCCATTTCCTCACACACCAAGCTAATGTTATTTTTAAGTCAAGTCGCTGCTGAATGCACTCTCAGCATTTATCTTAATTAGTCCCAATATGTGCGGAATGGCTCCTATTTACGCATTATGCTGGACACAGCACTTATTTACCCAAGAGGGTTTACACAAAAGGTGCATTTAGATGCATTTCAATAGAAGCAGCACAGCAGACAAAAGCGCAGGAAAGCAAAAGGCCAAACCCCCCCCCCCAAAAAGTTTGATGTTGGTGAATTAGAGGAAACATGGATGAAGCAAAATTTCCAACAAGCGACGTGTGGGCTTTTTAGGTCATTAAACCCAACGCTTATTGGAATCCTCTTGAAGGTGTTTCGATTTCGTACAGACAATAAAGGGATAATTCAGAAAACAATACCAAAGTCAACTGAAACTGGCATTTTCAGAGGATGCTGACATGGTGAATTGGTCTCGTCACTGGGGTCTGTCCTGATTCCGTCCCGCCCCCATTGTTCTGGGTTGAACTCAAACACATGTTGATTGAATCCCTACATCAACATGAAAAATTCCCGGAAAAACATCAGTTGGCACTGGGACTTACAAACACACACACAACCTTGTGAATTGCCAATATAAGACTGTGATAGAGTTCCCAAGCTTAGCCTGGCAACTAGCAGAAGACTGGAGGGGACAAAAAGATGGCTGTCAGTGACGGTGTGATGTCACTTCCAGGAAAAACCCAGAAGTAACATCACACCTCTCTAGGAATTGCCTGAAACTCGATGGTAAAACCACCCTCTGAAGCTGCCATTTCCTCTATGAGATCTGATCTCTGTAGTCTGGAGATCAGTTATAATTCTAAGAGATCTGAAGGCACCACCTGGAGGTTGGCAACCATAGGTGAAGGTGGGGGGAAATCTACCTCTTCAAGTTCCTTGTGCTCAGAATTAAGAGGGTCCCACCCTATCACTCTGGTCCTTTTTACTTGTAAATGAGGAGATTGAAGTTTTTAATTGTATTAACGATTGGGCTGAATCCTCTACCCCTATCCTATCAGTCCACTGAGCAAACTCATTTATTAAAATATTTATATCCCACCTTTCCATTTGGCTCAATTTTGATGCCTTCCTCCAACTTAAGTGGCTTTTTGGTTGGAGGAAGGGCCACTTAAACTGGAAGGAGGCTTCTTAAGCAGGAAAAAACTACTTGGAAAATGTTTGGAGCCATGCCATTATTTTGTGTCTATGCTACGTGCGACTTTGGGTACTTCTAGCAGAATAGTAGAACAGTTACAAACAGAAGCAAAGCTTTGTTTCTTAATCTGGAATCAGCAAAAAAGGAACATGTCAGATAGGCTGAGGACTGGGAAAGATACCTCCAGCAGGTTGCAACGCAAAAAGAAAAGAGTTCCAAACTTGCCGGTAGGACCTACAGATATCCTGGAATTACAATGGATCTCCAGTCAAAAGAGATCAGTTCTCCTGGAGAAAATGGCTGCTTTGGAAAATGGACTCTATGGCTTTATACCCCACTGAGGTCGCTCCCCTCTGCAAACTCCGCCTTCCCCAGGATCCACACACCCCAAATCTCCAGGAATTTCCCAGCCTAAACACATGAACACATGAAGCTGCCTTATACTGAATCAGACCCTTGGTCCATCAAAGTCAGTATTGTCTACTCTGACCAGCAGCGGCTCTCCAGGGTCTCAGGCAGGGGTCTTTCACATCACCTACTTGCCTAATCCAGGGGTCTGGAAACTGCGGCTCCCGAGCCGCATGTGGCTCTTTGGCCCATTGAGTGCGGCTCTCCGAACTTGGTTCGGAGCCCCTGCTGTCACACCCGCTTGCGCCGGCAGCCGGGTTGCGGAGCCGGTGCGCCTGAGAGAGAGAGAGAGAGAGAGAGAGCAGGCGAGCGAGCGCGCTGTCTCTTCCCCCCCCCCCCGCTGTGGAGAATGGCCAGGTCCCCCTTTCCCTTGCCCTCAATGGTTGGGAGCCTCCCCTCCCCTCTAGCCGCGCGATTGCTGGGCAGGCGGCTCGGCGGTTCCTGCCCCCCCCTCCCGCCTATCAGCTGTTGGGCAGGGCGGGCTTCCTTTGGTAGACCTGGCCTCCGGCTGAGTCCCATTGGGAGGCCATGTCTACCGACTGGCTTTCTTGGCGGTAGACCTGGACTCCGAGGAGGGGAAAAGTCCCCCTTCAGAGGCCAGGTCTACCAATTGGCTTCTATGGTCCCTGCCATTTCCCCCTCCCCGTCTGGTCCTCGTCTGGAGGCCTGGTCTACTGCCATAAAAGCCATTGGTAGACCTGGCCTCCGGCTGAGTCCCATTGGGAGGCCAGGTCTACCCATTGGCTTTCTTGGCAGTAGACCTGGCCTCCCAATGGGACTCAGTCGGAGGCCAGATCTACCAATAGGCTTTTATGGCTGAGGACTCCAGACAGGGAGGGGGAAATGGCAGGGACTTACAATTTAATTTTTATCAATAAATAAGATCACTATTAAGTATGATATCAAGTTTTATTCAGTGTACCTATAGTTTAATTAAGACTTAAGACTTTAATTAAAGTTTATTAAGTTAATAAACAGTGTACCTACCTATATAGTTTAAGTTTAAGAAATTTGGCTCTCAAAAGAAATCTCAATCATTGTACTGTTGATACTTGGCTCTTTTGACTAATGAGTTTGCCTACCCCTGGCCTAATCCTTTTAACTGGAGATGCCAGGGATTGAACCTGGGACCTTCTGCATGCAAAGCAGATGCTCTACCACTGAGCCACAGCCCCTCCCTAGAGCTGGCAAGCCTATGCCCCGCCACACAGAAACTCCAAACAAACAAACAAACAAACAAACAAAAGAGAGTAACTGGTTGACCACTGTAGGAGATCTTAGACTATTTAATTGTTTTATACTCTGCAAACTTAGCCAACAGAGACTCCCGCATCAGCTTCCATATCAAAAATTTGAAACAATAGAAGTGGCAGAATGAGTACTACCCGAAGGCAAACAGAAACAGTAAACACATAGGAAATAAGACAACTATCTAAAAACATTAAAATCAGCCATAAGATGGTAATCAACTCGGACAGTAAAACAACCAACAAAAGAAGCAAGGGTAGGGAAAAGAACATTTTTGCCCAGTGCCTAAAACAAAGCAGGCATCCCTGAACAAGATATCTCCTTTGAGCAATTGCTCTAAATAGGCAGCCTGGGCCTGCCCAGCACCATCTCAGAAGTGCTTCTCTTCCGGCTGTAGCGAGAGCCTGGAACCGGTGAAATTACCATTACAAGCACTAAATATCAGCTAATTAGTCACTGTGCCTCTGGTGAAGCCAGCGTTTATCCATTGCCTCATTGCCAGTTATCTGTAGGCAAAATACAAACGCTATCCCTATGAAATGTTCTTCCTCCTTTCAAGCTATCACATTTTTTTCCCCATTTTTAGATCCTTCTGTTTGGAGTTCCTCCGCTGCCTCCACCACTTCGGCTTTCGAGCAGCATATGCTTCATAACGCACAAGCTTTCTGGGACATCAGTCATTCATCAACATGTCTGGTCTCATTTCCCATGTCCCCGATGCCTCTGTTCTTCTTCTTATAGTCACAGAATGCCCGTCTCTTCCTTTCATTATTTTTGCAGGGTAGAAACGTGCTGATTACTGACTTCTCCATCTCTTCCCTACAGGGGTGCTTGCACTAGACTCTCCTTTCGTTTGCAATAAAGGAATGCTAGTGAATCTTTTGCCATGCTGTAGCCAGAGTACTTTGCTTCTGTCAGGTCTAGCAGCCACATTGTGGGTTTGCATCTCATCAAGAAAAGGCGTTGTTTTTTTTTTACTTTTCGCTTCCATCTGTTTTCTGCTCCAAACACAAAGATCAGCTGTGAACGGCTAGGGGGGGGGGGTGTATTAAAGACACACTAATGAGCGTGATTCACATGACAGCAGCATATTGTGTGAATTGGAAATTAGCGGAGGAGGTGGTCTAGCCAAGACAGAAATGGAGACGGCCATGTTGTAGCCTCCTTGGTGCATAGGAGGCACCCAGAAAAAGAGATCTGCTCATGTGGGCTGAAAGATCAGCCTATGGTTATGCACATTTAATTTATTTAGATTATTTATGCTGCTTTTCTCCTGGAACTCAGGACTCAAAACAGCTTGCAAATTATAAAGTCATAAGCCATCTAACACAAAAATATAATCACTCAAGTAAGTAAGTAAATATTTACTACAGTCCTAGACCAGAATGCTGTTATATAAATAGAATTAAAAGTATACCATAGGCTATAAATATACATATCATATCATCAATCAGACTCCATATGATTGATAATCATTCGCCACCACTATTGATAATCATTTGTTTACTCACCAAATGGGTAAACGAAGATATATAATAATAACTGCTTATGATCCTTCCTGTACCAGTGTAGCCCATGATTTCCTGATCTTTAAGACCAGCCAGCCAAATTTTGCCACCTTAAAAGTCAACTCCTGATTCCTATCTGATAACATAGTATAAAGGTAAAACATTCTGTTCTTCCCTGGCAAGGCCTGCATTATAGGAACAATCAAAGCCTCCCGAATATGTTTATAGATTTTACAGTCAAAAACAACATGTTCTAAAGATTCAGCATGCCCCTCTTTACGTAAACATTCACAATCCTCAGGAGGAATCCTTTTGTACCTACTCTCCAGAATAGCTGAGGGGAGTGCATTATAACACAACAAGGTAAATGCTCTCCTGTAATCTGGTATAATCACTCAAAATCCAAATACATCAGGATTTCCAGGGCTTTTTTCTTGTTTGTTTCATTGTGTACCTCCCTGGTTGTTTGTGTTGGTTTGTATTTTCATATGTTTTTATTGTTGGATTCAAGACCCGTAGCACCTTAGAGACCCGCAAGGTTTTCAGCATATAAAGCTTTACTCTGAAACTCTTGTTGGCCTCAAAGGTGCTACTGGATTTGAATCTAATTATTCTACTGCATACCAACACAGCTAGCCTCTGAAAGTATCTGTATATTCTTATTGTATTGTTAAATCTCTCTCTCTCTCTCTCTCTCTCTCTCTCTCTCTCTCTCTCTATCTATCTATCTATCTATCTATCTATCTATCTATCTATCTATCTATCTATCTGTTTCAAATATTTTAATGTTTAAATGTTTTAATGTTTGATGTTCACCACCTTGGGGACCATATTTAGATGGAAAGGTGGCATATAAATGTCTGAAATAAAGGAATAAATCAATCAATCCATTACTTCTACATGTATTACTACAAACCTCAAACTAGCCTGCAGTCCTTTTATGATATCATTCAGACTTCAAAACTTTATTTTAATAAATGCATCAACAAAAAGGGCTCCAGAGCAGCAACTGGTCTTTGGTTAACTACTACACCACAAAAAATTAAAAAAAATAAAAAAATTGAAAAAAACCCACTAAGATAAAAATTAGAATAACTGGCAATCTGCAGGTTGAGGTGCCCGTAGGCATCTCTCCCTTGACAGTCACTTCTTTCCCAGTCCCAGGAAGCAAGACTTTACACCACCAGGGGCTAGACCTCGCAGGCAGAATTAGGTGCAGATAATCTGCAGGCCAAGGTGGGTAGCTACTCCTTACTCACTGAGCGCAAGATCTGGCATACCACTGAAAGTGACATTTTTTGAGCACTGGGTGGCAGCCTGCCAGAAGCCAAATCCTGTAAATGGGGATTGGTGTACACAACCAGCAATTACAGGTTTGGAAGAAATCCATTGTGGGCTTTTTTCCCCCCATCTGCTGTCATATGCTGAAATGTTATGTGACCACAGAGACTCCTTTGGCTGGACAGAACCAACTGCAAAGCATTCCAGCGGTGGGTTAATTTAAGACCAGCTCATAGTCACGAAACAGCTTCCACGGGATTGTGTTTAACACGTCAAGGTCCACATGTGCCTACAGAGAAGATTCTGATGTGCCTAAAGCAGACTCGTCCCAACACATTTCCAAACCAGAACCCAAGCCTTGGTTCAGCTTATTGTTTGTTTGTTTGTTTGCCTTCAAGTCAAAGCTGACTTATGGTGATCCCTGTAGGGTTTTCAAGGCAAGAGACACTCAGAGGTGGTTTGCCATTGGTATCCTCCGTGTCGCAACCCTGGTACTCCTTGGAGGTCTCCCGTCCAAATACTAACCAGGGTCAGGGCTGAGAGTGTGTGAATGGCCCAAGGTCACCCAACAAGCTTCCTACCCAAGCAGCAAAACAACATACATACATATACCCCAGCATATACTCCATACATGCACAGCCCCATACATACCCAGACCCCAGCAGTAGGAGAAAAAAAGGATACGACAGGTTTCAAAGTCACCAAGCAGTAATCTTACTGCAGATGCACTGAAAGCATTTGCTGCTGCTTTGTATCCAGGTAGCATAAGAGTACATCTGCAGAGACACCTTTACACAGATTGGTTTGGCGTCAGCTACAGAACAATGTTCAACCGTGCTGCATAAGATCCACACAACAGCTGGCCTGACAGCAGCATAAAAACACATACAGAAGCAACCCTTTCAAAAGGTGCTAGAGGCCATTTATGCAGGGTCGATTCTGCTCCTCGCTCAATGCAGATTTTTTAAATCCAACCTTTAAAATGACTATTCACGGTCCTGATGCAAGAGGAGAAAGTCAAACAAATTCCACCCCCCACACTCACCTGCTCCTTCCTTCCTTCGTTTGAATAGCCATTAGCAATGGTCGTTTGCATAGCTAAGCCTGGGTTAGGATTCTGCATGCTTCCTTGAGTGAATGCTTTGATGCAGGGGCGGAGCAAATACAAACGGTCGCGTTAAAGGGGCTCTTAAAAAATGTGAAGCAGGTATGCGGCAGCTTTGCAGTGAAGTCTGAAATGACGGTTCAGCGTGAAGAAATAAAAAAAATATGCGGGGCACTTCAGCCTGGAACTCGCTGCTAATTACCAAGCATAAATGACCTGTGACTAGGGTTGTGCATATCGATAAACCCAAACCAAAAATAAACCTGAAAAAGGCCTTTTCGACTTCTTTCGGGTTTAATTAAAGCTGAATATTAAAACTGGGAATAAAGCTGAAGCCGGATAGCCGATCGCTGAATCAGGTATTCAGCTTTTTTTTGCTTTTGCTTTCCCCAGGCTTTTCCCAATGGGAATTTTTAATGAGCATTCACTCAAGGAAGCATGCAGAATCCCAGCCGTGGCTTAGCTATGCAAACAACTATTGCTAATGGCTATGCAAACGAAGGAACGAAGGAGCAGGCGAGTGGGGGCGGAATTTGTTTGACTTTCTCCTCTTGCATTGGGACTGTGAATAGTCATTTTAAAGGTCGGATTATAAAAATCAGCATTGAGCGAGGAGCAGAATCGACCCTGCATAAATGGCCACAGGGTATTCATAACAATTACTAAGAATTCTCTCTCCCTCAGTCCCCACATCCACCAGCAAGTGTGACATGTTATCTCCTGCTGCTTCTACCTGCCACCACAGATTATCCATTGGTGACTTTTTGGCATGCCCCCATTCCTCTCACCCTCCAGCAAGTCTCCAGCAATGTGCTGCTTCATGCCAGTCCTACCAGCCTGGGATTATCCATTGTGCTTCTGCAATTTTTTTATGTCCTTAAAATTTACTGTAAATGATAAACATTACAACAGAATATCTACAAACATATAAATGTCCTTCCACGAAAAGAGGGGCTTTTTGTTTCCATCATGGTGGAACCCAGGTTCTTTGATAGTGTGATTGACAGGATGTAAAACATGAAAGGCTGGGAACCACTGGATTGAGCATCAGGTTAGGATTGGGGAGATCCAGCTTCAAGCTGCCATTCAGCTATGAAGTTTGGGTCTCTGCGGCTCCGTGTCTCACTTTAACAGGTTGTATAACATTGTTTTGAGGATAAAATTGAGAGGGAAGAACCACGTAGGTCAAACTCTGAGCAACAGGATAAACTTTGTGAATGCTATAACATTTTCTTCATTTTGATATGAACCGCGATAGAGAAACTATAATTTCGGGGAAGGGGGGTTCAGTAGTCTGGATTGTGAACGAAGGTTGGTGGTTGAGATGCTTACCTTGCCCGTAGACTTGACGCCTTTCCAGATACAGAAGTAGCAGATGATCCAGGCCAGCAGGAGGCAGAGAGCCAACTCCCACCGGACACTCCCCATATGTTCGATGCCACTGGAAATCTTTAACACTCTTCTCCTGTGGAAGAGACCGACAGATTGACTCCCTCTAGGCTCCCTTGTTACATACACTATTACCAACCCCAACCTTGGCCACTTCCTCAGAATATGCGCTTTCCACAAGATGCTGCAGTCACAATACCGTGACCAGGTTTCAGGGCTTGACCTGAAGATTCAGGGTTTTGTGTGTGTGTGTTAAGTGCCGTCAAGTCGCTTCCGACTCCTGGCGACCCTATGAATGAAAGTCCTCCAAAATGTCCTGTCTTTGACAGCCTTGCTCAGGTCTTGCAAATTGAGGGCTGTAGCTTCCTTTATTGAGTCCATCCATCTCTTGTTGGGTCTTCCTCTTTTCCTGCTGCCCTCAACTTTTCCTAGCATGACTGTCTTTTCCACTGACTCTTGTCGTCTCATGACGTGACCAAAATACGATAGCCGCAGTTTAGTCATTTTAGCTTCTAGGGTCAGTTCAGGCTTGATTTGATCTATAACCCACTGATTTGTTTTTTGTTTTTTTTTGGCAGTCCACGGTATCCGTAATGCTCTCCTCCAACACCACATTTCAAAGGAATCTATTTTCTTCCTATCAGCTTTCTTCACTGTCCAGCTTTCACACCCATACACAGTAACAGGGAATACGATGTCATGAATTAATCTAGTCTTGGTGGCCAGTGACACATCCTTACACTTCAAAATCTTTTCTAGTTCCTTCATGGCTGCCCTTCCCAGTCCCAGTCTCAATCTCCTTCTGATTCGGGGTTTTAGCCCTGTTCTAAGGGTAACAAGCTGAGTAACAAACAGGGGTGAAAAACAAGCGTGTACAGGCTGATATGAAGTATTGGTAAGGAAGTGCCTAAAGTGGTATCTCTGATCTACTTTGAGCCCCCTGACAGCGGCAGCAGCAGCAGCAGAAGAAGAACAACTACTACTACTACAACTACAACAACAGTTGGTTTTTATATGCCAACTTTCTCTACCACTTAAGGGAGACTCAAACCGGCTTACAATCACCTTCCCTTCCCCTCCCCACAACAGACACCCTGTGAGGTAGGTGGGGCTGAGAGATCTCTAGCAGAGCTGTGACTTGCCCAAGATCACCCACCTGGCTTCTTGTGTAGGAGTGGGGAAACAAATATAGTTCACCAGATTAGCCTCCACCGCTCATGTGGAGGAGTGGGGAATCAAACCCAGTTTTCCATATCAGAGTCCACCACTCCAAACCACTGCTCTTAACCACTACACCACGCTGGCTCTCAGATACAGTATTGGTAGGAAATTTAAATTACTTTCACTCTGTGGAAACGAGGGTAAAAACCTGATAAACTCTTGGGTCAGAATCTATCGGCTGGAGATCAGTTGTAATAGCAGGAGATCTCCAGCTAGTACCTGGTGGTTGGCAACCCTAAGTGGGACCACCTGGAGCCCTGGGCCCCAGCAGCTGCCCCACCTCAGGGGATGCTGACAATGGCCCTGGATTAGATATAGATGAAGAAGAAGGGTTGGTTTTTAAATGCCGACTTTCTCTACCACTTAAGGGAGGCTCAAACCGGCTTACAATCACCTTCCCTCCCCCTCCCCACAACAGACACCCTGTGAGGTAGGTGGGGCTGAGAGAGCTCTAAGAGAGCTGTGACTAGCCCAAGGTCACCCAGCTGGCTTCGTGTGTAGGAGTGGGGAAAGAAATCTAGTTCACCAGATTAGCCTCCGCCGCTCATGTGGAGGAGTAGGGAATCAAACCCAGTTCTCCAGATCAGAGTCTACCGCTCCAAACCACTGCTCTTAACCACTACACCACGCTGGCTCAGAACACGTCAGAACATCAATAAAAGCATACATGTGTATATTTTTAAAAAAATGTATGTCATTTTAGTGCTGCAATTTTTTTGTGAGTTTTAAAACTTTATATACCACTCTGAATCGCCTGAGAAATAAACACACAGAGTTGATTGTCTGTGCAGCGAGCGGCAAAAAAGAGCCAAAAAAAACCTGAGGTTCAGATACGGAGGATGACCAGTACAAAAATAAAATGGCGATGAAGTAAAGAAAAGAAGGCAGGAGAGCACCGCAAAGAAGAAAATGCCGCAGAGAGGAGGAAAGGGAGGGCATTAAAATGAAAGAAGCCATGACGACACAACAGTGAAACAAAACATCTAGAAGGGGAGGAAGCTGAAAGAAAGGTGCAGGAAGGTGGGGCTGCAGATCGTTCTGCCCAAGCTGCTGATGTCTACAGACACACCGATGTTGAAATCCAAAGGTGTATATAAATGTGTTGACACAAAACCGGACAAGATGAGAAAGGCCACATACGCCCTGCTTCTCAAATCATGCCTGCTGGGCACAGTGTGCGTTTATCACAGTTCATGGTTCAATAGTTTGCAACGGTATACAAAGTCATGTGCTACTGGGAGGGGGAGATTTCTGATTTCAGCCCTCTCCTGCCTACCACCTCCTTTAGTGCTTCTTCAGTTTCCAGTGAGGATCCCTGTTTGTGAATTTGTACAAATGCACAGACCATAGGGAAAAAACCAAGACGTAACCCACAAATTGCCACTGTGCCTGAAGTGGAGGAACTTTCTTTAGCTCTCTGTGCAGGGATCAGTCCTTTTTTGGGTGATGCAGGAAGACCTGCTGACAGTTTGCTGTTTATTTCTTCTGCAATTTGCTGTTGGAGGAAGGATATTTTGAAATGCGTTCATTTGTGGTAATCCAATGTATTTTAGCTAATTGTATGGTTATGAGTCATTTTGGAGAACCTTCAGTCCCCATGAGCAAGATACCAATATTATTTTTAATTAAGTGCATCCATTGTGGGTGAGGTAGTAAGGCTGCCAACTCAAGCTTGGAAAATTCCTGGAGATTTGGAGGCAATGCATAGGCAGGGTAGTGTTTGGGGAGAGGAGGGAGTTCAGGGGGATGTGATCTTTAAGGTACACCAGATAATCCACCCTCCAAAGCTGCCATTTCATCTGGGGGAGCTGATCTCTGAAGTCCGGAGGTCAACTGTAACTCCAGGAGAACTCCAGACCCCACCAGGAGGTTGGTTGCCCGATGAACTAATCACGGAAATGTGTGTAAAGTTTTGGTAAATTGGCAACATAAATCGGGTCACACTGGATGAAGAAAGCAAAGACCAGCAGTTTTAGCCAAAAAAAAAACTTAACAGATTTCATCAGAACTAAGAGACAGATCCCCATATTCCACTCTTCTTGTTCACTGATATATTTGATTTTCTAAGCTTTGCAGTGTTTGAAATCCATGGACTTTGCATGTCCAATAGAAGAACTATGATTGTGGGTAGAGGGAATCTTTGCTCCCAAGAGGGAAATGGAGGAAAAGACCTTCACTTACTCCCAGAATTCAATGACGGGGGAGGTGGCATTTTCAGCTGTCACGTTGAGAGAGGAGTTCGTCTTCTGGAATTCCACGCAGTTCCCTGTAGGATAGGCCCAAGTGAAGAGAATGTGAATGGATATAATTGAAAGATACTTTCATAAAACACAATCCACTTTCCAAATGAAGACAAGACGTTAAAGCTACAAAACCATGAAGGATACTCAGGAAAACAGAGCTGTCATTGGATCTAGTTAAGGTCACACTGGGAGAGAAGCTGATGAGTACAACTAGAGAATGGGATATAGCTTCCTCCATGAAAAAGAACAGACACAGTTCTTTACTGGAGAACATCAATACAATTTAGATTCCAGATAAGATTTATCATAAGTCTTACTCAGACATGTCCTGACCTGGATGGCCCAGATCAGCCTGATCTCATCAGATCTTGGATGCTAAGCAGGGCCAGCCCTGGTTTCATCAGAGCTAAGAGTTAGTACTTGGGTGGGAAACCAGCCCACCCCTGGTTAGTACTTGGGTGGGAAACCACCAAGGAAGTCCAGGGTCACTATGCAGAGGCAAACAATGGCAAACTACCTCTGGACATCTCTTGCCTAGAAAATCCTACGGAGTCACCGTAAGTCAACTGCCACTTGATGGTACTGTCCACCAACAATCAGGCATAATAACTGCTGCAATATTCCAAGAAGAAGATGTGGTTTTTATATGCCTACTTTAAGGAGAATCAAACTGTCTTACAATCTCCTTCCCTTCCTCTCCTTACAACAGACACCTTGTGAGGTAGGTGGGGCTGAGAAAGTTCAAAGAGAACTGTGACTAGCCCAAGATCACCCAGCTGGCTTCATGTGTGGGGTGGAGAAACCAACCCTGTTCACCAGATTAGAGTCCGCCGCTCCTGTGGAGGAGTGGGGAATCAAACCCAGTTCTCCAGATTAGAGTCCACTGCTCCTAACCACTACACCATGCTGGATCTCTTCACCATACTGGGTGGTAGGGTTGCCAGATCCAGGTTGGGAAAACTCCTGGAGATTTGGGGATGGATCCTGGGGAGGACAGGGACTTCAGTGACAGGAGCCCTATGAGGCCAAGTACAGCTTCCAAAGCATCCACTTTTTCCAGGGGAACTGATCTCTGTAGTCTGGAGATGAGCAGTAAATCTGGAGGATCCCCAGATCCCACCTGGAGGCTGGTATCTCTAGCTGTAACTGAAGTATAACATTTGGACCATAGTAAAAAGAGATCAGTTCCCCTGGAGAAAATGGCCACTTTGGCAATAGGACTCTATGGCATTGAAGTCTCCCCCTCCCCAACCCCACCCTCTCCAGTGTGTGTGTGTAAAGTGCCGTCAAGTCGCAGCCGACTTATGGCGACCCCTTTTGGGGTTTTCATGGCAGGAGACTAACAGAGGTGGTTTGCCAGTGCCTTCCTCTGCACAGCAACCCTGGACTTCCTTGGTGGTCTCCCATCCAAATATTAACCAGGGCCGACCCTGCTTAGCTTCTGAGATCTGATGAGATCAGGCTAGCCTGGGCCATCCAGGCTCCACCCTCTCCAGGCTCCATCCCAAAAACCTCCCACCGGTGGCGAAGAGGGACCTGACTACCCTGTCTGAAAGCACTCCGCAGGTGCCATGGCACCCAATGGCACTATACTGGGAAATCCCTGTCCTAGGCTGATATTGCCTGTCCTGGTTAAAAAAAAGCCAGAGTGGTAAACTGGTTAGACAGTCAGGACAAAGTTGGAAACAGCCAGGTTATAATGCTCAGGCTGCCATGAAGCTCCCTGAGTAACCTTGGAGCAGTCTCTCACTCTCTCAGTCTAACCTACCTTTCAGAATTGTCAAAAGAACATAAGAAAGGCCATGTTGGATCAGACCAAGATCCATCAAGTCCAGCAGTCTGTTCACACAGTGGCCAACCAGGTGCCTCTAGGAAGCCCAGAAACAAGACGACTGCAGTAGCATTGTCCCGCCTGTGTTCCAAAGCACCTAATATAATAGGCATGCTCCTCTGATCCTGGAGAGAATAGGTATGCATCATGACTAGTATTCATTTTGACTTAGTAGCCATGGATAGTCCTCTCCTCCGTGAACATGTCCACTCCCCTTTTAAAGCCTTCCAGGTTTGAAGCCATCACCACATCCTGGGGTAAGGAGTTCCATAATTTAACTATGTGGTGTAAAGAAATACTTCCTTTTATTTGTTTTGAATCTGTCACCCTCCAGCTTTAGCAGATGACCCCACGTTCTATTCACAAGAATAAAATGGGGGGGGTCATCTATGCCATCCTGCAACCCTTGGAGGAACAGGTGTGATAAAACCCAAACAAGGCCCCACCACAACCTCTCTGTTGCAAGAAGACTGTGTTTGGAAGACTGTGTTTGGAAGACTCCCGGATGCCCTTATCTCACCACTGCCAGAGAAGGGATATCCCCTAAAATCTAAGTTCCAAGAAAGCATAAGAGGAAACTATCAATGCACGCAGTCTTAAGTTGGTTTGTTTTACTGCTAGATCTTGCCAAACTATCGCTATAAAAAGGCATGCTTTCTCTCTCTGGGTCTCTCTCATTTTTAATGTTGCTTTTAGATTGTTTTAATCAAATCTATCTCTTCCCAAAGCACGGAGCAGGCAGGATTGCCAACTTTCTTGGCAGGACTCTGGTGCCTTTAACAGCTGCATGGCTGCAGGAAATCGCTGCAACGCACATATCATTTCTTCTCATCACACAGCAGAGGAAATCTTGAAAGAAAAATCTGGCTAGCTCAGAGGCAGGGACAGTTCCAAGAAGAGCCAGTTTTCTCCTTGATTTCTCCCATCCCACAAAGTGTCTTTGAAGTTCAATACCATAGGGGCTCTGGCATATTTTTTCCCTTTTGATTTAGCATCCTAATACCATGCTGCTACATTTTTCTTCTTGAACTTATTGCTCCTCAAGATAAAGCAGGTGGAAGCTTGAAAACATCAACCTTCTGCCCTCAAATCTGGAGAGGTTCAGTCAGCTTTTAACTCAGGGAGTCCCCAGAATTAAGAGTCTTGCTTTCAATATAGATTTAGATGTGCAATCAATTAAGGTCTGAATATTAGAATATAAAAGTCATTTTATTATATACAAATCTCTGGAGATCTCTGGCTCATGAAAAACTAGACTTGCCAAGTTTTTCCCCTTGGCAGGGCATCTGTGTAGGGCAAGCAGATGCAAAAGAAAAGGAAAACTCTGGTACCGTTAACGTCTTTATGCAAAGGGGATTTTGACAGATGCAGTTCCTATTGCTCCTGTGCTTGAAAAGCTATTCCTGCTGAAATCCCTTGTCAACAAAAAAAGAACATTGAAATAGAATCATAGTTGGAAGGGACCACCAGGGTCATCTAGTCCAACCCCCTGCACAATGCAGGAAATTCCAAACTACCTTCCCCCCCCCCGACACCCCCAGTGACCCCTGCTCCATGCCTAGAAGATGGCTAGATGCCCTCCATCTCATGATTTGCCTAAAGTAATAGAATCAGCATTGCTGACAGATGGCCATCTAGCCTCTGCTTAAAAACCTCCAGGGAAGGAGATCTTACCACCTCCCAAGGAAGCCTGTTCCACTGAGGAACCACTCTAACTGTTAGAAAATTATTCCTAATGTCTAGACAGAAACTCTTTTGATTTAATTTCAACCCGTTGGTTCTGGTCCGACCTTTTGGGGCAACAGAAAACAATTGGAGAGGTGGATGTCCTAGGCAGGGAATTGCAAAGGGTAAGAGCATCAAGAGAAAAGATCCAGCCCCAAGTTCCACTATTTAAAAGGGAAACACTATGGAAGGCCTCAGCTCTCTTTGAGACTCAGTGGAATGTCCATGAAAAGGTGTCCTCCCCCTAAGGTCACACCCCCTGGAAACAGGAGCCCAGCCGGCTCTTGCTGGCAGGTGATTTCCCAGTACAAATGCTGATGTTGATCTCCTGCAGAAAGACAAAATTACCTGTGTTCCATTCATGGTCACAGCTGCCCCAGGGAAGGTCGATGGTGAAAGAGCTGAAGAGGTAAAACAAAGCCCACGCTAGGACAATGATGTAATAGAAATTAAGGAGCACAACAATCACCTGGGAAGCATAACCGATTCCTGCAGAGAGAAGAACCACAGTGAGCAAAGACCGCACACTTCAACAATAAATAAAATAAGCTGAAGTCAGCTGCGTCCGAGACTGGGCCAGATGTTGCTAATTACAATGAAACAACAACCCTTATTTACATGGGCAGGACATTTCAGGAGGTTTATGTCATAGTCCTTTGCTCATGTTGCTGTGCCTGAAGTCAGCCCATAAACTCCATCCATTTCTGTGTCCCTGAGATCGTTGCCAGGCTATCGTCTATGCAATAACTCATCTGCACTTGCTCTGGTTTTTCTAGCCCTAGTAAACAATAATCTCACCATCTCCTACTGCAGTCCTTTGACATTTCTTTCCACCAACATCCACCAGAGGATCCCTTTTTTCATTTCTGCAGCTGTTTTGATCCTTCATTAGTTTACATTTAAAATATCCCCCCTAATTTTCATCAGGTATGCACTTTTTTTTTGAGATTCCCATTGTGTGCTCCTAAATAGTTGGTTTCAGCAAAATTAAAAAGGAGTTCAGTAGCACCTTAATGACTGATATATTCCAGTATACGCCTTTGTGAGATTGCCAGGACTTTGTCAGATTGCTAGGATGACTCACGAAAGGTTGAACTGGAATAAAGGTTGTTAGCCTTTAAGGAGCTGCTACTCGATTCAGAACCAGTGCGGATACCCATATAGACATTATGCTAGCAAGTGGCCCAGACTGCTAGCTGGTTCCCATGCTTCAGTTATGCATTGGTTCACAAGAGATAAACAGCATACAGCATACAGCATGTGGCATTTGTGCAGTTAAGTCTCTATGCCCAGGTCTTATGTGTGCAGCATTGACCATGAAAACTAGAACTCATCCTCTCCTGCAAAGGGAGAGGACAACGCTACCCTCAGCATTTCCTCCACACTTGCTCAAAGCAACCAGGGATTATCTGTTAATGACATACATGCATACCCCCCACCTTATCCTATGCTGTGCATAAGAATCTCAGGAGGTCTCCCATCCAAGCACTGACCAGACCCAGAGTTACTTCAGTTCATCAAGGTTGCTGCACCCTGTGCCTACAGAGGCATATTAAGGTTCTCAGTGACGTAGAGCAGGAGGAAAAAGAGCTGCACAATGAGTTGAGTATGTTGTAATTTATGTAATGGAAGAGAGCAACTCGGTATAGGTTGCCTTTTTCAGCAGTAGCTCCTCATTTCTTATAGCTACCCCATTGGTAGATGTCATGTCCAGTCTCTGGAGGAGCTGTGGCTCAGTGGTAGAGCATCTGCTTGGCATTAAGAAGGTCCCATATTCAATCCCCGGCATCTCCGGTTAAAGATCTGACTATAGGTGATGTGAAAGATCTCTGCCTGAGACTCTGAAGAGCTGTTGCCAGTCTGAGCAGGCAATACTGACCTTGATGGACCGATAAAAGCAGATTTCATGTGTCTTTTATGCAGTATAAAAAACTGCATAAAGTCTTTTTATACACTGTAAAGTCTATTTTAAACACTAACAGGTTTATTATGGCACATTTTCATGGACGAGAGACCTTTCTATCAGATCTATCAAGTATATTGTCAGGGTGAGACACACACACAGTATACACAAGCAGACACACACACACGATATATGGTGGGGTATGTAAATAGTGGATCCCAAAGGTGATGAAATACAAGTGGTACATACCGTAAGTGGAATAAAAACATTTGTGAGAGCGGAACCCTATAAATAGCAAAGCTGATATTGACTGACTTAGATCCCCCAGAATGTTTACATGAAAGGAAGGATTTAAGCCCCCAAAGCGAGACTTTCTCACCTCCCTCCTCCCACTGCAGCCCAAAATGACTCCCCAGTCTCTGCTCCTGGGGGACAGGACACTGCCAGAAATGGCATGGGGCATTCTGAGCTGCAGGGGGCAGGGGGGTGAGAAAGTCATACTTTGTGGGCAGATCCATCCCTATGTGATTATCTTATTCGTTTAGTGTGTCAACAAAGCAGAACTTCTGAAAAGGTGTGAACCTGGACTTTGGACAAATTGTGAGAATTGTTTGCTGAGCAATCTGGGAAAGGCCCTGTTGCTCATTCTTCGTTTTCTGCATTTGGTTCTGAAGTTTGCTTCAGTGGTGATTTGAGTGTGACAGACCGAACTTTCTCTCTTGGGGGACGGGGGACATAAAAACTGGCAAGCTTTCTTTGTAACCATCCCACATACATCTCTGCTAAATCGGTTCAGCTGCGCATTAGGGTTGCCAACTCTGGATTGGGAAATGCCTGGAGATTTTTGGGGCAGAGCCTGAGGAGGGCGGGATTTGGGGAGGGACTTCAATGCCATAGAGACCGATTGCCAAAGCGGCCATTTTCTCCAGGCGAACTGGTCTCTATCGGCTGGAGATCAGTCGTAATACCGGGAGATCTCCAGCTAGGACCTGGAGGTTGGCAACCCTAGAAATGAGTCCCAATCCTACCAATTCCCATGTCATCGAGCACTGCTTAAAACTCTTCCAAGCCATCCAGGCCTTCAGGACCAGAGAGCTGTTTTGTCCAAATGAAAATAAATGCAAAGTGAAATTATGCTGAATTCCATTTCCACTCTCAAAACCCATAATTTTGCAGCATCACAGAATACCTACAGGTCAGAATACCTGTGTTCATAGGGAGGAGGAAAGTCGTGTGCGACTGAAGACCATCATGACATGGGCTTCCTTCCTATTGTAAAAAGACTCTCTGCTACCGGCAGAGCTTACCCACCCTTCCTTGGGAATCTTCTGGGTTTGCAGTCAGCCACAGGAAATGAGATAAATAAGAGGGAGGACATCACTCCCCCCCCAACTCACCTTCGAAGAGAGGGCACAGCCTCCTCCAAGCAGTGACTCCTCCCTGGCTGGTATACTGGCCAAGCGCCGTCTCCAAGAAGAACACTGGGATCCCACAGGTGAAGAGGAAGATGAGGTAGGGGATGAAGAAGGCACCTGTGGATTCAGAAATCCATGCATGATTGATATGGCCAGACTTTTAAATCATGACGTTGATTTCTGCAAGGATTATAGCCCTGCTATGTTCCCTGCTATATTTGAGAGCCAGCGTGGTGTAGTGGTTTAAATCCCCACTTGTGCCGTGGAACCTTGCTGGGTGACCTTGGGCCAGTTACACACCCTCAGCCTCGACCCTGGCTAGCATTTGGATGGGAGATTGCCAAGGAATACCAGGGGCATGACACGGAGGCAGGCAATGACAAACCACCTCCGAAACGTCTCTTGCTTTGAAAACCCTACGGGGTTGCCATAAGCCAGCTGTGACTTGACGACAAAAAAAATGTTTCAAGGGGAAAGAATATTCAGTTTGTTTCTTAAAGCACATTTTATACTATAATTACCATAATATGATATTGATGAATATATAACTACAGAGTGTGTGGATTCTGCCATTTTAAAGCATATTTCCTGAATGTACCTGCTAGCAATAAGAATATAAATGCACATAAGAGAGTTTAAAGCATTTTACGTGTATTCTCTTCATAGTGCCCATAATGGTTGATAGCTTGGAGCGCTACTGGATCCTGGCCTACGGTTGGAAGCTCAGATCTTCTTCATGGCATGCAGCCGATCGAGATCGGTTCACCTGGAGAAAATGGCTGCTTTGGAAATTGGACTCTATGGCATTGAAGTCCCTCTCCTCCCAAGCCCCAGCCTCCTCAGGCTCTGCCCCAAAAATTTCCCACCGGTGGCAATAGGGGACCGGGCAACCCTAAAGGTACAGTCTGACTGGATGCAATTGAAGCTGCATTTGTCTCACCCAGATCAAATAACAGTTAGAACTTCTCCTTGTTCTATCACTAATTTAAGAGTTTTAAAATATTTTATTTAATATTAGAATGTCCGTGATCTGTTTTCCCTGCACATTTCCCTGGTCTGGTAACTCTGCCTTCTAGAGGGAGGTGACTTCTGCAGCTGTTGAGTGAGGAGTTGCCTGGCAATAGGACAGAAAAAGGGGAGACAAAAGCCAAGAGAAGGGAGAAGGGCTGGAGGTGTGTTTTCTCTGAGGATGTGGAAGATTTTCTATGGAAGGAGCAGTTCCAGAGAAGACAGCACGCGGAGCAGTTTGAAGGGCAGAGTGGCCATCTTCTGGTGCGGGCCTTTTCGTTCTGCAGTGTTAATGGGATTTCTCCAGCTGCTGTGAGGAAAAGTTGATTCTCAAAAGAGACCTTATAGGTAGGGTTGCCAAGTGCCAGGAGGTGGCGGGTAAAATCCCGCCAAACCACCGGGCTGCCCGCCGACCAGCTGAGGTCCGGCGGGCAACGCATGCTCGCGCGCTGCTCGCACGTCACTTCAGGGTTTACCCGGAAGCGACGCGGACGCTCTGGCAACCTCAGCTAAAACTCTATGGAAACCACAGTATAGCCCACTCTGGCAAATGTTCTTTTCTAACACCTGCAGCCCATTAACTTGAGATGTCAGTGACTGGACCTGTGACCTTAGGTCTGCAAAATAAACGTTGTACCACTGAACCTTATTCGCAAAAGCACTGCTGGGAAAGCCCACAGAATAGGTTTTATCACCAGAATGGGTTACAGCTGACATTAATTCTGCTCCCCCAAAATTCTCCTCTATGAAAGCTGAATAAATCCACAGATATTTTTGTAGTACCTGCCAAAGCAATGTGTACTTTCCACCCAGTGATCTCATTTTAATATTATTCAACAGAATTTCATACTAGACATAATGTCATTCTCTATTCGATGATGACTGATCACTGCCATGCCATGGTATCTTTCAGGTGCCACCGTTTGATGGCTGGCATACACACAACGGTATTTTGATTTCACCGCATTTGATAGCTGACGTTACCAGCCTATTCAGCCGTATTCATGCTGGCGTTTCTCTTTTATACACAATTACGATTTCCTTCAGGGGGGGGGAGATGGACTGCAGCCATTTCTATGCCTTCTGCTAAATAGCTCTTCCAGGTTTGGACAGCTGGCCACCATCCCTTGGAGCTGAACTGCTAGCTTCTCTTTCAACATTCCAGCCCCAAGCCAATATTTAACAGAGTGGGAAATTACAATTAAAGATAATTTACTCCTAAATCAGCATAATGGCTTCAGCTCTTCGCTGGGCCAGGCCTGGCTCTCCGCCCCTGGAATCGAAGTGTGTTGTAGGCCTGGCAGAAGGCTTGACCTGCTACGGAAGCAATGAGCTACCCAGCACAGTATTTTCTTTCACCGCCTCCCCATATTCCTCATTAGTAGTAAAGATATTTTTTTTCCTAAGGCTGGTAGCAGACGGCGCACCATTATCCTCCTTGTACCTCAGTGTTTAATTTGTAAAAAGTGCAACATATCGTGTTATTTCCGTTTGAGATCAGTCAGTCATGACTGACTGGCAATAAAGGCGATTAGATGACGGAGTCCCCATTAAACAAAACCTTACAATATATGTCTCCATTTGTTCAGTGGGTGAATGGGTAACTGGTACCTAGAAAAACAGCATGAGCATGACTGGGATCTGTAGCGGTAACACAATGCTGGCACAGCAGCACCAGCTACCTGGTTTAAATTTAAATGTCAAGCTTGTGGAACCCACCTGGGGAATTTTATACACCTGGTATCATGTTCAAACCAGAAGCCAAAGAATTAAGGCCTAGGCACAATGCTCCAAAGCCCTCTTTGGAGATGTGATTCACAGTATGTGTGATAATCCAGAGAGATGGAGGGTTGCCAAGTCTCCATTCAAAACATATATGATTGCTTTATGCCAAGTCAGGCCGTTTGTCCATCTGTCTCATTATTGTCTACTACTGAGGTAGGCAGTGTCAAGAAATGCAGGACACAGTGTAGGGTGCATACATTTGATAAAACTTTATGTGTGGTGCCCAATACTCTTAAGTTACTCTGCTTTGGGATAGAACGGCCACCATCTGAGCAGTTCTCTCTTTGTGGCCCTGACTGATTGCCTCAGGACAGCCCAACAATTCCCTTGTCTACAGCAAGACAACGGCTTCCTCAACCTTTCCTCAACCTCCTCAACTTTTCCTATATGTGAAGCACATTGAACTGAACAGCCGGCCCATTGGAGAAGAAGGCTAAGATCTAGTTTTTAAAAGGGGATTCGAAGCACACAAACCGATAGGTGGATTAGGAGAATTGGGAAAAGGGAACACAGAACTCAAGAGTAAAATAAAAAATACAGTTCCTAGCCATTTAAACACTTTCAAGGTTTCACTGGTCTTCGAGTCTCTCTCTTCTGAGGTGGGCCTGAAATGCCTGCATCATTGTATTAATACCCAATGACAATAACACAGTAGGAGGTTGAGAATTTAAAGCAGTTTGTTTATTAGGCCCTATATACATATTGGGTGAGAACTGCCCAGATGCACAGGACAATTCAAACGGAGAACAAAGGATTACACCGTTTATAACTTTGGTTTAGGGATATTAGTTATGTAGATTCACTGCCCACTGGTTGTCTACTTCACTTTAATTAGCATAGCGTATTAGATATTGGTCAAAGCTGTCTCTAAGCAAGCATTAGGTCTTGTGTGACCACATTCCTAAGGGTGTTGGTAAGATGCTGTTTTTCTCTACTGGTGAACGGCCGTACCAGGCAAGCAAATGTAGTCTTTCATTCTGGCAGCTCATAATGGCGTCTGCCAGACTCATGCTAACTTAAATGATCCCACATTAGGGCATCTGTTTCAAGGATCAATACTTTACCCCTTATACCTGGGGCTGCATGTCAATTACATACATGTGCTCTCACATGGTATTGTGCTAGATGCTACCCCTTATATCCTGGGCTTAGCATCTTTATAAATGCGAGTATGCGGACTGAGCATAAAAGCATACGTTTCCAATACATTTCCCATAGCATGTAATGATTTCAGGCATTACAGGCCCAGCACTCTCAGGTCAACAGCTGAAAGCTGACAGAGGCCCTGTTCTTGCTAGTCTTTATTTTAGAGGTTGAACAGAAAGGAAGCTGTTTGCCTTTGACCAATCAGAAAGTAGGAGGCTTATGTACTTTTTTCCTTCCAAAAAAGTACAGTCTAATGAATTGTTTTCACCATGCCTATTGCCAGCAATGGCAAGCAGGGAAGCTCTACAGCTATTTGGGAGATTCTAAGACTTACTGAAACATCCCTCTCAGCTATTTTTGAAGCATTGTCTTCGTTGTAAAAAAAATTTCCCTGTTTGGGAAGAACATATTTGTATATAGTTGTTTGTGTATGCATGTTTAGGCTTATAGAAACTCGCTTTTCGTGTTTGTAATATAATTCCTGCACTGCACTTCACTACGTTTATAAATGTAAAAGAAATGTCTATAATTGAGCGTGTACTGTGTATTTATAGCTTCTTGAATTGCAGTACTGGTGATTCTTTCATACACCCTCCAGGTACCAGCCGGAGGTCTCCTGCTATTACAACTGATCTCCCGCCGACAGAGATCAGTTCACCTGGGGGAAATGGCCACTTTGGCAATTGGACTCCATAGCATTGAAGTCCCTCCCCTCCCCAAACCCCGCCCTCCTCAGGCGCCACTCCCAAAACCTCTCGCCGGTGGCGAAGAGGGACCTGGCAACCCTACTGGGGAAGGTGGAGTTTGGGGAGAGGAGAATGTTCCGCAGGGATGTGATGCTATAGAGCAGGGGTGGGGAACGTCAGGCCCGGGGGCCGTATAAGGCCCTCGAAATCATTTGGTCTGGCCCTTCATGGGTCCTGGTAGATCTCTAACTCAGAAGGATGCTGCGCTGCCTGAATCTCTTGGGCCCAGCTGGGGACACCAGAGCTCAAAAGCGAGTCGCTCTATGTGGCAGACACTCGGAGCCGTCTCCGGTCGTGCCTCTTGGCTAAATGTTTGACCAAATATAGCAGGATAATTTTTAAGTTGATAATTTTGTATGGCCCCCGAATGATATTATAAATATCCAAATGGCCCTTGGCAGAAAAAAGGTTCCCCACCCCTGCTATAGAGTCTACCCGCAAAAGCTTGCATTTCCTGGGGAAATGTTGCCTGGAGATGTTGTAATTCTGGAAGATCTCCAGGCCCCACCTGCACAGCAGCCTCAACCAAACTAGGTTCCAAGATTTTCCCTATCAAAAAGGGTGGCAAGATCCAGTCGCAAAGCTCCCAGCATCGCCTCTCACTCGCTCTGAAATGTAAATGAGCCTTGCCACTTCAAAACATACGCAGGAGATGGAGGTGTTTCCATTTGAACCTTTCCAGACCTCAGGAGGTTTCCATCCTCTCAGGAACTGTGAAGGAAGTTTATGGGAACTATCAAGGGATTAATGCACACAACAGTTTAGGAACATTCCGGCTCCACACGAATAAAAACAACATTTCCCCCCCCCCTCCCCTAATCCCACCTTGAAAATAAAGTTCTCAAGCAGGCAATAAAGAGAAACAAAAATGAAATCCAATGCGCAAGTAGCTAACTAGCTAATCCCTTTCATGCTGTCAAGATGGGAAAGCGGTTTAGGTATGCCTGTGATGTAAAACTCAAGAGATTTCGGGCCAAAGTTCATAACCTACTCCCCGAGAGCTCTATGAGGGCCGAGGCCTTTTAACCTGTTTTCCTATGAACTTCTGAAAAGCCAGATTAAGCAAACAATTATTAAAGCAAAACAGGAAAAAAATAATTCCCATGTCGATCTCTAGGTAATTTTTTTTTCACTGAAAACATCGATGAGGCTGCGGCAGAAACCACTGCTTTGAAATTTCTGTATTTTTAAAGGAAATCTGTCCTCAACATGGTGCAAAAACCTAGGGATTATTTTAACGGAAGAAACCAGCTATTTCTTTTATACAGTTCTGTTTATATATAATCCCAGTCAAGACAACCACAGTAATTTTTTTCAGCCCAGCTGGTTGAGATGAACACGTGTCTCTTCCAACTACATCTTATCTCACCAGTGGAAAAGCTGCCTATATGGATGGAAAAATCTTTTATTTTTTTTAATGTCGAAATAGAGTCATGCTGTTAACGCATGGCTAGGATGTCATTGGTTTGTCCCTCTCATGTTTCACACTTTTCTAAACCGAGACCAAAAAATCAAATGCATGAGAGGGACGCAGAGAACGAGAAGAGTCAGGCGGCAGGGAAAAGAAGGGGCCACAGCGCAAGCACACCCTAACCCTTGGCAGGCAAGAGCTGGCTTATTTCTTCCTTGCAATCATTCTACCTCGGCTGGTACTGGAAGTGGGGTGGGAGATGTCGGCTTGTAACGGGCACAAGCTTTTCCCCAAGCTAGCTGAGCAGGCACACAAGCCTGCAGGAGGGCCAGGCATCCAGCCCTGGGAGGCCAGAGTGGCGTCCGGGCCACTTCCCACTAGCGACCCTGCTCTGCTGCTCCCAAAAGCCAACTCTCGCACTGAGGGTGGGGGGAGAGAGGGGGGTGCGGGGTCCAGGGGGCAGAAAGTTGCCAGTGCTGCTGCTGTGTTGCCACTGCCAGGGGCGGGCAGTGGCTTCTCCCGGCGGGGAGTCGACCCAGGAGCTGAAACACACTGGCAAACACTTGTGGCTGCTGCAAGGCTTCATTTTAAATCGGGACAAAGCAGGACTTGGAAAACCCGGGGAAATCTCGGAAGGAGGTGGGTTGATCCTGCAGGCGGGAAAGGAGCATGCATGTTGACTGGGGAGATTTGCTACATTCACGGGAGAGTCACAGGACAAAACGGCCATGTGTTAACGCCCTGTGATTATTTACCCAAGTAGAAGTGGGACAACTGCAGAACCCTCACTAATCCACCTTCACAGTGTTCACCCAGCATGTGCTTCTCATATAAAATGTTTATCAGCACCCAAAGTACAACCTCAAATTGCTGGCAAAACTATCCCCCCCCCCCCAAGGAAAGAAGACTTACAGATCTTTTGCTGTGTGGAACACTGTTCCCGTAGTGTCATGGATACCTATTGGATGATGTCTGGATACCTATTTGGATAGTCTACTGTAGAGATCACTTTGTTGTTTACTAGAGTCATATGTAGCTATTAATACAAATTTTTGCACTGGTAACATTAATCCTTTCGCACCTGTACTGATTTTCTAACCTATGTGGTACTAGTACAGTGGTGTCTTTTTCCTTTCCAGTACCTGAAGGTTGGCAACCCTAGATCTGGGCCAAGTGGTACCTCCATCTTTGAAGCGAGCGAAGGAGACACCCACACGCCCTCCCTCTGTTTCAGAGCAGGTACACGCTGGTCGCCCATCTGGAGGCCGGGTAGGAATTTTTTGCCCCATGGCACAATTGCCAACAAGCTGGGGGATGTTTTTCGCCTACCTACTCTGAAAGCTATAGGTGGCATGCGGAAGCAATGTGGGAAAATGTGGCTTCATGGTTCATAGTACAACTCCAGTGAGCACCATGAGGCATCAGTTTGGAAGATGAAGGGGTAACCCTCAGACCAGAAGCCTGGGGCCTTGGCGCCTTGCAGTGACCTGGGACAGGAACTCCTTGAGGGGTGCCGCTATCCTTGACCTATAGACCTCATGGTTTGGGGGATTGGACATGGCACACCTCCCTCGAGCACTAAAGAAGGCTTGGCAAGGAGGAACATAGGCCGTACCCCATAGGAATGGCTCTGAGCTCCGAGCCAGAGTAGTCTCGCCCTAAGAACTAGGATGCACCAAACAAGGAGGTTCTTCTGCATCTCAACAATTGCCTGCACTGCAGTTAGCTCTGGGGTTTTTTGGCTGGTGTGCACTGCAGATTCCTCCTGAGCAATAAAAATAAAGTTGCTCCTTTGATTATCCCAGCTCTGGTGTCGGCTCTCTTAATTCTGCATCTGCGGACAAAAACCTAGACTTTCTGTCTAGAGGGATTTCCCTCCTCAGAGAAAAAAGTTACACGTTATATTGCATTCACTCTGCTTCAATCACACATATATGGTGGGGGGAGCTAGAAGTTAAGCCAGCCATCCTGGCTAGGTGGTGGCTTCAAAGAAAATAGAAAATGACTGATTTCTTCATAACCCACACAAACTTCTAACACAATATTGCTAAGCGTGAGCAGTTTTAATGTCTCTGAACTGCCAGGTTCAGAAATATATAACTTGGATAAGAACAGTTATTAGGTTCAGCAACTTCTCCCCACTTAAAATGAACATCTGTCTTAAATAATTTATTTGAGTCACTTTTTAAAAACACCCTGCAAGTCATAGTAAGAAAAGGGGAATTTTCAGGATCCACTTAAAATACAAGAGCAAGAATGATCTGTAAAAATCCTGCATCTTGGGGAGGTGGAATTGGGCAAGCCACAGGGGTGGAGTTTGGGATACTGTTGTTTGGGGAGGACCCAGGCACCACTGATGGCTTTAACCAGAAATTTTCCTGTTCAAAGAACAAACCCCATTCTTTAAATGGATGTGCCACAAATCGAAAGCTTCTTTTGGAAACATTTTTAGATGGCTTAAATCTAGTGTTGCCAAGCTCCAGGTACTAGCTGGAGATCTCCTGCTATTACAACTGATCTCCAGTCAATAGAGATCAGTTCCCCTGGAGAAAATGGCTGCTTTGGCAATTGGACTCTATGGCATTGAAGTCTCTCCCCTCCCCAAAATCTCCTGCTGGTGGCGAAGAGGGACCTGGCAACCCTACTTAAATCAATACTCCAAGAAGGAGGATGTTGGCCCCACTGTAGCAATATCCCTGCCTAGGGGCTGTGCATATTTAAAACATGCTTCCACAAAAATGAAGTCAGACCTTACAGATCTCTTACATTCACCCCACACAGTGGTTTCCTGTTGTCACATAATGTTCCAGCTCTGCTTAGCACCAGGAGTTTAAAATGAAGGTCCCGAACACCCTGAAACACAGGGGCATCACGCTTGCTAAAAACAAAGTCAAGATGTACATTATGGAGATCTGTATGCCTAAAGGGCTGGATGTACATAACGTAGCTCAGGAGCTGAAGTTAAGAACGCCTTTTGCAGAAGAGCAGAGTAAATGTGTAACCATTCAAAAGCAGTGTGTTGTTTCTGGGGATACAAAAATTGCGCCACCAGTTCACATAGCAAATTGCGCATTAAACTGGCTACATCTTAACCCCTTCCAGAGCATTCGGGGCAGCACCTTAAGAATGCAACACTTGTTTAAGTAGCCTGCGCTGCCAGTTCTTCTGCCTTATCCTGACCTACCTCACAGGGTTGCTGTGAGGATAAATGGCGTGACTTTGATCAGTATTTTGAATGCTGAAAGGAAGCCCCGCTGGCCTGAATAACGGGACCCTGGTTTGTATGGCGATTTAGTCCCATTGGAACGTTGTTGATCGCCAAGTCTGGGATGGGAAATCCCTGGTGATCTGGGTGTGGAACCCATAGAAGGAGGGGCTTGGGGATGGAAGGATCTCAGCAGGGTATAATGCCATACAGTCCATCCTCCAAAGTAGCTGTTTTCTCAAGCAGAACTGATTTTACATACATCAATTGCACTGGAGAAAATGGCTGCTTTGGAGGATGAAACTATGGCATTATAGTCTGGAGAGCAGTTGTAAATCCAGGGGATCTCCAGGTAGGGTTGCCAGCCTGGTGGCTGGAGATCTATTACAACCGATCTCCAGGTGACAAAGACCAGTTCACCTGGAGAAAACAGCTGCTTTCAAAGGTGGGCTTTATGGCATTATACCCCATTGAAGTCCCTCCCCTCCCCAAACCCCACCCTTCTCAGGCTCCACCCCCAAAATCTCCAGGTATTTCCTAACCTGGAGCTGGCAACCCTGTCTCCAGGGGCCCCCTGGAGGTTGGCAACCCTATTTGATGGCAGATCTGCAAGCTTCAGTGCATATACGGGACCTCGACAGTGCTATGTTTAAACACAGAGATGTAAGTCACTGGTTACGATGGCTTCACTTACCACCACCGTTCTTGTAACAGAGATAAGGGAAGCGCCAGACATTCCCCAAGCCAATGATTTCCCCGGCCACGGAAAGCACATATTCCAGCTTGTTGTTCCAATGGTCTCGTTCTAATGTTTGATCGGCTGCCTCTTTTTTCTTCTTCTTCTCCCCAGGGAGTTGTGCAGGTATTTCGCCATTGATCACCGCCCCCGGGACTCTGTAATCCATCCCACCTTCAAAAAAAGGAAAAGAAGATGAGCGCCGCTGTCCCCTTTCCTTTTCACTGTTATGCTTACAACAACACTGGAGGCAAATTCACGCTGGACTAGAAGCGAGGCACAAACAGGCACATGCTCGAAAAGTTCACACCCCAGGTGCCTGCTTACTGCAGCGGGAGATGTTGACTTGCCTTGTGCACAAGATGTACCCGCAGACTTTGTTGGGGTGGGAAGTATTTATTTTGGATTAGGAAGAACGCAGCCGACTTCATTCTTTTTATTTTTTTTAAGCGATTGGTTTCAAAATGTTCTGGTTCCTCACAGAGCATCCCTCTGAGGCATCATCCTGCCATGTTTTGTAAGCCACCAAGTACTTAACTTTATTTATTTCACATTTCATTCCAAAAATTCATTTCAATTGTAAAAGCAATGCCGCGAACATGCTGCGACCCTAGTTTGTTTTTTAGGAAGGACTGTGATGTAAGCTGGTTGCTGCAGTTACTAAGCAGGGGTAGGGGGAAGGAAAGGAAGTTCAGGCTCTGGATATTTCTGGTATCATATATGGAGCCAAAGTAGGGAGCATAACAAACCACACGTACATGATATACTGGCATAAACGCATCGCAGCCTAGTGACACATTGTCTATAAATCGGCAGAGTGCATGTCCAGAGTTCTCCGGCGCACATGCACTTTATTGAAAGGAATGTGGAGAGGAAAGGGACAAGCAGCCAGACTGGATTTCTTAGACACTTTAAAAATAAACTCCCTGACCTGGATGGCCCAGGCTAGCCTGATCTCATCAGACATAGGAAGCTAAACCGGGTTGGCCCTGGTTAGTACTTGAATGGCAGTGTGTGTGTTAAGTGCCGTCAAGTCGCTTCTGAATCCTGGCGACCCTATGAATCAAAGTCCTCCAACATGTCCTGTCTTTGACAGCCTTGCTCAGGTCTTGCAAATTGAGGGCTGTGGATTCCTTTATTGAGTTTATCCATCTCTTGTTGGGTCTTCCTCTTTTCCTGCTGCCCTCAACTTTTCCTAGCATGACTGTCTTTTCTAGTGACTCTTGCTTTCTCATAATGCGACCAAAATACGATAGCCTCCGTTTAGTCATTTTAGCTTCTAGGGTCAGTCCAGGCTTGATTTGATCTATAACCCACTGATTTGTTTTGAATGATTTGAATGACAGACCACCAAGAAAATCCATGGTTGCTACGCAGAGGCAGGCAATGGCAAAACACCGCTGTCTGATTGTCTCTTGAGACCCAGCATGGTGTAGTGGTTAAGAGCAGTGGTTTGGAGCAGTGGACTTTAATCTGGAGAACCGGGTTTGATTCTCCACTCCTCCACAGGAAGCTAGCTGGGTGACCCTGGGCCAGTCACAGCTCTCTTAGAGCTCTCTCAGCCCCACCTACCTCACAGGGTGTCTGTTGTGGGGAGGGGAAGGGAAGGTGATTGTAAGCCCGTTTGATTCTTCCTTAAGTGGTAGAAAAAGTCGGCATATAAAAACCAACTCTTCTTCTCGCCTTGAAAACCCTACAGGATCACCACAAGTCAGTTGTGACTTGACAGCACCTTCCACCACCATATAAAATAGTCAACATCCCCTTGGTTCTGCCTATTAAATTTCCCAAAGTCACCTTTACCAGTGTTATGTCACACCGCAGGCCCAATAGCAGAGGATGTGCAGGTTTTCCTGCGACAGATCCATACCTCCATCTTTAAACATCCCTGTGCATACCCTTGGGAACCTTCATGGGGCTGGGGCTCCCTGAAACCCCCACAGTGGGACAAAGTTCCCCAATGTGGGGCCCGCAGGCTCCAGGGAGCCCAAGGACACCTTTTCTGGGACCCACCAAGTGTTTTTAAGAAGTGGGCAGAGCCAGCAGGGCTTTTGCCAAGCAACGCTTCTGAGTGGTTATGCTGATTTTAAAAAGTGATGCATTGGCAGCAGCTGCCACCACAGCACACGCACAAGGATCTTCACTAGGGTTGCCAGGTCCCTTTTCATTACTGGCAGGAGGTTTTTGGGGTGGAGCCTGAGGAGGGTGGGGTTTAGGGAGGGGAGGGACTTGAATGCCATAGAGTCCAATGGCCAAAGCGACCATTCTCTCTAGGGGAACTGATTTCTGTTGGCTGGAGATCAGTTGTAACAGCAGGAGATCTCCAGCTACTACCTGGAGGTTGGCAACCCTAATCTTCACTGTTAGAGATGTTAAGCTGTGGCAATCATTTTGTGGCTGGCTCCTCCTTAGAGTTGCCAGCTCTGGATTGGGAAATACCTGGAGATTTTTGGGGGGAGCCTGAAGAGGGCGGGGTTTGGGGAGGGGAGGGACTTGAATGCCATAGAGTCCAATTGCCAAAGAGGTCATTTTCTCCAGGGGAACTGATCTCTATCGGCTGGAGATCAGCTGTAATAGCAGGAGATCTCCATCTAGTACTTGGCAACCTGGAGGATGGCAACCCTCCTCCTCCTGCTAGTACCTGGAGGATGGCAACCCTCCTCGTCCTGTTGCAGCAGCCATTTTGTTGCTTCACTCACCATGCTGTGTCAGAATTCCCACAGGCTCAAAAGGGTTGGGGACCCCTGCAATGGGAGATACAGGAATGCCAACTATACATAAGGTGTTTGCTGTGAGAAGTATCCATAAAGCGCTGTCACAAATTTCACTGCAAAAGTTTGCTTTGGGCCGACTGCTTGCAAAGCCTTGCACTCTTTTGTGCTGGATCACAGACATTTCCCTACATTTCAGGGGCTGGGAAGCCCCTTCACTGCTGCCCAGATAGGATTGCCAGCCTCCAGGTACTATAGACGGTAAGGAACCTATGCTGAAAATAGTAGTAACTCAAAAAGCTCTACAGTATACCCTCTTACGTTTGAGGTGGGCGGAGAAACCAAAGCTTCTTTCCTCCCTTGAATATACAGGAAAGGCAGATTTAACCGGGGCAATTCTTACACCAAGACATATTGATTTTGATAATATTGCACTTTATTTCCATTTTGAGCCACGGGCTGCCTCTTCATGCAGCCTCCAGGTACTAGCTGGAGATCTCCCACTATTACAACTGATCTCCAGCTGATAAAGATCAGTTCAGCTGGAGACAATGGCCGCTTTGGCAACTGGACTCTATGGCATTGAAGACCCTTCCCCCCAACCCCGCCCTCCTCAGGCTCCACCCCAAAAATCTCCAGGTATTTCCAAACCCGGAGCTGGCAACCCTAGTCCCAAAGGACAAGGCTGCTTCTCCCTGCTTTGCTGTGCTCCATTAGCAGTTCTTGCTTGCTCTCTCCAGCTCTTACGCAAGTCCCGTTGGACAGAACGTGAACATCCGTTCCAAATGCACATCTTCATTCACATTCTGCTCCAGCCAGTCCGCTAAGCAACCGCGCACCGGGGGTGAAGGAGAATCAGCTCAATTGCCTTGGCAATGGCCAGCCGTTTCCTCTCCAAGCCCTCCCTCCTTGTAAACAGTTTCACACGCTTTCAGAAAAGGATGCGAACACTTGCCAAAAACAGAAAGCTCATTTCACAGGGAGGGAAACCCACTTGTGAAATGCATGGGCAGGCGGTGGTGTGCCGGTGGTGTGTCTAGCACTAGGCAGTATATCAGTGTCACACCGAGGTTTGCCTGCCGTGAACTGCAAAGCTTTCCAAAGACCGGAATCATTCCTGCAAACTTTGGTAAAGATGCAGCGCCAAATAGAAGTTAATAGGTAATAAGAAGAGAAGAAACAATTAGTGTAATAATAATAATTAGTGTAATAAGAGAAGAAATTATGTGTAATAAGAAGAGAAGAAATGAAGAGAAGAAGAGAAGACAGGACAAGAAATGTTGAAAAAATCCGATATTTTTAATAGGCAGTTTTTAATGTATTAGTGAGTTTATTACAATATATTCTGGGTGCCAAGGAAGAAAAAAAAAAGAAATGTTGAATGTATTGTATATAATTCTTTATATATATATCTCTCTTTTCCTAATTTTCCCCTCCCCTTCTCCTTTCCTTTTCGAATTATCTTTTTCAAAAATAAAAATTATTAAAAAAAACCCAAACAAATATAAGTTAATAAAATAAACACAGTCCCCACCACTGAAGGAACTGTCTGCTTCCTGCATCCATTTCCAAGCTGTCATCCGTATGGGGCACCCAAGTTTAAGAAATCTTGCAACAGATACAAAATGAAACACTTCTCAATCCCATTTATTGCATTGGGATAATGATGTTCCTCTTTTTAAAAAACATTTTCAAGTGCTCGCACGGGACTACCTTTACCTAGTATAGCAGGATCCCATCTTAAATGTATCTGATGGAGAAAGATCATGGAGGATCAGGTGCCCGGGCCTCACAGGCTGCTGCAGTACTAAATTCAGTCCAATAATCCTAGGTTTATTTATTTTACCATTCTGCCAGTTGCACATGGCTGATTGAGACCCAGAGGGCAACTTACCATATAATAAAACCAAACGCCGTACAAATATCAATTTATTATGAAAATATGATACCAGTAAGGTTACTGCAGCTTGCAAGTTTATCCTGAGGGTTCAAGATGAAGAGTTGGTTTTTATACCCTGCTTTTCTCTACCATAAGGAGTCTCAAAGTGGCTTACAATTGTCTTCCCTCCCCACCCCCACAACAGACACCTTCTGAGGTAGGTGAGGTTGAGAGAGTTCTGAGAGAACTGTGACTGGCCCAAGGTCACCCAGCAGGCTTCGTGTGGAGGAGTTAGGGTTGCCAGGCCTCTCTTCGCCACCAGCGGGAGGTTTTTGGGGCGGAGGGTGGGGTTTGGGGAGGGACTTCAATGCCATAAAGTCCAATTGCCAAAGCGGCCGTTTTCTCCAGGGGAACTGATCTTTATTGGCTGGAGATCAGTTGTAATAGCAGGAGATTACCAGCCAGTACCTGGAGCTTAGCAACCCTAGTAGGAGTGGGGAACCCAACCTGGTTCTCCAGATCAAAGTCCGCTGCTCTTAACCACTACGCCACTCTGGCTCTCAAGAATTAAGATGTTTGTTTGTTTTGTCAAATGTGTGTAACAGGAAGCTAAATTAATCCAGTTCCTTCACTGAGTCCAGGGGGACTTGCTCTTTCGTAAGTGCACCTAGGCTGTCAGCCTTGAATAACAATCCTGCATACACCTGGTGGTGGTAGAAAGTGCCATCAAGTCGCAGCCAATTTATAGCAACCCCATAGGGCTTTCAAGGCAAGAGATGTTCAGAAGTGGTTTGCCATTGCCTGCTTCTGCACACTGTCCCCGGGCTTCCTTGGTGGTCTCCCATCCAAGTACTAACCAGGGCCCACCATGCTAAACTTCCAAGATCTGATGAGATCAGGCTAGGCTGGGCCATTCAGGTCAGGACTCAAACACCTAGGGCTCCTTAAATCCTACTGAAATCAATAAGATTTAACGCCCCCTAATTTGTTGCAGGGTTGCAGCCAAAGTAACTTTTTGGCCTGAACTCTCTGCAGAGGGGTTTTTTTTTTTTTTTTTAATCTCATTATTTAACAAAGCTTGTTCTGCAGTTATACAAGACCCAGCTACCAGAATCTATCAACAGGGGACATTTCCAGGGACTGGATCCACATCAGACATACTGCAAAGCACATTTAGCATCCCTGTCACAATCGCACCCTGGGTCTGCGTGTCCTCACATACATGTTTGCCTACATGTAAAAGTGTGTTTCCTCGTCACTGCCGCTGCCACCCCAAGATATAAAACCCAGCCCTCTCAAGTAACCAGCGTCTTGGGGAACCCTGGTAAGACTGCATCCGAGCAAGTACAAAGGGCAGAGCTTCCCATTAATTTTAGCTCCCCCCATGTTTGCATGTCCTTAGCATGTAAGAGCACTCTCCAGCTAGGGTTGCCAGCTCCGGGCTGGGAAATACCTGGAGATTTTGTGGGTGTGTCCTGAGGAGGGTGGGGTTAGAGGAGGGGAGAGAGGTCAATGGGGTATAATGCCACAGAGCCCATCCTCCAAAGAGGCCATTTTCTCCAGGGGAACTGATTTATGATGCCTGGAGATCAATTGTAATCCTAGGAGATCACCAGCCACCACCTGGAGGTTGGCAACCCTATCTCCAGCTGGCAGGTAGGATTTGAGACACAGTCTGCTTTCTTAAACAGGAAAGAAGCTTTATTACTAAAGATTAAACTAGAGCACATACATGGAAAATAGCTATCATAGTCAGGAGATACAGACCCAAGGAAATCAAATGAAACATAAGTCTAGCTAAGTGACATTGCAAGACCGTTACCTCTGATGGAGCAAACGCACCCCGGCCTCTCTGCTGCCCCTTTACAGAAGAAAAAAAGAGTTGGTTTTTATATGCCAACTTTCTCTACCACTTAAGGGAGAATCAAACTGGCTTACAATTACCTTCCCTTTCCCTCTCCACAACAGACACCCTGTGAGGTGGGTGAGGCTGAGAGAGCTCTAAGAAAACTGTGACTAGCCCAAGGTCACCCAGCTGGCTTCATGTGTAGGAGTGGGGAAACCAACCTGGTTCACCAGATTAGCATCTGCTGCTCATGTGGAGGAGTGGGGAATCAAACCCGGTTCTCCAGATTAGAGTCCACCGCTCCAAACCACCGCTCTTAACCACTACACCACGCTGGCTCTCAGCGTTGGGGCAAAGTGTTGGAACTCAGAACAAAGGAAGATTTCACCTTTTGAAACTTCTGCCTGCTTTGGTGAAAACCTCCCCCCCCCCATCTAGAATTAAGATTCCTGCCCCTCATGGAGATATCCTAAGCTCTGCCTTTGACACGTAGTCCTCGGTTCTCTCCCCCGCCCCATCAGGTTTTTATGATGCCCATCCATCAGCTCCTTTGGCAGTTGGGCCCTACGGGCTGGTTTTCCGGCCGAAATCTAGTTCCGGTTTTCTCTATCAATCCCCACCCCACCCCTTTTTGGCATTGGTCTCTTGGCCTTCCCTCAAAAGGTGCTCTGCAGACGGAGGTGATCCCAGTGCCAAGGCAACAGTAGCATCTGTACCAGCAGTAGGGTTGCCAGGTCCCTCTTTACCACCGGCAGGAGGTTTCTGGGGCGAAGCCTGAGGAGGGTGGAGTTTGGGGAGGGACTTCAATGCCATAGAGTTCAGTTGCCAAAGCAGCCGTTTTCTCCATGGGAGAATCAAACCGGCTTACAATCACCTTTCCTTCCCCTCCCCACAACAGACACCCTGTGAGGTGGGTGGGTCTGAGAGAGCTGTGACTAGTCCAAGGTCACCCAGCTGGCTTCGTGTGGAGGAGCGGGGAAACAAATCCAGTTCACCAGATTAGCCTCCGCCACTCATGTGGAGGAGTGGAGAATCAAACCCGGTTCTCCAGATCAGACTCTACCACTCCAAACCTCCGCTCTTAACCACTACACCACGCTGGCTCTCAAGTGAGAAGCAAGTGAGAAGCAGAGGTGGCATGTCATTGCTTCCCTCTGCAGAGCCTTTCTTGGGGGTCTGACTTCCAAATACTGATCCTGCTTAGCTTCCGAGATCAGGCTGTACCATGCTGCCTTCTCTCCCAATGAGAGAAATTAGTGGGGGTAGAAAGTGCTGCCAAGTTGAGGCTGACTTATAGCAATTTTCAAGGCAAGAGATGAATAGAGGTGGATTGCCGTTTCCTGCCTCTGCGTAGCAACCCAGGGCTTCCTTGGTGGTCTCCCATCAAAATACTAACCAAGGCCAACCCTGCTTAGTTTCCGAGATCTGACAAGTAGGGCTGTCAATTCGGTTCGGTCCGAACTGAAAATCAACCGAATTTCCCGATTCGGTGCTTTTCTGTTCGGACGGATCCGAACTCAAAACTGGCGGGCAACCGGGGGGGGCGAATTCAGCGAGTTCGGGAGTTTGCGAATAAATTCGGCCAATTCGGCCGTCAGTAAGCAGCATAACCGTCAGTAAGCAGCATTCTCCTCCCCCGGCCAATCGGTGGGCAAGCTGGGTCTTCTTCTGGCCAATCAGTCAGGATTGAGTACTGGAGGAATCAGCTGGTGTGCGGCCCGGCCAGGGAGAGAGAGAGAGAGAGAGCGAAATCCTCGTGTGTGTGGGGGGGGTGCTTGTGCACATTCGCTCCTTTCTGTGCCTGCAGGGGGCGCATTTTTTGGGGTGCACACACAAAACTTTCACTGGAACTTCAGATGAAGCTTCTTAAGGTACCCCCCAAGTTTTGTAAACATTGGGTCAGGGGGTCCCGAGATATGGGCTCCCCCCCTTTTTCTTTCCATGGCTGCAGGGGGCGCATTTTTGGGGGTACAAATCCCAAACTTTGAGCGGAGTTTCAGACCAGTGTTCTTAAGATACCCCCCAAGTTTTGTAAACATTGGGTCAGGGGGTCTCGAGATATGGGCTCTCCCCCTTTTCCCTCCCCCCCTTTTCCATTTATGTGGCTGCAGGGGGCGCTTTTGGGGGGATATAGCCCCCAAACTTTTAGCATAGCTTCAGTGAATTATTCTTAAGATACTACCCAAGTTTTGTAAAGATGGGTTCAGTGGGGGCAGAAATATCGCCTCCCCCCCTTTTCTCTTTCCATGGCTGCAGGGGGCGCATTTTTGGGGGTGCAGACACAAAACATTCACTGGAACTTTAGATTAAGCTTCTTAAGGAACCCCCCAAGTTTTGTGAACATTGGGTCAGGGGGTCCCGAGATATGGGCTTTCCCCTTTCCCCTTTTGGGATGAATGGGGCAGCCGATCCGATCCTGTGTGCATCTCTCCAGAGCAAAACGTTCCGTGCCTAATTGGAATCATCTTGGATTACAGCCCGTCCTGATGGAACAGAAGACAGCCACAGTAAGACCCCTTTGGGGGCTTTAATCTATAATTTTTCTCCTGTGTATGTGTGTGTGTGGGGGGGAAAGCAGAGTCTGTGTGTGTGTGGGGAGGGAGCAGTTTCTGTGGGTGGGGGGGAAGCCAAAGGGGGCTTTCGTCGGTTCTGCCTGGGGTGTGTGTTCCCCCTCGAGTCTCTCGCTCCCTGGTTTGAGGGGGGAGGTTTCAGTTGTGTGTTGCAAAGATGTTGTTTAACAAGGTTGTGTTTGCAGTTGTTTTGCTAATTTCTCCGCTGTTGTCTGGCTGGGAGCTTTGTGCGTGGGCGGCAAGCTCTGCTGAGAGATGCACAACATTAAGGGTGGGGGGACCCCTTTCAGGGCCCATATCTCAGCCCCCCCTGACCCAATCTTTACAAAACTTGGGGAGTCGTTCAATAAACGTCCTTTGAAGCTCTGCCAAAAGTTTGGGACCTCTAAACCCAAAAATGCCCCCCCCAGAGCCGCGGAAAGGCGCGGTTGTGTTTTTAATGGCTTTATTCGGCCGAATTTGTTTCCGAACTTTGAATTCCCGCCGAATTGAACGGATCCGAAGTGGGGGAGTTCGGACTTCGGCACGTACCGAACCCACAAGGGCCAAATTCGGCCGAATCCGAACTGTACCGAATTTTTTTTTTTTTTTTTTTTGACAGCCCTACTGACAAGATCAGGCTAGCCTGGGCCATCCAGGTCAGGGCATGAGAGAAATTAGACACAGGAGATTATTTATTTTATTATTTATTATATCGCTCTTATAACCCGCTCTATGCCAGCAAGTAGACTGTAGCACTCCCTGCGCCCCCAAAGGTTCACCATACCTCCTTGCTTCTGGCTTCACCATACCTTCTTGCTTCTGGAGAGCCAGCGTGGTGTAGTGATTAAGAGTGGTGGTTTGGAGCGGTGGCTTGAACCGTGTTTGATTCCCCACTCCTCCACCTGAGCGTCATAGGCTAATCTGGTGAACTGGGTTGGTTTCCCCACTCCTACACATGAAGCCAGCTGGGTGACCTTGGGCTAGTCACAGCGCTCTCAGCTCCATCTACCTCCCAGGGTGTCTGTTGTGGGGAGGGGACAGGAATGTGATTGTAAGCCGGTTTGTTTCTCCCTTAAGTGGCAGAGAAAGTCGGCATATAAAAACCAACTCTTCTTCTTTGCAGGAACTTGTTGAAATCATCTTATCCCAGATTTGTTTATTAAAACATGTATATCCCACCTTTCCCCATAACTGAAGGCATCTTCAGTTATGGAAATCTCCCGCTATTACAACTAATCTCCAGCCAACAGAGATCAGTTCTCCTGGAGAAAACAGCCGCTTTGGCAATTGGACTCTATGCCATTGACGTGCTTCCCCTCCCCAAACCCCGCCCTCCTCAGGCTCTGCCCCCAAAACCTCCCACCGGTGGCAAAGAGGGACCTGGCAACCCTAATACCGAGTACTCCTAAGGGTTGCAGCATTGTTTTTGGGGTAGTTATCATGCAAGGCTTGGACTGAAACCAACCCAGCACAGGGCTTGCAGGTGCTCTCCATCAGCTAGAAGAAGAGGGAAGGGTAATGGAATTGTTAACTCCAGGGAACATTACTGCTGGAAATCATTTCATGGCCAAAACTGACAATGCAGAAGAGACAATATACTTTTTTTATGTGGAGTTAACTTTGCTCTCTCCTTCACTGCACTGGGAAAAGGACATCTCAGCCATTGCAATAAGGAGCATTCGTGTTTAAGACTGGACTTGGGAAGCATGGGAACCACAGGTCCAAGCAGCAAATAGGGCGCACAGTCATCAGCTGTTTAGCAAGTGGTGGGACAGGCTGGTTGAGGAAGTTCAAGAAGCTTGAAGGGCAGGGGGTTCCCTGCCCGGCTCCATTGACTGCATGTCAAAATTCAAAATAAGACTAGATTTTGCATTACAGAGGTCATAGTGCTGCAATCATAAGAATATAAGAAAAACCCTGCTGGATCAGACCAAGGCCCATCAAGTCCTGCAGTCTGTTCACACAGTGGCCAACCAGGTGCCTCTAGGAAGCCCATAAACAAGACGACTGCAGCAGCACCATCCTGCCTGTATTCCACCGCACCCAAAATAATAGGCATGCTCCTCTGATCCTGGAGAGAATAGGTATGCATCATGACTAGTAGCCATTTTTACTAGTAGCCATGAATTTCCTCCATGAACGTGTCCACTCCCCTCTTAAAGCCTTTGGGCTCTACGTAGTTGTGTATTTGCCTCCTTCTGTCTTACAAGGCTAGCAAATAGGGAGGAATAGGATTGCCAGCTCTGGGTTGGGAAATACCTGGAAATTTGGGGGGTGGAGCCTGAGGAGAGGGGGGACTTCAATGCCATAGAGTCCAATTGCCAAAGCAGCCATTTTCTCCAGGGGAACTGATCTCTATTGGCGGGAGATCAGTTGTAAAAGCGGAAGATCTCCAGCCACCACCTGGAGGTTGGCGACCCTAGGGAGGAAGTATGTAGGGTTGCCAGCTCTGGGCTGGGAAATATCTGGAGATTTTGGGGGTGGAGTCTGAAGAGAGGGGGGTTTGGGGAGGGAAGAGACTTCAATGCCATAGAGTCCACCTTCCAAAGCAGCCATTTTCTCCAGGTGAACTGATCTCTATCGCCTGGAGTTCAGTTGTAATCACAGGATATCACCAGCCACCACCTGGAGGCCGGCAACCCTAGTGGTTATGGGATGGAGACAGGAGGGTCACTTGAGAGGCAGAGGCTAGGTAAAATGGAGCCACCGTCCACTCACTGAAACCTCATTTTATTTTTGCACTTGAAGTGAGCTCTGATTCAGCTAATGGTGGAATAAATCTTGTTAGTGCCACACCTGGCTCCTCTTTTATTATTTTGCTGCTGCAGATGAACATGGCTACCCCTCTCAAATTATATCATTACCCCTTGAGTTTATAAAGTGCCGTCAAGGGTCTAATCAAAGGTTCTTGAGGCAGCTTACCAAAAAAAATCTGATTTACTATTGGCAACTCAAATTTTAAGAGATCTGTAGGAGAGTTTGTTTCTGGTTCATTCTAAAAAGAAATGGTGTGCATTATGTATATTCTGAAGTGTAAGGATGTGTCACTGGCCACCAAGATTAGGTTAATTCATGCCATCGTATTCCCTATTACTATATATGGGTGTGAAAGCTGGACAATTTAGAAAGCTGATAGGAAGAAAGTAGATTCCTTTGAAATGTGGTTTTGGAGGAGGGTGTTACGGATACCGTGGACCGCCAAAAAAACAAATCAGTGGGTTATAGATCAAATCAAGCCTGAACTGACCCTAGAAGCTAAAATGACTAAACTGAGGCTATCGTATTTTGGTCACATTATGAGAAGGCAAGAGTCACTAGAAAAGACAGTCATGCTAGGAAAAGTTGAGGGCAGCAGGAAAAGAGGAAGACCCAACAAGAGATGGATGGACTCAATAAAGGAAGCCACAGCCCTCAATTTGCAAGACCTGAGCAAGGCTGTCAAAGATAGGACATTTTGGAGGACTTTCATTCATAGGGTTGGCATGAGTTGGAAGCGACTTGACGGCACTTAACACACACACACACACACACACGTATATTTATATTTTATATTCTGCTTGTCTCCCTACAAACTCATGACTCGCATTCATTTTTCCTTCTTGATCAATTCTCCCTTTCTTCCTCCTCCTCCTCTCCCCGCCTACCATCTAGGCCAGGCTAATGTTTGGGCACTGTTGTTGCCAAGCATTCAGGCAGGGGAGCGGCACCATCTGAGAACTTCCACCCTGTCTCCTGCTTCAGGTGCTCTGGCATGTCTGAGGCAATGAACCTTGAAGCCTTCTGGGAAACGTAGTCTCGGGATGCTCAGCCTGGCAAGGAAGTGTAGGCAACAGAAATACTTTACTTTGGCCATTGCTGGTGCCTAGTACGCCTGGCAGCAGCTTGCACAGTACAGAGGGGATGGAGCAAGAGATAATGTGCTCGGATGACACATTAATGGGAGGGGGCTGCAAGTCATTTTGGCCTTTTTCTGACCTTCGTGAGGTCTACAACAGACAAGACTTGTCCCAGAATAGCCAGGCAACTAGTCATACTGTGATAACAGCCAGACAAGACTACTGTAAAGCACACAACAAGGGGCTGCCCTTGAAGGCAGTCTACAAACTTCAACTAGTGCCAAATCCATGGCCCTTACTGTTAAAAGGGATCAGCCGGAATGTACATATTAGACCAGGGTTCTGCCAACAGTACTGGCTCCTAGTTTGCTTGCAGGCTTATTTTAAGGTCTGGCTTTTATTTTCAAAGCCCTAAACAGTTCGGGGCCAAATAACCTGAAAGGCCATCTCCACGTACAGGACCCTACACCTGGGTTTTGTGATTTACTGGCTGTACCTTGTTGCTGGGGTCTGTATGGGCAGAGTTAAGGCTGGAAGGCACTCACGAGGAGACTTGTTCACTGTGGCCCCATCTACTGAATTCCCTCTTCCCCAGCCATGCAATTGCCACCTTCTTACTTGGCCTTTCAGCTTCCCTTTTCAGATGTCCTTTGTAATCAGCTGATTTGTTAAAACCTGCCCTGCCACCTTGGGTGCTCCCTTTCAAGAAGGCAGGCAGGAGGGATTACCGAAAAAAAAATAAACCATAAGGAAGAAGTCTGCAATATCACTAACTTCCTCACATTCATATTTGTTATAAATAACCATGCTGACAGAAATTAGACAGGGGTTGTGCTTATTGCTTAAAATACAGATATCCTTAGTTGGCATTCTCCAGAGGATATGGTTATTGAGGCAAAAAAAAAATTAGGTTTATTATGAAAAGGGCCTTATTAAATGCTCCCCAGAATCACAGCCTGTTGCCTGCACCGGCCCTTTACCTCTCTTCCCTCTCCATACCTTTGCAGGTACCTGTGATGGTGCAGGGCGATTCAAGCTTCAGTCACTCCACCACATGCAAAAAGAGCAACCCAGCTTGCTTCACGCCACTCCCCTGAATGTCCAATACGATCTTTTTAATCTTCTCCCTCCAAAGAAGCTTATCGGGGGAATGCCGTGATGTCAATTCCTGCCATGAGCATCTGCCATTGCCCAGGTGCTGATATGCCTGAGTCTTTTGTCAGTCCTTTGATTCATTCATTCCCTCGCGCACAAGCAACCGATCCCCTTTCGTGCAGGAGACCAATGTCCCCAACTTGACAGCAGGCGCACTGCGGCTCAAACGCTTCGGAAGCTGACAACCACTGCACAACCGGAAAGAACAGGAAGGCAAGTTTCGTATAATGATAATAATTAACCAAAAAAACAAAAAAAAAAAAACTAAGCTGTGAGATGCAGAAATCTCTTTACCAGAAGCAAAGAACAACACCCTGTCTTCAAACACGCACAGTTGTCACCTTGTGCTTAACAACTGCAGCCAAAGGAAGCAGAAGAGGAGGGGGGGAAAGTACAAAACCAAGTTGTTACCTTAAGAATGGAGCTGTCAGGGGTCTGGCTGACTGGGGAAACGCAAAAGCAATAGTGAAAGGTACTGGGCTATTTAAAGTGTGGAATGGGGGGAAAAAAACTTATTCGGCCCGGGTGTAATTCTAGATTTCGCCCAACCCACATTCCTGCCTCCACCCCCCCAAGGGCTCAGCAACACACTACACAAGGCTGCCCTGACGCTCCACACTGAAGGAAGCCTCTCTCTCTCTCTCTCGCATATGGGACTTTCCCCCACTCTCCGCCGCCCCCCATCATCCCTTTGGCCACTGATGCACGGGAGGTTTTGCCTTGGATTCGCCCCTCTCTAGATGCGCATTCTCCCCGTCCAAACGCTCAAAACTCTGTATTGGGGAGGGGGGGGCTCGTTGTTGCGTTTTGAGCATTTGGGCGGGGCAGATGTGCATCGAGAGCGCGGCGAACCCAAGGCAAACCCTCCCGTGCATCGGTCCGGCCGCCGCTTCCCCCGGCGGCTACACGTGCTCAGCTGCTCCAGGCGGCGATCGCGGTGCGCGCCCTGCCGCCCGCCGCCTGCTTTCCCCGGCTCCACCTGCGCGCCTTTGCAGCTCCGCTTTCCTTTCACTCTTCAGTAGTAGAAAAGGGCAAGGGTCTAGGAGCACCTTCAAGACGAACAAGAATATTTTCCGGCAGGGTAGGAGCTTGTTAAGTCTTGAAGGTGCCCCTGGATTCTTGTTCGTCTCGAAGGTGCTCCTGGCCTCTTGCCCTTTTCTACTACTGCAGACGGACGGACGCGGCTGCCCGCCGCGAATTACTTTCGCTCTTGTTGACGTCTCTCCCGCCTTTCCCTTTCTGCCGCTTGCTGGAGCTGGTCGTACGGGGAGGCCAACAAGCGCCCACCCGAGGCAAGCTGCGAGCTGCTCTTTTGCTCTCTGCACCCCCCAGCCACCCACCCCCCTTTGCCTTCTCACAACCGCGGCTGCTGCCTGGGATTGAGCTCACTCCTGGCCGCCGCCGCAGCCTCCCCATTCACTCGCTGCCAGATGGTCATCTTGGCTAGTTTTGCCTAGGAGCGTCACCAGCTGTTTCCCGTAGTCCTTTAAGCACGCGGCTCGTAGCCCCTCCCCTTTCTATGTGTATGTAGCAGTTGGCTTGAATCCAGGAGCACCTTAAAGACTAACAAAAAATATTTTCTGGCAGGGTAGGAGCTTTCGCGAGCCACAGCTCACTTCTTCAGAGACCTGCTGTGGCTCGCGAAAGCTCACACCCTGCCAGGAAATATTTTTGTTAGTCTTGAAGGTGCTGCTGGACTCTTGCTCTTTTCTACTACTGCAGACAGACTAACACGGCTGCCCACTGTGAATTATCAGTTGGCTTGAGTTCGCTTCACGACTTGAATGAAGACAGCTCTAGCCCCTGGAAGCCTGTTTTTTTTCTTCAATGTACCTTTGACTTCAGCTGAGAACGGCATTTGGGGGAGGGGGAATGCCTCGCTGCAATAGCCTCTTCTGCAACCATCCCCATAATTTTTTTTTTTTTAAAAAGCAGGTTCCTTTATAACAGGGGTAGGGAACCTTTTTCCCACCAAGGGCCATTTGGATATTTATAACATCGTTCACGGGCCATACAAAATTAGCAACTTAAAAATTAGCCGACCATGCCCCAAGCAGGCAGCTGCCCCAGATGCCCCCCCCCCGCACGGGCAAGTAGGCAAGCATCCAGCTGGTGGCTCACTTGCCCACCTGGTGGCACAGGATGGTCTGTTGCACCAGCCGGGCGTAGGCGTCCAGCCGCACACTAGCGTTGCTCCTGCTCTGCATGGTCAGGGCCGGATTCTACAGCTGACTCCTGCTACCTCCGCCTGCAGGGATGAAATGAGGACACACTGGCTAAGTACTCCTCCCCCCCCCCCCGCATTGTGGCCCTGCCCCCTTTAATTCCTCCATTGTGCCACTTCCGCTCCCAACCCTCTTGTAGTACAGAGGGAATACGCTTCTCCATGGCTTGGACGGTCCCAGCAGCTCCATAGATGATGACTCTTCTGCAAGGGAGGGGGGAAGGTTCCTTTTCTCAGCAAAACAAACTCACATCTGCCTTGAATAGAGGCTATTCCGGTCCGCGGATCACCAGTCTTAGATCCTTCTGAGCTAGAGATTTGCCAGGACCCATGAAGGGCCAGACCAAATGATTTCACAGGCCTTAAACGCCGCCCCCCCCCCCCGACTTTCCCCACCCCTGCTTTATAATAATAGTGATGCCCATGGAAAATTAACAGGAAACAGACACTTTTGTCTGGAAATTTCCCCCACTGCCAAGGATTTAAGTGCTTCATGTCTAGATATCACAAACTGGTGCAATCCAGGACAGAAAAACATCTTCATACAAAATAGAATTTAAAATGAAATTCACTATGATATGTTGTCCATTAAACTTGAGATAACAGATTGGAAAAACTGATAGCTCTTCCGTTCCAAAGTTTTCACTTCTTTCTTCTACAGCCCAAATTTAAAAACAGCAGTAGTTAGGCCTGCTCTACATTACACAAAGACAGGCCTCCACATTTCCCTAGCATGCCAACCCCAGTTTTTCTGCAGACCTTACAACACACACCTAGGAGTATGGTTGCTAACCTCCAGGTGGTGGCTGAAGAGCTATGAGTCCATGATCTGCCGCTATTATGGCTGATCTCCAAACGGCAGACATCAGTTCACCTGGAGAAAATGGCCGCTTTGGAAGGTGGACGCTATGGCGTTATATCCCATTGAAGTCCCTCCCCTTCCCAAACCCTGCCCTCCACAGGCTACCCCCAAAATCTCCAGGTATTTCCCAACCCAGAGCTGGCAACCCTACCTGGGAGCCCTGCCCAATCGCTGTTTTATCTTTCCGTCTTTCACCTCATTGCATTTTAATATATTAAAATTGCGAACCACCTTGAATTACACCAAAGCAGTTCGGCAGGGTATACATTCAGTCAATAAACTGAACCATTTCCCACCACTAGATGTGCAGGTTCACATATATGTGAAGGATTATTTCTTTTAAACTTGTCTACTAATAATGCTGGATGAATCTGTATTTTGACTCAAAAGCTTGCGTGTATACATGGACAGTTCAGGTTGCTTGATCAGTTTTTCCCATTATTTCACCATACACCACAATTCAGCTTAAGCGGATGAAAAACAGACCCCAAAAATAGGCCCACACTATGACCCTGCAATGGTGAATGTAGTCACCTATGTTCGCTGGGACAGACAACACTTGCCTGCACAACCCACAGTGAAGTAAATTAATGCCCTTTGGAGACATTGAGGATCTGGAACTTTTAGCAAGATGGTTAGCAAGCCTTTTAATAGGGGCCCCTTCCTTTCAAACCAGTATTGGCTACTACATAATCCATTTGTGGTGGCAGAAGGAACACCACAGGAAACTCTGCCATGAGTCCTTTCTACTGAAAATTATTCTCCTAAAAGTTAGTGAGAGCCCTAAAGAGTGAAAAGATCTGTTTAGTTGGCGGTGAGTTTGAATGAAATAGCAAAGTTGTTTAAATGGATATGCCTTTGCTTGCACATTTGTGTATACACACAAATGGACCTTCAGCTGCTAGACTGAAACCTACAACTGGTTCCCCCCTCGACTTCAGGTGGGTTATACTAGCATGATCACTATCACTTTCTTTATATGCTAATATCCTTATCAAGATACTGGTGAGAAAGATAGATCATGCAGACGTAATAGTGGGACTGGGGGGGAGGGGGGGAAGACGGAAGACTTAAGGGTTAAAAGGACTACTGGTGCAGCAGTTTGAACTCTGTTGCTATAAAGCACAGGGCACTCAGGCAGAAGGTAGGATGATATACAATGGTTCAAACCTATAAACTGTGGAATTTTAGAAAATAAAGCCCAGGTAATGAAACAGTCAAGAGCCCCGTGGCACAGAGTGGTAAGCTGCAGTACTGCAGTCCAAGCTCTGCTCAAGACCTGAGTTCGATCCCAATGGAAGTCAGTTTCAGGTAGCCGGCTCAAGGTTGACTCAGCCTTCCATCCTTCTAAGGCCGGTAAAATGAGGACCCAGCTTGCTGGGGATAAAGGAGCAGATAACTTGTGAAGGCACTGGCAAACCACCTCGTAAAACAAAAGTCTGCCTAGGAAACGTCGGGATGTGACGTCACCCCATGGGTACTTTAATGAAACAGTACCCTTTAGTTAAGCACAAGAGGAACAAAAGACCAAGAACAGAACTTGGTTCCAGGGGGGGGGGGGGTATGGCTCAGTGGAAGAGCATCTGCTTTTTATGCAAAAGGTCCCAGCTTCAATCCCTGGCATGTTCTGCTTTTTAAAAAAACAAAAAAGGACAACGCAGCAGATTTATATGAAAGACTTCTACCTGAGACTTTGGAAAGTTGCTGCCACCCAGAGCAGAGAACACTGATTTGCATGGTCCAGTAGTCTGAGTATAAGGCGGTTTTATGCATAAACTTCCTAAACTGTTCTAAATTGTCACCTTTCATACCACGCTCACAGCTCAAAGTGCAGAAATGCTGGATAACAAAATGAACTTCAGTTTGCACACACTTCAAGATGTGCCTTGTTTACAACTGGTCAAACTCACGTCCCCAAGCGTTCACAACTTGTATCTCAGAAACTTGAGCATTCTGAGCTCAAAATAAATTATGAAAATAATTTAAATATACCATTTCACCGCGACCTCAGATTGGATGAGGCAACCCGCTGAATTTAAGCATATTAGTCAGTGGAGGAAAAGAAACTAACCAGGATTCCCTCAGTAACGGCAAGTGGACCGGGAAAGCCCAGCACCGAATCCCCGCTCCGTGGTGGGGCGCAGGAAATATGGCGGACGGAAGACCCACTCCCCAGCGACACTCTCGTGGTGGGGGCCCAAGTCTTTCTGATCGAAGCACAGAAAAAATGTATATATATACACACACCATTTCACTTAAATCTTATGTGTAAGCTTGATGAAATCTGATGTATCTTTCTTCAGTAATAAACCATGAAAGAAGAGGGAGGGACCAGCCACGAGTCTCTCAGGAAGCACACTTTTCATCTGTGACAGTAAAGTCACAAATAGCTGTCATCACATTTTGTTAAGAGAGAATTTTACCTAGAGCGCTGAAGTTACTTGGCACAAGAAATGCAACATCTGTCAATGCTTTGCTGAAAGGAACAGATAAGCCAAGCCACAGATGCAATTAGGTTATTTTTATGGGTTAAATTGAGTTTCTGTATTGTTTGCAATAAAAATGAATGCAAAAAGTTTGATTTAAATTTACCTAACGGGTGGCGATACAAAAAAAAAAATCAGTTGTAAGAAAAATACAGCATCCCGCTTTAAAAGAGAGCTGTCAGGGATTAGAAAGGTGGCTGGTCCCTGGGAGAGAAGCCGTCCTGCTACTTACAGCAGGCTGAGCCCCAGCAAAGCAAAGGGTATTTAACCTTCCACCCACCATCAGCCCTCTCACATCCCTCCTTAGCAGGGACGGGGCTGCTGACCAGAAGCCAGCAGAAACCAGGAGGGCAGCTTATTGTGTTGCTCAACACACAGGGAGGCATAACCCCGCCTCTGGCTTGGCTGTCCTGGCCCTTGCAGTTACTCCCCTCCTCCCAGAGTACACCAGATGAACAGCAGAACGAAGGATGCTGAGGAACTGTTTTTTAGATACACACACAGTGCTTGGGAAATTATTATGGAGACTCCACTGATCATCAGAAAATAGTAAAGTAACTGCAAGGACTGCTGCAGCGGCCCTGCTGGTTAATGGCAAGGACATCTCAAAAGCAGCATATACACACTTACTAGAAGAAGAGTTGGTTTTTATATCCCTCTTTTCTTTACTGTAAGGAGTCTCAAAGCGGCTTTCCATTTCCTCCTGTCCGCCACAACAGACACCTTGTGACGTAGGTGGGGCTGAGTCAGTCCTGAGAGAACTGTGACTAGCCTAAGGTCACCCGGTCGGCTTCATGTGGCAGAGTGGGGAATCAAACCTGGTTCTCCAGATTAGAGTCTGCTGCTCTTAAACACTGCACCACCCTAGCTCACCCTTACACCCCTAGTCCTCTCTTCTTTCCCCCTGCCCACTCCAGGACCATCACTTCGGAATCTTATCTTGATGGATGTGTATATGAAACCACTACTTGACAGCTCGGAGAGAGAGCACCGTGCCCATTTCATTGCTCTTCAACAGTGGCCAAAACTGGACACAATGTTCTACACAAGGGCTTTGCAGTCCTCCGTATATCACTATTCATACTCACCTAGCCCTACTGGAAATATCTTCTCTGATACATACAAGAACTCTGTCTCTTCTCTGCAGCAGCAGCACCTTTGTTCTTGAGTGCGTTTTTCCCCCTCTTAATTTGGTGTTACCTGCAAGTTTCAAAATTATATCTCTACTCCCTTCCCTTGGGTAACAACTGAAAATACTTTAAAAAAAACCTCAAGATTGACCCAAGTTGCTTCACTGTAAGGCACTGCCAGCCAACATTCATTTGCTGAGAAGGCGATGGATGCCCTTTGTCACCATCACCTGGCGCTGAGCGGTAAAAGCCTCTGGAATTTTCGTTTGGTTGATGCCACCTGATTTCCTGGCCAGGTTCCTGAGAACTTCTCACTCATAGCTCATACCCCTGCACTAATCCTACAGAAATGAGAACGTGAAGCCAATGGCGACTGAACAGGCTGGATATGTTGGGGGCAGCTAACAAGTGGATAGCAAGCAGAAAGTATGCGGGCAAAGGGAGGTGGCGAGAACCCACAGCAACAGCAGAAAGTTCAAGAAATCTGCAGCGAAACAAAAGGAGTCCAGTTTTCAAGTATGCTAAAAAAGCTAGGAAGGAGACAATGCAGAAGGAAAAAATGAGTGCTAACCACACACATTCTGCCAACCAATAATGAACTGGGGGCGGGGGGTTCCATTTCTATTGTGCTTTTGGTAAGGATACAGTATTTGGAGAGACTGGAAAGGGGACAAAGTAAACACCCCTCCCCTCCAATCCACAATCCCAGTTTTCTTTTACTGAAGATCACTGCATCTCCTGACTCTCCTCTTGCTACCATTTTCCACATCAAAGACTAGCCACTGCTTTCTAGCTGGCATTAGGTTTTGATAGAGAGGAAGGATCTGACAGTCACCCTGCAGCCATTCAAGCTTAGAAATGAGGGTGATTATCTTACCTTATGGCTAGGTGCTCTGAATTAAAGCTCAGTTGCTGCATTCGTTGTGACTGCAATCCAAAAAAGTGTGTGTATGCACGCACGCACATGGGCCTTGGGGGGAGAACCAAGCGCTCAGCAAAAAAAATTCTTCAAAATTTCAAACTTAGCCAATCAAACCTATGAAGCAAGCTGGTTTTCAATCAAACAAGAGTTTAAACAAAAGCAGGCAGCCTACTCAGCCCGCAGCGAAAACTTAGAAGGAAGGTCAGCATTTACCTCTGCTTCCATTGTGTTCTCAGGGTCAAGGAGGAACACGTGAACACATGAAGCTGCCTTATACAGAATCAGGCCCTTGGTCCATCAAAGTCAGTATTGTCTACTCAGACAGGCAGTGGCTCTCCAGGGTCTCAGGCAGAGGTCTTTCACATATCTACTTGCCTAGTCCCTTTAACTGGAGATGCCGGGGATTGAACCTGGGGCCTTCTGCATGCCAAGCAGATGCTCTACCACTGAACCACAGCCCCTCCCCACAAGGGACAGCCGGGGGTCCACAGAACACCTAGAACCGCTTCCATCCAGGTTTCAAGAAATCTTCTCCCCAGCGCTGTCATTGATCAACACAGTCTCATTGTGTGCATAAATATGTAAACAGGAACAGTCACCAGTGCCCCAGGGAAGAGATGCTTACCAATGAAGTCTTCAGGTGCTGGATGCAACAGAAGGGACACGAAAACAGTCAAAGCAGAACACTACATTTTTTTTATCTTTTAGAAAATCCCAACCCCTGCATCTAATAAGACTGGACACTATAGTTACAATACTCCTAGAACTGTAGAATTAATGGAAACACAATAGATAATGGGGAGCGGGGGAAGACACCACAACGGCCCATTTCGGCCAGTCACTTACAGAAAAGCCAGCGTAAACTGGACACAGCAAAGACCAAGAAGCCCCGCTAAGAGAACAAACCCTGACATGAAGGTAGCACATGAAATATTTTCTTTTTTACCTATTTAAAACACAGGCAGCAGGTGGAGCAAGGATGTGGGGAGTAACTGCTAAATTTCCTTGTACTACAAGGAAGCAATGAAGTAAAAAAAAAAACCAAGCCTGCAGGCAGGTTTTAGTTTTGTGAGCCTCTCTCGCTCTCTCTCTTTCTGTGCTGCTGGTAACCGTGGTTAAGTATAAAAACCAAAGAAAAATAATATTTTCTTTTTTTTGTAGACAAGTCAGTAGTCCGAGACATAGAAAAAAGTAAAAACCAGTCCTTTTTTAAAAAAACGGGTTTACTAAAACAATTGTCACCCGGGACGCGCGCCCCCAAGCTGCCTGTCTCCCAGCAACGCAAGGGGGCGCGAGGTCAAACCTGATCGGTAGCTGACTGCAGGCCTCCGTCCACTGAAACCTAAACGGTGAGGGAGCCGGGCTTGCAAACTGTACCTGTGGTCTGCTTGCGGGAACTGTTGAGGCTACATGGCCTGGTGATGCTGGGAATATTGGTGAGCTGGAGTTCTTTCACAGAAACATGCCAGTGTGGAATTGTTAGAGGAGTTTGGGCTATCGCACTCGGCCCCAGTCTCTGGACGCATTTGCTCATGGCACCCCAAACTTTACCAGCTGCACCTCGCTTCCCACGTTTTAGTGACAGGGTGTTGGTAAATGCCTAAGACAGAGGAAAATGGCCACCGGAGCAGGAAGGAGTGCTTTACCGAGGTGATGTATCATAGCTACATCTCAAGTTAAGGTGTGAGCTTTCCCTTCAGGAAGGAAAGGTACCCCAATGGAATTAGGGTAAACAAACAAAAAAAGCCCCAATCCTTGTTTCCAAGACCTAAAGCTCCTTTGCCTTCTAACAAACCCCCCACCCCAGGAATTAATGTCATTCTCCACCCACTCCCAACCCCTCCTGCCTGGTGCTAAAAGCAGGTTCTTTATCCACATAACATTGCCGCGGCAGCCTCTATTTCATTATGAGGCCCGGAAAGTGCCTTCATCGCCATTGCTGTGCCTCCTTCAGGCGGTGTGGTGGGGGTCCTGAGCTTTCAAAAATGCCCCCTCCCCTTTTGAACCGAGCTGCTGAGACAGGAAAGCATCATTCATACACCTCACTTCTGCTCAGCCTGAAGGCAGGGCCTGCGCTCAGCCTTCTAGGAAACATGGGAGGAAAACAAAATACTGGCTGGGACTTCCAACTGGGTGGTATCTGCATAGCTGGGTCAGTACCCCTGCGCCCGTAACATCCCGCTTCATACAAAAGGAAGCCAGCTGCGTGGGGCCAGCTCCACCATAGGGCCGAACGTTTACGGAAGTGGAGCGTTCCAAGTGACTCGGTTCACATCACACCACCTTCTTAGTGTTCCATTTCCCTCCAGTCCCAGTGAGACCGAGCGGCTGCTAACTCGTCTCCTTGAGGTCTTCCACGGGCCGTTTGAAGCTCAGCAGGAAGTGAGGCGGCGGCACACGCGTCGGACTGCCCTGCATCTGTTTCTTTGCACAGTTTATACAGATATAATCTTCGTTCTCTGCCATTTCTGGCGAGACACCGACACAGACTTGATGAAACCACTCGTCGCAGCCGCCGTCACACTGCACCCAGTCTACCTGCAAGAGACAACAGGTGGGTCGATTACAATGACAGGGGGAGAGGAGACGCAAAGGCCACATTCAGTGCGCCAAGCTTAACATTATAAGCAAAGACAGCACGGTTGGAGTATAAACCCTATTTGGAGGTCAGAGAGACAAGGGCGAGCACAAGGCATTGGTTCGTGACCAAACCAAGCACCTTCAGAGAGCACAAGAACCAGCAGCTTCACGAATAATGTCAGAAATTGGTAGCTGGTGCTACCAGGCCGACATCGATCTGTCCCAGGAAGTTTCAAAGTCACTCAAATAGGATAGACTGAGCAAGGTGGGTAGAACGCTTTGCTAGGAATCTGCCAGCAGAGATGCTAAGTATCAAATCTGGTGGAACTGTGGAAACAGACGGGGAGGTGCAAGGGGGAGGATCCTCATATAAGGATTCCCCAAGAGTGACTGTGTTTTTTAATGAAAATCCATCTCTCGTATTAAGCTATGCTTCTATGTCTATATTTGAGCAGAGTTTGTAGAGCATGTATAGCTAGGACAGTACGAGACCTGTACAGTACAATGCTTACAACATCAGCATACATTACCTGAACAGCTTCTACATCATGGAGGATCCTCTGGTTCGAGTAAGTCCTGAGACTGTACGCCAAACATTGCTTCTTACATAGTATCACCAGCGTACATGACACCACACAGAGTAAATAATTGAAATGAAGTTTGCATTCTCCTAGCTCTGAAACAAAGCTATTTTTAGTTAGGATTCCACGGGCCAGGAACGTAGCGGAAGAGGTGGCTGCTGGATATTTACCAGCCAGTTTCTCATTAATTAGTGTGTCCATTTCCATTTGTTCATTACATCCATTCCCTTTTCAACCAAGGAATAAAAAGGGTATAGGAAATAATGTTCTAGAGCACAAAATCAGCCGTAGATGAGGAGCTGGAAAAGGAGCCTTTGCCCGTATAGAGAAGAAAGCAATACTGGAACGAAATGTCGAGTCTTGTGGGGAGGGTCTATAGCTCAGTGGCAGAGCAGAAGGTCTTGCTGAAAATTCCCAACATTGCCAGACAGAAGATCAACAGACAGATTCCTGTCAGTATAAATAGGGAGTACGGAGTAGATGGAGCAGTGGTCTAAGGTAAACGTCATGTATTCAAACCAAAGAATTAAAACTGAAAGACTAACATCCTGTAAGGAAGGGCTTGCATTGATTTTGTTCTGCTTATTCCTAGCAACTGTTAACAGCATGCTATCATCATAGGCACTTAAAAAAATTAAATGTCATCACTCTCTCAAGGTAAGTGCAGACCCAGCGGAACCATAATCCAATTATTACGTTGCATAAGCCTCTTCAATTCAAGTTTATGTTAAAGTGTTTTTTTTGGGGGGGAGGGGTTCTTGCTGTTCTGTGCCAGGCCTACCTTCGGTGACTAAGCACTAACAAGATCAAAGGATTTCTCTCCCGTTTCTTTTTTTTAAATATACACAGATGTGACAAAGGGTTAATGGCTACCATGCAGTGGCAGGACTGCCTCTTGAAACAGCAGAATACATAAAAGAGGAAACACAAGTTGGGGGCAGGTGTTAAAGGGCAGCTAACACAAACCAGAGACATGTGCCATCATCAAAAGAGAGATAGCCTTGATAGATAGATCGTTAATTTTGAAATCACAGTCTGCATCGTGGTTTGAATCGTATTTAAATACGCTCGCTTTAGATCTACCTATTTAGTTATGATCGTAAATCATAACCTCAGAGCAGCTTTCACATCGTTGCACTTTGAAACTATGTCTATGGCCATCTTGGACGTTATACACAAAAGCCAAGGGACCAACGCTTATGTATTTATAGTATGCCAGCGCTGGAGGATTTAGCCCATTATATACTTGATTGCCCAATGTATGTACAACCCAGGTGCAAGTTTCTCGCTGGGATATTAGCTGGTTTAAGCCTTTATTCTCTTTATTCTGATAAAGAGAAAATAATATTTCTGCTATCAGATGTTGATGATCATATATCTTACAGAATGGCACTGTACGCCCTGGCAACAAGTAAGGGCCAAGGCTATCTCTTCAAAGCAGTTATGTAAAACTGATTTTGTTTGCGGTTGTTGTTTATATTGTTTTATCAAAATTAATTATTTTAAGGTCGTTTACATTACTGTAATTCCAATTTTATAGCCTAATTTTTATTATGTATATTTATGTTATATTTGCTGATATTGTGGATGAGCAACATAGGTCGTGGTCACTGTATTGCCCTCTGGGGAGGCAGATATCCTTCCCTCCTATATCATCACGGAGGTAGTGAGCCATCACTACATTCAGAGCCAACAAACTCCTACAGCCAATGTATCAACTACCCACAACCAAGCTTATGTCAAAAAACTGGCCGATAGGTACAGCAGCCGGCTGAACTGCTCCCAACAGTCCTTTAATACCACTTCTTTGGCTCATCTCCCTGGTTTATGGATGACCCGAAGCTTATGAATAAAGGCAACTGGTTTGGCTCTGCTTATAAAAATAGACCTTTTCCATTTCTCGGCCATCACTGCACTGGCAAAGTAAAATAGACTGGGGCTGGTTTTAAGGCCTGAATGGCACCATGGGTACTTGCGTTTTCTAAATCCCTGCCAGACTCTGGCATGGAGATGGCAATTGTGGCTTTTCTAGTTTGTTTCCACCTGCAGTAAGGAAATGGTACCTTATCAATCCTGTTGCTTTCTTATAAGCTTTCGAAAGCAGTGACCATGGTGTGTAGGAGTGATGGATACAGTACTTAGCTGGTGCTCACAGAAGCACTTGAATAATGTTGTTTGGTCGTAGAGAGAAAACCCAAAGGATAGTAAAGCACTTTCATTTGCCCACCATCTCCCAGGCATTCTTTGTCAACCCCAGTATTGCATCCTTACTATGTAGGAGGCCACTGGAAGAGATCCAACCCCATCATGTGTTAAATGCAGACAAGACAGCTACGTTCGTTAAACTAACTAGGTCCTGCAAGCTCTGTGCTCCATCAGTGACTTGCCGCAGAGGAGCCAGCTGACTCTAGGAAAGGCTGGGGTGGTATCAGTCCTTGTGGCTGCTGGCTGTGGAGGGGGGAGAGAGAGAGAACAGGAGGTGGGGATTCCCCTCAACGAAATAGGGTGTCGGTGGGTTAGCCTTTCCATCTCAAGGCTGGACCCTGATCTTTATTGACCCATTAGGATGACAGTTACCCGCCAGCAACTTGCTATTGTCAGCAGCAACTAACGCAATGTGGGCTCAACATCAGAAAAATATCAGTAATACCTACAAATGAAGGAGTAGATAAACAAAACTGTGATGGCCGAAACACACTGGTAAATAAGACAGCTTCTTTGTGGCACATGGGAAAACAATGGAGTCCATTTATCAAGTATTGGGTGGGTACATTCTGATTAAGACCTGACGAGAATCACTCTACAATCTTTAATTTTCTGAACGGAAGTGGAATGGCAAGAAGCACAAAGGCTTAGTTCCCCAAGTTGGAAACTTGGTTGTGGTAGCAGCCGGAACAGATTCTTACTACTCTGTTCAGCCATGGAGCTGCAGCTCTGCTTTCAGGTTGAGACACAGGCAGCCATTCATGCTTCTTTAACCTTGTGGGTGGGGAGCTGTCATGTGCTTTATTTGGGGTAAGCTACAAGGGACTGTAAGAAAGTAATATTTAAACTGGTATAGAATACAGAGTTTACTTCCTGGAGTGGGTTACAAGGATGACCCTGCATTCTTAAAAGGCCTGCATGCTGAACAGGCGTCCCACCAGGGTCTTGTAACTAATCATGCCTTCGGAAGTAGACCAATAATGAAACACGTTAAAATGTGGGCTGCGGAGAAGGTGTTTTTGATGGTTGATCCCTGCTCTGGAACTCCTCCACCAGTGATCTGCTGGAGCCCACAACTCCTGGAAGAGCTAACACTTCTGTTTGTACGAGCACTGACTTGGCAGCCCATTTTCTATAAAATATTTTAAAGTGCATAATGTGTTGTCAGGAATGCTCTGAAACATTACCACCAGGCCTGAGTAGCCTGGGTCAAGTACGTCCCTGACAGACCCTCCAGAGTGCTGTGAAGTTTTCTACATGGTGTGTTTCCAGGTCTCTGCAGCTAAATCCTGCAGCTAAATCCTGGCTTTTGCAGCGTATGGAAATTTCTGCAGCAGTTGATGCACTTGTGCAGAATTTACATTTTGAGGCGGTTTTTTGCAGTCAAAAGGGAGATTTTTATTTTCAGCAAGAACCACACACTGCCAACAGCAGAGTGTGTTGTTCAACTGCAGGAGTGTTTTTTTTTATTACTGTACACATTTGTTTCTGCCCCCCCAGAAAGATAAGCAGGTACATGACTGCACATATCCGCCACCTGCCATTCCTGCAGCACAAGTGAATCCTAGCTGTGTGCATGAACATCCGAAGCAGCTTTGTGGAATGTTCTGTAAACAGAAGCACAAAACGCCGAGCTTGAATATTGCTTCCGCGGAGTTGAAGCCAGAGTCCAAAGTTGTCGCAGAGAGACCCAAAAAGGTCTCCGGGGCGGAAGAGATTTAATTTGCTATAATCCGATCAAGTTCTCAAAGCTCTGCAGATTTACCTTCAACAAGAAAAAGTGGGGCAGTGCGGCATGTGGCTTCCCTCAACCTGCGGACTCAAGGCTCACAGGCTTTATGCAAGAGCCTTTGAAAGATTAAATTCCCCAGACGAGGACTGCATGGCCGAGCTTAGAGACTTGCACTTCGATGCACACCAAGGCTCGGGGAAACGTTTTATCTCAAGCCTGGAATTAACTCCTGGGTGTCGGTCAGCAAGTTTTACCGAGTGCCCACCACAGAATGTCCACCAGGAAGATGAGGACGTGGACTATCTACTGAGCAGACGTGGACTATCTACTGAGCATATTCAGTAGAGCATATTCAGTAGTCACACAACTCATTATGCCGCATCTCTTAAGCACCTGCCAACCTTTACAATTCACTCAGCAAGACTGAATTAATGCTTTGATATGAACGCTGCACACGCTTTGAGATTATGCACACACAGAAGAAACACCTACCCATAAAGTTTGTTCTCAATTATTAGAAAGCAGGCTTTATGTGGTTTCTGCTTTTTATATATTAAAAAAAATCAAAATGACAAATCTCTAAGACATTTCCAGATGCCCCTGTCATCTGAAGTGGGCCACAATGATCCCTGAAAGATTTCCGTCGTGATGACCCACCTTGTCCTTGCAGGGCCTCTGGCAGTTCTGAGCAGCACACACCGCGTTCTCATCGTCGGACTCTTCCGCTCCTGACCAGTCGTACTTGGAAGGGATATCCAGGACTTTCTTCTCCCTCTTTTTTTCTATGCACTCTTTCACCAGCTCCACCTTGGCCGCAGCTGCCTTCTCGCGCTTCTTTTTACGCTCTTCCTCTTTCGCTAGCTTCTTGGCCAGCTTGTTCAGCTCTTTTGTCTTGTCCATAGTCAGCTTCAGTTTCTTCTTCTTGGGCTTCTCCAGCTTCTTCAATTCTTTAGACTTCTGCTTCATTTCGCCAAAGAACTGTTCTGCTTTCTCAAGCTTCCGCTTCCGCTTCCTCTCAGAGGAGTCTCTTCCCCTCATTTTTAATGGCTTCTCATCCATGCTGTCATCCTTCAAATAAAAGGTTGACAAAAAGAAAGGTTTTAAGCCAATGGCACTCTCAGTTTATCTCATGGTATATTAGAAATATGTGGTACCTTGGGGACACATTTCCAGGGTGTCACCTTGTGCTCTAGAGGACACACATTGCTGCACTGCATTGTGGGACAAAGACCGCTGGAAGACTGCCGCTCCCTGGTCTCCCCTCCCCAAGTATATTGGCCTCCACTGACACAGACTACACAGCAAACCAGATAACACATCTCCATGTACAAATTCATTACACACACTAGTGAATGCTACAGAGGACAGAATCCTTGATAGGCAGACGCTACTATCCTGACCACTTTTGTCTGTGGTAAAGCCATACCAGAAGAGGGAGCCTGGATGCCGACTCCGAGGGGCAAGCTGAGTTAGGACCCTGGTCTGTAGCCATTCCTAACCAGAAACAAACAACTTGAAATTCATTGAGATTAAGGCAAACCGGAGTTGTGCCTCACAACGTAGGCTTATTAACAAGTGGAAATTCAAGTCTGTGGTTCCAAGCTGTTTTGGAGCCAAATGGGTCAAAGGTAAACTATTTCTATGGCGGCTGGCTTATGCTTGCAATGAAAGCAGTTCATAAAGAAAATATTTACTAGCTTTCTTGGAGGGCCAGCCTGAAGGTGACAAGCGAGTACCTATCCACACACAGACAACCCAAGCAAGCCCCACAGTCTCAAGCAATACTTCCTCCATACAGCTCTTCTGTCCCTGGGTTAGTAGTGTGGTGGGGGGACAGTCGACACTATTCAAGGAACTAGCTTTAGCCTTGAAGTTTTCTGTTGCTAATTCTTTATGCCCAGCAAAAAGAAACTGTAATGCATCTCCTGGCTCAGGTCAGGGTCCCTGAGTGCTGCAAAATGAAAATGAAATGATCAAGAAAACCACCACTCCAAAGCTTAAGAAAACAACAGCATCCATACCGGGGAAAACTGAGTTTGATTAATCACACTAAGAAGCTAGACAAGTTCCGGGGGCGGGGCGGGGGGGATAAATACCACCAACAGCCAAAGCAACTGGACTGTGAAAAAGACCTACTACAGATTCCATAATGGGGGGGGGGATAATCTAATCATTGATTTAATAAAAGAGGGCTTTAATATTGTTACTAAACATTTATTTAGCATCATTAGTGTGCCAAGAACCATACAGAACATGGAACTCAGACCTCACCAAAAAAGCTTACAATACTGAAACTGAAACTTGGTCAGTGACTGACAATGAGACCATACAGATAACTCAAGATGACCACTCATGATACCGAAAAGTAGGAGGGAGGTTTTTACAGTACCAGCTGCAGGTTTAAAAAAAGAACAGGGTAACATAATTAGCATTCTGTTGGAAATGCATATCATTACCTCCATGATGTGAAGAAATCTGTCCTCGGAGGGCGGGTGCGTGGCCTGCAAGATCCGCCAGATGTGTTGGGTCTCATCCAGAGATACCTCCAGGAGATCTCCTATCATCATGAGATCTTCCAGTTGTGATTTAGCTCCAGGAGACAATTCAAGCACTGGGGGCTCTAAACTGCGAGGTACTAGGGGGCTCTTACGAGGTTGCTTTCTCGGAGTGTTGGAACCTTTCGGGGAAGCAAAAAGGTATACAGGGAAAGGGGAAAATGAACTGTAATGATTTGTCAGTACTAGCGCTGGAATTTCAGCATTTGGGGTCGTCCCCCCCGCCACTGCCCTTATAATTCCACAGAAACAGAATGTAAAGTCAGGATTATCGTTAGTTACCCAGGCATCTCAAACCACACAAAGTTACACGATATTATAGGACCAGACAAGCCCTTAGATGTACAGAAACAGCCTTACTTTGAGAACAGCTTTTGGATGCCGATGAATATGCATGTTCAGCACAGAAGGAGGGGGCTGTCCACATGTGCGTTACAACTTCCTCAGATTTTATGGGAATTTCTTCATCGCAAAAAAGGTTGGGCTCCAGGCTGCTGGAGGATTTTACACTGGCATTGTCCTAAAACAGAGTACACAGTCTCAGAGACGACTGGAGAACTAAGTCTAAACATCCGACCATCTGCCCCCCTCCCTGAAAATTATCCATCTGAGTTCACTTAGTATATCCCTCTGTAGAAACTGGTGGGTTTTTCCCATCCCCCAAAATAGAAGCAGACAGCTTAAAAGGATGAGTATTTCTCAAAGAATAATGGGGGACAACAATGCATTTTGTGCTTATTTCTGCATCAATTCAAGTGCAAAAAATTCTGAAGCAAGATTTTAAAAAACCTTTACAAGCTACAGAAGAAACCTGGGATCATCTTGATATGTCACACAAACTTTTTACTGTTACGATTATGATAAGCCACACTAAAATTGGCTGAAATTCCACAGAGGGAGTAAAACTGACGCAAGTAACTTGAGAGTTCAGAGGTTTTTATTATGCTGCTGACCTTGATGTCATAGCCATATGCTTCCCTGATGTCTTCATCTGAATCTGTCTCCTCATCATCGTAGTCCATAGTTTGCCGTGGAGATGACGACACGCTGCTCATGGCCCGGTTAAAGCCAGATTGCTGGAAATTAGTCAAGTGACCCTGAGGAGTAAAAAAAAATCTTTTTTGAAGGAAAAGGTATATACCTACCTCCAATGAAGACAGAAAACAGGAGAATTTGTTGACCTATTTGCTTCATTTATATTCTGCCTTTCTGTCAGGCTGTTATCTCGGTATAGATGTTTCCTTTCGTTTCTCTGCTGAACCGTCCAGACTTCAAGGATTACACATACCAAAGCCTGGGAACGCCACTCCTGGGAAATAATGCTGTTTATGCTTTGTAATCTCCCGCCGTTTCTCTGCCTTATATTTCCAAATAACGGGCAAGACAAACCATAGCTGTCATCTTGCCTTCAATGCACTGTATTGCCTATTTGACCAGTAAAGCCATCTGCTTGGAATCTGATTGTCTCTGTGGTGATTTCTGGTTCGATGGGTCAAGAGCTCACATTATGACAGCTATCACCTACTCTTCTTCATCGATTCTTTAGTCAGGCTGGAGCCCCGGAGGGTTCGCCTGCCACTCGGATGGGAGCTAGGAGGGCGCTCTCCGAGTGAACCGTGACTACTGCTTCTTGGATCATACCCTTCTACGGGACATAGTAGCTGAACTCTTTAGGACTAATTCATAGGTTTGCCGCTTGAGTGGACTGGTCCAGACACAGTGGCAATCTCAAGTGAGGGTTCTCTCGATGTTAACGTCGGAGGATACTAATGCTCGTTTAGACCTCCAGGATTTTGATCAGTTGCTGGATGATGCCCAGCTGGCAACTGAGGACTTACAAATACTAACCGATTTATTGGATAAGCTTATTGCCCGTGAGACTCTCTCATCCACGGCTCTAACGCGTCCTGTCGCCTTGGGAGAAGGTACCATGGCGGGAGCTGCACCGGCAGGTTTTTCTTTGGTACCCAATGCAGCTGACTGTCAAGCTGAAGCCAAGAGGGTCGCTATCCAGACGGCCCTCCTCTTTGCGGATTGTACAAAGGATACCACGATAGCCACCTTGGCTCAACGTTTGACCTCGATGTTCGGGGCCGATGCACCCGTGGTCGCGGTTCGAGTGCAACCATTGCTAGGTGGGGATCCCGACCCCCTGCTCACGCTCCTGGAAACGGAACTTTTACCGCACATTACCGCAGCTGCCACTCTGAGACTTGAAAGCGCAAAAGCTCTCGCGGATAGGGAAGCTGCTGAAGCGGCTAAGGCGGAAGCCGAGGCTCAAGCCGCAAGGGATAAAGAACTGCAGTTGGCTGCGGATCGGGCGCGGACAGGCGGCAGCCCCAAAGACTCCGGAAGGAGCGGTCCTCCATTGGGTCTGTCTTTTTCCCCGGTATTTGCCCCGTCGCGCACGACCCAACGCGCACGCCGCCTCGCGGAACGACGCCAAGACTCCGAGGAGTCTGAGGAAGAGGACTTGTATGGGGACAGTTCTCAATGGGCCACAAGTTTTAGGACAAGCAAACCTCATCGTACAGGTGGCCCGGGTGAGGACGTTCACCTGTTACGAGCTCAGAATCGAGAGCTATCTGGCCGTGTAGGTCAACTCCAGGAGCTAATGGAACGCTTGCTTCAGGACAACAGGCAGTTACAGCAGGCCCTGACAACCCCGGCACAACCCGTTCCACAGGGGGCCGCAGTACCGGTTCAGGGAATGCCAGACCAGCCACCCGCTAATGTGCCTGTTCAACCTTCGGATCCCGGAGGTCCCGTTTTACCTGCACCCAGGGCACCCGTGCAACCGGGCCAACCCATGCCCGGTCCTTGGAAACAACTCAAGTTGAAAACTACTTACGATGGATCTCTCGAAACCCTGCCCTGTTTCTTGCATCAGGTGGACAGCTATATGCGAGAACAAGGACAGTTCTTCCCTACAGAGGACAGCCGGGTTCGCTATGTGGCTTCCCTTTTGACAGGTAAAGCAGCCGACTGGATGGTCCTCCAGTTCGACACCCGCTCTATCCGTTCCCTCAACAATTTCATGAGTGCCTTACGGAGGAGGTTTGAGGACCCCTTTCTGGGGGAACGAGCCAAAGCGGAGCTTCTACAACTAAGACAGGGCTCTACTCCAGTTCGAGAGTTTGCCGATGAATTTCAAAGACTAGCAAGCAAAATTGTGGGCTGGCCCGAAGCCACCCTAATTCACCATTTCAGGGAAGCCTTACACCCTGACATTCTGAACTGGTCGTATATGCGGGGTGATCCCGACACCCTCGAGGATTGGATTCTATTAGCCGAAGAGGTGGAAAGCCGCCGGCTTTATTTCCCTTGTCCGCCAAAGAGACAAGGAGAAAAGCGTCCAAAAGCCCCAGCCCAAGGCACCGCCCCCCAACCTACAGAAACCCGCGCGTCCACCCCAGGATCGCGAAACCCGATTTCAAAGAGGTGCTTGCCTCACTTGTGGGGAACTGGGCCACTTTGCAGCAGTCTGCCCACATCTCCCTGAACCCTTTCGTCCCAGCATGACAGCCCGAGCTAGAGGACGACCTCAACGCAGAGGCACCGCGGCCACCCGCAGAGCAGCGCCGGGAAGACCCACACCCTCTGCACTTCACGTTGAGGACTCATCTATCCTTCCTACATCGAATGACCCCGCCGGGTCCCGGATTACAAATGCCCCATTGGGGGACAACTTTCCTTCTTCTGACGAAGAGAACCCATGGAATCCTCCAGCTTTAAACCTGGAATCCCCCCTTGATTTGTCAAAAAACGGCTCCGGTCTGTGGTGAGTGGAGCGTCTCCACAGACCTCTGCAGAATCTCCTGCTAAACCGAAAGCTCCCACTAAAGTAAAGGAAGTAGAAACCACCGTTTATGTGGACGCAGTTTTACAACACTATGAAGGTGGTCCCCAACTACCCGTTAAGGCACTCATTGACTCCGGTTGCGGTCGCACTCTCATCAATGAGGCCACATTTGCAGCACTCAAAGTCAAGTCCGAGGCTTTACCAGCCCCCGTCCAAATTGCCCAAATGGATGGGAGCCATTTCAAGGGGGGCCCAGTTGATCATCGCACTATAGGGGTGGCGATGGGTATTGGCTCCCACTGGGAGCAAATAGACTTTACCATAGCCCCTATCCGATTTGAAGTGGTCCTGGGAATTAACTGGATTAAAGGTCATAGTCCCAGTATAGACTGGGAGACGAACACTATCTCCTTTGCCAACCCCAAATGCGACCAGCACCGACAGCAAGTTGCGATGCTGTCTCCACCCGCCCCGGCATTAATCTCCGATGTCCCATCACCGCCATCCCTACCTGATGTATACCAGGACTTTGCGGATGTCTTTAACATTAAAGAATGTGATGCCTTACCCCCCCACCGGGCCACTGACTGTGCAATTGAAGTGGTGAAGGACTGCACATTAACCAAGAGTAAGATTTACCCTATGAGCGCTTCCGAGCGCACTGTACTACGGGACTTTTTGGACAAAAACCTTGCCAGAGGGTTCATTCGCCCATCGAATGCTCCCAACTCAGCCCCCGCGTTTTTCGTCCGAAAAAAGGAGGGCGACCTACGCCTCTGCATTGACTTCCGAAAACTCAATGCAGTTACTCAAGCCAACGCCTATCCTATACCGCTAATTTCAGATATTTTGGGACAACTACAAGAGGGACGTATATTTTCCAAATTGGACCTAGTAGAAGCCTACTACCGTGTCCGTATTCGCGAGGGGGACGAACCCCTCACTGCCTTCTCTAGCTGTTTTGGAATGTTTGAATTCCTTGTGATGCCCTTCGGGTTAAAAGGGGCCCCGGGGGTCTTCATGCAACTCATCAACGAAATCCCCCATGATTTACTGGTAGTTTATTTGGATGATTCTTATTTATTCAAAAACCATGGATGAGCACGTCACTTTGGTCCGAGAAGTTCTGCACCGCCTGCGCAATCACCAACTCTTTGCAAAGTTGGCTAAATGCGAATTTCACCAAAGCAAAATAACTTTCTTGGGATATATAATCTCCCACCATGGCCTTAGCATGGACCCGGCCAAGGTCCAATCCGTCCTCGATTGGACTCCTCCCTCCAACCGCAAGCAAGTACAACAGTTTCTGGGCTTTGCTAATTTCTACCGCGGATTTATCCCTAACTTCGCCCAAATAGCGCTGCCCATCACCGACCTTCTGAAAACCAAGGGTAAAGGAAGCTCTGCTACATTACCCTCCGCTAAGATACTGTGGACTGATAAATGCCAGACCGCCTTTGTAGCCCTCAAACGCCTTTTCACGTCGGAACCTGTGCTACGGCACCCAGACCCAAATCGAATGTTCATTGTACAAGTCGATGCCTCCGACGTAGCTATGGGGGGGGGGCTGTTCCAAAGAGGACCAGATGGTCTCCTTCACCCCGCGCTTACTTCTCAAAGAAATTTGCGCACTCCCAATTGAACTGGCCCATTTGGGAGAAAGAAGCCTCAGCCGTTCACCATGCACTTACTCTATGGTGACAATTCCTGGAAGGGTCTAAAGTCCCCTTCGAAGTTTGGACCGATCACAAGAATCTAGCCGCCCTCACAGGAACCCATAAGTTATCCGCGAAACAACAGCGTTGGGCGTAATTCTTTGCTCAGTTTCGTTTTGTCCTGAAGTATGTCCCTGGAAAACAAAACGTTCTCGCAGATGCTCTCTCCCGGTTGCCTCAATACCCGGCGAAACTCGATCGGCCAACAGACTCTTTATTTACGCCCGCGCAAAGAGAAGCCCTGCCCGTACTGGCTGTACAAACTCGATCCCAGACGCTGCCCCAGCGGAAGCACACGATAGCCGGCGCTCCAGCTCCTCCAACCCAACCGGCCGCCCAGCCGCCTGCAGTCTGCACACCACCGCACGTAAGCGCTTCCCCCTCGTCAACCCCCATAACTGCTCCTACTACCACCGTAAACAAGGGGGGGGGTCCCGTCTCCGAATCTTTCTTAAATTCCCTTCGGGAACAATGCCTTATGGAACGCTCTGCTCAAACCCTGCCTCCTGGTGTAATCGAACAAGGAGGCTCTTGGTACAAAGACTCGAAATTGTATGTGCCCAAAGCGCTCCGAAAAGACGACTTACACTTGGCTCATGGAGTAAAAACAGCTGGACACTTTGGGTTCCTAAAGACCCTTCACCTGTTGCGCAGACAATTTTGGCGGGGGGGAATGCGTTCTGACATTGACTCTTTTATTCGCAGCTGTCCTGTTTGCGCCACAGTCAAACGATCTCAAGGCAAGCCCCCAGGACTACTGCAACCACTTGATATACCCAGCAAACCCTGGGAAGTGATTGCTATGGATTTTATGACGGATCTCCCTCTCAGCGGGGGAAAAACTGTGTTATGGGTTATCACTGACTTATTTTCTAAGCAAATACATTTGGTTCCATGTGCGGGGATCCCCTCCGCTCAGAAGTTGGCCCGCCTCTTCGTGTCACATGTCTTTAGACTACATTCGTTTCCGCGCAAGATAATCTGCGACCGCGGAAGTAGTTTCGTTGCTAAGTTTTGGAAAGCTTTTCTCAAATTGGTGGGGGTGGAGCAGGGGTTGTCTAGTGCATACCATCCCCAAACGGATGGTCAAACCGAACGTGTCAATGCTGTACTTGAATGCTATTTGCGCTGTTATGTCAATTACCACCAAGATGACTGGGTGGAACTGTTGCCTTTTGCAGAATATGCCTACAATAATGCTGTACATCAGTCCACAGGTTTCAGCCCGTTTTATGCGGTGTATGGACAGGACTTCGGTCCTATCACCCCAATAGACGGATTAGAGGGGGAGAGGGATGCCGACATTGCCTCTTGGGCACACACCCTCCGTACAACATGGCCCTGGCTGGTTAGCAACCTAGACCGAGCCAAGCGCAAATACAAGGCGCAGGCCGACAAGCATCGTTCCCCCGGTAGGGACCTGCAAGTGGGTAACTTGGTATACCTTTCCACCAAGAACCTGCGCTCCACCCGTCCGTGCCATAAGCTCAATGCTAAATACATTGGCCCATTTCCCATCATCCGCCTCATAAATCCTGTCACAGTGGAACTGTCTCTCCCCAAAACTCTGAGACGTGTACACCCCGTTTTCCATATCAGCCTTCTAAAGCCCCATGTTGCTTCCCCACAATGGCACCCGGAGCCGCCTCCTGAACAGCCCATAATGGTGGGGGGGGGGGGGAGAGGAACATTTCGAAGTCTCCAAAATCCTCGATTCCAGCATACACCACGGGGCCTTGCAATACCTGATCCGCTGGAAACACTTCCCCCCTGCCTATGACGAATGGGTTCGCGCACGGGATGTCTCCGCCCCCAAACTCGTCAACGCTTTTCACAATACCTACCCAGACAGACCAGCCCCCTTGCCGGATGGGAGGGGGCCTTAAGGGGAGCAGGATGTCAGGCTGTTATCTCGGTATAGATGTTTCCTTTCGTTTCTCTGCTGAACCGTCCAGACTTCAAGGACGACTACACATACCAAAGCCTGGGAACGCCACTCCTGGGAAATAATGCTCTGTTTATGCTTTGTAATCTCCTGCCGTTTCTCTGCCTTATATTTCCAAATAACGGGCAAGACAAACCATAGCTGTCATCTTGCCTTCAATATTGCCTATTTGACCAATAAAGCCATCTGCTTGGAATCTGATTGTCTCTGTGGTGATTTCTGGTTCGATGGGTCAAGAGCTCACACTTTCTCCTCAATGGGGACCCAAAGAGGCTTACATCATTCTCCTCTCCTCCATCTTATGCTCACAACTTTGTGAGGTAGGGTTAGGCTGAGAGTGTGTGACTGGCCCAAGGTCACCCAGAAAGCTTGTAAGGCAGAATGGGGATTCGAACCTGGGTCTCCCCTACCTTAGTCTGACACTTTAACTGCTACACCATGCTGGTTCTCCAACTGACTTACAGCCTTAGGCTGGTGGATGTAATGCGGTGTCCTAACAACTTGTGGTCTTATATGAATACAGCGGTTGTCAGAACTGCAACAGAGAAACTGAATTTCTACTCTCTGCATGGGGAGTACAGGCTGTCATCTGAGTAATCCTTTTACCCAAAGCAGCTTCAAGCATCAGCACAGCCAGAGTCTTTACTGTGCCAACCAGTACAGAGCTTCTGAAGATGTTAGTGCTCATTGGCCAGTAATCTAAAAAGAGATGGCAGCGGCATTTGCTTGCCACGAAAAACTAGACTATAGTGTTAGACACCAAAACTGTGAAGAAAATCTGGAGAGTTAAGACAGCGCACAGCAATACACAGAGGAATCTCATTCGAAACGTTTCTTCTAAGAGAATCATGAGATGGAGTAATGTTTAGAATAATATAAGATCTGTTAATATTTTTTCTTTATTTCTTAAATTAAATTACATGGAAGCTTGGAGGTTGATGTATATCATATTTTATTTTTCTTTCCCTTCCCTCTTTTTCCTTTCTGTACCCCTCTTATATTTAAAAAAAAAATAGAAACTTTTCTAGGAAGTTTTGGGCTTACAATTACAATGTTATGCCCCCTGCTGGTGAAAGCTGATTAGGATAGTTTGAAAAAATACCTTAGCTATGATTTGCCCACTTCCACAAAGGAGACAGAAAATGTGCAGCATTAACTCAAACATCTGCTTAACTCAGCATACCTAACTCTACTCCAGCAGAACCTGAGTCCAACAAAAGATACCGCATTTTGTAAAGTGTATGGCGACTAAAGGGGAAAAAAACTTCCTAATGACTTAAGACCACAGGGATTAAGAAGGCATTCAGATTCAAACACTGAACAATCACCATCAGAGTTGGTAGCTGTGTTTTTAGCAGACATATTCCCAGAGAGCCACAGCATTAAATGCATGCAGGTTAATGCATCCCTTGGCTCACAAAACAGTGATTTTTACAAGCCTCCTACCTGTAGGTCAGGATTGGCTGCAGCCTTCTGAAGCTCCGCACTGATTATTTTCTCCGTTTTCTCCCGCGCTGCTTGTTCCACCATGCGTTGGCTAAGCACCGAGAGCTTGGCCAACGCAGAGGACAGTTCATCAGTAGCCAAAGCTTGCCGCGCTCGGTCCTGCCAACTCATGGCCCTTTCCGTCAGGCACTGCAACGCCTCTCCCTCAGGAAGCCGCACCGGCAGCTTTTGCAAGGAAACCAGCAAAGATAAGATGGTCTCCAGCCTGGGCCTTCGGGAGCGCATGCAAAGCGGACACAGGAACTTAACTTCTTTGGCAGGCCAACTGGAGCCCTTCTTCTGGGAGCTGGTCTTGGGGAGTGGCACACAGGTGCTGTGAAACCAGTCTTTGCAGAGTTCGCACTGCAGCATGAACCCGCTTGCTGTTTTGCGGCAGATACAGAACTTTATCTCCTCAATGCAATCCACCATGGTCATCTTCGCCAGGTTGGTTTCCCTGAGGGCATGCATGGCTTCGATCTCTTTCTGCTCACGATCCTTGAAGACAGCCACCTAAGTCAACAGAAAGAAGAGCTGAAAACTCCTCACTAGTGGTCTCCCTCTTCAGTTTTAGGAATAAAATAAAAGGGCCTTCAGTTTTAGGAATAAAATGGGATTCTCCATTAGCCACGGGATAGCCATGTTTAGTCTGTTTTGGCAAACATAAAAAGAGCTCTTGAATCTGACAATCATTTTTATCAAAATGAATTTGAACTGCAGAAGATACCTAATATGAAAGACAGATTTTGACTATGGTGAGTTCTGAAAAAGGATAGCTTCTAAAAACACAAAATGAAAATTCTGTGTCAATTCAAGTTACACATTTAACTGAATTGCCTGAAATGTCTAGTATCAGTATAATAAATATACGACCACTCAGCTGCGTATCATTAGTAGGGCATGGCTCACATGTAAATTAGTAAAAATTAAGAGTGGAAAACTGTTATGGGTCCCACTTCCAGATTCAGGCATACTCGCCCTTTCCAGTGTGCTATTGGTCATATCACCAGACCAGGTTAAAAGGTTAACAAAGCTTTTTGAATGTACAAATTATGCAAGTTAAAAAACCCTCAGTGTGCATAAACTGCAGGATAGTTACTTACAAGTAACAGTTGACATATCAAAGAAGGCTCTTAGAAATTAAACATTTAGCCAAGCCACCAGATTACAAAGTAAATCCAACTAGTAAAAGACTAGATTAATAGTTGAAAATTAGTAACTGAGACCAATACACAACAGAGATAATATAAATTAGTAATTAGTGATTTCCAATTTAAATTTAAGGTATCTAGAAGATTCTGTCCAGTCTATCCAAGTCTCAAGTCTTTTATTACTGTGGACAGCTGTGCTTTATTCTGAGAGGGTACTGTTTTGAAATCCAAGGGCAACTGTTGGGATTGACCACCATTTGCCCTGCTTACAGGGTGAAAGTAACAATTAGAATACAGTACTAAAGTCACAAGTACTGACAATAAACCAAATTTCACCTAAAGAGCAAAAGTGATCTTTGAAGGTCATTAAGGCCTGACACAACCTGGTTTATGTCAATCCATAACCACATGCTCAAGCTGGCAGACACCTCACCTCTCTGAGGATGGCCTTAGAATTATTCCAGCCTAAAGGTCTGGAGTGGTTATACTGCGAATCCACCTGATGTCTCCTTGGTAGCTCAATCTTACATCTAGGCAGAACTACTTCCACCTCTTAATCAGATTCCATTTAAAGACCAAAGAACAAAGTCAGAATTACATTGCATCACTTGCTCCGCCTGAAGTAGCTAAAAATGACCCCCAAAAGTGAACAGGTTTTACAAGTATTTACTAATAGTAAACACACACACACACTCAAAGGCATTCCAAATAGGCAAGCAAACCTACAGTACTGCTGTTACAGATCCTTACCACAGTTGCAGTATCTCTGGTCTCTTCCACCCCATCTTCTAGCTCGCTTAAGGACTCCAGGTCAAGATCCTTCTCTTTCTCCTTCTCCATCAGCTCCTTCACTCTCTTTCGCCTGTTCTTACTGCTCCCATAAACACCAATATCTGTTCGAGGGCTCAGAACCTGCAATCAAGAAGGCACAACTTGGGGATGGAGCAACCCAGGGAGAGGCTGCTTACTGAACGATACCAACCACTAAAGCCTAATGTTCTGAAGGTGAGAACACAGAAGTAGCACTCAGAACCAAAGGCTTTAAGGACTGTACACCTAAAAAATAAATCCTGCAAGAGGTGTTCATCATTTCACTCTTAAATTTTATTTTATGACCTGATGCTGGTTGTTTTATCGATTATAAGCCATCTTGATTTTATTGTGAAAAAGGATAGAAAAGTGCGGATGGATGAATAGCCTTAGGAATTTTTCCTTCTTCCAACAATGCAAAACATTTCTCCTCCTCACTGTCCAAAGTAAGAGGAAAGAAACCAAGAGGCAGAACTGAAACCAAGTTTCAATCTGCCTTGCACAGAGTTCAACTGGTTTGAGTATCTAGTCCAACAGTCCCTGCTCTCGCTAGGAGCAGTTCTTCAAAGTCTCAGACAGGTGCCTTTCCCTGCATGGCTACCAAAGTCATTTTTTCTTTAAAAGCAGAGATGTCAGAGACCAAGTCTGATGCATGTGGAGCAGATATCCTACCACTGAGCTATATCCTCTTTCTATACACAGGACCAGGCTAGCAGCCAGAAGAGCCATCCAAGATGCAAAGAACAAAGAAGATACTTAAGTGGAGACGTGCGATACAAATATTTTTTATAAGTAGTGCTGCTGGGTATGATCTGCTCTCTTGTCCTTTATTTAAGGGGTCATTGGGGAGGGGGAGGTAGTGGTGAATTTTCTGCATTGTGCAGGGGGTTGGACTCGATGACCCTGGTGGTCCCAACTCTATGATTCTAAGCACCTGCAGCAGGGAAACAAGGAGGGATTCTAAGGGAGCTACAATTCCTTGCCAGCGTCAGGACTGAAAAATCAATGTTTCTTAAGACAGACGCGTCTTATCTATGCTAGCTATCTGAACTGGCAACAGACATATTTAATAATGGGGAAACCCCCACTCAAGCAGACCAGGTAATCCTATAGGCTTGGACAGATTCATTGACCACCAGTTGTTACAAGAACCACTTGGACTGTAGGCCTGTAATCCATCTTGAGACTCAGTGAGAAAGGCGAGTTATAAAGTAAGCAAACAAATAACCTGTAAGAGAGTATAGCTAGAGTTCTTCTTCAGGAATGTTCTTCCTGTGCGCTCCCTCCAGGCACGCGCTGCTGCTACCTGCGAGTCAACCTGAGGCAGTGCATCAAGGCGGACGGGTATCAAGCGGCCTTTGGCAGACAGATTCTCGAGCTGCTCCAGATATGCATAGTTGCTACCATTCTAGGGAAGCAAAGAACAATTCTTAGCTAAACAATTTCATCCTTACTCAGTACTTTAATATATCATTCACAAACACACAGATCTATGCACATTTCAGTAATTCTCACAATTTACTGTCGTTTTAACATTTTACTTAAAAAAAATGAAGTTCCATAACTCTAAATTCCAAAGGACTTTACTGAGGCATACCTGACATGCAAAGAACAAGTGAGCTCTTGAGATATACAAAATTGACACTCAAATAACTTCTATAATTTTTTCCCCCGTTAGACTTGGGTTGCAAAGTGAGAAAGATGAGGTTGGGCCACACTAACACAGAAGAACTGTTCTGTGTTGCTGAAGATACATTCTCATTAAGCGGAGAATCAGTGTTTAAAGACTTTTATATTCAACAGATACCATCCTGCACCAGCATCCACCTTTTTCAGAATCCAAGTTGGTTCAGAAAACTGAATGCCAACTCCTATAACTGAATGCACGGGGCCACTCATCTGTAGCAGAACACAAGCTTTCTCATGCAGAAAATCACAGCTTCAGTTTTTGGCATCCCCAGTTAAAAGATCTCAGGTAGCAGGTATTAGGAAAGACTTTTTTTCTGCCTGCGATCTTGAAAGAGCTGCTGCCAGGCTAACTAGACAGTAGTGAATTACACAGGCTAATGAACACATGAAGTTGCCTTCAACTGAAACAGACCCTTGTTCCATCAAAGTCAGTATTGTCTACACAGACCGGCAGCAGCTCTCTAGGGTCTCAGGCAGAGGTCTTTCACATCACCTATTTGCTTAGTTCCTTTAACTAGAGAAGCCGGGGATTGAACCTGGGACCTTCTGCATGCCAAGCAGAGGCTCTACCACTGAGCTACGGCCCCTCCCCTAATGATCCGCCTCACTTTAAGGCAGCTTCACATAACATACATACGATGTGGTGAGGCCCAACTTTATTTTCAATAATATAAGGCCAGAGTTCAATTCAGCTGCCATACCTGGAAGTATGTAAAAAGGCCACTGTGATACACTGAAGGATGGGTCAGGATTAATTTACAAAGCAAAAAAACCAACGTTAATGTGGCAACAAATGGCAGTGATAGGTTATTCCATCTTACGGCCCTTTCTGGGAAAAGGAGAAATTGCCAGGTTGAAAGGACTGATGCTAAGATGCTGCCCTGCCAGCAGTCGACCCTACCTGAATGGCTTCCACCTTGGACGTCCAGTCTCGAGCCCGCTGCAGCGCTTCTCTCAACGCTAACACATTGGGCAAATAAGCTGGGATGTTCTTTGCTTCGTTAACAATGTTCTCCAGGGCAGCTATGCTTTGTCGAGGCCTACCAAAGCCGTGGGGGGGGGGGGGGAGCGAAGGAGACAAGAAATCTGATTAGCGAACATTTTTAATTCTTGGTCATTGTATCACAATGTGAGGATGTAGCCATGCAGCATCACCAAGAATATTTTACTCCACACAGCACTGCACGCTTTAATGCCACTTCGTCATCCCACTTTCCTCTCACAGCTGCACTATGAGAGATAGGCAAGGTTAAGAACAGCATGGAACAAATTGCAAGGCCAAGTAGAAATCTGAACATGTCTCTCCCATCCTCTCCAAACTGAACATTCTAGACAATACAGGACACTGGCACCAGTAGCTGAAGTCACAGAATAATAGAATCATAAAGTTGGAAGGGACCACCAGGGTCATCTAGTCCAACCCTCTGCACAATGCAGGAAATTCCAAACTACCTCTCCCTCACATCCCCAGTGACCCCTACTCCATGCCCAGAAGATGGCCAAGATGCCCTCCCTCTCATGACCTGCCTAAGTTCACAGAATCAGCTTTGCTCACAGATGGCCATCTAGCCTCTTCTTAAAAAACTCCAGGGAAGGAGAGCCCACCACCACCCGAGGAAGCCTGTTCCACTGAGGAACCCCTCTAACTGCTAGAAAATTCTTCCTAATGTCTAGACAGAAACTCTTTTGATTTAATTTAAAGTCAAAGTCTCTTAAGGTACAGAATACCCTTTTAGGTTACTGATTAAGTATTTCATATTACCATTCAAACAGCTTAATGCTCAATTTTAATAGGAAACTAGATCACAACAGCTCGGCTCTCAAGAAGTATAGAAGTATCAGAAAGTGAATGTGTTGATTTCCTTCTTGGGTTGCCAGTGCCTAAAGCAGGCACCATTTCCTGTGCAAGAGGTTATTATGTTTACTTGGAGCCCGTTGTTAAAAAAACCAAGTAACGGACTAAGATGCTTCAATTCAGAGGACCTACGACCAGAGTTAAAGCCACCAACGGGAATACCCACCTTGCCTGCAGGCAGACCTTGGCTTTCTCCTCCCACCTCTCAGAAACTGTAAGAAGCTCTTGCAGTTCAGCCATGGCCTTCTCCACTGCGTGGTGCGGTGCCAGCCCCACCCCTGAGTCAATCAGTTTCTTCATCACATCTAAGGTGACTCTCTGAGGATCAGCAAGGGTCACCCGGACTTCATCCAGCCAACGAGCCTGCTGCAGCTCTTGCTTTAGGCGAGGCAGTTCAGGAAGTTCCACGTACAGGCCAGAGCCCATGTCGATCAACATCTGCAGTTTCGATGAGTCCGGGATTTCGTCCATCATGGCCTCCTGAGCACGCTCATGGAACTCCTCGACATCGTCCAGCAAGTTCTAAAGTAAGGTTCAGAACAAGATGAGCACTCAGTACAATGGCAACAGTTGTCCAACACATATGAACACATGAAGCTGCCTTATACTGAATCAGACCCTTGGTCCATCGAAGTCAGTACTGTCTACTCAGACCAGCGGCGGCTCTCCAGGGACTCAGACAGAGGCCTTTCACATCACTTACCTGCCTAGTCCCTTTAACTGGAGATGCCGGGGATTGAACCTGGGACCTTCTGCATGCCAAGCCTGAATAACCTACAAGAACCGATATCCAGGGTACTTTTATCAAGAATTCCTGAACTAAACAGAATAGTGTGCAATGAACACATTCACCAGAGTGCACCATATTTTGTTTTTATAGCATGTCCCCGAAAGCATAACTGAGCCTCAAACATATTCACGGACAAACTGACAGCTCTTCATTCAAACAAGTCACGAAAATCCTATTCCAAGTACACACCTTTACTTGCCGGGCCTGACTGATGACACAGGGAAGGCTGAACAGCTGTTGGACAAATGCTTTCAGTTCCTCCACAGTCAGTTTGGTCCGCGTCCTCCCACTATCCGGGCTCAGTTTACTATACAGAGAGAAGAGAAATTTTGTACGCAGTGCCGGAAGACACATACAGAACCCCTCCCCTGAGTCAGTGAACAACTCTTGGCAAATTGTTCCACAGAAAATATTATAATTCCTCTGCACAACAGTGGCTGCAGGTTTCCCTGAACCCTGCTTTCAACACAAGTATATTATGCTAAAATTCACAATATATATTTTTAAGAGTTCTCAACATTCATTCCCCCCACCCCACTTTCACAAGTACAGTGGCTCACACACAAACAAGCAAAAAAACAAAAACACATACACCACACATTGTATTCCAACTGCAAAGAGCAAGTTTTAGAATACTGTATGCATTTCCCAGCTGTGAGTTTTAAAGTTACTTTTCATGCACAAGGTTTTACTTCCATCCTTCCCGGCCATACCTATGCTTTTGTTTTTTGCTCAGGAGCAGCTGGGCCACCGAAGCACAAGTCTCTGCCTCTTTCACAGCATCTCTTAGCTTACGGAAGAGATCGTTCTCTGGATACTTCCTGTCTTCAGCATCCTCCAACATCACTCTCAGCTCAATCACATCTGCAACAAATTGGCTTAAGAGGCCATTTGCACAAACACACAAGCACTGCAAACAACTGCCCCTGGATTCTCAAGAATCTTGGCTTTGAAACTCTCAAGTTGTCACAGATAACAGTAAGATACATTAATTTCATTATGGCCAACTTACTGTGTGGGAGGACAGTTGTCTTGGCAGTAGTGTGTGTGAAAAGGATCTAGGGGTCTTAGTAAACCATATATTGAATATGACTCAGCAGTGTGATGCAGTAGCTAAAAAGACAAATGCGATTTTGGGCTGTATCAACAGAAGTATAGTGTCTAGATCACGCGAAGTGACGATGTCTCTACTCTGATTAGACCTCACCTAGAGTATTGTCTTTTTGGGCACCACAATTTAAGAAGGATGTAGACAAGCTAGAATGTATCCAGAGGAGGGCAACAAAGATGGTGAGGGGTCTGGAGACCAAGTCCTACAGAGGGAGGGCAGGAAGTGTTGTGTCAGTGCTTGGCTCTTGTGACCCTTTCTTACATTCCTCCAGGCCAGATTGGCCAGGGATCCTGGAGAGTTGGTTTTTTGTTTTTTTACATCTTCTGGCCATGGAACAGGGATCACTGGGCGTGTGGGGGAAGTAATTGTGAATTTCCTGCATTGTGCAGGGGTTGGACTAGATGACCCTGGTGGTCCGTTCCAACTGTATGTTTCTATTATTTCTATGACTTCATCTTCTCACTCTAGTCAGGATAGCTTAACCTATGTCAAAAGGGGGGTGGGGAGAAGACAGGCTGACAGGCAATTAGATACTTCCAGGGATGAAGTAGCTAGTTAAACATAATCTGTGTTTGAGGAACCTTCTGGCAAAGGTTATGATGATCTGCCTTCAAAGCAAAACATCTCTCAAGACTGAACATTAGTAGAATCCCAGGTACTGTGCACCCATTGAATGAACATACCATCATCATGCTATATGAAATAAACCTTGAGTTGAGAGTCCAATCTCTTCAAATGGCTACAGCAATGAACTAGATTTATAGGGGAATTTAAACAGCACCAATTAAGCATGAAGTAACTAATTTTGCTGCAAATGTGCAGCGGATTGGAGCTATTGCTAAAAGCTCTTGCTTCTTGATAAGGTCCACAAACCTAGAGCTCTACCCTGTGCCCCACCCACCCACCACTATTAGCCTTCTGTGTGACATCACAAGCCCTTGCTATAAATATGAAACTTCAGAAGTAAGTTGGAACCACAGGAAACCTGTTTCTAGAACAGGAGAATCTTGCTGGGCACAGGCTTTCCTGCATACCTTAAGGGAAGGCTTGTGTCCACCTTCAAACTTACGTTTGCTCACAGGCAGTCCAAATTCGACACCAAGAAAAAGTTGGATTCTGTGTCTCCTATAAATTGTGCCAACGAGTGTTTGTGAACTCTCTTACGCACTGCGGCTGTGACCAGAATTCAGTTTTTCTCAAATATGCCAGTCTCATATAAGTGTTTTCCAGCCAGTTGTCAATGATGCCCCTTAACAGATTCCCCACAGGAGATAAAATTCAGTCTAACCTTTCTTGTGGTTTAGGTTGGCAGCCAGTGCCTCGGTGACCCTGCTGACCCAAGTGTCATAGGACTGTGCTCTGACTTTCACTCCATACAGCAGGGAAGGGAAGTCCTCTAATGGATACCGGTATCTGGAGAGAAATGAAAGAGAAGCTTCAAAGACATAACAGCAACTCCGAGACTAGAAAACAGTAGAGAAGACATTTCTGTCAGATTTCTACAGCAGGTCTTCTTTACAGACAGGGAACCTTGCCACAGACATTCGTTCGAGCTCAAAAAGGAGCATGCCAAGGTCTATCAAAGGTAACCAGATGGGAAATTCCTACCTTAGACACTTCTTCTGCATAGGGCATGAACACAAATCACTCGGATGGTACAAACAGACAAGCCGCTCAGGATTACAAGAACAGGTAAGAGCAGACAGGAAACAGGTGGTCCGACAGGCTGCACATTGGCGCTCGTCGTCGGGAACCAGCTCAAACACTTCCTCCTCAGACATCAGCACCCCCTGATGGGAAAAACAAGAACAACACAAAACGGCGATATAAGGATACTACCAAGAAAACACCTCACAGAGTGTAACACGAAGGACTCTCCCAAGCTCACCATCTGTATAACAGACTCCCTCAAGCGTGCCTCCTCCTCGGTCATGAGCGTCATTTCTTTGCAGACCATGGCAGCAAGCCCCACATCCAAGCACTCGGGGTCGGCGGCCATCTTGAAGATCAGCTCCTCGTGAGAGAAGACGCAGTGGCGCCTCAGCCGGCGGTAATGGCTGACACACTGCCGCCCTATGGGGAGCTAGAAATGTATAGAAACCCAATTATTATTTTCAGCATTATGCCATGGTGAGCTGCCCTAAAATCTCCTCCTCTTGGTCCTCCAATAGTGGAGTACAGAAGAGGATGAGAAAACACAGGTAAAAATAGTCTCATTAAGGAGGCTACCAATTATTATTGGCATAAAGTGGGTCACAGTATCCAGCAGCAGTGTCTCCAGGGACCATCAGTCAAGCACTCTGGGGTTTACTAGAGGAAAAGGATGAGGGAATTGGTTGTGCAAGTACTAGATCCCAGGGGCTTCATTTCACGGAGGGGAAAAAACCTTGTAGTCAGTCTGAAATCCACTTCTCCCACAGAAACTCCAAGCAAACCACATAATTAGCACAGAACAAAAGAAAGATAATGCAGCAACAGGGGAGAAAGGGTGGGTGGGAGGAGGGAGGTCAGAAAATAGGCCCCTCTAGAGTTGCTGTCTCCTCTCGATGTCTGGAAAGCCCAAAGCCAAGAACGTGCATCAGAGATCACCAACTACCTGAACAAAAGGGAGTCTTGTAGAAGGCTTTCACGGTCAGAGTTCATCGGTTCTTGTAGGTTATCCAGGCTGTGTGACCGTGGTCTTGGTATTTTCTTTCCTGACGTTTTGACAGCAGCTGTGGCAGGCATCTTCAGAGGAGTAACACTGAAGGGCAGTGTCTCCTCTGAAAATACCAAGACCACGGTCACACAGCCAGGATAACCTAAAAGGGAGTCTGCTTAAGATTGATCTAACCTGTATCGGCGTGTTTTAACGGAGGACAATGGCATCACACTGGTACTAGAGTGAGAGATTTATAGCTAAACTCTACACTTGGAGGATTTGCTGCCCCCCTGTCCAAAGGACAAAAGACCAGACATTAAGGGAAATTATGAAGACTCAGAGATGTGAAGTAACACTTTTAACGCCACTATGTTGATGCCTTCTATCTTCATGTTTTTACTGTCTTACTTTTTTTTCTACCAACTGGCAAAAACATTCGCTTTATGCATATCATGGTGTACAGCTACATCTTCCCATAGCTGTTATTTCAGTTGTTTGAGTATTATACATTGTACTCCTTCATAAACAGGACATACAATAGCATTCTTTTAACTGGCTAGTTACACATAATGCATTTCATATTCTTAAAAGCAGTGAATAATGTTTTTAGACTTGACAAGCAAGATTTAATGAGGTTTCCATCTAGTCCAAAAATGTGCCAGGTTTTCTTTCCCAAAAGGACGCCCCTCATCTTGTGGCCTCATGACTTCTGGATGTTTTGCAAGGTTTCAAGTCACAACCAGTCTTGATTTTATAAACCCCAGACTTCAGTTTGTAAGACATATTAAAGCTTAGAAAAAATCAGAAATAGTTCCATATGGGGTACTGTAATAGCAATTCTGTAATCTTTTTAGTTTCATAACATTGTGCAGCATAGAGCACAGAACTGCACTTTCAGTTTGGACAATGAGCTTGAAGCGGGTGGACGTGAAGGAACAGAGCAGGGCTACCTTAAGTGGTAGAGAAAGTATAAAAACTAACTCTTCTTCTTGTACCCCCACACAAAGGATTAATCACTGTCTTTATATTCCACCTGTCTCCCCATTCTGGAACTCATAGTAGGCTGCCTTTCCCATGCTAATGACAGAGAAGTGCAAGAAGAAGCTGCCCAACCCTTATCAGCAATCAGATAAACCAACATGATTCTTATGGGCTAGAGGTGCACACCGTTGTTCCTTAAGCTTCAACTAAACAACAAATACATTCTCAGTCTGGCCCTACCTTGGTTTCCCTTTACCATACCAGAAGCAATTGACACAACCTACAGTACTGTTACCCGGGTAAGTTGTAAGCTACAGTCTCCATTATGATGGAAGGGTACTGACCCAGTCCGCCGTGCAGAAATTCACAGCCTCAGCAAAGTTGTAGCCTTGGTTAAATCCAGAGTGATAGGCACGAGGAAAAGTGACAACAAACTCGCCAGCACATTGATTGGTCCGATACACCTAGAAGCAAGCCGGGGAGGAAGTGTGAGATTCAGAGAAGAAAGCATTGCTGTCACACTGGTCTCCCGAAGGATGTACATTAAATGAATAACTACAGTTGCTACCTCAAGTCTCATCCATTCACACCCTTTCCCTGGAACGACAGCTTCACCCTGTGCACTCAGCCTGCAAGAACTTCACTGGGCTTCAAGGAGGTTGGTTTTGAAGTACGTAAATTTTTTGTAGACGAGGCACATAAGTTGTACTCCGTGAATTTCAGAAGGAACGTCTTTCCACTCTCTCTTACTGAATCATTTCCCAAGACTTAATTTTTTTTACATCACAGTAAACATTGTTTTGTCAGGACATGTATTGGGGAAATCATGTAGCTAGGACAGGTAGAAGTGACTGTTACATAGTGGATCTGAACTAATGAAACAAAACATTAGAACAGGTCCCCTCCAATGCTCATTTGTTTCAAACTTTTTCCACAACATGGCTAAAAATGTTCATAAAATGGGTCAAAGTGATATGCAACAAAATCTACGCTTGGAACAGGTCCCCTATTGACTTAAATACACTTTTGTGGCTTCAATTAAAGCAGTCTAGTACTTAAACAAGGCAATTTTTATCATTACAGTTGAAGGAGAATATGTAGATAGGCTAGAAAAGTCAAGACAAATAAAACCATGCAGCTAGACAGGTAACATCTAAGACAACACTACCACCATAAGAACATTTCAATGCTATCTCAAGTCATTCTACATGTCATGATACACAAAGCTACGAACATACAGGAAGTTTCTGCTCTACTTACAGGTACACCATGTTCCATAAGCACATTTGGGTTCATAATGGTGACTAACTGGTGCAGAAGATCAGGCTGCGTCTCAAACAGCTCAGGGGCAAGCTCTCTCATCACTTCTTCCAGTTGTTCTGCTGCATGAGAAGGTACTCCGTACCACGTCTTGGGCTCCCCCCTAGCACATCACAACATCCACAATTGAGTCACCCAGCAGAAAAAGCAGGGACATCATTCTAGCATCAGAGAGGTTCCACTGAACCTTCCTGACACCCACTGACTATAAAGTAGATCTGTGCTGTCAGTTTGTCAGGGACAGGACAGATTAAAAGAAAGATGCTTCTGAGCAAGGCAAGAAACTTGTTCATAAGCATCAGATTTGTTTAGTGAAAGCCTGGAAACAAAAAGTTAATCCTAAGAAAAAAGAATGAGTAGGAAAACTTTAGGATGTTTATACTCTAAGCTCACAACTTTTCAAAAGCATCAAGGTATCTACAGACTGGACAAGACCTGGAAAGATATGATCACTCAGATCGACTCTTACATAATTTTTTTAAATGTTGAATTCATATTTATAGGCTTGATTTATTTTGTTATATGTATCAAGGTTCTTTTAAACAATAAAAAAGAATGTGTTCATAAGGCCACATTAACTGCACACACAATAATGTAGTTTTATTTATTAAAACATTTACGGTATATCCTGCCTTTCCTCATGGTTCAAGGCAGCTTACAGTAATAATTAAAACATCCCCCTCTAAAACCAAAAATAAAATAAAAAGCCCCAAATCCTTCCCCCTCTCTTAAAAGACGCCTGCTATTCAAACCCCCTCAAAAGCCCTGGCGAACAGACACGCCTTGCAGCACCTCCTGAAAATCTCCAAGGAGGTGCTCTCCCTCCAGGGAGCCCATTCCACAGGGCAGGAGCCACGAGAAAAAAGGCGTGGGCTCTGGTCGATGCTAGATGGGCCACCCTCACTGCTGGAACAGCCACAGATGACTGCCTGATGACCACAGTTGGTTCACGAAGGAGATGGTCCTTCAAATATGTGGATCCCAGGCCGTGAAGAGCTTTAAAGGTCATAATCAGCACCTTAAATTGAACTTGGAAACCAACCGGCAGCTAATGAAGCTGTTTCAAAATGGGCAATATATGCTCCCAGCGGCTAACAGCACACAACTGTCAGATTGCCACATTCTGGAGCAGTTGTAGTTTCCGGGTTGTCTTCAAGGGCAGCCCCACATAGAACATATTGCAGTAATCCGACCTTGAATTTACAGAAGCTGAGTCTAGGAAATGTCTAGGAAATCCTAGACTCAGATAAGCTGAGTCTAGGAAATGTGAAAGTTGGCAAATCAGAAGCAGCTGATAGGCGCTTCTGGCCACCATGCCAACCTGCTTTTCAAACAGCAAGGCTGCTCTGAAAAACCCAGTGTTACTACATCTAGAACAAGTGGATTCAGACCCTCTAGACTATCAGCCTTCATCCTTCCCAACCAGCATTATCTCTGTCTTGTCTGGATTCAGCTTCTATTTGTTCTGTTCTGCACACCCAGTGGAGACTGTGTCCTGTCACACAGAAAAGAGTGAAACTACCAAAGGACTACATCCTTAATACCATCTCCATATTCAAGCCAGTAGATAATCGAGTGGTCAACGGTATCAAAGGCTGCTGAGAGGTCCAACAATACCAACAGGGAAGGTTGTCCACTGTCCTATTTTAAACAAAGATCACCCACCAGTGCAACAAAAGCTGCTTCTGTACCAAACCCAGGCCTGAAACCAGATTGAAATGGGTCAAGGGCAGATGTGTCATTCAGGAAATGTAAATGGTAGGTTCCAAGCAACAGATGGCATACACAGGGCACTTATTCTGCAATAGTCTATGTGCCTGTTCAGACATTACTTTCATACCCTTTCCCTGGGATGTGAAGTATTTTCTAGACTAGCTATACTCCTGCTTTGTTCCTCACAAGAACAAGAACTTGTGCAACATACATTAAAAAATATTAAAACTGGATCGATACAAACAAACAGCCCTATCACATCCATCCCGGGCATTCATAACCACATTCACAATGCAATGAAAGTACATACCAATGAAGGTAGTTGATGGAATAGCTCCAGTGATCCTCAATGTGCCAGCAGAAAGAGGAGAAGCACATCCCCACATAAAGCCAGGGCACCTTCATGCCAGAAATATCAGCATTGATATGAGCAAGGACAGATTGTTCCAGTACGGGCATATTGTTGAGGTTCCAGCCAGAAAGGGCATATTCCTGCCAACAGAAAGTGGAAAGTTTGTAAAGGAGGAGGCTAGAATGAAAAGAAAACATTCTAGTACAGAGCAAGTGCTGGCCCATTACACTTTCCTTTTAGCCAGGTCATAATCCGCTGTCACACTAGGACTAAAATCCTATGTACATGACCTTGGAACTAAGACCCAGTGAACTTAATGAGACTTACTTCAGGCCAAAAATGTATAGGATTATGTGACGCAGCACTGGAAGTAAAATTCATCTCCTTGGACATTTCCCCCATCGGTCAAACCTTGATCAACCAGTTAAAGCCTACCTATTATCTATTGGAAGGCACTGGAAAACCACCTCTGTTAGTCTCTTGCCATGAAAACCCCAAAAGAGGTCGCCATAAGTCGGCTGCGACTTGACGGCACTTTACACACACACATTATCTATTCATAAAGTCAGATCCCAATGCTCCATCACACACCAAGAACAAAATACATGGAAGGGCTAAATAGCTAACAGTGATATCACAGAGGACAGAGGGCAGCCACCCACTTATATCTTCACGTGTACCCCTTTACTTTCTCTAGCCCTGAATGATAATCACTCACTCCTGTGGGGAGGGGACACCTCAGTCAAGGCAAAACCTTTCCTTCATCTCAGACCTCGATGACCTCATATTTACCTACAGGGATTCTTTGGGAGGGGGGAATGTTGTGTGTCTGTAGCATACAAGCCATCCATCCCCCACACTCCATCCATCATAACAGGCATTTTTTAAGTTTTGTTATGAATGCTTACTTCTCCTAGGCAGGCTTGTTTTTAAGACCAGAACCTAAACTCACATTTTCTTTCCATTTCTCAGTGGTAGAGCATCTGCTTGGCATGCAGAAGGTCCCAGGTTCAATTCCTGGCATCTCCAGTTAAAGGGAACTAGGCAAGTAGGTGATGTGAAAGACCTCTGCCTGAGACCCTGGAGATGCCGAAGACAATACTGACTTTGATGGACCAAGGGTCCGATTCAGTATAAAGCAGCTTCATGTGTTCATCTTGTGTTTCATATACAGACAATACATTTTACTGAACCAATTGGAGCTCAACTGTCTAACTAGACTAACAGCATTGCCAGGATCAGGACCACACTATACACTATGCAACAACTACTTGTAGGCAAGTCTCAGCTGCCCTTTCTGAAAATCCTTCCCCAGCTGCTTTTAGTCCCTCTCCCAGATTCCTGATCCACCTTACCTCAAAACCACAGATCTGAAACTTGAGAAGGTGTAAACAGCAGGTGGGGGAAGTTCCACACAATACTGCCAAGGGAAAGGTTAAGCACTCCCCCACCACATACACATTTACAATACCATTTACAATACGAAGTGCCTTCTCTCAAAATGCACTTTGCAAAGACCATTGGGGCTTTGTTACAGACACCTATAGATGAACATTTACACTGCCACCAAAGCCTTCAGTCTAGGAAGAAGATATCCCAAGTGTTAAAGTGCATGTTAAAGCTTTTGCCTCTTAACACATTTCAGCATAATTAATATATTAGAGCTTTCTGGTATGCAAAACTACATGCAAGCTGCATATCTTAGCCACACCTCCTCTTCTGGCATTATCTTTCTTCTGCCATCCTTTATAGGGAAGCCACTTCCAAAGTCCTTGGATGAGATGTCCGCTCCATACTCCACAATGACATCCTCCTCGATGCTGCTCACTAGTCGCCAGAACTCCTTTTCCACCAGCTCCGTGGGAACCATCTAAAAAGGACAGAAGTCACAACATAAAAACAAATTCATGCTGTGAAGCCTATGAGCAATGTGTAAAACAATGCAGAGTAATAATTACAGCTTCATGGGTGTTATTCTCCCCAAGACATCTTAAAAATCCTTTCTTTTGAAACGTAGCAATTTTGTAGGAACAAATGCCATAAAAAGTGAAAATACAGGAATGCACTGATTTTCTTCAAAATGCCAAGACAACACAGCCCATATGTCTCTGATGCAAAGGAAGGGAAAAAACACCAAATACCTGGAGGAAGTATAGGAACAATCTAGTCATGCAGCAAAATCACATAGTGCTGCTCTTTCCTAGCAGTATTCCTAAGACCATTTAAACATTGGGGGGGGGGGGAATGATATGTTTGAATGCTCCCAGTCTCCACCACAATATAGCTTTCTAAGGCAAGGATTTACTTTTCTTGATGTTAAAGAGCAGTCTATTAAGACAGTGCAATTTTGACTGATGCCTTTTCACTCCATACATGTGAATTTTGGCAATAGGTGAGAAACAATCAGTTCCTAGGTAAGTTTTTCTGCTGCAGGTTGGAGTATCACCATTGCCTCTGCCTTCACCTTAACTTCCAAGGGCCAGGAGGATGCAGGGCAGAGAGGCCAGAGCTGGGGAGATCAACACACTCTTTAGTAACTGTTTACCCTGCTAGCCAAACTCAAAATTACAGTATTAAGTTTTGACTGGATGGGCCAAGTTTAAGGAAAGCAAGTCTTCTGCACAGGATAAAATCTTAATCGCTTAGCTACGCTGTTCTCTAGCAATCTGAACTTCAACCAAACAGTGAAGAGTGTTAAAGAAAAACGGGGGTGGAACAAAACATAGTTGAGGGACAGAACCAGTGATGTGGGTTTCCCAGAAAAAAACTGAAAAGTTTCTGGAAATTTTTCCAAATCAAACTTAAATGAATAATTTAAATAATGTAAGCAAAAGAAGGCAAGTTCGCCATATATGAGCCTAGAACATGTATCGCCACTGGGGTTTGTCCATGCTTCACACCCCAAATTCAGCCCATCTAACATCATTGATTTGCAGCACAACAGCCGAAGAGACTAAGTTTGCATATGTGGGGCGGAATATTTCGCATGGAAAAATATAGCACTGGAAATTTTTTAGCAATTTTGTGTTCCACATCACTAGACAGAACACATGCTTTTGCATGCAGAAGGTCCTAAGTTCAACAGGTGTCATTGCAGTTTAAATTATCTCAAGCAGTGTGGCTAGGAAAGCCCTCTACAAAAGATGCTGGAGAACTAGGCAGAGTAGACAATTCTGGACTAGACAAATGGTCAGACTCTGTTTGTCCAGAAAGTCTTGCTGAGCACCTTGTAGAACTGTGACAGTTCTTAACCAATCAATTATCCAACAGCTTGGCAATAGAATTTGATGGCAAAATTAATGGTTTACAAAATTAAAAGAAGAAGAGTTGGTTTTTACCTGATTTTCTCTACCTTTAAGGAGTCTCAAACTGGCTTACAATCACCTTCCCTTCTTCTCCCCACAACAGACACCCTGTGAGGTAGGTGGGGCTGAGAGAGTTCAGAGAGAGCTGTGACTAGCCCAAGGTCACCCAGCAAGCTTCATGCGAAGGAGTGGGGAAACCAACCCGGTCCTCCAGATTTAGATTCTGCCACTCATGTAGAGGAGTTGGGAATCAAACCCGGCTCTCTAGATTAGAGTCCACCGCTCCTAACCACTACACCATGCTGGCTCCTAATGCCAACTCCTAATGCTTGTCAATCAATCAATCTTTATTTTACGGCCATGTGACCAAAAAACCTAATGCCTGTAAAAAGTCCAATGACTATGAGAGTGTTTAGCATCGAGACTCCTGCTGTCTAGGAATATGTTGGCTTGATATCCTAAGTGAACATCAAAAGAATAGGACTCCATTTACTGTCATTACCCTTCCTGGGTCATTCCTTTTAACCCTTAACACCTTATTTCACACACAGTTGTATAATTCCTAGCTTTTCATTCCCCGTCTTTACCAAACAGCCAAATATAAAATTGTGCACCTAAACTGTGCACCTAAAAGCAAGCCTGTACAGCCATACGGATGATTGTTAGGCACACAAATCCGCACCACTTGCAGAATTTCAGACCACTAGAAACCCTGAGCACACCCTGTCTTAAGCAAAGGCAAAAGACCCAAGAACAAAAAGCCCCTTTCGTAACAAGTGCCAGTGAGGCAGATAAATGTATGGATGACGCACTAGGATGTGATCATGTTGCAGAGATATGATTTTAGGTAATTAGTTAACACTGTTTGTTCTGCTCCTGCATGGCTTGTGGGCCATAATAAACATTGTCTGACAGACCAATGCATACTTACATGGACTGGCATGTTGAAGTAATCAGATTTGAAATTATCTGCCATCTCGCCAAAGCTCTGGAGGGTATACTCTCGAACAGCCTGCTCAAATCCAAAGGCCTCACGCGGTTTGCTACATTCCTAGAGAGAGAAAATCACCATGATGGATCAAGACAAGCAGTCTGATGGCTCACAGCAGGATATTCTGGTAAGAGTTGCTTTAGTTGACCAATATTTATTTATTTAATTCACGTGTACCCCGCCCTTCTCCCAATAACAACACACACGGTGTTACATTTTCTCCAGAAGAAGCAACCACAGCAAGGCAGCTAAGTGAAGTGAGCCAACTAGTATAGCAGTGGTGGCGTGCAGGTGTTCTTACTTTTCAAGGAACTAAGCACCTGTCGGAACCCACTCCAGCTGAGGAATGTGGGAAAGGAGGAGGATAGCCAAGTGTTCTGTGAGCACATGATGAGTCAACCTGACATCAAGGCTCACATCTTAAGCAGGGCTATGTGGGAGCAGGCTGCAAACTTTCTGGATAATCTGCACCGAGATCAGCCGCAAAGACAAAAATGCTTTGTCAGGATATTTGTTCACTAGGACCTCTCCAAACATTATCAACATCACGCACAGAAACCACATCCCACAGAGGTAGAAGCATAAAACTCATGCAGGAACTGCCAGATATGAACTGCACAAGCCACAGTGAAGCACAACTAGCTGCAGCTTCCTCAGGCACCTATAATGGGAAGAGAAGTAATTTTCTCCACTGTGACACCACGATCCTTCGTTCCTGCACAAAATACTCCTAAGGAGCTTCCAAAGCAAGCAACACTCAGAATGAGTGGACTGCTTTTGAGGTCTGCTGTCCCCGATAATTCAAAGATGGCAAAACTGTACCTCAGCAACACATTTTGGACATCTCCAGTCACCTTTGGGAACATCAGGCAAAGGGGGTATCAGGCAAAACGTATGGTAGCTGTCATCACACCCGTCACACAGCAACAATTTGTCCTCATTGTTTCCTCGACCACAGAACAAGCAGACATACAGGTCAACCTAGAAGAGACAACATTTAGGGTATCGTGACTTGCATTTATAAGGCTCTGGTGACCAAGCAAATCTGTTTTGAATCCTTTGTTCCATCTAATGTAGCAGCACTCGGCCTTCTCCATAGAGATGTTCAAAAGAAATCTCAGTCTAGCTTCACAGACTAGTAGACATGAGCCTACGGAGCATACATGATGGAAGCAGCTGCTGAACTCAGTGATGGAAAGAGGACGATGATCAAGAGTAATCCATGCAAGCCAATCCTAATATGGGGTAGCGCAAAAGTTTTCTGGGCAATGTTTTTACTGCCTACGAGACAGTCTCTCCCTTGTCTAAATTTTCATTAGGATGTATGAGATTTGCTTAGGTTTCCTAAATGATATTTATGCTTTGAGACCATGATTATTTAAAACCAGTATAAATTGATTGCCCACAAATCCAGTCGTTAGTACATGTAATTTGACACACAACCACTGCCTGTATCTGTGTGATATTGCTATTTTCCAAGAAAAAAGAGACACATGGCAGGTTTAGTAATGTCTCTGGAGAGGCAGCATATGCATTTTCTAGATAAGTACTGTTTAATCCAAAGTAAAAAAAAAAAAACAGATCCCGCAAAAGTCTAGTCTCAAAGTCAGCAGAGCTACAAACAATTAATCTAGATTATTTTTTACTATGCAGTATTCAGTTTAGGTAGTTAAATTAAAAGTCAGCTGATTATGCTGGAAACTTCAGGTGGAATCACACAAAATATTTTGCTATGTCAACATCATTCTCAAATGATCCAACACACAGGTCAATTACTAAACACTAATATTATAATATTCTAAAATAATTGTAAGTGTAGATTTGAAGGACTTCAAGGCTGTATCCACAATCCAAAACACTCAATCACTTTGGCTCAACCAGGCACCTGGAAAATATTTATAAGGAGCAAAAAGTTACCAGCCTACACTCACTACCAACGCCCTTCATCTATTAATTTTACAAACGTATACATAGTGCATTTTATGCAAATATAATTTTTATGGAGCTCTACCCATTAGCAGATCACCAACTTCAGCCTGGTGGTACATAGGACAAAAGGTGACTAACCTCACAAGATCACCAACTCTTACAAGCTTCTCAGAGTAATTCAACCAGGTATCTAAAAGCTAAATTATCTGGGGGGTTTTCACTGAACTATACTTCTCACTTGGGTTGCACGCAGAATACAGCGATATCATCTCCTCAGCAGTAATTAGTGGATGTTATTGATACCATATAATTAGACTCATTGTTACCTGACCCAGATTTCTCACATTCTACTGTTAAAGACATATCCAGAAAGCATATCCTGAAGCCTAAAACAAATCTAGTGGGCTGTTTTCAACACTACTTCTAATTTTTTTTTAATAAAGGAACTTTTATTTTAAGATGTCAGTGGTCCGTTTTTATGCTGGGCTGGGCTTTTTAGTATCTTAGTATCTTAAGGTTGTGTTTTTTAATATTTTTATTTTATAAGCCACCACAGACAGGTTCCTGGGGAAGAAGCATATTTTTTTTCTAAAATAAATAAATATGAAATGCTGAAGGCATACAGCAATAAAAATCTGAAAGTTCTACAAGTTTATTTTGTCTTTTACAGGAGACTGCATATAACCAATTGCAGACCATCTCTATCCAAAACAAACAAAAATTATCCAGTAATAATTATATAAATAACCAAATCCCAAAATTAGGAAAGGCACCACTCAGAAACAGCAGACCAAGACATCAGAAAAGATTTTAGCCACAATCAAATAAAGAATTTTCTGTTTTCAACAAGTGTCCTTTCACAGGCATCTCTTTAAGACTAATATGAACATTTGAGAACTACTGATTGAATGAGAATTGATTTCAGCAAACAGCAGCCTGGATTAGAGAGCTGGTTCTCAGCCTAACAACAACATTGGTAGCCTTTTTTATTTTTTTACTTTGCAGCAATTTCTTAGTGAAATATTGTTCTTTCAGTGCTTTGCCCCTTCAAATGCATTTCCCCACCCAAAACAGTAAAAGAAGTATGAGATGCTCACACGCTCTAAACCAAACAAACTTACAAAGTTGACAGAAAGTGCCCCTTTCCGCTGTCTCATCTGCATGCCAAATGCCTCGGATCTGGTACCTTTGCGTCTTCGGGGTACTTCATCTGGAAAGAGAATATTGTACTCATTATATTGTCTGCAGAGACTGCACAAGACCAGCCTGCCAACCACTGAAGTATGGAAAAATAATATGAGCCCGAATATTCATGGCTACAATTGCAAAGCATTCCCAGAACATGTCTTCCATGAGTACCTCTTGCAGTACTCTAAGAGCCAAAAGCATTTAAGAAGTATGTATTAAAGAAGTAGAAACAAGAATGAAAACCAGAAGTCCCACTCAAGCCAGTTTCCTCCCTCCTCTTCAATCTTTCCATTCCTGCCTTCAAAATTCCCACAGAGGTGTTCTGTGACATATACCGCCACCATTTTTCTGGAGTCACACCCTTCATTTCAGAGTTTCCATTTAAAGCTCCATTTTAAACTTCAGGATGGCATGGGGTGCAAAGAAAAGCATACAAATATACTCCTAACACAGGACTTGACAAACCCAGGCTCCACATCAGCATGGTGACTTCACTTCCCCATGGCACCTGGAGCTCCACTTCCCTCACCCAGGCACGTGGGGCTAATCTTGCTACAAGCCCCCACATCAGTTTCAGCACCAAGAGGTGTGGCCACACCCCCAAAGACTGACAGAGCTGGGAAGCAGGTAGCTGACTGGCTGCGGGGAGTCCTAGGGAAGTTGAAATAGCCATTGCTCCCCACTGAAGGTAGCCTGGGGTGGCATTCAATGCTGCCTCAGTGAGACCTGTTGAGTTATTCAGGCTATAACCCTAAAAATAGCTTCCTGGGAGTAAGCCCCAATAAATAAAATGGGAATTACTTCTGAGTGGACCAGTTTAGGGCTGCTCCTGAAAATATTAATTGTAAACCCTTGGAGCCACGAGCCTAAGAGGAGGCAGAACACTAAGGCTGCAAGAGAGAAAACAGGAGTGGTCTGCAGGAAGGAGCAAAACCACCAGAGGAACACTGGCCAATATGACCATTCCCAAAAAAATTCCAGAAGGCCAATGGTCTGGGGGATTGCCTCTGCTAAGCCCCCCAGGTGGGCCCAGCCATTTAAGCAGGGCAAGGGAACAAGCCCAGCTAAGCATGTGGCGGCTGCCTCACTCAGCCTGGGAGACTTAAGAGTTGCTCCTTTCCCACACCGCCTAGCTCGGGTGAAGTGGTCACACAGGCACCAACAGAAAAAACTTTCTGGACAGGTGCACTTTTGTTATATTTGAAACAAGTCCTAATATCCATAACAAATACATCTTAATATAATATATTTGAAGAAGCTGGGAGGTCCAGTCTAGGCACATGTTTGGAATTGCTGAAGATCTTCTGGAAATTAATTCACAAGCAAAAAAAAATCTTAAAAGCCCACATTAATTAATAAACAGGGCCAGATTTACCTTCTTTTTCCTTTGCTCCTAATGCCAATCCCATCATCTTTGGTCCTGCTCCAAAGATCTGGAGCTTCTTTAGTTCAGCATTCCTACTCATCTCCCCTGCCTCTGCCTGAAAACAAGATCACAACAGTTCATCATTAGTATTTACACTTCAGGTAACTGCTCGCCATGCTGGATGACCAAAGGAATCACCAATTAGACCAGATTCCTCCTCCACAACCATTAGCCTTTTCAAGGTCAATGCCAAGAGCAAATAGTTCAGAAGATAGCATGGCTTTCGCCTGACACTTATGATGCCACAGATAATTGGTACAATTTGCCTTTTGCGACATGGCACTAGGATGTGGAATGCCAACAGCAGGAAGGCAATTAAAATCAGATCATATTTCTTCTCTTATTTCTATGTACTGATGCCATGTGCTAATGCATTTTTTAAAATGGAGCCCTGAAACAAAGACCAGAAGCTAAGATAGTATCATTGAGGAAGAACTCTAAGCCAAGAGAACAAAAATTCACTTCGTGTTGTGTTTACTGCTATTACCAGTTTATCCAGCAACTCCATTTCATTGATGGCAAACCTTTCTTATGGTAGAAAGCTCCTTACGCCAGCGGGAAGCACCTTCGCCTAGCAGAACAGTGTCATTGGATACAACCCATAGTATTTGAGATTTGTATCTGCTTGCGTTAATGAGATTCAGACTTGCAGACCTGGACACAGACACATGATCATTTTGAAATCCAATTGAATTTAATATATAATGCTCATCTTATAAGCAACAGAGCACAGTGATGAGAGCAGTAAATTGTTCTGCTCAATGCCTTATGTCTTGTTAGACATTCTGCTACTTCTCACAAAACCAGAGAGATGGCATGTTTTTTTAATAAGACTTATATGTCCTAAATAACATTTAACACTACGTTATGTGCCACATTCTCTTCTCCTGACGAGAATTAATATGTCTGCATTAAAAATAACCCTTCCGTCTAATGGACTGAGAGAAGAACATCCACGCTGCATTTGGATGCTACAACAAATAAATTCTAATTAGCCTACCCCACATAAGCAACAGCTTGTGAGTAAGCCTAGGTTTGTGCTTCCTTTCTGCCTTCCCAGCCGATAAGACATACTTCCTATAAAGCCATCTCTGTGGCAAAGTGGCTGCCTTGTACAAACTGCAGTTTGTGAATTCACACAACAAACCACAATTAGTGCACACTGTGGCTAACAATTCAGCTACAAACCCTAAACTGAAATTTCAGTTTGGTGCCGTTTGCATTCAACAAACCAGAATTTGCTTATTTTGCTTCAAACCCATTCAACCCATTACTTACTTTGATCTGTATACAAATTTAAGTATCTGGAAAATCCAAAGGCATCAAGTAAAAGTCAGAAAAACAGGGCTGTGTTTATGTTCTTTGCCTTTTAACAAAGAAGTTAAGACAGATGTCAATGGCAGCCCAAAAAAGCCCCAAAATTGAGACTCTTAATATTTAGCTAGTGTCAACTTACAAGCTTTTAAACAGCCTGTAGAAAAGTAATAAAGGAGTATAATTTTTCAACTGCAAAAAGGGAGTACTCCTCTTCCTTCTCCAAACTCTTCTTTTCCCTAGACAAAGTTCCCCCTTCTGAATTAACCACAGTTAAGCAAAACATCAGGACCAGACTTACTGTGGTTAAGGCTAGATAGACTGACTGCTCTACAAAACAGAAGAGTGTGAATTCTGTTTAACCAGGATTTTGAAGGCAGTTAAGAAGTAGGGAATCATGTTCATCCACAGTGCAATTAAAATCAGCACCACGGGTAAGGCCAGAGAAGCCAGGGGGGAGAATGTAACCCTATGCCATGTACTTAGATGCTATAACAAATACATTCGGTTAGCCTACCAAACATAAGCAACAGCTTGTGTATAAGCCTAGGCTTGTATTTTCTCTCTGCCTCCCAGTCAGGAAGGCATCCTTCCTATAAAGCTACATCAGCTATGAGCTCTAGCAGTGCTGCACTGGCTCTAAAAGAGTGTTGTACCTGTTGTCCACAAATGCTCTCAACAGCAAGCATATTTCATTTTGGCAAACACATTTGTGGCACCTGCCACAGCTCCAACAGGCACAGCTTGTCTGATCACTTGCTGGGATTCACAGGCTCTCAGAAGCAGGGACCACACGTATTACTTTCATGAACACATGAAGCTGCCATATACTGAATCAGACCCTTGGTCCATCGAAGTCAGTATTGTCTACTCAGACCGGCAGCGGATCTCCAGGGTCACAGGCAGAGGTCTTTCACATCACCTACTTGCCTAGTCCCTTTAACTGGAGATGCCGGGGATTGAACCTGGGACCTTCTGCAAGCCAAGCAGTCACTCTACCACTGACTTCACACCTCAGGGCAAACACAAGGCCACCCCTTCACCTTCGCGCAAGCTGAAGAGGGAGCAAAGGCTTCTCCTTGCAGCCATGTCAAGCTTCAGAACACCATAGATTAGAAAAACTGCTCACTTCTCTGGATTAGCTCCAAAAACTCAAAACTTCATGACAAATGTCACACTGGTCCTTCCCAGAGTCCAATAAGGGCCGGGCTGGTTGCAACCACAGACCTGACCTGGCTCCCAAAGCCGATCACAATTTGCAGTCCCTGGTTTCAGCTTATCATGTCTCCTTACGGTACAGTGCCAGGCCTCCTTGCTAATCACAATAGCACATCAGGGCTAATCACAGAAAAGGTGTGTGTTTGGGGAGCTGCCAAGGTATACAGACAAATATGACTAGGCAAATTCACCAAAGGGGAAACAGCACAAAAATAACAGTCGGATGAGGGCATGAAATGTTGATGGTCAAAGGAAAAGCAGAGATTAACCTGATCAATGCTCTGAGAGTTTATAAAATCCTGGAATGGATTTTAAAGTATGGAGGCTATTTCCCAACTGCTGTCCCCCCAAAGCTAATTTCACTAATATAATGTGTGACTGAAATCTTAGGACATAATCCATCCAAAATTAAGTTCATTTAAACCTCACTAATTTCCACTGGATTTTTAAGTACTTGGGTGTGGCTGAGCCATGCCTTGTTTAAACATATAGTTCTATCAAAACCCCAAAAGTATTCAAAGCCTATACATATATTTAAGATTTACTTTGTCAGCAGGCACCAAACAAGATCTCTACTGCAGAAACTGTCCTTTTTTGCAGTCCCCATTTTAATAAGATTTTGATGATTGTTGCTTTGTACATTTTTTCCTAGGAATGTTGTATAGAAGTGTTAGAATACACACTGCTTTATGGGCAGCTCCCAGTATTTTCAAAACAGGAGTTCAACGGTCATACAGATCTAAGAGACCAACATGGATTTTATCTGTGAAAAGAGCTACTCTCATGATTTCTCTTTTATATACTTTTTATATAAAACATACTGCAAAAGAAAAGAAATGTGTAATGCTTCAAGACCACACCAGAACTAGAGCAAGAAAGCTGAAAAGAAAATAATACTTTTGTTAGGGCATGAAAGAGTCTGGGGAAAACCCTACTCCACTCCACAAAAGTGTGCCAATGGGAATCAGCCCCCTAATTTACATATCCAATTCCAAAACAGCAGCATAACAAGTTGAACCATGAGAATTGCTTTAACAGACAAATATCGCCTGTAGTGAAAGTACTAACCTTTATGAATAGCTTAAAAAAGGGAAGAGATACATCAACTGCATCCAAGGCTATTTTAATTAGATTAGAAATGCAGTTGTCTGATAATGCAATTTTGACATAGCAACCAAAGTCTTAAGTTGCTATTACCATTTTTGAATCTTCTGACTTCTTTTTCAAAATTTTCATTAGATTTTTGTATATCCCTTTTCCCCTTGCTTAGCGCAGTTTCAGGAGGTGGCGCACGTGAAGCGGTGAGGGAGGTAAGGGACACCAGCTTAGCCGGCAAGCTCAGCCGAATCAACCCTGTCAATCAATTGGAGGGGGAGGGACAGATGTCACAGCCAGATCACCCTCACATCACAGCTTTACATGAAGGTTTAGCTCTCACTGAAGGGTATGTTAATCTCTTACCTGGAAACACAATTTACTGAAGATTCAAATCAGGAATTGTAACTTCAAAAGGGATTGTTTCATTGATGGCTTTGTTTTCACAAACAGATTTAAAGCCAAAATTGGACCCTTTGATAGCACTCCTGATGGAAAGAACTGATTGTCATTTGCAATTATACAATAGTATGTATGGGCATGAAAAAGGTACATTGTTTACTTACCAAGAAGGTCCTTTCTACTCTGAAGAAGGTCATCTTGCAGCGTTGGGTGTTTCTCGTCCCATTTGCTAGGAGAGGCAGGACTAATTTTAAAACAGCTTCCTGTCTCGGGGCAAGGAACGCCCACCTACTTCCAGTTCTTTGACAAGCTTATAACGACAGGAAAGGACAGCTCAGGTTAACAAACAATTCACGAACAAATTCAACACCAACTAGGTGAACTAAACTAACTGAATTTTAGAATTCAAAACTCATCCCTAGATTGGATGAACCGTAGTCACTGCAGTGTGATAGCTCATGGCTATCTCATCAATCAAGCAAAAAGCTCTCTTTCTCCAGCACAACAGATTGTCCACCTAGGAGCTGTCATCGACTCCAGTCAAAACAGGGTCTCGCTTCCCCTGTCCAAGGCCCTGAAGCGGATGACCTTCGGAAGGGTCGGTAGAGGAGGGAAGGCGTACAGAAGGCCCTGGGGCCAATGGGCAAAGGGCGTCCACTTGCTCGGCTCTCTGGTGGTAGAATCTGGAGAAGAAGCAAGGTACTTGGCAGTTCTGCGCCGAAGCGAAGAGATCCACCTCCGGAACGCCGAATCGGTGCGTCAGTGCTCAAAATGTCAGTGGATTGAGTGACCATTCCCCTTCTTGGATCGATTGTCATCTCAGCCAATCCGCCTCTAGGTTGTGAATGCCTCTTATGTGTTCCGCCTTCAAGGAGAGTAGGTGTCTTTCCACCCATGTCAGGATGATGTTGGCCTCCTGACTCAAGGCTTTTGATCTGGACCCTCCTTGCCTGTTGATGTAGGCCTTGGAGGCCACGTTGTCTGTTCAAATTAGTACGTGATGATTCCGTAGTATGTGCTGGAACTTGAGTAGTGCTAGTCCTATTGCTTTCAACTCGAGCAGATTGATGTGAAGCTTGGCTTCCGAAGGAGTCCATGATCCTTGGGCGAACATTCCTGGGGCTGTTGCGCCCCAACCTTCGAGGCTGGAGTCTGTGAAGACCTGAATTGGATCCTCGTGGATAGAGCTGGCCCGATGTTAGGTTGGCTGTCTTGGTCCACCAAGATAGACTGGTTCGGACCTTGGGCTGTAAGATAATGCGTTTGTCTACCTTGTGTGATGTTAAGAGTTGAAAGGGTTGAAGTGCTGTCTGAAGGGGCCTGGAGTGGAATCGCATCCAGGGACCCAAGCCGATGCAAGAGATCATTAAACTAAGCAGTCTTGTCATGGCCATGAGTCGATGCTGATTTGATCTGAGGGCCGACCTGGTTACTGCGGCAAGCTTCAGGGCCTTGGACAGGGGAAGCGAGACCCTGTTTTGACTGGAGTCGATGACAGCTCCTAGGTGGACAATCTGTTGTGCTGGAGAAAGAGCTTTTTGCTCGATTGATGAGATAGCCACGAGCTATCACACTGCAGTGGCTATGGTTCATCCAATCCAGGGATGAGTTTTGAATTCTAAAATTCAGTTAGTTTAGTTCACCCAGTTGGTGTTGAATTTGTTCATGAATTGTTTGTTAACCTGAGCTGTCCTTTCCTGTCGTTATAAGCTTGTCAAAGAACTGGAAGTAGGTGGGCGTTCCTCGCCCTGAGACAGGAAGCTGTTTTAAAATTAGTCCTGCCTCTCCTAGCAAATGGGACGAGAAACATGATTGTCATTTGCAATTATACAATAGTATGTATGGGCATGAAAAATCCTCATTACTAGCTTAACGATAATGAGTAGTATGTAATGAATCCCACATGTTTGTAGCAATCAGAACCTGGGATAAATGACTTTAAATGGATGGGAACCATACTATTATCACTGCAAAGATGTAATAGTCTGTATTTTGTCAGTGATATTTCTAATCCAAGAAAAAAATAACTCTGGGTACAGCTTGTACACTTATTTTCCTTTGTTTAGCTTTTCATTACTGGGTATATTTGTCTTCTAAAGCAATTCTCATGGTTCATCTTGTTTTGCTGCTGTTTTGGAATTGGATATGTAAACCAGACAATTGCCAGTGGGATACACTTTCTTTGTTACATAGAAGTATTTTATTCCAGGCTTCTAACATTGAAATACATTCACCAATGCAGAAAATGTGATTGCAAAACTTCCCAAGACTAACTGGAAAAAAAAAACCCAGAAATGTTACTTATGAGTGTCTACACATTTTGCATCAGGTTACTTGAGTTTAAGTTATTTTATGTTCAAGTTACTTGAATGCTTACATGAATTCCATTAAATTTGATCTCTCAGGGCATGATCCAGACAAGATTCCTGATACACCGCTAAGACCATCCCTACTCAGGCAGCCAAGCATCACCAAACCCAGGCATATGTGACCTTGGGAAGATGTACAGCCACCTTCCCACATGATAGCAGCTGGATAGAGCACTGTGGGCTACTCAAGCAGAGAATAGGGTGCCATACACCACCTTGCTAGGGTTGCCAGGTCCAACTTGGGAGAACACCTGGAGATTGGGGGGGGGGTTTTTTATCAAGGATGTGGCATCGCTTCCTGGTCAGATGTCAAGTAACGACACAATGGGATGTCACTTCCTGGTCACTTTTCCAAACCTGCCCCTTCCTGTCATATGACTTCTGGGGCACCCCCCCAAAAAAACTCATCACTTCCTGTGCTGTCACTTGTCCTAGAGAATTGTATGGTCTACAGTTTCAGAGGGAAAGATTTGTCAAGTGATTTGGTGCTTCTGTTTTACCTTCTTCCAAGAAGGCTGAAACTGCAATTTGATACCAGCTACACAGTAGAAATATATGACATGTTCACTTTGCATATCCGACGAAGCAAGATCTAACTCTTGAATGTTTGCTGCTCCTGCTTAAATTTACCCAGCACCATTTTATCTATTCAAACCTGCCTGGCACTCTACAGAGGATGTTTGCAGAAGGCTATACCTGGATCTCCCCCGCTTTAATATCCAACCTGATGAAAAGTTCCAGAGAACGTGAAAGCTTCACTTGTACGTATTTTGTGTTATTTTGGCTGGTCTTAATAAAAGGTAGGATATAATATGGCTTTTGGGTTTTGTACCTATGTTTCCCTTTTGCTCAGAAAGTTGGTGGCAACAGCAACTGGTGAGGGCCCTGAACAGTGCACACTAAGAATGTGTAGAATTTTTCCCTCTCTCAGCCAGGCACTAGAAAACAGTCCCGCCCTTATACAAACTGTGGACAGGCAGAGTGCAAGAATGGGATTCAGCAGCCAAGACCACATATACTAAGTAGCTATCATCTATATGTAAATACTATCAAGTGGCAACTGATTTGTTATGACCCCAGTAAGGAGCTTTCAAAGCAGGTAGGAGCTGAAGTGCTTTGCCATTGCCTTACTCAGTGGTCTCTAATCCAAGTACCAACCCTACTTAGCTCCTGAGATCTGATGAGATTGGGCTATACCATGCCACCTTCCCCATCTATCACCCATAATCCCTCTTAAATTACAAATACATAAAATGCATTAGGGGGGGAAAGATCTTTCAGACAAATCTTAGGCAAGTTTATTTGGAAAGTAAATTCCATTGAATTCAGAGGGTCTTATTCCCAAGTTAGGGTGCAATGAACTGCAGCCTAAGTACTATGTAATAATAAATATGCATTCAATAATTCCTGTAATAGCACAGGATGATTCAAAATATGGTCAAGGAAATATTAAATAAAAATGTGAACTTGTTCCACTGGCGGGGTGTGTGTGTGTGATCAGACCACCAGTCAGACAGCCTTTATCATTTGAGCCACTTGATTAAACACAGACACTACTAGCTGGATTTACAATCATTCCCAAAGGGGGAACTGGCAGCGCTAATCTACCTGCCTCTTTTAATCCACATGCACATAGCAAATCTGGGCCAGGGCATGGGGGTACTCTTTCAGTCAACAGAACAGAGGGCTGGAAGAGAGCCCCAAGCTCTGCTGCTGCCTAGCTATTTGCATTACTGTCAGGTGGCTCATATTTTCCTCCCTATACTTGATTATTTAGCCATTTTATTTTTAAAAATCCTAAATAAAGTTTTTAAAACACTTAACGCACCCCCAATCTTTTCCCTGCACCGCCTCCACTGTCATTTGGTCTGTGGAGTTGGAGAAGTGGGGAGGAGGGGTGTCCCAGAAAAACTGGGAAAGAAGGAGTAGGAAGAAATGGGAAGATAGAAGAGTTCTTTGGGGAGGTCTTTGCCTCCCTTTTCTTTCAGTCTTGCGTTGAAGAGCCAGAGAACAAGATGCAACCTCAAGCGTTTGTCTCTTGCTCTCACCCCAGATACTTCATTTTCATCTCTGCTCCTTAGAATGGTGGCTGCCAGCTTGAAATTGAGGGCAGTGGCAGACGCAGCAGCAGCCCCAGCGTCTTGGGAGGCTGCCAGTAGGAAGGAGCAGCCTACTCATTTACTACACCTGCTCACTCACGATCCCCCTCCAGTTTGTCAGAAGGGGTGGGGGAGGGATGAGGAGGTAAACAAGGTTGTTCCCTAGCCTGAATTGGGACTTGAAATAAAGGTAAGATATGGCAGCAGGGAAGAAACCAGAAGTGAAGTTAAAACAGTCTCCATGATCGGAGCTTCTGCTCAGTCCGGCTGCCTAGCTATTGTCTCCTCAGGCTTTCCCAAATGGCTCCCTAAGGAAAACCATCTGCAGCTGGTTGCCAAAATCCCTCACTCACACACACTATGAGGAGAAAGACTGCTGAAGGAGCGGCAGCCTGCTGTTGGCTTGGCCAAAGGGAGAGGAGAAGGATTGAGAAAGTTGGGTGGGAGGAAAGGGGGGGGGAGAAACTGCATGTTTCTTATTTGACACAATTTATTTTCCCTCAGGAAGGGGCTCAAAGCAGTCAAGAATTAGGGGGAAGGTGGCACGCACCGCTCAGCCAGGATGTCAAGAGCTCAGCTCAGGAGAAGTGGAAGGGGAGGTGTCCAAGCATCCCAGCCAACTGCTGGAACTCTGGAGTCTGGCTGCCGGGAAGCAGAGAGCTGAACGCATGCTTGTCTCCTCTCTCCTTCTGAAGAACTCCAAGTGGCCATGTGAACGCCACCTTCTAAGGCTAGGCTGGCGATGTTTTGTGACCTTCCTTCCTAGTCTCTAAGGTTACCATAGAGACTCATCACAGAGTCATTGCCATTTTTCTCCCGCTTTTGCTAAATTAATTAGTGGGCAGTGGCATTTCGGGAGGTTTTGCCACCACAAGTGGGCACTTGGGAACCCTTCTGGAGACTCTTGCAATGTTCCCCATCAGTTACTGACCAGCACCTCAGCCATGGAGGATCTTCATGCCATTAGCACTGTGAAGATTCAGTATGTTGCCTTTTAGTGCTGCACAGTACAGTCAGTATAAAGATCTAAAATATTCCCTTCCAAGAAGCTCTTTGTTCTTTTACTCTTCAGGAGGCAAAAATCTCAAGTTATTCCAAGGACTTAGCCTTCCATAAATGTATTCCACCACCTATACATTTTGCAGCTTTGCAAGAAAAATGACCTTTCATTAACAGTGAGAAATGTTAGTATTAAATTAAAAACTGTAGCTTTCGTCTAAACTGCAAGGAGATACTGCGATACATAATGCAAAACACTCTCAAGAACCACAGCTTTAAACCAAGTTTAAACACTTGCCATTTTTCTTCCTTATCAATCATCCTCCTCCCTCCTCCTCATCAAAGTAATACCTTCAATTGTATTTGCTACTTGGTGTCTTTTAGACTGAATGTATTGTACATTATTACCAATTTAATTAACATTAAGATTAGCAATTTTAGGATGAGGAAAATTTAAGCCCTTTTTAAGTAAGCAACAGAGCTGTCATGGAGCTTGATTCTGTTCTCACGTGATCCCTGAAGAAAAATGCCTCAGGGATTAAAAAAACAACAACACAGAAGGACTGGGAATTTCAACAGAGGAACCAGACATTGCTTAAAGTGTCCTCCCCACTATACAGTTTTCTATCTTTTACAACTGAAGCTGGCCACCCTTACGATGGGCCTCCTACCCCCCCCCCCCACACCAACAAGGATAAGAGTTTGTCTACCATTTACATGTGAGCTAAATTCCTACATGCATACCGAATTCCTATAGCACATTAGCAAAAACAGGTATCGGTCAGTCTATTCATACTTACTAAATATTTTGCACTTATACAGCACTTTAGAATGCTTAGAACACACTTTCTCTCAGTATTCTTTACAACAACCTTCAGGCCAGCTTGTGATCCCATTGCAGCAGATGGAGCCGCTAGAGCTGAGAGGCAGCTGCTTGCCTAAGCCCAGCTAGACAACTCATGGTTGAACCGAGGCGGCTGTTCTCTAACTTATCTGACTTTGAAAGCAATTTGCGTATTTCTCTTCATCTATATTTGGTCTCCTGTAAAAGGACCACTCTCCTGTGGAGTGTTTCAAGCACCCCCACGGCCAGACAAAGGCTGTTGCATTTCCAATGCTGCTGCATTGGTGCAGTGACTAAAGGCACTCTGTCTACAGTGGCCAAGTGATCTGGGTACCTGGGACTTGACACGTCTGGTTCTCTTCAGCACAACGTTCATTCTTGTACCCTGCTTTGGGGGAGACTGGGCATCAATGCCGAGGTCCTCAACCTCCACTTTTTCCTTAAGGTCCAAGTTTGGCTTTTGGATGCCCTAAAGAATCAGAGCACAGAAGGACACCAGGTTGGTTGGATCAAGGATGACAGTCTCTGTTTCGCAAATGAGCATCACTACTGGGGGGAAAGTGCTACTGACAATGACACATTACATTACAAATGTCATCTGGAAGAGAGTCATCATTCTATCCTGAAAAAAAACTGATTCTCAACTGCTGCTGACTAGCCAAGAAAAATTAAGAATGCTTCCTGGCCGTTTTGCATTTGGTTCTCTTTCGACAGAAGTCCCCATCCTATGAAGGTATCTGCATACTCACAACAGCGGACCAAAGGTCAATGTGGTTCCATCAGTGTATAAGCAAATCATTGCCATGACAATGCACAAAAGCCGGAGTTAGTAGTTAGCAAGGTGCATTTTGCAATAAACCTCCTCATACTAATCTCTTGTGGGAGGAGCAGAATCTCACCATAAGGCTGACACCAGACTGGAAAAGTTCATATGGATACAGGATCCGTTCATAATGTGACTTCAGTAGTGATCCCGTCGCCTTGCCAGGTAAGTAACCGAGCCGATTAGCCACTTTGGACCATTTCTTATCTTTAGAGACCACCTCAAAGCCTCCTTTGCTGGCAACAATCTGAAATAAAAGTAACCAGAGTTGTTTTTAAAAGGCTACACATGCAAGAGACCCAGCGTGGTGCAGTGGTTATGAGTGGCGGACTCTAGTCATCTAGAGGACCAGGTTCAATTCCCCACTCCTTCACAAGAAGCCTGCTGGGTGCCTTTGGGCCAGTAACAGTTCTCTCAGAACCCTCTCAACCCATGCAGAGGCAGGCAATGGCAAACCACCTCCAAATGTCTCTTGCCTTGAAAACCCTGCAGGGATCGCCATAAGTCAGCTGTGACTTGATGGCACACACATACACACGCAAGTTAGTTTTGAGCAATACAGGCTGCAGCCCAAACCAAGTCCCAGATGCTCTAGTTACGCCACATAGAAGAAACAAGACAGACAACTTCATCTTTCCCTCCTACACTTTCAATCCATTCAAGGGGTCTGGATCCCAAGAAATAGACAAGCAGCAGCTCCCCAAAGTGAAGCAAACAGCAAAATCATGTCATTAATCCAAAGGAGGAAAAGAGACAACTAGCAGTCTTATGAAAAGAATTCATTCAGACTGCTGGGCAGCCAGAAGTCAGAAGCACTAGAAGTCAAGACTTGAGAGGTTACGCAGATACTCAGTAGAGACTTAAGACAGCAGATTACTACACAATGTATAGCAGTCACTTCCTCCTGCAAGGAACTGGCACACTACCCACCCAAACCACTACAGATCACAACTCACCTTGCTCAAAGAATAGAGATCCAAGATTTTTCTCTCTACCACGGGGATTTTTAGTGTAGATCCTTGAAGTTCCCAGAATTTTGCCAATTGATCTAAGAAGTCCAGCTTTACTCTAGTCATTGCCTATTAACAAACCAAGAGGTGGCAAACATAAAACATCCAAGTTAGGCAGGAAAATCCAACAAAAAGAGCAGCAACATGCTCCCAGTCAACTCTTGTGTTCTAGAAAAGTTTAATGCTCGATAGGCAGAACCCGAGTATTTTTGTTGGTATGACAGATCTGAAAGTCTCTGAATACTTAAAGCAAATTTGAACACAGACATTTTACATCCTTACTCCAGTAAAGACTTTGCTTTTTAATATGTACCCATGCTAAAAACCAAGAGTCATGCGAAATACTTGCATATTTCAGTAAACAGCTTTACGAATCAGGGCTAGGAAGGAAATAATCTACATACAACTATGCATATTATTTTTATATGGATGCTTCATACTTTAGTTTTTTAGAACTTACATTTTATAATTTGCATTTATATGCCTTTTTGGTTCATAAAGCATTCTCAAAGCAAACCACTATACAATAAAGAGATCAAAATGAATCAAGGTTTAAGTATCAGAGTAATATTTTAATGGGAATAACTGATTTCATTCACTACCTCATATCTAAACAGGGTCTCTGTCTCACTATACTATATTAGAGCTGGCATTCATCTCAGGTCAACCATGCATACTTGGAATCAAGTTCCACCTGAATCACTGCAAATTTCTGGGAAGCATGTTTCAAATTGGTTATTAGACATTTCAAGTAGAGCATAAAAAGCTCTTGATGTGATTTCTGATAATAAAACATGACAGTTCTTAAATACTTGGGAGTTATTTTACTCAAATCATACCAATGCAAATTTTGAGAAAAATGAGACGGCCTGCAGGCTTCTTAAGTCTCTCCTTGAGAACCCCCAGCCAAAACCCAAAAAAGCAGACCTAATGCTTTATGCCTGGATACAGATTTATGGCAACAGCTGGAAAGCTCACCTCCAATTCATTCAGGCGCTGAACACGTGGGGTGAAACGAAAACTTTGTACATCACATGCAAAAGGAGGTTGCCAGTCCTAAGGAGAAAAATGAAAGGTTTGCTTCAAAATAAAAACTAAAAGCAACATACTATGGCTAATTCTTTTATATTTTAATACTCAATATCTAAGTAGCATCTGCACTTAAGCCACACACAAAAAAAGTTGAGAATATTAGAGGTTAAAATTACCTTAAGGTGAAATAGAAAACCTTTGAAGGAAAGAGCCAATTGAGTTCCTTTTAAGAGCTAAGAAAAAAATCCAAAGGCCAGGAATATTTGAAAATTTCTTTGGATTTTGCTAAGATCTGCGTTCTTGTGAGCTATAAAAATATAGATGCTGATCTGAGATCTCAGGAAAGTGATGCAGGAATAGAAAATCACTTGAGAAAAACACAGTCATACAAAGAGTGCAGCTGCCATTAACACGGCACAAAGCAGAACCAGACTTTTACCAAAACGCCACTATGAAACCTGGGATTAGTATGAGATTCTGGATTCAACAAATCGAGTTTATTTTTCTTACTGCATTTGTATGAGCTTGCAAATAGATCCACCTAAGTTACTAGCCCATAAAATATTTACTAGCTTGCCTGCACATATCTGTCACCTGTGGAACAGAAATTGCCTAAAAAGAAACAAAAGCCATCACTTGTCTGGGCAACAAGGCAAGCGGGGGGGGGGAGGGGGGGAGGGGGGGAGGGGGGGAGGGGGGGGGAGGGAGGGAGGGAGGGATACTTTGTTATTGCTTACAGAAGAACATTTAAGCAAAATACTGAACATTTCTGTACTGTTTGGGCTAAATGAACAGCTATAAACGAGAGAGAGGGAAATCACTCGCAATGCAGTACTTCACAAAGACCTCATACTGAATGACAAGCTGTTTAAAACTTCCAATAATAAGAATATAGCAAGTTATTTGCCATTGACTATAGGAATAAGGTTATCTTCCCATGCAACCTGCCCATAATGCACAGGCTAAAGCTGCTAGGAAGTGACAAGGTATTTAAACTAAGCGGAACTATGAGTGATTTTCTCAGGCACTACCGGATACAGACAATTAGGCATACATGATGTGGTCTTACAATGGGCATCTGCTCTCAGAGCAACATGCTGCCGGGCCAGACAGGTATATTCCAAGAAGCTACAAAGCAAATGAAAAAGCACAGAAGCTATGGAATTTAATTAGCAGCTTTTGCCAGTATTTGCTCAACAATGCAGGACTAGTCACATTCTAATTCTTCCCTGAAGCATTTTTAATCGTTACGCATTGGTGCTATGCTATGGTAAATTTAATTTGGTACTTAAAAAGTGTACTCTAACTGGAAAGTCATCTGTCCTTTTCAGACAAAGCACATAACTCAGCACATTGTTCAACAGAATAAACCTTATTAACTGAGCTAACAAATGTCATTTTGCTACGGTAGTCTTAACCTCATTAAAATCCTCTTAACAGTATAATATGATCCTACTAATAATTTAGCACTGTCAAAATTAAAACAAATTTAGATCATGCTAACTGAACTACAGCTTTTATTAGAACTGTTTCTTCCTTGTTGTTCATTTTCATGTGTACCTGCCCAAGGCTCTACCTAAAACTAAACCTGAGTGTTTCTATGGGTCTATGAGGGCTAAATGGCAATCCTTCAGCAGCCATTTCCTCCTGTGTCAGACACTTTTCAAATTTCTCTACAGTCATACTGCTAGACCACTTACTTTACCTTGTAAAATAATTTCTTATAATTCTGGAGCTCATCACAGTCTAGTACTAGGGTGCAAAGGCTGCTTGATGTCACTGAGGGATGAAGAAGCATTTTCAGTAGAATGTGGGTTGCCAACTATTCTTTAGGATAAACTTCTCCAACTGTAACTTTCAGCAGCACAGAAGCTTCACCAGGAAAAGGCCAGCAACTCTACCACTACTGCTTCCCAACCTCCAGGTGTGGGTGGATGGGAAAGGGAGACAACTGAATCTCTTAACAGATCACATCATATCTGGCTTGAAAAGAGACCAGGCAACTAAAACTGCCACTGCCTGGCTTTCACCCAGAGGCACAAACCTTAGCTGGTTTATTAAATGGAAAAGGGAGCAAGGGGGGTGAAAGGCAGGGTCCAGATTGGTCATGGATAACAAAGAGAGGGGGTATAAATTCACTGCAGGTGTGTTAACCAGAGTCCATGCAATGGCTACCAGAAAGGACCTATTTCAGGAGAGGGCTAAAGGAATTTAAAGGTAGGTCACTCCTACCTTGAGTATAAGTTTTACCCTATATAAGACCTGCAATGCAGACTACAAAAGGAAAGGGCACCTAAGAGGAAGGCTTCTTTACAGAAGCCAACTAGCACCAAGCGGTCATTAAGAGACACTCCTGCATCAGCCATTATTCAAATCCTAGGTAATTGGGGAGGGGAGATGAATTAAAAGCAGCAGTCTCCGAATGGACCGGCTTCCGCTGGTGCAGAGGTGAGCCTTTCCCCGCAGAAGGCGCTGGGGAAGCTAAGCTGCCTGTCTAGAAGCGACCAAAGCCGGCCCGACGCGAAGGGCCAAAGAGGGGATGGCAGCTGAAGTCCTCCGAAGGCTGTTCCCTAAACGTCGCCCATCTTTCACAAGCGAAGCATCGCGAGCCAAGGCCATTGATGCACGGGAGGTTTTGCCTTGGATTTGCCACTCTTTAGATGCACTTTCCCCCCCCCCTCATTCAAATTCTCAAAACAATAAGCCCCCATGCAGAGTTCTGGGAATTCGGACGGGGGGGGGGGAAACGTGCATCTAGAGAGCGACAAAACCTCCCGTGCATCAGTGGCCCAAGATAAGAAGCCCGGGCCTTGCCAGGGAAGCCGAGGCCCAGCCACAAGGGCACCAAGCGCGCGCACCCCGAACCCTCTTCCGCCGCCGCCGCCGGTACCTTGGGCGGCCTGATCTTGCAGATGCCGGTTTTCTCGGCCAAGGGCCGGATGCGTCCGATAAAGCCGAGGGGGTCGCTGAACTCCTCCCAGCTGGGCTCGAAGACCGGGCACTCGGGCGGAGGCACGAACTCTGCCACGTAGTGAGACCCGCCGGGGCCGTCGTCGTCCCCCGACATGGCGGCGCCGCCGAGGCTGGCCCTGCCGCCGCCGCCGCCTCCTCAGGACCGGGCTAGGCTGGAGGCGGAGGGGGGCGGGGGAGAGGCGGAGGAGGAGGAGGAGAAGAAGGGAAAGCGGCTCAAGGATGGGCCGGGGGGCGGAGGGGCATGCCGGGGGCCGGCGAGGAGCAGGCCCGGCGCGAGGCCAACCCCTCAGAAACGACCGCGGAGCTCCCGTCGCCGCCGCCGAAGGGCCTCCCGTTTGTTTTTGTTTTCCCCCTTCGGAGGTTTGTTGTGTTTTTTTTTTCCTCCTCTCCCCCTTTCCTTTTCCTCCCCTTCTTTGACTCTCCGGAAGTGACGCGTCTCGGTTAAAAAACCCTTATCTTGCGGAAGCCTCGGCGAAAATATCCCTCCGCTGGAGATTTAAATGGCGGAGGGAGGGGGCGAAGTAGTCCCGTCCTCCGTCCCTCGGGTTAAAGGCGCTCTTCTCTCCAGCGGGAGCTCGCTCGCGCGCCGTCAGCTCTCGCGCCGCGCCTCCCTTTTTTTTCTCCCCCTCCTCCCCTTCCTGTCGAGAAGCCGAGGCAAAACTCATAACGGTCGCAACGGCCACAATGGAAGCAGCTGAGCTGGCGGAGGAATGTCTGTTACCTACTCCATGAAGAGACCTTCCGGTGCCGACAACCCGTTTCCCTTCCTTGGGCTCCGTGTGTGTGTATGTGAGAGAGAATCAATGAGCCCGCCCCTTCCGCCTTCCTCCTCCCCCGCCCTGCTGAGGACGCCTCATAGTCTCGCAGCGTATCTCCCCCCCTCCCCGGACACCTGGGTTCTGCTCGCTTCCAATTTGAACAGCGCTTCTTCGCCCCGTTCCGAACTCCCAGCGGACCCCGCCCACTCCCCGTAACCAAGCAACCCTCCCCACCGAACCGCCACGCCACAAGTTCCTTGAACCCCTCACAGTCCCTCAGAAAACGACCGTTGGGACTCCCCGTCCGAGCCCCAGGACGGGTTTCAAAGCAATGACTTGAGGCCGTTCAAATCAAACACATTTATTTACGGCAAAAGCCAGAGTAAAAGTCCAACTACAACCTTTGAGAGAACGTAAGGCCATTTACGCATGGGAGTTTTGCCTTGGACAGGGGTCGGCAAACTCATTAGTCAAAAGAGCCAAATATCAACAGTACAACGATTGAGATTTCTTTTGAGAGCCAAATTTCTTAAACTTAAGTTAATAAACAGTGTACCTACCTATATAGTTTAATAAACTTTAAAGTTTTAAGTTTAAATTAAACTATAGGTACACTGAATAAAACTTGATATCATACTTAATAGTGATCTTATTTATTGATAAAAATTAAATTGTAACTCCCTGCCATTTCCCCCTCCCCGTCCGGAGTCCTCGTCTGGAGGCCTGGTCTACAGCCATAAAAGCCTATTGGTAGACCTGGCCTCCGGCTGAGTCCCATTGGGAGGCCAGGTCTACCCATTGGCTTTCTTGGCAGTAGACCTGCCTCCGGAGGCCCATAGAAGCCAATGGGTAGACCTGGCCTCTGAAGGGGGACTTTTTTCCCCTCCTCGGAGTCCAGGTCTACCGCCAAGAAAGCCAGTGGGTAGACATGGCCTCCCAATGGGACTCAGCCGGAGGCCAGGTCTACCAAAGGAACCCCGCCCCGTCCGACAGCTGATAGGCGGGGGGGCAGGAATCGCTGAGCTGCCCACCCAGCAATCGCGTGGCTTGAGGGGAGGGGAGGCTTTAGCCTCCCAACCATTGAGGGCAAGGGAAAGGGGGACCCGGCCATTCTCCACGGCGGGAGAGACAGCTCACCCACTCTCTCTCTTTCTCTCTCAGGCGCGCCGGCTCCGCAGCCCGGCTGCCGGTGCGAGCAGGCCCAAGAGCAGGGGCTCCAAACCAAGTTCGGAGAGCCGCACTCAACGGGCCAAAGAGCCGCATGCGGCTCGGGAGCCGCAGTTTGCAGACCCCTGGCCTTGGATTGGCTGCTCTCTAGATGCCCATTCTCCCCATCCAAATTCTCAAAACTCAAAAATAAGCCCCCGTGCAGTTTTGAAAATTCAGATGGGGAAAATGTGCATCTAGAGAGCAGCAAATCCAAGGCAAAACCTCCCACGCATAAGTGGCCTAAGTCTCTCATCTTCAAAGCTTTGCATTGCCTTGTCAATAAACAGGCGTGTCAAACAGAAATACATTTTTAAAGGCCCTGGCTTTCTCCTGTACCTTTACGTTGCAGTGCAGAAATAAATACACGAGTGGAGGGGGGGAGATGTGCATGTAGGGGTTTTCAAGACAAGCACATGAAGGGTTACTCTTCAGGTCTGGCTGCTGTTATAGATAGGGGAGCAATGGGTGGATTTTAAAAAGTGGCAGTAAAAGGAACAGGACAGATTGGAATCAGCAATTAAATGTCCAGGCCTCACAAAAACCACTGAAGCGAAACACACGGACATCTGTTTGAACAGTATGCACACGCTCCATAACTTTGCCTCACACATAGTTTGAATATTAAGCATACACTCCATAACAGAAGGGCTGGTCATAACCATGCCTTGCAAACAACACACCCTTGTGTATAGCGGCAGCCTTGGAACTTGTGTCAAGGTAACATTACATCTTCCCCCACAGACACACACCAGGTTACTTCAGGTGAAATTCAGACTACTAATTCTGCCATCGATCACTATCAACCTGTTCAAAATATCTTTTCAAACAGGAGAAACCAAACTACTTCCCCTTTAATCTCTCTACAATTGCCCTTACTGTGTGGACAAAAAGGGATTACTGATCTGCTCTTTCCAGCCTGCTGTACAACAAGGTTGGCCGGTGGGTGGGAAGTGTGTGTGTGTTAAGTGCCGTCAAGTCGCTTCCGACTCATGGCGACCCTATGAATGAAAGTCCTCCAAAATGTCCTATCTTTGACAGCCTTGCTCAGATCTTGCAAATTGAAGGCTGTGGCTTCCTTTATTGAGTCAATCCATCTCTTGTTGGGTCTTCCTCTTTTCCTGCTGCCCTCAACTTTTCCTATCATGATGGTCTTTTCCAGTGACTCTTGTCGTCTCATGACGTGACCAAAATACGACAGCCTCAGTTTAGGGTGGGAAGTACTGAACCTCTTTTGACAACCAAGCATTAAAAAGGGCATTTTCCATCCAATTTATATTATAGAAGAGTTGTCTTGCCCTATATGCATATGATGATCATATATATGTGCCCTTTTAATTTCAATTAATTACTATAGAAGACCTATCTCTGTCTCTCAAAATGTTGGGGAGTGCACTCTTAACAGCATTGAAAGCAATGTAGCACTTGCACTACTATTTTGCAACACTGTTTACAAACACAGTAAAGTGGATTAAAGTCTGCCAAACACATCTGAACAATCTGTGATCCACCAGGCTGAACACAGCTCATCATCCACGTTCTGCAGACCAGCTAGGTACTTATGATCCCTTCTGTCCAGTCCCAAGAGGGGAGAGGTGCCCTGCTGTGCATTGCCTCCTAGCAGTAATATTCCGAGGTTTACTGCCTCTGGAGTGGGAAGCTACCGTAGTTGCCATGATGGACTTATCCCAGGTGCCAGTTTATCATATAGCCTGAAAATTTCATTGAGGCACCTAGTGCATACATGCTCATAAAGTTGAAAAGTTAACATGTAATCAAGCCAAGACAGCATTCATTGGCGGTAGATGGATTCATTTCTCAATGAGTTACTTTCTGTGCTGGCTCTAATATTCAGCTAAATGGAACTTTCAGAAGAAGAAGAGTAGGTTTTTATATGCCGACTTTCTCTACCACTTAAGTAAGAATCAAACCAGCTTACAATCCCCTTCCCTTCCCTACAACAGACACCCTGTGAGGTGGGTGGGGCTGAGAGAGCTCCGAGAGAGCTGTGACTAGCCCAAGATCACGCAGCTGGCTTAATGTGGAGGAGTGGGGAAACAAATCCAGTTCACTAGATTAGCGTCCGCCACTCATGTGGAGGAGTGGGGAAGCAAACCCAGTTCTCCAGATCAGAGTCCATTACCCCAAGACAATGAAATTATGGGAAACCAAAGAGAAGTTGGGTTAAGGTTAGGCTTCTGTAGAGATGAAAACCAGGGTTACCCCCATATTTATATACTACAACATTTTTCTCATGGCTTAAACAAAGCAACAAGAAACTGTGAAAAGTTTAATATTAGGTTTTGTGGTAGTAGTAGTTAGAAAATGTGGTCTTTAAAATACAAATGCCTCCTACTCCTCAAACCAGAGAAAATTTGTCAAGGCCTGACCTAACATATATGCATCTGTTCATTCCCCTTTTAAATCCATCTGTGCCATTAATATGTCAAGTGGCGGTAAATCCCACAATTTACCTACTCATTGAATAAAGAAGTACTTCCTTTTCACCTTCCTGAATCTATTCCCATCAAGACGAAGAGTTGGTTTTTATATGCCAACGTTCTCTACCACTTAAGGGAGAATCAAACCATCTTACAATCACCTTCCCTTCTCCTCCCCACAACAGACACCCTGTGAGGTAGGTGGGGCTGAGCTGTGACTAGCCCAAGGTCACCCAGCTGGCTTCATGTGTAGGAGTGGGGAAACCAACAAAGTTCACCAGATTAGCGTCTGCCACTCATGTGGAGGAGTGGGGAATCAAACCCTGTTCTCCAGATTAGAGTCCACTGCTCCAAACAACAGCTCTTAACCACTATACCACACTGGTTCTCACTCAACTCTATTTGGTGCTCCCAAGTTCTAGTATTATGGGGGAAAGATAAAAGTTCTCTATTCATGGTCTCCACCACATGTATAATTTTATAAAACTCTGTCATAGGCCACCCCTTTATTTTCCCCCCCTATTCTGACAAGTCCCAAACTCACAGTAAAGGTCCTCCAACCATTTAACTACCTTGACAGCCCTTTTCTGTACTTCCCCAGCTCTGTGATATATTTTTTTAAGATGTCAGCAACTAGAACTGTGTGTGTGTGTGTGTGTGAAGTGCCGTCAAGTCGCTTCCGACTCATGGCGACCCAATGAATCAATGTCCTCCGAAATGTCCTATCTTTGACAGCCTGGCTCAGATCTTGCAAATTGAGGGCTGTGGCTTCCTTTATTGAGTCAATCAATTTCTTGTTGGGTCTTCCTCTTTTCCTGCTACCCTCAACTTTTCCTAGCATGACTGTCTTTTCTAGTGACTCTTGCCTTCTCATAATGCAAAAATGGAGTGAGGGGGAGTGACATCATCACATTATGTTATGCTTGGCAACTCCCCCAATCTCTATGGTAAAAAAAACCATAGAGATTAGGGAAATTCCTAGAGCATCACACAACATTTTTTCTCCAGTCCCCTCCCCCTTTCTCACATTCCTAAAATGCTCATGGCTTCTGGCAACCCTTAGTAAGGCTCATTAAATAAAATGGGACGTACTTCCAAGCAGATCTCTTAAATATTGCTCCCATTATCACCAGCTCATCCTCTTGGAATTCTTCACAATTCACTTTGGTTTTCACCATCTTAAATAATTTGGTATCATTCACAAACTCAACCAGGTTTGTCAAGTCCCTGGTGAGTTGTCACACATCATACTGAACTCTATATGGCTTGATAGGCCACCTGTTATATAGGCCTATGCTAACTAATCCACATTATATGATCCTATGAATGCATCTGAGGTGACTGGGGGTGTTTTTTTAGGACCAGAACTGTATTTTTTGTAGAAAATGCATAAGCTAACTCTCTACACATTTGCTCAAAGCAGATCACAGTGAAACAATACAGCCAAATCATAAAAGCAGCAGGGCAAAAAAAGAGCAATAACAAGCCATTAAAACAGCATGAAACAATGACGTAAAAATGCAATGTATAAGATGGACCTTGGACCAGAAGCAATTGTTTTAAAGATCTGGGAACTCCATGGTTGTATTATGCTGTTTTTATGCCCCATACTTGTTCTTAATTGCTTGTTTTTGTTTTTATATCCATACTTTATAATGTTTTAATGATTTTATGGTATTTTTACTTGTGAGCTTGTAATCCTCATTGGGGAGAAGAGCGGTATAAATGAAGCAAACAAACAAAGCATCTGAAGCAGAACGGTAGGGAGGTGACATAAAACTCCACTAAATAAATTAGACATCTTACAGGATACTGACAAAGAGGCTTTTATGTTGTGGCCTAAACAATACAATTTATCCTCCATTTTTAACATCCACCCTGATTAAGAGTTCTGGAGAACTCAAAACATTGCACATTGTGCTGTGCTATTGCTAAAAGTTATTACATGGCTTTTCATTTTTCAATAAGAACCTCATGGTTCCTTTCTGTAAAACTGAAATTAAAACACACTATGAAAATTGTAAAGCATAATGTAAATTAAAAGTCCTACAGAATAGATATCATTATTTTGATAAAAGGGATGTTGCCTTCAGTGTTACTCCTCTGAAGATGCCTGCCACAGCTGCTGGCAAAACGTCAGGAAAGAAAATACCAAGACCACAGTCACACAGCCCGGAATAACCTACAAGAACTTTCTAAAGAAAATTCACAGTGGGTAGCCGTGTTAGTCTGTCTGCAGTAGTAGAAAAGAGCAAGAGTCCAGCAGCACCTTAAAGACTAACAAGAATATTTTCTGGCAGGGTATGAGCTTTCGTGAGCCACAGCTCACTGCTTCAGATACAGCTAGAATGTGAATCCATCTGTCTTTAAGTAGAGGAGAGTGAATACAGACAAGCATTAGTATTAGAAAAGAGCAAGAGTCCAGTAGCACCTTAAAGACTTAACAAAAATATTTTCTGGCAGGGTATGAGCTTTCTGGGAATCTGAAGAAGTGAGCTGTGGCTCACGAAAGCTCATACCCTGCCAGAAAATACTTTTGTTACTCTTTAAGGTGCTACTGGACTCTTGCTCTTTTCTAAAGAAAGTTCGTTGGTTATTATTTTTTTGTATTAGTTTGTTCAGATACGCTTGGGGGAAATTTTGCTTGCCTTTAAGTGCTCCTGGACTACTTGAATTTTGGCGTTTGGTTTGATTTTAACGTGCAGTTAAGAAGAAGCTCGACAAGCAATGAAACAGAATTAAAAAATTTTTTTACTTTAAAAGGCATTTAATATACCAGGCAAATTGACTTGGCTCCTGTTGCAGCCAACGCCTTCTTCGTTTCCCCGGTGCTTTTAAAATACGTTCACGGCCACAGAATATGCCCACGCAGCTGTGAAAGTTTTATTTCTGCAGCCACCGTTTGCGTGTTTGGACTTCATTTCCCAAGGAGCCCTATAAACGAACTTTCCCAAGCCGAGCCGGATGTATAGAGAGTTGTGATAGGACAAAAGAATCTGACCTAGTTTATTACGCCCCTTACGATTGGGCAGCTTCCGTAGCGGCAGGTCCTCCTGCGGTTTGATTTTCGGGTTTTCCGTTGAGACCGTCTGGAGGAGCAGCGCGGACGGGAACCGCGAGCGCGGCTGGTGAGGAGAACCGGGCAAGGGCTGCAGGTGGCTTGCTCGGGATGGGATAGAGGCGGCTGTCTGCCGGGGGGGGGGGGAGGCAGTCAGTCAGTCCTTCCTTCCTTCCTTCACGCATTTGCTATTTAAAACACGGTTGCAAAGTTAAAATGGGTTGGAGCGGCAGGTTGCTCAAGGGTGTAATTTTGCACTTAACTGCCCCACGGGTTTTGGCGGCATGGGGTGGGGGGGCTTCTGTGGACTGGTGGTCAGCAGCGTGTCACCGTTCCTGTTTAAATTTTTTATTATTATTTTTCAAACCAGTTCACATTCTATTGTAGCATTCCATTAATATAGTATATACTATAAACAATTTCTATCTTATCTTTAAACAAATATATATGGTTGACTTCCCCTCTCCCCCCCCCTGTCCATTTGATTTTCTTGTTTCTCTCTTTGTATTTCGTATCTAATTCATTAAAATAAACCACCTTTATCGTTATCTTAAACTCTGCTTTTTAACGTTAGTATCTTAATTGCTTCAAGAAATTTGAATTCGTTCAACACAAATCCCTTAATGTTTCTCAAATTAAGTTCATTTACACAGTATATTGTCCATGCCTCCCATTCTTCCACAAATTCAGCATTTTCTTTTTGGTTTATTAATGCGGTAAGTTTTGCCATTTCAGCAAGTTCCATCATTTTATCTATCCAAACGGTCTTATCTGGTATTTCAGATGTTTTCCATTTCATTGCATAGACCAGTCTTGCAGCAATAGTGGCATGTATCAAAAATGATCTCTGAGTCACTACAGAATCTGGTATTATACTTAAGAACATTATTTCAGGTGTTTTAGGGATATTTTGTTGTACTATCAACCTTCTGTGGTCTGGTGGTCAGCAGCGTGTCACCTTTCCTGCACCGGTTCCCCCACCGCTAGCCTGTTTGCGTAGTAGGGTGCGAGAAGTCAGTAGGTAAGCGAGGTGGAGTTACCAGCTCTGGGTCAGGAAGCACCTGGAGATTTGGGGGGTTAGGGGAGGGACTGCAATGGGGTATAAAGCTATAGTTAAATTGTGGAACTCCCTGCCCCGGGACGTGGTGATGGCTGCCACCTTGGAAGGCTTTAAGAGTGGAGTGGACATGTTCATGGAGGAGAGGGCTATTCATGGCTACTAGTAAAAATGGATTCTAGTCATGATGCATCCCTATTCTCTCCAGGATCAGAGGAGCATGCCTATTATATTAGATGCTGTGGAACACAGGCAGGATGGTGCTGCTGCAGTCTCTTGTTTTGGGGCTTCCTAGAGGCCCCCGGTTGGCCACTGTGTGAACAGACTGCTGGACTTGATGGGCCTTGGTCTGATCCAACAGGGCTTTTCTTATGTTCTTATGTAGAGTCCATCTTCCAAAGCAGCCGTTTTTCCCAGGTGAATTGATCTCTATTGCCTGGAGATCAGTGGTAATCACAGAAATTATGCAACCACCACCTGACGGTTGGTAAACCTACCATGAGAGAGTGCATCAGTTGAAAAGCGTAGAGAAACTGTGTGTTTTTTTTAAAGGCACTCACATGCTATTTGTAAATAGTAAATGAAAAGATCCCTGGATCTTTAAATATTTAGATAGAGAATGTTTGCTCAGCCAAAAGACCAAGTAGTGATATATAGCTATACATATACATAGTTCTGCGTTTTTAGATGTGTGGGTGGCAGGGAGTGCTAACACTAGTTTTGGAGAGGTGTAACTGAACTGCTGATCTGGCTCCTAAGATATTTGGTTGCTAGGAACAGGTTGCAGAATAAAATATAATTTGGGTGGGGTGTTTTGTAGGACTCTGATCTTTTAGGTAGAGAAGAAGGTGGTGAAAAGTGTCTTCCCAACACTCTTGGTGTACTCCAAGATGGAGGGTGTAGCAGAAGATCACTAAAGAGTTTACTTTGGAAAGCATATTATTGGGCATACAGGCATCCTTTGATAACAAAAATTTATCTGACGAAGGGAGCTTTGGCTCTCGAAAGCTTATACCCCCCAAATTTGCTGGTTACTAGAGAATCATTATCACATTTGTTTTGCTGGGTTCTTGGTCATATGTTCCTGTTACTAAAAATAACTTTTCCCACGTTGATGCAGATGGCAGAGTGAATACCATGGCTTATTCTCCAAGAACACCCCCTGCTTCCAAAAAGTAAGTCAGAAAACAGGCAGCCACCTTCATACAGCTCAATTGGTCCCTTCTTCCTTTAACTTCTGGACAGGTATGTGTGTCCTAGGCCAGGTAGATTACTGAGAACCAGTGTGGTATAGTGGTTAAAGTGTCAGACTAGGACCTAGAAAACCCAGGTTCAAATCCCCACTCTGCCATGGAACCTTGCTGGGTGACCTTGAGCCAGTCACACACTCTCAGCCTAACCCTACCTCACAGGGTTGTTGTGAGGATAAAACAGAGGAAAGTAGAATGATGTAAGCTGCTTTGGGTCCCTGCTGGGGAGAAAGGTGGCATATAAATAAATAGAATAATCTATATTCTTTGCTGCTAGTTGGGACAGCTGTCTGCCCCGCCTCATATCATTATTGCTGCTGGTGCAAGAATCTTCTTGGCAGCTCCTAGCAATGGCTTTGCTTTATATAGATCCCTATTTCTTCAAGACCATCTTTCCCCTCTTGGAGAAAGATTACTGTCTTGTTCTTATATAGGCAATGGGACAATCATAATAAATACAGGAACATGTTATACCAGCATCTGTACCAGTTTTCCAGGCATAATTCAAAAGGGTTGTATCCTGCAAAGCCCAAAGTGGTTTGCAGTGCAATCTTAAACAGAATGACCCCCTTCTAATTATCATTGACTAATGTTGACCTGAAGCTGGCATTTAAGCGTTAAGTGTCTGTTTAGGTATTACTGACTGAATTGTCGGAGATGAGGTGAGCTAAAGTTCAAAGAAATAAATTCACAGAAGGCTTCTATGTACTGCCTTGCAATTGTCCTCAAGACAGACCTTGTATAGAGTGTTTTGCGATCATCTAGCTGTGAGGTTACTAGGGCCTAAAATATACAATGATCAAATACTTCTCTATATACTCAAGAACATATATTGGTGTATGCTCATTTGAATGCCACATGTAAAGATTTGCAGACTGGGGCATTATTCCAATAGTGCTGCTGGAATAGAAATTTTAAAAAATATCTCTGATCCCCTCCTAAAATCATAACTTGAGAAGAGTAATTAGACAGGAGCAGTTTCTCTTCCTGAGCTCCCTTCTTTCCAAATCAGGTTGTGATGGTGGAGCAATAAGGGTGGGAATAGATTCCCTCACAAATCCAAGGTGGATCAGTAAAGATCCTCTTCCAGAGGTATTCAAACCAACTTACCTGGAGGGAGGGGAAAGGCCTACCTGCCTCAAGATCCCCCTTCCCGTTCACATTTTTCTTTCAGACATTCCTGTGAGTTCCTGTTCTGCATTTTGAAAACCTAGGGGTAGACTGAATATTTAATCAGAATACCAAATCTGATGCACATTTGTTGAAAGTGGGTGCATACTTCATAAAACTGTGCAGCTCCCATCTTTGTTATGTGTTTTTCTCTTAAGAAAGGGTTGAGGCTTGGCATTTGTAGTTTTGTTTTTTAATCTTTGTTACTTCACCCATTTTTGTTGTATTCAACCATGTTGCTTAGGTCCACCACCCCCAAACGGGCCGGTTCCTCAACTCCTAACCAGAACGACTCAACTCCTCTTCCTTCAATCAATGAGCGATTGGCCTACCTCCGCCCCTCCCTGCAACTCCTGGAGTATTACCGAAAGAAGATTGCCCAGTTCGACGAAGAACATGAAGAGCTGGTTAAAAGGCTGGAGAAATATAAAGCAACATATGATGAGCAGGTAAAAATAGAAGAGGATCGATATCCAACCAAGGAGGAACAAATCCCCAGTGGTTGACAGAGAGAGCATTAATGTTATGAATGAGCATTTAGGGTTGCCAGATTGCTTTGAGTTTCTCTTCTGGCCAGCAGAATTTTATATCTTAGAGCCAGGAAGAATATGTTGGCAAATAGCACAGTTGAATTGTTCCAGGTACTAAGATGAATAAATGCCAACTGACTGTGGTCATCAGATCTGTGGAGTGGTATCTGTAAACACGTTCACTTGTTGAGCACTGAAGGAAGCTTTTATATATTTGGTTTTGTATTTTTAAACACTAGTTTACATTTTGTGTGTGTCTCTTTCCACCTGTCCTTGGACACATTCAGTGTCTTAGAAACTGAATTCTAGTCTTGCCAAAGCTAAATCACTTCTGTATTGAAACACTGAATTGAATGTTAGCAAGGGGGGGCTTCTGGGATCTGACAGTGACTTTAGGAAAACACTAGTTTGCACTTAAACACATAATGAATCTGCTCTTCAAGCCACTGGGCCATCAAATGTATTCTGCTCTTGCGGGCTGCTGCTTCGCAGAGTTGTGGTCCTGCTCAGCCTTGCTATTTGAGGGCCCTTTGACTGGACATGCCAGGGGCTTGAGGCTGGGACCTCCTGCAGGAAAAGCAGGTTCTGCTGCTGAGTTATGGCCCCTCTCCTGTGCACTGATATGGAAAATGAGGGAGCAAGCAGGAAGGCATTGCAGCACCGGGATGCTGCAAGGAAAACAGGTGTAAAGTTAAGAGAGAAGACAGAGTTGGTTTTTCTATGCCGATTTCCTCTACCTTTTAAGGAGAATCAACCCGGCTTACAATCTCCTTCCCCTCCCTTTCCCACAACAGACACCCTGTGAGGTAGGTGAGGCTGAGAGAGCTCCAAGAGAACTGTGACTGACCCAAGGTCACCCAGCAGGCTTCATGTGTAGGAGTGGGGAAACCAACCCAGTTCACCAGATTAGAGTCCGTCTCATGTGGAGGAGAGGGGAATCAAACCCAGTTCTCCATATTAGAGTCCACCGCTCTTAACCACTATACCACGCTCACTGTCAGCATGGAAGAGAGGTTTGGAAGAAGGTGGTATTTGAGATGGGGCTGAGAGAGAGGCATAGCTATTCATGTGTTTAGCAAATTTCTATGCCCCCTCTCAAGAGACTTACTCTATGCAGCTTAAGGGTAAAAACAATATTTAAACAATTTAAAAAACAGCATAAATTAGCAATATGACAAAACTATGCTAGGTTCATAACAAAGCCTAAAACATAGATTGGGCAGCTTAGAAATAATCATTTAAAAGCCCTCAGGCTAGAACCAGACCACAAAATAGCTGGAAAGGACGGACTCCTTTAGTAAAAAGCTTGGGTAAACAAATACCTTGGCCTGGTGCCTCCAAGGCGGAGAGCATTCCAAAGGTGAGGTGCCACCACTGAAAAAGACCTGTCTGTTATCACCACCCAGCTCACCTCTGCAGCTGGATGTTAAGAGAGCAGGGCTTGATGGGCAGATCGTTACTGGTAGATTGGACAGCATGGGTGGAGGCAAAAGACCTCCTTAAGTTTGCATAGGCAAGTTATTCAGTCTAAAGGATGTTGCTGCAAGTATGAGTCCTCCTAAAGTATTCCCAGTGAATCCACTGGCAAATTAGTGGTGTTCTATAGGGTTTTATAGAGCCAGCATGGTGTAGTGGTTGAGATGGACTCTAATCTGGAGAACCGGGTTTGATTCCACACTCTTCCACATGAGCTGCAGACTCTAATTTGGTGAACTGGGTTAGTTTCCCCACTCCTATATGGGAAGCCTGCTGGGAGACCTTCGGCTAGTTTCAGTTCTCTGAACTCTCTCAACCCCACCTACCTCACAACGTGTCTGTTTTGGGGAGGGGAAGGTAAGGTGATTGTCAGACGTTTTGATTACTGAAAATCAGGGTATAAAAAACCAACTCTCTTCTTTTGCTGTAGAGCTTTGACAAAATCCTCCTGCTGTAATCTAGTCAAAGGCAGTACTGTCTGACTGCACTTGGCCTTAAGAGAAGTCTTCTTGCGAGAGCCTACTGTTCTGAGCTGGGCTGTGGTCCTTTCCCATGACAAGTGTTTGCTTTTTCTCTGCTTCCATTTCCCCCCACCTAGCACAAATTGCAATGGGAAATGCAACAGCGGGAAGAAGAAATTGCCGAGCTGCAGAAGGCCCTGAGCGACATGCAAGTTTACCTCTTCCAGGAAAGGGAACATGTTCTGCGCCTTTACGCTGAGAACGACCGTCTAAAAATCAGGTTTGGCAGCTGGATAGGAAGACTGAGAGATGCAGAAGTCGAAGCGAAAACCTCCTTCCCATCTGCGTATGCGCACATGTTGGGCCCTAGCAGATAGTCTCATTTAACATCTAGGACAGGTTTGAAACATGCATGGGAAAAGATGTGGACAGAGTGGGGAGAACACTTTCTTGATGCTCGAAGAGCATAGGGGAGTTCTTCTGTATGATGAGAGAGGGTAGGAACAATAGTGCATACTACTGATTCTAAACTAGATCCAGGGAAATGTGCTACTCTCTATTCTCCTTTGCATTTGTCCTAGTGGACTGCTGTACAGGAGTATTCAGAGCAGCCTTCCAGAGATGGTGGAAGGTGAGGATATAACCCGTGCTTCTGCACTTCTGCAATATGGGAATTCTTGGGTGCAGGCCTAATAAGAAAGAGGATCAATGGATGACATTGTTTCTGAGGATATAACTGAGAAAAGCTGAATGCTAAAGTCCATGCTAAAGTCACGCATGAACACACATGAAGCTGCCTTATACTGAATCAGACCCTGGGTCCATCAAAGTCAGTACTGTCTTCTCAGACCGGCAGTGGCTCTCCAGGGTCTCAGGCGGGAAGCCTTTCACATCACCTACTTGCCTGATCCCTTTAACTGGAGATGCTGGGGATTGAACCTGGGACCTTCTGCATGCCAAGCAGATGATCTACCACTGAGCCACGGTCAGATTTAAAAAAAAAGGTTAGTATCTGTCCAAAGAACAACAGCAATTACCCAGTGGCTGGCAAAGAAACAGGTTTAATATTTTCGAAAAAGGATGTAGAGTTGCCAGTTTGCTTTGGGTTTCTCTTCTAGACAGCAGGGTTATAACAGTTCAGGAATAAACCTTCAGAAATGGCATAATTTCTGTTCTGTTGCCCCATTGTTGCCATTGGTGTACAGACAGTGATAACCTAGAATCAGAGATAATGCAGTCAACTAATGTGAGTGACAATGAATTATACTAGCCTGGTTTGGCCGCGAGGTACTAAATATAAAAAACCCAGGTATCCTTTTGGAGACAAACCTCAGGTTGTCCATGGTATTGCATTTAGCAAACCTGACACTGGCCTAAATAACAGGGAGGGAATTTATAGCTTTTGGCTTGGCTTGCTATTTATCTTTTGTTTGTAGCGGCCACTGATGCTGCCTTTCCCCTAGTCCTCCATGCACTATAGAGGACAAGGGAGCACAGCTTGGTCGTATTCAATTTTGTTTTGGGCTTTGCAGATGGCAGATGCTGCCCGTGAGGGTCTGATGCATCAGGGGGGCAGGGTTTTGGACCAGGCTTTGGGGACAGCAAGGAGTCCCATACAAGGTGAAAGAAGGGCAGGGAAAAGGGGAGGTCTGGTGCCATCTTTGGTGCAGGCTAACGGTGGCCGGAGCCAGAGGACTGGACGTATTGGCAGCTAAAACAGCACAAGGAGGTATGGTACAAAGGGGCTGAATGAGGATAGCTTGCCCAGCTGTCCCAGCAATGGAGATGCAGCTTCTTTTTGACTTCTGGTGAGGCAGAGTTTTGTTCCAGGGTTCCAAGCCTTGTGGGGGTTTGGAATGAAGCGAGCATGGGCAGCCTTTATGCCCACAGTTAAAGGAGCAGCGATGGCACGACTGGGAGCTCAGAGTGGGAGAACTACAGCTGCGGCTGGTTGTATAGCCCCCTTTCATTCAGAGCGAGCCCATCGCTTTCCCAGAAAAATAGCAGTATTGCCTTTCTCCGCCTCTCCTTCACAGTGGCTTTTGCAGGAGGCAGCAACATTTCCCCCTGTCTTACACTGCCTTAAAGCTCTCTGGGTGACCTTGGGCCATTTAACCCCCTCTCAGTCTAACCTACTTCACCGAATTGTTGGGATGATCATATGAGGACGGGAGAACCGTGTGGGCAGCTCTGAACTGCTTGACGAAAGGGTGGGGTAAAAATGTACCACATGCTGATTCTGCTTTGAGCAGAGCCTGAGATGGGCTTCTGCCTTCCCTTGCCTGCTGTGCGTTTTGCCGAGAAATTGAGGAAAGGGATTTGTGGGGTGCTGTGAATGTTCGGTGTAACTCTCTGCTGTTTGGGATCATTCAGCTTGGTTACAGTTGATATTTGTTTTAAGAAAGCATCAAGTAGTTCGTGCAAAGTTTTTGTCCCTTACACTGGAAGATGCTTTCCAGCATGTCTTGTTTGAATCTCATCTAGATGCCTACATCCAGCCTAAGTAGCAAAAAAATAGATTCAGGATTAACCGTGCAATCCTGAGAAAACTTACGTCCTTCTAAATACAGTTCCCCTCTTTGGATTAAGATTTTCTGCTTTTAAACCCTTTTTTATTATTTATTTAGAAAATGTTTATACCGTCTCTCCAAAGTATAAATTCTCCAGCTGTCCTTGTTTGCAAACATTAAGCCTCTAGGCAGAATCCTGCATCAGTTTCTTTAGTACAATCGAATCAGTCTTCCACAACCATTTTTCCTGTGCTTTTCTTACTTGATCAATCCTATCCACTGTCCCAGGTCAGTGGGTGCTTATAAATGCATCTTCAGATTGATTAAGCGCCTATCAGTTTAAGTGCTAAGATGTGTTCAGGGGGAGAAAATCCAGACCTTTTCCGTTGTATTTACGTCTTGGCACAGAAAGCAGTTCACGTTAACCTATTCTAAGGATACATGTGACCCTACTGACAAGAGTTCTATCTATAAAAGCCAGCATGGTATAGTGGTTAGCATCAGACTAGGATCTGGGAGACTCAGGTTCAGATCCCCACTCTACTATGTGAGCTTGCTGAGTAACCAGTCACATCTGCTCAGCCTAACCTACCTCACAGGATTGTTGTGAGGTGAATGATGTAAACTGTTTTGGGTCCCCATTGTAAAGAACAGTGGGGCATGACTGAAGTGAATAAATAATAATATTGGAGAACTGGGTTGGTTTCCCCACTCATACACATGAAGCCAGCTGGATGACCTTGGGCTAGTCACAGTTCTTTTCGAGCTCTCTCAGCCTCACCTATCTCACAAGGTGTATGTTGTGGGGAGAGGAAGGGAAGGAGATTGTAAGTCGCTTTGATTCTCCTTAAAAGATAAAGTCGGCATATAAAAACCAACTCTTCTTCTACCTTTCTGGGTTTATGAAGTGACTCTGTTACACGGAAAATCCTTGCCGTAAACCCGTGCCGTAAAATTTTATACTGGAAAGAATAAGCTTGTTTTCAACAACCAAATGATTAAACTCCAGGAGAACACTGTCAGCAGTTAAGACTCAAGGATACCCATTACCTGGGATTGAGTTCTAGGCTTATGTTCTTTTGTCTGATGCAATTTATACATTAGAAAAATCTAATCCCTGATTGTTCACAGTTGTTCTTGACTTGTAACAAACTTCCTGTACTGTATATTAGAAGAACCTTGGCTTTGTATGGAGTCACTTACAGAGCAATCCTAAATAGTTACACACCCTTTTAAATCCATTGAATAGGTTTAGAAGGGTTTAGAAGGGATTAAATCTGTTAGGATTGCACTGTTATATTGCTTCCTAGGGCTTGAGGAGGAAACGTTTTGAGCAAAGGAACTACTATATTCCCTATCAGCTCTCTGTGGAATCGACACAGCTTTTAGTGAACTGACAGACAGAATCTGTGGAAGCAGAGGGAGATTATATTAGAAATTATTTTGTTTCTCTAGCCAGACTCCACCGGAAAAAAAAAATCCCTGATATATGCAGGCAGGGGATCCGACTCACATGTTAACCTGGTTTTGAATACTGGGGATTAAAGACCGGGTACATGTTATACCGACTTGATACGTTTGGAAACATAAATGAGTAATCTTTCTTTCAACGGTTTCTAGGGAGCTTGAGGACAGGAAGAAGATCCAGCATCTTTTGGCTTTAGTGGGGACAGATAATGGTGAGGTCACCTATTTTCACAAGGAACCACCTCACAAGGTAAAAAAAAGTATCCTGTTAATCCACAGACTTTTTAAAGTAGTTGTTAAATTTTCTGTCTTTGAGACATGTCACCTCTGGTCCATAAAATGGATTAAAACAAGTACAGCTTATGTTCCCAAGTCTGCAAACAAAAGCTAAAAAGTCAAGCAGCAAAAAGCTAATGGACAAGGAAGTATTGCCTTAGGTCTGGAAACCATTGAATGAAGATGGCCACTGGACCGCCTTGGGGAACACACATGAACATATGAAGCTGCCCTATACTGAATCAGATCCTTGGTCCATCAAAGTCAGTGTTGTCTACTCAGACTGGCAGCGTCTCTCCAGGGTCTCAGGCCGAGGTCTTTCACATCGCCTACTCACCTAGTCCCTTTTACTGGAGATGCCGGGGATTGAACCTGGGACCTTCTGCATGCCAAGCAGATGCTCTACCACTGAGCCACAGTTATTCCAAAGGTGGGGCACTACCACGGGATACGTTTTGTATAGGATGGGCGACAAGGACGAGAACTGCACGTGTTCTAGAGAGCTGCGATCCTGAGCCTTTTGCATTTAACGGAGGGCGGGAGGGAAATGGGTAGTCGCTCCGCTGAGCAGTTTGTTTGTCAGTTCCTTTAGTGCTTGAGTCTGGTTTATTTAGATATACCAAACAATTCTAAGAACTGCTTGCTACATAACAAGGCGGAGTGGAATGCTTAGGATCCAGTTCCAAACTGAATGAATTCTGTACTTCCTGAGGGCTTCCAGGAAGGCCTGACAACGTTGACTTTGAAGTCAGCAAGCACAAGACAATGAGCCCCGGTAGTTTTAAGCTGTGACTCTGGCTAACTTCTTGCATTACAAATGTCCCTGTGTCTTAACGTGGCGATAGACATGCACCGTCACAGCATACAAGCACAGGCCCGTGACTACTTGTGCTGAGGTCAGCGGCTTGTAGGGTTCATCGCAAAGCTGTGGTTCAAGTTGGCAAGCTGGCACCTTGTTCTGAAATCCAGCCTTGGTCCCGCGCTGAACCCACAGCTACTGATGGTGCTGGGTGAGATAGCCGGTTGAAACCTGTGCAGCCATCCACTCACACCGGCGTTCCTCTTTAGAAGAACGTCCTCTCTGGGTTGTAAAAGTAACAAAACGGCAGAAGAGGCTGAGCCACCAGATCATGCCACCTTGTTGCAAGCCAGGACATGCTTTCTCTCTCCTGACATGATCTCTTAATGTGTCAAATTTTCAGAGCTACTGTGAGCAAGTTAACTCGAATGTTTTCGGTTTTTGTAGGTCACTGTTCCTCAGAGACTGACCAAGAACAGAGATCCACATGAACAAAATGAAAACAGCGCTGTAAAAACAGGTAGCGGAATGCGTGTCTTTCTGTTGCCCCAGAAGGTCGGACCAGAACCAACAGGTTGAAATTAAATCAAATGAGTTTCCAACAGTCAGAGCGGTTCCTCAATGGAACAGGCTTCCTTGGGAGGTGGTAAGCTCTCCTTCCCTGGAGGTTTTCAAGCAGAGGCTAGATGGCCATCTGTTAGCAATGCTGATTCTATGACCTTAAGCAGATGATGAGAGGGAGGACATCTTGGCCATCTTCTGGGCATGGAGTAGGGGTCACTGGGGGTGTGGGCGGGGGGAGGTAGTTGTGAATTTCCTGCATTGTGCAGGGGGTTGGACTAGATGACCCTGATGGCCCCTTCCAACTCTATGATTCTAAAAGGGGAGCTGCTATAGGATATTCTGGGGATGTGTAGGAAGGATCAGAGTTTCCCCCACATGGCTGCTACTTAATATGTTCCCTATAGTAGAAAACCCGAGCAGAACTGTTCTTTCTCTTTTTCACTTTTTTTTTTTAAATCAATGGAAACTTCTGCTTTAGGTATTAAGAGCTCTGCCTCAAAGCCAACAGCAAAAGGAGGGAAATCAGAAAGCGCAGAGAGATACCAGAGAGACAACCAGACACTCTTATTACAGGTAGCCACCTATCACAAGGTCTTGGATTGATTTGTGCGTCTTGGGAGTTCTGCTTTCAAGGTCTCAGAAGGGAGTTCCTTATCAGTGAATGGTCCACTTTCCCAGTGTCGGGGGGGGGGGATGATTCAGTTTGCTTTTTGTGGACATTGAATTCTATGAAGTTTAAAAGCAAAAGAAGCTAATACTTAGGACAGTGGTGTGTACTTTGCCACTGGCTTCTTTTTGGAAGATATAAACACCTGGGGACAGGGGAGAGAGTGGTGAGTTTAGAGTCAAACCCACCTCATCCAACTAGGAATATCTCAGTTTGCCAGAAATCTAGCCTAGGCATGTTATGAATAATAAACATATTATGAACCCGTCCCCTTCATTGAGTTAAATGCAAGATGCTGAATGGCTTCTTTGTATTTTCCTAATGCTATCCTCCACCAAAGCAACACTGGATAAGCAGGGATCTTGTGGTTCCTTCATAAATGTATGGAGGCATCAACTCAGTGCCAACTGAGTGTAACAACTTCACGCATCTGACAAAGTGGGCTCTGGCTTTCCAAAGCTTATGTTACAATAAATGTGTTAGTCTTTTGAAGCACCATAACACTCCCTTTGTTTTGGCTGCAAAAAAAGCAGGCGACCCCTCTGGAACCTGTATGGTTGGCAAGGCTTTTGTTCTCGGGTTCTTGCCCCAGGCGCCTTGAAATTAGCTGGCCATCCTGCTCCCACTTGCTCTCTTTTCATCTGCTTGCATGGAATTCATCTGTGGTTTGTGCTTTCGCTGCTCAGCCCTTGCTTCATAGCAAGCATCAAAGGGGTAAGAAACCAGACAGTCTGGAAAAGAACTGTCCTGTTGTCGTCGTTGTTGTTTTTGGCTTCAAACTATCTTAGTGTTTACTTAGACTGGGTCACTGTGACAAAATCTGAAAATTACTGCCCCCCAAAAGCAGAGTATCTGAGATATTCATATGACCCATTGCCTACCCGTTCAAATGATGATAAGCCCATCATCTGGTCAGATGGCCAGCTTGTCATATGATCATTGCAGTGGTCATGGGTAGCAAACAGTGCGGTCATTGCATTCCTTCAGGAACCGATCAACAGAGAGCTCATTGATGGGGATACTTTATCTGAAGATGATCTCAGTCATGAGCGGAGCGGCTTCTCATGGTGGCATTTGACTGTCCTGATAACAATATAAGCCCGGTGTTTAGAATTGCTTCTGTATTGATTCCAGGCATGTAAGAGTGACCAGGGGTATATAGCTTTTTACTGGACAACTTCCTGTTATTGAAAATGTACAAATGTTTCCATTTCAGAGTAATTCTTCATCCTGAATTTTTTATTTTATCTTCATCAGCTTTCTTATTCAGCATGAAGAATTACTCTGTGAAATGGAAAAGTTTGTACATGTTCAATAACAGGAAGTACTCTCAGGAAAATTTCTGGTCCTCTGCTATGAACAAAATTTGATTTTTTTTTACTCATAGCAGAGGAGCAGAAATTCTTCTGAGACAACAGGGCACAGGGAATTCCAACACTATTTTATGTGCGTCTTTCAACTGTGTTTTTATCAAATGACTACCACACTTGGCCAGTTCAGATATTATGTTGTCAGCCCTCCAAACCATTAGGGAAGTGGGAATCCAACCAAAAAAAAAAAAAGTATAAGAGTTAGTTGTTCTGTTAGAGAAGTAGGAGGTATTGTTCAGTCTGACATAACTGTTGACTCTCTGCCCGTTCTCTGTGCCAATCTAGGTGGAAGCCCTTCAAGCTCAACTGGAAGAGCAGGCTCGGCTTGCCAAAGAGCAGCTTGAAGGCTTGCTAGAAGACCGGCGTATTCGCATAGAAGAAGCTCAGGTTCAACATCAGAGGGATCAGGACAAAATCAAAGAGCTTATCGAAAAGTGGGTGCAGGAAATTGTGTCTGTTTTTGATGACTGCCCCAGAGATGCAGAATATAAAAATAAATGATACTGTAATGGAGAGGTGAGCTGGTCGACTGTGTTTACAGCGACATCTGTGCCTCTCACTAGTGCTGAATGACATGGAGGGAAATAAGAGGATTCATGGGGGAATCTTGTCTCTGGAAACAGGAGCAACATAGCAAGGGAGATAGCCCTTGATAGCCAGGAGGGTAGCTGTGCTGCTCTGCAAAAGAAGAGTAAAAGTCCAGTAGCACCTTAAAGACCAACAAGATTTCCAAAGTATAAGCTATCGAGATTCCAAGCTCCCTTCATCAGATACAACAGAAAGGGAGGACACACACCTGTCATTCTAGACACCATTAGTAGTCTACATTATGAACCCACTGACACAGAGGTGTGATGGTGTGTCAGTTGCCCCGGGTATTCCATAGACTCCTAATCTGATGGTCTTGGGTTCAGACTCCTGCTCAGGCACAGTCTGCTTTGCAGGCAGTTCCTTCAGGATGGCTTCATTTGGGGGAGCAGCCATTTCTCAATGACAGAGCATTCCCTTTGTATACAGAAGGTCCCAGGTGCAATCCCTAGCATCTCTAATCAGAAGGTCTCTGGTGTCAAGTCTGGGAAGGACCTCTGCCTAGTAACCAGGGAGAATGTGGCTTAATTCACTTATAGCAGCTTCCTACATTCAGATACCCCAGGTGGCCCCCTGTTGTTCCTGTGTCAGTGCAAACATACCCTCAAAGAAGACTTGTACAGAACAGGATACATTTTTTCCTTCTTTTAAGACTCTGGCCCATGCAGCTCTTGTCTTGAAAAGAGGATGTGCAAGGAATGCAAGAACTGGGGAACAAAACAGCCGTTCTCTCTCTTTCTCTCTCTCACTGTCTCTCACTTCAGATACAACAAAGCTCAAAACTTGCTATATGAGAGCACCAGAGATTTTCTCCAACTGAAATTTGAGGCACGGACCAATGAGAAATCCTGGATGGCCGAGAAGGACAGTCTGTTAAGGAAGCTGGACAAAAGGATAGATGATGGGTACCCAAAGTTGGGTAGAAAGAAAATATATATGTATGTATATAAATACTGAAAATATAATTTATTAGAAGCGCTATGTAAAGGTTAAAAATATTTAAAAACATTAAAATAGCACAATGTCATTTCCTAGGGTTAATATCTGTAACCACATACCATACCAAATGCGATTCGGCCTATTGGGCCTTAATTAGTGGTTAATTAAAACCCATGTTAAGCCTGCACACATTTACAGAAATAAATAAATACATATACAAATAGTTCAAACCCAACCAGGCATGTGTATAGGTTGTAAAATCTATTACCAATTACTCAAACATCTGGTCAGATTGGTTCTAGTTGTAGTACTGGTTAGTATATGTCTTTCATATACTATGTGTGCAGGTATCAACCTAGTAGAGAGGGTTTTATTCCCCTCTTTTTTCTTCCAAAAGGATAGATGAGCCAAAACGAAGCAAGGTTCGGTGGAACCGTGACAGAACCCGGGAGCGCAGCTGGAGCCCGCCAGGCAGCAGTCCCGACTGGCGGGAGGAGAGCAGCCCAGAAGAGTGGGAGAGCAGTCCCTGTCAGCATAGCTTCAGTCAGAAGTTAGGAAGCTGTGCAGAGAAGACCAAGCGCATCTCCCCTGCAGAGAAGACCAAGCGCATCTCCCCTGCAGAGAAGACCAAGCGCATCTCCCCTGCAGAGAAGACCAAGCGCATCTCCCCTGCAGAGAAGACCAAGCGCATCTCCCCTGCAGAGAAGACCAAGCGCATCTCCCCTGCAGAGAAGACCAAGCACATCTCCCCAGCAAAGAAGACCAGGCACATCTCCCGAGCAGAGCGTGAACATTGCAAAGCACATAGTGCAGACGTTAAGGTAACAGCAGCTGCCCAGCATGGTGGTGTGGTTAAAAGCAGTGGTTTGGAGTGGTGGACTCTAATCTGGAGAACCGGGTTTGATTCCCCACCCCTCCACATGAGCTGCAGAGGCTAATCTGGTAACTGGATTTGTTTCCCCTCTCTTCCACATGAAGCCAGCTGGGTGACCTTGGGCTAGTCACAGCTCTCTTAGAGCTCTCTCAGCCCTACCTACCTCACAGGGTGTCTGTTGTTGGGAGGGGAAGGTGATTGTAAGCTGGTTTGATTCTTCCTTAAGTTGTGGAGAAAGTTGGCATATAAAAACCAACTCTTCTTCATTTTGGAGGGCTTGGAATAGTGCAGTGTCGCGTTTCCCAGGAAGTCTAGAGGGCATAAGGTTCATAGCACTGTTGCTGATTCTCAGGAGTTCTGGGTGTGGACCGCACCTGGGTGAAGAACCTCCGGGGCAACCCTGTGAACACTGCCTTGTTTCCTTCCCTCATGGAAGTCAAGATATAAGTCGCTGTGTCCTAGCATGCCAATTTGAGGGAAGGTGGAATGGTACAGCCTGATCTTGTCAGATCTCGGAAGCTAAGGAGGGTTAGTACTTGGATGGCCGGGGAGATGGTGGAATTCCCATGGCTGGATGCCTCCTAGAACAAGTTAGATAACAATTTTGTTTATTTAGGCAAATTCAGCTCATAAGGCAATCTGTATATGGGTAACTGCCGCCACCATCTGCTTTCCCTGGGAGAGAGAATTCTTCTTGCCCCTCTTTGCCGCCCCAGCTCTCCTTAAAAACAGCCCCACAGTCCCTTTCAAGCTTCCTGACTTCTTATGAGATTGCTCCCTCTCACAAGAGTTTGCCCGCCATTTGGATTGCCCCAGCCAAGAGGTAATCAGAAACTTTGGCCAAACTCTTGCAAGAAGGAGGAACCCTCAGTTTGCTGCGGTATGTCTAAAGAGGCTGGGGGGGGGGGTGCCTCATGGAACAGGTTGGTGGTAGAGGAATGGGAGGTTGCTACCCCCAAAAGCTTTCACCTCTGGAAACCCACCTCTCCTCACCTCATTCCAGAGCCAGCTCTCTTTAGCAGTGACAGAATGGGAAGGCAAACAGTGGTGTGGAAAGACAAACAGGCGTCGCTGTAGTCCCACTTGTTTTCATCCAGTAGGTGAACAGCCAAGCAGCAAACTTTCTAAGAAGTCTAGTTGTCAGACTCTGTGTGCTATAGTACGGTGGAGCCCAGCTGCGTCAAGCTATCACTGTAGTGTTAGCAGTTGTCCCACTTGCCCTGTGTTGCTTGTTCAGTGTAGAATACACTGAACATTGTTCATTTCAAAAATCTTATGCCCATAGATCATGTGCTGTCTGTCCAAAGTCCTTTTTACTTGCATGGGAAAATCTAAGCACATTGTACCTAGAACCATGTCCTGGAGTATTTCACTCTCTTAAGACGGCAGCGCTTAAATTCATGGTGCACATTGGGATGTACCTCTAACACCTGTTTTAGTCACAATGTCAGCCGATGAATTTTTAAGGTGACCCTGTTGCCTTTCGGTAAGGGAGCTGTGCATAACGAGTCCCACGCACAGCGTTTGACAGCCCTTGGCTTTTTACCTCCAGGCTCTGCGGGGCCAATTGATGCAGGAGCAGCAATTAGCCACCATGTATCGAGAGCAGTGCGTTGCCTTGGAAGAAGAGCTGGCAAAGATTCGGGAAGAAGGAGACGTAGGCCGAGAGCTCTTCAAGGTAATGCCGACATGAAGAAGGCAATAGAAACCAGGAAGCTGTTCTTGCCTTAGAGGCAGTTGATTGACAGCTAAAGGGAGTCCTGGGAGTGGCTGGTGAAAGTGTGACATTCAGCTCTCAGTCAGTGAGAGGTTCCGTTCAGCTCCAGAGTTCAGGATGGACGGACCTCTGAGAAGCTGGTGGCGGTTGTGTGCGGATCACTCCTCAGGAGTGAAACAGAAAGGAACACGGTTTTAAGCTGTTTGATTAATACAGAATCAGCAACTGGGTCATAAGGACGTTAACTCTGAGTGAGTAGACTCTGTCTGGTTTTTGACATTGGGAGTTAGCTCTGAGGAAAAAAAGTTCTCAAAAACCAGGGAGAGGGAAAGTCATCTCAGGTATATTGAGTGATTCCTAAGTAAGGTTAACAGAGCCCCATGGTGCAGAGTGGTAAGCTGCAGTACTGCAGTCAACAGCTCTGCTCATGACCTGAGTTTGATCCCGACGGAAGGTGGTTTCAGGTAGCCGGCTCAAGGTTGACTCAGCCTTCCATCCTTCCGAGGTCGGTAAAATGAGTACCCAGCTTGGCTGGGGGTAAAGGGAAGATGACTGGGGAAGGCACTGGCAAACCACCCCGTAAACAAAGTCTGCCTAGTAAACATCAGGGTGTGACGTCACCCCGTGAGTCAAGAATGAGCCGGTGCTTGCACAAGGGACCTTTACCTTTTTAAGTAAGGTTAAGGAGAATTAGACTCTAGAGTCCTGAGTAATCGCAGTCCAGTTTAGGTGTTAAATTGGTGAAGAGTGTTGTGTAGTTCCTTACTCTAGAAACAGAAACTGGAGTATGTTTTGAAGTCAACTCAAGTGAAATCTAAACAAGAAACTGACAAACAAAAACAAGGCTCTCAGTGAAAACAAAGATCTAGCATCTTGAAGTGAATTTTGCCATACCATCTAGAAGAACTAAACCGCTCTTGTATAAATATATGTTATTGTGAAATGCCTATTCTCTGTTTGTTTTTGGACTATCCTAATACCTTTCTGAAATCCAAGTTTACCTGCCTAAACCCTCATCCTGCCCTTCTGTTGTAAATAAATTCCTGTTGTTTTGAACTCTTACCCCAATCCTCTGTGTGCCATCAAATTTTTGACAGACCTAATTTCTCTGAAAAATCCAAATCTCCCTTTTATTGGTCACAGCCGATAGCCAGCGCTTTAGCAGCCGTTGGAGGATGCTCCTTCCTCCACTTCCACAATCCTATCCGTGGAGCTCCCCGGCTCACGATTCTCCTGTACACTTTCATTTCCGCAGGAGCGCTCAGAAAAAATGGGGAAGCGGCTGCAGCTGATGACCCAACGCTATGAGGCATTGGAAAACAGGCGGGGCATGGAGGTGGAAGGCTATAGGAACGACATCAAGCAACTTCGGCAAAGGCTGAAGGATGTGGAGAAGCAGCTTTTCAAGGTAATGGTGGTTGCAACTAGGAGAAATAACATGAATCGGATTTACAGAGGATGACTGAATTTTGATTGTTCCTCCAGAGCTTTGCTTTGTGATCCAAATTCCAATTCCTTTACACTACTAGAAATCTTTTCCATATGTCTGTACATGAAGATCATAATTGATTAGTGCCTCCTCTCACTAAAGGCAGTTTTGACTACAAGGTGAATGTAAATTCTGCATCTGAGCATACCCCTTTCTTGGGCTTTCCTTCTCTTCATCTCCAGACACAAAGTCATTTATGCAGGGGAAGTTTGTGTTTGGTTTGCTGCACAGTTTTCTGAACTGAATTTCAAACGTCATATGCATGAGGGCTTCCGCGCCCCCCCAAGAAATTCCAGGAGTACCTTGTGGTTAATTGTGCATTCCCAGTGAGTCACAGAGCTTCTGAGTCCCTCCTCCTGAAAACGCAGTCTTGTTACAATTTACTTGGAGGGGGTGGGTCAGCTCTTAAAGGGACTGGTCCCTGTCTGTGCGTGTGCTTTTGCAAAGCTGGGTATTCCTCCCCTTCTTTCTTCAACAGCGTCCTGCCAGGAGCTGCCTTCCAGCCTCTCTTTGGTTGGTGTCATCCTGCACATTTCATGAAGGTTTCACTCCCTCTTATGTGCTTTGCTTTGGGAAGGGGTTGGATGGGAGGGCCAGATATGTAGGTGGGAGAAGCCAGAATTGGTGTGGGGAGAGAAACCCGAAGTTAGGACTATGCATGGAAATGGCGGGGATTTGCCTCTCTTGCCTCGAAGCAGAATTTAAATTTATTATAAAACAGCATCTTAGAACTGTGGGGGAAGAACGAGGTGGTAGCGAAGTGACTTCTAAAGGTTGGTAAAGTCATGATTCCCCATTAGCGGAGGCTAATCTCGTGAACCTGGTTGGTTTCCTCACTCCTACACATGAAACCAGCTGGGTGACCTTGGGCAAGTTACAGTTCTATTAAGAGCTCTCTCAGCCCCACCTACCTCACAGGGTGTCTGTTGTGGGGAGGGGAAGGGAAGGTAATTATAAGCCAGTTTGAGTCTCCTTTAAGTGGTAGAAAAAGTTGACATATAAAAACCAACTCTTCTAAATCCATCAACTTCAGTGGTGCCAAAGCACTGGACTAGGAAGGAGTGTACAGATGTGGAATGTCAGACCTGCTCTAACTTACACCTTAGTTGATTGTTAGAGTGTCAACAAACAATTTACAGTGTTAAAAAAAAAATCACTGCCTCCTGTCTTGGTTCAAAACTGTTCTTCAAATGCCTTTTTTGGGACTCACCTAATAGAATACCTTTTTGCTTATGTGTCCCATTTTCCTTCTAGGTGGCAATGTCAGTTGGGCCAGACCAAGACCTGGCAATTCTGCATGAAGTTCGCCAAGGGAACCAAAAGACTAAAAAATTGCAAGGGGAACTGAGAAACTTAAAGTCAAAAATCCACAGCCTGGAAAACGAACTACGAGTCTGTTGAGGAAGATTCGCCAGTAGAGCTGCGTGCCGCTTCAACATTCCAGTGGGAAAAGTGGATGTTCATATCTGCTCACTGAAAGCCATGTTCTTTGTAGTGACTCTAGGGGGTTGCTTTATGCTCCTGGACTGATGGAGTCTGTGCAAGCTTATGTGATACTTGGAAAGAGAATAATCTTCGTTTAACACTTAAGGAAAAAAAACATTCAGCTTTGGCTTCCCATTCCTGTAATGTCAGGTTATGCAGAGTAGGCCACGGTACTCACGTTGTTCCAACAGACTATACTTGTGGTCTATAGGAAAAAATTTAAACCGATGAGAATGGCGCACAGCAACAGGATCTCCCAAAAGCTATATGTGTCCTTGTTAGCTACAGAGAGGGAAGCAGCTTCTACAAGTCCTTCCCCAGGAATGATTCTGGAAGGGAAGAGTTCCTACGCTGTGCCATAGGGGCCATCCTGTGATCATGTTTTCTTAACCAGAAGTCAGTCTCTCCAGTTCACTGCTTATTTTGAGTTCCCCCAGGAACTCTAGCCCAATTCAGACCATTTTCCTGGGTAAGAAAATTGTGTAGATCTAAGCGTGTTTTCACGTACGTACGTAGGACTGTACCTGTAACTGCTCTTTGTCCTACATGACAGAACTGTGGGCTCTTCGTTGGGGGAAGCAAGCCCTACAGGGTTGAATTGGACCTTATTCCCAAACACGTACACATAGAATTGCAGCCTTAGTCAAAGGACTGCGTTGCATAATGTTGCTTCAGACCACAGTTCCCATTCAGATCCTAACAGGTATAATATTTTTATTACAGAATGTGGCAGGGAGATCAGAGAGCAAGCAGCTGTTCCCTGTTGTTGTATTAGCATCGTCCCTCACTATTTTCCACTGATTCTACCACCAGGTCATTTCTGCAGCCAGTAACGGAAGCCCCACTGCAGACAATCGCTGGTCTCCCAACTAGTACATTGGCCTGTCACTTCTCCATGGGAAGCAGTGTGATGTAGGAAGAGGCAGTGCATTGAGGGTCATGTGTGGCCGTGACGTCGCTTGTGTAGGAACACTCTGGGAAGTGATTACTTTGAGCATGTCTGTACCAGAGGCATGCGCCATTGTTAAACGAGATGATCTACTTGCGGTTTCCTATGAAGGGGTGTTTTTCTGTGTATGAAATTGGTAACAGGTCCCTCAGAAATTCTCTGCTTTTCCAAACGTTTATTGTCTAGGATATCCAGGAAGCTCAACTAGAATGCTGCTAGCTTGAAAATACTGCCCTCCTTGTTTCCATCACTAACAAAGAGGCAGTGGTTACAAGAAGCTGAGAATACAAAACAGGATGGAGCATTGGTGTACCATGGTAACACAATAGATATCCAGTCTGTATTCCTGACTAGCTTCAAGTGGTTAGTAATTTTTTTTTACCATTACAATCATCTTCTTTCGCAAGCCACCCATTACTGAGTGCAAAACATTTCACAGGGCTTGACCGTGCCTTTTAGAGAAGTTTGTTTTGTGCGTCTTCTGTTCTGCAGTTGTTAATTTCACATTCAGGTTTATAACATTAAAATTGGGAGTTGAATCCCTCATTGTTAAAAGCAAGAGGGTTGTGTGGCACCTGAAAGTCTGACAGATTTATTGTGGCCTGGGCAACAATGCTAAGGTTCACTTCATCAGATACATGGTGTAGTCTCTTCAGTTGGGCAGATCAAATATATAAATATGAACTGTGAGGTCAAAAAGACATGAAATATAAGTTGAATTATCTGTAGCTTCTACTATACCAGTCCCAGGTGTACCAGATAACTCTAGTGGCCATTCACGACAGTAATCGTTGCCAATAAAGATAATATTCATATATCTTTGCTAGTTGTAGTAGGGCAGACATTGAAGGGAAAGCACTTTGCACGCACGGTGCTTTGAGGGAAGACACTTACAGTGTCTTGAGTTCCAGAGATCAATCTAAATTGCCCCAGTGATCTCTCAGTTTTATTAAGGAATATTACAATGGATAGCAAAGGTCAGTCAGTGATCACACAATGGAACTTAGGCAAGGCATACCACAATTAATGATTAATGAGATCAAGGCATAGAGAAGACAATGACACATTCCTTCTTGAAGCCAGCATCCTTTGAGCAAACATTGGCTGTCTGTTACATAGAATGATGAGATTAAAAGAAGCTAATCCATTTAAGGCTGCTACACTGAGGTCATTAGGTCACTATACAGTCAGTAGACTTTGGCCAGGAGCATTTCCATAGACCTATAATTTGTTATGACCAATATTTCAATATGACAAGAATCAGGGTTCTGTGGAACCAATATTAACATGGCGAGGGTGTGCCCTGCCGCCAATTAACTTGATTTCATAAATCTCTACAAGACATAGCTGGTCTCTGTGTGAGCCCTAGATGTAGACAATCTACTCTGTAGGCAAAAGTTCTAGTTTAGCAATTCTGTGCTAGTCTCCCTTCAAAATCTTTTTTTTTATTTAGTTAGACAACATTTGACTTATCAGTGCAACTATTTTCCAAGCAAATTACAGAATAAAAGGTTAACAGCGATATGGATTAAAACCACATCATCAAATCAATCCAACCATGACTTTTCTCTCATATGTTGCAATAAGATCAAAATCAGTGTGTGTGAGTTACTAAACATAATGCTTCAAGGCTATGAAGAAGAGTTGGTTTTTATATGCCAACTTTCTCTACCACTTAAGAATCAAACAGGCTTACAATCACTTTCCCTTCCTCTTCCCACTAAACATAATGCTTCAAGGCTATGAAGAAGAGTTGGTTTTTATATGCCAACTTTCTCTACCACTTAAGAATCAAACAGGCTTACAATCACTTTCCCTTCCTCTTCCCACAGTGGACGCCCTGTGAGGTAGGTAGGGCTGAAAGAGAGTGACTACCCCAAGGTCACCCAGCTGGCTTCGTGTGTAGGAGTGATTAGCCTCCACCGTTCCTGTAAAATTACAACTTGAACTGTGCAGAACTTTTGCTAGTTAGTTCTCTCATGTTTTAAATATAGCAGCTAATGATGATCAATTCCAGAGTAGCACTGATTACCTGCTAACCTCATGATGTAGATTAGCCTCAGATACTCCCCCCCCCCCGCACACCAGTTCCCACACTTTCACCTCATGTTAATCCACCATTTTACTAAAGTTCTAAGGAAGTACTGGGCAAAGGTAGAAAATGGTCCCTTTAATGCTCTTGAATCATCTCGCAAGGGAGAGGTCAGATTCTCCCCCCACCCCCATTATTCCAGACAGTATTAAGGAATGGAAAGGTAATTCTGATCCATTTTTAGGTAATCTCTTTAAACACACTCACACAACTGAAGAAGTAGAAGAGTTAGTTTTTATATGCCAACTTTCTCTACCACTTAAGAAAGAATCAAACCGGCTTACAATCACCTTCCCCTCCCCGCAACGAACACCCTGGAAGGTGGGTGGGGCTGAGAGAGTGACTAGCCCAAGGTCACCCTGCTGGCTTTATGTGTAGGAGTGGGGGAACTAACCTGGTTCACCAGATTAGTGTCCGCCGCTCGTGGAGGAGTGGGGAATCAAACCTGGTTCTCCAGATCAGAGTCCATCGCTCTTAACCAGTATATCACCACGCTGGCTTTCATTGGGCTTCTTTTGCATGCTTCCATTGAAAGTGCCTGGCAAAAACCAGTTAAGCTCTCTAAACAAACGGGGTGCTTTTAATGATCGAGGTACTGCGTGGCAGTTCTGTGATTCTTTGTATCCAGAAAACTATAATATTGTATAGAAGGGTTCTAGCCTAGCCTCACTAATATGCCAGTCTCTTATGCCCAGGGAATTTTCGAGGAACATTGAATTATCTGAGACTCTGAAGCGGTACCCTGAGAAACAGGTTTTCAGCTTCTTCGTTTTGTGAGAGCTAGACCTGAATAGCAGCCGTCAGCTAGGACTGGTTTCTCCTCTCAAAGTTTGCAGCTTCCTAACACCTGCTGAATTGCAAATGGGAGTACTTTAGGAGTGTCCCGGCAAGGTACCATAACTAGGGTGAGCGGGGACAGGTTGTTGTACTTGGCATGAGCATCAAAGCCCCCGATTCAAATATGTTTGGCCACGAACCCGTTGGCTTGGATCCCACAGTAAATCCCCACTGATGGAAGGGATTTCTGTCTGCTGAGCAGGGCTTCGTCTGTCTCCTGCTGCTGCAGCTCAAATTGCCTGCTGAAATGCCACTCCTGGGGCCAGGGGACCCCTCCCCAGAACAGCCTGAGGGGAGAGTTGGAGGTCTGGGGAGGGGGGGAGGAACTGGCAAAAACCACCATCCTGCTGGTAATGGAAATTTTTGTGGGATCCAATACATTGGGTGACCCTAGTCACATAAATTGCCGTCTTTCAGCCGTGCCTCCCCTTGTATTATAGGGATGATGATACCTGGTCGTTATTAGGTTATTTTGAGATAATGTACATCAAGGGTTCTGAATGCTCAGGAAAAACAGAATGTAAATTCTGGGCCTTATATTTTGTGTAAAAAGCTCTGAGGAAGACAGAATTGCTATCAGTGCAGCTACTCCCATTACAAGGTACCTGCCAAATTTCTGGATAAAGGTGACTAATCTACGTGTAGAACACTTCAACGGAACATGGACTAGGAAGAGCACCAGAAATTAAGCAGCGCAGAGAAAACTGGTATCAAATAAAAACTTTTTTTTTTAAGCCCCAGAGCAAATATTTTCCTGGGTCTTCTAGGGGATTCACCGCCTACTCTGCAGCACCCAGCAAGCAACTAGTAGCTCATGTGCTACCTGTTGGGGACCGCTGCTTTAGCAGATGTACTCTCTGGGTGATGCTGGTGTAATTTTAGATTACTCAAATAGTGATTGCAAATATGTAGCAACACTGTGCCCAGAGGTGGCATCAGCATGCCCTGGGGTGGGGCAACTGCCGGGGCTCAGGGCTTCTGGCAGAGACCGCTGCTGCCAGCACCCCCCGCCCACAAACTTGCTAGCGTTCCACTACTCATGCTCCCTGCTGCACACTGCCCGGTGCCACTGGGAAAAGGACTTTTAGCAGCTGTGAGCATGGGCTGTGGGACTGCTTGTGAGCAGACAAAGGAAGAACACACATGCAGGTGGGTGGGAGGTAGGGTTGCCAACCTCCGGGTAGTGCTGGTTTATTTTTGTTGCATAGTGCTGGTTTGTTTTTGTTGCATATTTTTTGTTGCAAAAGAATTATTCTTTTGAACTCCAGGTAGTGGCTGGAGATCTCTCGCTATTACAACTGATCTCCAGGCGACACAGATCGGTTTGCCTGGAGAAAATGGCCACTTTGGAAGGTGGACTCTATGGCATTATGCCCCGTTGAAGTCCCCCTCCCCAAACCCTACTCTCTTCTGGCTCCACTCCCCAAAATCTCCAGGTCTTTCCCACCCCAGAGCTGGCAACCCTAGTGCGTGGGAAGGAGGGCATGAATGCCTGAAGGTGGGGTGGGGAAAGGGGCCCTGGGAGCTCTCTGCCCAGCCCCCCCCCCAAACCTGGAACAGGCCCTGACTGTGCCTCTTGTTTCACAAAAAGTATCACTTGACTTTAAACCTTTATTTTGTAAACTTAACTTTTTTGTGTGTGTTCTGTAGCCTAGGAGTCATAAAGGGGAAAGGGAATTTGGGTTTGCTTGAATGATCAGGCATGGTAGAAATCGTTAGTGTTCTGTTTTCACAACAAATAATGATTTAAATAATGTTACTCTAATAGCTAATTGCTGAATTCTCTCTCTATGATTGTAGAAAAAGCACTCGGGGATGGGAGGGATTCTCTAGCCCTGCCAACAACATTGGGCGAGAGCGCAGCTAACCGTGTCATAGCCTTGCTCGTATGACCTTGGAGTAAAACCGTTCATATCTACTTACGCTATTAGGACCACTGGTGGAAAACGTTCACAAGCTTTTCTAGTCTTAATGGATCCGGTAAGCAGAGCTGTTCAAATTCTAAAAAGCTATTTATAATGACAGCCAAAATAATAATAATAACGTTCAAAGTCTGCTCAGAATAAATGTGACGTGGTACCAGATGTGGGTGTGGAGCTGCAGAAATCCACCCATGGCCTTCCATAAGAACATAAGAAAAGCCATGCTGGAGCAGACCAAGCCCATCAAGTCCCACAGTCTGATCACACAGGGGCCAACCAGGTGCCTCTAGGAAGCCACTAACAAGACGAGTGCAGCAGCACCATCCTGCCTGTGTTTTTCAGCACCTAATATAATAGGCATGCTCCTCTGATCCTGGAGAGAATAGGTATGCATCATGACTAGTATCCATTTTGACTAGTAGCCATGGATCACCCTCTCCTCCATGAACATGTCCACTCCCCTCTTAAAGCCTTCCAAGTTTGGCAACCATCACCACATCCCGGGACAGGGAGTTCCACAATTTAACTATGAGTTGTGTGACGAATTACTTTTATCAGTTTTGAATCTCTTACCCTCAGCAGGGTTCATTCAGCAGATGACCCTGTGTTCTAGTAGTATGAGAGGAAGAAAAGCTTCTCCCTGTCCACTCTCTCCAAACCATGCATAATTTTATAGACCTCTTATCATGTCTCCCCTTAAACGCCTTTTTTCCAAGCTAAACAGCCCTAAGCGTTTTAACCTCTCCTCACAGGGCAGTTGCTTTAGTCCCCTGATCATTTTGGTTGCTCTTTTCTGTTCTACACTTTCCAAAACCCACTGTGGGTAGGGTTGCCAACCTCCAGGCGGCACCTGGTGCTCTCCTGCTATTACAATTGATCTCCAGACAACCAAGATCAGATTCCCTGGAGAAAATGGCTGCTTTGGAGGGTGGACTGTATGGGATTGCACCCTACCAAGGTCCCTCCCCTCCCCAAACTCTGCCCTCCCCAGGTTCCACCCCACAAACCTCCAAGTATTTCCTAACCCCTTGCTAGCAACCCTAACTGTGGGTACAATCTTCCAGGACAAAGCAGGTTTTGGCAAAACGCATAGCACAAGCAGGAGACAACACAGAAGATGAGTGGAAGTACAGCGATGTTATGCAGAAGCCCAAATCGGGGGGGGGGGAGAGAAGTACAGAGCAAAGCTTCCATGTAGAAGCAACCTAAAAGGGAAAGGGACAAAATAAATCTGTTTTGCTCTGCATTCTGAGTTGTGCATGTTAATTTCTCAAACACGCTGGCCTAGAAAGAGTCATTCTATACTCTCCTTACATAAAGCGCACCCAGATGTGCTTAATCCAGTAACAGAAAGACATTGGCTTTGTTTGTGTTTCATACTAAGATAACATCAGCCACATGGCTTTTCCTGTATCTCCCAAGCTGTTTCTAATACAGAAGATCTCTGGGGTCCTCACCTAATGGGGAGAGTTTGCTTGTGATCTCTTTCCAAAATCAGATCAATCCACACACAACAAAGCCAGAGGCTGCTAGAGAGGAAGTTAGGGCACCCCGAGTTCAGTACTCTGGCATTCTCTGGCTAGTTACACAGCATACATAAGACAGTTGAAAGGACCATTTGCAATCCTGCTCCTTTCTTTCTCTGTCCTCTGTTATGACTCCCCATGAAGGAACTTCTGCCGCTGCAGAAAAAAGGGGAACCCACATAACTGGGAGTGCACAGATGCATTCTGTGCCCAGTCCTTGGAACGAGAGATGATGCCAGTGTCTGTTACCATGTATTCTGGTTTAGCGACTCCTAATACAGAGGAAGGCACTGGCAAACCACCTCTGTAGTCTCTTGCCTTGAAAACCCCAGGGGTCGCCAGAAGTCGGCTGCGACTTGACGGCACTTTACACACACACACACAATCATGTTTGCCTTTTTTTTCATACCTGGCATGTTTACAGTGCAATGCAAATTAAGTTAGGTAATTCTTTCTCAAGTGCCTGGTAATCAATGGAGGATTAAACTAAAATTGCAGGATCCATTAAACAATCAAGATTATGCTATTCAACCCCTGCCCAATAGTCCCAAGACTTATTCTCAGCATTCCTCCCACGAAGCCAGCGTGGTGTAGTGGTTAGGAACGGTGGACTCTAATCTGGAGAAATGGGTTTGATTCCCCACTCCTCCACAAGAAGCCGGCTGGGTGACCTTGGGCTAGTCACAGTTCTATCTGAACTCTCTCAGTGCACCTACCTCACAAGGTGTCTGTTGTGGGGAGAGGATGGGAAGGAGATTGTAAGCCAGTTTGATTCTCCTTTTTTTAAAAAAAGGTAGAAAAGGTTGGCATATAAAAACCAACTCTCCTTCTTCATTCCAAGCGAGATGCTCCTGCACACGCCTTTGCTTGAAAGGGCACGCATGCTCAGGATATAACAGCCAGTGCACTGATGCATCATGGGATGAGGATCGGATCCAAGATGTAGTTATTATTAGGAAGCAGGACTGGGAGGAAACAGAAAGAAATGCTACAAGAAGAAAGGCCAAGGCTACAAACATGAATTGGTTCATGTGCTGAATATATGTTAAGCTATTACAAGATCAGGTCAACATAGACAGCTGCCCCTGGGTGACTGAAAATACTGGTTGTATAAATATACATGTCTTAAAGACATGCGTAGGGAAGTGTGATGTTCATGACTAAAGAGAGTGACCTCTGCAAAACTGCAATAGAGTCGTTTGTGACTTTGTGTAACACACACTATTTTGCAGATAAAAATGGGAGCATGCTTATAAGCCCTTAATTCTTATACCAAGCTCCCATCATCTCCACTGTTACACATTCAGTATTAATTTGCTATGCAGTAGCTTTCCCCTCCACCATTTTAAAAGTCAAAAGGGTGTTTGTTTTCTTGGGAAAGTTATATTTGAAAAATTAACTGTCCTACAATCTGATGTTAGCAGTTGAAAATCTACCTCTGGAGCTGCATTGTGTCAAATGACATGCTGTGCACTGCAGTTTGCCTTAATATTCGTATGCATGCTTTTATATGAATGAAACAAGAGGCATCCACTCATCTATCTCAAAGATGTATGGTGCAAAATCCTATGCATAACTCTGCATAGCATGGCAACATCCAACAGCTCTGGGAAAGGAACTAAACGCTGAAAAATGACAAATGTAGCCACATACACTAACAATGCCTCCTAAAAAGACAAAACGTAAGAAGAGTGATTTATCAAGAACCAAAAAGCATGGACAATCCCTGGTACGGTAAGTACAGACAGCTGGAGAGTTTGACTCTGGAGCTTTACCAGCTGCATGAGGTTCAGTTCACATCTGACCATTCAGTCTTACAAAGATTCATGACTCAGTCATATTCTTTCCACTTTCCAAAGCACATTTTGAAAATGCAAAGGTGGAAAAGTAGTATCAGAGCCAGCAGTGAAGCTTCTTGAACGTGTTCCTTTTGCAGTTATTTAATACTTTTTTGCCATAACATTCATAAACACTAGGGGGCAGAGTAACTCCTTGTATTGTTAGTAAGGACCCCTCCTCGCCCACTTATCCTGTTTAAAATTGTGTGTTTTACAGTATGATTTTCCCTGTAGCTTAAAAAAATACATGACTCATTAGGTTCCTTGCAACTCTTCTTCTAACCTCCCCCCGAGCTTCTGAAAAATAGATTTAATTCCATTGACCTTCCTAATCTAGCAAAGAAAAAGAGGGCTGCACCAAACCAAACAGAGAAAAAAAGCAACAATTGGTGCAAGGGAACATATTTAATAATTAAATTGCCCCTATGCCTTTCGCATAGGCTTCTTCAGAGGGATCTTTCTGTACTCAAATGTCCCAAGCAAGCAATGAAACAATCATGAAGACGTTTGAGTAAAGAAAACTGCCCCTGAAAAAGAGTTTGCAAAATGTGTAGGGGCAATGTAATTAAAAAAAAAAAAAAATTCCCATGCACCAATTGCTAATTTTTGTCTTCCTAATCCAGAAAATAAAAGTTTTGTTCTTGTTTTCTCAAAGGCAGTGAAAGCATGCTTGCCTGAAAAGAATGCCCAAAAGGATCACATTGAAAGCTGGCAGACCATGAGGAATTGTGGGATGGGAAACAATCTGGAAATCCCATCTTATCTCTCAAAAGATTCTCTTTTCTGAATTCTATAAGCAAGGACTTCCCCTCCCCTTTCCTTTTTATGTGACAGTCAGTTGCTTTCAACATTCCTTCCCTTCTGAAGCATAATTAGTCCTCATCAAACTGGTTTAGAGGTTTTTTTCTTTGTTGATTAATTTACAAAGTCATATATTTCTGAATACCTGGGGAGTCCTCATCCTCAGAGCCACGATTCAGTGGCAGAACATCTGCTTTGCATGCAGAATGTGCTAGGTTCAATCCCCAGCATCTCCAATTTAAAGGTTCAGGTAATAAGTAATGGGAAATAATCTGATACTCTGGAGCAGAGATAACAAAATTCAGTGGCTCAGGAGTAACACCTGTGGCTCTTCTGAGCAATTTTCCCTTATGGGGTGCAGTGATGGATGGGCAAAGTCCAGCCCCTTTCTGTCAGTCACCAATCCCCTGTAGGCCTGTTCGGTGGGCATGAAGAGCAGCTAACCGCCAATCAGGGCCCATGGCTGGCCGAAAAAGCCAGATGGGAGGCGGCAGTGAGAGAGAAAAAGCTGTTACCCTGTCACCTTAGTTGTGCCTTCAGAGGAGAAAGCTGATAACCCTTTCTCAGGAGACTATATAGGTCTCTGAGTCTGTCTTGTGAAATTCAGCATACAAAAACCAACTCCAGCGTGGTGTAGTGATTAAAAGCGGTGGTTTGGAGCGGTGGACTCTGATCTGGAGAACTGGGTTTGATTCCCTACTCCTCCACATGAGCAAAGGAGGCTTATGAGAGAGCCAGTGTGGTGTAGTGGTTAAAAGTGGTGGTTAGGAGTGGTGGACTCTAATCTGGAGAACCGGGTAGAGAAAGTAGGCATATAGAAAAACCAACTCAACAACTCTTCTCAAGCTAGGATAATGTTGTTAGTCTTGGAGGTGCTGCTGAACCTCTGTTTAGAGTTGGAAGAACCTGGTCACATGTACTCTTAGTGATGCTGCTGATCTGGACTGCACATAAACTCTGTGCATTGCTGGAATCCTCTTGGTATTATTGCTTCAAGTCCCTCCTCTGGAAGGCATGCAGCCTCCCCACATTATTATATGAGTGCCTGAGCGTCTGTTTGTGCTTGCAGCAATTCCACTGGGGATAGGCAGCGCATGGGTACTGTCACAGGGATCAACCGGGAGATGCGGCTTGCATGTGAGCTGGGGGCCTTCCCTGGCTCCTCTCTAAGGAGTCTCCCTTGCTTCCATTATAGCTAACTGGCAACTCACTTTTCAACTTAAAGGCATTGTTTAGGACTGTATGAGCAGGGCTGGTGCTACCATTAGGCAAACTAGGCGGTTGCCTAGGGCGCACACCTTAGAGGGGCGCAGAACTGGCTTGAGGAGCACAGTTTTTAAAAGTTTCTTGAAAAAAATGCAACTGACCATTTATTTTATTTTATGATAAGTACCACAACAGTGCTATGGAATATAATTAATGACAATGTCTTATAAAAAGTTTTGTGTTTTATTTTTTTCTACAAGACATCTGTTTTTGAAAAGGGGTTAGCGACGGGGCGGCACAAGTAGTTCGCCTTGCCTAGGGCACAAAAAATGACTGGCACCAAGGGTTGCCAGGTCCCTTTTCGCCACTGGTGGCAGGTTTTGCGGAGCCTGGGGAGGGTGGGGATTGGGGAGGGGAGGGACTTCAATGCCATAGAGTCCAATGGCCAAAGCGGCCATTTTCTCCAGGCGAACTGATCTCTGTCGGCTGGACAGCAGTTGTAATAGCAGGAGATCTCCAGCTACTACCTGGAGGTTGGGAGCCCTATGTTGCAGCCATGTGTAAGCTGCCTTCTCTTTGGCAAAAGAGCAGGGTACATGTAATAAAAAAAAAGTTGCTGTGTGCAGAAAGGCCTCTCGGATTTCCCTTCTCCGATGATTTCGTCTAGGAAAGATTTTTGGAAGGTGCAGCCATGAGAGGTGCAAGGATTTTCTGAACAAGTTTTCTAAGGTTGAAGAAGCCACTTTTTGTGGTGAAAACGTTATTAATCCAGAAGACGTTTTTGCTGCATGGCATTTTTGACATTTATGGCATTATTCCACATCGATAGGATTTAAAGAAGACATCAAAGGACTTATCACATTTATCTTCCTATGGGAAGAAGTTTGTCAGACTCTTGGAGAATTGCACTGTTATTTCATATACGTCCCTATGCGTCTTAAGTGTTGTTGTATGTTTGTTTCACATGGCGTTTAATTATCGCACTGGACGTTTAATATAGATATAGTAGTCAGTGAGTTGTGTGATAAATATCCTATACAAAGCCTAGTGTGCATGTGTGTAAAGTGCCTTCAAGTCGCAGCCGACTTATGGCGACCCATTTTTGGGGTTTTAATGGCAAGAGACTAACAGAGGTGGTTTGCCAGTGCCTTCCTCTGCACAGCAACCCTGGACTTCCTTGGTGGTCTCCCATCCAAATACTAACCAGGGCTGACCCTGCTTAGCTTCTGAGATCTGATGCGATCAGGCTAGCCTGGGCCATCCAGGTCAGGGCATAGAGCCTAGTACTTGTCTGGTTTTTTTGTTACTACCTGGAGGTTACAACCAACAACAGCATGAGGGCTCATAAGTAAATAAATGCTATTACAAGGAATAATTCCAGAAATTTTTTTGTAATAATATTCAACAACAAAATGCACAATATCACAACTACAACACCCTTCCTGGGAATAATTCACAGTCCAAGAACAAATCCAAAGTCCAGTATCCTAAGGATTCCAAAAGTGTAAACAAAATGAGGTTATTGGTTCTTGTGGGTTATCCGGGCTGTGTAACCGTGGTCTTGGTATTTTCTTTCCTGACGTTTCGCCAGCAGCTATGGCAGGCATCTGTGGCAGGAGTAACATTGAAGGACAGTGTCTCTCAGTGTCAAGTGTGTAGGAAGAGTAATATATAGTCAGAAAGGGGTGGGTTTGAGCTGAACCCCTTTCTGACTATATATTACTATATATTTCAACCCCTTTCTGACTATATATTACTCTTCCTACACACTTGACACTGAGAGACACTGTCCTTCAGTGTTACTCCTCTGAAGATGCCGGCCACAGCTGCTGGCGAAACATCAGGAAAGAAAATACCAAGACCACGGTTACACAGCCCGGATAACCCACAAAAACCAATGAACTCTGACCATGAAAGCCTTCGACAATAAAATGAGGTTACGTCACCAAATGTCCAAAGAAAAAGTAGTTGGTAGAATTGTTCCAAACAAAGATGATCCAAAGAGCTGATATGTAGAATTACCTCTCAGTAGGACAGATGAACCGATGGGTCTGGAGCCCTTTGAGGCCTGATTTGAAATTGTGTTGAAGCAATTTGCATTTAATTCAAGTGAAGAAGCAATATGTATGCGAAACGATTACCGACCTAGAGGTATCATCTTGGAATGTTTTCTGGAATAATTCTACCTATCAGCTCTTTGGATCATCTTCGGATTTGTCCTTGGACTGTGAATTATTCCCAGGGAGGGAGTTGTCGTTGTGATATTGCGCATTTTGTTGTTGAATATTATTACAAAAAAAATTTCTGGAATCATTCCATGTAATAGCATTTATTTACTTACGAGCCCTCGTGCTGTTGTTGGTTGTAATGACGTTATTGTCAGCACAGGTAATTTGGTTCTTTAGACTACCTGGAGGCTGGCAACCTTACTGGCCCCGGCCTTGCATCTGAGACTGGCCCTGGGCGGTCTGTTGGCCTCGGTTTACTACAGGAGTGTCAGCGAGGGCATCCAGTCGGGCCACGGATAAGCAAGCCCCATCTCCTTTTCACCCCCACCCCGTTCTCATTCCTTTGCTCGCCAGGCATTAGCGTTTCAACAGAGATCCCCTGTGAGATCTCTGGCGCCGCGGAACAACGCCTGGGAGCCCGAGAGATCGCCGGGTCGTTTGCTAGTCAATCTCACCAGGAGGTTTAGTAGTGGGCAATCACCGGCGAACACTTCCTTATTGTCACCTTGTCTCCTTTCACATTCAAAACAACTCCGCTGCACCTCACCCTTTCATGTCCTACCATTGATGTAATCAATTGTATTGCATGTTCCCTATAAAGATGACCAGTATTCCCCCCATCTGTATTCCGACCTTAAGTTTGTGTAGACCACTGGTTCCCAACCAGGGGTCCGTGGACCCCCAGGGGTCCGCGAGAGCTAAATTAAGGTCCGCGAAACAAAGTTATAAACCCATAATAAATATTTTCAATTAAAAGTTCTCTATAATAAAATATATATATTCAAATATTATTCTTTTTTTATAAATTTTTATTGAATTTTATAACAAACAATAAACAAATAAACATATATATATATTGTTTGTTTGTTTTGTTTTATATATATATATATAAACATAAAACTATATATATATATATATATATATATATATATACACACACACACACACACACACACACACATAAAACAAACAAAACAATAAGTAAAATAATACAAAATACAAATATTATTCTAAGCTTAATGTTTAACTAACAGTTACGATTAAAGTTTATTTTCAAATTCTCGGAATTTTTATTTTGACCCTTGGGGTCCCTGCACCGAACCAAAAAGTCCTAGTGGTCCCTGGTCAAAAAAAAAGGTTGGGAACCAGACCTGCTGCACCCGTCTGCTTTCTTAATAAAACTGTAAACTCTCTGTCAATTCTGGAGGCCAGTTGACTATTGCTGAAACGCAACGAGGTGCAAGGCAGGTGCAGGAGGCGAGAGCGGGAAGGGAAAAGAAGAGCGCCTGGAACCGGGGGGAGGGCAGCGGGGGGGGGGAGCCCGGGGAGGTCCCTCCCTCCCTCCCTCCCTCGAGGGGCGTGTTGCGCCTGGAGGAGTGAATGGGGAAGGGCGAGGGGGCGGCGGCGCTCGGCTCCTGCAGGGAGGGGAGAGGGCAAAGGAAGGTGGGGCCGGGCGGCGAGGGGGGGGGGAGAGAGAGAGGAGGAGGAGGAGGAGGAGGAGGAGGAGGGGGGCGGGCAGAAGACACCTGGAGGAAGCGAAGGCAGGGCGCCGCAAAGCAGAAGGCGCAGGGCGGGCGGGCAGGCAGGCGCGCGCGCCTTCGGGGACCCGGCGGCGCAAAGGTGCCTCCGCGGAGGGTCTCCCGGCGCCGGGGAGGGGGCTGCTTCCCAGCGGGCTTTCCAGAGGAGGAGGAGGAGCCCGGCCGCGGGGGAAGGCTGCATGCGGGCGTCCCGGCGGAGCTGAGGAGGAGAGCCCCCGAGGAGCGGCGCAGCATGCCGGCGCCGGCCGGCGGGGACTGAGGCGGGATGCGGAGCCGCCCGCTGCAGCCGGGCCAGCTGCTGCGGAGGAGGTTCCGCCTGCTGCTGGCCGCGGGCGTGCTGGCCGTGGGGCTGTGGGCAGCCTACCTGGAGCTGGTGGCGTCGGCCGAGGCGGGGGGGCACCCGCTGAACCGCAGTGAGTGGCCGACACCCTCGTGGCGCGCGCGCCCCGGCCGGCCGGCCGGCCTGCCTGCGTCCCGGGCCGGAGCGGCGCTGCCCGCGTGCCCCGGGATCGGGCCAGGGGGGCCCCTGCGCGGGTGCAGAGAGCCGCGTCGGGGAAGCCTGGCCTTGGGGCGCGGGGATCTTTCTGGGTCCCGCCAGGCTCCCGGGGTGGTGCTGCAGGGCTGGGAGGCACCGCTGGAAAGGCAGCTCCTTCCCCGCGCGCGTGGGTCTCACGCACCCCGGCGAAGGTGGGAGAGGGAGGAATTAGTCATGAGAACGTCAGGAAGGCCCTGCTGTGGGTCAGACCCAGGTCCATCAAGTCCAGCCGTCTGTTCACACTGTGGCCAACCGGGGGCCTCTAGGAAGCCCCCAAACAAGACAAATGCAGCAGCACCATCCTGCCTGTGCTCCAAAGCACCTCATATAACAGGCATGCTCCTCTGATCCTGGAGAGAATAGGGATGCATCACGACTAGTAGCCATGAATACCCCTCTCCTCCATGAAAGTCCTGTGGAAAGCGTAGGGGACGTGCATCCTGCCACTGTGTGAGATTTGAGACCTGGTCACAAGTTACAGTACACACAGATACAGTGAATGCACCTATAATCTGTGTACAGTGTACACAGATTTTTTTAGTATGTGCATTGAGTAATTCTCATGTTACATTCAACACGCATGCATGTGATACAAATCCCATGTTTACCCAGATTGTGGTTTCGATTGCAAAGCGAACATGTGTTGGCTTTTGTTTTGTTTTTTAACAGATATATGCACACGGATGTGTATATACAGGATGTGTGTGCATTCACTGAAACATGTGAACAGGGCTGCTTAGCAGGATGGTCAAGAGAGCTGTGAGTTGTGAGTTCAAAAGTCAGCTGAGTCATGAATTGCATTTAAAAATCTGGCAAGCCGCCGTGGGCTGGATCCAGCCAGTTGTTCCACTAAGGAAAAAGGGAGGAGTGCTTTGGCCATCGACTATGATTTGGATCTTGGGACCTGCCTGTACAAAAGCCATGGAGGCTGCAGTAAGGAGGAGAATTGGGTTAGATTGAGCTAAAAAGCAGGTTGGATTCAGCCATATCTCTGTAAGAACTGGTCTGCATCCTACTGCTTTGCTTAGCTGTATTTGGAACCTTGTTCAACTTAAGAGGCTCTGAACCGCCACTGAAGTCAGAGGAAAGTTCCTTAGGGTGTAGGAAGGCTTCAAACTTGGCTGAGCAGAGTGGCAGGATACAGGCGGAAGCTGTGATTTAGCACCTTTTATGTGCGTAGTGCTTTTACAGAGGGCAAGAAGACACTCCCTGGCTCAGGGCGTTTACAAGCTGAAATCTACAATCTGTAAAGGGAGGGGGAGGGGAGACACGGCTCTATTCAAATATCATGCAAAACAATGGTTTTATTTAAAATAACTGTGATTAGTGTGATCGGGACCTCTCAGTTGTCCAAAGGTGCCCACGCCACTTCCGTTTTCTGAGGCTCCCGGTAATGGGGCACAAGTTTAAGATTGTACGGTGAACGTCTTCCTGTCAACGTATCGCTACAACTTTATGTATAACCTCATTTGAAGATAATGTCAAAAGTCTAAATTTGAGACCCTCCGAGAATGAGGCCTGGGCCAAATGGACTTTCTGGCCCCTTCACACACACACACACCCCATTGTAGGACCTGAATGTGATAATTCGAATTCAGGTCATTCCATTAACTATAGTTGGTTAAGGTTCGCCAAACCAAGATCTGAGACCGTGGTTTGAAGTTGGTTTATTAATCACAGTTAGTCTTAATTATGGTTTTTTAAAGGATGTATGCATGTGGACATCCTGGCTTAATCCTGATTTGTTTCCTGGGACTTTCCTTGTTGCGGTGCAGGCTGGGATACCATCCAGCTCTTTGTGGTAGATATGGGGAAAGAGCAAAGGCAATGAAGCCGTCCTTTGTTGAGGCAAACCAGGATGTGTAAACCAAATCCTGGTTTTACAAGCTAATCGCAGTTTAAATAAACCATGGTTTAGTATTATATCTGAACCGACCAGTCTCAGTTACTTGAGTTAAAGTTTCTTTTAAGTAGGTGAAGGGGATCTGGGGGTTGTGTCAAAAAGGTTAATCGAAAAGGTAGTTTTTGGAGGCGACTTTCAAAGAAAGTAAGAGAGGTGGGATGGCAACTAGCACTCTACTGGTGTTTTGGTTGGGAGCTGTAGGCATAAAGGACAGCTAGGGAGAAAGAAAATTTTGTCATTTAAGGGAGCAATAAGCTTTAATATTATCATTCTAACTTACAGGGTTGATTGTACTGAGATAACATGTGAAACATTACGAAAACTTACGAAAAGGGATAATGAGCAAGTAACAATAAGTATTATTATCAGATATTCAATTGCTGCAATTTAAACAGGTTCTTTGAGGCTAAATGCACCCTGGCCAATTGTTGGTCCAAAGAAGCTCCCTAAAATGCTTGATTACAGAGTATGCAAGGAAGACATTCATGCCAAAGGCACAGAGGAATGTAGCCAGAAATGCTGGCTAACATTTGACCTAGGGCTGGATTCCCCCCCCCCCGGGGGCTAAATGTGGATGTGTGTGATCCTTGCTCCAGGGGACCTGCCCAAAGGGATGGGTGTTCTTTTTTGTCAAGTCACAGGCAGTTTATGGTGACACCATGAGATTTTCAAGGCAAGAGATGAACAGAGGTGGTTTGCCATTGCCTGCCTCTGTGTAGCAACCCTAGACTTCCTTGGTGGTCTCCTATCCTAGTACTAAGCAGGAATGACCCTGCTTAGCTTCCGAGATCTGATGAGATCGGGCTAGCTGGAACAAGTATTAAAATCTAGCAATTGAAGGTATAAGTTGTTGTTTTTTAGCTAGAACTGGGTTGAACTTGGTGGGCCTGGAAATGACGTGAATTGTTCATTTACCCTTTGAACGTCATTGGGTTTGTGTTGATGGTGATTATAATGTAACTGAGTTGAAATGTTCTCTTACACACACAAATCCTAACCCTGTATGACACAGCTTTTTAAAAGAATAAAGGTGGGTTCAGGAAATCATTTTCTTATCCAGGGAAGCAGGATTATCTGAAGGTCAGCATTTGATAGATTCTGTTGTCAGCTTCAGACTATTTGCAAAACCAGGAGAATGATGTGAGCTGCTTTGGGTCCCCATTTTACAGAAAGACAGGGTATAAATGAACTAAATAAATATTAAATATAGCTAAAGATGGGAGCCAGGCAAAGCATAGGTTCATTGGTGGGTGGGAAGGAGGAGGGAAAGGTGAGGACATGGGGGTTGCCAGGAGGAGGGAAAGAGGAAACAGTATGGGCAGGGGATACAGACAAAAATGAGGTGTCCCCTGCAAGTCCTTGCTGTTCCCCACTGTACAACTAGGCTAGAGGCTGCCAACACACAACATTTCACAATTCAGCCACAGTTTTCCTGGGTAGACACTGCCCAGGGAAAGAAAGCCGGGAAAACTGAAGATGGGGTCGGGGTGGAGAGATAAAAGTAGACTGGCTGGTGGGTGGGAAGGAAGCAGGAAGAGCAATGGGGACTTTCAGGGAAATGAAATAGGAAATGGTGGGGGAGGCGAGAGTGAGATGCAACTCCTGCAGATCCCCTGCTTGGATTTGTTTAATGTTTGTCTCAGTTGATAGGCAGTAGATAACATAATGTAGCGCAATCCACTTACACATAATTAGCTGCTAGTACCTTGCAAATGATTACCTGAATTTATCATAGTTTGCAATGGCTAAGGTAGTGGTTCATTCTTCTGTTTATAGTGCAATCTTAAACAGAGTTACACCGTTCAAAGTTCATTGAAGTCAATGGGCTTAGAAGGGTGTTACTCTGCTCAGGATTGCATTGTTAGTCCGCTGGGCAAAAGTGAATTTGTACTGTTGACTGTAGTATGAGAGAAGAACACTGTATTTAGGGGCTGGTGTGTGCTTTATAGCAATAGACATCTTTGCAATTTTTACACTTTGTATTTCTTGTGGAGTTCATATAAATGTCTTATATACATCCTGTGGAAAGAGAGGGTGTAAATGCAACAAACCTGCCAGCCCTCTCCACCCCTGGTATTATATGAATTAGTCCTGTGTTCAGGTCTGTTGTTCCAAGGCCCGCTTTAATTACTGTGCATTTGGGAAGTGACTAAACTGTGTTAAAGGTTGTATATTTGTGGACATTCTTGAGCAATTAACCGTGCAATTCTAAACAAGTTACATTCCTTTAAGCTCATTGATTTCAGTGGATATAGGAGGGTGTAACTCAGTTGAGGATGGCATTATAACTCTCCCAGCAGAAACACTGTAAATCTCTCTTTAGTTCCTAAACTCTAAACTGGTAGTAGTAATTTAATTTAAACCTGGGATGTTGGGGGATGAATGAAATAATTGTAATGAACCCCTTTGCATATTAAATATCAAGCAGAGGGAAAGGCTGGGCTTTGAAATACCTGTTCAATGTTATACAGAGATGACATGTAAAATAACCTTCATGATAGTTAATGCTGGCATCTAGGAATTAGAAATACTGTAAGTGTACAATCCAGTAAAGCAGGTTTAAACGTGTCCCCCCCCCCCCCCAGATGGAATTAACAAAGGAGATTTCTGGAGCATTAGCTGGTGGTTTGAGCCCATTGCCTATTTATTCAAGTGCCACATGTAGTTTGGTTATATGAAAAAATCCCATACTTGGTGTGCTGGCACACTGTTGTCAAACTGCATTTGCTGAAATAATAGTAGACGCAGTGCCTGATCATATATAGAACCCCTTCCTGTAACCCAGTTCATGAATGAAGATCCCTCTGCATAAACATTTCAAAAGTTATTTTCATATGAATTAGTGCATGATCTGAATACACCTTCAGAATATATAATGAGGATGACTCGTTGAGTTTAATGATACAGTTGCAATTACAATCAGGGTGTTTATTTTATTTTTTAAATTTATTTATAATGTGTGTGTGTGTGTTAAGTGCCGTCAAGTCACTTCTGATTCATGGCGACCCTATGAATCAAAGTCCTCCAAATTGTCCTATTTTTGACTGCCTTGCCCAGATCTTCCCAATGGGAACCTATTAAAGGATGGGGAAAAATTGTCCATTTTGTACTCTGTCAGGTCATGCTTACAAGTGAAGACAGAATTCTAATTCACATAAGAATGCCCCTTTCGGTAATTATAATACACATTAGCGATGGTCAGTATGGTTCCAGGTGTGTTAGTAACTTCTACACAGCTATAGCAACTTGTATAAAGATGAGTATTGGATCTAAATTTGTATTTCTATTTAAAAGGTAAAGGTCCCCTGTGCAAGCACCGGGTCATTCCTGACCCATGGGGTGCCGTCACATCCCGACGTTTCCTAGGCAGACTTTGTTTAAGGGGTGGTTTGCCAGTGCCTTCCCCAGTCGCCTTCCCTTTACCCCCAGCAAGCTGGGTACTCATTTTACTGACCTCGGAAGGATGGAAGGTTGAGTCAACCTTGAGCCGGCTACCTGAAACCAACTTCCGTTGGGATCAAACTCAGGTCGTGAGCAGAGCTTGGACTGCAGTACTGCAAGGGATGACCACAATCCTACACTTGTAAGCCCCATCTATTGCAATAGGGGAAAGTTACAGTGCAATCCTAAACAGAGGCAGTTGTAACTCTGCTTAGAGTTGCACTGTAAAAGCACTGAACTTCAGCAGGGGGCCCGAAAGGAGCTTAATTAGTTAAACTGCGCCCATTCTAATTGGAACAAAAAAATTAGGGTACCTCAGAGTCTGGGCACACACAGTTTCTCAGAAATCTGCGATTTGCTTTTAAATAGTAAAATGCTGCCATATAAAGAAATGTGCAAATAGCAAATTCTAAATCCTCTTCTGTGTTTAGTTGAAAGCTGAGGTTTGTTGTTGTTTTTTTAGTGGTTTGAGAAGGTAATTTTTAAGACTGCCAGTGCTACCGAATTACTAATAATAATCTATTTTGGGTTGCAGGCACGAAAAGCAAACGCTGGTGTTTTTTTCATTTCACTGTTGTGGCTCGGTAAAATTTCTTCCTTGCACAGATAGATGTAAGCACCAAAGAATAGAGCATCTCAGCAGGAGGTCGAGACAGCTGGTAGCAGGATTCAGAGTTTTATTGGTTTTCCTCCTTTATATATTTTCGAATCTTTCATCAGAGTCTCCCAGGTGGAAAACTCGGTGACAACACATAATTGGGTGTCAGCCAGCATTTATGCCACTGGATTTGCTGATGCAACAGCCTCCCTCCGTGTATGTTGTTCTGAAACCCAAAGGTAGATTTTTCAGTATTTTTCCAGGGCTGGAAGTGAGGTTGTAGTAGATCATTATTTCCATTTCTCTGAGTTCAACAGAACATTCTTTGTTCAACTTTGTCTAGAAGACAGGGCAGGAATATGGTGTGTTCAGACGGCACATATGGGCCAGGCCTTGCTCTACCATGTCCCTTCTTGGACACAATAATGACTTTTTTTCTAAAGCTAAAAAAAACCCAACCAGAATGTTTTTGCCTTTCCTTGTACCAAAGACACTCTAGCCCCTTAATCGTTTTGGTTAGCCTTTTCTAGGCATTCCAGAGACCTATTATTCTACATTAGTTGCTGCCACGGCATTACTAGCTCTGATCACACAAATGCCAAAAGATTAAAATCATTGCTTCAAGTGCAAAGATCAGATGAAAAACAGTGCTTTAACCGCTCATTAATTACCATAACCTCGTGAACCAAAGAGACAACTAATCTGCATTAAATTAATTTGCACCTGCTCCTCTGGTAACACTTCACATATTATGTATTTAACACTATGAGGTAAGAGGATGGAATCTCTCCTGGGATTGGTAGCTGTTCTAAAATCAGGAAACAAAGTACATGAGTAAATAGATAGTTTTCACAATAGCGGAAGGTGGGTTTCCTGAAGGAACTGTACTGAGACAAGTGCTAAATGATCTGGAGTCAGGTAAGAAGTGAATTAGCCAAGTGTCTAGATGGCACCAAATTATGCAGTGTGATATGAAAGAACTCCTCAATTATCTCTGCAGGTTGAGGGAGTGGGCAGCATAGGGGCAGTGTTGACAGGAGTGGGTCATAGGGACCACATCACTCCAGTCTAGTTCCATCTACACTGGCTTTCGATTTGCTTCCAAGCTCAATTCAAGGTGCTGGTCTTGACCTTTAAAGCCCTGTATGACCTAGGACCAAAATTCCTGTCGCACTGCGCCTGGGGCAGGGTCGCCATGAAGGTCTCTGGCCTGGAGGATGTTGGGGCTGAGACGATCTCTTCCGCCTCAGACCAGTCCGAGGGGGAGTCAGAGCTCGACTCTCCCTCGGGCGTCGCCAGGTTGCCGCAGGACACACCTTGCGGCCAGCCACTGGCTTCTATCCTCCCCGGCAGGCAGACTTCTCTGGCCTTATATATCCTCCAGGCCAGAGAAGCCCCTCCCAAGCTCCGCCCCTAGCCCTCCCCCTGGAAGTCCATATAAGGGCTGGGAGGCCTCACCTCCCCACCCATGAGATGCCGGGCGCGGACTGCGCCTGTTCCCCGCCCGCACTCGCCCGCCTGACAGCTGGGGAGCAGGGAGGCTGGCTACAGCCGATGCCCTGCCCCCACCATTCCAGTGGGCCCCTCCTCTTGCGGGCGGACTTGCGGGTCGGCGGCCCTCAGCGGCCTGGGCCTGGAGGACGCCTCGGTGGCCCCAGGCTCCCTCGGCAGCAGCGTCTGGGCTGGCGCGTTGGCGGGCCCCGGCTCTTTCGACGGCGTCTGGGCTGGCGCGTTAGCAGGCCCCGGCTCTTTCGACGGCGTCTGGGCTGGCGTGTCGGCGGCCCGCGGCCCCTGTGGAGGCTTCGGGCGGGGCGGCGGCTTGCTGCTCCCGCGACGCTTCCGAATGGGCTCTCTCCCCTCTTGCCGGCTCGGCGGGGTGCTGAGGGGAGAGAAGGTCCCGGTGATGCCACCCCCCGGGAAGACTGGTGAGTGCGGGGGCTAACCTCCGGCCCGGGAAGGGGGTTTGGGGGGCCCTCCCGGGACAATTCCTTTAGGACCACCTTCTCCTTTATGAATCTGCCAGTATACTTTGGTCATCTTCAGAGGCCTTCCTTTGGTTGCTACCGCCATCTAAGGCTAGGCAGGTGGCAACCCGAGAAAGGACTTTCTTGGTTGTGCAACCAAAATTTTGGACCTCCCTCCCCAGGAAGATTCGTCTGTCTCCATCTGTTAGTGTAATCTGCCAGAGAGTGAAGACTTTGTTTTGTTTGGCATACCCCCATAATGTTGTTGGCCCTCTTCAGATATTGTTTGTTGTGTGTTTTTATTGAATTATTTTATAATGTTAATTATTGTTTTTAATTGTTCAAATGTTTTAATGATTTTGATGTGTGCGACCTTGGGGACCCTGATTGGGTGGAAAGGCGCCATAAAATGTTTTAAATTAATTAATTAAGGTTCCCACTTTCATATACTTACTAAAGTATACTTACTAAAGGTTCTATCCATTCATCAACCAATCAGGAAAGGGATCTTGTGCCATGATAAAACAGCTCAGTACAAATATCTGTTGGGCTTGCTGGAGCAGTGGAGCAGACAGATTCAATGCTAGGGATTGTTAAGAAAGAATCTGAAAATAAAACATCTAGTGTAGCCTTTGGCTTGGAGCCCACCTAGAATGCACAGTTGCAAGAAGAGAGCTGATTTTGCCCAGTCCTGCCCCTCCTGCAGGAGACCACCAATTCCTCCAAAGCTATTTCTGTGGGGCATTTCAGTGTGTTTTTGCTGCCACAGGAGGAAGGAATTGGCAAAGATCGCCTCCCTTGCACGCATTTGTAGAAATCTAGGCAAGATCCAAGTCCATGTATAAATCTGTGGTATACCTGCATTTTGTATATAGGCTTGACCTCAAAAATTATATTGTGGACCTAGAAAAAGGTACAGAAAAGAACAACCAAAACAATACTGAGCAGTCTGTACCTTTAGCATTTCATTGCTTTTTGACTCTCTGGTTTACTTCCTAAAATAACCAATAGTCTTGTGGTACCTTAAAGATGAACAGTATATCATTTTTTTTACTGTCTAATTTGTATTCATTTATCCAGTTTGGCCAGTGCAAATAGCAGAAAAGTGTTTCTGGCAAGTATATGAAAGGATGTGCAACTGAATGAGTTGTTGATGGAATGGCTAATGTTGCTGAGTCCTGCGATATTGTCACGGGAAAAGATATATGGACAGAGTTGGTGTCAGAGGTTGTTGCAGGGTCTTGTCCCCTGGGTTTTACATCTTCATCGGTTGACCTATTTTCGCTGGTGAGCAATCACTTCGGGGGGCTATCTGTAAAGCAAGGACCCCACTCTATTCCCTCCTCCCACAAAATTTGAGTGGAAAGGATCCTCTTTCAGCGTAGGTTGTAAATCCCTGATGGTGCACTGGAGAGAGCTGAGCAATGAGCGACAGGTGATACACACAGGTGTCCTCTTGTTTCCCTACTGGGTTTGTCCTGTAGAAGCTGATTTCTTGGATATCTGTCTAGTCTATTCAACTGCTTTGCTAGCTAAGACACTGCTTATATCTGATGAAGTGGGCTCTAGTCCATGCAAGCTTGCTCTACAAGAAACTGAAGTTTCACAAGACTCTTTTTTGTTAATGCATATGTATGTGTACACAGCGTTAGACAAAAGGGTTGGGTACATTAGCGATGGGACTGCTTTGCCAGATGGTAAATTTCCGCCAGTTATGGAAGGAGAACAGAGGATTGCCCTCACCAGCTGCCAACAGGCAAAGGTGAAAGAGGCCATTCTTTATCGCCTATGAATTTCAAGGTTTAACTGCTCCCTTTCACAGGCTCTTAAAAGGTCCTGCCACGACAACTGAGGCATCTCAAAGGGCTTTGATAAGTGCCTGGAACTGTGTTTTTTGGATTCCTTCCCTGCAGTATTGATTAACATCCTGAGAAATAATCATGAGGTCTGGGCCTGCCCAGGAGTCCCATTTACATTGCCTGAGGAATGACACATGCTTCCCCTGCCCAGACCTGTCCCCTCTCAACTCTTCATATCTTGTTTCTCCACATTTCTTTGGTGGGCTCATGCTGTATTTCTGTCTGGTCTGTGACAAATCAAACTCTGAGGTACTTCTCTTTTGTTTCCACATCTGAGTTGCAATAGCAGTGCTCACCTTTAACCCAGCTGTACCCAGTATGAAGACTCTTTGTTATTCCAGGATCATAAAATTGGGGTAATGCCTCTTCTAAAGGACTCTATCGTATTTTGGGCACGTCATGAGACGACAAGAGTCACTGGAAAAGACAGCCATGCTAGGAAAAGTTGAGGGCAGCAGGAAAAGAGGAAGACCCAACAAGAGATGGATTGACTCAGTAAAGGAAGCCACAGCCTTCAATTTGCAAGATCTGACCAAGGCTGTCAAAGATAGGACATTTTGGAGGACTTTCATTCATAGGGTCGCTATGAGTCGGAAGCGACTTGACGGTACTTAACACACACACTCAAAGGACTCTGGGGCTTTCTCATCCTGGAAGCGCTGCTGTCACAAAAACATATTTCATCAAGCTGAGGTTCCAACAACCTGAGGGTGCAGTCGATTGCTGCGTTCACAGACATTTTGAGAATAATTCCTTTCCCCAAGACCCCTTATAACCAGCTTGCTTTCACCTGTACCCTGGAGCGCAGAAGTGAACTACAAGCCATCCTTTGCAGAAGTAGAGGACAGAGGACTCACCCATGTGCACCACCAGTTGTTTGCCTTGAAAATTTAAGATGCCCATGAGGGGAAATACAACAACTATTGACATTACTCACATGACCTAAATGATATCCTGCTTCATATTTGTGTCTTTTCCCCAACAATTTTTTTGTCCAATCCAGCACATGCCAAAGAAAACTTTTGTCTACTTACATCCGGGGGATGGATGTCAGTGTGCATATGTGTGCATGAGATTACCACCCTTTAGCATGTGTGAATGTCACAGAATTCCATGTTAAACTAGAAAGGTATATGGTTGCATTCTCACAGACGCAAGCTCAATACAGAACGATCTTCCTGCTTGGGCGTTTTTCCCAGGGCACTCCTTTGACTTATGATCTTTTAATTAGCAACATTGGAATCCTATGACACAGATTTAGTGAATTTATGCTTACTGCTGTAGCTTGCATACTGGTCAACTGGGTTGTAAGGTCTTGTGAAAGTTGTTAATTTTGTCCGATATATATATATTATGTGTGCATGCAGGTTTAGGCAGGAACGAACTTGGAAGATCAGCTGTAGCTTATGCTGTTTCTTCCACTGCAGTTCTTCTGATAAGTATTGTCTGGGCATGTGAATGATGGGGATATTTTTTTAATAGGTGCATAATCTCCTGGCTGTCTACTTACTTCCTGGATTTTTTATCACACCTGTCTTTTCCACCCCTTTAAATAAACAGTGGAGGTGATAAATTTAGATGGGTCAGTGCTTTCGGATTGCCCAGAACTCTATAGTAAAGTCACGCATTGGTACAGCACCAAGGAGATCATCGCATTTCCCACTCACCCCCCACCCCTAGTCTTTCAAGCAGTGGTGAGGAATGGGGGGCTGAGGATGGGAGGTCTCCCACTATTATGTGGTATTAATTTCAAATATGATGGCTGTTTATGATGGTGTGTAAACAGAGTTTTAAACCATGGTATTGTTGATAAAGAGGGGCTTACTCCTATAAGGAGTACCAAGGAACAAGTTTTTGTCTCAGTTGCTTTGCAACTGTGGAATGATCTCCCCTTTCCAATAACTCATCAGAGCTATTGTTGCCTTGCAGTTCCTTGAAGAGGGCAAAACACCAAAAAACTTGCCTCTTCTAAAGGCCTATGGCTGTTCAACATTCTATTACTATTACATTTGATTATATTTACTTACTGTTGCCTTTAATGTGTTTTATTGCTTTTTATTGTTTTATTGATATTTTCATTTATTGTTTTGCTATATGCTGCCTTGGAGAAGCTGTGGCTAACAGAGCTATCCTAAGCAGGAAGATCGTTCTGTATGAGCGTGCGTCTGTGAGAATGCAACCATATACCTTTCTAGTTTAACATGGAATTAATAACATTAATTTCTCCCCCAAGCCCTGTGAAACTGCTCCATAGAGTTTCACGGGGCTACACCATGATTTTTGCAGGTGCAAGTTTGCATCATGACTAGTATCTACTCTTACTAGTAGCCATGAACACCCCTCTCCTCCATGAACATGTCCACTCCCCTCTTAAAGCCTTCCAAGTTGGCAGCCATCACCACATCCTGGGGCAGGGAGTTCCACAATTTAACTATGCGTTGTGTGAAGAAATACTTCCTTTTATCTGTTTTGAATCTCTCCCCCTCCAGCTTCAGCAGATGACCCCGCGATCTAGTATTATGAGAGAGGGAGAAAATCGTCTCCCTGTCCACTCCCTCCATACCATGCATAATTTTATAGACCTCTATCATGTCTTCTGTTAACCACCTTTATTCCAAGCTAAAGAGCCCTAAGAATCCAGTGATTGTTCCTCAGACTGGCTATATATGAAGCATCTGAAGAAATGAACCATGGCTCACAAAAGCTCATACCTTGCCAGAAATGTTATTAGTCTTTCAGGTTCTACTGGACTCTTGCTCTTTTCTACTGCTACATACAAAGCATGTGTTGTACCCACTGAGCTACCAGTCTCATCTCTCTACCCGCTGGGGCTGTGGTTCCTCTGCTGTACCCACTATTTATGGTATGTCAACCAGTAAACTTTAGTGGAAGGCCTCTGTGCACTGTATTTTGGGGTGCACATTTTGAAACGCACAATGCATAGATCCACGTATCAAGGATTGGGAGTTCCCTGCAGCTCCCTGTTTGCGTACAAACCCAGGTTTGTTGCTTAGTGATATGAGAAACAGCTCGGGGAGCTGCCTCAGCCAGAGAGAATGGAAGTTTGTTTCCCTCTTTCTGTGGTTGTGGCAGCAGGTTTATATTTAGCTGGCAGCGTATGGCCTTGCGGGCTGCTTAGAGAAAGAGAAGAATCTCTCTCCTGATCATTACCTCCCGTTGCCCAGCTTCCCAGAGCATTTAAGCCTGGGTGGAGAACTGGGTGATAAATTTAGATGGGAAGTTTCCTGCCAGGAGTTGTGTAGCTGACCCAGCCAGGCCTGGCAAGACAGAAAGGGAGAACGACATCCAGTCCCTTCTCAGAGAGCTCAGAGTTCCCTAAGCCCTCCGTATTCCAAACATTTACAGTGGGGAAAAAATAGTGCCTTTCCCAAGGACATGAAGAATCCCATAGGAAAACCCTGGCTATCTAGTGTTTATACTGGAATAGCCAAGCAGTATTCGGTGTGGTATAATGTATTAAGTGGATGCCTCCTCTGTTGAGCTCTTAACTATGCAAGGGGGCAGCTGGTGCATTTATGTGTGGAATGTCACAGGGCTTTCCTGAGAGAAACCTGACACGGGAGTAAAGGCCCATAAAGGCTATCCTGAACATGCCAGAGTTTGGGAATGAAATGCAAAGAATCCTGGTAACTTTAGACAACTTCTCGTCTTAGCAGGCATCTCATTATTACAGGGATTTTCAGGTATAGCCAATTAGGGGAAACTCATTTCATTTTTGTGCTTGCATCCTCCCCGCCCCCACCTCAGTCCTCCTCCACCTCTTGTGTACCTTAGTGTGTCTGTCCATACTCTACACTGGGCCCGCCCTCTTTTTTAAACCTACCATTGCCAAACATAGCCAACTAGCCATGTCTTGCCGCCTGGCAGGTGTGAGACAATCCTTGGCAAGCAGCAAAAGCAGACCCCTGGCAGAGCCCCGTATATAGCTTATGGCTGCTGTTCACTTTGTGAGTCACTAGCGGAACGGGCCTTCTGTACATATTTAGAACAAACTCCATTAATCTGCAGTCTTGGGTGGAAACCCAAACGCTCATCCCTGCCCTGCAATAAAAGATTGCGGAAGGTTTGGGGTTTTTAAGAAAACTGCCCCTGGTATTTTACTGCCCTCGGTAATAATCCGTTTCTTTGTGTTAGGAAGCCTGCTGTGTAGTGTTTTTAAACCAGAGCCAGACTTGCTGCTGGCCACTGGTGCAAGGGTGTGGCCCATTAGTCAGAACACAGGGAGGGAAGCCAGGAGACCCAACGTTGTCTGTTTGGTTTGGCCATTGATATGCTGTGGGTTTTTAAAGGGAGGCCAGCAAGTTCCTGCTAAACTTGTAAAAAAAAGAAGAAAAAAAATGTGTTCATGTCCATCTTTTAAAAAGGAGGCTTTACTTTAACGTTTATACTTTAATGAGAGCCAGCGGGGTGTAGTGGTTAAGAGTGGTGATTAGGGGTGGTGGACTCTAATCTACAGAACCAGGTTCGATTCCCCACTCCTTCACATGAGTGGTGGACTCTAATTTGGTGAACTGGGTTGTTTTCCCCACTCCTACACATGAAGCCCAGCTGGGTGACCTTGGGCTAGTCTCAGCTCTCTTAGAGCTCTCTCAGCCCTACCTACCTCACAGGGTGTCTATTGTGGAGAGGGGAGGGGAAGGGAAGGTGATTGTAAGCCCATTTGATTCTTCCTTAAGTGGTAGAGAAAGTCGGCATATAAAAACCAACTCTTCTTCTTCTTATATCTGTGAAAACTGCATAAACGAAGATGGAAGAAGCCGACACACTGAAGAAATTCAACACGAGACAGTGAAGGTGGACTTTCCATTGGTCTGTGCTGTTGACTGTCTGTGGCCCTTAAACTTTGGAGGCTGAAAAGTTGCTCAAACCCTGCTTTTTTGGAAAGTTCAGTTAGTTGCAGAAGTTGCCAGGTTTATGGCTTTTTCAAAACTTCCAGTCATGTAGCTTATAATGAAATAATTAGATCTGTTTTCTGTGTTAAAGGACGTTTCTGTTCCTCATTGTTGCTACAAATAGTTTTGAAAATTAACTGCTCATTGTCATGTGTTAAAGAAGCCTTGAAAGGTTTTTTGATTTAAAAAAAATTATATTGTGTTGAAATAATCCTGTTTTATATTACATTACTTTTTCCGTACTGTGGGTCTCTGGCACATGATTTTGGAACTTCTAGGAAAAATTCCTATGAGGGGGGTCAGAAGTAAGATATAATGAAAGATGCATACAGCCTTCATATAAAGATGCCAGTAGATTGGTAGAAATATGTAGAAGAATGTGCTGTTGTGCTGCAACTGACTCATGGCAACCTCAACCATATCTATATGTATTTCTGTTAACGCCTGCTCTGCAGCATTTTTGTTGTTGTTGATGTGTACTTATGTTACCTTATGGAAATAATAATGTACATATAACAAAAACTATTTGCTTTTTTCATGCCACATGTTATATGCTTTAAATATAACACATTTGGTTTATTTATATAGCCTACAACTGTGTTTTTAATTACAACCTCCAGGTACTAGCTGGAGATCTCCTGCTATTACAACTGATCTCCAGCCGATAGAGATCAGTTCACCTGGAGAAAATGGCCGCTTGGGCAATTGGATTCTATGGCATTGAAGTCCCTCCCCTCCCCAAACCCTGCCCACCTCAGGCTCCGCCCCACAAACCTCCCGCCGGTGGCAAAGAGGGACTTGGCAACCCTATCCAACCATGGGGTGTTCAAGGCAGGGGAGGAGCAGAGGTGGTCTCTCATCCAAGTGCTGACCACAGCCAACTCTGCTTAGCTTGTAAACTTCAATGAGCTGAGGCTAAACTGGGCTTGTTGGGCTGTTAGAAATACATAGAAACAGGGAGAAAACTAGAATCCTAGCAATTATGTTCGTAGTATTTAAATCAGCCTGTTATGTGGCTTCAAACTTTTATTCTATATAGATGTGCTGATGACTCTGTGTGTCAGTCTTGGCTGATCTAGGATCGTAACAAATAAATAAACTGTGGGTACCCAGGAGATATGGAAAATTCGTATCAAGAGATGATCAGTTCAGTTTTTCACAGACCTTACTCCAAAATCATTTCTACAGAGGCAAACATAGCTAATCCTAAGAAAAGCATATGCGGATTTGTTCCTTGTTACTATTCTAGACATACATCTGTCTGGCCAGATAATGGCATCTCTTTCTCATTTGCAGCACTATGTAATTTCCATTATAATTAACTGAGGAAAATCCTTTCATTTTCTTTGCCAGAGACCAAGGGAGGAACCGTTAGGATATTTATAACATGAAAAGACAGGGGGGAATAATTTTAGCAGTTTCAGCCTCAGTGATTCCATTCTAAAATCACAAATCAGACTTTGACAATATCTCACAATAGATGTTAACAGTGTAATTGGAAAAAAAATGACATTCCAAGTGGTGAGAATTGCCCATTGGGGAGGGGCTGTGGCTCAGTGGTAGAACATCTGCTTGGTAGACAAAAGGTCCCAGGTTCAGTCCCCAGCATCTCCAGTTAAAGGGACTGGGCATGTATGTGATGTGAAAGACCTCTGTCTGAGACCCTGGAGAGCCGCTGCCGGTCTGAGTAGACAATACTGAGTTTGATGGACCAAGGGTCTGATTCAGTATAAGGCAGCTTCATGTGAGATTGCTCCATATTTATCCATTTTTTAAAATTTACTCCATTTATACCTCACCTTTCTCCCCAATGGGGTCCCAAAGAGGCATACATCGTTCTCCTCGTCTCCATTTTATTCTCACAGTCTGTGAGGTAGGTTAGGCTGAGTGTGCATGACTGGCCCAAGGTCACCCAGCGAGTTTCCCAGCAAGCTTCAAACTTGGGCTCCCAGATCCTAGTCCATATGAACACCTGAAGCTGCCTTTTGCTGAATCAGACCCTTGGTCCATCAAAGTCAGTATTGTCCACTCAGACTGGCAGCGGCTCTCCAGGGTCTCAGGCGGAGGTCTTTCACATCACCTACTTGCCTAGTCCCTTTAACTGGAGATACTGGGAATTGAACCTGGGACCTTCTGGACGCCAAGCAGATGCTCTACCACTGGGCCACAGCCCCTCCCCAATACTACACTGCACTGGTACTACTCTTCCATAGGAAAGTAGTTCCAACATCACTGTGTGCACAGTTGCATAGAGTCATGCCCACTCTGTGCACAGTATACCCAAGCATTCATGTATATATTCGGGTTAAATACTCATCTGAGTTACAACTGGCTTTTAAAAACATTTGCCTGCTATGTGAGAATTTGGAATGTGCCTGGTGTGGTTTGTTTGCATGAAAAATTCAGGCCTTCTGTAAGACAACAGTAGTAATTGTGTGACTGTGCAGACATGTGTGTAATGTCTACAGAAACTTTCTTTGTGCTTATGGTTTGTGGACGTAGCCTAGCAAGCAAACTGATTTAGTTGGTTGAAGGCCTCAAATTCAAATGTGGCAGTTTTGCCATAAAGTACAACAGAAAGTCTGCTTGTCTGATTAGCCTTTTGCATCGGCTGGCTAGTAATGTGATATGCTGAGCAATTATAACGAAAGCCTGTAAATATGTAGGAACTGTTCTTTTTCACTGTCATTGATTTCCAACAAGGGCCCATTATGCTATACATCGGGGGTTCCCAACCTCTGGAATTCTAACATAGGATAAATAAATAAATAAATAAATAAAATTTTATTGGCGGCTAGTATGCCAGGTAAAACAGAAACTGACCATACAAAGTAGATGTTTACAACCAAGGCTTTTTTTTTTTTTTACAACTAAGGGGTAGTAGGCACAACCACAAAATGGCAGGGAGTAATGTCATACATAACTCTAATAGTGACTCTTCAACATTTCAGGCGGAAGCTCTACTTAACAGGATGCCTTTTAAGATGAACGTATTGTTTAAAATATTTTCTTGCATACATATTTTCAGTCACAGTAAAGATCCTTGTGCTATGGTGGCTCCTCCTCCTGAAGCAATGTTTTTAAAAATCTGCGCCACCAAAAGAAGCCCTTCTGGGCAAAAGCTCCACCAGGCCTTGCCTACTTCTAAAAAACTAAGGTAGGCACCAAGAAGGGTGTTGTTGGGAGCCATAGCACCCATGGGTGTCACGTTGTGGTCCCCTGCTATACATTTTGCGTTGTGTAGTCCATATTCTCAGGACAGGGAGGGGCCATGGCTCAGTGGCAGAGCATCTGCTTGGCATGCAGAAGGTCCCAGGTTCAATCTCCAGCATCTCCAGTTAAAGGGACTGGGCATGTATGTGATGTGAAAGACCCCTGCCTGAGACCCTAGAGAGCCGCTGCCGGTCTGAGTAGACAGTACTGACTTTGATGGACCAAGGGTCTGGTTCAGTATAAGGCAGCTTCATGTGTTCATGATGCACAGGACCTGTAGGGTCTGGTAATGGTTGCTTGCAGATGCCCATGCCCTTTTACCCTTGCTATCTGGTGCAGTACAGAATACTTTTACAAAAGAGTAGTAAATGGCTGTGATGTCTCTATAGTATAACACTGATATATTGTGCCAAAATCAAAGCATCCCAGTTTACCTTTGTCTCCTTAGACCTGGAGCCAGTTCACACCAGGAGTTTTATTTACTACTTATACCCTGCTTTTCATATAGATTGGCTTCCAAAGCAGTTTACAATTAAAATCCATCACAAGATACGATGTAGCAGCCGGCTTGGAGTCCAGTACAACCTTAGAGATCAAAAAGATTTTCAGGGCCTGAGCTTTTGAGAGTCAAAGCTCCCTTTGTCAGATACCCTAGAACAAATCAAATGTTCTAGGAATCTGACAAAGAAAGCCTTGGCTCTAGAAAGCTCGTACCCTGAAAATCATGTTGGTTTCTAAGGTGCTACTTAGAATCCAGCTATTCTACTGAAGACCAACACAGCTACCCTTTGAAACTAAAATACAACGTGAGTACTGTAGTGAAATGTAATCTTAATTGAGGGGTTGGAACGAGAAGCAGGCACCAGGGAGGAACTGTTGACCTTTTCTTTGTGTTATAGAAGTTCAAGTAAATAGCTTGTTGTACCAATAACTGAAGTATCTGGCACTGATAAGACAAGTACATATAAGTGAGTGTCCATGATCAGGAGTGGGCTGGGTGGTGAAACTGGCGTTGGAACAAGCCAATCTGAGCTGTTCTTCAGAAGCCAGAGTTGCAGGGGCCACTCTGCCTAGCAATTCCAGCAATGGGCATTAGCTCATCCATTGCTTTTTCTTTCATAGAATCATAGAGTTGGAAGGGACCACCAGGGTCATCTAGTCCAACCCCCTGCACAATGCAGGAATTTCACAACTACCTCCCCCCACACACACCCAGCGACCCCTACTCCATGCCCAAAAGATGGCCAAGATGTCCTCCTTCTCATCATCTCCTTAAGGTCACAGAATCAGCATTGCTGACAGATGGCCATCTAGCCTCTGCTTAAAAACCTCCAGGGAAGGACCTACCACCTTGCGAAGAAGCCTGTCCCACTGAGGAACCGCTCTAACTGTTAGAAAATTCTTCCTAATGTCTTGATGGAAACTCTTTTGATTTAATTTAAACCAGTTGGTTCTGGACCGACCTTCTGGGGCAACAGAAAACAACTAGCACCATCCTCTCTATGACAGTGCTTCAAGTACTTGAAGATGGTTATCATATTCCCTCTCAGTCTCCTCTTCAGGCTAAACATTCAAACTGATAGCAGTACAGGAGACAATGCGTGAGCTGACACCAATGACCATTGCTGGTGATTTGCGCCAAGTGGCCCCTTAGATACTGACAGAGTGGTTGGGTCTTGGCTGTGCGTGCCTAGCCCCCAGTGTCCCTCTATGCCAGCAGCCCATGGGGAAATTTCCCTGTAAGTTAAATGGGCCAGTCCACTCCTGTGGAAAGGAGAGTTATATGGAGAGGAGGAGAGGGTTGTTCTCACTTTTCTTGCTTTTTTTGTTTGTCTGATTGTTGCATTTTTATTTGTTCTAGGCGGGACAACCTGCTAGGCTAGTTTCCTCCTGCTGTGCATTTTCAATTAAAGCTAATTGCTGAATCTTCAGTCTTGTTGAAAGAAGATTCACTAAATACTAAGGCATCTATTAGGATCTGGTAGAACCCAGTTACTGGAGATTATGGTGGTTGCTGGAGATGAACCCCAAAGGTCAACCCCATCTTTCAGCAGCTTACTGCTACTTACAGGGCTCTGTAGGGTTCCTGGTTTTGATTTTCTTCCAGATAGTTGCTATACAAGGTCTGCCTCTCTAAGGAAAACTAAGAATAATCTCCAAACCAGCATCTACAACTAGCCCTTTCAAATAACAATATAATCTTAGGATCAAAGGCAAATAACATACACCACGGGGTGTATTTAATGCGTTGTAATGTACATTGCAATGTACGCATTAATTACCCCACACCTCCTAAAGCCCCAGCTGGAGAGTTTGTAAAATGTTGTGGGGAACACTGCAGGACAGGTGGACACACAATATGCAGAATTTGATGTTGTGTATGAAATGGGCCTCAGAATATCAATGATGAAGAAAGTTCATGGTTTTCTTTTGTTTGAGCAGAAGGAGTAGACCTTGCTGCTTAATGTTTAGATTTGGGACAGGGTGGTTTTTTTAAGTTGACACTGGAAAGAAAACATAGGCTGGGTCCAGATTGTTTGATACCAAGAGTAAGGGAATGTACATTCTGGGGGTTTTATATGCGAGAGAAAAAATCTTTCTTGAACCTGAGTCTTAATCTTTATTTATATAGCACCAATACAACAGAAGCTGTATACTTTAGTACCAAAAAATAAAAGCAAAGAGGGATTGTTTATGCCAGTTATTTTCCGGGTACAGGGGCTCATCTTGGCATAGGTGCTAACGTGTCAGACTTTCATTATGACCTCTACAGCTTTTGGGGTGGAATTCATAATTTTCATTGGTTAAGTAAGAGATGGGGAAAGCCAGCATGGTGTAGTGATTAAGGTGTCAGACTAGGATCTGGGAAACCCAGGTTCGAATCCCCACTCTGCCATGGAAACTTATTGGGTGACCTTGGGCCAGTCACACACTCTCAGCCTTGACCCTGGTAAGTATTTGGGTGGGAGACCCCCAAGGAATACCAGAGGCATGACGTGGAGGCAGGCAATGGCCTTGAAAACCCTATGGGGCTGCCATAAGTCAGCTGTGACTTAATAGGGGGAAGTAAGAGATACAGCAGCCCCCTAATGAACTTAGGGTTGTTAGGCAGCAGTCTAGAATTAATGCTGTACCTTGTACCTATATCAGTAGCTGAAATCAGTAAATTCCAAAATAAAAGTGGCTTTTCCTGCCTGTGTCTCCCGCCCTTCTCCCTCTGTTATCTGATCCTGTCCCCTGCTTGCAATGTGGCACACCTTCAAGATTTGCTTTCTGCAGCAAGTAGGAGGGGTGGGGCTTGACAAGACTCGGGGTGGGAAACAGGCTGCTGAGGTTTTGGATTCCGTGGTGGCTTTAAAAGCTGTAGCATCCAAATGAATCATGCGATCTCTGTTGCAGAATACCAAGAAATTATCCTGAGTGGTATACATGTCTGCCTGTAAAACTGTGTCTCCGGGGTGGGGGTGGGGGCTTGCCTCAGAAGGTGCTGATCCTGTGGAATATAATTGACCCATTATTTACATTGATCTTATCAACAGGACGTGTTAAATGAAGTAAAACCTTCTTACAAGCACGCTGGAAATGAATGTTGCCCTTAATGCACAAATGTTTTTGACTCTCCTTCAGTTCCTAACGCCAGTTCCTTCAAAGTTCTTTCCACTGACAAGAACTTCATAGTTTCAGTCAGTCAAAATAATTTTCTGAGTGTAATTACAAAAGCAAGTAACTCTGAAGCTAGAAAATATCACGCATTAAAGTTGGCTAAGCAATAAGTTGACTTCTTATTTTGTTGAAGCAGAGGAGGAGGAGGAAATGTGAGTTGAAGGGGGCCCAGTAGCTTCAGTAGGATTTAGTATTCTTTTTAAAAAGCACGAAAATACAGAACGCTCTATGCTAACAAACAGTTATAGAGTTTGAAAGCATTCCTAAAACCCCAGTCATAAAAACGATTAAGAGCAAAAAAGATGTGTGTGTATAAAGAAATCATCTGTGAAAAGGAAGCAAATGTAATATGATGGGTTGATGGAAAAAGTAAATTGCACAGGGAATTCCAAAAATAGCTTAGATTTCTTTTGTTTTATGTCACTATTAGGAACAAGGCGTCACACAAATTAAAGAACAGTGAATGCAAAATGAAAACAGGCTGTTACGGTCTTGGTTTCCTCACTGGTAATTGGTTCCATGCCACACTGAAGGGGATGTTCTGGCTGAATTTTGATTTATTTATTATTTAGGACTGGATAATTGTTATAGCTAGCACTAACAACTGCAGTGATGGATAACAAAATAAAGGAAATCATCTCCTTTTTCCTGAGAGCCAAGCTATACCTTACACAGGAGAAACAAGATTGGACCTCATGATTTTCTTTTCTATTTTTAAAGAAGCAGGTGTGTGTGGGGGGGGGGAGGTATGTGTGTGGGAAATTATTGCCTTCTTCCACACTGTTCTCCCTGAAGAAGAACCAAACACATACACACTCACATCCCAAACTGCTATTAACTAGAGAGAGGAAAAGCGATAAGTATAATATGGGGTACTTGTCCATGGCTCATAGTGGCTGGGGAATGGTGGCAGCTATTGGGGAAATGGCAGTCAGGGTTGCCAACAGTATGGAGAAGATGGGTCCAGTCCCTTTAACAGAGGTTTACTGGGATGTTATTTACCAGATGTTGTTATTTACCTCCATGTCATGAAGAAGAAGAAGAGTTGGTTTTTATATGCCAACTTTCTGTACCATTTTTAAGGTGAATCAATTGGCTTACAATCTCCTTTCCCCACAACAGACACCTTGTGAGGTAGGTGGGGCTGAGAGATAATTGTGACTAGCCCAAGGTCACCCAGCAGGCTTCATGTGGAGGATCGGGGAAACAGATTAGAGTCCTCCACTCCTGTGGAGGAGTGGGGAATCAAACCTGGTTATCTAGATTAGAGTCCACCGCTCCTAACCACTACACCATGCTGGCTCCCAACAGCCCATTACCACACATTAAGTCTCTGTTAAAGGGACAAGACACTTTCTCCAGGTTGTTGGCAGCACTAGTTGCTCTGAAAACTGGAATGACTTACAGCCTCCTCCGTAGGACCCTAGCCCTATCGAGGTTCTCCCGCTTTACCTTCAGCTGCTTTTAAGTTTTTTAAAAAAGTAAATCAATTCATGGATCTCTCTCATTATTGTAACATCAATACAAATTAATAAGCATGCCAGGGTGGGTAAGATTGAAGGCAAACACTGAAGGCTGTTCAGGACTGCCAGCCTCCAGGGGATGGATGGAGATCTCCTGATATTACAACTGATCTCCATACAACAGAGATCAGTTCCCCTGAAGAAAATGGCAGTTTTGGCTAAAGGACTCTATGGTGTTGTATCTGCGGAGCGCCCTCCCTTCCACAAACTCTACCCTAAAAATCTCCAGGTGTTTTCCAACCCAGAGTTGGCAACCCTAAATTATTAACTCTTCTATCAGTCTTCGTGGGTTCTAAGAACTGCCCAGACACAAAGAATGTAATGAGGCAGATTAACAAGGAAGCTTCATCTAAGAATGGGTGGGAAGTAGTAACCAGGCCGGCTTTTTTGCCTGTCAGTTAAGTAGTGAGAACGCCGTGGTTCCAGCCCCTTCAACCCATGGTTTCTCTGAATCCAGTCAATATTAATTACATTCTCTAGCCTTACTTACGTATTTTGGTCATGTCATGAGAAGACAAGAGTCACTGGAAAAGACAGTCATGCTAGGAAAAGTGGAGGGCAGCAGGAAAAGAGGAAGACCCAACAAGAGATGGATTGACTCAATAAAGGAAGCCACAGCCTTCAATTTGCAAGATCTGAACAAGGCTGTCAAAGATAGGACATTTTGGAGGACTTTCATTCATAGGGTCGCCATGAGTCGGAAGCGACTTGATGGCACTTAACACACACACACACACGCACAGCCTTACTTCCATAATCCCCACTGGATACCCTTCCATCTCTCATAGCCCTGTTCCCAATTTCAATTTTCTCTCTGAACTTTTCCTCCCACCCTCTTGTTTCTCCTTCTTCCTCTCACTCCCTCAGGAAAAGGCCACTGTTCCCTCAGGAAAAAGCTACCGGACTCGAATTTAGTTATACTTCTACAGTAATACTGCTACTCACCTGAAACTGTATTCCAGCCAATGTCAATTTTGCCTCCCCTTAGGGCCAAACTTGAATACATGGTTGCGTGTGAGATTTTCCCAGTGGATGTTATTTTTTTGTTTTTTAATCCCCAAACCACCTCAAACCAAGGACTACTGGAGACATAGGCCATTTATTCATGGAAGGTTTTGCACTGGATTTGCCACTCTTTAGATGCACTTTCCCCCCATCCATATTCTCAAAACTCAACAATAAGCCGCCATGCAGAGTTTTGAGAATTCAGATGGGGAAAATGTGCATCTATAGAGTGACAAATCCAATGCAAAACCTTCCATGAATAAATGGCCTTCGTGTATAATCTCAAATTTTCCATTACATTGAGCGTGAGGGGATACGTGGTTTGGTTGCATAGATGTACAGCCTAGATTTTTATTTAAATTACAAAAACTCTTTTTTTCTTTTTAATTTCTTGAAACACATGTAGCCTAATCATATGTATATTGTCTCTGAAGTGAACTCTGTTAAGTGCAACGGGACTGCACTCCCCAGTAAGTGTATATAGGATTGCACCTTGTTTAGCTGTCACTATCAGCACATACATTTAAAAAGGGCTCAAGTGTACCTATTCAAATACTGCAACCAACATGTGCCTGTCAGTCATTCTCCTGTCTACTCCATGGATTGGGGTAATTCTGGCACAAGTACAGGCTAAGCTTTGTGCTTCCAGCCTGTGAGGAATGGCGCTTGAATTTTTCTGGGAACATTCTTTTTTCTCCTTCCCACACTTCCGATTTATTTTATTTAACAAAGTCAGTGAGCTAACAGAGGTGGCTTACAAGAATCAGCAAGCCTCAAAATATAAAGTTAGATCTGCCAGCAAGAGAGAGCGAGAGCTGATTAATCATCTACTTTTTAACTGTGTTATCATTTATATTTAAATCAATTTGCTGATTACCGTAATATATTGAAGAATCTTGTGAGAGATTTTAACAAACAAAAGCTTCCTCTTACTTCCAGTATACCAGTGCAATATTTTCATTCCAGACCTCTGAACCAAAACAGTTTTATTGGGTAAACAAATATTTCTTTCAGTCTCAGTTCTACCAGTTTAAACTTGCCTCCATTGGTCTATATTTACTTATATTTACTTACACTGATTAATCTAGTAAAAAATTAATAGTTCTAAGTATAACTCCAAAACCTAAAACCAACAAAAATTCCTGCTTTTTTAAAAAAATGTACAATTCTGAGAGTTACCTCAAATCATTTTAGAATGGTAGACCTGTTTGAATAAAATACTTCACTTCTGAAACGCTTTCATTGTCCATTCAAGTAAATGGATATAGAATGATGTTACTCTGTTTAGGATTGGGCTGCTAATCTCTGAACCAATCTCCTATTCTTCCCCTCATAGAGCCAAACATAAAGAGTCAAATATGATCTCCTTTGTTGTCTTTTATACCAATTAAATTTTTATGGATCCTACTGCCTCATCATCTAGCATTTACCTAGCTGTATTTCAGCAAATTTATTTATTAATTTAGAGCATTTTTATCATGCCCTTCCTCCAAGAAATTCAAGGTCGTGTGCATGGGTCTTCCTTCCTCTGTTATATCCTCACAACAACCCTGTGAGGTTATGTTGAGAGAGAATGAGTGGCCCAAGGTCACCTAATAGGTTTCGTGGCAAGTGGGGATTCAAACTCAAGTCTCCCCAGCACCCCAACAGCAACACCAGGAGTCCTTTAAGAAATTCCCATGGAGTATGAAAAGCCAATGCTTTGTGCCAACAGATGAGATATTACCAGTTAAAATGTTAAGGACAGCTCAAATAGTGGGTCCATTGCCCCAGCCTCTGAAGCACGTGAACATAACAAAGCTTTTTTATACCGAGTCAAACCATTGGTCTATATCCAACTTAGTGTTGTCTACTGTGAGTGGCAGCTGTTCTCCAGATCTCACGTCTTTCATACCACCTACTATCTGCTCATTTTAACTGGAGATGCCAGAGAGTGAACTTGAGATCTTCTGCAAGCCAAGTGAATACTCTACCATTGAGCCACAGCCCCTCCGCCTGTTAATCACAGCCATAGGAACAAACTTATTGCAGAACCGAATGTGGGAATACAAGCGCCTACACCTGTAGGGGCTTTTAATAATTACTCTGTGTTCAGCCCTCTAGGCCTTCACCTTTCTGAGATTTCATTCACATCCATGTAGTTCAAACCTGCATAACTTGTGACCCACCATCCGTGTACCGAGGCTTGCCAGGTGTTTAATACTTCCCTCCCCATCTTTTGTAATTCCAGACAAGCATTAAAAACAGACTCGTCAAGCTTGCTGGACCACCACCCATAGCTAATGGGCTGTGTGCTAGATCAGATGCTGTACATATCTGCTCCCATCTTGTCTTCCCTCAATCACTTCTTGGTTGCCAGGCCAACTTCCTTCTAAAAATATATATCCCTCTAATGATTGCCCCAGAGACACACAGAACATTTACTCTCAGCTTTCTGTTGAATTTGCATATTTTATAACATTTAGTTCTACAAGTTTCAAACTCTCGTGCCCTTTGCCTGTAGCCACTGTCTTCCCTCTCTGCCATGCTGTGCTCCAGAGCAACTCCAAAAGATATATTTATGTTAAATATTTGTGCTGTACGCTCTCAGCCACATATGGCTCTCAAGGGACTTTACATCAAAACAAAACTGAGACAGAAATATTAGCGTGCAATCCTAACCAGAGTTATAGCCTTCTAAATCCACTGATGTCAACTGGCTTAGAAGCGTGTAACTCTGGTTAAGATTGCACTGTAAAACCATTTGAGAAAATTAATCAACAAAACAACAGCAAAAATACTTTAAAACTGAAAATCAGAAAAGTCCCAAAAACATTTTTAAAAATTATCTTCCTGCTTCTCTGCAGCCGTACTGCAGATTTTTTTTTCTTACTGTTAGTCCCTGGGAAGTTCTGAACTGTCTAGATGTTATTGTTTATCGCAGTCAAGAAAAGAAAAGGAATTTTTCTTCGTAACTTCATATATCCTGGATAGCATGAGATCTGCATACCAAGATACCTAGGATTGCCAACTTCAAAGTAGGGACTGGAGTTCTCCTGGAATGATAATTGATCTCCAGACTACAGAGATGACTTCCCGTGGAGGAAATGGCCAACAACTACAATATTCATCAGTTGTGTTTATGTTGTACTGTGTGACCTACAGGTGTAGTAACAACTGGCAAACACAGATAATGGGGCTGAATGGATAATTTGTACCAAACTACGCTAAAAATGTTCATTTTTCTTTTTTAGATTATGCTCTTAAACCCATTGAAATCTTGAATTGACTTCTAAATTATGGTTTCACACTGCCTACTTTTAACATCTGCATAGAACTGTGAATTAAAGTTGATCTTATCTTTCAAGGTGGTTGGTTAAATGGTTAAAGTATAGTTTTAGTATAGTTACCTCTTTGATGTTAATTTGCTTTCCTTAAGGATCTTCTATATAAATACAAATCAGTCAGAGGCAAAGACATAGGCAGCATTATTATTATAGCTGAAGCGAAGCTTTTTTATCTTGGTAGAAATCATCTTTTGTGTAAGGTGTGCTCAGTTTGCGTCAGACTTACGTAACTATGAACATACACCTTCACTTTGTTCAGGGGCATCTGTAGATTTTGATCTTTGTGACACTGGTGTAATAGTTCAGTTAGTCATTGCGACAGGTGCCATGTTACCATCACATAACTGTTAAAAAATCCCATTCCTTGCAAAGGAATTACGACGGACAAAAATGATGGCTTAATTGCAGCACTCTTTCTTTTAAAACAATGAATCCCAAACAACTTGAAGCACTGAACAGCAGAACCCTATAAACCATTCTTCTCTCAAACCATCCTCTATCACTTCATTAGCTGGTTACTCTGATTTCCCCCCCTCCTTTTTTACCCAGGGGTGACATGCGTATCATTTAATCTAATTGGCATAATAAGCAAAGGACCTGGGTAGCACAAAGTGGGAGGGAACAAGGGAATTTTAGGGCTGCTAAAAACTCTGAGGAGCCATTTGAAGAGAAACTTGTTTCATTATTTCCTTGGAAACTCCTGTGGGTAATTTGGCATCTAGTGATGTTGGAAGGGAGCTGACAGACTTTGTTTGAGAAAGGTGCCCAGCCAGGTACCCAGCCAGCTAGCCCCTTGAGTAATGGTCTTTTGCGTGCCTTGATATGGTAACATGGCCGCTTCTGTTTGGATGTGATGCAATTCCTTGTCAAAATTGCCTCTCTTATGAAAACTTATAGTAGACCTGCCGTGGTCTACTTTTGTTTAATCACTAATAATTCACATGAGGGAGCCCAAGATTACACCTTCTGTTTTCTGGAGGTGTCGTTTTGTTTCTGAATGAACTGGGAGGACTATCTTGAGATCTAGCCAGGGTTAGGCCTTTGGAACTTGAGTTTTACAGGGTGCTTTTTAATCTGTGAGGCTATGTGCGAGGGGGTTAATTCAGTCACGCAAGCCTCATTTGAGGTCAGTCTTTCTTGTTTACTGTCAGAAAACTGAGGCTGAGCAACAGGGCTTTGCCCAGAATCCCTCTGGAACCTTTGGTATGTGTAAGATTACCAACTCTTACTTGAGATATTTGTGGAGATTTGGGGGGGGGTGTGCCTGGGAGGGGCAGTGTTTGGGGAAAGGAAGGAGCTCAGCAGGGATGTGACGCCATAAACTCTGTCCTCCGAAGCTGTTATTTTTTCCATAGGAACTGATCAGTGGGAATTCCAGGAGAACACCAGAGCCCACCTGGCGGTTGGTTATCCTATGTGTGAGTTGTGTAATTTCCCCCCCCGTGTTCTCACTGGACCGCTTGTATGGATCAGATCACATATGGATCAATTGGGACTTGACGTTGCTGTGATTTCCTCGCTAGCTGCAGACAACAAGAGGCAATACTATATATGGCTTTTGCATAACCTGAGCCCCAGAAGGAACCCTCTGTGGTCTGCTTCCTGAGCCAGTAGCTGCTGATGAAAGACAAGTCTTGGCTTGCTCACCCACCTATCACTTTTCAGGTGCTAACATGGGTGGAAGGTTGTTTTGCAGCCTTCTGTATGAAGCAGGTCCCTGTGTGGCTTGAAAATGTCACGGTTGCGTTCGGGTCATTGTCAGTGCCTTTACAAAAGCAGATCGCTTACTCGCTTGAGAAGAGGAGATGACAGGGCAACGAGGGGGCTGGTTATCATTTATTAATGCCACCGTATTGCATTTACTTTTGACTTTTTAAGACTTCTATAGACTGTGGAGAAAGAGAGAGAAGCGATGATGTGTTGTTGTTTTTGAAGGAGGTGAAGTCCACAGAGAAAATTGAGAAGGATTGTTCTGTGAAGGAAAAAACAAGGTTTCACAAAAGATTGGAAGGGGGTGTCATATATCACTGTTGGATGTGTTGGTAGCCACAAAGAGGAAATTAATTCATTTATTTTAGTTCACTCTCTGAACAGGAAGGTCCAGGCTAACCTGAGCTCATCAGAATTAGGAAGCCAAGTAGGGTTGGCCTTGGTTAGTACTTGGATGCGAGACCGCCAATGAGAGGTCCAGGGTTGCTATGCAGAGGAAGACAATGGCAAACCACCTCTGGCTGCCTCTTTCCTTGAAAACTATACGGGCTCGCTATAAGTCAGCTGTGACTTGGTGGCATTTTCCACCACCACCATTTTTATTTACCGGGATGCCCTAAAAGTGGCTAACACTAAAACATCTAAAATGTCATAACAATACATCAGGGAAGGCTTATGTTGAAGAACCTGAGAAACAACTGGATAGAGAAGTCAAAAGAAAGCAGGAGGCTTCTTGGGGTTGCAGAGGCTGGCCGGGCACTTGGGACAGAAGGAAAATATTGTTCTGTTTGAACTACTTCCAACCGGCTAATAACTTTTATGGTAGTGCAGTGCCTTGTAGATATTACACCGTCCTCCTTTTAATTACTAACGATAGCTTAGTGAGTGCTTGGTTCTTAGCTGAGATAGCAACTCCTTTCCTGCATTGCTAGCACAAACAGGCCTGGCCTTTTTCCGTGTTTTGCCCCAGACAAAGGTCCACTTTGGCTATTGATGTGGTTCGTGTTTGCATGTAGGTTGAAGACTGCTGCTTCACAGGTCACATTCACATGTCACACAAAACCGCAATTAAGCTCAAATTTGCTGGAACAGGCACAGAAGCATCTTTTTCATTGTGTTCCCCTTCTCCTTCCTCTCCTGCATGAAGCAAAAACAAATTCCAGTTTTTATTTATTTACTTCATTTATACCAGGGATGTCGAACTCATTTGTTATGAGGGACGGATATGACATAAATGTCGCTTGGTTGGCCCTTGCCTCGCCAGCCCAGATCGGGACTGGGGGAGTAGCTGCCATGGCTGGCTTGTGGGCTGGATAAGAGCTCTCAAGGAGCCAGATCCGGCCCCTGGGCCTTATGCTTGACACCCCTGATTTATACCCCATCTGTCCCCAGTGGGGACCGAAAGTGGCTTACATCATTCTCCCCTTCTCTGTTTTATCCTCACAACAAACCTGCGAGGTAGGTGAGGCTGATAATGTGTGATTGACCCAAAGTCACCCAGCAAGCTTCTGGGACAGAGTGGGGATTTGAACCTGGGTCTCCTACAACCTTGTCCAACACTCTTACTACACTACTTGGTGTCTGAATGGAAGCACCTGGACAAACTGGTTCCCTCTGTGCCAAGGCAGAGCTCTAAACCAGGGCTGAATTCAATATGTGAGTGTAGAAGCAGGGAACATTGGTTCATCCGGGTTGTTTAATGCAGAATGGTATAAACCGAGAGCTGTGGCAGTCACCTTTAATTCTTTTTGCTGTCATCACAGTTGCTGACATTCTTCTGTTAAAGCACGCCGGCTATTTCACTTGGCGCTGACATCTTGACAGGTATCTCAGTGTAATACTAAGAATCTGATTCCTGAAGGCTGTTATGTACACAGACATGAAACAGTATTAATGGTTATCACTGTCTATGCACCTGTAGACACCTTTTCCTACTGACTTGTGGGATTCCCTCCATTCTGTGTTGTGATTACATTTCTTGTAGAAGAACCAAGTAACTGAGAATAGCGGTGGGTTTCTCTTCTTTTGCACTGCTAAAGAAGAATCTCATCCTGAAAATCTCGTCCTCTCAGGATGAGACTTTTCTTTAGCAGTGCAATAGGACTAAAATTACAAAAAGTTTGAAACAATGCAGAAAAGAGAAGAATGGTGTTGTAAGCCTCTTTGGATGCCCATTGGGTAGAAAAGCAGGGTATAAATATCTAAATTCATAAATGCATCAAATTTGAATGTTGTTAATGGAGGATGGACTATGGAAGAGAAATTAGGAAATATATTTAGCATTATGCACCGTTTTAAGCACAAGTGAATTTAACCCTCATAGGTAGAAAGACCATAGCCATGATTACTCTCTTTAAGTATTTAAAGGGCTGTCACTTAGAGGAGGGCAGGGAGCTGTTCCCTGCTCTAGGCTGGTCCTGGATTAAGCAGGGGGTGGACTAGATGGCCTTTGTGCCCACTTCCAACTCTGATTCTATATTGCTTGTACCACTGGTAAGATTTTAGAAGAGGGAATAATGTTAGCATATTTTATGAATGGCTTCATCTGTGTTGGATCATTTCACATGAACAAATTAAAGAAAGAAAACCTTTGTGTGACATTTGCTTCCTACTAGAGGTATGTATTTATGCCATTGGATCCTCAGCGCATTTAAAGTAATGCTTATGTAGCTTTTCAAAAAAGCAGTTCTAATTTTAAGACATTTTCAGGTGCTTCAGTGTGTGCACTACAGGCTTTTAATCAGTTTTGCAGTGCAGCCCTACGTAGAGTTATACCCTTGTAATTCCATTGACATACATGGGCCTAGAAAGGTATAACTCTGTTTAGGATTGCACTGTTGGTATTCATAGTTCTTCTGTTTTCTTAAAGCCTTTTCAGGAAATAAAGAGAAAACAGATCTGATTTACACTTTCTAGGATTCATTCTCTTGACTGTGACATTCTATTCACACCTCTGGCAACCTGTATGAACCGACCCATATACTCTGGTCATCTTTGGGGGCCTGCTTTAATTGCCCCTGCCATCTGAAGCTAAATGGGTGGCAACCCAAGGAAGGGCCTTCTTGGTCGTGGCACCAAAACTCTAGAACTACCTCCTCAGGGAGATTTGTGTGTCTCCCTCTATTATTGTCTTTTGCCAGCAGGTGAAAACCTTTTTGTTTCATCTGGCATACACCCAATAACGGTATTGGCCCTCCTTCTAGTGTTGTGAGTTTATGTGTTTTTAATTTTAACTGTATTTTTAATTATTTAAATGCTTTAATGTTTGCCACCTTGTGGACCTTGATTGGATAGAAAGGCAGCATAAAAATGTTTTTAACTGTCATAATCATCATCATTACAACAACTCTGGCTTGGGAAACTCCTGAAGATTTGGGGGTGGTGTCTGCAGGGGTTGAAGTTTGGGGAGGGGAAGGAAGTCACCTGGGAGGGCAGGAAGGGTTGGGTCAGTGTTTGGCTCTTGTGGCCCTTTCTTACATGCCCAGGGTAATGCCGATCACCACTTTGGGGTCAGGAGGCAATTACCCCCAGCCCAGATTGACCAGGGATCTTGGAGGGGGTTTGTTTGTTTTTTGCCATCTGGGCATGCCCAGAAAAAAAAAACCCTCCAAGAGTGCACAGAAAAACTCCATTTTGTCTGTGCGGGGAACCATCTTGTTTTTACCCGGGGCTGACAGAGAGCCTAGCTGACATCTTGCCTCCCCAAAGACCCCCTCCCCGGGTCTCCTGGTTTGTCGGGACAACTCCGGTGGAACTCAGCGATCAGGATGGGGGCGTTTACGTGCACCGTGAAAACCCATTCGTCATGGCTAGAGTTCAGGTGTTTCCAGTGTACAAGGTATTCCAGCTGACCCCTTCGTAGTCTGGAATCTAGGACCTTGGAGATTTCAAAGTGCTGTTCCCCTTGGACCATGATAGGGGTAGCAGCCGTTGGTTCGGGATGCCAGTCGGGGGCGGGCAAAAAGGGTTTCAAAAGACTAACGTGGAACACCGGGTGTACTCCCTGTAAGGTCTTAGGAAGGTCCAATTCTTAATCTTCCTAATCTGGGGCATCCCGCAAATGTATCTCTTGTGACTCGGCACAATTCAGTGTGTCCTCAATTGTGCTCCAGAACGGGGGACAGCCCAATCTCCATGAGGGTCGCATTCCAAATGGCTTGGTTGATCCAACCCCTTCCCCTTGCTGGGCAAGGTTCTGGCCAAGATCTGGACGGACAGGACAAGGGGCACCCTGGTGGCACCATCCGGCCCAGGGGATCTCAGTTCACGAGTCTAATGCCCCTGACTCAAGGGATTACTGTTCCTCCTCAAGATATTTCTCACATTCCTTCCAGAATCAAGCTGGCAGCATGGAGAATTCTATGTAATCTATGGTCAGATAGGGTGGCTCAGGTGCTGCTGCACCCCCTTAAGTTGTCCACGAGACGTTTTTCTTGATGCCAAGCGGAAACATTTTTCCCTGTGGGCTGCTGACAATGGTTTGTATGGAGCTGCCTCTCTCCTGTTGTCAATTTTTGACTACCTCGTATGTTTATGATGCTGGACTGTTCAATCCCTCGACTACTGTTCGGCCCTTCACGCTGAGTTGGACTCTCCTTTCTGTGTTTTCTTTTTCACACCCAGACTCACAGAAGTTGTTTTACGGGGACATATCGACCTCTATCCCCGGGTATGTCCACCTGTTCCTCAGTGGAGTTTTCCCTTCATGTTGTCCCAACTCATCAAACACCGTTTGAGCCTTTTAAGTTCAGTAGTGCAGATGGAGGAGGCAGGAATTGTGTCACACACATGGAACCACATCCCAGATTTCACTAACAAAATTGATGTGTTAACTTGCATGAAGAGGGTCACATTTTTCTGAGCAAAATCAAATTATGTTCTGAAAAAATACAAGATCCCTGTAGTAAAAATGCTCCCTGAGGAACTACATCTGTATTACCGGCAGCAAATAATAAGCCAGTATGCATTTGTGCGTGTACAGTGCCGTCAAGTCGCAGCCGACTTATGGCGACCCCTTTTGGGGGTTTTCATGGCAAGAAACTAACAGAGGTGGTTTGCCATTGCCTTCCTCTGCACAGCAACCCTGGACTTCCTTGGTGGTCTCCCATCCAAATACTAACCAGGGCCGACCCTGCTTAGCTTCTGAGATCTGACGAGATCAGGCTAGCCTGACCATTTACTGGGCTGAAGATTGATCCCTTGGAAAGGCCCTTATTTATTTGGCTCTCCTAAGCAGAGTTTCACCTATCTAAGCCTATTGACTTCAGTGATCATAGAAAGGTATACCTCTGCTTAGGATTGCCCTGTTAGCTCCACTGAACTGTTCTGATGGAACTGTGTTTAGAATTGCATCCTTTTGGCTTTGTGAAAAGAGAAGTTAGCTGAACACTTAGAGCACCAAGAGTTTTAATTTTTTTCCAAACGTTTGCCAACAGACTAGTCTTTTCATGCATGGTGACACATACATGAACTCTGTAGAACACCTTTCTTACCTTCTCCATAGAATGAACCAAGGTGGTCAGACCTGTTTCTGTCAGGTACCTAGTAGTGATATTTGAAATGTACAAAATTACTTAGCCGTGACTGTTAAGTAGGAGGTAGGACAGCCTGTTACCAAGAGGACTGCATCTCGTCATTCTACAGGGCTCAGCCTGAACAACTGTACAAAAATATATCAAGCATGGAATAATTATAGGCTGCTGTGTTTTGAAGTTCCGTTTTTAACTTTGTAATGGGTAGCTCACTGAGCCGCCTGGGGAAGACTCCCTGGAGATAGCTTGAAAAGATTCCAGCTGCCACTGTTGTCTACCTGCCCCTACCCCCCACCCCCCACCCCCGCTAGAGTATTCCCAGGTATGAGCACTGCCTTAGTCTCTCCAGCCTGCTGTATAGGACAGGTCTTTCTGTGCTGTGGGGGAAAAAAATGAGTGAATGAGACTGTAAAATTACCGTGACAGGTGCTTTCCTTCTACGGTTGTATCCTTAAAAATATTTCAAGTCTTTTCAGAGGAGGAAGAAGAAGAAGAAGAAGAGTTGGTTTTTATATGCTGACTTTCTCTACCTCTTAAGGGAGACTCAAACCGGCTTACAATCACCTTCCCCTCCCCACAACAGACACCCTGTGAGGTAGGTGGGGATGAGAGAGCTCTAACAGAGCTGAAACTTGCCCAAGGTCACCCAGCTGGCTTTGTGTGTAGGAGTGGGGAAACAAATCCAGTTCACAAGATTAGCCTCCGCCGCTCATGTGGGGAATCAAACCCGGTTCTCCAGATCAGAGTTCACCGCTCCAAACCACCACTCTTAACCACTACGCCACATTGCACCAATGCTAGCCTTATCCCAAGATCTCTTGTAGACCTTCAAGAAGTTTCTCCTCGCCCTTGGTGAAGTCACCAGATTTTCCTGTTTTATGTTGGACATCATGTTTTCACCTTCTAGAAGAAGAGTTGGTTTTTATATGCTGACTTTCTCTACCGCTTAAGGGAGACTCAAACCGGCTTACAATCACCTTCCCTCTCCACAACAGACACCTGTGAGGTAGGTGGGGCTGAGAGAGTTGTGAGTAGCCCAAGGTTGCCTGGCTGGCTTCATGTGTAGGAGAGGGGAAACCAACCTGGTTCACGAGATTAGTATCCGCCGCTCATGTGGAGGAGTGGGGAATCAAACCCTGTTCTCCAGATCAGAGTCCACCGCTCCAAACATCCTCTCTTAACCACTACACCACGCTGGCTCTCTATTTTAGATGCTATCTAGGAACTACTGAAAACAGGCCCTTTAGGGAATATGCTTCCTGATTTCTGACCCAGAGTTATGTAGAAAGTTGTGTTCTAGCATCCTTGTACAATGCTGGCTACAAACTAAGAAGAAAAGTTCTGCCATCCGGGCCAGCCCAGTAGTGTTATGTTAAATGACTGGGGTATGGTTTTTGTGCCTGGCGTTACGTTTCCAGCTGTTTAATTGTGGCCACCCATCTTTAAAGCATGCAAGTCATCAAATATGTGTTGTTCAGAGATTTTGTTTGAGCATATTTCTTGTTATCCACACTCAAGAATGCCAGCATTAATTTTGGGTTATGTTTCAGTAGAGAAATCTGTAAGGCACTCGTGCTATTAGCGATTTATCAGTTCACTATAATTAATAACAATTATTTCCTGATAAGTAGCTTGTCAAATGTACTAGAAAGCCAATATGGGGTATAAATATTTTAATAAAGAAATAAATTTTAAAATCCTCAAGCTGTTCTGCGGTTTTGGATATCTAGTAGACCAGCACAACATAAGGTGTAATAACAAGATGATCAAAGCATATGAACTGAACAGCTTTCAAATAAAAAATGTGGTGGGTATCCAGTTTATGTTGTTGGTGATGCCATGAATGAAAAGTATTTGCAAAGGGAGATGCATTAAAACACAAATCACGAATTACTAGAGGCACTAGATAATTTAAAACATGAATGTAAATAACTAGTTGCCTGGTCTCTTGTGAATTGCCTCCAGGTAATTTGGTGAGGGAGCCAAATGGATCTTCACTTTTATTTCTTTTAAAGGTAAGGGTAGTCCCCTGTGCAAGCACCGGGTCATTCCTGACCCATGGGATGTCGTCACATCCCAATGTTTACTAGGCAGACTGTATTTACAGGGTGGTTTGCCATTGCCTTCTCCAGTCATCTACACTTTACCCCCAGCAAGCTGGGTCCTTATTTTACCGACTTTGGAAGGACGGAAGGCTGAGTCAACCTTCAGCCAGCTACCTGAAACTGACTTTTGTCGGGATCAAACTCAGGTTGTGAGTAGAGTTTGGACTGCAGTACCGCAGCTTACCATTCTGCTTCACGGGCTCTTTTAAACCGCAATTATAAAATAGGTGTGTATGGGGTTGATTTTTTTTAACACCTTTTAACACTAGTTTAGCCTAGAAACGGATCTTTTAATCTGTTGGTGGTTTGTTTTTATGATCTGGGCTGGGACTTTTTCATGCTGGATTTTCATTAATTTCCATTAATAGCTTTTCATGTTTTGTTTTTATTTTTTTGTTAGCTGCCTTGTAACCTGGAGAAGCAGCATAAAAATCTAAATAAATAAATACAGAAAAAATTGATTGTGGGGTGAAGTTTTGTGGTCTTTGTTGGAAGGTTGACCTTGTTGTTAATTTGTGATGATGAAGAATCCATTGGCATCCTTTGGGGCAAAATGACAACACCCCTAGGGTTCCAGAGGATATTTTTCCTACCTGGATCAGCTTCTGAAAGAGACAGAACAATGGCCTTGCTAGAGGAACCTGTAGGTCATACAAACATGATTGCCTCCTTTATGAAGCTAATCTGAAGCTAACCTGATAGCTTGTACAAACCGTTATCAGTAGATGGACAAGTTTTCCAAAAAGCTTAATTTGCATTAATTTAGTTCATGTCAAAGAGCCACTGTCATGGCAGCTTTCTTAAGTCTGTCACATGTTCGCAGAGCCTGCTGTCTGACAGCTTTAACATGTCTAACAGATGTGTATCTTGCAGACAGATCCTAATCATTTCCATTCAAGAAGAGGGTGTCCCTTTGCCATACTTGGACTCAGTTCAAACATTACAAACACATCTCAGCTTGTTCATAACAGGAATAATCCTGGTTAATCACCACTCATGCACACTCCCTTCAGACTAACAAAACCTCCAGACTAACAAAGACAACATTCAACAATAGCCATGCAGATTAGCTTTGGATTACACACATTAACAGATCACTTCAGGATACAATGGTTCCATATTAACATACCATACCCTCATTAGCACATTATCTTGATACTTACAGGACAATGATTAGCACATTACTTTTGCAGGACAATACTCAGCTCAAACCCAACCCCTTTCTGATTATATATTACTCTTCCTACACCTTTGACACTGAGAGACACTGTCCTTCAGTGGTACTACTCTGAAGATGCCTGCCACAGTTGCTGGCGAAACGTCAGGAAAGAAAATTCCAAGACCACGGTTACACAGCCCGGATAACCTACAAGAACCAACTCCCTTCTTTCTTCGTGCGTTGCACCAAGATTGAAAACAGTCATCAGTCTTACATCATGATGTCTGAACACCTTCACTAACTGAGGTTTGTTTCTATTCTGATAACTGGTATTTTAACCAGGATTAAACCATGGTTAAGAATCCACGTTATTGGGATGAAACAAACCTCAGTTAGTTAATACATCCTCATTATATTAAACTCCTTGGTCTGAACAAAAATGTTTATATACTGTTTCCAGCATTTCATTCCTAGCTCTTAATTTGTTCAATGTTGGCCTGTACCCACTGTTTTGTCATCTTTTCCCCAAATGGATACCTTTAATTCTCTATAATTATTTATCTTTATCACCTTTAATTTTCTATCATTATTTTGTTGTGGTTTCCTGGGACATACTGGGAGTAAAAGTATGTTTTATCCTTTCCCTTTGTATTTTACTTCATTTATACCCCAGTTTTTTCTCCAGAGGGACTCGTAGTGGCTTACATCATTCTCTCCTCCATTTTATTCACACAACAACCCTGTGAGGTAGGTTAGGCTGAGAGTGGGTGACTGGCCCAAGGTCACCCAGTGAACCTCCATGGCAGATTGAGATTTGAGCCTGGGTCTCCCAGATGCGGATCTAGCACTCTAGTTACTACACCACGCTGGCTCATGATTCTTGGCATTTGGTTTTTTGTCTGAGAAAGGTCAATGTATATGTGAGCTAATCAGTTATTCATGGGAAATAATGCAGTGTTGTATCCATCTATACATTTTGCTATATGTACACTTTCCCCTATATTGTCTGACAAACCTCCTATATCAGCACTACCTTGAAGTTCTGTTTTCTTCAGCCAGTGTGGTATAGTGGTTAGGAGCAGTGGACTCAAATCTGGAGAACTTGGTTTGATTCTCCTCTTCTCCACATGAGCGGCGGACTCGAATCTGGTGAACCAGGTTGGTTTCCCCACTCCTACACATGAAGCCATCTGGGTGACCTTGGGCTAGCCACAGCTCTCTTCGAGCTCTCTCAGCCTCAACTACCTCACAAGGTGTCTGTTGTGGGGAGAGGAAGGGAAGGTGATTGTAAGCCGGTTTGATTCTCCTTAAAAGGTTGAGAAAGTCTACATATAAAAACCAACTCTTGTTCCTCTTCTTCCTCCTCCTCCCGCGCGCCCCCCCCCCATGAGAACTACATTTTTGTCCGATAGCACCAGAAGTAAGTTTGGGAATGGGGAAATAAATTTGGGAAAGAGGGGATTGGTTTATGAGATTGGATCTTTCTGAACCACGTCAGCACCCCTGCCACACTTTATACCTGTTCACCCAAATTCTTGCTGCTCCTTATGGATCAAAGAGTTTCGATAAGTTAACTGAAACTTTCCAGAGCTGCAGCCAGGTGGACTGAAACAGCTCAGAGGCATTTAAACTTCAACTTCTTGTTTTAATTAAGCCTTAGTGCATGGTTTCAGGCACAAAGCATACTGACAGATCAGTCAGCTGGCATTTTTCCACACCTAAAAGCCAGTTAGGATGAGTGAATTTGTGCTGCTCTGCATTTTTATCTCCTTTTCTTGTTATTTCTGAGGTGAATGCTGCTTAGTGCCTTGGTCAGCATAGATAGACTTCAAAGCCGGCATCTGGGAAAGAAAATAGCTGAGCTTCAGTTGTCAGAGCCAGAAGGGATTTTTCCTTAGGCTGACTGGCAGGTTTTTACAGCAGAAAGGGGTGGGGGTGGGGAGATAGAGGGAATTATACTTTAAAGACCTGCCCAGATTATCTTTTTTTTTTTTTTTTTAGCATAATAGTTATTCCTCTGTTGTGGCAAATTCATGTCTCCCTTCAAGACTTCTGTCATGAGGATATTGCTTTCCTTCAGTGCTCAAACAGCAGTATTTTTCCTTTGGGGGGAAAATGTGATTCCCCCACCTACCGTGATTAGCACATCTGTTGTACTTAAAATTGCTCAACGGGACATAGCCAGTCCTAGAGTCTGGGTATCCCTTTGGTTTACCGAGGGGCTTTGGGCTATGAAAAGACAAGAGAGGTGGTTAGAGTGACAATGGAGAAAGACTCATGATGAATCCAACAAGACATAGGCAATAATTCATTTTAAAGCCTACTCTATGGTTGTGATGGTGACAAAGAAACAATACTTCACCACCACCATTGCGTTAACGCAGTGTGTGTGTGTTATGTGTTAAGTGCCGTCAAGTCACTTCCGACTCATGGCGACCCTATGAATCAACGTCCTCCAAAATGTCCTATCTTTGACCGCCTTGCTCAGGTCTTGCAGATTGAGTGCTGTGGCTTCCTTTATAGAGTCAATCCATCTCTTGTTGGGTCTTCCTCTTTTCCTGCTGTGTAGACCTGCAGAACTCTTCTGGGTGTTTCTACTGGAATCTGGACTGCGGAATAACATGGACTGCTTGGCAGCCCCCTGCAATCAGTTTGCTCAACGCTTTGCAGATAAAATCTCTTGCATCTGTACCAATTTGGTCTCTACATTAGCAGTGATAGAGTCATAGAATCATAGAGTTAGAAGGGACCACCAGGGTCATCTAGTCCAACCCCCTGCACAATGCAGGAAATTCACAACTACCCCTCACACTCCCAGTGACCCCTACTCCATGCCCAGAAGATGGCCAAGATGCCCTACCTCTCATGAACTGCCTAAGGTCATAGAATCAGCATTGCTAACAGATGGCCATCTAGCATCTGCTTTAAAACCTCCAGGGAAGGAGAGCTTACCACCTCCCGAGGAAGCTTGTCCCACTGAGGAACTGCTCTAACTGTTAGAAAATTCTTCCTAATGTCTAGACAGAAGCTCTTTTGATTTAATTTCAACCCGTTGGTTCTGGTCCGACCTTCTGGGGCAACAGAAAACAACTCAGCAGCATCCTCTAAATGACATCCTGTCAAGTACTTGAAGATGGTTATCATATCCCCTCTGTCTTCTCCTCTTCAGGCTAAACATACCCAGCTCCTTCAACCTGTCCTCATAGGACTTGGTCTCTAGACCCATCACCATCTTTGTTACTCTCCTCTGGAACCGTTCCAGCTTGTCTACAGCTTGTCCAGTTGCATGGGATACCTTTCAGCGTTCAGTTTGAGGATGTGGACAGGATTCTGGAAGTCTACAACCTACTACTACCTGTTCGAATAACCCTTGCCCTCCTGCTTGCTTAAATCTGCCCTGGGGGAGGGACTGGCAGACTGGATCCAGGAGATAGCAAATGCCTGTTTGAGAGGGGTGGTGGTCACTCCTTCCTTGAAACAGGCAGTGGTGTGGCCACTCATGAAAAATATCTACTCTCGATCCAGGAGACTTTAATAACTCTTGTCTAGGTGACTGAACAAACAGTGGCTGAGCAACTTCAGGGATTTCTGGATGAGGAAGATTGTTTGGATGTGTTCAAGTCTTGTTTCAGGCCTGGCTGTGGGAGTGAAACAGCCCTGACACCCACCCCCCATTGTGGAGGCAGGCTAACCTTCCCAGGCCTGAATATATTGCCTCTGAGTCAGAGCTGATATGCAAGTGATGCGAAGAGTGAAGAACAACACTTCTCCAAATTATCTGATTCGTCCTTAATCCATTCAGCTTTCACAGGCAACAGCCTCCTTCATTAGCAGTACAATCCTAAACAGAATCACACCTTTCTAAATCCATTGACTTCAGCTGATATAGAATGGTATAACTCTGTTTAGAATTGTTAACATATCGAGTGTGCTGATAATAGTTCATTGACTCAAGTACACTGGAAGATAAATCATATTAACAAAAGATCATTGAAGAACTAAAGATTACAGGCGCACAAAATGTTCTTTGATTTCAGAAGCACTATACATAATTATAGTGATAAAAGCAGGTTGCGTATTTTCTAGAACTCTGACGACATTCCTGTGGTTGTGCTATAAAAGAAATGTTTTGAGAGAATATCATAATACTTTGCCAATGTTTGACACTCCTTTCCTTCCTGTGTGTGTGTGTATGACTAAGGGTATGAATGGTGAAAGATTATACAGGCCTATTTGGGGAGAAATTGACTCCCAAAATATGATTTTGGATGGGGTGTGTGTCATCACCTGTTTGTTGCGTGTCTGACTAGGGGTGTGTGTCTATGTGTGTTGTATGCTCTGTTCTTGCTGTTCTCAGATGTAATTCTAGTGATACAGCCCGGGGTGTAGCTTTGGTGTTGAGCAGTGTACAATTTAGTACCAGACTAGAATAGAGGAGGCTCACGTTTAAATCCTCCTTCAGGCACGAAGCTCATTGGCTGGCCTTGGGCCAATCAGTTTTTGCAGCCTAACTTGCCTCATCAGTGATGTCACAAGGATAAAGCTGCTGCGAGGATAAAACTGAGGCAGGATACCAAGTGACTTCTTTGAGGAAAAGTGGGGTAAATGTTAGCTAGAAATGAAGGAGCCAGAAGATTTAGTGAAGTTTCTGAACCAAGTGTGGCCTGTTTATGTCTGGTACACCAGGATTTGTGCAGTTTATTGTGGTGTCTGAATGTAGCAATAGCTAATTTAAATGGACATTGTGGATACTAAACCATGGTTTGTGGCTGTGATAACTTTAATTCTTGTTTCGATGCATAATCTTGCACATATGGGAAAAAATCCAGCAGCCTCATAGAAATAAAATTGTCTTTGAAATCATACAAAACAAAATACTAAATGGAGAGCCTTTCTAAACTTGTCTCCTAGATCATCTTTCCCCTTAAAATACATGTGTGCACATGGCAAAATACTCTAAACTACCAACAGGAATTTCAAGAATTTTTTAAAAGAGTACATGGGCTATACAAAACTGACCTAGCTGTCTCTCAACCGTATTATGTTTCTCCATGTTCAAATAGAATAGAAAAGTTGTAAAAGTTAAAACTAACATGACAATTGGGTATTGCACAGGTGATGACAAATATTTGAAATTCCTAAGCATCAGACTTTTCCCCCCGTTCCAGTATTGTGTACCTCATAGGCATATCTTCATATATACAGGACTTGACCTTGCTACAAAATTTGGGTTTAAAGTACAAGTTTTAAAAGTATTTTCTGGGAATAATTCTTAGAATGATAATCCTTAGTCTGGAATATTGCAGCTAAAATCTTGGGACTGAGAAAACTGATTTCTCCTCTTCCCTTCCCCATTGGTCATTTGACTGGCATTCATCTGCCCCTTCTGGAGCATATTTAGTCCTCATCCCACTGATTTTTAGATTTATTTTTGCTAATTGGAAGGCTTTAAGAGGGGAGTGGACATGTTCGTGGAGGAAAGGAGTACGGTATTCATGGCTACTAATTAAAATGGATTCTAGTCATGATGCACACCTATTCTCTCCAGGATCAGAGGAGCATGCCTATTATATAAGGTGCTGTGGAATACAGGCAGGATGGTGCTGCTGCAGTCGCCTTGTTTGGGGGCTTCCTAGAGGCACCTGGTTGGCCCCTGTGTGAACAGACTGCTGGACTTGATGGGCCTTGGTCTGATCCAGCAGGGCTTTTTTTATGCTCTTATGTAATTAAAATGTATAATTTCCTACATACCTGGAAAGTTTCCCAAGTATGCAGAGATTTCTGTGTTGCTTCTTACACCACCTATCCGGGGCCATACATTTTACTGTGTTGTTAGGATTGAGTTACAAGTCACTTGTCTGCTCCATGCTTTTATTTTTCTGTCTGCATAGTAAAGACAGTTTCAGGGGGTAACTGTGTTGTTCTGCAGTAGAACAGTTAGATTCGAGTCCAGAAGCACCTTAGAGATCAACAAGAGTTTCAGGGTATGAGCTTTCAAGGGTTAAAGCTCCCTTCATCAAACAAGAGTAGAAGTGAAGATCTCAAAATCTTTTTATCCTAGTCAGAGGATGGGAGGGGTGTTGTGAAGAATGCTTGTAAAAGATGCAAAGATACAATGCATATTGTAATAATCTTGATCAGTGCAGAAAGGAAATGCTTGGGGGCAGAAGCACCCCTCCCGTTTTCTGACTAGGATAAAGGGACTTAAGATCTCCATTCCTACTCCTGTCTGAGTAAGAAGAAGAAGAGTTGGTTTTATTACCCCTCTTAGTGGCTGTTACAATTGCCTTCCCTTCCCCCAAAAAACAGGCACCTTGTGAGGTAGGTGGAGCAGAGAGAGTTAGGAAAGAACTGTGACTAGCCCAAGGTCACCCAGCAGGCTACATGTGTAGGAGCGGGGAATCAAACCTAGTTCTCTAGAGTCTGCTGCTCTTAACCATTACACCACGCTGGCTCTCTGACTCAAAGCTTATACACTGAAACTCTTGTTGGTCTGCTGGACTCAAATTTAATAATAAAGACCGTATTTCCATAAATGTCTCATGGAGGGCTATAGGAGTTAATTCTTAGTGAGTCCATAAAACTGACTCAACTTTCTGACTAGTGAGTCCATAAAACTGACTCAACTTTTAAACAGAATATCTTTATACAGGGTATGGAAGCTGGAGTGAACTGGCTAAAGCTCTGGGGAACCAGGATACACCTGTAGTGGACCCAAGCCTTCAGTTTTACCTGCCTCAGAAGCCAGAATATCAGGTAAGCAGAACTCAAGGGCATCATTAAACACTCTGGATAAAATCATCCTTCACAGGCATTGAAACATCAAAGACATTCAGGCTTCAGGTATGTTGATGAGTTCTGAGGTAACTTGTTATGTTCTTATGATATATTTCTACCAGAGTCGGTGAAAGTATACCACATTTATGTCTCATCATATCCTAAATCAGAGACTAGAATCAGATGCTAAATTGTTTTGAATTGCTTGGATTTGTTGCAGTCTGATTTCAGGCCTGGTTATGGATTTGAAACAGCTTTGGTCACTCAGGTGGATGACCTATGCCAGGAGATGGACAGAGAGTACGCTACTCTGCTGATTCTCCTGGATGTCCGGCAGCTTTTGATACAATCTTTCTGGACCGCCTTTTGAGGCTGGGACTGGGTGGCACCGTTTTGTGGGGGTTCCAGTCCTACCTGGAAAGTAGGTTTCAGAAAGTGGTGCGGGGGTGGGGGGGGCTGCTGCTTGGTACCTTGGCCTGTGGGGTCCCACAAGGTTTCATTTTTGTCCTCTATACTCTATAACATCTACATGAAACCCCTGGGTGAGGTCATCTGCAGATTTGGGATGTGTTATCACCAATATGCGGATGACGCTCAACTCTGTCTTGTGCTTCCAGCTGATTTCAGGGAGGCTGTAGAAACCCTAAATTGTTACCTGGGGACAGTTTCATTTTAATTTTTTTAATTTTTTTTTGCAATTTTGTGGAATTCTGTGCCAAGGTTCCAACATCTGTAATCTGAAAATGTGTTAGAGCATTCATAATAATCATTCTGTATATCACAATCAACAGAAAACATCATATTAACTTCACAAGCTGGGAAGCAGGTTAAAAATAGAAGCAGTAGTAATAATTTGAAACCAACATTGTGGGTCTGCTTTTTGGTTTGGCCAATATGTCTGCTGTTGCTGAGCCCATTAACAGTAGGATCCACCCAGTTAAGCTTTTAAAAGATCAAAGTACAAATGTCTTCTCCAAGGCTGCACAAACATACACATTTTAATCCTGGAATCTTCAGCAAATTATTCCATCATGCTACCCAAATAGCCACCTAAGCTCTGCTAAAGGGTAATATAGAAATCCAGTTGGCAGACTGAATGTAATTTTCTACTTTTGTCAATATGGTTTACAGCCCATTCATAAAACCATTTACTGAAAAGTAAGCTCCCCTGAGTTCAGTGCAACTTACCCTTCTGGTAAGTGTGCATAAGGCCTGTAGCCTTCAGATTCAGATACCTGGGGGCAGTTTCAGAGTGGCTGCAAGACAGAAATGCTACTGGTGAGTGGACGGTCTGAACCGGGTTTTAAGGTGTCACCCGTTCTGGATGGGGTTGCACTCACCTTGAGGGAACTGGTACGTAGTCTAGGGGTGCTCTTGAAGCCAGGCCTACTGCTGGGTAAGCTGGTGGCAGCTGTGGCCAGGAGTGTCTTTTACCAGCTTCGACTGTTTAGCCAGTGATTATGGCCTTTCCTGGGCTGAAAAGATCTGGCCACTGTGGCTCATGCCCTGGTTACATCTAGATTAGATTACTGCGAGGCTCTCTGTGTGGGGTTGCCCTTGAGTAGTGTTCAGAGATTTCAGTTGGTGCAGAATGATACAGCCAGGATGTTGACTGGAGTGGGTTGTAGGGACCATATCATTCCAGACTTGGAACATCAACGCTAGCTTCCAATCTGTTTCTGGGCACATTTCAAGGTGTTGACCTTTAAAACCCTGTATGGTTTGGGAACCACACACCTGAAGACGCCACCTACTCCCTTATGAACCTACCCGACCACTGCAGTTATCTTCTGATGCCCTGCTTCAGATGCAGTTATCTTCTGAGGCCCTGCTTCAGATGCCCTTCTAATGCAGGTGGCAACCTGAGAAATGGCCTTCTTAGTCATGGCACCAAAACTGGAACTCTCTCCCCAAGGAGATTCATCCCTCCCCTTCTGTTACCAGCATCCGCCAGGAGGTGAAGACTTTTTTTGTTCATCTGGCGTATCCTCAGTGATCCCTCCTTCCTACCCAATGTTTTAATTGTTGTTTTTATGTTTTAATGTGTCTTTTAGCTTTGTTATTTACTGTTTCACTGGTGTGTGGTTTTTTTTGTGGCTTTTAAGACGTGTGTTTATTATGTATATTTTTGTCTTGATGGCCTTGATGAAGGCAGAAAGGCAGGGTATACATTTTATAAATAAATTAACATTATGAAATAGCATGGTTAAAAAATAGGAGTCATTTCTTTACTGAACAGCTTAAGCCCATCATACTTTACTGATGGCATCCTTTCAGTATGATTGTTGCAGGCACCCTCTCAATGCTCATATGTTCAAGCAGCAACTAGGGTTAACCAGCTTCCAGGTGGGACCTGGAGATCTCCTGGAATTACAACTGATCTCCAGGCAACAGAGTTCAGTTCCCCTGGAGAAAATGGCTGCTTTGGAGGGTAGACCCTATGACATTATATCCCACTGAGGTCCCTCCCCTCCCCAAATCCCACCTTCCCGAGGCTCTACCCCCAAATCTCCAGGAATTTCCAACACAGAGCTGGCAACCCTAGCAGTAGGGTTGCCAGGTCCCTCTTCGCCACTGGCGGGATGTTTTTGGGGGCAGAGCCTGAGGAGGGTGGGGTTTGGGGAGGGGAAGGACTTCAACTCCATATTGTCCAATTGCCAAAGTGGCCATTTTCTCCAGGTGAACTGATCTCCATCAGCTGGAGATCAGTTGTAATAGCAAGAGATCTCCAGCTACTACCTGGAGGTTGGTTACCCTACCTAGCAGCAATGGCACAGTGAAAAGCATCCTTTGTGGCTGCCCCTTCCAACCACGTCAACTCCCTGCCATTGTAAAGTCACTAAAACCCGAGTACCTTTTCAGAAGCAACCAACCATTTAGATGAGCTTTGGGGGTTCTGGTTGTCTGAAAAGGTGGAGAATTTTCAGTGAAAGTTTGTTCTGTTTGCTTTGGAGTTTACTTTGGAGTTCGTTTGTTTTTTTGGGGGGAGTTATCATTCACTATTTCTTTTGTCTCCTCCTACCCCATTAGCTATCTGTAAATGTGCTAAAAAGAGAAGGGGTAATCTGGGTAGCAACTAGCGGATCACATAGCTGCCCTCAAGCGTTGAGCCTGTAGAGCCAATGAGCCCAGATTCTAAATCCTCTAACCAGAGGATGAGTCAGAAGAGAGTGAACAGGAGGATTCAGCAACCTGATTTACTCTCAGTATTTCCCCATGAGGAATTCTCGTCTTTCGAGTAAGCACAGTTTGTTTTGAACATTTTTATGCTGCCTCTCCAGAACCCCGCGAGAGGCAGTTTAAAATATAAAAATAATGAAAACAAAACATTAGAAGTAGAAAAGAGCAAGAGTCCAGTGGCACCTTAAAGACTAACAAAATTTCTGGCAGGGTATGAGCTTTCATGACTCACATTTCACTTCTTCAGATAGCTGAAGAAGTGTGCTGTGGCTCATGAAAGTTACCTGGGGGCAGTTCACGGGAGAGAGACCATGCAAGTAATTATTTACAAGTATCTATTAGCATTGTGGCTAGGATTGTTTAATAATAAAGTGTCCTGGAAGTAAAGATTTATATTGGCTTTAAAATCGGCTAAATGGCAACTCTTCCAGTGGCGGAAATTTTATGACTGGCTGACTTTGATAGGTTTTGCAGTGGTGTATATTGATGTCTTTTGCAAAAGACTTTTGAGCAGATCAACATCATCTTCTCATTCTTCTCTGTGAATTTAGAACTCAGTGCCCCGAGGAGTCAAGAGCAACAAGAATGATTCCACACTGCTGGACAAGTCTTCCCCTTGGAGGCCTGAGGTTAGTTCAATAAAATACCTTGCTGCTGGAAATCTGAAACTGAAGATGAAAATGAAACTGCAGGTTGAAGGTCCTGGTAGCCAGGGTGATAGCTACCTATTTTTGTGGAGCAGTGGGAATAGAGCTTGGCTATGTGCTTAACAGAGAGTAGAACTGAGCTCTGCTAGCCAAACTGATTTTTTTAAGCTTGAAAGAAGATGCCAAAGGATTTCAGGCTTGGTTGATTAGTTTGGCAAACTTATGATGATATCAAAATGAGGTTTCCCCCCCATTATTTTGTTTTTTTCTTGCTACGTTTTTAACTCATGTTCCATCTATGGTGTGGTATAGTGGTTAGGAGCGGTGGACTCTAATCTTGTGAACTGGGTTGGTTTACCCACTCCTCCACATAAGGCCAGCTGGATGACCTTGGGCCAGTCACAGTTATCTCTGAACTCTCTCAGTCCCATCTACTTCACAAGGTGTCTGTTGTGTGGAGAGGAAGGGAAGGCGATTATAAGCCAGTTTGAGGCTCCTTAAAGGTAGAGAAAATTGGTGTATAAAAACCAATTCTTCTTCTATAACAGTCCTATGTTACCAAAGATTTTTCTCCATAGAGATTCTGGGTAAGCCAGCTAGCATAATTTTTGTCAACAGAGTCTGATGTCATGATCATTTGTTGAAGCAGATAAGATGCCTATGAGTTGAACCCTATATTTTGTCCCCTGTTCGTACTTTGATTTCTCCAGGGTAATCTCCTGTGAAAATTTCTACAGGTTTGTGGATTAAATTAAGTATGAGAAATCCATATTCTTGCACAAATTAATTACAGATGGGTGTAGGGTACCCCTCGTTGCAGTCTTGGGATCTTTCTAAGCATTTTACTGCATTGTGAATCCTGTGGCTAATGAAGAGGTGGGGGGAAGGAAAGGAACAGGGTTTGGCTTTAATCCCACCTGTAATGAAGCTCGGATTTGTTTGAACAAAGAGTGGTGTGCTTTTGGCAAACCAGTGCAGTAAAAAGAGATTTCAGAGTCATTTGTGACATCAGAGTGCCATCTGACAGCCAAAGGGGTTTGGCATTTTCACATCTAGCAGTTTTTAAGAATGGGAAATGAGTGCAAGGAATTGATCCTGGTGTATATTGCATAACGTGAAAACATCTTTGTGGAGATAAGAGATAAGGCAGACAGTGTCAGTACTAAAAAAAGGTAACATTAGAGTCTTTTATACAGTTAACAAACACAAACACAAACCTTTATTGGCATAATTACGATGTCATAATCAAATCCATATAAAATACACTTAAAACATAATGTAGATTGGACGGATACAATAAAATTCCATATAAATTAAGATATTATGTGTGTGTGTAAAGTGCCGTCAAGTCACAGCCAACTTATGGCGACCCCTTTTGGGGGTTTTCATGGCAAGAGACTAACAGAGGTGGTTTTGCCAGTGCCTTCCTCTGCACAGCAACCCTGGTATTCCTTGGTGGTCTCCCACCCAAATACTAACCAGGGCTGACCCTGCTTAGCTTCTGAGATCTGAGGAGATCAGGCTAGCCTGGGCCATCCAGGTCAGGGCAAGATATTATAAGATATACTTATTAAAAGCAGTTTTAATCTTAAGCACTTCTGCGAGATATTGGGCCACCGTCTTAGTTATTTCAGGGATTGAATCGTTCAAAAGAAACTGACATTTAAGATCATTATTCAAAAATCTTTTGGGAGCTAATAAAGTAGATAGCAATCTTTCCCGCAGACATTCATAAAGAGGACATTCTAAAATTATATGATCAATGGTGTCAATAGAGTTAGAGTTGCAAGAACATAGACATTTTTGCCTTGGAATCTGGGAATATCTACCAGAGAGCATCTTAAATGGAAAGGCATTTACCCTGGCCAATAGAAAAGCTCTACGTTGTAAAGGTACATCCAGAGTAGAAAAATAGCTAGCCATTTTACCTTTATAATTAGTTAGACCAAGCATAGCAGGCAAACAAATATACGGTTGAACAGGAAGAAACTTTTTTAGTTCAATATCAGTAAGTCGCTGCTTAATATATTTGAATATATAGATTTCTTCTGAAAAAGCAAGGTCATCAAGGGCAATCCCAATTTGATTAATTTTATGTCTGATTAATGCATCCCAGGATGAATTATGCAATTTTATACAGTATATTTTGATTTCTGGGTTAGTTGGAAGAAGGGAATTAACCATTAGTTCATCTTCCCATTTATTTACTTGAGAAGTTATTCTCTCTTAGGGCACTTGGTCCACTGGTTCCCTTTTTACTTTATATCTACCTTTACACGTATATAATTTCCTGGTGTAGGTGACGTTGCTGCCATGGTTGCTTTCTCACCAGTCTTGGTACCTACAAAGTCGTCAGCTGAATTGGTTACGCTTCCTTGTATATTTTTAAAACCCAACAAACAGCGCCCAAACTTTAAGGAGGTCTACTGCTTATATGGTATACAAACAGGCCAAGAAGGTAGAATGTGTGATAGAAAGTCTTTCTGTGTGCTTGAGCCAAGATGATAACGATCATAGAGGCAGAAACTCACGGAAAGGATCAGTGATTCTATGGCTCAGTAGCAAAAATCAAGGATCAGCTACAGGTCTACCCCCTTTTTTGTGTCCAAAATGAGCTCTTTTCATGCAAGCAGCAATGGAATGGGCAGCAAGTGGTAGTGGCTCAGTGGTAGAGCATCTGTTTGGCATGCAGAAGGTCCCAGGTTCAATCCCCGGCATCTCCAGGTAAAGGGACTAGGCAGATAGGTGATGTGAAAGACCCCTGCCTGAGACCCTGGAGAGCCACTGCCGGTTTGAGTAGAGAATACTGACTTTGATGGACCAAGGGTCTTATTCAGTATAAGGCAGCTTCATATGTTCATGTGTTCAAGATTCCTTTTTAAGTATAATCACTCAACACTGGTTCAGTATCATACTGACAGAAACATGACAACACATGGTATATGTATATAACAAACTGCTCTGTTGCTTTGTAGGTGCTCTCCAAGTAATTCACATTAGTTAAAATACACCAAAAAAGCCTGTATATTCAAGATGCTGCAGATGCATGTAGTTAAATTACAAGTCCTTGAGCATGCCAGTTGCTCCTTTGGGATCAGGAAGGAATTTTCCTCCAAGCCAGATTGGCCAGAGCCTGGATGTTTTTTGCCTTCCTCTGGGCATAGAGCAGGGGTCACTGGGAGAGTGGGGGGTAGTTGTAAATTGCTTGCATTGTGCAGGCAGATGGATTAGATGACCCTTGTGTTCTCTTCCAGCTCTATGTTTCTGTGTTATTTTCAGTACTTTCCTGCAGTGAGGTTTGAATTGTGACTGCCTCCTGCATCTCGCTTCCCTAACATGTCCCTTGACGGTGCTCAGAGGTGCATCTTGTGCTTGTTGGAACATGTGGTGCCTACAAGGGCTACAGACAAATCTGCCTCCTCTTTGCCTCAAGGTGTGGAGTTGAATTGATGCACCTGAGAACAAAACAGGTCTTTGTTGAGTTAATAGGGCTATTAAGAAAATTTAGCAAGTGCATAGTTTTGCACTGGATGCATGTATGGATAAAGCTTCAAGCTGCTTGCTACTGAATATCACCCAGTCTTCAGAAGTTATCCAGAGAGGAGGGGTCTGGACCTGTGGGGCAGAGACAGAAGAGTCATATGAATGTAACTTTAAAAATGCCTAAGCAGCAGCACAGTCTCTCCTTTCTTCTCTGGCTCAAACCCCCTTTTTGTCTTGTTTTATCTTAGTAGCATTTGCACATTCTTCAGATTGTATGCAATTGATTTTCCCTGGAGATAATGGACTGCCAGGCAATTAAAAAAAACTGAACAAAGTTTTCCTAGTGACTATAGATTTGAAAGTACACACACACACACACACACACAAACACACAACAAATTGTGAAATCTGCCTCAGAAGTTAGTTCCCAGTATTTTGTAAAAATATAGGCAGAAAATGGCTGCTCACTTAGGTCTGGGTGCCGGGAGAGGAGCCCCTTTGAGAATCCTACATACACTGCCTGGAGCTCCCTGAAGGACAAAAATAAACTCTGTAATGAGTGAATGACTGCATATGTGTCAAGTGTTCGAACAGAGGAGAGAGTCCCTGGAGCCTTTCCAAACATGCATCTCAGACTCATGACAGATGATTTCTGTTACACAGATCCCTATCTGTTTGCCATTTTCCATTCACTTCCTTGTGTTGGTTTTCAAAACTTGGAGTAGGGAAATGCAGCACTGAAGACCATTCTCTCCAGGTTTTTCTAAGGGTCCAGCGACTTTCTGCTTCAGCAAAATGTTATTTCAATCTCTTATCTTTCCGTTGTCCTTAGACTTTTTCTCTCCAGGAACCCTTGCAGCGGGAGGAAATATCTTCTGTAATGCAGCAGGAGGCGATGAGGGGGCTATCACTCTGCTGTGTTTCTCCCTACTCACAAGGCTGTTGGGTCTGCTAGCAGGAAATTGCTTCCTGGGATGAGAGGGACTTTCTGTGCCTCCTAGCTACACGTGGACTAATTGAACAGCACCACTAATTCTAAATCAGTTTGTGAAATCAGTAGTATCTAATACCAATACTCCTGCAAGCCTTTGTGCTTCTGAGTAAAGGTTAAACCTGAACTGCTTTCCAGCACCTGTCTCCTGTGGACAGATCCCAGACCCGGATAGTCTAAGATAGCACTATTAATTTGGCACAATTCTGGATACTTGGAGTTTGAAACCTGTTTTTTGCTGTTCTCATACTGTGACTTCTAGCAAATTGCTTGCAGCCGCCTCACACGTGTCTCATCAACAGCCTTGCGTTTGCCTCTGGGTACGCACTCAACAGGGTACTACAATCAGTCTTGGTCCTCTGAGTGTACCTGTATGAAATTCATATGATGTATAACACAGAAGATGTATGAACAAAGAACTGCAGTGTGTGCAAGGATCCTTAGAATAAATTGTCCAATGTAGATACAGTTCAGGCCATCTCCAATGGTTGACGGCCCACTGCAGTGTGCCATATTCAGAAAAGTGCTGAACACTTGAAGCTGCAGATGAAGGTAGGGAAAGGGTCTCACATGAGATCCAAAATCATTCCATTGGTATTTCTTATCATACCAATTAAGAATGGATTGAAATTTCAGGTTACACAGAACTCTTGTTCAGACATTTCTTGGACATCTGTGATGGGGTACCAAAAACTCCAGTTAAAAAGGACTAGGCAAGTAGGTGATGTGAAAGACCCCGGAGAGCTGCTGCCGGTTTGACTAGACAATACTGACTTTGATGGACTGAAGGTCTGATTCAGTATAAGGCAGCTTCATGTGTTCATGTGTTCAAGGTAACAGCTTTCTGTTGTGCCTTGTGGCCATAATGCCAAATGCACACTATTGGTTACACAATATTTCTTTTAATATTGTGCCGCAAATATTTTGAGTTTCTGATTTCTATGGGAGCGGGGATGGGGGGTAGAAATTCAAGACCCAAATAACTCTATTACAACACTCCTCTCTGTTTATGCACAGGCAGAAATGCTGTCAAGCGGCCATTCAGATAATATCTGATAACATTTCTCAAGCTCTACCAAAAGGGGATTCTCAGAACACTCCTGTTGCTTTCCAAAAGTAAACATGGTTCTCTTCTAGCCACATTCTTCCAGCCAGCTTGTGCTAGTATGGGTTCAGCAAAGGAAGGGGTTTGCCATTACACCCGGCAAAATAAGACACCAGCAGATAAACATGTATTGAATCTGCTGTCCTATCACATTAGCAATCTCCCATGGTGCAGAGTGGTAAGCTGCAGTACTGCAGTCCAAGCTCTGCTCACGACATGAGTTCGATCCCGACGGAATTTGGTTTCAGGTAGCCGGCTCAAGGTTGACTCAGCCTTCCATCCTTCTGAGGTTGGTAAAATGAGTACCCAGCTTGCTGGGGGTAAAGTGTAGATGACTGGGGAAGGCAATGGCAAACCACCCTGTAAACATAGCCTAGGAAACATTGGGATGTGGCATCACCCCATGGGTCAGTCATGACCCGGTGCTTGTACAGTGGACTACCTTTATAGATGCTTCCAATCCACTGTGGTCAACCTGGCAGGCAACAGAAACGAATACCCAAATAGTCACGATTCAGTTCCTATACAATTCCTGGTCCCTGTTGTACTCCATTCACATCAGGCAGCAGTACTGGTCCTGGATTGATGGGAAGCAGGAAGAGGACCTGTACCATCTTGCTCCTGAGCTGGGCTAGCATTTCTGATAACCGAGAGGTCATGCTTATGGCGGATGCCTGTGTCAGGCATTGCTTCTGTCAGGCTCCAACATAGGTCACTTGGGAGGTCGTTGCAGCTGTGATTGCGAAAGCACTCCAGATGCATATTGTGACTGGCTACCTAATCCCATATTTTATTTGTAGCTCCCTTTTTGCGTGAGTGTGATTCTCTGTGGGAGTACTTCCATTACTAGTGGCCTGAACAAAAAAAAAAAAAATTACTCTATCCTTGCTTAGCTTCTCTTGGCTCAGGATTTGTGTCAGATTAACTAATTTGATTCAAGAGATAAACCTTTGAATGTTGACAATGGCTGTTACCGCACTAGGTATTCCCAGCGATGTATTAAGAGTTTGAAACTGTTATAAAAAATACTGTTCGCACTTTCTGTGTATTCCCACCAATGTATTCAGAGATTGAAACTGCTATAAAAAATACTGTTCGCACTTTGTTTGGCCCCTTTAGCTGAGAAGACGTCTTCCAACCATTTTTTAGCCGTGGCATCCGAAAACCCTTTTAAAGCGATGTTTTTTATAACATTTCCAAACTCTTGATACATCACGGAGAATACCTAGTGCGGTAACAGCCAATATCAGGCAACTAACAAACAGCAGCTGCAGCATCAGATATCCAGATTATCGTGGCAGAAAATATTACACCTGAGTATTGACTTTGACTCCTACATTACCCCTTGCTTTCTCTTTGATTTGTGTTTGCGAAAGCCAAGGAATTTCTACTTAATGGAGGCTCAGATATCTTTCCCCTCCAAACGCCCATTCAGGGGTTTTCACTCTGTCATCTCTTGACAATACTGGACTGTAACCATGTGAAATTAAAGGTTTTTCTGCACTTCATCCTTCTTGTGCTCCTTTCAATGCCCACCTGCCATGCTGAACTCTAGCCATCTAGATGTAAAGTGGTAATAGGCTGTGTGGGCATCGGACTGAGTTGTAATGAGGGTCTCCTTGTTCTTCCATATACTTGCAGTTCCAAGGCCAAGTCAATCTCCATGTTTTTGAAGACTGGTGTGGTAGCTCTATTGAGCAGCTGAGGAAGAACCTCCACTTCCCATTGTATCCTCATGTGAGTATTCCATAATAGACCATGTTGTTTACTTGTGCCAAGTAAAGAAGAGCCATATTTCCCTCACAGGTTTTGTATAGCTTCCTAGTTGACAGTGAACAGTGTTTCTTTATTGTCCTCTCCATCAGCCTACTCCATCAGCCTACTCCATTTTTTAAAGAAAATCCATTGTGGAAGGTGCTGGAAGCCACTGACATTTGTCTTCAGAATGTGGTCAGACAACACATATCATTTCAGTTTAAATCTATCTGGATCATTTCTGGCTGGCAAGAATCCATTTTGTAGGACTAAAATAGTCTGATGTTGCATTTGGAACTGAAGCTCCTTGAAGACTAGCTCTGCCATTCTATTGCTTGCTTGCCCCCCCCCCCATCCAGTTACTCTGTATATCTGTCAACAAACAATTTACTATTAAAAGTCACATGTTTGTGGTACTTCTTCCTTATAGGGCACCTAATCCTATATAAGCGGCTGCCTCCATACCTTCCTACTGCTTCGAGAAGTAGGGAGCATGAAAACTATGAGATCTCCCCAAACCAGCTGTCCATATTTCAAAAATAAAACAGGGAATCTAGGTATCTTAAACACTAACATTTACTAAGAATAAGCTTTTGCGGACCAGAGTCCACTTTAACAAACTAACAGTACATCCTGTGCGGAGCTATTCTGGTCAAAGCCCAGTGAGTTCATTGGGTTTAGACTGGAGTAACTCTGCATCGGATTGTACTGTAACACTGCCTGGAATTTATCCCCATTCCAGATTGTGTGTGTGTGTGTGTAAAGTGCCGTCAAGTCGCAGCCGACTTATGGCGACCCCTTTTGGGGTTTTCATGGCAAGAGACTAACAGAGGTGGGTTTGCCAGTGCCTTCCTCTGCACAGCAACCCTGGTATTCCTTGGTGGTCTCCCATCCAAATACTAACCAGGGCTGACCCTGCTTAGCTTCTGAGATCTGAGGAGATCAGGCTAGCCTGGCCCATCCAGGTCAGGGCATTCCAGATTACATGACTTCTATTCTTTATTCTTGCTGCATTGCATTTTGTATTCTCTCCTCTCCTCCCTAGATATTCCACCCTCCTTGTTTCTTTATGTCCTGTTTAGTGATTTTGGGGTTATTTTTTCTTTTCTTTCTACTTTCAGACGCGGACCACTTTGAAGAAACTGGCCGCAGCTCCAAAATGGACCAACTATGGGTTGCGTATATTTGGCTACCTGCATCCATTCAGTGATGGTGAGGACAGGCGCCGCTAAACAAATCCAGGCTCAGGTTATAGGAGGGCTGATGAAAACAAAGGTTTAATCTCATATATTAAAAAGCGCATTTTGTACTGCTCATGTCCATGTTTTTGAAGCAGGTTCATCTTTATTCAGTCTTTTTTTGTATATAGGCAAATGTGTTCAGGCTTCTCACAAACAAAACAAGTGTGTCTTCTTTCCCCATATTGCTTTTTTCTCCTTCTTCAAAGAACCACAGCATTCTTTACCACAACAATATGTTTCCTTCATAACAACTTATTTACTAAATGGATAAAGGAAACGCTAAACTGCCTCTTAAAATCGCTGCCATTTGTGTGGGGGGGGGGGCGTATTGCTTCACATGAAGCTGCCTTATACCGAATCAGACCATTGGCCTATCAAGGTCAGTCTTGCCCAGGCTGAGGCCCCCCAGGGTCTCAGGTGGAGGTCTTTCACATCACCTACTACCTGATCCTTTTGATTAGAGATGCTGAGGATTGAACCTGTGGCCTTCTGCATGAGAGAGCCAGCGTGGTGTAGGGGTTAAGAGTGCTGGTTAAAAGTAGTAGATTCTAATCTGGAGAACTGGCTTTGATTCCCCACTCCTCATGAACTGCAGACTCTAATCTGGTGAACCGGGTTGGTTCCCCCACTCCTCCACATGAAGCCAGCTGGGTGACCTTGGGCTAGTCACAGCTGTCTTAACGCTCCCTCAGGCCCACCTACCTCACAAGGTGTCTATTGAGGGAAGAGGAAGAGAAGGTGATTGTAAACCGGTTTTATTCTTCCTTAAGTGGTAGAGAAAGTCGGCATATAAAAACAAACTCCTCTCCTTCTCCTTCTCAGCAAATGTTCTGCCACTGAGCCACAGCTACATGCTTCCAGTGGTCTCATTTGAAGCATGACTAGGTAGGAGACTTTTATACCCCAGTTTGGTGCTTCAGTTCAGAAATGGAAATAAAAGGAAGTTGCATCAAGTGGGGGTGGTAGTGCAGGATTTTCTGTAACGACATTGCCCCTTTCTCACAGTTCCATGCTGCTCATACAGATATGAGACCCGATAATAAACTCTTATTTACCCAGTTTTTTAATTAGCAGGTGCAGGATCCAGCCTATTAAATCTTACTGATTTCAATGACAGAAGTACTTAAATAACACTACTGGGCACCAACAGGATTTTATTGTTAACTTTGGCCAGATTGTGCCTACCATTGTTGGCATGGCTATTATTCCATTTAACAATATTGCATACTGAGACTGAGTTTTATATTATTTGGTATTATTGGTGTTTGTTTTTAGTCTGCTTGCTCTTTTTAACTGTATGCACCACCTAGAATGTTTTTGCAGATAAGCAGGGGAACAAGGGTAGAAAATGGTATAATTAAACCATTGTGAGCCACTGTATGTCAAGAAAACAATTATTTGAGATCTCCCTATTGTATCTAACATAAGGGCAGGTCTACACTATATCATTATGTCAGTTTGATTGCTGTTGCTTTCTCTCAGGGAACTCTGTGAGTTGTAACACTGAGGAGTATAGAGATTCTTTATGGAGACCTTTATGGAGACCTATGACAATTAAAGCAGCTTGATAGCCCAGCCTAGCCCAATGTAATCAGAGCTGGGAAGCTTAAGCAGGGTCAACCATAGTTAGTACTTGGGTGGGAGACCACCAAGGAAGACCGGCGTTGCTGTGCAGAGGAAGGCAATGGCACAAACCTCTGGTCGTCTCTTGCCTTGAAAACCCCCGTAGTCCTGAGATTGCCATAAGACAGTTGCAGCTTTGCCCCACACCATTATTATTATCTTAGGACAATTAAACTTGTGCAAATATGGCATCAGACTAAAGAACTGCTACAGCCAAAGTAACATAAGAGCCTTGTGGCGCCTTTGAGGCTAACAAATTTATTGTGGCGTAAGCTTTAATGAACCAGAACCCATTTGGCCTGATGAGTTATACTAAACAAAGGTAGTCAATCAAGCCGGCAGTGGTGTATTATATTTCCTTGCAATGTTTATGGGAGATGGCTTCCTGTGTTGTGTTGTGGTCAGAGAAAAGGTGCCTGGGTTTTTGTAGAATATTCTCATGTGCCCCTAGATGTTTACTACAGTACAGAATTAGGGGATTGGAATCGTGCTGTCTAGGCCTCTCCCAGCCCCAAAGAAATGTCTCCGTCTCGTTCTTTGTGGAAGTAGAAGGCCGTCTTCTCTTTAGCAGATCTTGCTTAATGTCTCAGTTAACCTCCAGGGTTCTTTCCTGTAGGCGAGTTTCAGTTTGCCATTGCTGCCGATAACAATGCAGAGTTCTGGCTGAGTGCAGATGAGAACGTCTCTGGCATCCAGCTCCTGGCCAGTGTTGGCAAGGTACTGTATCCGCTTTCTCTCTTTCTTTTTTATAATGTCGTCATCTGCTCTTGGAGAGAAACAAAGAGATCCATTTTTCATGCCTTACTGCACTCTGAAACATTGCCCATGACAAAGTCATATATCAGGAATGCTACCTCTAGGGCCTCCCAGGGTGAAGGTAGTTTCAGGTGGGTAGCCACCTTCGCCTGCAGTAGAAGAGCTAGATTCGAGTCCAGTAGCACCTTTAAAACCAACAAGATTAGCAGAGTATATGCTTTTGAGAGAGTCAACTCTCTGACAAAGGGAGTGTAGTCTTTCGAAAGCTTCAATCAACATTTATTACCATCAAGAGATCAGTCAGGTGTTTAGCCTGAAGAGGAGAAAACTGAGAGGGGATATGATAACCATCTTCAAGTACTTGACGGGCTGTCATATAGAGGATGCTGCTGAGTTGCCCCAGAAGGTCGGACCAGAACCAACGGGTTGATATTAAATCAAAAATTTCCCGTCTAGACATTAGGAAGAATTTTCTAACAGTTAGAGCAGTTCCTCATTGGAACAGGCTTCCTCGGGAGGTGGTAAGCTCTCCTTCCCTGGAGGTTTTTAAGAAGAGGCTAGATGGCCATCTGTCAGCAATGCTGATTCTATGACCTTAGGCAGATTATGAGAGAGGGAGGGCATCTTGGCCATCTTCTGGGCATGGACTAGGGGTCACTGGGGGGGGGAAGTAGTTGTGAATTTCCTGCACTACCACTGGCTGGAGCCAGTATAGATGGTGTAGCACTGGTTTAATAAGTGCCCGCAGCGGGGTCCCTGTAAGGAGCCTCACCGTGGCATTTTGCACCTGCTGGAGCCTCCAGATCAGTCTCAAGGGCAGCCCCACATACTTTGATGGCTGCTTCCCTCCCTCAAGATGCTGAGGAGTGCTGGAATGTTTGGACACCAGTATACATGCATCCCACACCCCTTGGCCAGTTGATAGTCAGAGGCTGTGCCTGCAAAGCTGGCCTTACTCCAGCCTCCCCGCCTTGGTTGGCTGCACCTGCTATGTGTGCACCTGCCGATCCTACCAGTGGCCAGGATCTCCCCTGCTGGTCTGGCTTCAGGCCATTGGATGGCAATGAATCCCAGGCCCCAGGTAAAAGGATCCGGGTGAGGCTGAGGGGGTCCAGGGAGGCAGAGCCTCGCAGGATCCTTTTCTGTTTGTTAGCAGCGTTTATATATTCTTTTAATGGCTTTCCATTAAGGACATTCCCACCTACTCATGCAACTTTTGCATGGCATCCCAGAATGTACCAGGAGTTACCTGTGCTCAGAATACAAGTCAGTAATACTTGCAAAATTCTGTTGTGGGTAAACATCTGTCTCCATGTGATCCCTTTGGGGGGTGAAGATGGAACATGTGGGAACGCTGCAGAAATACAAATTAGTGAGGCTTGGAATACAAATCTCCAAATATAACCTTGTTCACCTATAACTGGTGTGAGATTCTTGCCCTTTATATTGGGGAAGGGTCTGAAAGGTTTGGAAATGGCTCCCACTCAAAAAGTTTGAGAGCCTATGAGTTAGAGTAACTGCAACGGAAGCAGTTTTTATACATGTAGATAATGTGTTTTGTGCAACTTGTTTCTGAGCATCCTGCTAATTCTTTAAGGCAGGGATGGACACCTGATGGGAAACATCAGGCCCACAACATGATTTTGCTTGGGCCCCTTCAAGCCTTTACCATATTGCTTCTGGGCTGCCGTGCCTAGCTTGGAGTATGGGTGCACAGGAGGGCTGCTTTTCCAATCAGCTTCTGCAAGAAGAAGAAGAGTTAGTTTTTATATGCTGACTTTCTCTATCACTTAAGGAAGAATCAAACCGGCTTACAATCACTTCCCTTCCCCACAACAGACACCCTGTGAGGTAGGTGGTGCTGAGAATGCTGAGACTAGTCCAAGGTCACCCAGCTGGCTTCATGTGTAGGAACAGGGAAACAAATCCAGTTCACCAGATTAACCTCCGTCACTCATGTGGAGGAGTGGGGAATCAAACCCGGTTCTCCAGATCAGAGTCCACCACTCCAAACCACTGCTCTTAACCAAGGGCAGAGGTGTGTCCCCCACACACACACTCTAGTTGATCGTAAAACCCAGATGAAGACGAAGGAGAAGTTGGAAGGAAGGAGTTGGTTTTTATATGCCAACTTTCTCTCCCACTTAAGGGAGACTCAAACCGGCTTACAATTACCTTCCCCTCCCCACAACAGACACCCTGTGAGGTAGGTCGGGCTGAGAGAGCTCTAACAGAGCTGTCACTTGCCCAAGGTCACCCAGCTGGTTTTGTGTGTAGGAGCGGGGAAACAAATCCAATTCACCAGAGTAGCCTCCGCTGCTCGTGTGGAGGAGTGGGGAATTGAACCTGGTTCTCCAGATCAGAGTCCACCGCTCCAAACCACCGCTCTTAACCACTACACCACACAGGCTCTCTACCGCCCTCACTGAAGCTGCATCTGCGGCACTTCCTCCAATGGGTCTTCCTTTGCCGTTGTTCTGAGTCTAGTTGGGGGAAAGAGCAGAGCCAAGAACTGGTGCTGCAAGCCTAGAAGGGCAACGGTGATAACATTGAGAAGGATCTTGCTTAGGAAGCCGCCATTCCTCAGTCCGATGTCAGCACCTTTGTGCTGTGCTAATTGGAAGCTATCCTGTCATGAGGTTCAGGGAATTACTAGGACAGCAAGCCAACAGGCTTTTCTTCTTTCACAGTCATTTGAGTATTTAATCTTGAGCTGGGTTCGCAGCTGCTCAGCAAGCGATTGAGAACTGTGGCGCAGCTCCATATGGATGAAGAAGTATAATGAAGTGGAGGGTTTCTGTTTTCTGTTGCAGACCGGGAAGGAATGGACAGCGCCCGGTGAGTTCGGGAAGTTTAGGAGCCAGAAGTCAAGGCCAGTGAAGTGAGTTGACTTGTGCATCGTTCACCAGTTTGCAAATCTACTCATCAGATTCCCGTGACACACCATTTAGGTGTCAGCCAGTAGAGTCGTGTGCCGTATTTTTAACAAAAGCCTGCCTGACATTTCGGGTCTCTTATTAATCCTCCCTCTGCTCGGCCAGTTTGGTGACCGGAACATTTTCACCTTTGAAGATCTTTTAAAATGTCATTTTTAGAACGTCGTGACTTCAAAACATTTTTGCAATGAGGCGACCTTTAAGGCTTCCTTCATCTTTTTATCAGCGGAGAGCGCTTGTTATTTTAAGTATTCTTCTTAAAACAATTTCAGAGCGCCCCCTGGTGGTGTTCGAATATTGCAACGCTTACTTGTCAGCTTGCTGAAGATTTTGTCCTTCCTCCTGTCTGGGGCTGTTGCTCATGATAGTATTTTCATCACACAAAAGGGAGAAGCTGTGGAGGGGGGAGGGTTGTCTGTAATGACCTAATCACTATACAAATAAATGGTTTGATTGGATGAACCTATCTCACGTTTCCCAGAGATCAAGAAGCTGGAATTCAGTGGCCAGATCCCTTAGCCAGAAAGGAGGTATATTAACAGAAAACTCAAAGAGAGCTTGTGCCTACACACTTTGGCCTCTTCATAGAAGAAATTAATCTCACTAGAAAAACAGGCTGGAAAAACAGGATGTGGCCCTTATTTGACTGAATAATGGGTTGTAACCCAGAGTGACATAGTGTCAGACTTGAAATAATCTCTCTGTGTGTGTGTCTCTCTCTCTCATCCTTCCCATAGGTTGTCAGCTGCAAAAAAGTACTATTTTGAGGTGCTACACAAGCAAGATGACAAAGGGACAGACCATGTGGAAGTGGCAGTAAGTGCTTATGTCTAGCCAGCGTGGTGTAGTGGTTAAGAGCGGTGGACTCTAATCTGGAGAACTGGGTTTGATTCCCCACTCCTCCACATGAGCGGTGGACTCTAATCTGGTGAACCGGGTTGGTTTTCCCACTCCTACACGTGAAGCCAGCAGGGTGACCTTGGGCTAGTCACAGTTCTCTTTGAGCTCTCTCAGCCCCACATACCTCACAAGGTGTCTGTTGTGGGGAGGGGAAAGGAAGGTGATTGTAAGCCGGTTTGATTCTCTTTAAAAGATAGAGAAAATCAGCATATAAAAACCCAACTCTTCTTCTAATTGTGCAGGGGCTCAGCTTGAAAATCATGTTGCACACTGAATTTCCTGGAGAGTGGGAGGGAAAGTGTGGTCATTGTAATGTAGGAAGTAGGAGGCTAATACTTTTTCCCCATTTGGGAGTACATGGATGGAGTATGTACCAACAGTTCAATCCATATATTTAACAAGGAAAAAGATAGAACATGCACCACAAATTGCAGTGCAATGCACTTCCTGCACAGAAACTGATCTCCGTAAAGGAAAGAAAATGTGATCATGTCCTGAGAGTCACATTTGTTTGCTAGTCGATGCCCTTTCCAGCCGCTTGACCTTCGTGGGGCGTTCCCTGCTGTATGAAGGGGCCTGCCATCTTTTTCATAACATGTGAAAAAGAACTGAAGTTAGGAAGGGATTCCTTGATTCTGCAGACTGGGGCCTGCACAGTTGGTAAGCCAAAGGTCAACAGTGTCTGTCAGCGTATCCAGAGTCTCATTGATGGTGCAATCTGAAACTTGCATACCCAGGAATAAGCCCCATTGAGTTTAATGGGACATTCTGTATTGTGTTTGTGTTAAGACTGCAGCGTGCCAGTGTAATCCTGTGCAGATGTACTCTAGTCTGATTGAGAGCCAGTGTGGTGTAGTGGTTAGAGTGTCAGACTAGGATCTGAGAGAACCAGATCTGAATCCCTACTTTGCCATGGATGCTTGTGGGGTGACCTTGAGCCAGTCACACACTCTTAGCATAACTTATTTTACAGGGTTGCTGGGAAAATACAATGCGGGAGAGAAGAACTATGTAAGCCTACTTAGGGTCTCCATTGGGGAGAACGGTGGGGTATAAATTAAGTAGATGAATAAATAAATAAATTCTTCTTAGGTTGGCACTATTACAGCGTCAGCCTAAGTAGAGGTCCCATCATTCTAAGGCCATTGGCCTCAATGGACATAGAAGAAGAAGAGGGAGGAAGAAGGAGAAGAAGAATTGGTTTTTATACCCTGATTTTCTCTACCTTTAAGGTGTCTCAAACCAGCTTACAACTGCTTTCCCTTCCTCTCCCTACAACAGAAACCTTGTGAAGTAGGTGGGGCTGAGAGAGTTCGGAGAGAACTGTGACTAGCCCAAGGTTACCCAGATGGCTTCATGCGCAGGAGTGGGGAAACCAACCCGGTTCACCAGATTAGAGTCCGCTGCTCATGTGGAGGAGAGGGGAATCAAACCTGGCTCTCCAGTTGAGTCTACCATTCTTAACCACTACACCTCTCTGGTTTAGGATGTAACTGTAATTGTGCTTAGGATGGCACTTTTAATCTCCTATTTTGCTGGCTATTAGGAGCTGCAATTCCCGAGGGCTGGGTGGCGGTTAGGCATCTGGCAGTGCATGCATAGGGGTTAGGCATCACAGTGCATGCATAGGGGCTGCATTTTCCTTGGGTTACAAGTAGACAGCTCTCCATCATCTTTTCCAGTTGATGAATTTAATTAATAAACCTTGTTTGCCTCTGTCTTTCTCTTTCAGTGGAAGCTGAATAACCCAGAAGCCACGTTTGCCATTATCGACTCTCCGTCCCTCTCCATTTTTGCTAGTAAGTGTCTCCCTCGCTGCGTAAATACTGCCATCTGAGCTTGACTTCATCATTTTCCTCTAAATGCAGCACATCCCAGGCTCAGGCAGGAAAGTGCATTTCTTGTGCATTATTTCCCATATAATATCTCCTTTGCTTCCTGAGGTGTCAGGAGGAGCTGAGTTTGAGAGAGAGAAAGGGAAACCAGGAGGCTTGATAAGTGGGCTTTTGTTGTTCAGTAAAATTTGGAATTCAGTTTAGGTTGCCAGATGCATAAACATGGATGAATTTTGGACCTCTGATGTCTGACCGTTCTTTGCTATGTGGATTCTAGGTGGGAAGGCCTACACTGCAGACAGAGACAAGATCCAAACCTGTTTTGCCATGGCTTCCTCCAAGGAACCTTGAGCCAGCATTAAGATCACTTTTTTGGAGGTGGTTAGTGGCTTTTCGGTTCTTGGGGGCAGGGGTCTCTTATGAGGTAAAAGTAACAAGGTTGAATTGTTGCTATTCCTCCTTATACTGAATTTCAGATCTAGACAGTGCAATTTGGGTTGTTTTTCTTGAAGGAGCTGGGTATGTTTAGCCTGAAGAGAAGACTGAGAGGGGATATGATAACCATCTTCAAGGACTTGAAGGGCTGTCATATAGAGGGATGGTGCCAAGTTGTTTTTTGTTGCCCCAGAAGGTCGGACCAGAACCAACTGGTTGAAATTAAATCAAAAGAGTTTCCGTGTGGACATGTGAAACTCCAAGAGTTTCAGCGCCTCATGTCAAGAGGATTGGAGTAAACCTGTTAACATTTGTGGCATGCATGCCAGAATGAAAAAATAAACAAAGAGAAATATACCTCTATCTGTGCTAATTATTCTTATTTTCTTCCATTCTTACCTTCATTTTTGGGGGGACTTCCTAGATGAAAGTCTTTTGAAAATGGATGCAGTTGATCACATCCCTCAATCGCTAGCTACTCGTGGAAACCGGATTACGCAGAGTCAGAATACGCAGCAACACCCAGCAGATATGCTGAAGCCTGACCCTCGGGACACCATTTATAAAGGTGGATGATTAGACTGTCTTCAGACCACGCTTCTAACTCCCATTAAGCTGGGGTGTGCATGAGCCTGGCTTGTTCCCCATGTTGCACACAAACCTCACTCCTTCCCTGCCCCTCTCATGGAGAATCCCAGGTAGAAACTAAGGGCATGTTCACACATGCCAAATAATGCATTTTCAGTCCACTACCAATGCACTTTGCAGATAGATTTGACTTTTTGAGTTGGCAAAATCCACTTGCAAACAATAGTTTGCATTTTGCAATACCAAAAGTGTATTGAAAGCGCATTATTCAGCATGTGTGAAAGCACCCTAACTTTCATTATCCATGATGTAATAAGGCAGTTACAGGGCTTATCTCCCCATCCTGCAAATTCTAAAATTGAATTAAACTCTGATTTAGAATTCCAATTTGTGGGGGGGGGGGACAGGGAACTAAGCGTAGCTAACCTGCGTTCATGCTTTGTTATGTTGTGGATAACCAGAATAAGTTTCTAACCAGGGTTTTCCACAGAAGACTGGAAGAAGAAAGTCAGGTGTGTACCCATCCTGGTTCAGTGGCAGTTAAAAGTGATGCCGAATACAGCCTTAATCTGCTCTCAGAGCTGTCATGTGACAAGAATTCAGCGTGATAGGGCTTGAATAGTCAATGCCTGTATGTCTGGGGACTCTCTGTTCTGTAGACAGTTACCCAGCTGGTTATAACATGTTTTATCACATTAAGTGGGCATTATGCTGGGACATTGCATAGAAAATCCAAAGAGATATCATATTTTTTGAAGACTCTGTCTTCCTCTTACAATTTGGGGTTTCCTCACACACACACAAATGAAATTTGCTATGACCTGGATGGCCCAGGCTAGCCTTGACAGATCTCGGAAGCTGAGCAGGGTCAGCATTGGTCAGTGGTTAAGAGCACCAGCATGGTGTAGTGGTTAAGAGCGATGGTTTGGAGCGGTGGACTCTGATCTGGAGAACTGGATTTGATTCCACCCTCCTCCACATAAGTGGTGGAAGCTAATATGGTAAACTGTTTCCCCACTCCTACACATGGAGCCAGCTGGGTGACCTTGGGTTAGTCACACTCTCTCAGCCCCACCTACCTCAGGGTGACTGTTGTGGGGGGGGGAGAGAAGGTGATTGTAAGCCAGTTTGATTCTCCTTTAAGCGGTAGAGAAAGTTGGCATATAAAAACCCACTCTTCTTCTTCTATTTGGATGGGAGACCACCAAGGAAGTCCAGAATCACTACACAGAAGCAGGCAGTGGCAAACCACCTCTCAATGAAATTGTGGACAATCTTTTTATCACATATGATCAATGTTGGTAGGGCTACAGGGGCAAATGAAATTGTCTCAAAGACTGGCTCTAGCTTATGAGTTGCTAGTTGTCCATCCCTTTAGAAAGGAATTCTGAAAGCTTTCCACCAGATCAAAGAGAAGACTATCGTTAGGGGCAGCACAAATGGATCTAGAGGGGATGCCTATGGAAGGGGGACAAATTCATTGGGGAAGAGGTTAGAATAGTTGAAATTGCACTGGGCAAAAGTGAGGTTCTGGTTACCTGGAAGTGGATTTTTTTTCCTGTTTAGGATTGTTTAGATTGGAGCTGTTCTGCTGGTGTGACCGCCTCTTTTTGCCTTTGTTTCTCAGTGCCTCTGCTAAACAAGTCACAGATGCGCAAGGTCCTTCCCGACTGCCCCTACAAACCAAGCTACCTAGTGAACGGATTTCCTCTGCAGCGCTATCAGGGGCTCCAGTTTGTAAGTCCAACTGGGGGCATCTAGCTTGCACCTGCTGCGAATTGATGTGTATTTTGAAGGATAGATCAATCAGTTTGGTATAATGTGTGTGTGTGCATGTTTCTCATTCTGTTTCCTGCCCAGCCAATAGTCTGTTTCTGAACCTGCTATAATTGGTATCCAGAGAAATAGTTGGGGCATCTGAGTGACATTAGTGCCCACTTGTCCTGAACTAGCAATCCCTTAACATGTTTTGTTTCACCATTTGTTTATTTGACCTGAAGTGTTATACCCACATTTTAAAATTAAGGAAAGAGGAGCACCCACCTCTTTCATCTTGGAAAACAACCGCATAATTAAATAATATGCTGTTATCCCTGGTATAAAGTAAAGTGGATCTCAAAATTTACACAATGATCCATGCATTTTGCACATAAGTCTGAAATGAGTGTGTTGATTTCGAGATGACAACTTTGAGCTGTAACTGTGGAAAACTTTGGATATCTCTGATCATGCAAAGTAGCTCAAGTTCAGTTCTAGTGATGGGAACATCTTCTGCTCTTTCCAGGTTCATTTGTCCTTTGTATATCCAAATGACTACAGCCGCCTGAGCCACATGGAGACAGAAAACAAGTGCTTTTATCAGGAAAATGCTTATTACCTGGACAGGTAAAACCCATCCCTCTTGGCAGAGTTGCATAGTTTTATGTCTGGAAAGACAAAACTGAATTTTAAGAGAAGGGGATTGTTAGGTAAAACATATACACTAATAGGTATGTAATTCTGTTACTACTGAAAAGAAGTAATAAGAGATTCTTCAGGTGAGGGTCTTTCATATGTGGATATAACTTCCATGTGAGAAACCAGCCTGTATACTATAAAAATGTATATGCATCTATTTTGCTAAGATTAGCAACAGGCTCCTGCAGTTTGTATCCATGAGAGGGAGGGCAGGAAGGGTTACGTCAATGTTTGGCTCTCCTGACCCTTTCTTACATGCCCAGGGTAATGGTGATCACCACTTTGGGGCCAGGAAGCAATTTTCCTCCAAGCCAGATTGGTCAGGGATCCTGGAGGGGTTTCCCCCACCCCCATCTTCTGGGCTTGGAGTATGTTTGAAACAGTTTGTGTTGCAAAGAAGCAGTGGAGATGTATAAGTAATGGGAGTAGGATACTATAGCAAGGCTATCAGCCAGTGTACGTAATGAATATATCAAGTTTCAGGACCAAAGCAGAAGTAATGCTAGGAATTGCATAGAGCCTCCAAGCCCTTTTATTCTTTTTAAACAGCAGGCATGTAGAACCCACTTTGGACCAGGACAATGGCATGGGGAGGGTTAAGCCTTTCCAGCGTGGTGTAGTGGTTAAGAGTGGTGGTTTGGAGCAGTGGACTCTGATCTGGAGGACCGGGTTTGATTCCCCACTCCTCCACATGAGCGGCGGAGGCTAATCTGGTGAACCGGGTTGGTTTCCCTACTCCTACACATGAAGCCAGCTGGGTGACCATGGGCTAGTCCCAGCTCTCTCAGCTCCACCTACCTCACAGGGTGTCTGTTGTGGGGAGGGGAAGGGAAGGCGATTGTAAGCCAGTTTGATTCTTCCTTAAATGGTAGAGAAAGTGGGCATATAAAAACCAACTCTTCTTCTTTCCCCCTGTGCCATTATCTCAAATGAAATAGCTGTGCCAAGCTGCTGTTTGCACCATTCGTTATCAAACATGAACTAAACATATATTGTGCAAGAAGTCAAGTACAAACCACAATGTGCCACATCACATACAGCTACATATACACGCACAAAAATTCATATACGCACAAAAAGTTAGTCACGCTCTAGGAAAAGCTTGGAAAAGCTTCAGCTGATACAAAAAGATATATACTTACCGATGATTCAGACCTGGAAAGGAACAGAAAACAAGTTATACGCATTGGAAAATTGTATAGTCCTAGAGACTTTCTGTATACGTGACACTCCTAGAGAGTGACTAACTTTTTGTGCTTGTATATGTAGTTGTTTGTGATGGGGCACATTGTGGTTTGTATTTGACTTCTTGCACAATATATGTTTTGTTCATGTTTGCTAACTATAGGAGTTGTTACTGTGTCAGACTTTTTACTATCTAAATTTGTACACAGTGGTGTTCTTTTGCTTAATACGTTTGCACCATTAGAGCAAGTATAGAATCACTGTACACAAGCCTGCATGTTTGTCCCAATGAGGCAAGCAGCAGCTCTGTGACAGCCGATTCAGGTCAAGACAACGGTTCAAGGGCAAAGCGTGAAACTCCCCTCTTCCTGCACTGTGGTGGTCCTCATTCAAAGCAGCACTTGCTGTTGAAAAAGAAAGACGGCTTCAAAACTTGGTACACAGAATCTCTCCGCAGCACAACTACTTTGGCTCACAGACTGAAGGTGAATTTTTTGCGTGGCCCTCCTGTGCACAGGGAAAAAACCGTTTGTCAGGAAGAAGTATTCTGCCTAGCCTTCTTTGACATACTCGTTTTTCGGCCTAGGGAGTTTTATCCAGGGAGGAGAACTCAAGGATGTGACCCATCACTAGCAGCCTAAAGCTGATACCTGCCAGGAAAACCTTTGTGGCTGGATTGTGTTGATTGTATAAAGCAGCCCTCAGGACCAATAGATAAAATAAATATCAGGCAGAACAAAGGGGAGTGTTGAATGCTGTTATAGCAATAACACAAGGCTTATATTTCTTTTTAACTCCTGCAGATTTGGGTTCTCCAAGTATATGAAAATTGACAGACCCGAGGGGATAAATATAGAGTCTGAGGAAATGACAGAACAAGCAGGTATGCGGCCAGTGTGATGTTGTGGTTAAGAGCAGTAGGACTCTAATCTGGAGACCCGGGTTCGATTCCTATTCCTCCACATAAAGCCTGCTGGGTGACCTTGGGCCAGTCACAGTTCTCTCTCAATTCTCTCAGCCCCACCTACTTCACAAGGTGTCTGTCGTGGTAAGAGGAAGAGATTGTGATTGCAAGCCACTTTGAGACTCCAGATTGGCCAGGGATCCTGGAGGGCTTTTTGCCATCTTCTGGGCATGGAGTAGGGGTCACTGGGTGTGTATGTAGGGATGGGGAGGTAGTTGTGAATTTCCTGCATTGTGCAGGGGTTGGACTAGATGACCCTGGTGGTCCCTTCCAACACTGATTCTAAGATTCCTTAAGGTAGAAAAAAGAGGGGTATGAAAACCAACTCTTCTTCCTGGTTACGCACAGAAGATTGATCTCATCTTCCTCTTTGAGGTGGGACTGCTGTAGACAAGAGGTGAATGGTGGAAGTGGTTGGTTTTATTCCTTCTAGTCAGAACTTAGTAACAAAACATTAGCAATGTTTTTGGTATTACCTTTTCAGGCTTTGAGGGAGAAAATCCTGAGGACAACGAGTATGCAGAGCCAGAAGAAGACGCATTTCCCCAACTGAATTCTACTAGACTAAAATCTGATAAAGATCACCCTCTGGCTGCAGAGTATGCCAATATTTATGATTATTCCCCACAAAAGCATCGGAATCTCTTATCAATTACTGGTGTCAATGTTGTTGACGATACAGGAAGCAAAGAAACTAATAGTCTAAGAATGGCTTCAGTCAGTCAGAGCAACAGTAAAAACAACCCAGAAAGAAATTCACCAAAGAGGAAGCCGCGTTTGAAGGGTAGAGTCATAGAAAGTTCCAGAAACTCTCTTCATGACAGAAGTGCCCATGAGTTATCAGTGAGCAAGAGGAATGTGGGAGGTGAAGAGCTGCAGTCTAACAAAAAGCCCAGAATGGCTGGGGAGCAAAATCCCATAAGGCCCAAGGACTCAACCAGAAAGATGCCAAGAGAAGCCAGTCCTCTTCAATTCGTTCTTAATGCAAACAGTAACAAGGATCTGCCAGTGGATACCACAAAAACAAGGAAACAATCTCAGGTGTCCATCAAAGGTGCTGTAGAGGCAACTCTTCCAGAACGGGCAGTTCATGAGGACCAGTGGCTTAATCAAGTGGATTCATATATAGCCCAGCATAAGGCGGCAGATGCCGCCAACGTCATCTTGGGAAGGGTAGAGCTGGACTCCCAGCAGCCCATTGGGATTGATTCTGTTCAGCCAGCAGTGCAAGAGCAGGAGGAGGAAGAGGAGCTTTTGGCAGAGGACAAGGAAGGAGAAGTCGATGCAGAAGAAGAAGAAGGATTTGACTACGTGCCTATATTCGACCAACCAGTGAACTGGGAGCAGACTTTCAGGGCAAATAACTTGGACTTCCAGGTGCTGAGGACGGACTGGATTGATCTGAAGTGCAACACTTCAGGGAACCTGCTGCTGAAGGAGAAGGAAGCCATAGAGGTCACCCGCGTATTCCTGAAGAAACTCAACCAGAGGCATAAAGGGTAAGGCAAAAGGTACCTTGTGGACTCTCTGATCTTAACTCATAATATAAACTGGGATCTCTGATCTTTACTCATAGTATGAACCACGTGGTGAGGACTGTACTTTGGATCTCCTAGGCCTAGATAAGTGGTTAGAAATGTCACCAACTTCACTGTGAAATGTGTGTGTGTGTTAAGTGCCTTCAAGTTGCTTCCAACTCGTGGCGACCCTATGAATCAATGTCCTCCAAAACATCCTCCCTTTAACAGCCTTGCTCAGGTCTTGCAAATTGAGGGCTGTGGCTTCCTTTATAGAGTCTCTTGTTGGGTCTTCCTCTCTTCCTGCTGCCTTCAACGTAGCATGATTGTCTTTTCCAGTGACTCTGGTCTTCGCATAATGTGTCCAAAGTACGATAGCCTCAGTTTAGTCATTTTAGCTTCTAGGGTCAGTTCAGGCTTGATTTGATCTAGAACCCACTGATTTGTGTGTGTGTGCGTGTGTGTTGCAGTCCACAGTATCCGTAACACTCTCCTCCAACAGTACTGTGAAATAGATAGTCCTTTATCCTGACGAAGAAGACTTAGGGACATTTTTCCTTAGATGTGGTAAGCAGGGGCCATGGTCTGTGAGCCCCTGCTAGCTTGTCCCTGAGCCTGCACTTCTGGCTTTTCCACTGCTCAGCCCGGCTGGGTGCAACAGGGCTTGAACCTGGAGGCTATTTATTTATTTATTCGTTCATTTATACCCCACCTTTCTCCCCAGTGGGAACTCCAAAACAACTAACATCATTCTCCTCTCCACTTTATCCTCACAACAACCCTGTGAGGTACGCTAGGCTGACAGAATGTGACTGGCCCAAGGCCATCCAGCAAGCTTCTGTAGAGGCATGAGTAGAGTTTCAAACCTGGGTCTTCCAAATACTAGTCTAACACTCTTAACCATTAAACCCCACAGGCTCCTGTGGGGCTGACTGTGGGTCCTTATTCCATGCCCCTACTAGATGAAGGAAGGAACAATGGGCATTTTAATCCAGGATGTCAATATAATTTACGAATTCTGCAGCTGCTCAGGGAGGGGACCTTGCCAGTACTTTGTGGGTATTGGTGGACCAAAGAACTGAGGATGCTACAAAGGGCTGTTCCAGGCATGGCCCAGTAGGGGAGAATTGACAGGTCATATCTACATAACAGATTGTAAACCTAGATTAAAAGTCGTTCTCTTACATCTTTGCTATTGTAGTTATAGCGGGGGAGTACAGAGCTCTGACAGATTCTCTGCTCCCTCACTGATGCCAGCTAAGGGGGTGTAAAAAGGAAGTAAGTTTATCATGGGAATAGGCCCGGCGCTTCCTTTCTTTGACTTGACCACTGTGCTGAGAGGTCAACACACTCTCATGGATAGCAACACCCACCAGAGACGATCAGCAAATATTGATTCCCGTGCCCAGCGCCCCTTCTCCCATTTGTCTATCCCTTCTCAGGAGCTTCACAAATAACTGTGAGTTCTTCCTCCTCCTTGAGCCCATCATAGATATACCAGGCCGGTAGTTCTGATGCCATTTTTTGAAAGTGCTGACAAGTAAGCCTTTTGGGGTGGATATTGTTCCTATGCCAGGTGTTAGAAGCATCTGACTGAACCTACAGGCTAGCAGAGACAAGAAAACAAATTGTTCTGCAGGATGAGGAGATGCTGTTCAAAGGTCCTCGTGAGGATGTATCCAAAAGCTGCATTTGCTTTGTGAACGCCACTGCGCCATTGTAGATGGATCAGTGGCAGGACATAATGTTCCTGTTAATGCAAGAATTATGCATATCAAGCTGATGCTTTTCTTGCATGCTCCTCTGTTCCCATTGTACCACGTTTGCGGTAGCAACAGGAAGGAAATCAGGCCTAAGACAGAGCGAGGGCGAGGGCCAATGTGGTGTAATGGTTAAGTGTCGGACTAGTATCTGGGAGACCCAGGTTTGAATCCCCACTCATGCCATGGAAGCCCACTGGGTGACCTTGGGCCAGTCACACTGTCTCAGCCTAACCTACCTCACAGAGTTGTTGTGAAGAAAATAAATAAATAAATAGAAGTCTTGCAAGGTTAAGGCACCTCAGGCTGATGGATCTGGCACTAGGTCGGACACAAGCGAAGTCCTGTCGCTCAAATTTGATGCTATCCTTTGCAGGAGATTCCAATTGCGGCGCATTGTGAGTGTGGAGAAGCGTCAGGACCACCTGCGGGGCAGCCGCTACCTTCTGGAGCTGGAGCTGCTCGAGCGGGGCGGGCGCCTTGTCCGTTTCTCCGAATACGTCTTCGCCCGGGAATGGCAAGGGGTCAGCAGCGTGGAGGAGGAGAGGATTATGAAGGACTTGGCATGGGGACGCCGGCGCCATCTGATGGCAGTCCCCGAAGAACCAATCCTTTGCTGGCCGTTGGGCTTTTCCTGGAACCACCGTGCCATGGTCCACTTCATCGTGCCAGGTAAGGGAGAAAACAATAACTGGTGGAGCGAGCATTTCAGATTGTGTGAAAATGACAGCAGGAGAACAATAGTGTGCCAAAGGTCCGGGCACAGATCCATTATATTGGTTCTGATGGGATTCTGTGGAGTTGAATCATCCTTCAACATATGGGGAGGGGCTGTGGCTCAGTGGCAGAGCATCTGCTTGGCATGCAGAAGGTCCCAGGTTCAATCCCCGGCATCTCCAGTTAAAGGGACTAGGCAGGTAGGTGATGTGAAAGACCCCCGCCTGGGACCCTGGAGAGCTGCTGCTGGTCTTAAACAATACTAACTTTGATGGATCAAGGGTCTGATTCAGTTTAAGGCAGCTTCATGTGTTCATAGAATCATAGAGTTGGAAGGGGCCGAACAGGCCGTCTAGTCCAACCAAGACTTCGTCATCCTTTCAGATTTCAGAAACCAGGTGCTTGCTAAACTCTGTCATGTCTCCCAAATGCTACTATGACAAAATATCCAATTTGTGACACTAAAATGACAAATCAAAAAAAGAGGCAAGGCAAGACCTCAAACTGGTACATAGAAATGGGAATGTGTTGCTCCCTATGGTATTCCTGTTGTGTTTTGAAATTATCTTCATCAGGGATGAAAGGGATTTTTTATTTGATACTATTTGAATAAGATAAATCAAGATCCTTTTGCCCTGGGAAAGATTGTTTTCAAAATGTGTTTGGCACGTTGTCAATTCCATCGCGGAGCATCTGACTGAAGTTTTGTTTTGTGATGCACTTCTTTTCCTACTGTAACTGAACCATTGTGATATTAGGATCTATGGCACGGGTCCCTGACCTTCTTGAACCTGCGGACACATTTGGAATTCTGACACGGGCATGGTGGGCACAGCAACAAAATGGCTGCTGCAGGAGGCGGAGCCAACCTCAAAATGGCTGCCATAACTTCAGCAACACAGTGCAGATCCTTGTCCTGTGGCGGCAGCTACTGTCAAATCAACATTTTAACAAATCTGCACAACCAATCAGAAGTCTTGTTGGGCAAAAGCCCAAACTGGTCCTGCCCACTTTCGAAAAACACATGTTGAGCCACCAGAAAAGATGTCAGGCGCCATAGCACCCATGGCCACCATGTTGGGGACCCCTGATCTATGGCTTCACTTCAAACACCAGCACATCCTTCCAGTCGTGTGTATTCCACAGGAGCACAGAAAACTATAGAATGGTATTCTATTGATAGGATTCAGCATCCTAAGAATTTTAGTATTTTTAAAAGTAATTTATGGTTGCCAAGATAGGCTTGAAAACAAGTAGTCAGTGCTTAGCTACATCCCAGAAGACAGAGGTATAACCAAAAAAACATGTCCAGTGGTCAGAGGGTGGAGCTTCAGCCCCCTTTAAAAACCGTTGCCCTCCCCATAAGCTGCAAAAGCAAAATAATAATATGAAAAAGGTAGAATAAATTGTACAAACAAAAAAATCACTCCAATGTGCTCGATTTATACAGCAGAGTACAGCTTTCTTGTGCCAAATTTGGACAAATGTTGAATGTTTGTATGTTTTTCACAACACATGTGGGCCGCATTATCTGACAAACCAAAGACTAGCAGTATTTTTTTCTGAAATAAACCAGGTGGCCCAGTAAAGATTTTGCTTTGATTTGGGTACGGCGCAATGGCCAATGAAAAGCCAGAGCAGAACCTTGAAGAATATCTCTGCTTTCCTCTGAGAAAAGTATTTCATACTTCTATCAGTGTCTCGTTCGCTGCAACTATGGTGTTGTGTAATTGTATTTGCATCAGACATCCTGTAGCATTTTGGGAAATAACATGATACAAACAAGGTATTTAAGTTCTTATAAAATATTAGAATATAATGAGCTTCCTTATACTGAGCCTCAGCGACTGTCCAACTAGCCCTGGACTGAAGAGGGCTTGGATTGAAGCCAGAACCGTATATATCGTCTGCCACAAAGCTGTAGGTCCCCCTCAGACTTGTGCAGGAATCGGAAGTAGTGAACACCTTTTCCATCAAGTACTAAGGGCCACTTCAAAAACAGCTTTGCTCTGATTCTGTACTTCCCCTCACTCCTGCTTTCAAACAGTGAAAAATCAGGCACGGTGGGTGCTGCAGTTCATTTCGGACATGGAAGAGCTGTTCAGGGTGACCAAGGACCCACACTTCAACGTCATCATCACGGACTATGACAGTGACGACATGGATGTTGAAAAGGCCCTGAAAAAGTCCACCTTGCGCAGGTGAGGATACGTTTCCTGCAACGAAGAGACATACAGACCACAGAGCACATAAAAGACCGGGGCAGACATAACATTCATAACATGCCTATTATGGTAGGTGCTTTGGAACACAGGCAGGATAATGCTGCTGCAGTCGTCTTGTTTGGGGGCTTCCTAGAGGCACCTGGTTGGCCACTGTGTGAACAGACTGCTGGACTTGACGGACCTTGGTCTGATCCAGCATGGCCTTTCTTATGTAAAGGGAATGCGTGATGCCACACAACAATTTCCGGGACAGTGCAGACATAGATATTTATCAGACTTTTCTGTACAGGTGATGGATGTTTCTCTGTTCTGTACATACTGTAACAACAGTCTTGTGCTAGCAAGGTTTACATGAATCCATCTATGTAGAATGTGTGATCCAGCTATATAGAATGCTACTCTTCTTTATAGAACACTTTAAAATTACAACTTGCTTTACAATCGTTACAATGGGAAGGTCGGGCATTGTTATTCCCATCTTACAAATGGAAGACAAAGATTTGCAGTGCAATCCTAAAGAAGAAGAAGAGGGGGAGGGGGAGTTGGTTTTTTTATGCCGACTTTCTCTATCACTTAAGGAAGAATCAAACAGGCTTACAATCACCTTCCCTTTCCCTCCCCACAACAGACACCCTATCAGGTAGGTGGGGCTCAGAGAGTGTGACTAGCCCAAGGTCGCCCAGCTGGCTTCATGTGTAGGAGTGGGGAAACCAACCCACACCAGATTAGCCTCGGCCGCTCATGTGAAGGGGTGGGGAATCAAACCTGGCTCTCCAGATCAGAGTCCACCACTCCAAAACCAACAAAATACTTTTCATATTTCTCCTCAGGTACCAGTACTTGCGACTGTCAGGGAATTTTGAGCGCTCTGCCGGACTGCAAGCAGGAGTAGACCTAGTGAAGGTGGGTGAAGTTGACCTGGGGTGGGGGCGTGTCTCAGGATAGAACTATATGTTATGTGCAGTTCTTTGGGGGGGATTTTTTTTTTTTTTTTTTTTTTACGAAGTGCTAAAAATCCTCTTCAAATCAGGTTTTTAAATGGATGCGGGGTTGGGGCAGAAAGAGGCAAATTAATTCTGAGTGGTGATGGGTTTAAACTACAGACAAGATAGAGTTAGATAAAACATTTGAGTTAAACTTCCTAATTTTCACGAGTGGTTTACTAATGGATAGAGTTGCCTGCAGAGATAATGGAATATCTTTTTTTGCAAGCGTTCAAGGAAAAACTGGGAAGCTATGCACCAGGCATATCTTCAATATGGATAATCCAGTCCTGGAGTGTTGTGCATCATATCTCTGAATTTTACTAGTCTGTCCCAACTCCTTCCTTCAGTTCTCTTACAAAGGGATTTCAAAGGGAGATTAGAAAGAGAGACTACTGAATTACAACTATGCATTTTCCTGGATTGAATAGAGATCTGAGATTCCTGGCTCATTACTAATGCTAATTTCTCCATGCCTACTACCCCTCTGCATATCATACGTAATCCAATCACAACTGCTAATGTCATTTACTTGCTTTTGACATTTATATTGCCATTATGTGTCTAATTCACTCTTCTCTACTTAAGGACAGATGGACTCACATTCTAGCTATATCTGAAGAAGTGAGCTATGGCTCACAAAAGCTCATACTGTGCCATACATTTTGTTAGTCTTTAAGGTGCTACTGGACTCTTGCTCTTTTCTCCTTTCAGGTTAAACAGCAGAGTGCTGAATGAGGGGGCATTGCTGTTACGTCCTCTTACGCATGATCGGCTGTGGATATAAGAATCTGACAGATCTGTGTCTCTGCTTGCAGGATCCACATAGCATCATTTTCCTGTGTGACCTCCACATCCATTTCCCAGCTGTGATCATCGATTCAATTCGGAAACACTGCGTGGAAGGGAAAATGGTCTTTGCACCCATGGTCATGAGGCTGCAGTGTGGGGCGTCCCCACAGTGGCCTGATGGTGAGGAGTCGTGGAAACTGTTTTCTCTGACCTGTGTTTTCTCCCTCGTTGTCAATGTTATCCAAGCGCTGGGCTGTAGAATTTTGCAGGGCTACAACAAGTGAATAGACAGAAAACAGTTCTTTGTTCAGTATCATGGAGTCTATTGAAATAGCTATTTCTTGAGTCAGAGAGAGAAAGGAAGATATTCAGTAAAGCAGATATCATGATCTTCTCTACTTTTAGAGACTGTTGTGCTCTGCGGGTTTGAGATTAGGAGGCCAGCTGTATATTTCTTTTTGCAACTGATCCACTCTGTCTTTCATGTCTATCATGTTTTTGTACTGCCCTCCTTCTAAGGAACTCAGAGCCCCTGGCATCCCTTCCAAAATTTAGACAAGGCATATTAAGTGGTTTGTCCACTGTAGCTAGTAGCATTGGAATTAAGAACTAATAAGTGAGAGCCAGTGCAGTGTAGTGGTTAGAGCATCAAACTAGGACTGCGGGGCCTTGGGTTCAAATCCTCCCTCTGCCTTGGAAGCTCACTTGGTGATCGTGGGCCAGTCGCCCTCTCTCATCCTAAGTTACCTCACAGGGTTGTTGTGAGGATAAATTGGAGGAGAGAAAAACAATGTTGTAAGTCACTTTGGGTCCCCATTGGGGAGAAAAGCAAAGTATAAATATTGAAGTAAATAAATAAATAAATAGGTTCCCCATGCATCTCATGGCAGAGAATAAATGTTAGTGATATTGTAGTTTCTGACTACAACAAAAACTGATTTTTCGCTCCCATCACAAACTAAGAAGAAAACCCTACTGGTATTAATAGAATTTACTTCCCGGTAGGCATGCTTAGGATCATATTCTCAATCATGCAACAAAAAGCCACTGTGAGCCACTGATAGGATTCCATGATCATTTTTAAAACTTGTGTGTAGAAATCCAAACCTCAGAATGACACAATCCTGTATTGTTTTAAGGCTCAAATGTTTATCTGGAAAGTGATGCACTATTGGTCACTTGTGATGAACAGTTCATAAAGTCTAATTCATATTAGCCTAGCTCTCACTGAGATGGTAAACTAGTGTCTGGCCTATATTAGTCACATGACTTTATGCTTCTCTCTATATATTTTTTTAAAAATCCCTCATACAGTATACTAATGTCAGGGAATAAACAAGGCTGGTCTTTTTTCCCTTGAGATTGTCAGGGTTTATTTTCCTATGGAGATAATTTTATTTTATTGTATGAAGGAACATAGTAATGGGAGCTCCCAGCTGTAGTCTGTAGTGGTTACAGTACAGATATAGATTTTTCACCTCACTGAGAACTAGGCCCCAGTAAGAACAGGGTAGGAAGAGATGTGGAACCATATCCATGAGGTAGAAAAGAGCAAAAGTCCAGTAGCACCTTAAAGACTAACAAAATTGCTGTCATTTCTTCAGAAGAAATGAGCTGTGGCTCACCCTGCCAGAAATTTTCTTAGACTTTAAGGTGCTACTGGACTCTTGCTCTTTTCTACTGCTGTTGACAAACTAGCATAGCTACCCACTGTGATCCATATCCATAAGGGCCCACCTATCACATCATATTATTTCCCAGTGAAGAACAGTCACAAAGAAGATGGAATGTCACTGGTCTGAGGATTTTTCTGAGGGCAGATGTTTTCTTTGGTTCTTTTGCCTATTAATCAGCGCACAAATCTCTGTAAGGAATTAGGTACCACAGATGGGTATTATATCATCGCTTGTTAGTCATAATGAACACAGTCACAGCTGGCGCTTTGGGGATTTGTCTCCACAGGCTACTGGGAGGTGAATGGCTTTGGTCTCCTAGGTATATACAAGTCTGATCTGGTTCGTATCGGAGGCATGAACACCAAAGAGTTCCGGGAACGATGGGGAGGAGAGGACTGGGAACTCCTGGACAGGTCAGTGTGTGTCTGACGCTTTCTCTATGACCAGGCTCCATTGTTCAGCCCCGGATAAACCCAAAGGGACCTATAAGAAGAGAGGGCTTGTTTGTACTGTCAAGGACTTCACATTAGAACATAAGAAAGGCCATGCTGGATCAGACCAAGGTTCATCATGTCCAGCAGTCTGTTCACACAGTGGCCAGCCAGGTGCCTCTAGGAAGCCCCCAAACAAGACGACTGCAGCAGCACCATCCTGCCCGTGTTCCACAGCTCCTAATATAATAGGCGTGCTCCTCTGACACTAGAGAGAATAGGTATGCAGCATGACTAGTATCCATTCTAACTAATAGCCATGAATACCCCTTTCCTCCATGAATACGTCCACTCCCCTCTTAAAGCTTTCCAAGTTGGCAGCCGTCACCACATCCTGGGGCAGGAAGTTCCACAATTTGACATTCAGAACTGATACCCTCATGGGTTGTTTTTTTAACAGCCCTCTTATAAATGGGCAAGGAATCTTCTGTATTTTATTCACATGGTTTTGCTTACTAACTCGTTGCTATATGATTATGTTGAACCTATCTGCATGTCCATACCATTGCAGCTACATTGCTTTTGTTTGAATGGTCACTTAGGTGCTTTTTTAAACTACGACAGTGTCCTCAGAGTCATTTTTCTATGGGTTCATCCCATGGCACAGCCATAATTTTTAAGGGTTTACCACTGTATGACCAGGGCTAGTTGTGCTGATACTTAATCACACAACTGTTGGAAGAATCCCACACATACTTACTGCAGCATATTAGGTTTGTATGGCATGTTTAGAGAGCCAGGGTGGTGTAAGAGCGGTGGACTCTAATCTAGAGAACCGGGTTCGATTCCCCGCTCCTCCACATGAAGCCTGCTAGGTGACCTTGGGCCAGTCACAGTTCTCTCAGAACTCTCTCAGCCCACATGGAGGCAGGCAATGGCAAACCTCTGAATGTCTTTTGCCTTGAAAACCCTACAAGGTTGCCATAAATCAGCTGTGACTTGACAGCATTTCCCCCCACCATGGCATGTTTGTCAGTGAAAGGGTGTGGTTGTGTGATGTGATTGGGAGGGAAGTTGGAGATGTTATTTGGTAATGACGTGCTAACCTATTATTCCTTGACAGGTTATTTATTGTTGGTTAAAAATGGATAGACTTTGTTTAGTGAAAGCTGATTGGCTATTGCTGGCAGTGGGGGGAGAGAATTGTTTTGGGGTAGCTCAATTAACATTGGGCTTCTGAAGAGGACAGTGAAAAAGAACAGGAGGGAAAGGAACACAAGAAGTTTTTCTGATCTGTCTCAGAGAATAATTTCATTATTCTTTGTTTGTACAGAATAAATATTGTCTTGGATTTCATTAAATCAGCCTCTCTCAGTGGGGTGAACACTGCTTACATACCCTCGAAGACAGGACTCTACTAGAATACAGTTCGAATGTAATTCTAAGTTATTTGGAGCTTTTTGGTTAAAGTCTTTGGTGGCCGTGTTGTGGGACCCAAAAGGACAATAAAGCAATACATTGGGTTGTTCAAGTAGATGGCAGAAAACAAACTCATATTCTTTACAAACAGTGGCCCGAGAGATTGAAAATCTAAATAAAAATGGGGTGGGGAGAAACCTATAAAGCATCACATATACATATAGGTCTATAACTGCAGCTCTCAGTATTCCATAAAGCCAATCTTAGTAAATTTTTATAAGTCATATTTAAGAGTGCCTTTTAGTCCAGAGCACATCACGTATGAATACTGTTAGTGCGGGGCAGAAGGCAAAAGAAGTCCAAATTATAATCAACTCTGCATTGGAACCAGTGTCAGTTATACATTTGAATGATTGACAGGTAAATGCAAGAACCAGTTTTAAGTGTCGCTTGTGGTTAGATGCCAGGATGCAGCTTCTGGTGTGGAAGGGAGAGATTTGCCCCAGGTAGTATTTCCCATGTTACCATAACACCATGATAAGATAAATCATATTTGTGAGACATCTCTCGGCCTGAAAATGCCTTAAAAACAGGAGTAGGTTTTAAGCAGCCTGTTGAAATCTCCCTCTCCTCTCTCAGAATCTTTCAAGCTGGCCTGGAGGTGGAACGACTCTCCCTCAGGAACTTCTTCCATCATTTTCACTCCAAGAGGGGCATGTGGAACCGGCGCCAGATGAAGAAATGACAACATTTGCACTCCTGAACCTCAGCACGCACTTTATCCAGGCATATCACCCAAGTGTACATTCTCCTTCTCCCCAATGGAATTTACTCTACGAGTTCAACTGTTTACACATGTATGGGTCATGAGAAAAGAAGTCAAAGCAATGGAATGGGGAGCTGTTCTCTAGATCAGAAGAATATGAGCCTATATGTAGCGCGTACAATCCGGAGAGTGGCTTTTGAAAGCAAGCAATGCATTTTCACACCAGCGATTCACAAAAGGAAAGGACACGCAACACAGATTTCCCCCACCACCACCTAAAGGATTATTTAATGGCCTTATCAGGTTTTTCTTCTTTAAAACAAAAATGGAAAACCAGTGGTGCAAAAGTAATGATTTCAAGAGAGGAGAATTTCCAAAACCTTAATGTCCTTGGTGTGGGATCAGTGTTCTGGAGAGCTTCAGATCATTGGAAGATGGATCTTCTAACACCAGAAGGATTTCAAAGATCCAGTTGATGGATTTAGAAGAACTGTGTGTTATAAGAGCAATGTACCTTTGTTATATCTGGTACAAATTATTTATATAAGGATGTAGCTTTTTTTCCTCCTTTTTTTCTTTTCTCTTTTTTGAGATACTTGAAAAGAAACATTCTGAAATTCATCATGCCTTTGGACCAAATTCTCTGATGCAGCTTTGTCTGAACATTCATGCACCAGCCCAGCTGGGACAGATTGAGGACCGAATGAGTTCATCTCCTCAGTCACAGCAAATGATGCTCTACTCAGGTGTAGCAAAAAACAAACAAACGTGGGCCTTATATGGAATTGACGGTGCCTTGTGATTGCCTGCCTGCATCTTTCTTGGGATAATCAACAACTCATTTGAGTGAACCGGCGTCAGGTGGGGCCGAAACCTCACAAGGACCATAGTTGGTTATAGGAATTAGGAAAAGAACTCTGTTGATTCTGACAATCATATGAAATGTGACTTAGGGAACATAGGAAAAAATGGAAATATTTTATTTATTTCATATGCTGAAACAGTTGGTGAAGGAGAGAGTCATTCGTTCATTCATTATGAGACCATCTGCTCTGTCTTGAACCTGGTACGGAGTGTAGCAGTTGGAGAATTTATTTAATAAGTTATGATTGTGCTGTTATGTTCTGGAAATGGTTATGCATGGAGACCAGGTGTTCCTTCATTGGTGTAAGAAAAAGAGCTGCTATCTACATCTACATGGCGTTGAGAGAGGGCCCTGGGAGAAGCCTTCCTTTGTGCTACTTGATGTAGGTTTTGGGCACATCATTTGACACACACCTTCAGGAAACAAAGTCCTTATAGAAATGGGTAGTAAGTATAGATAGGATTTTGTGGCAGGGTTGGTTTTCTGGCATGGAAAGTTTTGGATGAAGAGACTTATTCAGATTTATACAGACCCACACACAACAAATCACAATGGAAAGTGGCATTTTCTGACTCGAAAACACAAATTCCCAGCCTTTTATTTTTGCAAAACTGGCTGTTGCTTCACCAGTTTTTATAGCGTAAGAGGTTCCCAAACCGTGCTCCGTGGAGCACTTGGTGCTCTGCAAAACATTTCCTAGTGCTCCGTGAAGAGATTGGAAAGAAAAATACTACTGTCGTTCTGTTTAGTATATAGGTGCTAAGTGAAAATTAATGCTCCGTGATGAATTTCTCTCCTGAAAAGTGCTGCATGACTCAAAAGGTTTGGGAACCTCTGGCATAAACAATACACTAAAGTAGCTACCAACCAGTACTGCTTCAGATGCATTTAAGACCATCAGGCTTAAACACAGCTAACTTTTTGTCTGGGTCTTCATTTGGCCCAAACAGTGTTTTGTTTTGTTCTGTTTTAATGCGGGAAGCAAGTTTTGATGTTCACAGGTGTCTTCCTCAAGTTGAAAAGAAGAAAAACCATATACGTTGCCATGCTGGTTTGACTTTACCCAGGAATAGCTGCTGACTTTTCAGCACCTTTGCTATCCAAGTCTGTTCACAGAGCTATCACTAATCACTTCAGGAAATTTGTTCTGGCCCAGCTCTTCCCTCACCCATGGAGGTGGACCGGGACACCATGTGTGTATGAGAGAGAGAGTGTGTGTGTGTGTGTCTTTGTCCTAAGACAAGCACTGGGGGGTGGGGGTGGATCAAGGTTATGCCATTTAGAACTGGGCTGTTGCCTTGTTTCGTTACTCAGTGATGGTGGTAGCTGATAATCAACAGCCCTCCCAGGACCATCACAAACTTGGGCACATTATATAAATATTAGCAAAGACCTCAGGTTTTATATAGCTTGCCTGTATTGTTGTGCAAATATTTCATGTGGAAAAGATACTGTGTGGCTCCAGGATGCGAATAATGGGTCGAATAAGCTCTGTAAAAAGCTCCGAGATTCTGTATGTTTCTTCCATGTAAGACAGACATAAGCTGCTCGTTTCTAGTAGAAGTGCAAAATGGTAGCAGTAGCAAAGAAGGACACACGTTTACTGTTTTTTTCTCAGAGGAAAAACAGATGCTACTTGTATCATATGTTAATTTATTTAAGTATATGTCCATCCGAAGTTGGTTGGTGCCTGCTAGGAAGCGTGTTTTAAAACAGCCAGGACTTGTGTCTTGAATTTTGCATCTCCAGTCCAAAGACACACACTCTCTTTGCATGTTGCAGGTTCAGTCCCTAGACACTCCAGTTAAGGGCTATCACTAGGGTTGCCATCCTCCAGGTGGGTCCTGGAGATCTCTCCGAATTACAACTGATCTCCAGACGACAGAGGTCAGTTCCTTGGGAGAAAATGGCTGCTTTGGAGGGTGGGCTCTATGGCATTATACCCCGTTGAGATCCTTCCCCTCCTCAAACCCCACCCTTCTCAGGTTCCACCTCAAATCTCTCCAGGAATTTCATAACTCAAAGTTGGCAACCTCTCAGATAGCACAACTGGAAAAATCTCTGCTGGAGACCTTGGGGAACTGCTGCTGGTCAGTTTGGGTACCATGAAGTTAGACATCCCATTATGTTGGCTGTATTAGGCAGCTCCTGATAACCCTTTACCCAACCTATCAGATGTTTCCTGTGCTAATAGTGTAGCCTCTATCCAGTGCTTTTTTGATTCCCCTTGGTCAACTCAACAGGGAGGCGGTTATGTAGCTCCTGAAATCCAGTACTTTGAATCTACTAAGATAAAAGCTCAAGCACAGAATTCAGAAGGGAGTCTTCATTCGCAAATGGTAGCACCTCAGAGATCAATGAAAAATTGATTAGCAAAAATAAATGGATGGTTTACTCATGCAAACAGGCTTTCCATCCATGAATATAAGCTTCTCAGTTTTATGAATGAGCTCTCTGTGCATTCATTGTCTCTGTGATTATGGCGGCCCTCTTTGGAACTATCACAATTAGGAAAACATGCAACAGGAAGTGTGGTTATATGGTGAAATGATATGAAAACAGTTCACCTGTGTGAGCTTATCTTAAGTGATCTGGTTTCCTTACAAACACAACATGGGTTCTGACATTTTGTGGATTATTTAGAGGCACTCAAGCAGACCTTTTTATTTCTAGGCAGACTTGGCACAATGAAGCCTGCTTCTTCCCATATCTGGTTGTTGTTGTTTTTAATCCTGAAATTATCTTGATGTGACTTTTATCTGTTCCCATGGCAAGTACGATATTTCTCATATAATATATGATAGCACCATGCATTGTGATCTTATATGATATGATAGAGAAATTTATCATACCATTTCCCATTCAGGTGGCCAACTTTTAAACTGGTCCCTCTAGCTGTTCCTTTAATATTAGTTTGATCTATAAATGATGATCAGGTTATGTTATTTAACTTCATGCCATGAAGAGCTTCAGCTGACCTTTTCTACTCATTAAGCCTCTGTTAAAGGAACAGGACCTGTCCAGTTAGCAATCTTGTTTCCCACGGCAGGTGTGACCCACCAGTCCCCCAACAGAGATTTCCTCTGGGCTGTTCCTTACACAGCTTAGGCCCAAGTCAGTCATTTGAAAACTTATTGTATGATTTGCCCAAGAACACCCTCCTCAGCAGGCTTGCATATTCTGTGAATCTTCAAGTCATGATAAAACTTGAGAATGTTCACAGAACCTTGGCTTATATGTGGGTTCATCCCCATTTACCACCCTATAACACATTGGAGTGGATATTTGCAGTGGAAAGACTCTGTCACTGGTCTTAAGCTACTAATTCTCGCTAACCATCTTTCACCTGATCGGTAGGGACACATGAGCTTGAGATTCACCCTTGCCAGCCTTTCAGACATAATGCAAACATGGTTTTATGTGCAGTTCTTGTTGAAAGCATCTGTTATCTGTATATATTTGCTTGTTTCTTTGTCATTGTCTATGTGAACTTTGACGTACCCGTCGTACATTTATATAGATTGTAAATATCTGAGTTTGGTATATTTAATTTTGTACTGCTCCTCTGAAATTTGTGCCTTATATATGACTAATAGAACTTTTCTCGCTGGAGCAGAATCACCCACGATGGTTTATAAATACAGGTTCTTTGCAGAAAATGTGTGTGGTATCCTCTTGTGGGTCTCTTATGTCTTCCTACAACACCTTCCGGCATTGAAAAATTACATGATGCCTATTATCCCCCTGTTTATGGAACCAAAATTAAGTATTTCTTTTGTAGTGATGTGACCTGTGCAGGAGCTGAAGAATAGAAGTGTTACTGTATTCCATCACAGAATTCATTAATTTATCTAATTCTCAACGTGGCCCCGTCTGTGGATACCTAAATATGGAGAATGGAGCAATGGACAGACAAAACATATCTTTCTAGAAACCTGAGGAAAGCCACAGGTTTGTAAAAAAAAAGAAAGAAAAGAAACTTTTTATTAATCAAGGCTTAAAACCTCCCAAAACAATAGAAGCAGCACCTACACCTTTAAGAAAGAATTCCCTCTCAGTGGCAATTGTGGGTGTTACTGAGCAACCACAACAGTATTGCCTAGGTTTGAAACCTAGGTTTCTCAAACCTAGGTTTCCGTCAGTAAAAAGCAGGAGTAGGGAGTGTGACTCTTACTAGGCCTGTTTTGATTTTTGTGGTAGGATTCATTGGGGCTATTTCTTGGCTGCTTGGCACTATTCAATAGCTGCATAAAAGCCAGGGTGGTGGAATGGTTAGAGTTTCGGACATTTACACATTATCAGCAAAATTTACCTCACAGGGTCGTCGTGAGGATAAGATGAAGGAGAGGAGAAACATGTAAGCTGCTTTGGTTCCCCATCCTGGAGAAAGGTGGGGTATAAATGAAGAATATCAATAATAATAGATGTAGCTGAAGATAAAAGCAGATAAACCCGCAACCGGACCAGCATTTCTCTGGGTCAAGGCTGCTGGAGGAGGGAAGCTGAAGATGAGGGCAGGTAAAGGTAGGTTCGCTTGTGAGTGAAAGGAGAGAAGGAGGCAGGAAAAGGGCAGGGTTATAGAGGCTTTCAGGGAAGGGAAAGAGGAAATAGTGGGGGAGGGAAAAATGAGATGTCTTATTCAAGTGGTTGTGGGTCCTCTGCTTGTGTGTGTGTGTTTATATAAAGTGGTGCCCTAATTTAGTAGGATCCTAATTATAAAAGAAGGAAGGAGCTTTTCTGTGGAATTTAGTATAAGTTTTTTCTTTCCTTGATGAGGGGCTCCTTCCCACCCCACCCATTCAAGAACCACACGAGTGGCTTATCTGGCAGAGGTTCTGGAACTGGGCCATTCTTGACTTGATATCTTCTTCTACGACTGCTCTAGCAGTCCCGGCTTAATTTTATCAGTAGCTGTAACCATGCATCCGTTCTTCTCCTGTGCATTTCCCATAACAGACTTTCTGCAGTGAGCCATGCACTCACTGGTCAAAATATGAACCCTTACCTACATGCTGCGGTCCAGACTCAGAAATGTGAGAAGCTGCTATCTGGATGTGCTACAGGTCCTTGTGCCTTGGCTGAAATCCTCTTGGAAATCCCCATGTCAAGCAGAATAGAAGCTCACTTGGTCATACATGGAGGTATCTTTTGTGTTAAAACCAAACACAAACCACATTAAACAACACCTTAAAGAAGTTCTTCTGAGGGGATTTGACCAACTGGGGAATGAGGAGCCACTTCCCTGCTTCCTCCTGAACAGATAATAGCGTTGTCAGCTGATGGGGAGGAGGATGCACTTGGATCTCATCTTCCCAACTAATACCTGTTCGGTACCCAAAGGGTTGCATACAAGGGTTCTTTCCCTTTGCTGTAGCCCTTTCCACAAAATCTAACCTGCGTAGTGGGTATGTTTTCACTTCCAGAACAGAAGTATCGTGAGAAAGCCAGTGCGGTGTAGTGGTTAAGAATGTCGGACTAGCATCTAGAAGTCCTAGGTTCGAATCCCCACTCGTGCTGTGAAAGCCCACTGGGTGACCTTGGGCTAGTCACACTCTCTCAGCCTAACCTACCTCACAGGGTTGTTGTGAGGATAAAGTGGAGGAAAGGAGTGATGTAAGCCGCTTTGGTTCCCCTTTGGGGAGAAAGGTGGGGTATAAATGAATTAAATAAAATAAATCAGGGTGATAATGTAATTCTTTGTAATTGATACATAAATTAAAGGAAATTGTTACCTGTAAGATTCTTTTGCCCCATGCAGTGAACATTTGAATATATACACCAAATGACACCTTTGGATAAAATATACTTTTAATAAATAAAACGGAGCGCAAATAATGCCTACAATATACAAAGAATGTCCCAGTTCTCAGTGAGCTAAGCAAGGCTTCTTTTAAAATAATATAAAATAGAACAAACAAAAAGCAGCATTAAAAATAAGTTTCTGGATCATTACACTGTGCTTAAGGAGACGAGGTTAACGTGTGCATCCTTAAAATATATTGCATTACTATAAACACTTTATTGTCATTAACACTAGTAGAGGTTACAACTGTTATTTACTCCTCACCACATATATGCTGGTGGAGTGTTTTATTTGGTCCTTACTCCAACATAGCTATAAAAACTTAAGATACAAAACTAGTATTGAGAAAGTCATATCCTGTGTGCAGCCTTTGCTCTCGAGGAGGGCAGCCCCATACTCCCTTCCCTTTGCATGTGCAGAATTGCCTTGCCAAAAATTACAGGGTAAAAGGACTATTAATACTGGAGCTTCTCTGTGTGCGTCTGACCCTCTGTGCTAACATCTGACCCTCTGTGGACCTCTGTGTTGTGGTTTCCAGTGTTTCTGCAGAAAGGTTTACTTTTAGAATAAAAGCTACCTGCCTTCAGAGAAGCTTACAACTTGTGTCCCTGCATGAGTCACGGTTCTGGGCACATCTGTGAGAGCTGGAAATTCTGCTGAATCTCTGCATTGAGAATGATTGAATCAACCATGATGCAGAGGTGCAGCCAACTTAACCTGCCTCCTGTACAGGCTGGTTTGGAGGAGACACGGCCAGTGTTGTGCATCAGAGATGCGACAGGTAGCCTCCTCTGGGTACTTGAGGATCATGGGAGTTTTATTGCAATAGTTTCTCACAGTACACTAAATAGCACATTAACCAGCATACCGATATGCACTGCTAATGCGCTGGCATGCATTTCAGAATTACTATCAGCAGGAGAGAAGGCAGCATGGTAACATCCGATCTTGGGTCAATAATTGGGAGGGAGACCTCCAAGAAAGTCTCTGCAGAGGAAGGCAATGGCAAACTACCTCTGCTTCTCACTTGCCTTGAAAGCCCCTTGCTGGGGTAGCCAGAAGTCGGCTGCTACTTGACGGCACTGTACATACACACGACTGATCAGCCAGCAGGTTTTATGCTCATTTGCAGTATTCAATCATTTATTTTAATACTGCAGCCACTGCCTCTATAATCACTGCTGCTACCATTAATCAAGCGCCTAGCAATCAAGTCTGCAAGGCATTTTACAGAGCAAAGAAAAAGGTAAGTTGTTGTTTTGTTCACTCATAGGCTGAAGAGTGTTGTTAAGAGCTATCTCGGTCACTCTTTTTCCCATTGAAGGATCATAATTTTTTTTTAATGGAACAGGTAAACACCAATTTTTAAAATGATGATTTACAAAGCGGGCAGGATTTGGAAGGAAAGAGAAAAGTCGGTTCTTGTAGGTTATCCGGGCTGTGTGACCGTGGTCTTGGTATTTTCTTTCCTGACGTTTCGCCAGCAGCTGTGGCAGGCATCTTCAGAGGAGTAACACTGAAGGACACTGAAGGACACTGAGAGACACTGTCCTTCAGTGTTACTCCTCTGAAGATGCCGGCCACAGCTGCTGGCGAAACGTCAGGAAAGAAAATGCCAAGACCACGGTCACACAGCCCGGATAACCTACAAGAACCGATGAACTCTGACCGTGAAAGCCTTCGACAATAAAGAGAAAAGTGTTTGGTAATGTCTCCTGTTTCATTTTTGTTGGTGCTTCAGAAGTGCTTGGATATCAACGGCAGGGGAAAGAAAGCAAGTTTGGAACCATGTCTTTTCTCCCCACCCCTCCTCCCAGTCTTGGCTTAAGGGCCCTGAACTCTTTGGCATTTCCCTAGTTAAGTTACATTTGATGCACAAAACTTTGGGGCAACTTCCCAGTTTACTAGCTGTCTAATAAACACTAATTAGCCTAGCCCTTAGTCCCTTTTAGCAAAAGGAGAAAATGCAGGCTAGGAGAGGCATGCACCTAAGGCTCAAGACAAGCCACCGTCTCTCTTTGCAAACTTAACTTTGCATTAACCTCCATGGGTAGATCCCTTGTGCCTCTGAAGGCGAATCTACAAGTTATAAGAAAAATGTTTGCAAGTTTCTCTTCTCTCCTCCCTAGGGTTGCCAACCTCCAGGTAGTAGCTGGAGATCTCCCACTATTAAATCTCCAGCCGATAGAGATCAGTTCACCCATAGAAAATGGATGTTTTGGCAATTGGACTATGGCACTGAAGTCTCTCCCTTCCCCAAACCCCTCCCTCCTCAGGCTCCACCCCAAAACCTCCCGCCAGGGGCGAAGAGGAACCTGGCAACCCTAACTCTATGCCATTGAAGTCCCTCCCTTCCCCAACCCCACCCTCCTCAGGCTCTGCCCCAGACATCTCTAGGTATTTCACAACCCAGAGCTGGCAACTCTATTCCTCTCCCATAATACTCATGCAGAGGAGAAGGGATTTTCAGAGGAGACTCATCGGGTGGGATTAATTTATCCACCAGCTGCTGATGTTCTTTTGCAAATGATTCCCCTCTGCCGTATTTCTTGTTTTCATTTTAAAATTCATTCCCCACCCCCAGCCATGCTCCAAGATCAGAAGATGCTCGGTGGGTGAAGTAAAAACACCCAGGGGGCTATTTGCACAGAAGAATGGAATAAAGCACATTTACTCTGCCTGCTAATTTTCCCCTGCAAATGCACACACACCCCTCCCCACATTCATGTTAAATGGCAAGCATGTGTCTAGGAAATGTGCATTTGCCCCTGGAATACGTTCTGTTCAAAAGAGATCCAGCAAGCTTCATGTTTTTGCAGCACCACCCAAGTAGCAAGTTGGGTATTTTTGTGGGTTGCCATCTGTCTAAAACTAGGAAACCCATTTACAGAATTCCACCTGGATCTTATCACAAAGTGTGTTTTTGTTCACATGCACTCAACCATATGTATGCACGTGCACACATGCATCACCAGGGCAGGGAAGCTCCAACGTAGTTAAGCCCTTCAGCACAGAGATGGTGATCCTGATTGGTCAAGCTCTGAAAATGCATTCCTGTAGGTCTTTGCAGAAACGATCTATGTGGTACCACTTCCCTGTGCTTCTAACAGGCTTGGCATAGGTGGTTCCCTGTCACATAAGGAATGTCAGCAAAACTGCAGAAGGTATCCCAGTTGGTTGCCATGCGCTCAGTCTGCAAAACAAACCAAAAAGATGCAAGGAAATACACTACCGTATTTTCCGGCGTACAAGACAACTGGGCGTATAAGACGACCCCCCATTTTTACAGTTAAAATATAGAGTTTGGGATTGTCCTGAGTCCACGGCCTAGGGCCAGCCCTCGGGACTGCGCCCCAACCCCGCGGCCGCCCCCAGACCTCCTGGAGCGGCCCAACCCGAGTCCGCGGCCTGAGGCCGGCCCTCGGGACTGCGCTCCAACCCCACAGCCACCCCCGGTCCTCCTGGGGCGGCTCAACCCCCAGGGAAACAACACCACTTACCGGGGCGGGAGAAAGAGGGGGCGGGGGCAGCCGGACAAGCTGGCAGCGCGCCGGGAGGAGGGGCTGGCAGGAGAAACAGGAGGAGGCTGAGGGCCGACCTCCCGGCATGGAAGAGTGTGTGCTGACCCGGCCCGGCCGGAGCAAATCCTGGAGGCGAGGCGGGGAGGGAGCCTCCCCGGGCAGCGGGAGCCCCGCAGCCAGAGACGCCGGCTGTAACCAAGGCTCAGCCCCGGGCTCCAGCGGGAGGGTGGGAGCCCGAAGCGGTGGGACATGGCTCTCTGGGAGAGTGGGCGAGGGGAGAAGAGGGACGGGGGCGAGAGTAAGGGTCCTCGAAAAGGGCGAGGCTAAAGGCGAGGGGAGGACTGAGCCGACGGCCCGCAGAGGGCGGGCTAAAGGAGGGTTTGGAGGGGAGGGAAGCCCATAAAGACAGAAGCTGAAGCTGAAGCGGGCCCGGGGAGGAAAGGGGGCATGTTGGGTGTGCTAGGCGGCAGCCAAAACACCCTGTGCCGGGAGAAGAGAGTGGCCACCTCAGCCCCGGCCAGCCGGCCAGCCAGCCGCCTGCCTGCCTTGTGCTGCCGCTGGAGCGCAGCCGAGCACTTCCCTCCGTGCACCCCGGCGTGCCTGGCTCTGATTCCGAGCCGGGCAGTGAGCGCCCTCGCCGGGCTCGCCTCCCCTCCCTCCTCCGGCGGACATGGACAGAGCGGAGGCGGCTCCCCAGGCAGATTCTCCAGTCCGGCTCAGAATTCAGCATCCGGCGTATAAGACGACACCCGGCGTATAAGACGACCCCCGATTTTTGAGAAGATTTTCCTGGGTTAAAAAGTAGTCTTATACACCAGAAAATACAGTATTTGATTGACAGGTAAAGCAGGATTTTGAGATGATTCCTCCCGACGTGGGCCTTGGAATGGGGCAGTTGGCAGGTCTCTTCCACGGGTGGCCAGCTGGTGACACGGGAGCCATGTGTGCCATTGGCAGCAGGAGGGCTGTTTCAAATTTCTGGAAAGGACAGAAGATCCTCTGCCTGATTTATAGGCCTGCTTCGTACTTTATTCCATATGAAATTGCATGCTTACACCATGCCCAAAAGTGTCACGTTCCAACATTTGGTCAGTTTGCTCGCTGCACCCTCTCCTTGGAAACTGTGATCTGGGTACAATCCTACATGCCTTTGATAATCTCTGGGTTGGACTACTGCCATATGTTGTACATGGGGCTGCCCTTGATAATTGCAAAGAAGAAGAAGGAGAGTTGTTTTTTATACCCCGCTTTTCTCTACCTTAAGGTTTACAATCACAATCCCTTCCTCTCCCCACAACAGATACCTTGTGAGGTAGGTGGGGCTAAGAGAGTTCAGAGAGAACTTTAGCCCAAGGTCACCCAGCTGGCTTCATGCGAAGGAGTTGGGAATCAAACCTAGTTCTCCAGATTAGAGTCCCCTGCTCTTAACCACTACACCACGCTGGCTCTCAAAGGGGTAGCGTGTCCTTCTATTGCAGCAAAATAAATGTTTAGTGGAACCTTAAAGATTAACAACATTTATTTCAATGTGAGCTTTCGTGAGTCACAGCTCACTTATTCATGCATGTGAAAGGAAATCATTCCAGGAATCCTACTTAAGGGGAAGGTTACAAAGCATGAAGAAGAGGAGTTAAGGCAGAGAGTGAATTCTGCCATGAATCTTTTAAATGTAGTTTTTGCATGGAGGGGGACAGATGTGAATCCTTTCATAAACCCTGAGAGTGTAAACTCTCTGTGTGCCTGAAGCGAAAATAGCAGTTACAAATAACGGATGATGAGACAGGTCAGAGGTTTGAACAGATAAGCAAGGCAGTAAGTTTAAGTGAAAATTAACAGGTATTTGTGCAATGTTATACTTGTAAATAATGTTAATAAGAGTCAATCACAATTTCTATAAAGTGGATCCTGTAGAGCCGTAAGAGACTGCAGTGAGTAAAGAAACCCAAGCCTCTTGTTATTTTTCAGGGAATGAAATGTATGATTTCTTTTAACATATCTAAAGAATAAAATTTATAAAATTATGTAGGGGGTGGAGGATGTTGACAAAGAGAACTATTTCCCCCTCTCCCAAAATATTAGAACTTGAGGGCATTCAATGAAGCTGATGGGCAATAGAGTCAGGATGGACAGAAGGAAATGTTTCTTTGCACAGTGAATGCTTAAAATGTATGGGATTCACTACCAGAGGATGTAGCGATGGCTAAAGGGGATTGCACAGATTCATGGAGGATATGTCTGTCAGTAGCTACTAACCAGTAATGATGGCATTACTGGCTGGTAGATATTCTTGACTACCAAGGGAACAATGCGTGTGCATTTGTGGATCCTCAAAACCGGAACTTACCTCATCATATCCTTTTTTGCCCCCTGTATGATGGTCCTAGGGCCAAATTTTTAGCAGGAATATTATCTGTTATTATGATATATTCAGATGAGGATAAAATCAAATTTCTGTTGTCTGACATCGATGCTTACGTAACACATAGGGTTTCTTTGTTTGCCCTAGCAGCAAAGAAATTAAGATCTAAGGTTTCTGAAGGAATCTTTAATTACGTTTAAAACAGTGAGTGAGTTCATTCTGGTATCTGTTATAATATTTTAATCGCTGATTTGTTTTATTTATATTACTGTATTACCATGTTTTAGCCAATTGTATGTATGCACGTACTACTGTTTGTTGTATTACTGTTTTAGTTATTTGTGACGGTCAACGGCCATATACAATAAATTTTCTTGGTCTTGGAGGTTAGGTCTGTCAGTAGCTACTAACCACAGTGACTAAAGGGAACCTCCACGTTCTTTACATTCCACCCAAGTTAGCTGCCACAATCCCTAATGGGGACCCCTGCTGATCTGCAGGTGATTTGAGGCTTCATATTTGCACACCTTCGTGAGGATGTGAGGGCGACGTGACTCCAACATCAGTCACCCCATTGATCGCCAGGGCTGATTTGGCTTATCCGGCTGGTTAGGCGGGTGCCCCCTTTCTCCCTGACCACTCCATGTGTGTCCCTCCCAAAGCTGCACACTCATTGGAAGAGGACAAACCTACCTAGATGCCTTTGCAAATGTCTGACCGCCAAGATGTTTTGTAAGAGCTCGTCCATTACTTACCCAATTCTACTGCCAGCTCAGGCTTAGTATCTCCGACCGTAAGGGCTTGGGTAGAGCCCTGTCTTCTGCACCCCAAAGGCTGTAATGAAGATGTTGAAGATGACTGTAAAGAAGACCAGGGCCGTGGCGAGGTTATTGAGCAAGTCCAGACGCTGCTGTTTCGTCACGTCGTTCAAGTTCAGACGAGCTATATGAGGCAGAACACAAGCAAACAGCAAGATTCAGAGGGGCAGGACCTCCATTTCCCCCAAAGACAGGACTTCATCCCTGCCTACATCACCTAATTCCATCCTCCTACATTCCGAAGAAGTTCTTTTTTTATTTTTAAATTTTTGCCCAAATGGCAAAATTCTCCTGAGAATTTTTAATTCATTGGAATGGCATTTTCTTCAAGCGTTTCTCTACCACGACATAGTTTTAAAATACATGCATGCCTTGAAAAAATAAAAAGCAGCACATAACTAGCCATGTGCCTCCACATTACTGCTGCACTATTGAAAGGTCCTCTTCTTGGTTTTTCAATCAACAGAGTAAGCACCTGCCTCCCTTCTGCCATCCCTCCTTAGAGTTGCCAAAAGGCCTGCAGGTAGGGTTGCTGCTAGGTCCACCCTGGCCACCAGCCGGGGATGGGGAGGGGCGGGTTGCCAGGGGCAGGTTGGGATACTCCTGAAGATTTGGGGGTGGAGCCTGGGGAGGACAGGGAGCTCAGTGGGATACAATGCCAAACAGTCTACCTTCCAGAGCACCTATTTTCTCCAGGGGAACTGATCTCTGTAGCTTGGAGATGAGCTGTAATTCTGGGGGATCCCCAGGTCCCACCTGGAGGCTGGCATCACTACCTGCAGGTAGGGATGCTGCCGCTAGCAGATTGATAGAGCCCCCTCCAAACTCATGCTCAAAGCTGCATTTAAGTGTTGTTGTTTTTTAAGTTGGATAATCGATCACTGATCTCACATAATTATTGTTTGGCTCTTTCTCCAAAAGGATTGCAAATGTAATGCTTCTTTATGTATTACATTTTCTCAATGGACACTGAAGACAGTTAAGGCACAGCACTAGGGTTGCCAAGCTCCAGGTGGTTGTGGGAGACCTCATGGGATTAAAATTGATCTCCAGGCGACAGAAATCAGTTCCCCTGGAGAAAATGGCCACTTTGGAAGGTGGGCTCTATGGCATTATACCCCTTTGAAGTCCCTCCCCTCCCCAAACACTGCCCACCTCAGGCTCTATTCCTAAAATCTCCAGGGATTTCCCAGCCTGGAGCTGGCAACCCTACATGACAGCGCTGAAAATGTCATGTGTGAATGCATAGGTCACATGCCATGCATTTGTGACACTTATAGTGTCCAACAACAGATTACAATACTAATACTTACCTGGTACTCTGTTGAGACCTTTGGAATCATTTCTGCTTTATGCAGATTGTACATATTGTATATATTTGTGCTTTGTATGTGTCATGTATATGGTCCTTGTTTCATCTCAGTAGCTTATAAAATTTGCACTTTGTGTATATATATCATCCTGTACTGTTTTCCTAACCTCGTGGTATTAGTACAGAGGTGCCTTTTTTCTCCCCAGTACCTGGAGGTTGGCAACCCTGACTGCAGGGCAATCTATGAAACAGCCCTTGCAAATTTAAAAAAAAAAATCCATTCAGTCAGCCCCATATTCTTGGCCAGTTTAAAATTTGACTGGAACGTTATGGAGGAGTATAGCAAATTTTAGCAGGTAGGTGATTCTCTATTAAAAACCAGAGGCGTTTGAAGACAAGCGGCTGCTGGGACGTTTCCACAGCCAGGCCCTGTGCGCAGACAAGAGATCCTGTCGCGGCAGGCATAACTGCAGCTGAAAGGAGCCCAGGTTCATGACCCCATCATTCCTTTCAACGCTGAACACGCAAGCGGAGAAAGAGAAGCCTTGTGTTCCTGGCACAAGGGGAGGCAGAGGGCCGACCTCAGAGCGGCTCTCCAGACTGTAGCCCTCTGTAAGGGCAGCTCCGGAAAGCTCTGGGCTGGTGAAAGGAGAAAGACAGGCCACCTGGGGGAGGGGGTCTAAGCAGGGTGGTGAAAGGGGATCTGTTACACGGAATAAGAATAAACTATTTCTGACCGAGTGCCGCTTTGCACATTAAATTGGCAGGCACGTTGGTATGCCACAGGCACGCGGGAGGGTTGGGTCTGGTGCACAAATGTCTGCTTGCACTGAGAGCTCTTGGGCAAGAGGAAATGCAAGAAAAGGGCTGGGGGGGAGTCGTTTGCACTACGTCAAGCTTACTGTATCTCTGCTTGCATTTCCACTTGAGCAAGGCCAGTTTTCCAAGCTGTGTAATACATAGGGATGAATGAATGTGCTAGGGGTTGCACGAGATCTTATGTAAACAGGACTGCACTAAGTCCATTTAATAGGGTTGCTAACCTCCAGGTAATTAAGCAAACAACGACAAGCACTGATGGCACACAGTATATGTAATGAAATATTCCTTTCAAATACAAAACAATATACAGAAATATCAACTAATCCCGAAAAAGTTGCAAATGTTTACAGAAATAGTATTACGCTCAATGGCGAAGCGGCTTCAGTCGAAATGGAGGCAAGTCGGCACTCCAGAAGGTAAGTTGAAAACCCGGAGTGGATTTTCGTCACGTTTGTCACACAAAACGTGTGTCAACGCTCCAAAAGTACAGTTCATCAATATTAGCCGCAGTTGTTGTAAGGTATTACTTCATCCCGAGATGGGAAACCGGTAAAACCCATTTCGCCGTGGCTTTGTCCATCGGGGAAGTATGATACAGCGAGAGATGACTACCTATCTCTACAATACAAGATACAAATACAAAGGGATTCAATAATTTTACACTATTCCACTGAGAGCTCTTGGGCAAGAGGAAATGCAAGAAAAGGGCTGGGGGGAAGTCGTTTGCACTACGTCAAGCTTACTGTAGCTCTGCTTGTATTTCCACTTGAGCAAGGTCAATTTTCCAAGCTGTGTAATACATAGGGATGAATGAATGTGCTAGGTGTTGCACAAGATCTTATGTAAACAGGACTGCACTAAGTCCATTTAATAGGGTTGCCAACCTACAGGTAATGGCTGGAGATCTCCTGCTATTACAACTGATCTCCAGCCGATAGAGATCAGTTCCTTTGGAGAAAATGGCCGCTTTGGCAACTGGACTCTATGGCATTGAGGTCCCTCCCCTCCTCAAACCCCGCCCTCCTCAGACTCCGCCCCAAAAACCTCCCACCGGTGGCGAAGAGGGACCTGGCAACCCAACCATTTAAGCTTCTATTTGTGCATCACTGGATCCAAGTCACGATGTTCCCATAATGTGCAAGAGCTACTGACTTGCCTTCCTATTCAAAATAACATTGTTCAGCAGGCTGCTGTTTGCAGATGTTGACTGGAGTGGGTTGTATGGACCATATCACTCCAGTCTTGACCCATCTATACTGGTTCCCAATTTGTTTCCAGGCACAATTCAAGGTGTTGGTGTTGGCTTGGGACCACCATACCAGAAGAACCACCTACTCCCCCTACAAACCTACTTGACCACTATAGTCATCTTTTGAGGCCCCGCTTCGGGTGCGCCCACCTTCTGAGATTAGGTTAGGGTTGCCAGGTCCCTCTTCATCACCAGTGGGAGGTGTTGGGGGGCGGAGCCTGAGGAGGGTGGGGTTTGGGGAGGGGAGGGACTTCAATGCCATAGAGTCCAATTGACAAAGCGGCCCTTTTCTCCAGGTGAACTGACCTCTATCGGCTGGAGAGCAGTTGTAATAGCAGGAGATCTCCAGCTAATACCTGGAGGTTTAAAAAAATGTAAATTCAACTGTAAATTGGTAGTATTCAAAAATCACAGATGTAGGCTAATGATTCACTTATATCAATGTTTATAAATATAATTTCCTCAGATTACACTATTGCTTCATAGTGCCTTTTCAATCAACAAAATTAAATGTACAGTTTTATATATACAACAAGGCAAAATTCATAAAAAATCAAATTCAACAGAAATTAGCAATTGACTTGTGGTGTCTTTCTTTCATGAATTATGCATATATTGTCCACAAATGTCCTTGAACAGGATTCCGGTATCTTTGCCTGTTTCAATATTTCTTCAGCTACCCTGAAGGACATATATTTATGACGTCTGGATCCTCTCTCAGAACGTCCCTTGTATCCTCAGCATTTGTTTGTAATATCAGAATGCTGGTCTGTTGATAAATTATTTAAATAGAACTATACATTAACATTCTAAGCATTGTAATATTAATTATTTTACACATATATAATATAATTACATTTATACTTACAATCATAAATGAATTTTCATACACAGTGACTTGTGTGGTGTCAACCCGACAAGAATCCTTTCTTGTTTCCAGTCAATTAATTCCATACAGGCAGTATACTTAAATGCTTACTGCATTACTCATTAGGATCGATCCCAGGTGCAGGTGTTAATTTACAAGAAGGAGGTAAGATCATTGGCCATATTTAACCCCTTAGGGGATATGCAGTCAAAGAGTTGCACAAAGCGTGCTTCCTGCTGACTTAAAATTCGTTCTATGTTAGATCTCTGGAACTTCTTAGGTGTTGCTTGCCAAACCGCAAAGAACTGAAAGTCACTATCTGTATGTTTGCACTTCAACCAATGCTCCACTAGGGGCGCTTCTAATACTTGATTTTTTATTCTGGACCTGTGCTCCCCAATTCTTAATTTAAGGGAGCGTGTGGTTTTCCCAACATAAATTAATTTGCACATACAAATGACTAAATAAATAACATTTGCAGAGGAGCAATTTGTAAATTGACGCAGTACATATGTGAAGCCAGTGTCTTCCCTTGTGAAACTCTTTACTGGGAGGGAGAACCAGCAGACTGCGCATGATCCACAGCGATGATGTCCAACAGCCCCTGTTGTGGTAGGTGCTACATTGAGATCTGTATGTATTAGCGCGTCTCTTAAAGAGCCCGTTCTTTTAAAACCAATCAAGGGTGGTATTGCACATCCTGCAATGCTCTGTACTATGTGCCAGTGTTTATAAATGATTCGTTTTATCTTAGTTGCCAAATGTGTAAATTGTAAAGAAGCTGTTAAATTCTGTTTATCACGTTTCTTGCAAGTAAAAAGAGTAGACCTATCTATCCCATCAGCTCGAAGGCGTGCACTATTGATGATATGTGGTGGATAACCTCTGCTCAAAAGGGTGTCTTCCAATTCTGATGCTGCTTTTATATAGTCCTCTGTGCGTGTTGCATTCCTTTTTAACCTTAAAAACTGGCCATAAGGTAAATTGTTCCTCATAAAGGAGGGATGATGAGACTTATAATGTAACAGAGCTCCCTTATCTGTGGGCTTTTTATAGGGAGCTACCCAAAGCTTTCCCACTGAGTCAACATTAACAATTACATCAAGAAATGGTAGACAGTGACTTGTGTGGTGTCAACCCGACAAGAATCCTTTCTTGTTTCCAGTCAATTAATTCCATACAGGCAGTATACTTAAATGCTTACTGCATTACTCATTAGGATCGATCCCAGGTGCAGGTGTTAATTTACAAGAAGGAGGTAAGATCATTGGCCATATTTAACCCCTTAGGGGATATGCAGTCAAAGAGTTGCACAAAGCATGTAAGGGCTCTTTATACTAATGTTCCCTTAGAAGAGACCCGTGAAATTATAGAAAGACTACTCGCGAGTAGAGCAGACCAAACACCTCCAACCCATTATTTAATGGATCTGCTGGACCTACTTCTGGGGAACAATTATTTTAGGTTTGGTTAAGAGATGTATCAGCAGATCAAGGGAGTAGCGATGGGGTCAGCAGCGGCTCCATCGGTGGCAAATATCTTTATGATTTCTTTTGAAAAGAGGTTTATTTTTTGTAATGAGGTATTTAAAAACATGTTCTATTCTTTCGCCGTTTTGTGGATGATCTGATCATGTTATTTGACAATCAAGAGAATTGTAATGTGTTTTTGGAACAGCTTAACCAATACAATGAGCATATTCAGTTTGATTTTCAGACCGATCATGACAGTCTACCATTTCTTGATGTAATTGTTAATGTTGACTCAGTGGGAAAGCTTTGGGTAGCTCCCTATAAAAAGCCCACAGATAAGGGAGCTCTGTTACATTATAAGTCTCATCATCCCTCCTTTATGAGGAACAATTTACCTTATGGCCAGTTTTTAAGGTTAAAAAGGAATGCAACACGCACAGAGGACTATATAAAAGCAGCATCAGAATTGGAAGACACCCTTTTGAGCAGAGGTTATCCACCACATATCATCAATAGTGCACGCCTTCGAGCTGATGGGATAGATAGGTCTACTCTTTTTACTTGCAAGAAACGTGATAAACAGAATTTAACAGCTTCTTTACAATTTACACATTTGGCAACTAAGATAAAACGAATCATTTATAAACACTGGCACATAGTACAGAGCATTGCAGGATGTGCAATACCACCCTTGATTGGTTTTAAAAGAACGGGCTCTTTAAGAGACGCGCTAATACATACAGATCTCAATGTAGCACCTCCCACAACAGGGGCTGTTGGACATCATCGCTGTGGATCATGCGCAGTCTGCCGGTTCTCCCTCCCAGTAAAGAGTTTCACAAGGGAAGACACTGGCTTCACGTATGTACTGCGTCAATTTACAAATTGCTCCTCTGCAAATGTTATTTATTTAGTCATTTGTATGTGCAAATTAATTTATGTTGGGAAAACCACACGCCCCCTTAAATTAAGAATTGGGGAGCACAGGTCCAGAATAAAAAATCAAGTATTAGAAGCGCCCCTAGTGGAGCATTGGTTGAAGTGCAAACATACAGATAGTGACTTTCAGTTCTTTGCGGTTTGGCAAGCAACACCTAAGAAGTTCCAGAGATCTAACATAGAACGAATTTTAAGTCAGCAGGAAGCACGCTTTGTGCAACTCTTTGACTGCATATCCCCTAAGGGGTTAAATATGGCCAATGATCTTACCTCCTTCTTGTAAATTAACACCTGCACCTGGGATCGATCCTAATGAGTAATGCAGTAAGCATTTAAGTATACTGCCTGTATGGAATTAATTGACTGGAAACAAGAAAGGATTCTTGTCGGGTTGACACCACACAAGTCACTGTGTATGAAAATTCATTTATGATTGTAAGTATAAATGTAATTATATTATATATGTGTAAAATAATTAATATTACAATGCTTAGAATGTTAATGTATAGTTCTATTTAAATAATTTATCAACAGACCAGCATTCTGATATTACAAACAAATGCTGAGGATACAAGGGACGTTCTGAGAGAGGATCCAGACGTCATAAATATATGTCCTTCAGGGTAGCTGAAGAAATATTGAAACAGGCAAAGATACCGGAATCCTGTTCTACACAATTGGACTCAAGGACATTTGTGGACAATATATGCATAATTCATGAAAGAAAGACACCACAAGTCAATTGCTAATTTATGTTGAATTTGATTTTTATGAATTTTGCCTTGTTGTATATATAAAACTGTACATTTAATTTTGTTGATTGAAAAGGCACTATGAAGCAATAGTGTAATCTGAGGAAATTATATTTATAAACATTGATATAAGTGAATCATTAGCCTACATCTGTGATTTTTGAATAATACCTGGAGGTTGGCAACCCAGATTAAGTGGATGGCAACCTGGGAGAGGGCCTTCTCAGTCATGGCACCAAAGCTCTGGAACTCTTTCCCCAGGGAGGTTTGTCTGTTTGTCCCCTTCTGCCATCGTCCGCCAGCAGGTAAAGACTTTTTTTAAATTTCATCCGGCCTTCCCTCAGGGTTCTCTCTTTCCTGCCCTATATTTTAATTGTTCTTTCTGTGTTTCTGCTGCCAAGGGAGGAAACCATTTAAAACATAGATGAAAAAAAAATCACATTATAAAACCATTAAAATCATCCTCCCTCCCAAACACACATCATTAAAACAATTAAAATACAGAAAAACAGAGTTAAAATACATCGAAAACAGAGTTAAAATACATACAAACATAAAAATATTGGTTAGGAAGAAGGCATTATTAAATGCCAAAATGAAACAAAAAAGTCCTCACCAGCTGACAGAAGGTGGCAACAGAAGGGGACAGATGACTGTCCCTGGGGAGAGAGTTCCAGAGCTTTGGTGCCCTGACCGAGAAGGCCCTGTTCAGGGCTGCCACCCACCTGATCTCAGAAGTCGGGGGCACCCAAAGCCGGGCCTCCGAAGATGACTGTAGTGGTCAGGCAGATTCATAAGGGACTAGGCAGTGCTTCGGGTATGTTGGTGTTTTGTTTGAATGGTGTATTTTTGTTCGGTTCAATGTTTTTTTCAAGATGTGTTTTTATTACAGATGTTTTTAATTTGTTAGCCATCTTGGTGGCCCTGATCAGGGCAGAAAGGTGGGGTATAAATCTTTTAAATAAATAAATCTCAAGAACACAATGCGGAGGGTTCAGAGCAGTTTGCATAATTGTCCTCACAATAACCCTGGCAGGCCAGTAGATGTGGGTCTGAACTTGTGGCCAAGGTGAGATCTGAGCCAGAAACTTCCCAACTTGCATATTGCAGGTTTAGCTATTACACTGCACAGCCATGGTGAGACATCAGAATACATGCCAGAGGTGACTTAACCTGATGCCATTATATGCCTCATTTCCCTGCGCTCACATGAAGGCTAGCGACCAGAATGCTAATGATTCCTGGAGCGACAACGGTACCCATGGAAATTCAGTTTAAAAACAGAAGGGCAATTCCACTGGCCTTAAAAAACAACAACAGTGGGTATGCACACATCAGACCCCAGAGCCATGCACAATTCTGTGTTGTTGGGAGGTCCAGTGCCTTTTTCAGAAAAGCTCCCCCACCTGGAGGTTGGCAACATTAGTTGCGACATATAGAACCCCCCTTCCCCCGGGCCGTCTTAACAGCATTATGGGCCCCTGGGCAAACCAGTGTGCTGGGGCCCCTACGACAACCACTCACAGGAATAAAAAGTAAAAAATATTAAACATATATTTATTTTATTGGCACTTCAACAAAACTGGTGTTAAAACATTAAAAACATGCTGTACAGCAGCAACTAATCAACATGATAAACATTTGAACAATACACAAGGCTTGAAAAACACAATAATACTCAGTAAGCCACACAGATTAGAGTATGAAATTACTACGAACTTCTTATTATAACAAGCATTTGCGGCATTTATTTTCAGAGAATTGCTTTATTATTGGCTTGAAGTCAGTGGTCTTCAGGATGTCATTTTCCATGCACTTGAGTGAAAGCCAGTTCAAACGATGCTGCCCCACTGTGCTACGAAGCAGATTTTTTATAAGTTTCAGTCTTGAAAAAGAACGTTCTCCTGTACAGTTGGTCACCATCATGCACATGAACACTCTGAGTGCAATTTCAACATTTGGGAATACAGATTTCAAATTGTTCGAAATTATTTTTCTGTACATTGCGGGGAGAGTCTCACAATTTTCATCAAGAGCCATGTAGTGCTTGAGATGCTCACATTCATTTAAAAGGTAATCATAATTCAGGTCTTTGTGATACATATTAGCCAAATGTTCACACTTTTTCTTTAGTGCATCAGAAGCAATGGTTTTCAATTCACTGAAGAAAACAGATTTCCAGTCTGTGAATAAGCCTGTGCACGTTTTGTCAGTTCAAAGATTAGAGTATCCAGAATAGGGAGGAAAGTTTCCACCCTGAACTTTTCGGTTTTACTGAGAAGTACCTCTTCTGATCCATCATATCTACTAAGACGCACACTTCGTTTTCGTTCCCATTTTTTCCCATCGCTGTAATCTGTCTCTGGACACATACTCCTGGCTTTGGATTCATATTCACTAAACTTGTCTCTAGTTTCCAGAAGATAGGTTTTCATAGACTCAAAAAGATTAATGGCAACAAGGATGTTCACATCCTTTGATTGTTTTGTTCATTCTTTCTAGCATGTCATTCCAAAGAATTGTGAGAAAAATTGTTTCCAGGTTTTCAATTTTTTTGCTCAGTCCTTCTGCCTCTTGCCTTGTATTCACTTACTGTTCATTGTCAGCTGATAGAGAATCCAGTGCATGTTTTATTTTCTCTAAACCCCCATACAGAGCATGAACAGCATCAAAATGTTCTGACCATCGTGTGTCAGACAGACGCTTGACCACAAAATCTTTTCCTACAGATGATGTCAATACATTACAGCGGTGAGTAGAACCAGCAAAAAATGAATACAGATGCTGAACAAAGTCAAAGAATTTTACAGTCTGTAGACAACACTCTGCTGCTTTCACTCCCACCAACTTCAGGCTGTGTCCAGCACAGGGGACATAGATGGCAAACTCATTGAGTTGATAAATCCGTGTTTGCAATCCAGTATATCGTCCAGACATATTTGAGGCATTATCGTATGACTGACCACGGCAATTTGATAGTGGAATGTTGTTCTCATTAAGAAAATCTACAACGGTGTCTGTTAGATCCTTTGCTCCATGAGAAAAGATGGGGATGAACATCAAGAAACGTTCCACAGGCTCACAGCCTTTAATGTATCGGACAGTAAATGTCAGTTGATCTGTGTATGAGATGTCTGGAGTGGAATCTACACTTATTGAATAATACTTTGACTCTTTTACTTCTTCAAGAATAGTACAAAGAACCTGTTGTCTCATTAATTAAATAAATTCCTCACAAATATTTGCAAATAAATATGACGGATTCCCTTTTCCAGGATTTCCATACATTTTGAGATGTTCTTCCAAGAAAGGGTCAAAATCACTCAGCAGCTCTAGTATACCTAAATAGTTGCCATTTTTTGTTGACCCAATAATCTGGTTTTCTCCACGAAATGGCAAACCTTTGGAGGCAACAAAGCGAATTACAGAAACCACATGTGTCAACACTTTATGCCAATATTCCTGCTCTGAAAGGTTGCTATCATGATTCTGACATGATGAGGGCCCACTACGAATCCAGTAATCTGTTGTGTTAGTATAATTAATGTTCCATAGCCCCGGATCTGTGTCATGGATTGCAAACTCCTTTACTGTTACAGATTTGGGTATTTCCTCTTGTAAAATGTCACCAGCAGCAGCAACAGGCAATGATGGTATGTCTGATGAAACTGGATGATTGGTAGCAGGAATGGATGTAGATGTGTATGCTATATCTGAAGGAATGGTATGAGTGGCTGTCGTTGCACCTGTGTTGCGCCACGGTGTTAATTTTGGAAGTTTTCCTATTTTCTCCTTCTCCTCTGCAGCTCTCTTCCTCTTCTGTGCCCCACTCAAAACATTACGTTTCATTTCTGCTGAAAGGGTTATTCACCTGGAAATATATATCTTAAATACTTAATATTTAGTCCCACACCAGTCTGATGTAGGGTTATATTATATAAGTGTGCTTGCAACAAGACCTAAATATTTAAACATTCTGCTTCCATAATGAACGTGTCATTCCTTTAATTGTACGAACAGTCTTTATTCTTAATACAAACTCTCTACTGTGTGCTGATTCACAAAACTGCTGGACAAGACCTAGATCCAGCTTACTGGCATAGCTAGGGTGTCTGGCACTGATCTAGCCTCATTTATGTATAGGTCTACCAGACTACATTCAACAATTTTCTCAACTTGCACAATTAAAAAGCTTATCCATTCGTATATTCACAAACTATCAATACCTGGTTATTAGAACTGCACCATAAATTCATAATCTTAAATAACCACTACATGATTACCGTACAAGTGTTCAATGTTGTGATTGAATCTCAGGTTCAGTCACTAATAATCTATGCATTGCCCTATACCTGGGTTCATATACAATGTATAAATATATCCAATAATCATGTCATTGCTATTAATAGTACTACAGTAGGTCTAATGTTAGTAATGTCAACTGAGTTAAAGTGACATAACATATACGTTAAATTACGTTATACAGCACGAGATCCATACACATAGGCCTACATGCAAGTGAGGTGGCACTGTGTCAGAGGATACTAAATCAGGGATACTAAATCAGAGACAAATCACAATGTCCATTTGTAACACAATAAGATTGCAGCAAATATTATTTTATAGTTTAGTATAGTCTAGACTACTGTGTAGTAGTATTTATTTATGGCAAGTCACTTAACATACACAGATTAGCACAGGGCCCCTATGCTCGTGGGGCCCCCGGGCAAGTGCCCATCGGGCCCATGAGTTAAGATGGCCCTGCCCCACCCCCATGTACACATAACTGGTGAAACAAAAAGGATAGGTAAAACTCTTGTCTGCATGGTTGCCCCCATCCCACCAGTGGGGGATGGGGGGTGTAGGGTTGCCAGCTCCAGGTTAGGAAACTCCTGGAGATTTGGGGGTGGAGCCTGGGGAGGACAGGGACCTCAGTGGGGATACAATGCCATAGCATCCACCCTCCAAAGCAACCATCTTCTCCAGGGGAACTGAACTCTGTAGTCTGGAGATAAGCTGTAATTCCAGGAGATCCCCAGGCCCCCTCTGGAGTCTGGCATCCCTACTTGCCTGTAATTGGGAACACAGTAAACATGTGCACCTTTCGGAGAGCAATCCTAAACAGGTGTGCTCAGAATCCTTCTTGAGACTATTAAGTGGGGCTTAATCCCAGGGACATGTTTTTAGGACTGGGCAGTGCAAGTGGTTGCCAGCCTCCAGGTAATAGCTGGTAATCTCCTGCTATTCCAACTGATCTCCAGCCGATAGAGATCAGTTCACCTGGAGAAAATGGCCGCTTTGACAATTGGACTCTATGGCATTGAAACCTCTCCCCAAACCCCGCCCTCCTGGGGCTGCCTATTTTACAAGCAGAAATCATGTAGACTCATACAGATAAGGTTTCCAGGTCCCTCTTCGCCACCGGCAGGAGGTTTTTGGGGCAGAGCCTGAGGAGGGCAGGGTTTGGGAGGGTAGGGACTTCAATGCCACAGAGTCCAATGGCCAAAGTGGCCATTTTCTCCAGGTGAACTGATCTCTATCAGCTGGAGATCAGTTGTAATAGCAGGAGATCTCCAGCTAGTACCTGGAGGTTGGCAACCCTATATACAAGCAATGTCACGTATGAGCTAAGAGCACATAGGAAACTGGTTTTTGTGTAACGGTTGAGTGTGAAAGCCGTAAACCAAGTAGTTCAAGTGGTTGGCGCCTCAGTCATTACGTGGCCTTGTGCAAGCCCCTAAATCGTGGCCTCAGCCTTACCCCCACCCCCTTGTATATACAATACAGAGACAATAACACCAGTCTACTTTGCAGGATTCGTCACAAAGATTGTTGAGATATTGTGTGTGAAGCACTTTGAACACAGCAAAGGTGATATACAAATGCTAAGCACAGTCATGGATTTCTGCTGAGGCCATTTCCAGGGTGTCAGAAACTCCTGAAAAGTTCTCCTAGGATCACAGCAGTGAGTCACTGGGTGCTTTCACACATGCTGAATAATGCACTTTCAATCCACTTTCAATGCACTTTAATGACTGCAAGTGGATTTTGCCATTTCACACAGTAAAGTGCAGCTGCAGTGTATTGAAAGTGAACTGAAAGTGCATTATTTGGCATGTGTGAAAGCACCACTGACTCTCACATTACCTTGCTCACACAAAACTGTTAGTGAAACAAGTGATCCCCAGTATTTTTTGAACCACCTCCCCTGGGATTTCATTTTTTTCTTTTCTTTTTATTAATTTGGTGGGGGAGGGTCCATATTAAAAAAAAAAAAACAGAGAGGGAGAAACGATGAGGCAGGGCCTTCACATCATTTTTCTTCACGGCCAAGCTCCAGGTTCTCGGAACATCCAGGTCCTCGGAAAGAGCCTTACCGATCACAATGAGAAGAATCCCGATCACAGTCTGGAGGAAGAGGGAAATGCTGATGAGCGTGGTTAGGGTGACATAGTAGTGGAAGGACGGCCCCTGCTCCAGCACCGCCTTCAGCTGCGTGGCATTGGCCATGAACAGTGCCACGTCGAGCATGCTCTCGGCCACGCTTTTCTTGGTAGCATAATGGTTGATGTTGATGATATTTTCCCCCCTAGAACCAGGATTAGAGTCCTAAGGGAGGAAGAAGAAGGTCACATATGACTCAGAAATGGACTTGCCAACCAATTTTGATGCAGGTGCACAGGATTAAAAGCTAGAACATCTCTGGGTATCAAATGATGTGCAAAGACAGTCCGAACGCCTTTGCCTCTAGGTCAGGGGTTCCAAAGAACTGACTGGGGGAAAACAAAACAAAGTAGTGGGTTTTTTTAAAAGCTTCATAAAACAAAAAGCCTAACACATTACAAGTTGAAACACTTAGGGCTGTTTGGCTTGGCAAGAAGGCGGCTAAGGGGAGACATGATAGAGGTCTATAAAATTATGCATGGTTTGGAGAGAGCGGACAGGGAGAAGCTTCTTTCCCTCTCTCATAATACTAGAACGCGGGGTCATCTGCTGAAGCTGGAGGGTGAGAGATTCAGAACTGATAAAAGGAAGTATTTCTTCACACAACACATAGTTAAGTGGTGATGGCTGCCAACTTGGAAGGCTTTAAGAGGGAAGTGGACATGTTCATGGAGGAGAGGGGTATTCATGGCTGTTAGTTAGAATGGATACTAGTCATGCTGCATACCTATTCCCTCTAGTATCAGAGGAGCATGACTATTATTTTGGGTGCGGTGGAGCACAGGCAGGATGGTGCTGCTGCAGTCGTCTTGTTAGTGGCTTCCTAGAGGCACCTGGTTGGCCACTGTGTGAACAGACTGCTGGACTTGATGGGCCTTGGTCTGATCCAGCAGGGCCTTTCTTATGTTATGTTCTTATGTAAGCAGCACAGTTTCTGAGAAGCAGCATCCACAAAACGTTGTTGCCTTGCACAGTTGTGTTACAGTCCAACCTGCATTTTTGTTGCTATAAGTTGTCGAGGGAGCTTGCACCACCCAGACCAGGGGTGTCAAACTCAATTGTTACGAGGGCCGGATATGACATAAATGTCACTTGGTCGGGCCGGACTCTGCCTTCCCAGCCCAGATTGAGAGTTTGGGGGGGGGGTGGCTGCCTCGGCTGGCTCACGGGACGGATAAGAGCTCTCAAGGGGCCGGATCCGGCCCACGGGCCTTATGTTTGACACCTCTGACCTAGACAATGAGATCTGTGGAAGTTTATTTAGATGTTTATGCCCCACGTTTCTTGCCACCGGAGACCCAAAGCAGCTGACAACGCCATTCTCTTGTCCTCCGTTTTATACTCAAAACAACACCATGAGGTAGGTTAGGCCGAGAAAGAATGACTGGCTCAAGGTCACCCAGTGAACATCCATGGCAGAGTGAGAATCTGAACCTGAGTTTCCCAGATCCTACTCCGACATCTACCCTCTACACCACGCTGAAAGTGTTTGAGGGACTAGGATTATACTGGGCCCTCTCTGCCAACATCTACCATTTTTCTCCCCAACACAGAACTGTTGGGTCTTAGATAGCAAGTTTCATAGTATTTCAATCAGTCAAGGATTAAATTGTTTGTAACCAAGCTGACCAGATCAAAGCTGATGTAACCTACAGTATGTGTCAACTAGCTATTGGTTAAACAGGACAGTTGTAAAAGTATTTGCATATTAGGAGCTTCTTCTTTGTTTAGCAAGAAGAAGCCATCGCCATTGTATTTTAGATCTTACTATGTGAAGATGTGAAGCTGTAGAAACTCCCAGCTATGAATCTGGGAAGTGATAGGAAACTTAGGATGTAGTAAGGAATTTGTTATTTTAAAACTCAAGTTACCCTTCCCTGATGTTAGTAAGTAAAATTGATTTTTGCTAAGAGAACAGACTGCGAGTCTTTATTGTGTGCGTGCAGCATTAATTAGCTTCTACCACTAATACCATTAATATTCAACGATCCATTTCCTCTGACAAAGGGTTAATTCCCATCAAGAACACAAGGAAGAGTTCTCTGAAACTCAATCTCAGTAATTGCTTTGAGATTTTTCAGTCAATATTATTATGTTCCCTTTGAATATTTTCTCAGTGTGGCCAGATGGGGGAGCACCAAACAGTCTCTACCAATAGCCATGCAGATTAGCTTTGGATTTCACACATTACCAGATCACTTCAGGATACAATGGTTCCATATTAACATACCACACCCTCATTAGCACATTATCTTGATACTTACAGGACAATGGTTAGCACATTACCTTTGTTAATTTTTGCAGGACAATGATTCAGCTCAAACCCAACCCCTTTCTGACTATGTATTACTCTTCCTACACACTCGACACTGAGAGACACTGTCCTTCAGTGTTACTCCTCTGAAGATGCCGGCCACAGCTGCTGGCGAAACGTCAGGAAAGAAAATACCAAGACCACGGTCACACAGCCCGGATAACCTACAAGAACCAAAGTCTGTACCAGCACTATAAAGGCCAGGAGACCACTGTGAGGTAGTAATTAACGCTATTGCAACAAACCCAGAACTGGTAATGAGACATCAGCTGCTAGAAAGAAACATTTGGGACACAATCCAGAGGAACACAAGACATTTGCTGCTCACTAAGGTATCTAATCACACCTGCCTCATTATTAAAGAAATGGACACCACAACACCAAATGGTCATACGTAATACCCTCTTATCCTTCATATAGTTTTAGTTTTAATAGTGCATATGAAAAACAAATGAAGTGCATTGCCTTCAGTTTCTACAAAAAAATGTCAACCATATCAGAGCTTTGTTTTAAAATGCTTGCTGTTCTGCCCTTTCCTGAACATGTTTTAAAAATGGAAGCCACTAAAGAAGAGTTGGTTTTCATATGCCGACTTTCTCTACCTTTTAAGGAGAATCAAACCAGTTTACAATCTCCTTCCCTTCCTCTCCCCACAGCAGACACCTTGTGAGGTAGGTGGGGCTGAGAGTTCTGAGAGAGCTGTGCCCAAGGTCTCCCCACAGGCTTCATGTGGAGGAATGGTGAAACCAACCCGGTTCACCAGATTAGAGTCCACCGCTCATGTGGAGGAGTGGGGAATCAAACCTGGTTCTCCAGGTTAGATTCCACCGCTCTTAACTGCTACACCACACTGCTACCACACAGCCCTGTCTTGGATGGCCCAGGCTGATCCAGTCTCCTCACATCTCGGAAGTTAAGCAGGGTTGGTCCTGGTTACAGCTTGGACGGGAGACCACCACGGATGTCCACGGTCACCTCACAGATGCAGGCAATGGCAAACCACCTCTGAATGTCTCTAACCTTGAAACCCCAGTGGGGTTGCCATACGTTGGCTGTGACTTGGCAGCACTTTCCACTACTACCACTAAATGTTTGTTTGGATGCTCCATTTAAAAAAAAATAACCATAAGAAGAGCCCTGCTGGATAAGATCAGGGGTCCATCTAGTCCAGCATCCTGTCTCATACAGTGGCCAAGCAGTTCCTGTAGAGGTCCAACAACAGGGCATAGAGGCCGATGCTTTCCTCTGACATTGCCTCCCGGCACTGGAATTCAGAGATTTACTGCCTCTGGATGTGGAGGTTCCTTTTAGTCACCATGGCTAGTAGCCACTGATAGAACTAGCCTCCATGATTTAATTTTCAAAAACCTCTGTTCAGACAGGTTTCCTTTGGGTGGTCTGAGCTTCTGAATTGTGAACAATTCCTCAAAACGATGAATGAATGGCAAACCTATTCTCTTCCCGGCACAGCAAATGGGTTGTGTGAATGTTGTATTCCCAGAACACTTCTCCCTTCTTCACATGCACAAACGCACGGATAATCAGCCCTTTTTTGGAGGAAAGGGGGAGGGGATGGCTTTAAGACATAAATCCACACCAGTATTGCTGCTTCTTTTAAAGCCCAAGTCATTGCAGGAGGTAAGAAATTAGAGAGGGCGAATATTGGTAGGGGTTGCTCGTATCCCCAGGGATACTCCCAGGATTTTTCAGGATTTTTAGTTTGTGAGGAAAAAGGCAAAGGGATGACAGGGCAGCATGAGCTGGCAGAGACAGAGACCATGTGAATGATAAATAATCCTCTTTGAGAGTGTCTGCTGGCCACAGGCAGAGCCGTGGAGGCACTTGATTAAAAGGCCGTTAATTCCCAGCGAGCCGCTGTGGAATGCCAAATAAAACACACAGAGACACCCGGGCAATTCACACGCAGCAAACAAGAGAGGTAGCCATGTGCGGAGTCTGCCGGAGTCTGAGTGCTTTGAGGCTGGGAGACTGTGACACTCACAACCAGACAGAGACGTCTGAAAAGAAGGGTGCGAAATTGGTCCAGCACCGAGGCCGCCTCTGGAGCTGGAGCCAGGAAATATCAGCTGGGCATAGAAAACATCCTTTATGCTGCAGAGCGGCTCCTGTTTCTCAGCAAAACAGGTAATGTTTTTCAGTGAAACAGGTAATGCCAATGTTTTAAAATCAAGACACACCGCAGTGTCCCGATTTTATTCCTGCACCTCAACCTTCTTTTAACCCGTAATGATCGTCTATCGATCTAGAAGCTGCAAGCAGCCCACACGTTGGTCTGCAGACAAACGCCAAGACAAAATGTATTTGTAAGCTCAGGAGAAAGGCAGGCAAATTCATAAAATGCACAATAGTCACAAAACTGTGTGCATTTTAAAAGGGCAAGCTTTTGAGTTCTGTAGAACTCTTCAACAAGCTAGATGTTCAGAATTTTTTAAAAAGTGAAGGGGGAGAGAACATAAGAAAGGCCATGCTGGGTCAGACCAAGGTCCATCAAGTCCAGCAGTCTGTTCACCCAGTGGCCAACCAGGTGCCTCTAGGAAGCCCACAAAAAAAGACAACTGCAGCAGCATTATCCTGCCTGTGTTCCAAAGAACCTAATATAATAGGCATGCTCCTCTGATCCTGGAGAGAATAGATATGCATCATGACTACTATCCATTTTTACTAGAGAAGATATTTAAAGGTGAAACCCAAAATTTGTCACTGTAATCTTAAAATGCCCTGACCTGGATAGACCAGGCCAGTCCAATCTCAGCAGATCTTGGAAGCTAAGCAGGGTCAGGCCTGGTCAGTGTTCAGATGTGAGAGCACCAAGGAAGTCCAGGGTTGTGCTGCAGAGGCAGGCAATGGCAAACCATCTTTGAGCGTCTCTTGCCTTGAAAACCCTAAGGGATCGCCATAAGTCAGCTACTTGATGGCACTTTCCACCACCATTCTTAAAATGGAGAACATGATGTGCTGCAGACTACCAGTGCAAACCGAAATGGCATTACATCTTTCAATGTTCATTGAAGTCAACTGGCTTAGAATAGTCATGCCAACTCCCTTTTGGGAAATTCCTGGAGATTTGGGAGTGAAACCTGGGTTTGGGTAATGGAAGGGCCTAAGCGGGGTACAACTCTATAGTGTCCACCCTCCAAAGCAGCCATTTTCTCTGGGGGAGCTGATCTTGGTTGTCTGGAGAGAGGTTGCCATTCCAGGAGATCTCCAGGCACCACCTGGAGGTTGGCAGGCCTAGCTTAGAAGGTTGTAACTCTGTTTAGTATTGCTCTGTAAATTAGGATAACTTAGATGGTGCTGGGGGGCACAATATTGCTGGGACAAAGGAAGGGGGGAAGGCACTCTCCTATTTGTGAATAAGAAATGCGTCCATTTACATTGAAGGAATTGTGCCAATCCCCTTTTGATCCATAAAGTATTCCAGGCCAGAGTCCAGAGACTGCCCATCACAATGCTCAAAAATTCAATGCGTAATATTGTATTATCAAGCACCAGATTTCAAAACGTAATATACCTTTTTCAATTTATCTTTTCCGTGCTTGCTCGTATGTATGTATGTATGTATGTATGTGTGTATGTATGTGTGTATGTATGTGCGTATTTATTTATTTATTTATTTATCCGCCCACGATGCATCAGAATAGGCAACCAGCTCCCCATCACAAACTCTCAGGCACAGCTTCCTGTGCATAGATCCTTTCAGGTATCTTAGCACCCTCTTTGCTTGCTCGTATGTATGTATGTATGTGTGTATGTATGCTCGTATGTATGTATGTGTGTGTGTGTGTGTGTGTGTGTATGTGTGTATTTATTTATTTATTTATTGTTTCAATTTAATACCCCGCTCTCCTCGGCCGAGACCGGGCTCAGAGCGGCTTACAGGGGAATAACAACCCATGTAATCAGTAAAATCATTTAAAACAGCATTTAAAATAGCCCTAAAATTCTAAAACCAATCCTAAAATTACTTAGGCGCCCCTAAGTGTAAAAGGTTTAACTAGGCGAGCAGATGGATTAAGATACAGTGACGGTGAGGGTTGGGGAGGCCAGCAACCATATGTATGAAACCGTAGCTGGCGTCAACCATAAGCCGGGCGGAATAGCTCTGTTTTACAGACCCTGCAGAACTCCTTAAGGTCCCACAGGGCCCTGGTCTCATTCGAGAGGCTATTCCACCAGGTGGAGGCCACGGCCGAAAAAGCCCTGGCCCTGGCCGAGGCCTGCCGGACATTCCTCAGGCCAGGGACCACCAAAAAATTGGTATTTGTTGAACGAAGCATCCTCCGAGGAGCATACCAGGAGAGGCAGTCCCGCAGATACGAAGGCCCCAGACCGTGTAAGGCTTTAAAGGTAATAACCAGCACCTTGAATCTAACGCGGTATTCCAGCTGGAGCCAGTGCAGCTGTTTAAGCACTGGAGTAATATGGGCCCGCGGCGAGGTTCCTGTAAGAAGTTTCGCTGCGGCATTTTGTACCAGCTGGAGCTTCCATGTCAGCTTCAAGGGCAGCCCTACGCAGAGCGAGTTACAGTAGTCTAGCCTGGAGGTGACCGTCGCATGGATCACTGTAGCTAAGTCGGGGCGGGAGACATAGGGCGAAAACGCATGGTCGCTTTATCCTCCTTTAATCCCTGTTTTAGCCAGGATCGAACGCACATTAGGCGAAATGCATGCGTTCAATCCTGGCTGAATCTTGGCTGAAACAGAGATTAAAGGAGGATAAAGTGACCATGCGTTTTTGCCCATAGGGTGCCAACTGCTGGTCCCGGCAGAGATGGGAAAAAGCCAACCGGGCCGTGGCTGTGACCTGGGCCTCCATAGATAAGGAGACATCCAAGGTCACACCCAGGCTGTTGACAGCAGGCATAGGTGTCAACTGCATGCCGTCAAGAGCCAGGAGTCAGCACTCCACCCCAAGGCCACCTGGCTGAGCCACAGGTCTTCAATTGTTTCTTTAAATGAAATGTAATTATTTTGTCAAGTTTTATAAGACTTTATACTGCAAGGAACAGTCACTAAGAATGTCATAAGCTGCTTCCATGTGGTGCGGATTCTCTTAATAGCTCTTGTTGCTACAAATGCAGATTTGCAGTGGCCACGGAGCATCTGCACAGCAGTTTTGCCTGCATTTTCCTTGCATCCGTACCCCATGGCTGCCATTCCTCTACCGACCACCAGAAGGCTTTCCCCAGCTTTTTTTATAAATCCAGGCATTTGACACAGAAATAGAAAAGCTCCACCCTGTCAGATCAAACAATAACCAAACAATAAAATCCAAGGCAAAAGTTAAAATAACAACCTGCCATTTGAGAACCAAGAATGCATTTCCTGATACTTGCCCAGGCTGGGTTCTGGCCCACCCCACCAAAGCCCTCCAAAAATAAGAGCCATTTTCACTATTCTTCTAAGGCAAAAAGGGAGCTGGTTTTCCACTCTCTTTCCAACATTGCATATTAGGAAAGAGAAAATCAGATCTTTTGAAATGTTACTTTTACTTTAGACGGTTTTAACTCATCAGAAGGCTACACTCTCCCCAGATCAAATGTACAGATTGTGACAGTCAGATAGGAGAAGAAGGTTGCTGACCAGGTGGTAGAAGAAGCTGGCTGGCCAGTGTGGGCATCACAGCCCCAGGCAAGCACACAAACATCCCTTGATGTGTCACAGCCCACCTTTGGCACATTCCACTCTTAAGGAACACCTTGACAAATGCAGGTAAATCAAAAAGAAGAAGAAGAGTTGGTTTTTATATGCTGACTTTCTCTACCACTTAAGTAAGAATCAAACCAGCTTACAATCACATTCCCTTCCCCTCCCCACAACAGACACCCTGTGAGGTAGGTGGGGCTGAGAGAGCTGTTACTAGCCCAAGGTCACCCAGCTGGCTACGTGTGTAGGAGAGAGGAAACTAATCCAGTTCACCAGATTAGCCTCCCCTGCTCATGTAAATAAATACGAGAGTGTGTGTGAATGACCATTATCAGAATTGGTCAGCAACGAATGGCTCTTAAGCATTATGGACCCTGCATAATAGGGTTGCTAACCTCCAGGTGGTGGCTGGAGATCTCCCAGAATTACAGTTGATCTCCAGGCTACAGAGATTAGTTACCCTGGAGAAAACGGCTGCTTTGGATCTGGATTCTATGGCATTATACCCGGCTGAGGTCCCTCCCCTCCCCAAACCATGCCTTCCCCAGGCTCCACCCCCCAAATCTCCAGGAATTTCCCAACCTGGAGCTGGCAACTGTTAAGCACTGAGCCAGCACCACGTGCAACAACTTACAGCTGCTTGACAACAGCGTCCATAACTTTTGTATTCGACCTCAGAGTCTAGCACAGGAGCCCCCTGCTGGATGGGGTCTAGAACCACATGCAGGTTATTCTGAAAAAACTCGACGTGAAAAACTCCTCTCCGATGAAAATCCACACGTCACAAGTAACATCACTAAATTCTGTGCTTTTGTATATAAAGTTCGCCACAGGTGTAATGATAAAAATGCTAAACGAATTTAAATTTTATATTCACATTTGTACTGTATCTTACTGCGTTTTATTTTTTATTCCAGCTTTTATAGATTTATTTATTGATTTTATTGTTAATGGAATTGTGTGCGTGTGTGTGTTTGTGTGTAAAGTGCCGTCAAGTCACAACCGACTTCTGGCGACCTTTTCATGGCAAGAGACTAACAGAGGTGGTTTTGCCAGTGCCTTCCTCTGCACAGCAACCCTGGTATTCCTTGGTGGTCTCCCATCCAAATACTAACCAGGGCTGACCCTGCTTAGCTTCTGAGATCTGACGAGATCATGCTAAACGGTTTTACTATTAACATGAATCAGTCCTTTCTTGTTGTACTATCGAAAACTGCTTTCGTCTTCACTTGAATGTTTTATATATGTGAATATGTATTTTCTGGTCAATGACCGTAATAATAAGAGTAAAGGACCCCATGCCCAGCCCTTGTTGCATGGCAGATGCTTCATCCAATGAGGGGTGTATGCACTGAAGACTGCTTCCACATGAGTATATCCCTAGCCAGGCTGGGCAGCTTGAACGCATTGGGACTGACCTCTCAGCATGCATGCATCACTTCAGGAAGCACATGCTTTTGTGATCCAACCTAAAACAAGGAAACGAGAAACATGGGAGGCCTTTCCTATACACTTCCTGCCAAACAGTTCATGGCCGTTCGTGCTAGACTCCAGTTCCCCCAGTAGGCATGTTTGATAATGCAGGAAGGAAACTGGAGGCAAAGCTATTGATTCTTCAGCGGCCAGGACAATTCCAAACATGTCCAAAGAGGAACTGAGAAAGCAAATGGGCATCTTCGTCAGAGTTCGTTTTTTTATTTCCTTTCCTAAAGAGCCAGAATGCTAGCTCTGGGAGGCCGTCATGCACTGCCTTTTTGGCTGACCTAAAGCTGCCTCAGGTCAGCCACGGCCATTAAAAACAGTCCAATGACATGCTGGGAGAACTCAGCATTCCTCAGTGTGTTAGGTTACGGCATGACCTGGGATGGGAAGGGCGTGTGCGAAGGCATGCAAAGATTAATGTCCCGGATACTGTTTCAGACAACCTTGGAGGGAGGGGGGGAATCATGAGGACTTCTCAGCATTAATACCAATCAGATTCCTTTTTAATACATATTTATATGTTGCTGGATACATTATATAGCCGGTGGTTATCAAATATGCTCTCACAAATGCAACAGGTGCTGTCCAGCCCAAGTTCAATGTGTATAAGTTCCAATGGAGTTCAGTAGAAGAGTTAAGCATGTGCTTAATCTCCCCTTCCAGTGAAATCAATGAGAAGGATCATAGCTGTGCTATATAACATAAGCTTGGCAAAGAGGAGTGTGCCGCTTCAATCCCTGGCATCTTCTGATAAAAGAATATCAGGGGTCCGGGCTGGGAAAGACGCCAGCCTGTTAGCTGTAGTGGACTGTTCTGGACCAAAAAGGCCTTTGATGTGATTCAGCGTAAGGCAAGTTCAGGTGCTTAATTCTGTCCTGGATCAAATCCACTATGTGAACGTTTTGCATATTTGTGAAAAATCTATGCATTTTTCTTGTTACATTGAGGCTGTGCTCAGACAACACAACAACACAACAAGCCAACATTATACCAGGATGTGCCTGTTCCCCAGAGTTCAAAAAATGTGTAACTTGGATAAAAATGCTAGTAAATATTGGTATTGTGATTCAGCTGGTGCAGATTTTCTACACATGTGGTGAAGCTGCAGTAGAGCCCAAACATATAGGATGAAAGTGATTGAAATCATATCCAGTTATATTAGCAGCACAGTTTTAGTTTCTTTTCAAGAATTTGTATTGAGTATTCTAGTAATGTTATATTTCCATTTTCTTTTATTGTGTGTGTGTGTATATATATATATATATATATTGTCTTTATGTATCTTTTTGAAAGCTTTGTTTTTGTTTTGTTTTTGTTTTGTTTTCTGTGTGTGTGCGTGTGAAGAAATAAAAAAAGGGGAGGGAGAAACTGGTTTTGTTCTGCAGCCACCAGAAGCATCTCCCAACAAGGTCCTCCTAACCCACCCAATGGAAATGCCAGCGAGGGAACAGCATTTGGAACTTCTCAGTAGGTGTGCCCTAGGCATCGTTTGGCACACACTGACCCAGGCTGAGGGCACAACTTGGCAACTCAGACTGTGAAATGGCAGGTTGACCTAAAAGCTTGGCACAAGCGAAGGAGAAGGAAGGGGCGTGCCTTTCGGCACAGCTATTTGAGACCAGCCTGTTTCCCTGCTGTGGCTCGCAGGGGGGAACGCCAACTGTTTGGAAGCGAGAGGAGCTGCCCAGCAAGGCCTCGGAGGGGAAAGGTTTGCTGCAAAGGCACACACGCTCGCCCTTTGGCTGACATTGAAACAGGATTCCTCTTCTCAGCTGTCTGACCGAAACCTTCAGAAAAATGGCCTGACAGATCAAGCGCATGTTCTGCTCTGCCTTCTGTAACACTGCCCCTCCCTTTTTTTAACCTCACCTACAGTGCAATCCTAAGCATAATTACACTCAGAGAATCATAGAGTTGGAAGGGACCACCAGGGTCATCTAGTCCAACCCCCTGCACAATGCAGGAAATTCACAACTACCTCCCCACCACACACACAGTGACCCCCACTCCATGCCCAGAAGATGGTCAAGATGCCCTCCCTCTCATCATCTGTTTAAGTTCATAGAATCAGCATTGCTGACAGATGGCCCTCTAGCCTCTAGCCTCTACTTAAAAACCTCCAGGGAAGCAGAGCTCACCACCTCCCGAGGAAGACTGAGGAACTGCTCTGTTAGAAAATTCTTCCTAATGTCTAGACAGCAACTCTTTTGATTTAATTTCAACCCGTTGGTTCTGGTCCGACCTTCTGGGGCAACAAAAAACAACTCGGCACCCTCCTCTATACGACAGCCCTTCGAGTACTTAAGCCCATCAACTTCAATGGACTTAGAAGGGAGTAACCTTGCTTAAGATAGTACTGTTACACTCCCCCACTCTCTATGGCCACTCTACGCTTTGCCACCTTGCCAGTCTCAAGCCTAGGGTATGTCTACCCAACAAATTAGTTTCACTGTGTTGTGAGTTTGGAGTCTTGTTACTGTGATTGCTACCACATGGCGATGATTCCCTGTTATGTATTCATAGTCGCTGCAAAAGAAGAGGGGGTTGCGGTGGCAACAGAGTATCCACATAGGAGGATTCTATGTTCTTTCCTCCATTGTCCCCTCATAACTACCATTATGCCCCTACCCGCTGGTGAGTTATTTTACCAGCTTTTTAAAAAAACAGAGAGTAGCTGTATTGCTATAGGGTTATAGCGCTTGAGTTATAAGCAGCTACTGTTTTTTTTTCTAAATCTGTCAGAAAGCCCTCCGGTGGCCTGAGAGAAAATGGCACCCGTGTGGGGCTGACAGCTACAAAATGGTGCCATTGTGGGCGGGAGATTTGAAAATATGCATGTTCCCATCCACCATTGCATGCAATCCCACTTGCTCTGCGATCTTTCAGGAAAGAGCAGGTTTGGGAAATACTGGAGGAAAGCAAAGGATAATGTCATCTGGATGCTCCAAACAACCCTGCCCTAGTCTGAGAACCAAGATAGAGCAAAACATTTGTGCGGAAGCAACTTGTGAATAGGTTTATTCTCTAAACTTGGCCTAAATTGGTATGCTGGATGGGAATGAGACCTGAGCCTACACAGCAGTATATGTTCTGGCAGAGAGAGGAAAAAATGGTGGCTTGCTGAAGGCCAGTTAGTAAGCTTGTACCGGAGGTGAATTTTGGCTTTGGTTTTGAGAATTCCTGGCTCACTCATCATACTCTTCGCCATTATATTAGCATAAATTCAGCTAACTTCCATTAGACAGGTGTGACCCTTGCACCTGGGGGGGGGAGTTGGGCAGCTACACCTCTTGGTGGCTCTTAACTGAAGGCCCTGTGCTGCCATCCATGGCTCTACTCCACCTTTCTGGTAGCTGGCTGTGCCAGAGGTAAATTTTGGTTTCGTTTTGGAAAATCCTGGCCCCCTCCTCACACTCTTTGCCGTTATGTTAGCATAAGGGTAACATAAATTCTTTTTCTGAAAATGTTTTGTCTTATCAAATCTATTTATCAGTCTTGTCCAGTTACGGGAACTTACTATGATGGAATGACATCATGACAATATTGATTGGTGTTCAGCAGAGCGAAGACAATACTGGAAAGAAAAATTATCATCTCTCTCCCCCCCACACAGATACTAGCATAGCAGAGGCTCATTTTCTCCAATACTTTAAAAAATTTTCAAATGAACACGACAGAGTATTTCACAACTCGCTAATGTGATTTCTTTGAGTGTTACTCACAGGGGAACTCCTTTCTAATATGAGAACTGTCATGTATGGCGGAAAGGTAGATTAACTAAAATAATTATTTTATTTTACATGAGCTGTGTATATGTGAATGAGTCCTATTTAGCATTCATGGTGGATTCCTCCCCAATAGCGCTGAAGGTAGGAGAATAGACTAAATTTAGAAACACCCAAAAAATTAAAGGTACATTGGTTCTTGTAGGTTATCTGGGCTGTGTGACCATGGTCTTGACCGTGAAAGCCTTCGACAATAAATTAAAAGTAGGTTAGCAGCAAAGGGGGAGGGAGTTTATTAAAATAATTTGGTTGGAAAAGGAGAAATTACAGCAATCTGCTTACACAGGTAAAACTTTAAAGATGAATAGATGCCCAGGTTATGCACCAAAATAATAAAAACAGATACATGCTTTTTAATATCAATAAGAAATCACTGAGAGAGGTCATCCATTGGGTTGGGTTGTCACCAATATGCAGATGATACTCAGTTCTAACACTTCCAGTAGATCCCAGGGATGCTGTGGAAACAGTGAACCAGTGCCTGGAAGCAGTTTTGGGATAGATGAGGGCTACTAGGCTGAAACTTAATACTGACCAAAGGGAGATGCTACTGGTGGGTGGAAAGATTGACCAAGGAACTGAGTTGTCTCATGTTCTGGATAGGGGTTGACTAACCCTAAAGGAGCAGGATCATAGCTTAGGGGTGCTGCTGAACACAGCACTTCCTAATTCTGCTGGTGACTCAGTTGTGGCCTCAAATGGACAAAAAAAATTGGCCACTGTGGTACATGCCCTATTAACATCTAGATTAGACTACCGCAATGAGCTCTACATCGGGCTGCCCTTGGAGAATGTCTGCAAGCTACAGCTGGTACAGATTTCTGCCACCAGAATGTTGACTGGAGTGGTTTGTAGGAGCCATATCACTACAGTCTTGTTCCACTTACACTGGCTCCGAATCAGCTTCCAGTCCCAAATCAAGGTGCTGGTATTAACTTTTAAAGCCCTATGCAGCTTGGGACCAACATACTTTAAGGGCTACTTTCTCCTATTATGAACCTATCTGACCACTGCAGTCATCTTCAGGGGGCCCAACTTTGGGTGTCCTCACCATTTGACAGTTTCGTGGTAGGGTTTTGATTTCTAATTCGTATTGTATATTTTAATTTTGATTTAGTATATGTTTAAGTACCCCAACCTTGATAGCCCAGGCAAGCCTGATCTTTTTCTTCTCAGACGCTAAGTAAGGTCAGCCCTGGTTAATACTTGGATTGGAGACCATCTTAGTTTCTTGCCTTGAAAAGCCTACTAGGTTGCCATAAGTCGGCTGCAACTTGATGGCACTTTACACCCACACAAGGAAGTCCAAGGTTGCTATGCAGAGGCAGGCAATAGCAAACAATCTCTGAATGTCTCTTGCCTTGAAAAACTTATGGGGTCTCCATAAGTGGGCCATGATTTGATGTCAAAGGAATTTATAAATTAGATTTGTTAGTCACTTTGAGGACCTGTGTAGATGGAAAGGGGGCATATAAGTACAGAAAACACATGAACACATGAAGCTGCCTTCTACTGAATCAGACCCTTGGCACATCACAGTCAGTATTGTCTACTCAGACTGGCAGTGGCTCAGGCGGAGGTCTTTCACATCACCTACCTGCCTGGTCCCTTTAACTGGAGATGCCGGGGATTGAACCTGGGACCCTCTGCATGCTAAGCAGATGATCTATCACTAAACCACAAATACATAAATCTTCTTTTCCAATGAGCTATTGTTTATTATGCCCAATTAATTTACAATGGCATGATGTAGGTTAGACATGTGCTTAGTTATTGATCCTGTTTTGATCTCCTGCTGTTTATTATCATATCCTTTCTACCTTTATGCTTCATGAGTGACTATTTTGATTTTGTAGCACCCCTTCATTGACTGCCTGGACAGGAGTCTTGCTGCTCGTAAACCAAGCTGGTCTCCTGCTGAGTGCAACCTGTCATGTCAATGTACCCTTCCTTGGCTCTGTCCCCTCCCCCCAAAAAAACCCCAATTGCTTCAAAAGAAGCAGGTTTTCTAATTTATAGAATGCACAAACACACAACTATGCAGACTTTCTAGACATTTTTTCTAGAAGTTTCTTTCTATAATTTCCAGAATAACAAATAATATAGCAAATGCAAAAAGAGGTTTATCTGAAAGCATGCACACTTTCAGAACTCACTATAGTATGTTTTTTTCCCTTTTAAAAGAGAAGGACAGACATTCCTTCCTGCCTCTAATGGCAGGCCGGTTACACCGGAATAACTCAGCAAGGTGGATACAGGTCACACATTCAGGGCAGGAGCACTGGAAGGACCAGACAAGCCAGAAAATGTGCATCAAATCCACTGGCACCTGAAAGACAACCTTTCCCCATATATACCTGTCAGTTCCCCCAAGACCTTCCTCAAATGAGGACCTTCTCTAGGTACCTCCACCTTCTGAAGTCAAGCAGATGAGAACCAGATATGGGGCCTTTTCTGTGGCAGCGCCCCAGCTTTGGAACATACTCCTCAGGGATACTCATCTGGCTCCGATCCTACTTCCTTTCTGATGCCAGATTAAAACTGTTCTATTTTCCCCAATTTGCTCTTTCTTCTATCTTCTCTTTGTCAGTCCATCTCTTTTTCCTTCTCTTAAAAAATAAACAAACATATCCTCTAACCAGCAGGTGGTGCTGGATAGTAAATCTGATAGAGTTTGCTCTCTCTCTCTCTCTCTCTCTCTCTCTCTCTCTCTCTCTCTCTCTCTCTCTCTCTCTCTCTCTTTTTTCTTCCCTGGAGTAATCTTTCCAAATGCATTAATCATCTCCCCAGCACTGGGACTAATGCACAGGCAGATTTTTAGTGCATTATAGATTAGATGTGATAAGGGCTAAAAGGGGTCATATGTTAGCTGGATAATATCCTACTTCTGCAAGAAGCCACAGAATTGCATTTGTGTAATTCGTTGTTGTTGTTGTTGTTGTTGTTGTTGTTACTATTTGGAAGCAGGTAGGAAACAAAAGAAAAATGTTGATTTGTATTTCTGGATAAACAGTGGAGCGCGTTTAGAGCAAAGCAATGCCTACTGAGTCTTGCAATGTACACTCCAAAGCCACATATTCATACTAATGAGTAATCTCTGAAGTGATCAACTTGTGCTGCTTTACCCTAAGTAAATGAAAAATTAGAATCTTAGCACCAGAAGTCAATGCACAGAGAGGAAACCACTGAGAAGTTACAAATACCCTGATCCAGATAGAATTACAAAACATTGCTAGAGCACATTAGTGTGCCATAAGATGTAGTGTGTCTTGAAAAAATAACCAATCATGTTAGATGCATCCTACATGTGATATCCTTTGGAGCAATAAAAACCTACACAGCATGGGTCTTCTTTCTTTCTTTCTTTCTTTCTTTCTTTCTTTCTTTCTTTCTTTCTTTCTTTCTTTCTTTCTTTCTTTCTTTCTTTCTTTTTTGCTGTCAAGTCACAGCTGACTTATGGCAATCCCGTAGGGTTTTCAAGGCAAGAGATGTTCAGAGATGGTTTGCAGTTGCCTGCCTCTGCATCACAACTCTGGTATTCTTTGGAGGTCTTCCATCCAAATACTTGCCAGGACCAACCCTGCTTAGCTTCTGAGATCTGATGAGATCAGGCTAGCCTGGGCTATGCATGTCAGGGCAGTGTAAATCTACTTCTTATTTACATCCTGCCTTTCCTTTGGTTCAAGGCAGCCATTTTATGAGCAACAAGATCCCCCTAAAGGGGGGATTAATGATACATTGGGATTCCCTAGTGCCACACTAAAGTTGACCTCTTAACATCTCTTGCCTTGAAAACCCTACAGGGTAGTTGGATTAAGCACTGGAGCCTAATTTGATTGACAGACGGTTCTGTGCTCCAGTCCTCCAGAATCTGCCCCTCCCTCCTGGTGACAGTTACTTGTAACCAACTGACGCTGCCAATTACCTCTGTCTCTCTATGCCTCACACTCTCTCAAGATGTCACACTGTTTCAGTTAAGATGAGGTAAATGTTATAGAAACCTCTTAAGGAAAATGTTGTTTGTTTTAAAAGACTTTATGGACATTTATTAAAAACGGTTTTCTTCAATTTTAAAATGTGTGCTATACATATTCCTCCACATCTATAGTTTTGGTTGTTTTGAACTCTGCTGCTTGAATCAGGTGGAATATCCTGCACTGAGTAAGTGCTGGGATATTGCCCCACGAGAAGGGATTGGATTAATTTCCATTTCCCCCCCTACAGGGTCACCATAAGTCAGTTGTGAATTGACGGCAAAAAAATGCTAAAATTGACATATACATGATAGGTAGAGCTCTGAAAAGCATAACCATTGCTGAGAAAAGATATAAACATTGAATGGCTGAACAACAAAACACTGGAATGTAATATTAGCTGGCCTATCCTGATTCCAAGGATAAAACCTGACTTTTAAGAAACTCTTCCCTTTAAGCAGTTTCTTGCTAAATTCAAAGAATGGGTTTGAGGTAAGATCTTGCTAAAAATCATGGAAACTTCTCTTTTTTGAGAACTTAGGTCAAGCTGCTTGTAGCTTCAAAGAGTAAGATAAGGGAGATGGGAGGCAAACCCAGTGCCAGACAGATCAGACAGGCCTGGCAGTTTCAAGGCCACACAAGGCCACAAGAATCTAGGAATATGCATTCCATCTTGTTAGTACCCCAGTTCATGGGTGGGGGAAAGGCTTTAGCTTAACTAGACCCAATGCAGCTGCAGAATGTCTGGTGTAATTGGCAAACGCACCTGATTGGTTGAGTCACCTAGTTAGCAATACACCTGATTGGTCAAGCGAGGTCATTTACTATACATTTGATTGGTTAACTAGAATGAGGCCAACGAGAGTCACTGAGCATAAAGGAAAGATCTTTCATTCTGATTTTTCCCTGTGACTGGATTACAGCTGACTTTGGGACACTTTTTGATTCTGGGTGGGTTAGGCTGACCGGAGACCTTGCTTTGGACTTTGAAACCCAATTGGACTCATTCTTGTTGGGTAACATCTGGATCTTGAACCAATGCTTGTAAATATGCTTGGTTTAGATGTACAGCTTTATTATTTTTAACCTCACTATTCACTGCTCTTTTATTGTATATTCTTGCACAATTTTATAATAAAACACATATATTTTGTGGTGTTCCTGGGTCTGGCAGCTTCAATCTGAATCCTGTACTTTAGACATTACCATAAAACTATCAAGTCTACCCATAAAAACTCCACAAGACAAGTACCACCCAATTCATTTAATCTAGTTGGAGTAAGGACTAAAAAAAAAACAGTTTACTCACACGAGGAAAGGACAGTGGAAAGGAGGGGCTGTGGCTCAGTGGTAGAGTGTCTGCTTGGCATGCAGAAGGTCCCAGGTTCAATCCCCGGCATTTCCAGTTAAAGGGACAAGGCAAGCAGGTGATGTGAAAGACCTCTACCTGAGACCCTGGAGAGCAGCTGCCGGTCTGAGTAGACAATACTGACTTTGATGGACCAAGGGTCTGATTCAGTAGAAGGCAGCTTCATGAGTTCATGTGAAACGTTCGATAGCTAAAGGCCAAACCCAAATCTGCCCAAGTTACATAGAAAGAATAAGTGATGTTTGAAAGAAAAAAAAAGACACCTATAAGCAGGGTTGCTAAATGCTTTCCCTACCCAACTTACCTCTCTGAAATCTGCAACCCCAGAGACAAAAGCACATGGAGGGATGAAGCTGTGACAAATTTGGGTGGATAGAAGAGGGCTGTGGGGAAAGTCCTGTTTCTATCATTCACGTGCCTCTCTTGGTGACTTCTCTCTCACACACACCCCTTTATACATGACTGGAGCAGAGTCAGGTCTAAGCAAATGCATCTGCCGCCACCACTGGGTCTAGTTTGGCCCTGGAAGTCAAACCAGTTCAGCAAGTAACTTTGGGTGTTGTCAGAAGATGAAAGGAAATTGTTAAGGAAACGGCCTATCAAATGTAAGTAATTGGCTGTGTGGTTGGCACCCGGCAACCCATGGAGCTTGGGAAATGTGGATGTATTGTGTTGATTGTGTGCATTTTTCCCCCACCTGCCCAAACAGAAGAGTGCTGACTGAGCTCTGCTTCATTGCTTAGGAAATAGGTCAAGAAGAAATCGTCTTTTGCTTCACATTCAAATCATAATTATTTTACATGAGCAAGACATTACCCCCCATTATTATGGGAGGATGTTTAAAAATGAAGGTAGTACCTCATCTTCAAACACAGCCTCTTTGTTTATGAAAATGCTCTCTCCAATATGATGGCTAAACAACCAAAAGCAAAAGTTAGCCTGCTGTAATATGAGGTCAAAAAACAACAACCAGCAGTTCAAAATAAGGAAAACATAGCAATAATACTGTCAGGATCACTAACAAGTGTATAAGAGTAGTTTATTGTATAGATAACCAAATATACTATACAATTATGCAATGCAAGATGCAATGCAAGAAAACCAAGTGCTACAAAGAATGTCCAAAGAATAAAATCAAAAAAGAGTCCAGATACTGAAGTAAGACACTCCTTGAGATCAAGAAATACAATTGGTACGATCTCCCCACCGTGAAGTCAATGAAAGCTGGGCTCCTTATCCACCGTTCAGTAACCCTCCTATGGGCAACATGGTTTCTGTGAACCCTTCGCTAGTACAGGGATCCGCTATTCTCTTGTTTCTATAGAATCTTCATCAGGATTCAACATGGACTGCACCCTAGCAAGTTCACATGCTGAATGGAACAGCAAGTGTTCTCCCTGCATTAATGTGTCACTGGAGAGCTCCATGTTGAATCCTGATGAAGATTCTATAGAAATAGGAGAATACCGGATCCCTGTCCTAGTGAAGGGTTCACAGAAACCACGCTGTCCATAGAAGGGTTACTGAACCGTGGATAAAGAGTCCAGCTTTTATTGACTTCACTCTGGGGAGATCATACCAATTGGATTCCTTGATCTCAAGGAGTGTCTTACTTCAGTATCTGGACTCTACTTTGATTTTATTCTTTGTCCATCATGATGGCGGCAAGTCATCTCCAACTTCAGCTTTCCTTGCAAACTTCCCCAACAGCACTCATTTGACATTACACTTTTTTAAAAAATCCATTGCACTGCTCACACTTTCCCACTGCAGTGTAAGCCAAGCTGTATCATGTGGCTGCTTCTAGGATGGAAACCAATAATTGCCTTGTGCCGGTGATGCTGGAGAAATGACTGGAAACTCTTAAGGACGTCACCCATATTGAGCTGAAGTTTGCTTCTGCTGCTTCTCACTGCAACCAACAACCCACCCCCATGGCCAGCAGGCAATCTTTCTGTCCAAACTTTGGCTGGTTCCAAGTTGTATTTTGATTCCAATTCCTGCAATGTTTTTTTCCCAAACAGTGAAAAAAAATCTGGAGCAACAGAAAATAGTTCAGCTTTTCTTCCCCTGCTCTCTCCCTTGGAAAAAGAAATGCTTGGAGTTACAGCTATATAGGACAAAGATCTAATAAAGTACTAATGAGGCACATTTCTGTCTAAGAATGCCAACTTGAAAAGCAATATTTTCCAATACATGGCTTTGCAGGCAGAAGGTTCCTGGTTCAGTCCCCAGCACCTCCAATTAAAAGGATTTAAAGGGAGATGATGTGGAAGACCTCGTTGTGAAATCCTGGAATGCTGCTGCCAGTCAAAGTAGACAATATTGACCTGGATGGACCAATGGTCTGTCTTAGAGTTGCTAATCTCCAGATGATGGGCGGAGAACTCCCACTATTAGAACTGATCTCCAGGTGACAGAGATCAGTTCCTCCAGAGAAAATGGCAGCTTTGGAAGGTTGACTCTATGGCATTATACCCCATTGAAGTCCTTCCCCTCCCCAAACTCCACCCTTCCCATGCTCCACCCCCAAAATCTCCAGGTATTTCTCAACCCGGAGCTGGCAATCCTAGTCTGACTCAGAATATGGCAACTTCATGTGTACCACCTTGCTCCATTAAAACAACTTCTTATCTTTGAGTGATAGACTATGCCCTGACATAGCCATCCCTAAAAGGCAAAAATATTGACAGTGATTTGCCCATCCAGAAAATAGGGCTTGTCTCTGGTAAATAGGGTTGTCAACCTCCAGGTACTAGCTAGAGATCTCCTGCTATTACAACTGATCTCCAGCCGATAGAGATCAGTTCACCAGGAGAAAATGGCTGCTTTGGCAATTGGACTTTATGGCACTGAAGTCCCGTCCCCAAACCTCGCCCTCCTCAGGTGGTGAAGAGGGACATGGCAACCCTACTGGTAAATAAGGATAGCTAGAACTTATGGGATCACTTCCTTCCACTGAACCTAAGAGCAGTCTCTTCCATCAATCTGTGTGTTCACTGAGAATCCTAGTCAAGGCACAAGACTAAAGCCATTAAAGTATTAAAACCTTGGGTTTCATTCATTTTAATTGCAGCTGTCCACTGCTTACATTGGCTGCCATCAAAGTGCATACATGTCTTGGCTTAGGTTGTAGCTATGGATCAAAGCTCAGTTTACATTCCTGCATGTGTAGAGGACTCCCCACAGCTTTCCTGGTGACAATCAGTATGCATACATGGAGCTTCCCTTAGGGTTGCCAGCTTCAGGTTGGGAAATGTCTGCAGATTTGGGGCTGAAGTCTCTGGAGATCAGCTGTCAGTCTGGGAGATCTCCAGGCCATACCTGGAGGATGGCAATTCTATTCTCTTAACAGTAAAGTCAGTGGGAAGCTCCTGCTCAGGTGGCAGGTTCCTTGTATGCATCAGAACAAAATGCTTTATCAACTTTAGAATATTTTACATCCTACCTAACCAATCCATAATATTTCTCAAAATAATGTTTTAAAATACAGCATGGACAGCAAAATAAATAAAATCAACCCATTCAGGACAGAGCCAGCAGAATTACCAGCAGAGAACAGTGGATAAACATTGTCACATACCACCGAAAGCCTGAGCAACGAAGGAAGTTTCCATCTGGAATCTAAAATTAGGTGACAGGTGAACAGGTCCAGAGAGGCAGTTCTGCAAGTGCAATGCCATAGGAAGAAGGCCCTGACACTAACAATCACCTGCTTGACCTAAGAAAGTCAGGGGCACAAAAATCAGGACTTCTGAAAAAGGCACAGCAGGTTTGAGCAGAAAAGAAAGACAGAAGGTTACTATTCTTGTTAACTGAATTACCTGCTAAATGAATTCTGTTTCTATGGAACTTTCCCTACAAAAAGAATGGCAATAGAGGAAGGACTGCATATGGTGTTGTAGAGTTGCCAGGTCCCTCTTTGCCACCGATGGGAGGTTTTGGGGACAGAGCCTGAGGAGGGCAGGGTTTGGGGAGGGGAGAGACTTCAATGCCATAGAGTCCAATTGCCCAAGCGGCCATTTTCTCCAGGTGAACTGATCTCTATCAGCGGGAGATCAGTTGTAATATTAGGAGATCTCCCACTAGTACCTGGAGGTTGGCAACCCTATGCATATCATTCAATCGGTGTCTCAATCAATAGATAAGATCATGCTGGCTAATAAAGGGGGAGGGGACATAACTCGGCCGATGGTCCTAATTCAGTCTTTTCTCCTGCGCTGAAAAAAGTGTTCACACACACACACACACACACACTCCACTATTGCCAGCTGCCTTGAACAACACATTCTAAATCAGCTATAGCTGCTCCTAACCTTAATGCTCTCTTATATAACTTTAATCAAGAGACAGGATAGGTCATTGGGAGCATAAACTGGCCAAGCCCTCTTCCAGATAGTTAGGAAGATTTCTAAACAGTGATAAGGAATTATCACCATAATGTGTGGTGATTCTATGAGTCTTTAGGATGTTTACATCTCATCACTCCAGTGGCATTTCCTTTACTAAGCTGTAGAAATGCCAGTCCTGTTTCCAATGGAAAAGAAATTCAAACAATATTTATTTCCATACAGCCCTTCCCATGCATAAGGATCCCCATCCAGCTGCTAATGTAAGATCAGTTCAGCAACAAACAGAGAGAGAATAAAATCTTTCCATTCTAGTTTTCAAGCTGCACAAGTTAATTGCAATATGCACACTATACAAAACACGAGGCTTTGGATTCTTTCCAAAAGAACACTCAACAAAAGCAGAGAAAGGGGCCTAGGTTACTTATCTGGTTACTCTGCCTGAATAGCTATGGAACTTTCCTAGCAAAGGAATGGTAACAATGAAAGAGAACAAGAAGAGGACAAAAAGGTTTAATTAATCAGGAGCTTGCAAAGAAACAATGGCAGAAATGCTCAGCTGAAATAAATGCTTCAGCAATTAAACTTGGGGGGGATGTTTTCTTTTCAGAAAATAAGTTAATGTATAGGAGGCCTTCAACAGATCTTAGCAAGATTTTGGTCAAGAGTCTACAACACCTCAATTTTCATCACAGATCTGGACTATGCTTGCTACACTGTTGTTGTAATCCCCACTCTGACCACAGATGACATCTTCCAAAGGATTTTTGGTGGTGGAAAGTGCCATCAGCTCAACCAACTTTAGGTGGACCTTGTAGGGTTTTCAAGAAAAGAGAATTCAGAGGTGGCTTGCCATTGTCTGCCTCTGCGGAGCAACCCTGAGCTTCCTTGGTAGTCTCCCATCCAAGGACTAACCAGGACTGACCCTGCTTAAGTTCCAAGATCTGATGAGATCGAGCTAGCCTAGGCCATCCAGATCAGGGCAAAGGATCTTTACCAATTCCTTGACCTGTCAAAATTCAGTATCTTCTTTGTGGTTCCATGGCAGAAAGCATTCCAGAATATTCCACGATCAATAATGAGTAGCCTGCCAATTAGTGGGAATGTGGATAGAAATATGGCCATCAAACTGAGTAAGCAGGAAAGGGCCAGACAAACTCATTCTCTCTTCCCTTTTCCCAATAAGTTTTGGTGCACCTTACTTTCTCTTGGGCCTTGCTTCCTGCACTCTTTTGGTGTTAGGTCTCCTGTTTCCTCCCTCCGCTCTCCTTTGCCATTCCCTGCACCCTTTGACATTGCCTCCTGCTTCTTATCCACTGCTTTTCCTCAGGTCCTTCTTGCTTTCCCTCTTCTTCTTCCTGCTTTTGTACCCCTGGATTGCCCCGACAGAACTTGTTTTCCTCTGGTACTGTTTTTTCCCCACATGCCCTCCTTCCCTAGACCTGGGTTTGCCAACCTCCAGGTGGGGCCTGGAATTACAACTGATCTCCAGGCAACAGAGATCAGTTCTCCTGCAGAAAACAGCTTCTTTGGAAGGTGGATCCCATGACATTATACTCCGCTGAGGTCACTCCCCTCCCCAAACCCCACCCTCTCCACACTCCACACCCCAAATCTCCAGGTATTTCCCAACCCATAGCTGGCAACCTTACCTAGACCACTTGCTTTGCATTCCATCTTTGATTTCCGGGCATGGTGGGCTTCAGTTGCAAGGAGAGGAGGGTGTTTTTTAAATCCCCCTTTCTGTTGTTCAGTGCTACATAACACGACTTTAAAGGCCAAAGGATACGAGTTAGTGAAGCTGCGGGTGCAACTTATTAGGCTGCTTAGCAACCTTTTCATTCAGCTGGTTTCTCCGTTTGTGTGTGTGGGGTGTGAATCACGCTAAATATGGGATGAGAGACGCAAATGGATTATTAGTATTGAAGCCAGAGTACTCAGCCAGTCTTCCTGTGGCTTTTAGTTCCTAGGACACTGAAGCATGGCGGGGGGGGGGGATTGTTTATGTTCTGAATGGTACATCACAGAAGGCCAAACGTGACTGATTCCCTTCTTCTCCCACCCTTCCCCTCAAGCTTTCATTCAGTGCCTGCCTCACCTTGAGAAGGAAAGACCTTTAGAAGGAGATCCTGGACGAGAGAGCTGTGTATGTTCACAGATGTACAGCACTATATGCGCAGATTCATATGGAGAGCCAGCATAGTGTAGTAGTTAAGAGCGGTGGTTTGGAGTGGCAGACTCTAATCTGGAGAACCGGGTTTGATTCCCCACTCCTCCACATGAGCGGTGGAGGCTAATCTGGTGATCTGGATTTGTTTTCCCCACTCTAACAAATGAAGCCAGCAGGGTGACCTTGGGCTAGTCATACTCTCTCAGCCCCACCTCCCTCCCTGGGTGTCTGTTGTGGGGAGGGGTTTGATTCTTCTTTAAATGGTAAAGCCGGTTTGATTCTTCTTTAAGTGGTACAGAAAGTCGGCATATAAACCAGCTCTTCTTCACATGAATGCTATAATATGTCTACTGGACAGAAGCCAGGTACAGAACTCTATTAAGAATAGCTAGGCTGAACAAAACAGAATTAGATGGCATTCGTAGGGCTGTCAACTCTATCAAGAGAAATTCCTGGAGTTTTGGGGGCAGTGTCCAGGGAAAGGGGAGTTTAGAGAGGGAAAGGAGTTCAGATTTGAGGGCAGTACCTAGGGAGTGTGGAGTGTGGGGAGAAAGGGAATTCAGTGGGGATGCAATGCCACAGAGTCCACCCTCCAAGTTGCCATTGCCTCCAGGGAAGCTGATCTCTATAGTCTGGAGATCACTACTCATTCCAGGATAACTCCAGGCCTTACCTGTACATTGGCAATCCTAATTCTCTAGTCCAGTTATTGTGCCTTATATCTGCATTTTCCCGGCTTTCTTCCTCCCAAGTAAATGTCCCTAAGCTAGGATGCTTGTGGGAGGCATGCCTCTCTACATTGCCTTGAAGGTTAACTCAACTGCACATGAACAATTATATATTTGTTGGGAAATGTGCCATCACAATAACACCAAGCTAAGGAGGGTCCTGGCTTAATGGCAGAGCACATGCCTTGCATGCAGCAGGTCCCCGCTTCAGTCCCTGGCATCTCCCTTTTCAGGACTGTGCGTTAAGAGTGCTATGGAAGACCTTCCTTTGCCTGAAAAGTGCTCCCAATTAAAGCAGACAATAATGAACTAGGGGGGGCAGTTGGTTGCTTCAGCAGCTTTATATAGAATCATAGAGTTGGAAGGGACCACCAGCGTCATCTAGTCCAACCTCCTGCTCAATGCAGGAAATTCACACTACTTTCCCCCACACACACACCCAGTGACCCCTACGCCACACCCAGAAGATGGGGGGGGGGGAAAACCCTCCAGGATCCCGGGCCAATCTGGCCTGGAGGAAAATTGCTTCCTGACCCCAAAGCGGCGATCTGCACTATCCCGGGCATGCAAGGGGCCACAAGAACCAAACATTAATGCAAACCTTCCTGCCCTCCTTCTCATGATCTGCCTAAGGTTGTATGTTCACATTGTAGTATATGTGCGAATGAATTAGATTACTGGTGTTCCACCGAAGCTTCTTCATCAGTGGCATGCTAGAAGCTAAAAATGTCATCCTGCAGCTAGGATTTGTTCTTCAAGGATAAGATGAATGATGAGAGCCAGCATTTTAATGTCTGGGGACAAACATCCTCCTCATCATCTCTATTCCACAGTTATGTGCAGGCCTAGAAAAACTACCACCCATTGGATGGAAGTTCTTGAGCATGTCAAGATTAAATCAATTGCCGATTCACACATTATGGAGTACATAGGTTGGGCTTTAGAGGCTCCTCACCCTGTGTGTCAGGCATCTGTTGTAAGTTCTCCTCCATTCCCATATGCACAAAGCCCAGTTTGGATCAGAACCACTGAGCATCAGGAAAAGGGGCTTCTGATTCCCTCTCATACTATTTTCCTGACCTGAAATGGTCCAAGAGATGCTATTTGGCCCAGTGGGAAAACTCTAATGTTCACTTACACATGAATTTCCTAGCAGACCAAACATTCTCCCCACCCCCACCCCGATGTTTCAGGTTAGGAAATGGTGCAAGGATGTAAGCTGAAGCCCTTTCTCCAAGCACCCTCCAAAGCAGCCATTTTCTTCAGAGAAACTGATCATTGTCATCAGGTGATCCATTGCAATTCTAGGAGAGCTCCAGGCCCTTTGGCTTGTATGCCCTACCTGGAAGATGGCAACCCTACTGCTTGGGCAGTTGTTTTGTTGGCCATATAAAGTAAATTTTACCTACTTACCTACCATTGCAGAGGGGGGGAAAAGTGCTAAACCTGTTTTTAGGTCTGTGGGGCAGGTATGCCCCAATCACCATGGCTTTTTGCTGGGTTATTTATGGTAGACGATGCTCTGCAAAACAACAGTTTCCGCTTATGGCAAATTATTCCAACAATACATCTGCAACAGTCAGCAAGGGGTTATGGGCAAAGGAGAACAGCAACAGCCACCTCCTACCCTCCAACGCATCACAGACGAAAACAAGGACTCTCTTTGTAACACTCCACTTTTCCTATCAAGCCTCTGCCTGAGCGATTCCACCCCCAAATACACCACAATGCTGAAGGTTCTCCTCTGCCTTTTGCAGGACATATTCACTTATTCTCAAACGGGTTTCTGAGGTAGGATGTGCTAGTAAACTAACCATAGTCACTTCCTTCACAATGAATCAGCTTACAAAAAAGCTGCATGCTAAGCATCTTCAACAACATCTGGATATGCAGTTATGCTAAGAGGGATGTGGAAGGAAAACAGTGTGCAACAGGATTGCCAAACTCCAAGTGGGGCCTGGAGATCTTCTGGAATTACAACTCCAGACTCCAGAAATCAGTTCCCCAGGAGGACATGGCTGCTTTGGAAGGATGATTCTATGGTATTTTACTCCGCTGAGGTCCCTCCTCTCCCCAAATCCTCCTTCCCCAGGTATGTGCCCCAAATCTCCAGGAATGTCTCAACCCAGAGTTGGTAACCCTGGCTTTTTAATGTTCATGCATGTACATTGGCGTGCATGTGCATTAAAATCAAAGCAAATCCACTGTCACCAGCTTTTCTCACCACCAGCATTCTCCTCTCACGCCGAGATAAACAGTGCCATCCTAAGCAGAATTAAACCCACACGACTTTAGAATGGCACACCTCTGCTTAGGATGGCATTGTAAGTTGGACACTGCTTGTGCATTGTTAAGTGCAGAAAGGCAGAGACATGGTTGCAAATCAGCCTTCCTGCATGGTCACCAATTGTTTCAGAAACCCGATACCAGCACCTTGAAACCACCTGTCTGCACACGTGCGCACCAAAAGTGAAAAAACTGGTGAAAAGGGCTTTCAGTGGCATATGTGGATTTGGCAGCAATGCGCAGAGACTGAGGGGAGAGGGCTGACATGGCAACTCATATCGACATTTGAGACGACATACCTAAAATCACTCCAGAAGACAAGCATCGATTTGACAAGATGTTTCTGAAAGCAGGGACCGTCCCATGCAGGAGGACAAGAGCTGTCACAAGCAAGGCAGCTGCATGCTTATCCAGGAATTATTCTTAAAAATGTGCCATAACCTTTTGTGAACAACTGCCTACTTTATCATCAAATGTACAAGCTTGTGAAAATATCGAACTTTCCATCCGTCTAGGGAGTGCCCTTGCATAAATACTATCCAGCAGAGTGGCTGGAAAAAAACAACTACACCTCTCCAGGAAAGAAAGAGGAAAACTTCACTGTCCTTAACAAATTAAACTATTGTTAATAATAATAAAAACACCACCATACTACGTTCCTACGAATGGGAGAGACACTGCCAATCAGGGAATATTTGCTTATTTAAGCAGAAGCTTTCCCATTCTTCTCTGTCATTGAACTTGGCAACATGTGGCCTTGTTTTTGTGGAACCTCCTCAGGAAGGTTAAACATATGAGAATGTATTCTGTAAGGTCCTCACCTCACATTACTGCAGCTGCTTTAGAACGATGAGCCCAGATCATAATTGCTGTTTTCCACTGCAGTTAGGTGTGTCCTTTTGTGCTCCTACGCCATTGTCTGTTTTGCTCATGAGGGTTCCAAAATTAGCAAATCACACACTTTATGCCCTGTCCTAACGGCCCATCTTTTGATCAACATCAGATTTAACGCATCTCCTCATATGTTGCAATGCTTTCACTAGAACATAAGAAGAGCCGAGCTGGATTCAATCAAGGGCCCAACAACAGCCAACCAGCTGCCTCTAGGAACCCCACAAGCAGGAGGACTGTAACAGGAACCTCCTGAACCTCCTCCCCAGCAACTGATATAAAGAGGTATACTCCCTCTAGTTCTGGAGGGAGTAGGTACCCATCGTGATCAGTAGCCATTGATAGCTCCGTCCTCCGTGAATTTGTCCACTCCCCTTTTAAAGCCTTCCAAGTTGGCAGCCATCATGGTTGTGTTTCACTGATCTAAGCTTCTACTCTGCAACAGATGCCCCACCCCCCCACCCAGAGCCTGGATTCAGGCATCATGATAAAACAGTGTTGTTATAAACCAAGTTTTTTGGTCATCCTCCACCTGAAAGCAGATAGTTCAACAAACCAGGCTTTGTTTGTTGGGACCAAACTTAGATTTCAATGTATCTGGTTTGCTCACCACAGTTTGTACTAATTGTGGCTTGTGGTGGAGTCTGAATTCACAAACCGTGGCTTGTTGTGTAGCATGAATCCTTGCAGACACCTGGCCACGGAGACAGCTGTGAAGCAGGAAGGAGGCAAGAAGCAGACAACCTGAGGCTTAAGCACAAAATGAGATCTGTTACTCATATATGGTAGACAGATCTGAATTTGTTGCACAAACCGTAGTTTAAACTAAACTAAATGCATCATATCTGGATTTATGTATTTATATATGTACACCCCCTTTCTCCTCAATTGGGACCCGAAGTGACTTACAACATGATTTGTTCCATTTTATTCTCATAAGGTTTCTGTCACGTGAGGCTGAGAGTGTGTGGCTGGGCCAGGTTCACCCAGCGAGCTTCCATGGCTGAGTGGAGATTCAAACCTGGGACTCTCACAGATCCTAGTCCAACACTTTCACCACCACTCCACACTGGCTGTCGCTGTTGACTGCAACATGGGTTTCCCAGCCACCACTTACAGAGATCCTACAGGAGAAGCAGTGTATCTCTGACTACAAAACAAATGGAGGGGCTGTGGCTCAGTGGTAAAGCATCTGCTTGGCATGCAGAAGGTCCCAGGTTCAATCCCCAGCATCTCCAGTTAAAGGGACTAGGTGCATTGGAACACAGGCAGGATGGTGCTGCTGCAGTTTGTGGGCTTCCTGGAGGCACCTGATTGGCCACTGTGTGAACAGACTGCTGGACTTGATGGGCCTTGGTCTGATCCAGCAGGGCTTTTCTTATGTTCTTATGGACTAGGCAAATAGGTGATGTGAAAGACCTCTGCCTGAGACCCTGGAGAGCAGCTGCCGGTCTGAGTAGACAGTACTGACTTTGATGGACCAAGAGTCTGATTCAGTATAAGGCAGTTTCATGTGTTCATGTGATATACGAGATTGGATCCAGCCAGGTTTTTTCTGTGCAATCTCACCCAATTCATGTCCTTATTAAAGTCCCCATCCCACATGTAGGTTCCACATGCAGGTTTTCCATGCGGGTCCCATGATCCACAGCATAGGTTTTCTGATGGTCCGAGGGGAACTCATCCTTTCTGGTCAGATGCAACACCTACTTGGGCCCATTCCTCCCACCCCCAACCACCGGCCCCCAGGACAATGAAAGCCCTTCCTCTCAAAACATGCCGCCTGCCACAACACGAGGCACTTTGCTATTTATAATATGCTGAGATCAACAGTTGAAAACAAGCCGGCCGCTCCTGTCTTCATCAACAATAACCCAACTCTGTATCTTTCCTCTCTGTTGTTCTTTCTGCACCGTCGGCTGCTATAGAGACACCTTTCCCTGCAGCTGGCCAAACGGTGAAGTCAGCTGTTCCCACAGGAGCCACAACACTCCTGTTTATACATTGTGCGGATCAGCCAGCAGGAAGAGTTTTTAAAGTGACCCATTCAGATGGAAGCGCCCCCGCCCAAAGTGTAAATACCCGAGCTCACCACTACGCTGGGCCGGCAAGAGTTTCAGGAATCCCCGCTCTAGAAGTACACAATCCCTGTATTGCTTGTGACATTGAGAAATCAGTGTCCCTAAGGCCGCTGATCTCTGAAATTCTGCACATTGGTTGGAAGGGCTTCTAGCCACAGAGCATATTTGGAAACCTGTTTTCTAATGGCAGAGCCTCAGTTCTGGAATGTGTGAAATAGTAATAAAGGAGCAAAGAATGCCTTTGGGTATCTCCAGAGAGATCCAGAGAGAGCACATTAAAAAAAAAAAACCCTGCCCTTACTTTGGCATGCTAAAGAGTTATTCTCCAGAAAATATTTCCAGCTAAACCATTTCCCCCCCAGACTTTTACATATTTTAATCTTTTTTTTTAAAAAAAAGATTCTCTTGAACTGGAATATCCTCTGCACTATTTTTTTTTTTGCCAACCCTCAGACAGATTAGTTTTAGAAAGTCCCGTGTAATCCCCATTAGCAGTTCAAGTGAGCAGAGCATTAAAGGGGTGGGACGGTGGGGAGCTTATTCTATTTAAAATAGCAATGTTTTTTTTTTAAGGGCAGCGGTAAATGGCGGCCATGTAGACCTAAATCCTCAAAACATTTATTTGGACTTTGCATGCTGAGCTTCTCCCAAGACTGGCCCTCTGCTCAGCCCCTCCAGTAATGCCTTGTGGGTGAAGCCTTTCCCTGACTCAGTTACTTGCTTTGATAGTATAGACAATTCCACACAGAAAAAAAAGATGTGCACAGAGAACTGCTCCCTGCGTCCAGGGAAATCTGCAAAGAGGCCACTGGTCACAGCTCTGAGAAAGCCAGTGCTCTTGAAACCTGGACGTAGTCTAGTTTTTCCTGCCTTTTTGATATGCTTTTGGGGCATTTACCTGATGTCTTTAGTGCTGCTGAACCTATGATTGGTTTGATGTTTGTCCTTTACCTTCTATGATTCTGTTGTTGCTGTTTTCCCCTAGCAGTGTGTTAAATGTTCTGATTATCCCTTTTTAGCACTGGCATTATAGTTGTTATCTGCTTTGAAATTCCCTGGTGGGTAGGACGACAGGAGATTAAAATACTTTAATATGTAAACATAAAGAAATAAACTTCAATTCTATGAATGTTAATGGCCCTTAATGTGAACTTAACTTCTATAGATTGTACCCATCACGTAGAAGTTTTCTCATCACAAAATACATTACTAACGGACCTTTAAATCCATTGAAGGCAATGGACTTAGAGCCTAACTAGATGTTACAAACGGCATGGGTTCATCGCAGGGGCATCCAGCTATACTGTGGTATAATTAGGGTTGCCAACCTCCAGGTGGTGGCTGGAGATCTCCCACTATTAGAACTGATCTCCAGGTGACAGAGAGCAGTTCACCTGCAGAAAATGGCTGCTTTGGAAGGTGGACGCCATGGCATTATACCCCATTGAAATCCCTCCCCTCCCCAAACTCTGCCCTCCCCAAATCTCCAGGTATTACCCAATCCACATCTGGCAACCCTAAGTATAAAGGTAAAGGTCCCCTGTGCAAGCACCAGGTCATTCCTGACCCATGGGGTGACGTCATATCCCGACGTTTCCAAGGCAGACTTTGTTTGTGGGGTGGTTTGCCAGTGCCTTCCCCAGTCATCTTCCCTTTACCCCCAGCAAGCTGGGTACTCATTTCACCGACCTCGGAAGGATGGAAGGCTGAGTCAACCTTGAGCCGGCTACCTGAAACCAACTTCCGTTGGGATCGAACTCAGGTCGTGAGCAGAGCTTTTGACTGCAGTACTGCAGCTTAACACTCTGCGCCACGGGGCTTACCCTACGTATACTCATGAGTAAACACACGTCAGGGCTCAGCTCAACTCAGGGCTGGTGCTCAGGGCTGTGCTTTTCCAGTGTCTGAAATAGTCCGGGGGCCAGGAGGTGTGGCTGTGGTCTATGGAGCCCCTGTGGCACCCAGTTATGAGTGTATGTACCTGGAAGTCAGGACATGCTTGTGCTGTCTCCCATCAGAGCACAGAACACCCCCCTGTGACTCCCGGGCTGTTTCAGATGCTGGAAACATCACAGGGGAGAAGGTAAGAATTGCTCCTTCTCCTGCGCAACAGTCCCATTTTGAATTGGGCCTTCTCTGTGTTTATTCATGAGTTTCCAGTAGGAACCAGAATATGCAGTATAGCTGCAAGTCCCTGTGGCAGACTTGTGCAGTTTGTAACATAACCTAGTTAGGTTCTTAGAAGGGTGTAACTCAGTTTGGGATGGCACCGTGTCAGGTATTTATCAACACTTCCCATATGCAGCCTGTGACGTTTGCTAGGAATCAAGCTGTCTGTCTCCTGTCTGGACCAGCACATCTGACAGCTTCTCTCTGGAGTAGCCTTTTAAAATATTGGTCCAAGGAGCGTCACAGTCCATATATTCTCTGCCCCGCAGGAGGAGGAGGAGGAGAAGAAGAAGAGTTGGCTTTTATATGCTAACTTTCTCTACCACTTAAGGCAGAATCAAACCGGCTTACAATCACCTTCCTTTCCCCTCCACACAACAGATACCCTGTGAGGTAGCGAGCTCTAAGAGAGCTGTGACTAGCCCAAGGTCACCCAGCTGGCTTCATGTGTAGGAGTGGGGAAACCAACCCGGTTCACCAGATTAGCCTCCACCGCTTATGTGGAGGAGTGGGGAATCAAACCCGGTTCTCCAGATTACAGCCCACGGCTCCAAACCACCGCTCTTAACCACCACACCACTCTGGCTCTCTGAAGAAAGAGAAGGTAACTTGCAGGATGGAGACACTCAAAATCTAACTATTAGCAGCGGCCCACAATGGGGATTAAACACTGGCTAAACAAAGCAGGGTGAGATGGAGGGGAAGTCACAGGGAGGGTGTTTGTGTCTCTGGTGTGTATTTAAGTGTTTTTTCCTGTTTTGTTTTGCTGAACTGCCCCCTCATTCATGGTCTCACCACAGCTGTGCTGACTTGCAGCCTTTCAGGAGCAAAGGAATGTCACTGGATGCAAAGAATCCAGGTGTCACTGGGTTCCACTCCACAGATCATGTAGCGATGTCTCTATAGAAATTTATTCTATGGCTTCTATCCTTTTAAATAAACCTTTTTGCTTTACTTTCGAAAGTTTGCTTAGAATCCTTCAATCCAACAAGGTGTCAGAAGTGAAATACTTCTTATTGTTCTGTCACTTTGTTTGGGCTACGCCTTGGCACTTGCATCTATTCTACAGAAGTTATTCGTGGCACTCCCAGATGTATCTACAAAACCTGGTCATTCAATAGTCCCAGACCAAGAGTGGTTGCAGAGCATAAACTGTGGAAAGATTATCAGGATTGTTTACTGTTCTTGGGTACCCAAGACAAGAAAGGGCCTATGCTTATACTCCTTCAGTCCAGGCCTGTGCTTACATCTGAGTTTTTCCATATTTCAGCCATAGCCAATTGCTTTGTTAGGTCTAGGGAAAAGAAAAACGAAGCATGCTGCAGTTGGTTAGCAACCACAATACACAATTCCAGGCACTTAAATTCCAACAGTACAGTTCCTTCTCAACCCAGCAAAACGGTCAAGGCTGAAGCATTTTGACTGTGGTTGTGATTCAGCAGGGTAGTGGGGAGGTGGTGGCAGTTGAATAACCCTGATAATAATTCAATAATTGGGTGGTGGCCGCTGCCTGAGCCCCAGATATATTAGTATGCAGTACTCCAGGCCGAAAACATCCATTCATAACTACGGTATCCCCTCTAGAACATCAAAATTAGGAATTCAGATATTAATTCTGAGCAGACTTCATTGCTCTAATCAATCTTGTCTAATTAATCACTTTAATCTAATCACCCTAACCTAATCAAGCTTGTTAACCTCTTAATAGGCAATTGCTTATAATCAACAAAGCTAAAGCAAAAGAGTTTCAAGCACCCAAGTGTGTTGGGAATGGCTTTCCCCATGACTCACCGCCCTCCTGTGATAGAAAGTTCACCTTGATAAACAAAAATAATTAGCTCTTAATGGTAGTATCAGCGGAGACTGTTGGATAGATAGAAGACAGATAGATCTTTTAAAGCATTCCAGACATTTCACAAACCGAGAAGAAGAAGAGTTGGTTTTTATATGCTGACTTTCTCTAACACTTAAGGAAGACTCAAACCGGCTTACAATCACCTTCCCTTCCCCTGCTCACAACAGACACCCTGTGAGGTAGGTGGGGCTGAGAGAGCTCTAACAGAGCTGTAACTTGCCCAAGGTCACCCAGCTGGCTTCATGTGTAGGAGTGGGGAAGCATCCAGCGGTGAACATAAGAATGGCCCGGTTGGGTTAGACCATTTAGCCCACCATCTCTTTTCACCCCAAGGCCCACCAATAGTTCTGGAGAGTCGAAAAATTGCTGTAGACTAGGGGTCTGCATTTGGCAAAGTTAAACTGAAAAAAAATGGCACCTTTATCATATAGCCGGCAAATCCTGATGCCAAAAAAGCCTAAAAAAATCGGCTTGCGGGGGATTGTTTCGGGATAGCTGGCTAAACCCCTTTTAAGAGGAAGAAAAAACGCTTCAGCACATTCATGCTGAGCACTTTAAAGTCTAAAGTAAATAATTAGTTCTTTCCTGCTATTTTTATAGAGGTTTTTTTTAAAAAAGAGTTTTATTTTACAATTGTGGTTTTAATTGCTAAACTGTATTTTTGTATACTGATATAAAGTGGACTGCATTGTGAAATGGTGGTTGTGATGTGAGCCGCTCTGAGCCCCTCCCTTCTTCTCCATTATACTCTATGGGGAATCTTTCCAGGGCTCTGGGGTCCTGTTTTTTAAGGCAGAAGCACCAAAAGTACAGCATAGCTGCTGGCCACTCTCCTTACAAGAACCCCCCAAATTTGGTAAAGATTCAGTTAGGGGGTCCTATTTTAGGGGAACCATTTTTCCTTCATTTGAGAGCCCATAAAATTGGACTTCCTGACCCTGGTGTATTTGTCTTAAAAACTGCCCCCCCAAAGCCCCAGAAACATTCCCCATAGACTATAATGGGAGCTTGAAAGTTTACATCCCCCTGGTCCATTACAGTCTATGGGAAATCTTTCCGGGTATCTGGAGGGGCTGTTTTTTTAAGGCACCAAATTTGCAGCATAGCTGCTGGCCACTTTCTTTACAAGAACCCCTAAGACTGGTAAAGATTGGGTTAGGGGGTCCGATTTTATGGGGGCCCATTTTTCCTCCACTTGGGGGAACTATTGTCCATGAATTTGTCTTTAAGAACACTTATTTATGTTGTACATTTTTATCCTGCCCTTCCTCCGAGGAACTCAGGGTGACGTGTATCATTTCCCCCTCCTTCATTTTATCATCATGATGACAACCTTGTGAGGTAGTTTAGGCTGGCAGAGAGCGACTGGCCCCCTCTCTTGCCAGGGGTGTAAAACAGAGGCTGGGATCTGCACCAGCACAGTGATATCATCTCATCTCCCATATAGTGTGGATTTAAATTAGAGGTAAGGGGAGAAAGAGACGAATATTGCGATCCTAACCAGATTTCAACTAAGCAGAAGCTCCATGCTTCTTGTAATGTCTAGTTCTGCTCTTGGGCAAGTCTTTAACTAGGGTTTTCTTAGCCAAGCCTCAAGGCAAATTATACCAGCTCTGCCTCTTCTCCACAGTGCAGAAAATCACCCCAAGAGACTATTCTCATGAGTAGTTGGGTGGTGTCAAAATGTAAGAGATAGGAGAGAAAAATCACAGTGATTACAGAACAAAGATCAAATTAATAGCACCTTATGAAAATTTTCCCCTGCCATATGCTCGGGACCTTTAGCACCACGATGTGAGGCTATTTAGGGAACAATTCACAGTTCAGAATAGAGTCACAGGACTGTGTGAGTTACAGAGCTGATATCGCTTCTGCTCCATGCCCGCCCTATCCAACATCTGGGCTATCTTGCCTACGCTCAGCTGGGCTCCAATATTTGGCAACCCTGGAAAATTTCACACACACGCTGGACATGTTCTGTTCCTCTCCCTTCTTCTCTGTTCTTTCCCACTTAGAGTTGTTCGTAGGATTGCCAGGTCTCCCATAGTCACCGGCAGGGGATAGGGTAGGGTTGCCAGATACCAATTAAGTGGGCTGCCCTCTGCCCCTCAGTTGGCCGGTGGGCAAAAGCAGGCCAGCTGAAGGGGGGTGATTAATGATACTTCCGGGTTCACCTGGAGTGATGGGGACACTCTAGCACATTCCTCCAAAAACTATGGTTTCTGGGGTAAACTCAGAAATGATGTTATTGTGCCGATCACCGCCCTACCAGCCCCCCCCCCAACAAAGCTTCCACCAGTGGCGAGGGGGGGCCTGGCAACCCTAGGATGGGGGGGAGGTAGGGTTTCCAGGTTGGGAAACTCCTGGAGATGTGGGGGTGGAGCCTGGGGAGGACAGGGACCTCAGTGGGGTACAATGCCATAGCATCCACCCTCTAAAGCATCCATTTTCTCCAGAGGAACTGACCTCTGTAGTCTGGAGATGAGCTGTAATACTGGGGGATCCCCAGGTCCCACCTGGAGGCTGGCATCCCTAGTTGTTCACATAACGAGCAAAGTTACCTTAACTGCATTTCACCCTTTGCAGGATACCCCACAAATCCCAATTTTAAAATAATAACACTATAAAATATGAGGAAGGGAGAGCTTGGCTGCCAGCGTAAAACTCTACTAATTTCCACCACTTTTTAGAAATAATCAGGGAAACTGTGAGTGGTCCTTCACAGCCTTCAAAAAGAACAAAATAATTTTCACGGCTGGGCATGGGTAGAGGGAAAGCCTTGTTGGTTTCTGCTATTTTGAAAAAGAGCTGGATGAAACTCTCTCAATGGAGCATTAAAGTGGAATGGAGTTAACCTCTAAAATGGTTGCATGGAAGTAGAATTCTACTGATGACACAGGCACTAGCCAGTAGGCCCCTGTGACCCTAACTAACACACATACACAGCGCTAGTTGCAATGGGAATAAAAGGGTACCTGGGGGGGAATAATATGTTGAGAAAATGTTACAGTTGGGCAGCTGGGGAGATGCAAAACCCCATAACTGAATTACCAAAAGGTATATACTTATTGTGACAGAAAGAAATATTATTTAGAAAGCCCCAGGTAACAAGTGGATCCAGCCAGCACAGATCCCTTCACAGTCCCTATTCTGCAACAGTGAAGAGAGTCTCTTCAGAGTCAGGAAGACAAAAAGACCCTTAACTTTCTACTGAATTCAGAAGGCAGCTGGAACCCCTTGCTCACCAGAAGTACTATAGGAAGATATCTTCCAGGCAGGAATGAATATCCCCTCCCCCCACACTCATACGTCTATGATCTCTGTGAATTAGTCCAATAAGCAGTGAGAGGCGTGAACTTTCATCATTGCATAATCTTCCCTCCCATATAATTTGCAAGACTCTGGAACCATAGAAGTGGTTACAAAATCCAATTTGGTTAAAAAAAAAAACACCACATGGTTATTGTAATTGGAGCAGGGAGGGAAGTCATGTGTTTGTTCTCAATAAATTCTTTTTGTTTGCTTTATTGCTCAAGTCTAAACTGGAAAAACTAAAACATATATTAAATGGTTTCAAATAATGTTGCAAGATCTCATCCCCCCCCCCACACACACACACAAGTTCTCCTCCACCCAACTATTTTACCACTAGGAAGTCTGTGTGGACGATCTGAAATTACTCAGATATGGGAATTAATCATGGCTAGAGCATCTTGTAGGAGCCCCGTGACGCAGAGTGATAAGCTGCAGTGCTGCAGTCCAAGCTCTGCTCACGACCTGAGTTCAATCCCAACGGAAGTCGGTCTCAGGTAGCCGGCTCAAGGTTGACTCAGCCTTCCATCCTTCTGAGGTCGGTAAAATGAGTACCCAGCTTGCTGGGGGTAAAGGGAAGACGACTGGGGAAGGCACTGGCAAACCACCCCGTAAACAAAGTCTGCCTAGGAAACGGCGGGATTTGACGTCACCCCATGGGTCAGGAATGACCCAGTGCTTGCACAGGGGACCTTTACCTTTTTTTTAGAGCATCCTTTCTGCCTCTCCTTGCCTTTAAAAACCAGTCTACAATTACACATACATTGAGTAGAGAACCCACTGTGGATCTACAATAGCATATTTTTAGACAGGTTTATACATTTCCAACGTGAACTGAGCTTGGGGGTAACTGGTTCTTATTTTAAGGAGAAGCTGACTCTGCAGGGTGCCGATTGGCTGGTCCTGGCTCACCAGGAAGCCATCATCCTCCCACCTCTTCCTCCAGATGTGCAAAGCCCCGCACCGGGGTTCCTGGGGGGCGTTCCCAGGGTGTGCCGGGGGGTAGAGCTGCTGGTAGACAGCTTCCTGTGCCCCTTCACCTTGGTAGGCTGATGAAGAGAACAGCGTTGCTGTGCCAGCTTTAAACATTTAATGCCCCATTTAAACATTTAAAAAAGCCTCTGAAAGGCTTTTTAAAGTCTTTCGGCATCCAGGGAAAGGCTTTGGAGGTGCCGCGGCAGTGCCTCGGCCATGCTGTCCACGGCCGCCACAGGCTCAGGAATGGGCTGTTATACTTTTTCCCCCTTCGTGAAGGGTATCATGAGGATTAATTAATATATGTAAAGTACACGAAAATCCTTGGCAAATTGGCTCCTATAAATACAGAACCTTCTTTTACAAACATACACATAAATCCTGGTGTTGTCTAAATGACTGTGCAGAAGCGCACTGCATGATCCACAAACTCAACGGGTCACATTTCTAGGAAATTACTGAATGAGAGCAAAGGGCTGTCTGTGTTGCACTAGAAAGCATGAGCTGGCCATTCCTGCTGAAGCAAACAAACGTGTTTTCAGGCAAAGATTTTGTAACCACCCTGAAGCCACATGTCAAAGCCACAGAAGCGGAGAAGTAAAATGCTCGCTCTGTTCTAAGCAAACCATACTCACTGAGTTGGTTTCCGCAGATCCATTCAAATAAGGGCAGCATCTCCCCCTGGGGCAAGGAAGCCCAGCATGACATAGGAACCTTTGTGGATACCACCACATCCAAAGGAGCAGGAAAGACTCCCCCTTTTCCCACTACTGGGGGAAGATCCACCTTTACCAGAACAGATCTGCAGGATCCAACTCCCTGTTTTTTCCAGTTACATGGTAGGAAAAGAGAACATATAAATGCAGGCCTATGCCCTCTAAAGAAAGCCTCCTGAAGAAATGTCCTGCATCTATGCCCTCTGTACTTAAAAATCCTAAAATTTTCACCAAATTAAAGACCAATAATAAATTAGAGTAGTAGTTTGCTTATTTCCCATCACCTTCAGACTTCAGAAAGTTCCATTCTTAACCAGCCTTCTAACTAGTGTTGCCAGCTCCAGGTTGAGAAATACCCAGAGATTTTGGGAGCGGAGCCTGGGGGAGTAGGGTTGCCAACTCTCTCTTCGCCACCGGTGGAAGGTTTTTGGGGCAAAGCCTGAGGAGGGTGGGGTTTGGGGAGGGGAGGGATTTCAATGCCATAGAGTCCAATTGCCAAAGTGGACATTTTCTCTAGGTGAACTGATCTCTATTGGCTCAGTTGTAATAGCGGGTCATCTCCAGCTAGTAACTGGAGGTTGGCAACCCTATTGGGGAGGGCGGGGTTTGGGAAGGGGAGGGACCTGAGCAGGGTACAATGCCATAAGAGTCCAAAGTCCTCCAAAGCAGCCATTTTCTCCAGGGGAACTGATTTTGGTCATCTGGAGATCAATTGTAATAGTTGGCTATCTCCAGGCCCCACCTGGAGTTTGGCAACTCTACTTCCAACCAATTAACCACTTCTCAAATCTGAGACAGAGCAGAGCACCGCTAGACACACACCCATTTGAGTTTATCTTCCCGGCCTTCAGGGCTGGAAACTTGCTTTGAATTTTTTAAAAAACCTAGACGTTTGCTGGATGTGGGTTTTGGGGTTTTTTTTTTTACCCGAGCACTAGTTTATTTATTCTTAGCTTTCTGATCTGCTTTTCTGTTAAAATATAAAGCCAAAAGTAGATTACAAATTATGCCCTGGTGCATACCAGTTGTAGACTTGTGGAATGCTTTGGGGGTCAAGCAGAAGTTAATGTTGCTGCAAAAAAACAACAACCAATTTTTCAGCTTCCCCATGTCCTGCTATCTCCTTGCAGGCAAGTGGAGCCACCATCAAGATTTATTGTATGCGGTCATCCTTCCTATGCCTGTACAAATTATGCTGGCCTGTATAATTGGCAGGGCAATGATACCCAAAGAAAGTTTAGCAGATTAGATGTCTCCCGTTCAACAGGACCAACACAGAGAAGAAATCTGTACCAGACGATACCAGAACGACTCAAACTGTCTTTTGAAAATAAATAAAAATGAGCGCCTGTTGCCATTGAACACAAACCACACTCAGATCCATCTGGATTCTTGTAAAAGCATGTGATATTCTCTGAACTGTCAGTGAAAACAAATTTCAGCTGTTGTTGTGTGTTACGGGCTTGTTGTTGCAGCTATGTGCTAGATAGTACTTCTGGTATGTCAAAAGAGCCATTTAAGTCGTAAAAGTACATTTCCTACTTCCTGGAATGGATGACTCTAGCTTTCACGCAGAAGAAACATTAAATTAAAAAACAAAAATAGAATAATAAATAATGAACAGCAGACTGCTCTGTTAATTGCAGACATCAGAGTGTAACAATGACGTGCAAACACATGAAAAACATTGAATTTCTAGAGCATATGAGAAAAGGCTTGAACTATTACCAACAAACAGTGACTAATTATGGGAAGAAACATTCAGAACTGGTTTCAGCGCCACTTCATATCCAACTAACATCCAACTCACATGGCTTCAAAACTCAACCAGTCTACAGCAGTGGTCTTCAACCTTTCAAGACTCAGGATCCACCTTTAACCTCAAGGCAGCAGCAAGGGGCCTATCGAGCGGCAAAAATATGGAAGGATGTCATGTGACAGGAAGAGGAATTCCCTTATACATTCGGACATGCTACAAACCCCAGTATACCCTTCCATAAGGGGACATCATAAATGTGGACATTGCAGTTTCTGTAAATTTAGCCTGCCTGTTAAAGAGGTAGGTTCAACATCAAACAACTATAAATACACATTGAGACAATTCAGTAATTGTGGCACCCACCATGCAGTTTACGCAGTTCGATGCGGCTGTGGTCTTCTCTACATAGGAAGCACAGTTAGACCAGTGAGAATAAGAATTGGGAAACACCTCTCAAGAATTAGGGCACGCATAAAAGATGCTCCATTAGTGGAACATTTCATTCAAAAATCCCATGGAAATGAGGATCTTTCATTCTTTGTATTGTGGGCATTTAAACCTCGTCCGTTTCAAAGTTCAAATACCCATAGAATTTTATTACAAAATGAAATGAAATTTATCTATGCATTAAAATCATTAGCCCCTCATGGGCTGAATACAGAATTTGATTTGTCATGTTTTGTATAAGCTGTATAAAATGTTGTAATGTTTATACTGCTTCATGTTGAAAATGAATGGAATCTATGTTGCACAGAGGAATAGGAGATACCATGATATTTGGCAACCAGAAAACCAGAAAATAGATAAGTCCCCTTTAAGATGGGGGAAAAAGGCACCTAAGACAGTGGTCGGCAAACTCATTAGTCAACAGAGCCAAATATCAACAGTACAACGATTGAGATTTCTTTTGAGAGCCAAATTTCTTAAACTTAAACTATATAGGTTGGTACACTGTTTATTAACTTAAGAAACTTTAATTAAAGTTTTAAGTCTTAATTAAACTATAGCTACACTGAATAAAACTTGATATCATACTTAATAATGATCTTATTTATTGATAAAAATTAAATTGTAAGTAAGGTATTCATAAAATTAAATCATGACAATGACTGACAAACACTTAATGTGAACAATGGCCTTGATTCTCCCCGACCCCCACTGACTTCTCGGCGGCCGCCCTGGCGCATCCCAGCCACCTGGGCCTCCCGTGCTCGCCTCTCGGCCTCCTCCTCCTCGCCGCCGCCTGGGCTCTTTCATTCCTTCCCTCCCCTGCCGTCCTGCCGTCCGCCCCTCCTCAGCGCCTCGGCCTCCGAGGAGGAGGAGCAGGAGGAAGAAGAGGAGGAGGAAGGCGGAGGTGTGTCCTCCCCCCCTCCCCTCTCGCTGGCGTTCTCCAGTAGCGGAAGGGAAGGGCAGGCCACGAGGGCGACGCGCTGGAGCTTGCAGGTGAGGAAGGCGGGGGAGGGTGTGTGTGTGCGGGATCGGGGCCTCCCTCCTTCTCCCCGGTGCTTGGGCCAGCACGTTGCAAAGATCCGCCCCCCCCAGGTGCGGCGGCGGCGGCTCTGGGCTGGCTGAAAGGCGGAGAACTTTTGCGGGACTTCTGCGTGCGCGCAGAGCCCAGCTGGGGCAGGGAAGGGATGCCAGGCTTTCCTCCGCTGCGAAGTGCAGCCCCGATCCTCCGCTGAAGGAAGCCAGCCCCCCCTCCCCGCGCCCTCCGCTCCCGGGGAAGGTGGCTTCTCTTGGGTGGGCGGCCGCGATCCTGCAGCCCAGTGCCGCACTCAAGGGGCCAAAGAGCCGCATGCGACTCTCGAGCCGCAGTTTGCCTACCCCTGACCTAAGACAATACACACCTGAAAGGTATGTAAGCTACTATCAGCCCCTTGATTAGTATAGCTACTCATAGGAACCCTCGGAGGTCTTAAGGAGAGGTGTGCATACACATTAAAAATAAGGTATGAGTTCAAATGACTAACATATTTTTATACTGTATGTATAAGTGGCATGATGCAGAAAAGAAAATTCTGTCCTAATATTGTTATAATTTGTGTTTATAGAATTCTACTACCGGGTAATAAGCTGAGGAAAGCAATATGAAACGTGTTTGATATCCGGAGGACACGTCCTTATTGCACCTAGTATCCTTCGGGATAAGGTTCATTTTTTTCAACATTATGGATGAATTAGATAAGAGTTGGCAACCTTGTTGCATCCCCGTGCTTGGGGACACAAAGTATACATTGTCTGCAATCCACAAAAGATATTGACATGTGCAACTTGCAATTCATGAATGAAAGAAACTGACAAACTGTTACTGTTGTGGAATTTCCAGACGGGAACCTTTAGGATTATAACGGACAGACTGATAAAGGACAAACTGGAATATTTTGGGTTATATTTTGTTGATTTGATTTACATGTATATGAAATTGGAAGTGTGACATTAACACTGCTATGTTGTGGTTTCATTGAAAAATAACATAATAACCAAAAAAGTTTTTTCTTGTGTTCTGTTTTGCTATTTTCATCTATAAGTATCTGTGATTGGAAGTGTAATGTGAACACTGTTGTGCTTTGAACTTATTGACAAATAACAGACAAAGATTGTGGTCTGAAAAGATTTGTTTATTTTTTGGAATAAGAGTTGAGCAAGTGTGCTGTATTACTTTTGAAGTACCTGGAGGTTGGCAACCCTATGACTAGGTCAGGCTCTGAGTGGCTCACAACAAAAATACAATGCAATAAAAATACCATATATTATATACAGTTAAAAATTAATTTACATTAGTTTACAAACAGGCTCCGTCAAAACTATAAGCAGTAAAAACAGTGTTGGGCCACCATCCAGAGGGAGATCTCAGCCAAAGGAAAGCAACCCTGATCAAAAGAAGGAAAAGGAGGGAGAGGGAGGCCAGCAAGATGGAAACTGTCGCTGCCCTCAATCATAGGGCTGGTGGAACAGCTCAGTCTTACAGGCCCTGTGAAACTGTTTTAAAGTTCTGCAGGGCCCAAATCTCACTGGGCATGGCGTTCCACCAGGCTGGGGACAAGGCTGAAAAAGTCCTGGCCCTAGTCGAGGACAACCGGATACTTTTCAGGCCAGGGGTCATCAGTAGGTTCTCTCCAGCAGAGTAGGGTTGCCAGGTCTCTCTTCACCACCGGCGGGAGGTTTTGGGGGCGGAGCCTGAAGAGGGCAGGGTTTGGGGAGGGAAGGGACTTCAATGCCTTAGAGTCCAATAGCCAAAGCGGCTATTTTCTCCAGGTGAACTGATCTCTATCGGCTGGAGATTAGTTGTAATAACAGGAGATCTCCAGCTAGTACATGGAGGTTGGCAACCCTATAGCAGAGCGAAGTGCTCTTTGGAGGTTTGCCAAACATCTGAGCATATATGATGTCTGATTTTTAAAAAATGTGAATCGCTTACTTATTTCCCAAAGCCTTAATATTTAGCAATTAGATAAATATTTTTTCAATGTTTAAAAAGTACTTACAACAAATACAATTTGTTTCCTCATTACTGCTCTGTGAAGTTGTTCACTATATTCCCATGACACAGACTAACTGGTGTGAGCAGGCAGGCACATCAAAACAAGTATATTAGTAACTTATTCACAAGGAAATAAGTAATACTTACCTTTGGTCTTTCTACATCAACAAACATGAAGCTCCCATACACTGAATCAGACCATTGGTCTTTGAAGAGCATAGAATCATAGAATCATAGAGTTGGAAGGAACCACCAGGGTCATCTAGTCCAACCCCCTACCCAATGCAGGAATTTCACAACTACCTCCCCTACACACACCCAGTGACCCCTACTCCATGCCCAGAAGATGACCAAGATTTCTGTGGTGAAGAAAAGCTGGCAAATGACAGCAGACTGAAGAAACTGATGTGCTAAAGTGCTCTCTCGGGTCTGGACTATGAACTAAGTTTGATTTCCAGCTCTTTATGTGATTTTTAAACTGATGATTTAAACAACAAGCGTCACCCCCTCTTTCTGGATTACAAACTGCAGCCAATCTAGGCTTTTTGGAATGGGAGACAAAGACAAAAAAGATACAGAAAAACATCCTAAAGGACTCCTTAAAGATACTAAGCAGCTCCAGATTCAGCAAACTTCACTATCCCAGAGAAGAGCCTCTGCATCTAATATAACTGTTCCATTAACCACTTCACCAGTCCAAACAGGGATATCTGTGGCTGTAAAGATGACACCTAAACCAAAACCTGAAGTCACCCTGAACTCTTTACATGAACTGATGACTAAAACATTTCAGGAGGTGGCATCAGTAAAGCAGGAGGTGGAATCAGTAAAACAAGAACTGACTCAAAATACAAGGGTATTGTCATAACATGGACTGACACAAACAGGACACAGGGTCTTATTCCAAGACACTGAAAGACTGGACAATTCTACCAACTATTTTGTCAGATTGCACAGAGAAGCCATTGAAATTCATAAACATCAGCACAACTTTAACAGAAAAGAGGAGAGTTTAAGAATGAATAAGGCTTGGCTTCCTGCCCTGAAAAACCTCCAGACAAAGACAACATTCAACAATAGCCATACAGATTAGCTTTGGATTACACACATTAACAGATCACTTCAGGATACAATGGTTCCATATTAACATACCATACCCTCATTAGCACATTATCTTGATACTTACAGGACAATACTTTTGCAGGACAATACTCAGCTCAAACCCAACCCCTTTCTGACTATATATTACTCTTCCTACACCCTTGACACTGAGAGACACTGTCCTTCAATGTTACTACTCTGAAGATGCCTGCCACAGTTGCTGGCGAAACGTCAGGAAAGAAAATTCCAAGACCACGGTTACACAGCCCGGATAACCTACAAGAACCAATAAGCAAGTTGGATTTAATAAAAATAAATCCATACTAGAAAATATAATAATAAAGGAAAATAAAGGATTGATAGGAAAGATATATAGATTATTAATTGAAGTAAATTTAGAACAAGAAAGAATTAAACCAGTAATGGTGAAATGGATGAAGGAGTTAGGATATAATATTGATTTGGAAACATGGGAAAACTTATGGAAGAAAGAATTCAAATTTACAATAACCAATGAAATTAGAGAGAACTTGTAGGAGATTTACCTTCAAGAACTTATATAAAATGTTTTATAGATGGTATATAACTCCCGTGATGATAAGCAAAATGAAAAAAGGAGACATGGATTTATGCTGGAAATGTGGAAAGGAAAAAGGAACTTTTATGCATGCATGGTGGATATGTAAAAAAATAAAAAATGGAAAAAATTAATAAGAGAAACTAATAATTTGATTAATACAAGAGTAAAAAGAAATCCTGCATGTTGTTTATTGGGGATTCCTCAAGAAAAAATGAATAGAAATGATAGGGTCATTTGTCAATATAGTTTTGCTGCTGCAAGAATTATAATAGCCAAAGTTTGGAAGCAAGTAAATAAACCTTCAATTAGTGACTGGAGAGAAAAATTATGGATGTATATGAGGATGGCCAAATTAACAGAATTCCTACATGGAAAAGATATGGAAGAATTTAAAAAAACATGGACGAAGGCTGTCACATATTGGGATAAACTGGTAAAAATGGATTTTACTATTTTAGTTAATGAGTTATAGAAATAAGTTTAACTTTTTTTATCTTACTGCCAATAGTGTTAAACTGTTTAGACCAGTGGTTCCCAACCTTTTTTTGACCAGGGACCAATAAGACTTTTTTGTTCAGTGCAGGGACCCCAAGGTTCAAAATAAAAATTCTGAGAATTTGAAAATAAACTTTAATCATAACTGTTAAACATTAAGCTTAGAATAATATTTGAATATATATTTTATAATAGAGAACTTTTAATTGAAAATATTAATTTATTATGGGTTTATAACTTTGTTTCGCGGACCTTAATTTAGTTCTCGCGGACCCCTGGGGGTCCATGGACCCCTGGTTGGGAACCAGTGGTTTAGACACTTCTCCAGATGTCCGGTGACAGGTCACTTTTTATGGTGGGTGGTGGGTCAAAAGAATATTTTGAATTTTGTAATTTTGCAATTTTGATTGTATTAAGCAGATTATATAACTGATACTCTTTTGTATTTTTTTTTATTATTGTATTTGTTTGTTTTTGTTTTAGGTGTTGTTATAAAAATTAAAAAAATATATAAAAATAAATAAATACCGTAAATACCCAAGCAGAGCATAAGTGGTGACAAAGAGGCAGAGTTCTGAAGAGCAACCTGAACTTTAAAGCTGCAACTCTAGTTTCAGCTGGAAACTCTCTTCTCCACATTTTTTCCTTCCAAAACTAACAGCTCAGGGTGTGTGTGTGTGTGGGGGGAGGGGGTCCATTTCATTAAATGAAACCATCCAGGAATTGAAAGATTAGACCTTCTCCTTTAATCTTAATCACAGTGGTGACAATTTTTTTTTAACTCCTTGGGAAGATCTGGCTACTGTTCTCTCACCTCCTTGTCTAGTTTGTCCCCCAGTGTCTCTTCCAAAACAGCCAGCTTCTCTTTCCAACACAAGTTCACAAGTTCACAAGGTTGGAAGAGACCACAAGGGCCATCCAGTCCAACCCCCTGCCGTGCAGGATCCCACAATCAAAGCACTCCCAATAGATGGCCATCCAGCCTCTGCTTAAAGACCTCCAAAGACGGGGACTCCACCACCCTCCAAGGCAGCGCATTCCACTGTCGAACAGCTCTCACCATCAGAAAGTTCTTCCTAATGTTTAGGTGGAATCGCTTTTCTCTTAGTTTAAATCCATTACTCCGTGTCCTAGTCTCTGGAGCAACAGAGAACAAGCTAGTTCCCTCATCAACATGACATCCCTTCAAATATTTAAACATGGCTATCATGTCACCCCTTAACCTTACAAGTTTAACACACACAATTAGACCTGCCCCCCTCCCCTTTTCCACCCCCTAAGGGGCTTCTTATTCATAGAACCATAGAGTTGGAAGGGACCTCCAGTGTCATCTAGGCCAACCCCTTGCGCAGTGCAGCAAATTTACTACTTCCCCCCTCCCATATCCCCAGTGACCCCCTACTCCATGCCTAGAAGATAGTAAAAAAAAACAACAACAACGTTCAGGATCCCTGGCCAATCTGGCCTGGAGAAAATTGCTTCCTTTCTCCAAAGTGGCGATCAGCATTACCCTGGGCAGGTAAGAAAGGGCCAAGAGAGCCAAGCATTGACACAAGCCTTCCTATCCTTCCTCTCATGATCTGTTCAAAAGCAGAGACATCACCAGCTATCAGAAGACAATCTCATAACTCTTAGCTCCCATTTTCCACAATGTCATTTGACCCCCCGTTCTATTAACCAGCAATCTGCCTAACCAAGTAAGAGTCAGCTGGTAGCCTGAACGTTGGAAAACAAATGCTTGTCTCACCCCACCCTTTACTGTACACGGTGCCCAGGAAGCAGCCACGCACTTGTATAGATCTGACATTAATCGACTCCCTGCTGCACTTTCCAAGTAAGTATCTGGCTATTACAACTGTTGACAGCAAAAACAAAATGGCTCCTTCTGGTTACGGCCCACAAAATCTTCTGCTGTAACAAATCTGTCTCTCTTTACGAGGACAAAGTATCCTTTTCTTCCACCGCAACAAACGAACACAAGCTACTCCTCTGGAACTCGTGACCATGTGATTCTAAGCATCTTTACTTAGAAGTAGGTCCCTTTGAAGTCAATGGGATTCATTCTGAGTCAAATCAGAGGAGTGGGCATTGTTGACCCCCATGCCATCTATATCTGCGGTGCATTGCTGCCTAAGCCAAAAAGGAGGCTCTTAAGTGAGGAATTTACAATCCAAATATGGATCGAGAACAGAGGGAGGAGCAAATGTAGGTTAAAATACTGCGAACTCATTGTGGTTGGGAAGGGAAGGGGTTAAGCAAGGCCTTCAGAGTTGGATGTGAGGGCGATCTGGCTGCGATATCTGTCACCCCATTGATCCCCAGGGTTGGTTCGGCTGATCTGGCTGGCTGGGCAGGTGTCCCCTACCTCCCTCGCCGCTCCATGTGCGTCTCTCCCAGGGCTGCGCGCTCTGTGGAGGAGGACGACAGTCCCAGATAGAAGGAGTGTTCCGTTCTTCGGTCAAGGGTATATGATAGCCTTCAGAGTAAAGGTAGATTTGGACAAGGAAAAAGAGGGGCCACAATGTGGGTGGGGACTGCTAGGTAGGATTGCCAACTCTAGGTTAGGAAATTAATGAAGATTTGAGGATGGACCCTGGGGACGGGATGAGAATTGATCTCTGTAGTCTGGAGATCAGTTGTAATTCTGGGAGATCTCCAGGCCCCACCTGGAGGTTGGCAGCCCTGCTACTAGGGAAGGTTGCCAACCTCCAGGCAGGGACTGGAGATCTCCCAGAATTACAGCTGATCTCCAGCCAATAAAGATCAGTTCCCCTGAAGAAAATGGCTGCCTTGGAGGGTGGACTCTATGACATTATAGTCCAGTGAGGTCCCTCCTCTGCCCAAATCCTACCCTCTTTAGGCTCCATCCCCCAAATCTCCAGCAATTTCTCCATGAGTTGGCAACCCTACTACTAGGCCTTCTCTGTCTTACAAACAATATGAGGCACCCAAGGTTTGCACAATTGCCTATACAGACATGCAGTACTGTTTCTCATACATGGAACCAATATATGGCATATCTATGCTACAGACTACACTAGTTGAACTGTGAACATCATTCCCAGGGATTGCTAGGGACTGTGAGTTACATGCTATGGCTCCACAAGCAGATGGTGCTCATGGTAGCCCACCCTCCTCTTCCTAATGCTGCCCTCTGTGATCCTTGAAAAGGCATTGCTGGCGATTGTGCAACCCCCATAAACAAAAAGTTACTGGGCATAGAAGGCTGTAATGATGTTGGGGAAATACAGCAAAATTGTCCCCATCTTACTCTTGCGCCTAAGGAACACTTGGTGAAGCAACCACGGCAGAGCAAGAGCCACTGCAATTCACACAACCATAACATCTAACCCGTAAGGGGGGACGGAGTATGCCCATCACACTCCCAAAACCACAGTTCTTTGGTAGACAGTGTGACAGTTTATCTGGCATAATGAAAACCCAATATGCATTTGTGGCATAAAATGGAGGAGAGGAAAATGATGTAAACTGTTTGGGGGGAAAGAGGGGCAGTCATAATATTCCATAAGGAATCTGGCTCCCGGCTCCCACCCCAATGGTATTTCCTTACTTAAGCAGCAAAGGTAGGATCAATGAATAATCAATGAAGCCTGATTATTGGAGGTTTGGCTGAGAATGGGGCTGTCTGAGCAGGGCTGTCGAAGATAGGACACTTTGGAGGACATTGATTCATAGGGTCACCATAAGTCGGAAGCGACTTGACGGCACTTAACACACACACATGTACAGTAAGTAACCCAGCCACCAATACTGGGATACCATCCATGTCACCTTGAAACTGGCAAGCTGTTGTGTCTTGCCTAGTTTAACAGCCCTACAGACTGAACACTCTTAAGTTGAATGGTCTCTCTCTCTCTCTCTTACACACACACACACACCACACACACACACACACACACACAGAGATTTGGTGGATTCTTTTCTGCTGCAGAGTTTTGATTTCAATCTGTCCATCATAAGCTGCGTTTTCAAGAGAGACCGAGTGCTAGGAAAAGCACTCCTTTGAAAATAGATTCCAAGGAGGACAAAGACAGAAGAGCCTGAAAGTGCCAGATCAAGACGTTTTGTTTCTCTAGGAACCCCAGGTAGGAACTCCAGTGTCCTCCTCCCTTGCTGACCCTGGGCAATGTTTATTTCTTTTTCCTCCTGCCTAGGGTTGGGAAAGCTTTCGAATCAAGCACAGAAGGTCTTTGTGAGGAAAGGGCAGAGATGGAATAACTTTCTCCCAGTCTTGTGAAATATGTGCTCGCCGTCCCCTCGCTCAGACCTTCCCCTCTCGAGAACGTGAGAAAGTTCTTTCAAATAACACAGTGCATGCCTCCCCTTCACTTCTTATTGCATTCAGCAGGGGAAGCTAATCATCCCTTTGACAGGCAGAGCAGGCAAGAGGATCCTGTAATCAGCTTGACGCCAAAGTGGGGGAAAGAAAAACCCAAGAAGAGACTTCAGAGTATACTAGAGAACCAAACACAGGAATGAGTGAATGACAGGCGATCAGGCCGTCGTTCCCTTCCCCACCCCCTTGATACGCCAAGGACTCACATGAAGGTTGATCATTTCTCTTTCTGATCCCATCCTTTTGCCTCCCAGGTTTCCTCCTAGGTCCTCTTGAGCCTGCACAAGAGACCAAGTATCTGCAGCCCTGTGGACTCTCCAGTTAATTTGCTGGGTGGGAGGGAAAGTACAGCTGCTGGAACAGAACTGCTATTCATCTGATGTGGGACGCCTGCCTTAGCTTCAGCTTTTCCGGGGGGGGGGGGTGAGGAGAGGAGAAGAGAAGGGGTGGTGGTATGATGGAAGAAGCAGCACATGAATTCTTTATTGTCTCTGAGATGCTGAATGGTCCTCCTGTCACGTTAGCCAATGACTACATGTCTCCACAGCTTCTGGATCCAGATGAGCCCTGTGAGATCACTCGGGCCGTGTCTCTGTGTGATGCACGCAGCGTACCAAGGGGTTCGTGGCACAGACCAGACAAGTTTCGGGCACAGTTCCTAAACATGGTCTGTAGCTCCGGCGCTCTTGTGTGCAGATGGCTTCACAAACATGCGGCTATTGACAAGTTACGGCGACTCAGTCACACTTGTGGGCTGCCAAAAAGCAAGTGGGGGGAAAGCCGCAGAATTGCTAAAAAGTATTTTTTTTCCAGTCTGGACTGTATTTCCAACCCACCAAAGTGTGACTTGAGCTCACATGCTAGCTGATGTCAATGCCTATAGAGAGTATAAGAAGCTCTATGGTCGTTTATGCATGGGTACTTTCACTCATGTTCGCCCCCGTTCTGACTTGGTTGTTCTGTGGAGTCAAGCATAAGTTTTCCATCCATTAGAGATTATCTTGCGCCAGCCCTGGCAAATCCTGGGTCTTCCCATTCCTGTAATAACACAATTCTTCGATTTCCCCTGAGATCAGCCTGGGTGAAATCTCCATGCGTAAGCCAAAGTGTGCGACAGGGGAGTTGGGGTGCGTGTGACGTTTCTTTCACCGAAAGCACTAAGACAATTACAAAGCAGTGTTTCAAGGGGCAGGGACTCAAATCCTTCCTGATTTCTTGGAGTTCTTTCTGAGCAGATAATACAAGAAAGGATTTTTAAAAGATGCTTGGGTTTCTCCACCACCACCCTGTTTCTTTTAGAGAGCTCTGTTTTTTTAAAAGGTTTGTAAAACAGCACTTGGGTTCCCGCTGGGGGGAGAGGGGAAATGGACATTTCTCTCACAGAAAGTGCTACAGCCAATTACAAAACAGCGTTTCAAGGGGCGGGGACTCAAATGCTTCCTGATTTGAGCTTGGTGACTGCTGGTGCATAGATTCACAAGATAAAAGTGTGGGTTGAGCGACTTCGAGCCCTAGGTAAAACTTCCATGCATAAAAGACCTATGACTCTACTAGACTCTTAAACACACCTCCTGTAGTGAACATAATTTTAGCTTTGTACCACAGCAGGGGGAAAGAAGAGGGAAATGAAGCTGGTGGGACTGAGGTGAAAGAGTAGATAGGAACACCCTCATCCCACCCACGAAACTGTAGAAAACTTTACATATGAGCTAAAACACTACAACAGCTGCAAGCTCACTTCAAGCATGATGTTTTATTATTTGTTTGTTTGTTTGTTTGTTTGTTTAACACATTTATAGCCCACCTTTCTCCCCAAAGTGGCTTACATCATTCTCCTCTCCTCCCTTTTATTCGCACAACAACCTTGTGAGGTAGGTTAGGCTGAGAGAGTGTGAATGGTCCAAGGTCACCAATTTAGATTTACATTACATTTTAAAAAAACCCGAAAGCATGGCATTCAATGAACATGGCACACAAATAGTTATATAATTATGCCCAGGTGGCATTGGGTGGAATGGCTGCTGGGGGATGGGGGCAGGGAAAGCATAGGGAAGTGTTTGGTATTTGGGAAGAGAAACAGCTGAGCATAAGAACAGAAGAGCCAGGCTGGATCAGACTAAAGGCCCATCTAGTCCAGCATTCTATTCACACAATGGCCAACCTGCTATACTAGGGTTGCCAACTTCCAGGTACCAGCTGGAGATCTCCTGCTATTACAACTGATCTCCAGCCGATAGAGATCAGTTCACATGGAGAAAATTGCCGCTTTTGCAATTGGACTCTATGGCATTGAAGTCCCTCCCCTCCCCAAACCCCACCCTCCTCAGACTCTGCCCCGAAAACCTCCCACCAGTGGCGAAGAGGGACCGAAGCTATACTGTTCCTTTCAACTTATTTTTTTTTACCAATTTTCTCATCTTAAGAGAAGTCTTCTCTTTTGGAGTCAAATATGACCATGTTGGAGTTCCCTTGCACTTTTTTACATACATGTAAATTAAATCTGATGCCATTGTAATCACAGTTCCCCACTGGTTTAACCACCTCCACCTCTCACACCAGATCCTGGGCAGTACCACTGAGGATTAAGTCCAGGGTCACTTTCCCTCTGGTCAGTTCCATGACTAGCTGTTGTAGAGCACAGCCATATAGGGGATCTAGAAATTTTACCTCTTTGGCATGACATTTAGCCAGTCAATTGTATGTGTTAAGTGCCATCAAGTCGCTTTTGACTCATGGCGACCCTATGAATCAATGTCCTCCAAAATGTCCTATCTTTGACAGCCTTGCTCAGATCTTGCACACTGAGGGCTGTGGCTTCCTTTATTGAGTCAATCCATCTCTTGTCAATATGAGGGTAGTTAAAGTCACCCATTAGTCCAACTGCCTCTCTTTTGATTTCATTTTTCATCTCAAGACCACTCTGAGCATTTTCGTCAGGGGACCAATAGCACATTCTCAGTACTAAATTACTTTTGCGGCTCAGTATTATCACCCACAGCAATTCTGTGGAGGAGTCAGCCCCTTTTAAGGTTTCTAATTTGTTAAACATGATGCCCTCCTTGACGTAAACAGCAACAGCTCTCCCAGTACACCCTTCCCTGTCATTCCTGTAGAGTTTGCATCCAGGGATGACCATATCACACTGGTTCTCTCCCTTCTATAGGGTTGCCAACTTCCAGGTACTAGCTGGAGATTACTATTATAACTGATCTCCAGCCAACATAAATCAGTTCCCCTGGAGAAAATGGCCACTTTGGCAATTGGACTCTATGGCATTGAAGTCTCTCCCCTCCCCAAACCCCACCGTCCTCAAACTCTGCCCCAAAAACCTCCCGACGGTGCTGAAGAGAGACCTGGCAACCCTACCCTTCTATCAGGTTTCTGCTATGCTTGCTATATCTATGTTTTCCTTAAAAATCAAGAACTCCAACTCCCCCATTTTGGGTTGGAGACTTCTGGTACTTGCACAGAAACATCTCCACACTATGTTTCTCTCTAGACAAGTCTGACACATGCCTTTTCCACTCTAACCTTTTTGCTTCTGGCTATCCTGCTTTACTTTATCCCTGCTTTCCTTATCTGCACAATCCACATTTGCACAACTGGAAGAATTTTCCCTGCCCAAACTGGATGCTTCTCAGCTCCTGTCGGCTTTCCCCTCTGGGTTCAGTTTAAAGCTGCTCTCCTACCTTTTTTATGTTATGTGCCAGCAGGCTGGTTCCATTCTGGTTCAAGAGGAGCCCCCCATCCCTTATAGAATCATAGAATCATAGAGTTGGAAGGGACTGCCAGGGTCATCTAGTCCAACCCCCAGGAAATTTACACTACCCTCCCCCCACACCCCCAGTGACCCCCACTACATGCCCAGAAGATGACCAAGATGCGTTCCCTCTCATCATCTGCTTAAGGTTATAGAATCACCATTGCTGACAGATGGCCATCTAACCTTAAAAACCTCCAGGGAAGGAGAGCTTACCACTAGGGATGTCGATTCGGTTCCTTCCGAACTGAAAAACAGCCGAATTTGCCCCGATTCGGCGATTTCCAGTTCGGATAGAACCGAAGTTTAAAAAGGTGGGGAAACGACGAGCCGAACTCAGCGAGTTCGGGTGGATGTCAAATAAATTCGTGCAAATTCGGCATCCCCGAATCTGCCTTTTCCCACCTTTTGGAAAGAACTCTCCTGAACGGCAAGCATCATGGCAGCATGGATCTCAACTAAGCCCCCTGGAGTCCCAGGGATGCGGGCGGCGGGGGCTTTAAACAGATTTAAATTCGTGCAAATTTGACGTCCCCAAATCTGCCTTTTCCCACCTTTTGGAAAGAGCTCTCCTGGACGGCAAGCAACATGGCCGCCTGGATCTCAACTAAGCCCCCCTCGCCTGCCTCCCTGGAAGTCCCAGGGATGAGGGGGTGGCTCTTTAAACAGATCCCCGCTGCAGCGCGGATCTGTTTAAAGAGCCACCCGCCCGCCTTCTCGGGGCTCCCAGGAAAGCAGGTGGGTGGGTCTTTAAACAGATCCCCGCTGCCAGCCTTGGCACTGCGGATCTGTTTAAAGAGCCACCCGCCTGCTTTCTTGGGGCTCCCAGGAAAGCGGGTGGGTGGGTCTTTAAACTGATCCCCGCTGCCAGCTTTATTCAGCTGAATTTATTCGGGAACGCCAAATTTCAAACCGAATTCCACAAATCCAAATAGGGGGAGTTCGAACTTCGGCATTTCCCAAATAATAATGGGCCAAATTTTGCCAAATCTGAATTTTACCGAATTTTTTTTCAACAGCCCTACTTACCACCTTCCGAGGAAGCCTATTCCACTGAGGAACCACTCTAACTGTTAGAAAATTCTTCCTAATGTCTAGACAGAAATTCTTTTGATTTAATTTCAACCTGTTGTTTCTGGTCCGACCTTCTGGAGCAACAGAAAACAACTCAGCACCCTCCTCTATGTGACAGCCCTTCAAGTACTTGAAGATGGTTATCATATCCCCTTTAGGGCTGTTGAAAAAAAAATCGATAAAATTCAGATTCGGCAAAATTTGACCATTTTTTGGGGGGAAATGCCGAAGTCCAAACTCCCCCTATTTGGATTCATGGAATTCGGCTTGAAATTCGCATTCCTGAATAAATTCGGCCGAATAAAGCTGGCAGCTTGGATCTCTTTAAAGCCCCCACCGCCCACATCCCTGGGACTCCTGGGGAGGCGGGTGAGAAGGGCTTAGTTGAGATCCACGCTGCCATGTTGCTTGCTGTCCAGGAGAGCTCTTTCCAAAAGGCGGGAAAAGGCAGATTCGGGGACACCAAATTCGCACAAATTTATTTGGCGTCCGTCCGAACTCGCTGAGTTCGGCTTGTTGTTTTCCCGCCTTTTTTTACTTCGGTTCTATCCGAACTGGAAACTGCCGAATCGGGGCAAATGCGGCTGTTTTTCAGCTCAGATGGAACTGAATCGACAGCCCTAATCCCCTCTCAGTCTCTGATCCTAATCCCCTTCTCCTCTTCAGGCTAAACATATCCAGCTCCTTCAACCTTTCCTTATGTACAGGCCCGGCTTGTCTCCCAGTGCCTAATAAATCTAACCCCCTCCTCTCTACACCATTGCCTCATCTACATGTTGAGACTCCCCAACTGTGCCTGGCCCTGCATGTGGAACACGTAGCATTTCAGAGAAAGCTACCTTGGAGGGCCTAGCTTTTCGTCTCCTACCTGGAAGCCTGAATTTGGCTTCCAGGACCTCACTACTACACTTCCCCACATCATTGGTGCCAACATGCACCACAACCACTGACCCCTCCCCAGCATTATCTACCAAGCTATTTAGATAATGGGTAATGTCCACAACCTTTGCATCAGGCAGGCAATTCACCATGCAATCCACATGCCCGTCATACGCTTTTTAGGCTTCTATGGTCACTCACAGCCCTTTCTTTTCACATGCACAAGCGATTGCACAAGATGCAAGGTTGTGAAGACAGACAGTATTTGAGAGTGGGAACTCATGTCAAAGATCATAATTAAGGATGAGCCTGAATAAATTGCCAGCTATCAAAGAAAATCACTACTCTTATCCAAGAGTTAAAGAAGAAGCATTATCTAAAACACTCGGTCATTTTAAATGTTATGGCTGAACCATCAATTCCCTAAGAAATGGGTCAGGCTGAAGAAAGGAGTGGGGAGTGATTGGAGTCCAACTTCCAATTCACAGCTAAGTGCCTCTTCCAAGTCCTATGCAAAAGTTTCCACTTTTTTTCTGTTTTCTTTCCATGACCAAATCCTTAGGAAAAAGAAGCAACAAGAAATTTCGGCCCATCAATACAAGTAGGGTTGCCAACTTTTCAACTGGCCCTGTAGCTGTGTCTTGAAGAGCAGCTCAAATTGCAATAATTATCAGATGAGCCATGTTCAATTGCTAATTGCTATTTATGGTCACTTACATTGTAGAACTCCCTGCCCTAGGATGTGGTGACGGCTGCCAACTTGGAAGGCTTTAAGAGGGGAGGGGACATGTTCAAGTAGGAGAGGGCTATTCATGGCTACTAGTCAAAATGGATACTAGTCATGATGCATACCTATTCTCTCCAGGATCAGAGGAGCTTGCCTATTACATTAAGTGCTTTGGAACACAGGCAGGATAATGCTCCTGCAATTGTCTTGTTTGTGGGCTTCCTGAGGCACCTGGTTGGCCACTGGGTGAACAGACTGCTGGACTTGATGGGCCTTGGTCTGATCCAGCATGGCCTTTCTTATGTTCTTATGACACTGGTATTCATTTATATTCTGCCTTTCTTCCCAAACTAGGACCCAAAGTGGCTCACAACAAAAATGAAGTACCACTATGCAAAAGCAAATGAACAGGAGAAAGGAGAAGGGATGCTTCACAGGGTTGCCAACTCTGACTTCAGTAGGCCTGTCAGGTCTCCTGGATTAGTGGGAGACTAATCCAGGAGACCTGACAGTCGCACACTATATAATCTTGTTAGATTGGTTTTCCTTGGTTCTGTTTTGAAGAACAATCTTTATGTTTCATGTACTAAATTGAGAGGTTATCAACTATTGATTTGTTCATGTTGTGATATGTTTAATAATGATATTGAGAAAATATACCCCTCTGTGGGAACTAGATAAAAATTGATTATATATGCATTTTCATAGACTTGTTAGTTTTCTGTTAAGAGAGCCCCTCGGTCTGTTCTTATATTTTAGCTTCTACTAATTCGGCGTAGGTATTGGTATTTTATAGTACCTGGATGTTGGCAACCCTATTTGGAGGTGGTGTTTGGGGAGGCTGAGTTTGGGAAAGGGAGGAGCTCATCTGGGATGTAATGTCACACAACAATCTATGAAGCTGCCATATCCTTCAGGGGAACTGATTTCCATAGTCTGGAGATGAACTGTAATTCTCTCTCTACCAGTAGGCTTTCCTGGTGTCTCTAGACTACAACCCTCAGGCTAAAATAGGGTTGCCAGCTCTGGGTTGGGAAATACCCAGAGATTTTGAGGGTGGAGTCTGGGGAGGGCAGGGTTTGGGGAGGGGAGGGAGCTCAGCAGGGTATAATACCATAGACTGCACCCTCCAAACCAGCCATTTTCTCCAGAGGAACTGATCTTGGTTGTCTGGAGATCAACTGTAATAGTGGGTTGGTAACCTTAGGCTAAAAAACGGTCATGCTGTTTGCCTCCTGCCTTTAACCATCCCCAGGACTTAAGTACTTACAGAAGAGAGACACGCAAAACCTGGTTATTACAAGCTGGCAGATATCCTCCTACAATTTCCCTTCCTGCTGGTAGGTGTGATCTCTAGATATGAGCTATAGGGTTGCCCGTCTCCTGCTGTAGTGGAAGACTCCCTGCTGGCAACCCCTTGACTCTCACCACTCCTTTGTAGGCTGGTGGGAGAAAAAAGCAGGGAAAAAATTGCCAGTGCGTCAACAGTGTGACTTCATTTGGGGGGCAAACCCAGAAGTGACATAATGGATTCAGCAGAAACTCAATGGTAAAATCCTAGAGTTTCTGCTGAATCCTGGAGCTGTGTGATGCCCAGAAATGACATCACGTTGTCAGAGTGACGGTGCCTCCCCATGTACTTATCCCCCCCGGTCTCCTGCTGTGGGGGCCAGCCACCAGCTACCAACCCCCAGTTAAGCCACAGAATTTGGCATAGTTTCCTTGGCACAATTTGGAGTAGCTCTCATGCAGAGTAAACACAGCTCTGCTGAAAATATAAAAAAACACAGACGAAAGCTAGATTTAAAGTTGTCCTTTCTTTCTTACAAAGGCGCTACACTTTTTCACAGTTCCATGACAGAAAGAAAATGAAAAATTAAATCCCTCGCCATCATTAGCATCTTTATGCCAAGAAACATCTGCTAATTTTTTCCCTGCCATACAGCAGTTCTTAAAGGTACAAACTAAGAAAAAAAGGTAGAAACCACAACTTCACAGAGCAGTTAGCAAACAGAAGAGATCTCATCTCTGAAATGTGCAAGAAAATGCATGCACAGTAAAAGCATGAGAATGTGAGCGATTAGCATTACAGATTTCATGTCCTGGCACGAACTGAACAGCCTCAATTTGTATGGCCTGCTGCTAGGCAAGAGAGGACCTCTGGTTTCCAGAAGATGTCTGCGTGCTCAGAATGAAAGCAGAACATTTTCTTCTGGAATTAATCTCATTTATTTATTCATATGTAGTATTTTGCCCTGACCCGGACAGCCCTGGCTTGCCTGATGTCATCAGATCTTGGAAGCTAAGCAGGGTTGGCCATGGTTAGTACTTGAATTGGAGACCACCGAGGAAGTCCAGGGTTGCTGTGCTGGCCCAGGCAGTAGGGTTGCCAGGTCCCTCTTCGCCACCGGCAGGAGGTTTTTGGGGTGGAGTCTGAGGAGGGTGGGGTTTGGGAAGGGGAGGCACTTCAATGCCATAGAGACCAACTGCCAAAGTGGCCATTTTCTCCAGGTGAAGTGATCTTTAGCGGCTGGAGATCAGTTGTAACAGCAGGAGATCTTCAGCTAGTACCTGGAGGTTGGCAAACCTAGCAGGCAGTGACAAACCACCTCTGTTTGTCTCTTGCCTTGAAAACCTTACAGGGTCGCCAACAGTGGGCTGCAACTTGATGGCACTTTCTATAGGATTGCCAACCTCCAGGTGGTGGCTGGAGATCTCCTGCTGCTAGAGATCAGTTCACCTGGAGAAAATGGCTGTGTTGGCAATTGGACTCTATAGCATTGAAGTCCCTCCCCTCCCCAAACCCCACCCTCCTCAGGCTGCGCCCCCCAAAACCTCCCACTGGTGGCGAAGAGGGACCTGGCAACCCTAACTTTCCATCATGTGGTGTATTGGTATTGTGACTTTAAGGCCAACACCCAGAGGCTCTCTGGGAAGGAGAAGCTCCTGTCTTGTGACCATTACTGGAGGAGGAGTTAGAGTTGCAGGGGCCAATCTATGGCTTGCTCAATTTGTTGGTTGTTCAGTTCCAATAAGCACAGTTCTTGTGATCACGATTGCCTCCGCAATGGATTCCTTCCCCACCAACAATGTACAATGCAACCCTATGCAGAATTTCAACAGCAGCCCATTCTATTGGGAGCTAAAGAAAGAAAAATTTACAAAAAGACAAAATACAAAGTTGAATAAATTGAAGAACTTTCGAATTTAACTTAATCTCCCAGAAAGATTACATACTGGTGGGCTTAAACCTTACTGCCGAGGCTGATGAAGCCAAATAATTGGTGAAAGCGGTACAAATATCCGGGATAGCGTTCCCTCTGTCACCTTTTTTGGAGCAGCAAGAGATGTTCCAGCAGACGTTGATTCTTGAAACGTGATATCGGACTTTGTTTTGTTGGAAGATAGCCATTGTGCTTGATTCAATATTGCTTTCACATTGTGAATAGCTTTGTATATATTTGTATTTTTTGTGATAGTTTTATGTATAGCACTGCTGTTTAATGTCTTGCACTTTCTTTGAATATATGTTTTGGATATAATTGCCTGCACTGTTTTTTTCTTGCCAACTGCCAGGTAGTGGCAGGAGATCTCCTGCTAATTCAACTGATTTCCAGCCAATAGAGATCAGATCACCTGGAGAAAAATGGCCACTTTGGCAATTGAACTCTATGGCATTGAAGTCCCTCCCCTCCCCAAACCCCACCCTCTTCAGGCTCCGCCCCCAAAATCTCCCACCGGTTGAGAAGAGGGACCTGGCAACCCTACTCTGCATAGGATTGCACAGCTATAGTCTTGTCTTTTCTTGCTCTGCCTCAAGGTGGATTACAACTAAAAACAAAGCAGTGAGAACAGTACAATACACGCATCCAGCACAATTAGAGAACAATGCACTAAAAACATATATAACACAGACAATAAAGCAGGATCACAAGACTGAATAACAGCGAAAGGAAACATCATTATATATACAACAAACAATGAGATAAAGTGGATTACAAAATCAGTTGACAGTGCAATCGACACAGTATAAGATACACGGCAAAGACTACCTTCAATTCCACAGTCATTAATTGCAACCTCATTCATGTTATGAAAACACCCTCCTGAACAGTTCTGATTTTCACATTCCACAGTGGTCGAAGTGGTGGGATGGGATGTGGGATGCCATCCCACTTCTTTTCATGAAGTCCCAAACCTATCCCACTTCTTTTTTAATGGATGGAAACCATCCCACAATGAATCAGCCAAACCAGCATTGAAAGAAAAAATATCACTAAGAAAATATTTCACACTCACGCCTGTCTGGACAAGAATAGCTCCGTTCTACTGAGCTTATGGCTTCTCAATTATAGGAGAAAGTATAACTGGCTCTGGACAGCCACTAAAATGGAATAACCCCAAAACTATGGTTGCCTGCCAGGTTGGGAAATTGCTGGAGATTTGGGGGTGGAGTCTAAGGAGGGGAGAGGCCTCAGAGGGGTATATAGCCATAGAATCCACCCTCCAACACAGCTGTTATCTCCAGGGGAACTAGGGTTGCCAGGTCCCTCCTCGCCACCGGCGGGAGGTTTTTGGGGCGGAGCCTGAAGAGGGTGGAGTTTGGGGAGGGGCGGGACTTCAATACCATAAAGTCCAATTGCCAAAGCGGCCATTTTCTCCAGGTGAACTGATCTCTATTGGCTGGAGTTCAGTTGTAATAGCAGGAGATCTTCAGCTAGTACCTGGAGGTTGGCAACCCTAAGGGGAACTGATCTCTGTAATCTGGAGATCAGTTGTAATTGTGGGAGATCCCCAGGCTAGGTTGCCAACTCTGGGTTAGGAAATTCCTGGAGCTTTTGGGGGTACAGCCTGGCGAGGGCAAGCTTTGGGGAAGGGAGGGACCTCAGCAAGGTATAATTCTATAGAGTACACCCTCCAAGGCAGCCATTTTCTCCAGGAGAACTGTCGTCATCTGGAGATCAGTTCCGGAAGATCTCCAGGCTCCACCTGGAGGTTAGATAACCTACCAAAAACCCAGAACACAATCCACATTAAACTTTTTATTGGAACAAAGCAAATTACACCTAACAGTGTGCAAGCTTTTGAGTTCTCCAAAACTTTTGTTCATGCTGGAATCCACAGGAAGAAATTGCTATGTCACTCCAGGGAAAATTCAGAAGTGATGTAGAGTAGCTGTAGGAATCGCCAGAAACTCTGGTAAAACCATAGCATTTCTGGCAATTCCTAGGGCCAACCTATGTCACTTCCGGAAGTGGTGTGGTGCATCACTATGTATTTTCCACCTGCCACCACTCAGAGTGGGGCAACCCTAGGGTTGATGTTAAAAATATATATATATTTTTAAGGAAAAGAAAAATGCTAGGACATGATGTAAATTCATGTTGCAGTCTGCTTCTGCATTATGCTCAGATGTTAGATGCAAAGCTGATGCTGGTATACAATGAAACACATCTTTTTTAAAGAGCAAAAGGCAGTAAAACAATTATATTCCACAGAAAATACAAATAATACCGCATGGGCCTTATACCTATCTGTCTAGCAAGAATTAAAAGCTCTTTTCAGGAGAAAGCATTAACTTCTAAAACGAATGTAAGATGTTGCATAAAGTTAAGTAAGTCCAAATTATGTAATCTTACCACATATTGCATTCTTGCTGGTCGCCGTCATTGTATTAAATGGAATCGCCTGGGTTCTCTTCTCTCTAGGCTTACCCAGGCCAGAGCTGTTTATGGAGCTGGGCCTGAGGGACACAGGCCCTACAGAGGCAGGCAGCCAACAGCTGTAACTCCCAAAATGGTCTCCAAGTGCCTGCCTGCCTCTCCTAGCTCCACGAATAGCTCTGGCCTGGGCAAGGCTAGAGGATGGAAATAGGCTCTGCTGGGCTTTTTGTGCCCCTGCAGGGAGGAAGTGCAGACAATTATGCAGTTAGAATCTCTGGAAACTCTTCTGAAGGTATGGCATGCCTAATATTAGGCCATATTTATTAAGGTTTTTGATTTCATTTATAGTAACTCCATTCTTGGTTATTACTGATAACTGGGCTTGCTAGCCCAGTGTTGGCAACCAGCAGGAGCCGGGGGGGGTGTCATGTAAATTGCCAGCACTCCCAACGGAGTGATGTCACTTCCAGTGCGAATCTGGAAGTGACATCATCGCGTTGGGCCGACATTCTAGGATTCTACTGAAACCCCCCAATGTAATGACGTTGCTACCAGATTGAAATGGAAGCGATGGCGATTTTCCGAACAATTACCCCCCGCCCCCGCTACCGAGTGGGGAGGGTCCGGGGTGCTAGGCAAGAGGTCTGTCCCTCTAGTCAGAGACCCTAACTATAATAATTTCAGCGGGGATATATAATTCAATTTATTAACAAATAGATTATGCAGCAGTTACACATGTAAAGATGGTAAACAGACCACCGGCTAAATTGAGGTCTTTTCTGCATGGTTTTTTTGTGTTAAACGGTTATGCTTCAGTTTATCCCATGATTTCTGCATGCATTTTTTGCCTTTAGTTTTCACTTTGTTTTTGTTTGTTTGTTTCGCCCACCTGTTTTCCCCCCAGTTATTTTGAGACCACATTTACCCCGATCTTTTTCTGGAAGCCGATTTTGAGTTGCCCTTTTCCTCATGCATAACGTTTCTGTCCGTTATCTTTGTCCTGCCCACTCACACCCACCTCTAGCTCAATTTTTGCTGATTGGACTATCGTCATCGCCAAACCACTCCCTCTCCTCCCCTCTGCCCTAAAGATGAGTGGTTTCATTTCTGATTTTAAAAAAGGCACTAAAATATCAATCTATCGATATAGTGTTGTAATGTTAGTTTAAGCAGGTTCTCTGAATTCCCAGCTTTCATTTAAAAAAAAAAAGTCTCTAGCTCCTTCCCTCACAGAGATATAAAGAAAAAGGCATATCTCTGAGAGTCAAGAGGAAAAAGACCAATGTAAGTTTGTAGTGTAGATATCATTGTAGTTGTTTAAAATGTATCTTTATAACAAATCTTTATGGATAAGTCTGTTACTGCCCCATTAACTACATTTTACATCATTTCCATGAAAAGGAAAGTATTTTAAGTTTCATGGAAATAAAATAGAACATAGTAAAATAGAACAATAAAAATAACATGGCAAAGTAGAACAATAAAAGTACATGTATCAACGAGAAAGCCTTGGCACAAATCATATATTTTTGAATTACCAAGGACTACAAACCTATACTAGTTTTATTTGTTTAACGGGCATGACTCCCTTCAGAACAATTGTGAAAATGAGAGGGGAATGAAAACTAAATCAATATAGACCTATTTAGAAAAAAATTATATGATTTTATATTAAAACAATACTAAAAGCAGTTTATAAACAATTTAAACCGCCTTATCGTAAAAGGCTGTCAGAAAATAAAAGTCGGGCAGCCCATTCCTGAGGGGGGAGGTAAATCCGCGGAAGCCAGGAGCGGCACAGCTGTACTGCCTCCACAGAGGATTCCTGACTGCTGAAAATAAAATAAAAACACTTTCAAAACAAAAAAAGGGGAAATGCCCCCATAGGGCAAAGCGAGGCCATGCCACCCAAAAACATGGTGTAGCCATGCCGCAGCTCGAGGGGGCGTTCCTGGATCCAAAAGTTGAAAAGTTCTTGCGCAAACTTTGATTTTCAGTAGGAAAAGAAAATGGGCATAATCCACGTGTAATTTCTCCAGTGGGATTTCCAGTAGTAGATTTTCAGAGAGGTTCAAGAGCATGGATGTGCTTTTGTGCAAGTCCTAAGTAAAGTTCCAAGTGATTTGTGTTGTAGATATGAGTGGAAGTTCACTAGCTGGAAAAAAAAAATCTACGATACGGTTGCCAGGTCCCCCCTGGCCATTTGTAGGGTTGCCAGTTCCAGGTTAGGAAACTGGAGATTTCAGGGTGGAGCCTGGGGGGACCAGAACCTCAGTGGGGTACAGCACCACAGAGTCCACCCTCCAAACCAGCCATTTTCTCCAGGATAATTGATTTCTGTAGTCTGGAGATGAGCTGTAATTCTGGGGGATCCCCAGGTCCCACCAGGAGGCTGGCATCCCTAATCTACAACATCTGGGCACCAGTAAGCAAAAGAAGAAAGAAAGTGGAAGACCTGGAGATGTATAAACTGCGGGTCTAATCATGGGATGATAAATCCATGTGGAAGATTCAGGAGTCTCCCCCTCACACACACACACACATACCGGTACTTGAGATCTGCTTCTAGCCATATGAGTTGTTTGGCTTGAAAAAGTGTCACCACAATAGTGGAAATCACAGCCGCTGTGCACACAGCCTCCCCACTGGAGGTTTTGCTTTATGCACATTCCATTTACGGATGGTGTCGGCCTGGCTGAGTGCCCCTGCATGATCTTAACACACTTGTAGGAAACTACTAGCAAGTATCAACTGGCCCTTGGACATGCTGTGATTGTGACAATTCAAACAATGACAATGAGACAGAATGTTGAGAACTGGTTACTATTAATATAAGAGTTGAGATCCCACAGGGAGCTGCAGTTTAGAAATCCCATCCCAGCTGCCAACATTTCTTTCATCAGGATGCTCTCAGGAATTGAATAATCTGATTTCTCCTTTCCCCATTTCCCCCTTTAACTAATGCTCAGCTGCTCTTGATATTCTCTCCATTCTGAAGCATATTTAGTATTCAGTACCATTTGCCCCCCCCCACCAGTTCTCTTTTAGTTAGTTTACAAAGCCAGATTTTTCTGCCTATCTGAAGAGTCCTCCAAGTCAGTAGAGAACATTGCTTGGTCTGAGGTTGGCCCCATGATGTTGCTTTTATCATCCGCACGCTGGCCAGCCAGTTTAATATTACACAGAGTGCTAGAATTTCCCACATTATGACATATTTGATATGGCACTTAAAAGAAAAACCCTCTTCCCAATGGAACAACTAAAATTCAGCCTAAACCCCAGTTTTCATGATACAAGAAGGGTAACAAAACGCCAGACGTAGCTCTCTGCCAACTTCTCTGTCATTGTGACAGGGCTAGCCTGAGGCATCTCCTTTCTTCCATGATAAATGACCACAAGAGACATAGAGTAGGCTGAAGACCAAACAGAAATATAAATGTGAAGCTGAAGAAGATTATAGTTCTCAGAGTGACTACTGCTTATAATTACATCAAGCATCTAAATTTCTCCTGAAGATGACTACTTCCAGAGTTGCTATTTTTTTCTCCCACTAAACTATTCCCACAATTCCATTCCATGATCAAAAAGGAGAAGAATCAACACTAGAAGATTTATTTATTTATTCAAGCTTTTGTACTCTGCTTTTCTCCCAAAGGGGATCCACCTACAGCCTTGAGTCTACTCACAAGTAAGGTGCAGTTATGGCAAGAGGTGTTTAGGACCAGTGTTGGTACAACACATTTCGATGTCTGAGGCCACTCTTGCCTCTACGAGCTCTGGATCCCTGATACAGCTCCTGCTACCTCCACCCAGCACAACTAACACTTCTCGCCTGCTCTCCCCAGCCCTCTTTAAACAGCACAGCAAATCATACATTCCCTATAGGGCTTTCTAAACTCTTGCAAAATTCTTTCCTCTGGTAAGAGTTTGGCTCATTTTTGTTGCCCTAGTAACCCAGCCAATTACCATACTTGCTTAGGCAATCAAAATGATGTCCGTTTGAGAGAGGAAGAAGTCTCATGAGAGTTCAAGAAGCCCTATAGATAGGATTGCCAGCTCTGGGTTTGGAAATACCTGGAGATTTCGGGGGTGGAGTCTGAGGAGGGTGGGGTTTGGAGCGGGGAGGGACTTCAATGCCATAGAATCCAATTGCCAAAGTGGCCATTTGAACTCAGGGGAACTGATTTCTATCGCCTGGAGATCAGTTGTAACAGCGTGAGATCTCCAACCACCACTTGGAGGCTGGCAACCCTACCTGGAGGGCATGCATGACCTGCTAGCTTAAAGAAGACCCTGGGGGAGAAAAAGCAAGGAGGAAGAGTGTGACAGAAACCCTAAAACCTTACTAGGGCTCAAGAGTGGCACCTAGAACATCTAGGATCTTGAACCCCTGGGGTTAACATTAACCCATTCATTTCCATTCCACAATGGACCATCCTGCCAGACCTAATCGTTTTTGTACAAGGACAATCGGGTTTGTGGCAGACCATCTATTTGTCATTAAGGTTCAGAGCAGTTACCAGATGCTTGATGGGGGTGGGACTATATTTTATAAGCCGCTGATTGGGAACAGTAGCCTCTGACAGCAGAAATTGAGATTTGCTTGGAATTGGTGAAATCAGCTGATCAGTTTTAGAGAGGAGGCTGGCTTAGGTGCAATTCCATTGACCATAAATATCTCGACATTTCGGATTTGCCCTTGACTTCAGTCATCAGTGGAAACTAAGGTGCACAGGAGACTGGGTAGGTAGGGTTCCAGGTCCCTCTTCACCACCAGCAGGAGGTTTTTGGGGTGGAGCCTGAGGAGGGCGGGGTTTGGGGAGGGTGGGACTTAAATACCATAGAGTCCAATTGCCAAAGCAGCCATTTTCTCCAGGTGAACTGATCTCTATTGGCTGGAAATCAGTTGTAATTGCAGGAGACCTCCAGCTAGTACCTGGAGGTCGGCAACCTCATGGGTAGGGGTTAAAGACTCCTCCGACCTCTTGTTACTGCAAGGAAATCTGCACATGGTCTGAGGAACCTGCTACAACCTAGGTAACGGGTACTTGTCTGGGTTAGATTAACGGTATGGCTTTTTATTTGAAATTCTCAGTGCTGTTTGTTGTGTACCTCTTCCTTGTATTTTAATTTTGCCCTTTTGAATACAACCACCTATTTCTCTCCCCCTTTTATAATAAACCTTTTTATAAAGACATTTTTTGCTTTGCTTAGTACAATTTACTTCTCTGCGATATTTCTCTTAATCTCTTCCGCACGTGCTAGATTGCACAGGTGCTATATAGTTTGTTATATGGTATTTTCCAGGGTTTCTACCCAGTTAGAATCAAAGAATCATAGAGTTGGAAGGGACCACCAGGGTCATCTAGTCCAACCCCCTGCACAATGCAGGAAATTCACAACTACCTCCCCCCTACACCCCGGACCCCTACTCCATGCCCAGAAGATGGCCAAGATGTCTTCCCTCTCATCACCTGCTTAAGGTAATAGAATCAGCATTGCTGACAGATGGCCATCTAACCTCTTCTTAAAAACCTGCAGGGAAGGAGAGCTCACCACCTCCCGAGGAAGCCTGTTCCACTTAGTAACCGCTCTGTCAGAAAATTCTTCCCAATGTCAAGACGGAAACTCTTTTGATTTAATTTCAATCCGTTGGTTCTGGTCCAACCTTCTGGGGCAACAGAAAACAACTCGGCACCCTCCTGTATATGACAGCCCTTCAAGTATTTGAAGATGGTTATCATATCACCTCTCAGTCTTCTCGTTACTTCGTTATTGGTCTAGTACTGCGCTAGAAGGATACCTTTTCAGTGGTTCATTCTAGATTTCTATCCTGGTGACAGGCAGGCAGGATGGGAGGTTGCTGCCAGTGCCCCACCAATATTTACCACCTGATGTCACTGCCTTAGTTGGCATTGTGGAAGAGCTGGTCCTATTTAGAATTCTGCTTTCATGGCATGAGCAGCCAGTGTGGGATAGTGGTCAAAGTGTCAGACTACGATCTGGGAGGCCAAAGTGTGAATAGTTGCTCTGCCATGGAAATTCACTGTGGGAACTTTGGCCAATTACTCTCTTTCACTCGGCCTAATCTACCTCACAGGGTAGTTGTTGTAAGGATAAAATGGAGGGGGGGGGGAGAATGACATTGGGGGTTACCGCACTTTGTATTCCCAGCGATGTATTAAGAGTTTGAAAATGTTGTAAAAAAACATTGCTTTAAAAGGGTTTTTGGATACCACAGCTTATAAATGGTTGGAAGACGTCTTCACAGCTAAAGGGGCCAAACAAAGTGCAAACAGTATTTTTTATAACGTTTTCAAACTCTTAATACATCGGTGGGTGGGAATACAAGTGCAGTAACAGCCACAGTAAGCTACTTTCGGTCCCCACAGGGGAGAAAAAAAAAACAGGGTATAAACAAGTACATAAATAAACCTTGAAACTACGTTAATAAATGCCACAAACTAGGAAAGCTTGTTTAAGGCTTATCTTGCTCACCACTTGAGAATAAAGTGCTCCATTCCTACAAAAGAGGAGAGCAAAGCCCCTGAAAACAGTGCTTTAAACATTTTCAAAGAAAGGGGCCATTGTTATGGAGTGGAATAGCCTTGGTTCTTAAAGTGTATATAATTGCTTTTATTCTTGGTGGTACATGTGGAAATTGCTGTCATAAAAGAAAATGCCACTTTAATGATGAAAGGAAATGTTAGGAGTTGAGTCGTTCATCAGCATAGATGTTACAGGCATTGTCCAATAGGTGCTTCTGTCATTCTTCCAGCAACCCACACAGCCCTAATAATTATAATTCATGTGCTAGCTGGGGGATGGGGGTGGAGGGCAGGGCTTCAATTTGCCAGCAGCAAAATATTGTAGGTTTGAGCACTCGGAAAGTTGTGCTACATCCCAGCAACAATAGAATAACCTTGAAATCTAAATTCTAAGCAACAAGTGCATATTTAGTGCACAAAAATATCTCCCATCACGTAAAAGCCCTATATGGCAACCAATACAAGGCAGGGAAGTCATTAGACCAAAGTTAAGCAGCATTAAGTCCCATTAGGGTTGCCAGGTCCCTCTTCGCCACCAGCGGGAGGTTGTTGGGGTGGAGCCTGAGGAGGGCAGGGTTTGGGGAGGGGAGGGACTTATGTAGTGTTGCCAACCTCCAGGTGGTAGCTGGTGATCTCCTGCTATTACAACTGATCTCCAGGCAACAGAGATCAGTTCTCCTGGAGAAAATGGCTGCTTTGGAAGGAGGACGCTATGGCTCCCAACCTGGAGCTGGCAACCCTACTTCAATGCCATAGAGTCCAATTGCCAAAGCGGCCATTTTCTCCAGGTGAACTGATCTCAATCCGCTGGAGGTCAGTTGTAATAGAGGGAGATCTCCAGCTACTACCTGGAGGTTGGCAACCCTGAGTCCCATCAACGTCAGTGAGAGAAACTTGCTTAAATTTTCTCCACGGAAACCTGTAGGATTACACATTGCTTAACTTTGGCTATACCATGCCTTAGCTTTGTTTGTGAAGAGAACTTCGGGGCTTTCATTTTGGCTTTTATCCTTTCGTTCCGCAGCCAGTAAAGAAGAGAGGGAACGCTGAGCTGCCCCATTCTGATATCTCATTCTCTTGGTAAGGGTGATGAGGAAAAACTTGACACCATCAGTCACAAACCTGTAGGCTTAAAGAACCACGTCAAATAAAAGCTCTGCCCAACAGAGCCCTTGTTCAGATTCTAGGGTTAGGATCAGGTTTTATCTAGTTGTTTTTCATTTTCTGGTGCCCAGCTGAATCCACAGTTAAATACCAAGAAGGCTCAGGCGGCTAATCCTTCTGTTTACAGCTCAGACAACAAATCCTGGTTAATGTGGACATTAATAGGGCAGTTTGAATTAAGAGGATATCTTAAGGACAATTAAAAAAAAAAGAGGAAGGTAACATCCTTTACGAATCCTCAGCTCTGTAAATGGAACATATTGCTGCAGTCCAGGCCAAGAGTTCTAAACAATGAGCACTTGGGCAAATGCTTGTTTAAAATCCCATCAGAGGAGAAGCTGATTGGGGAGATTTAAGTGGCAAAATGGCCAGCAGGAAAAGGATGAAGTATGCAGTCACCCTGCCGCTGATTCTTAGCTCTCAAATTACCCTTCCTCAAAAAGCCATTCAATCTGAAAAAGTCCATTTGGCTACAGTTAGACATTTTTGTATGTAATGTGCCGTTTGGGCCCTGACAATATGAGCAAAGCTGATTGAGGCTTAGGTTTTCACACACTGGAGATTATTTTATACCTTATCTGTGTGGTCTGTGACTCTGGCCCTGATAGTCTAGTTCTGGGGCTAGGGTTGCCAGGTCCCTCTTCGCCACCGGCGGGAAATTTTTGGGACAGAGCCTGAAAAGGGCGGGGTTTGGGGAGGGGAGGGACTTCAATGCCATAGAGTTCAATTGCCAAAGCGGCCATTTTTCTCCAGGTGATCTGATCTCTATTGGCTGGAGATCAATTGAATTAGCAGGAGATCTCCTGCTACTACCTGGCAGTTGGCAACCCTATCCGGGGCCCAATTTTAGGGTGGCTTATTTAAATCTCAAAGCCATCATGTATAGGGTTGCCAACCTCCAGGTGGTGGCTGCAGATCTCCCATTATTACAGCTGATCTCCAGGTTGGGTTGCCAATCTACCGGCAGGTACTAGCTGGAGATCTTCTGCTATTACAACTGATCTGCAGCCAATAGAAATCAGTTCACGTGGAGAAAATGGCCACTTTGGCAATTGGACTCTATGGCATTGAAGTCCCTCCCCTCCTCAACCCCCCACCTCAGGCCCCGCCCCAAAAACCTCCCACCAATGGCAAAGAGGGACCTGGCAACCCTATTTCCAGGTAACAGAGATTCGTTTGCCTGGAGAAAATGGCCATTTTGGAAGGTTGACTCTATGGTATTTATACCCCACTAAAGTCCCTCCCTTCCCCAAACCCCACCCTCTTCAGGTTCTGCCTCCAAAATCTCCAGGTAATCCCCAACCCAGAGCTGGCAACCCTAGGAGAAAACTGTCTAAGCTGCCCTGAACTCCCTGGAGGAAGGGCACAATAAAAACAACAAAATAAACAAGATGCAAAAAATGTGTGTTTTGCCTTCAGAGGTTTTCTAGCAGTTATCTTAATCTGTTTGGAATGCCTTCCTGTTTGTCCTAGCATCTTGCAGCTGAAACAAGATAGCCTGCAAAAATTGAGGACTTTTGTTTTACCACTTCCACATCATTTGGTAATATTAGTTCCAGATACTTGTTTTTGAAGATGCCTTTAACCTTTGTAATACCAAATTTATGAATCTGACCCCTGGCAGTTAGAGCTCCTGTTGTTCTCTGATAACATATTTGCTTTTGACATTGTCATTTTGTTGTCTCAATCAGATATAAATTGCGTGGATTATGATGCTGGCCTCTAAACCACACCCAGTTTCATGGTGGGGAACCCACAAGGACTTGCAAGGAGGAAATCACTTTCCCCCTGTACCTGCCTCTCCAATATTTCCTCTTTTCCTCTTCCTGGCAGCCCCCATATCTTCATTTTTCCTGCTTAATTATTTCCTTCCCACCTACCAACCAACAACTTTTTAGTGCCCCCCTCATCTTCAACTATATTTAATATTTATTGACTTCATTTATTCCCCACTATGGTTGCCACAACCCTCTTCGCCACCGATGGGAGATTTTTGGGGTGGGTCTGAAGAGGGCAGGGTTGGAGGAGGGGAGGGGAGGGACTTCAATGCCATAGAGTCCAATTGCCAAAGTGGCCATTTTCTCCAGGTGAACTGATCTCAATCCGCTGGAGATCACTTGTAATAGCCGGAGATCTCCAGCTACTACCTGGAGGTTGGCAGCCCTATTCCCCACCTTTCTCCCTCGTTGGAGACCCAAAGCAGCTAACTCCTGTCCTTCGTTTTATCCTTAAAACAAACCTGTGAGATAGGTTAGGCTGGGACTGTGTGACTGGTCTAAGGTCACCCAGCAAGCTTCCACAGCAGAGTGATGATTCGAAGCTCGCCTTCCAGATCCAGGGTTGACACTCTAACCACTACACCACCCTGGCTTTTGCGGAGTGGCTGCTGTTGAACAGTAGCCAAAAGCCAGTCCTGGGTGAGTCAGGGAAGTCACGTACTATCAAGTTGCCCAGTGAGTGCTGGCAGGCCTGGCCCTGATGTCCTTCATCAAAGGTCAAAACAGCCCAGGAAAGGGCCCTGCCCACTCCTGCTGCTTTTTACTAACAGGAATCAAGGCTTCAATTCTGGTAACAGTTGTGGTTCTCTAGAAACAGCTCCAACAGCCACTGATGGGAAACTAATTTCTTAAAGCATTGCTTTGTTTTAACCCTCCAGTGTTGCTGGGTTGTTATTTTGTAAGATTTCAGATTTTTCTGCAAATCTGGGGCTTTTCTCAGGTTTATAAAAATAACTGTCTTCATCTGTATATGGCCCTAATCTCCACATTTAAGTATCCACAGATGGGGCCATGTTGAAAATTATTTATATTGAGTCCTGAAGCAGCCTAGTTAGTCATCAGAAGCCCAACCACTTCACCCAGCCTAAGATATTATATTTAATCTCTCTAGCCCAGTGGTTGGCAAACCGCGGCTCGTGAGCCGCATGCGGCTCTTTGGCCCTTTGAGTGTGGCTCTGCCACAAATGACCGTTTTCATGAAGACGCAAGGCGGGAGGGAGCTGCCTAGCAAAGGCAGGAGGTGGGGCTTCATCCAGCTGTCCCGCCTCCTGGCTCCTCCAGGAGCACTCGCCTGGCACGCTTCCTTCCCCCCCTTCCTCCTGACCCAGGCTGACTGCTCTCGCTTCCCTCTCTGCTCCATGTGACGGAGGAAAAGCTGACCACGGCGGGCTGGGGCTGGCCCCACCGAGGGAGAGGGGGCCTCCGGGCGTCACACCATCGCCCTCTCTTTTGCAAGCTCTTGTGGGGGAGCTGCCCCACCCCCTCCACCCCCTCCACCCCCCGCTGTTTACGCGACCCCAGCCAGGCTTTTAAAAACCCGCCCCCCTCCCCTCCCAGCCAGCAACCTGAATAAGCGGCTGTGGCCATTTCTGCAGGGGAGGGTCTCGCCTTGAGTCGGCTGCTCCCTACAACGGGCTGATGGCGCAGCAGATGCTCAACTGCAGAGACGGGCTCATGTACAAGTAAAGAGACCAACGCGGGTCGTTCGGGTGGTAGCTTGGCTGCCCCTCCTCCTCAGTGTCCATGCAGTGCCGGATTTGGAGGGAAGCAACTGATCGTTAGTAGGACATTGTAAATGTGCTGAACCTTACACACAAAAAACACCTCATGTCGTGTGTGTGTTTGTATTCCCACTTGTCTTCTTAAGAAACACCCATATAATTTATAAAAATTATCTTTGTAATTTTATTACTATCAACCTAAGTGTAATTAAGACTTAAAACTTTAATTAAAATTTATTAAGTTAATAAACAGTGTACCTACCTATATAGTTTAAGTTTAAGAAATTTGGCTCTCAAAAGAAATCTCAATCGTTGTACTGTTGATATTTGGCTCTGTTGACTAATGAGTTTGCCGACCACTGCTCTAGCCCATGTTAATTTCCTGCATTGTGCAGGGGATTGGACTAGATGACCCTGGTGGTCCCTTCCAACTGTATGATTCTATGTGAGAAGACACTCCACTGAGAGCACCCCGTCTTCTCAAATGTTCTTTTACCTGTACCACAGAAGATGGCATAATTAACAGATGACTTCTTCATTGTGCCTGGGAGCAATAGAAGTGTAATTGATATTCCTAACTAGTGGGCCATGCAGTCTAATTTTAATATTTTTCTTCTTAATATGAGAATCTCCATTTCTTTTCTCTCTCATGCTGGTAAGTGCACAGCATTGCCCTGCCCTGTTTAAAACTTTTCTGACAGTTGGGGAGGTGACTGAATTTTGCTGAAGAGTGTAGGGAGTATTTTGTATACATTATGCATACTCCATTTGTATAATTTATTCTGTGTTTTGTTAACTTAGGCCAGTGATTCTATGATATACTTCAAGCAATCACGTCTCAGATCCTTGGATGACAGTGGTGCAGATGGAATTATGCCAATTCCAAAAAAAAAAGGACAGTCCCAGAGCTCCACCAAAATGCCCATATTCAAGTAGCACGGAGGTCTTTTTAGATGGAAGGATAAGCAGATGGCATATGTGAGAACTGTAAAGGTCAATCTTTAATACATCTTTATGAATAGGATGCGCCCTAGAATAGCTTCTTCAGCAGTGCTAGTAAATGTCAAAAATGTCTCTGTAACAGGCTTGTTTCAGATAGCAATCAGCTCAAAAGTCAGGTACATAGTTTACATATAAAAGGACAGATGTTCAGTTCTAGCTTCATCTGTTAAAATGATCTCAGGTAAGAGGGTTAAGAGAAACCTGTGTCTGAGGGCCAAGTCATGAATGGATCTCCTGCAGATTTGGGGGTATGTATGTAAGCAGCAGTGATGGAGACCCATATTCAGGTTGAGGGTATAAAAGATCCACTGCCTTCTTCCTTCCTGCTGTCTTTGCCCGAGAGGCAGAGGAAAATGCGTGTGTGTGAGAAAGGGCTTTGGCTTTCATACCCTCCTCTCATCTCTCCTTTCTTTGGTAGTCACCACCACTCAGGTGCCGCCCTTTCTTTCTCTATCCACAGCTAGAGGTGCAGCTAGGAGCTATGTGCATGTGTGTGAACTGTTTAAAACACACACATCCTTCCCAGTGATCTGCTCCCAGTGATCTGCACCCAGTCAGTAGTTTCTGGTTATGTATGGATGAGCAGTAAGGCATCTGGGGTGAAATCTTTGACCATAGTCCGAGATCTTTAAGTGGAAAAGATTTTTATTTTCTAAAATACAATCTCAACTCGTTTGAGCACGAGGCACTGGAAAACTATGTCAAAGGATTACAGGGTGTTACAGAACTAAGAAAAGAAATGGAAACATGAGACTAGTTACGTTGTACAGTCACCAGTTTTTCTTTGGCATTCCCATCTTTGGCATGGACACAAGGCTGCTGGAACCTTGAAAAAAAGAGGTTGGTCAAGACAGACTTCACTTCATTTTCTCTCAGTTCTCCAGTCCTTGGCTTGCGCACCTCTGACAGGGTGTCCAGATGTTTTGACCCTTCTGTCCCATTTGGGAGGGTATTGTCGTGGTTCGTGCTGTTCAAGTAACTAAACTCTTAGAATCGACCCCTTCCTGAAAAGGGATATGTTATTTTATTCAGCCAGTTACCCACTAAGCAGGAATCAATGCAATCTACCTCTTTCGAGATAAACTTTCTCTTGAAATGCTTCAGTAAAAATATGAAAAGAATATATAAGTAAAATGCTATTTATTTCACATAAAATATATGCATGTAAATGGTTACAGAAATAAAAACTATATTGGTTAGTTCAATAGTATATAGGCATTCTTATAAATGCTATCTTATGTCTGCAAGCAATATTAGCAATATCAACAATCTCTATGACTCTATATGAGAGTTTCCCAAGTATATATTTCATTCAGGAAATAATACAGTTTACAGAAATCTTGTAAAATAATGGTTAGTGCATTGAATAAGTATCCTAATTCAAATTATTCAAATATAAGACATACTTTACCCAGTCATGTCATTACAGAGCTTCTGTAAGGTTTCTAAAAGTTCACTTAGAATAGTTAGATTTCCTTCAGGTATTCTCTAAGTATTATTCTGTTATTTTAATGCCTTTAGTAGTTGTAAAAGTAAGAGAGATCTCTTTGGTTCCATGGTTTTCATGTTAGAGCTGATACTATAGCTCTCCCAGCAGTCTGTTTGTGACTGAAGGCATGAGACCATAGAATCTTTATATGTTTGAGGTTTATGTGTCTGAAGCCCATGTTCAGATTAGAAAAGGCTATGTGAAACCCATCTTTGAGTATGCATTGCTGTAAGCATTGCTGTATAGCTAAGAGCCATCTTTAAGGCTTTGGCTATACTGCAATTAATCAGTATTTGAAGCTATGTTAAAGCTTAACATTATGTGTAGAGTATAAACTCTATTCTACAGTCTCTCTGGCAGTGCCAATCTTTAGAGATTACGGAGTATAGTTCAGTTTAAGAGCTTAAGGTTCCATGGATTTCCATCCATGTATTCCAATTATATGTATTCCAATTGGAGTAATTCTATGTGTTAGCCATTGTTGGCTGTGATGCATGTTTGTATGCATGTCTATGTCAGACAGTTCTATATGAGACCTTAGTCTTAGAACTGACTGCAGAGTATATTCAGTGATTCCTTCTTGTGTAGAGAAACCCCTGGAATATGCTCTGGTAGTGGGCTTCTTAAAGAAACTGCATTTACATCTTGTCTGTCAGAACTGGGAAGTCTGTATAAAGCATAAATCTTATGAGAAGGCATTAGTCTTGTTAGAACGAATGAGTTCTCAGTGTCACCATATTCGAATATGGTAAGATCCATACCCTTGTAATCCTTAGATTAAGGGCCTTCATCACATGTTCAGGATGAAGCATTGTACAGACAATGCTTAAACCCACCAAGAAAATACAACAAATGCTACGATCAGCAAAAGACAAAAGAGACCCCCTCACCTCTGCAGGAGTATATCGTATACCTTGCAGCTGTGGACAAGTTTACATCGGGACACAAAACGCAGCATACAAACAAGGATAAAAGAACATGAAAGATACTGCAGACTTGGCCAACCTATGAAATCAGCAGTGGCTGAACATGGACTGACACAAACAGGACACAGGGTCTTATTCCAAGACACTGAAAGACTGGACAATTCTATCAACTATTTTGTCAGATTGCACAGAGAAGCCATTGAAATGCATAAACATCAGCACAACTTTAACAGAAAAGAAGAGAGTTTAAGAATGAATAAGGCTTGGCTTCCTGTCCTGAAAACCTCCAGACTAACAAAGACTACAGTCAACAATAGCCATGCAGATTAGCTTTGGATTTCACACATTAACAGATCACTTCAGGATGCAATGGTTCCATATTAACATACCACACCCTCATTAGCACATTATCTTGATACTTACAGGGCAATGATTAGCACATTACCTTTGATACTTTTTGCAGGACAATGATTCAGCTCAAACCCAACCCCTTTCTGACTATATATTACTCTTCCTACACACTTGACATTGAGAGACACTGTCCTTCAGTGTTACTCCTCTGAAGATGCCTGCCACAGCTGCTGGCGAAACGTCAGGAAAGAAAATACCAAGACCAAGGTTACGCAGCCCGGATAACCTACAAGAACCAATGAACTCTGACCGTGAAAGCCTTCGACAATATATTGTACAGACAGTTATCCCAGACAATCAATCTCAGAGACAGACTGTGTGGTATAATACCTCTCTCTGTGAGAGTTCTCCAGACTTAGAGACAGGTATAAATGATTGTTCCTAATTAACGCAAGAATCAAGTTCCTAATTCACGCAGGAATTAGGCTGCCAAGGTTTTACATCTTTGGTAGATGGAGGAAGTCCATAGGTCAATAGGTTTAGACCACCAGGAACTTCTCTAACCTGTAGTCAGAGAAAGGTCTCTATTTATATCTTTTCAGAGCCTTCATCTTGGAGATGTGCTGGAATTAAGCTAGGAGCTTATGTATTTCCAGTCACATATGGTTCCAGTATCCTTTGTAAACAAACAGCAGTAACTTAGTCAGTAGTTCTTATTCATAAGCAGTACTATGAAATTGACTGCCATCTGCAGAAGTCAGAAGATATGACCTTGTCTATCATTCCAGTTGTTTATACTTTGAATGAACTGAATGAAGTAGCATGATTCAATAGATAAGAACTCTGTCTATAGCAGCAGAATCTGGGTTTGGATTCTACAGCATAGCAAGTAAGCCTTGAGCTTATACAGTTAAAGGTACACTGTACACTTTGTAATAAAGTAATATAATATCTTTTTAACACATTTCTTTCCTTATGAAGCCTAATGGGACATGTTTTCATATCAAAATCCTGTTCATATGTAGTTGCCTGTGACAGTATTAATTTGACCTGTCATAAAATTGGGTTTTGAGTCCCCACATGTATTGCTTTGCACCTTTTCTCCAGTCAAATCAAGGAGCACGTCCCAAAAATGTTATGGCCCAACACAGGATATCCCAATAGACATCTGTCTTGCTTCTTCCTGGCAGGTGGCAAAATAGTCTTCTTGTCCTGCCTATTTGTCTCCATAAAGGAAACTCATCTTCTCTCAACCAAAAATCTGATTAATTTATCACTTCAATCCCAGGAAATAATGTTTTATCTGAGATTAGGGCCTCCCTGAGTGTTAAGGTATCCTGCATCCCTCTATTATAATAGAGGGTACAATGTAGAGGGAATGGGTTTCAATCCTTCCCTCCATGCCATTTCCTGCTTCAAATCAGTCCTTCCTCAGAGCTATTTGCCCTGATGAGGAAAACATGTACCCAAAGTGTCCCTACATGTTTCTATCATGGGGCAACAGCTCCCAGGGGCCACCAAGTTGGGGAAACTGTGGGAAGAAGGGCTTAAATGCCTCCTTCCTCCCCACAATCACCCTCATGTGAATCAACCCCCCAAGAATCCTATGTGTGGGGGAACACTGGAATAGCTGCCGCTATTTACATTTAAAACGAACACGGGAGATCCATGCATGGTTCTGACATCAAACCTAGTTTGGCCCAGAGAATTTAGGGAGCCAGAGGGAGGAGACCGTAATAGGCTAGATCAGGGGAAGACAGAAGGTTACACAAGAGTAACAAGTCACTCTCCACCCTCACTTTCTTATCTTTCCCTTTAAAGCTGCTTCTCTCCTGTTTCTCTTTCATGGAAGGAGGAGGCAATACACACACACACCTTTTTCTGGATGGGAAAAGGACAGCACCATCACCCTTTCCCATCCACATCTTCTCCTTCATATGCACACAGATGCACTCTTTGGCTGTTACCGCACTTGTATTCCCAGCGATGTATTAAGACTTTAAAAACGTTATAAAAAATACTGTTCGCACTTTCTATGTATTCCCAACGATGTATTAAGAGTTTGAAAACGTTATAAAAAATACTGTTCGCACTTTGTTTGGCCCCTTTAGCTGTGAAGACGTCTTCCAACCATTTATAAGCCGTGGTATCCAAAAACCCTTTTAAAGCAATGTTTTTTACAACATTTTCAAACTCTTAATACATCGCTGGGAATACAAAGTGCGGTAATCCCCTTTGTCTGGATGGGAACTAATGACTCTTTCAAAGCTTCTCTTCGCCCCTTCCAGGTAACTGTAACAACATCTTTTCCCCTGCAGGGAAAGTTCCAATTTGGAATGGTGGTGGTGGCTTGCTTTGGGAAAACAGAAGGGGGAAAAAGGTTTCCCTACCTGAGCACTGCAGACCTGCTCTGAAACATGGTAATTTTCGGCATAATGCCGAATTGGGGAGTGTCATGGAGCCAGCTACTTACTGCAGCCCCCCAACCCTGGCCATTCCTGGCATGCAATAACCCATGTGATCCTAATGCTATGATGACCTTAGCCTACAATTAAACACACGGAGAAAGTAGCTGGAATGGAAATGGCCACAACTTTATTGGTTACAGCATCAGGCACTGGCGTTGCATAGGGGCTGGATCCAAGGCATTGGCCCAACCTGCCTGCCGGCCGATGCATCCTGAGATGGCAGTATGTGGGACCTGCTTGGACGGCAGCCTGCTGTGTGGGTCCCCTGCCACTTGGCGGGAGGCCACCACCCGGACAGCCTCTGCCTGGGCATGTCCAATCCTGACAGCCCCCGACAGGGCATGTCCCTGTTCCAGGCCTCCCCCAAAATCCCTTATTAGGGTCCCCTTAATGGGGAAAGGGGGCATGCAGGCCACCTTTCCCCCCAAAATGGATCTGGCCCCATGCCAAAACCGCCAAGAGTTGTGACGAATTGACATGAAATTGACCTAAAAACCAAACAGCCCAAGTATAGGGAGGGAGGGACAAATTAGGCAGCAGACTCAGCTGGGCAAGGGGACGGCTTCTCAACTACCTAGCTGGAGAAGCCGAGTGCAAAGCTCAGGCCTGAACCTGCCTGCTGGCCCTGCCCCTATTGACCAAGGGCCTGATGGGTCATTTGCCATATAGGCGGGCCAGGAAGGTATGCAGCAGGGCAGGGAAGGGCAGTATGCCGGCTGCCCAGCTGAGACACTGCCACAACAGACAGGCCCCTGACCTTGTGCCAGCTTCCAACCCCTCCCCCAGCATATGCCGGAAACTGGGCTTGTGTTAAGTCTAAGCCTTGTCTTTGGTACAAGCTGTCAGGTTGTGATGGGCTCCATCCCACCACTGAACAACCAGCTCCACCCACCGAGCAGCCATTTTGTGACTTATTGCTTCCAAGGTTTAGCCTGAAGAGGAGAAGACTGAGAGGGGATATGATAACCATGTTCTTGAAGGGCTGTCATATAGAGGAGGGTGCCGAGTTGTTTTCTGTTGCTCAAGAAGGTCAGACCAGAACCAAAGGGTTGAAATTAAATCAAAAGAGTTTTCGTCTAGACATTAGGAAGAATTTTCTAACAGTTAGAGCAGTTCCTCAGTGGAACAGGCTTCCTTGAGAGGTGGTGAGCTCTCCTTCCCTGGAGGTTTTTAAGAAGAGGTTAGATGGCCATCTGTCAGCAATGCTGATTCTGTGACCTTAGGCAGATGATGAGAGGGAGGGCATCTTGGCCATCTTCTGGTCACTAGGGGTGTGCGGGGGGAAGGTAGTTGTGAATTTCCTGCATTGTGCAGGGGGTTGGACTTGATGGCCCTGGTGGTCCCTTCCAACTCTATGATTCTATGGTTCTAAGGTTCAGGGGCAGGGGGAGGAATAGCTCCCCAAAACATAAATTCTACCTCCCTAGGTTGGATGGACCAATAATCTAGAAAAGTATACAGTAGCACCATGACAATGTGGTGCTCATTTACTCATAAATGGGGGTGCAAATTTGCCTGTGGACATGGTTGGTTAGGGTTGCCAGGTCCCTCTTTGCCACCAGTAGGAGATTTTTGGGGCGTAGCCTGAGGAGGGCGAGGTTTGGGGAGGGGAGGGACTTCAATGCCATAGAGTCCAATTGCCAAAGCAGCCATTTTCCTCCAGGTTAGCTGATCTCTATCGGCTGGAGATCAGCTGTAATAGCGGGAGATCTCCAGCTACTACCTGGAGGTTGGCAACCCTATGGTTGGTCTTGAGATCTGTTGACAACAACTGTTATGAAAGCCAGGAGCATTTATGGTTCATGTCACTGGTATGTTCCATTTCACGTAAATTTTCAACTGGACTATTAAACTATTTATTAAGAATTACTTGTAAATGTCAACAATCACAGAGTTTCTGGCATTGTGTGTGTACGCAGAATTTGCTCCTCTTTGTTTTCATATAGCTATCAATCAGAGTTTCAGTAGCATGAAAAAGGTTGAAACAAGAGACCTGTATTCTTGATTTTCTGGCAGTAATAGAATTCCCACCATGCCTCTGCCTTTCCCCCTTATCTAGGGGCTAGTTCTTAGTGAGGTAGTAAATCTGTCTTGGTTGTTCAGATTGCAGGCAGGGGCTCAAGTGAGGGCTCTTCGGTAAGATAAATAAATCACTGCACACAGAAAACTAGCATGAAGAAGTTAGACTGCAACTTTCTCTGCAAGGGACATTTTTGTTTGTGCGAAGGGGCCCATTACATTTGCTATACAAGTGGTACAGCTCAGATACAGATTTGCCATTTCGTAGGGCACGTGATAAGCCTACACCTCAGTGAGAACTGAGTTTGAATGCCAAGTTTGCATACTGTTTTTGTTTCTCCCCCATGATACCAATAACAATATTAATCCAAGGCAAGCACAAATTGCTCCAATTAATTTTGCTGTTCACATTCAGCCTTTTAATACAAAGGTTGACAGCTGATAATGAAGAATCCTATGGGGGGAACACTAGAATATTAAGCTCTTAATAAGTCCTTCAAAGTCAGCAGAAAGTAGCAGACATTCCCAGTGATTCTAAGACCCTTGACTGGAGAACCAAAAAATGATGGGGAGGGACGGGATTTTTGTCCGCTGTGATAACCCAGGCTTTCTTTGGTCAGTTGAGGCACTTTATGTATGCCAAAACTAAATCTAGGGCAAATCATACAAGAAGGTTAAAAAATTCTGGAGTGCATACAGAAATTTTAAAAATCTAGGCAACCCTAGGGAACCTGGGGAGGGGCTGTGGCTCAGTGGTAGTGGTCCCAGTTTCAATCCCTGGCATCTCCAGTTAAAGGGACTAGGCAGGCAGGTGATGGGAAAGACCTCTGCCTGAGACCTTGAAGAGCCGCTGCCGGTCTGAGTAGACAATACTGACTTTGATGGACCAAGGGTCTGATTCAGTATAAGGCAGCTTCATGTGTTCAACCCTACATGTGGCCTTTCTGTATTGTGCTAAGAGAAGAGATTCTGCCTGGGCTCCATGCCTGGTTAGAGGTATGAAGCAGCAGTCATACCACGAGAGATCCTAGGCCAAGTGACCTTGTTGCAGTAGTTGCTGCATCTTTCTGCTGAATCCCTTCCTCTATCTCCGTTCTTCTGGATCTTTCTCAAAGATAGAGCCGGATCATAAAGACCCCATGTAGAGAGGTGGCAAAGGAAAGAACGGTGGGTCTCCTTCCTGCCTCTGCCTCACATATTCCGCCCACCCCAGTTATTGCAGTCACCATAAATAATTTGAAAAATATGTATTCAGCTATACAACCAAGGGAGATTTTAGATCTCATGCTTATATATTGATTTTTCTGGTAATGGTGAGGCCCTGGAGTATCTTTGCCACTGTTACATGATAAGGAACAGACAAACATCTCCAGACCCTAACATAAATCAGGAGTCTGGTGGGGGAACCCTAAAGTCTAACAAAATTTATTCCAGCGTAAGCTTTTGTGAGTCAGAATTTACTTCATGAGATACATATCAGGCCTGATTGATATACACAACAGATGCAGGGGTGGGTGGGGGGAACAACGACAATGTTACACAGAGAGGCTGGCTCTAAACAACATTCAATCCAAGGAGTAATCAGTTCGCTCAGCATGGGTGCGAAACACTCCCGACTGTTGTTAAATAGGCAAAATAAAAGTGAGTGCAGGATGAAAAGAGGGACTATTGCAGTGCTCTCTGCATGGAGCTGCTGGAGCAGATGGTGCAGAATATAGCCAAACCACTCTTTTTGATGGGCGGTGGGTTGGAGAGAGACCACATTTGCCTTTGAGTAACTACCTGAGCTACCGTCTCCCTTCTAGATGCCATTCATGGCAGTGATGACATCTTATGATGTCAACTCTTTTAGGAAGAATTTTCTAACAGTTAGAGTGGTTCCTCAGTGGAACAGGCTTCCTCAGGAGGTGGTAAGCTCTCCTTCCCTGGAGGTTTTTAAGCAGAGGCTAGATGGCCATCTGTCAGCAATGCTGATTCTATTACCTTAGGCAGATGATGAGAGGGAGGGCATCTTGGCCATCTTCTGGGTATGGAGTAGGGGTTAGGGGTGTAGGGGGGAGGTAGTTGTGAATTTCCTGCATTGTGCAGGGGGTTGGACTAGATGACCCTGGTGGTCCCTTCCAACTCTGTGATTCTATGATTCTAGGGGCGAAAGGCAGGACAGACCTTTTTTTAAGTATACAGGCTGATTACTGCATATCCGAGAAAACATGTCTTCCAGGCATGGTCTTGAATATCAGCTAGGATGTCTTGTTCACAGTAGTATCTTTGAGCCGAGCTTGAAAAACACGTAGTAGTCATTATCAGTAGCACCTTTGAATCTGCAGAGTTAGCTCTCAAGGAAGCCTGTTAAGTTAAACTCTGCTTTTATAGGTATTTCACAAGCATTGTAAAATATTTCTGTAGTAAATTTTTGCGGTATGTTTAAAATACCTTTGTGGTTTGATTTGGGGGATATATTTTGACCAGTATTTAAAATATTTGTTACTGTTTTAAACTGTACTTATTGTTACTAGTGGCTCTGAATTATTTTAAAAGATGATCAGGGTAAAGTTAAATAACTAAAATTCAGGTTAAAATAAACACCTCACCTTAGCTGCTGAATGCTTCCTTAAACAAACTCTTACATTATTTCCACCCTTCACAATCCTCCCTATGCCTTTCTCTGTCATTGTTGCTTTATTCCTCTGTCGTAGCAGTCTCTGCTTTCTCCAGCTTGGTAATGGCTGCAGGTGTCACTGAGAACAATTCTAGGACCAGTATTAATTAATTATCAATGCATTTATTTCTGCATTCATATAATAACATCCCACCTCCTCATGCCCTTAATATCTTAACAGAAATAGATGCAATTTCCAAATAAATATCCATGAAGAGCTACAGAATCATCTTTTTCACCTTACTGATTTTTCCCTCAGTATATTTTCAAACTGTAGAGAGCCAGCATTTAATTTATTTAGATATCTATATTCTGCTTTACTCCCTAATGGAGAGCCAAAGCAGTATACAAGATCACGCTTCCCTCTTCCATTTTATCCTAATTAAATTGTCATGGTGGGGGGACAACACAGGAAAAAAGGCATGATGGAGCCTGGAAAGGGGCGGAAAAGACGGCAAGAAAGCTAAGCAAATACCTTTACAGTTATCATCCAACTTGATCCTGTGCGTGTGTTCTCAGAAATAAGCACCATGGAGTTAAATGGGGCTTATTCCTGAGTATGTGTGCTGAAGGGTTGTTGCTTTAGGGGTCAAGACTTGTTATAAGGTTGCCAACCTCCAGGTAGTAGCTGGAGATCTCCTGCTGTTATGACTGATCTCCAGCCTATAGAGATCAGTTCACCTGGAGAAAATGGCCACTTTGGCAATTGTACTCTATGGCATTGAAGTCCCTTCCCCTCCCCCAAACCCCGCCTTCCTCAGGCTCCGCCCCAAAAATCTCTAGGTATTTTCCAACCTGGAGCTGGCAATCCTAATTTGATAAACTGCCTAGGAGTTATGGTTGCCAGATGGTGGTTGGAGATCTCCTGGGATTATAACTGATCTCCAAGTGACAGTAGGGCTGCCAACATCTAGGTGGAGCCTGAAGATCTCCCACTATTACAACTGATCTCCAGGCAATAGAGATCAGTTCTCCTGGAGAAAATGGCTGCTTTGGAGGGTGGACTCTATGGCATTGTACCCAGCTAAGGGGCCTCCCCTCCCCAAACCCAGCCCTCCCCAGGCTCCACTCCCCAAATCTCCAGTTGTTTCCCGACCCAGGGCTGGTAACTCTAGGCTACAGAGATCACTTCATCTGGAGAAAATGGCCACTTTTGAAGGTAGATATGGCATTATACCCCACTGCTCCCCAAACCCTGCTGTCCTCAGGCTCCACCCCCAAAATCTCCATGTATTTTCCAACCCAGGGCTGGCAACCCTACTGGGAGATTTCTAGGGTTGCCAGGTCCCTCTTTGCCACCGGTGAGAGGTTTTTGGGGTGGAACCTGAGGAGGGTGAGGTTTGGGGATGTTTAGTTATACTGATAAAGAAAGAATTTTCAAAATGTTGCCAAAGAAGGGGATGATTAAGAAACCCAATAATGGGGATATGAGCAAAGTTTGGAATGCCCTTAGACGTAAGGTAAGGTCAGAATCCCATGCTGTGACATTATCTAATTACATTGAAAATAACATTATACCTAGAGGGTTGAGAGTACAAAAATCCCCAGCCTTATACCGTTCAGATAAAGATTTTAATTCTAAATGGATGGCTATACTTAATAAGTGCTCATACGATTTGATGATGCTCATTATTGAAAGATCTCTTAAAGAGGTTGAAACAGCCCAGGAGGAGGCTGATAAGTGTAAGGCTGATGTTAAAGCTACTATTTCTGAGGATACATTTCAAAATCAATTGGAACTACTGGAGAAGGACCTGGACAAATATAGTTTTGACATTGAAGTATACAAAAAGAGGAAATTTCTTAGGGACAAAGATGATTATGCTAAGGAGAGAGTTTATTTTTGGAATAATAAGGAGAACAGGTCCCACCCTTTCCAAGATAGAGCGGGTCCTAGCAGATTATCTGACTCTGAAGGATCCTCTGGTGACAGGGGTGGATCCAGTATTTCTAGCGGGGGCTCTTATGGCTCTTCTTATTATCTTAGACCCAATCGTCGGGATTTTTCTTATGCCCCGAGACCTCCTCGGGGTCCCCAAAGAGAAAGGAAGAAACAACCGCCAACTTAGTGGTCAATCTTTCTTCCCGACGTCTTACTCCAGAGGAAACCGGAGTCTTAAATTTAGGTTTGGGGTTTGTTCCAACTCCTGTATACTCAGGTTTTCAGACCCGCATTGATTTATTTAAACTCTTTCGCAGTATTAAACTTCGAGAATTTTTCCAGGGACAATCCAGAGGTACCCATACTTACAGCCAATTCCGCCCTAAGTCTACTTTCATCCCAAAGAATTCTGGTTCTCAAATCAACACATTTCAAAAGTTAGTTCTCAGGGATGTTGATAAATTAGAGAAACGAAGGAGGTGGAAACAAGAGTATACCAATTTCACTCCTCAACAATCTAAAATTTTACAGGATATCTCTTCAGATGCATCTATCACCTGTATGCCAGTGGACAAAGGTGGGGCGTTGGTTATACTAAACAGTGAAGCATATGATTCTGAAAACTTAAGGCAGCTTAGTGACTCACGTTTTTATAAACCTCTATCATCTGATCCTTCTTTGAAAGTCATGAACATTGTCAAAACGGTGGTTTATGAGGGGTTGGCATTAAATTATATACAAAAACCCACAGCGGATTATCTTATGGTCAAGTATCCGAGGGTACCTATCTTCTATTCCTTATCTAAGATCCATAAGTCCCTCGTTAGCCCTCCTGGACGTCCTATTATCTCGGCTATTGGCAGTATTGTTGAACCCCTATCAAAATTTATTGATTATTTTTTGCAACCTTTTAGCAAAATGACGGATTCCTATATTAAGGACACATGCGACTTCATTAAGAAGGTGGAAAGTTTACAAATACCTGAAAATGCTGTTCTTGCCACATTTGATGTGGCTTCATTGTATACTAATATTCCTTTGGAAGAGGCTCGTGGCATTATTGAGGAATTATTTGAGCTAAGGGAAGATAAGACTATTCCCACACATTTTTTATTAAGTTTATTGGATATTATTTTTGAAAATAATTTTTTTAGGTACAGAGATCAATTTTACCTGCAGGTGCAGGGCGTGGCTATGGGCGCAGCTTGCGCCCCCTCAGTGGCCAACACCTTTATGATCTCTTTTGAATCCAAATTACTTACCAGACATCAGCTGTTTAAAAATCATGTTATAAAATATTTTCGTTTTATTGATGATTTATTCTGTATCATTGATTCTGATTCATCTTATGAACTATTTCTTGATTGCCTTAACTCTCTGAGCCCTTCTCTGAAATTCACAGGACATATGGACAAGCGGGAGATTTCCTTCCTTGATGTGGTGGTCTTTAGGACCCCACGGAACACTCTAGTGGTAAAACTATTCCATAAACCCACTGATGTGGGAGCGGGTTTACATTTTTCCTCCAATCACCCGTTGCATTTAAAACGGAATCTTCCATTTAGTCAACTTCTCAGGATCAAAAGGAATGCCACCTTTGCCCCTGATTTTAAAGCGGCAGCCATGGAACTATGCCATAATTTTCGTCTAAGGGGTTATCAACAGTCTGTCTTGGACACAGCATTAGCCAAAGTCCAACAAAGGGACAGACAATCTGTTTTAAATCCGCAGGCTTCTACAGTTAAGAAACGGATGGGTATTTGTACTTCTTTGGAGTTTACCCATATGACGTATGAAATTCAACGTATTATTCGCCAGCATTGGCATGTTTTGTTCAATGTTCCTGGCTGTTCTGAAATGCCCACTTTTGGACTCAAAAAAACCAAGTCCCTTCGCAATTTTCTAATTAAAACTGATCGGGTATCCAGTACCCAGGGAGTCAACATCCGGGGACATTACAAATGTGGAGCATGCGCTTGTTGCCGTTTCTGTCTACCCATCAAGGAGGTGAGCGCCTCTAGTTCTAACTTTAAATATACGTTGCAAAGCTTCACAAATTGTTCCTCAAAAAATCTTATTCACGCGGTAATTTGCCCATGTTTAAAAATGTACGTTGGCTCAACGATACGCCCCCTTAGGGTACGGATTAGTGAGCACAGAACAAGAATACGCTCGAAGGTCTTGGACGCACCCCTCACCAACCATTATTTAGAAAAGGGACATACGGAAGATGATATTCTGTTTTTTGCCATTTGGCAGTTTAAACCCAAATATCACTGTCGGGATGATGTGATCAAAATTTTACACCAACAGGAATCTAGGTACACCTATCTCTTTAAAACACTATCCCCAGCTGGATTGAACAATGAATTTGAGCTATCTAGCTTTCTTTGAAAGGTTTACTAACAGGATTCAGCTGTAAGTGCACCGTTTGGGATTTAAGTGTATTGACTGTAAGGATTATTTACCAGCCCTCAATCGAGGTGAGACACGCGTCTGGTCTGCTGGTCTGCAGGGTAAGCATATGAGGTTTAATGAATTGCTGAGTTAATACTATGTTTTGAGTTTAGTCTTATTATATGAGCACCAATGACTGTGAGACGTTTATTTATTCATATATTTTTCCAGAGGTCTTTGACCCTATAAAATTATACGAGTTTAATCACAACAACTGATGAAGCCTATGAGCGAAACGAACACGTATCCGGAAGTGTCGTTTTGTCACTGACTTTTTCTGATTTTCTTCTGATTTTTTAACCGTCGGATTTGGACGTCTAGTATTATTTCGCCACCGTTATTATTTTTACTACACTGAATATCAGCTCAGAAGATGTTACCTTGATGAACTGATCAGCACATGAATTTTCCTTGAATCATATCAGGATTTTTGAATTACAAGAACGAGAGGAATTGGCCTTTCTTTTTCAGTTGATTGAACTGGGTATTTTGTGCTTGTTTTATTTTCTGTTGATTCTTTCCGGTGATGTAACCGGTCTTGTGGCTTCTTATTTCATCCTTATTTATTGTAGTATCTCAATACTGATTTTTGAGTAAAAGTGATTGTATTTATGACTTGCTAGTTGTTTGATATTATTACTTATGAGCCAGTGCTGTATTTCGCTTAAACTATTGTTTGTTCAGCATATGTAACAGTACCTGGAGGTTGGCAGCCCTAGAGATTTCAGGGGCCTTCTCTTGCCTTCCCTTTCTCTTTGCCTGGTCCAGTCATCCTGCTCCCCTGCTGGTCATTCAATGCTCCTTGCCTTCGAAAGCTTCCTTATCTGCAAAAGATAGGCTTTTGTTTGGGGGGCGGTTCTGTGGAGCACTGGAGGCCTGGGGCATCTGGAGAAAGAGCTGACGGCAAAAGAAAGATTTCTTTCGTGGGGAAGTCAGCTCAGTATTATAAGCAAATTTGTTTATTCTTCGTCTAGAAAATGTAGGTGGCTCTCCAAAACCTGTTTGAGGCAGCTCCCAACAAACCAATGAAACAATGCTAACAAGTAACTGGAATTTATGGAGTACTGGAATACAGGTTCCCCCATGGGGTTGCTAACCTCTCCAGGTACTAGCTGGAGATCTCCCGCTGTTACAACTGATCTCCAGCCGATAGAGATCAGTTCACCTAGAGAAAATGGCCGCTTTGGCAATTGGACTCTATGGCATTGAAGTCCCTCCCCAAACCTCACCCTCCTCAGGCTCCGCCCCAAAAATCTCCCTCTGGTAGTGAAGAGGGACCTGGCAACCCTATTCCTCAGGCTCTATCCCCCAAAATCTCCAAGTGTTTCCCAGTCCAGAGCTGGCAACCCTGCACTTGGGCATGCCACTTGTCCGAGGATGCGTAAATAATGAGAGATGACACCAGAGCTGGGATAATAAAAGGGCCAACTTTATTTAATCGTTCAAGAGGGATCTGCAGCGCACAAAACCAAAACATCCCCAATAACTGACTGCAGTGCGGGCCATTGCGGGGATGCTGAAGAGTCAGGCCTCCTCTTGCTTTTGCATCCCTGTTCTAAGGGCGAGACCCACCCTGGCTCTGAGCTCCGAGCCGTCACATGTGGTATGGCTCCTGCTCTTCCTTGCCAAGCCTTTTTAGTGCTCGAGGGAGGTGTGCCGCGTCCAATCCACCCTAGCCGCGAGGTCTCAAAAGCCCGGAAACTCCTGGCATAGCCATTCCGAGTACGCGGGGCCAAAGAGTTGTCTATGGCACGCCAGGCCTCACCCCTCCAAGACTCCACAGTGCCACGGGCATCTCCTCTGGTGATTCCTGGGCTAGAGGGGCCAGGATCCTGAAGCGCTCTATCTGAAACCGGGATAGTGCATCAGTGCAATTATTTGTTATTCCAGGAACATGGCGAGCTGAAAAAAGGATATTATATTTGAGGCACTGTAGTACAAAAGCCCGCACCAAGGACATGACTCTAGGGGAGTGGGAGGACAGTGTGTTAACGATGTGGACCACAGCCTTATTGTCACACCAGAAACGCACTGAATGATAGGCTAGAGCCTCCGGCCAGATGTGAACTGCCACTACCATTGGGAAAAATTCTAGGAAAGTGAGGTCCCTTATAATGTCACTGCCCTTCCATTCTGCTGGCCACCACTCGGCACACCACCTGCCCTGGAAGTAAACGGCAAACCTGTGGGCCCCAGCTGCATCAGAGTGCACCTGAAGTTCTGCCTCGAGCAAAAGGTTTTCCCTCCAGAAAGATACACCATTGTAACTTTCCAAAAAACGGGCCCACATGCAAAAGTCCTGCCTCATGGCACTACTGCCCCGTATCCTGTGGTGGGCGGCCCGCACGTCGGCCATGGCCCGGCAGAGGCGACGCACAAAGGCACGCCCCGGCGTAACTACCCTGCATGCAAAATTCAGATGGCCCACCAATGATTGGAGCTCACGCAGCGTGACTTTCCTTGCCCGCATAGCACCAAGCACGAGGCCCTGGAGCACAGCAAGCTTTTGGATTGGCAGCCTCGAAAGCTGCCCCATGGTATCCAGTTCGATTCCTAGATAGGTCAGCTGGGTGGATGGGCCCTCGGTCTTTTCATGGGCTAGGGGCACTCCCAGCTCCCCGTACAATGCATGAAATCGCTGCATGAGCTCCAAACACTTATGCGACTCTGCAGGGCAAAAAGGAAATCATCTAGATAATGTGTTACACTGGTTGGACCAGAAAGCACCTTAACTGCCCACTCTAGCATGGAACTGAATTTCTCAAACGCCGCGCAAGATATGGAACACCCCATAGGCAATGCCTTGTCAAAATAGAATTTGCCTTGAAATGAGAAACCCAGGAGATCGAAGTCAAGTGGATGGACTGGGAGAAGGCGGAACGCAGACTTAATGTCACACTTCCCAACAGCGCACCCTCTCCAAAAGTGCAGATCAAATGCACTGCATTATCAAAGGATGAATATTTGACCGAACAAAGCTCCTGGGGAATGATGTCATTCACTGATCTGCCCTTCGGGAATGACAGATGATGTATCAGCCTAAACTCCCCAGGAGCCTTCTTTGGGACTATACTCAGTGGTGAAATACACAGATTTTTTGGGGGGCAAGGCACTGAATGGGCCTGCTACTCTGCCTTCCTTGACTTCCTTATCAGTTTTTGTTTTAACTATGCCCTCCATCCCAGTTATTGACTTCAGATTCCTAGCCATGCTATGCACCCTAGAGCCCACCGCTGGGATCCAAAAACCATATGTAAAACCGTCGCTCAAATACCGTGCATCCAAATCCTTCGGGTAGGCAGTTAAAAGGTGCCTGAGTTTGGGAACTTTAATTGGACTGGGCGCCTTTTGGAGCAGCGCCTGTGGCAGCTCCCCCACCTCCTTTCTGCTCCCAGCCCTGGTTCCCTCGACCCTGCCTATGGGGTCGACCTTTGGGGCAGGAAGTGACGGGGTGGGGTTCCCTACAGATGTGGCATTCATGCCTGTAGCTGCATGGGTGACGATCATAGCGGCTGATGGAACTGAAATCCCAGCAAAGCAAGCGGGGTTGAACCGCCTGGATCCCCAGGGGCCCGAAGCTTGGGGCGCGATTGATGAGGTGTCCACTGTGGGACCTCTCACCGTGCACTGCCCTTGCTGGCATCATGCACTACATCCACAACTCACCCTGCGGGACGTCCCAAGCAAAGGCCGGGTTACGAGCCGCTCATAATCTGAAATTCTCGTCGTATTGGAGCCAAGCTTGACCCATGAACTTGTTATAAGCATGATTAATGATGTCCAGATACTTGACCAAGGCCGAGGCCCTGGATGGCTGTTCACGCACAATCACCCCCTGATAGATAAGGTAACCTACCAACCAGTTGGGTCAAGTGCGGTCCACTTTCTTCCTTCGCCACTTATCGTCATCCCTATGTCCTTCCTTGTCTCTCCCTTTTGGCTCCTCATCCCCGTTCAGCAGTGAAAAGATATCCACATATTCCCCTCTAAGTATTTTGTCTGTGAGAGCCTGGGGAAGGTGGGATCCTAAGGGCATGTGTTATCAACTGAGGCTGAGGGCCCTGGCCAAGCGTAGCTGCGGCAGCAGGCTGCACAGCCACCAGAGTGGGCCCTGTGGTTCCCCCATCCAGCATCCCCAGGGGGTCATTGGCTTGCTGTCCTTGCCACACCTGGTTGATCACTGACATTGGATCCTGGGCAGTGGCCACAGGCTGACGAGAAGGCCGCCGCCCCAGCCCGGAAGGCTGCCGCCCCCGCCCGGAGAACTGCGGGGGCCCAAGGCAGGCAGTGCCTCACTTGACTGGTAAGGGGATGGCAAGTCCATTGCCTGATTGTTAACTAAAGACTCCCCAGTAGATGTTGTGGCCCGTGACTGTGTGTGCACTAGGGACTCACCTGTTTCTGAGAGCCTGGGTGGTGAGCAGCTCTCCCTTGTCGGTGCAGGGGCAGACTCACTGTCCTCCCTGGATTCCCTGGCATTCCCCTGCTCCAGCGTATCCATACGCCCTACAATCACATCCATACGTCCTGCAATCACGGACACAAGCTGATAAATGGATTCCAAATCATGAGCCCCCTGCGGTGAGGCCCCACCCCGAGCAGGCGGCCTCCCCTGCCCCACGATTCCTTGCATCCCACCCGCTGCTTGAAAAGTACCACCCCGTTTCCCTTTCTGGGTGGTCATGCTTGTGGCTTGGATGTGCCAGGCCGTGTGCCCAGCAGCCTGCCCCTCCAGTACTTTTTGGGTGGGCCTCCGTGCCCTCTTGGGCCGTTTGGCCTGTGAGGGCTGTGCACCTTTCCTTGGTCCCATGGCTAGTAGAAGCAAGAGGTAGAGGCGTCAGAAATGAAACTAAGGGGGCTTCCGTTCTAGAAACGTGCGTGAAGCAGGAGGTAGATGCTTCAGAAAAGAAATGTTTCAATTCAAAAAACGTGTGAGAGAGAAACAAAAGCTAGGCCACAAGCCACAAGCCACTGAACAATGGGGGCAGTAGGACCCTGATGCCGGGCAGCCAATTCGCAACCCGGCTTCCTAAATGCACGCTAACGGAACAAAGGATATGACTCCTGAAAGCGCATGTAAACAAAGGAAACAAAAGGAGCGAAACGGCGCATGCACGCGGTAGGGAACTAAAAGAGGACTGCGTCCGGAGAGGCGGAAAACAGGAGCTGCTGAGACCCTCTGCACACAAACAGATGCTTGCCCCCCCGCCCTTGGAAGGACTGAGAGTACCCAACGGATGGCCCCTGCCCGTCTCCCTCTTCCGAGATACTCAGCCACGTGCCCGAGTGTGAGTTCCTCCGTTCTTCCGTCCGCCTGTCTGCTCCGTCAGCTTCAAAAGAGGGAGGAAATCTCCACCCCAGTGCTATTAAGCCCTTTCCCCAGGCCCGCCCTCTTCCCACGTCAGGCCAGAAGATGCAAGAGGACTGGCTCTCTTTTTGCACTACCGCAGCCAAATGCGCCCCTCCCCTCACTTCGTTGAAGGTGGGGTGGGGGCGGTCATTTGCAGCTGAATAGAGAAACTGAGAACTTTTAAAAGGTGAATCTCCGGTAGAATGCATAGCCATGAGTTGGGTTTTGTATCATGTAATTTTGGCGCTTAGAGGGGCCCTTTGAGATACCATGAAAGATTGGTCAAATAGGGCTCTTCAGCCTGAGGAAATTAGCTCTTTCACTCCCTGCCGTAGATTGATTTGCCTCACCCTGTTCCTTTTCTCAGACAGTGCAAAAGACCGTTTCAGGCATCCTTTCTCAAGTGGCAGAAGTCCAAGTGGGATTATTTATTTTATTCATTTATAGTCCGCCTTTCTCACTGGGACTGAAAGTGGATTATGAGTACAATAGAATTGTTTAGTCAATCAGTGAGCCGGTGACAAAATATGATAATGTTTGGATTATAACATCTGACTATCAAGATGCCTAAGTAAAACAGAGATTTCAGTCAATTAGCAAGTAGAGTACAGAATACAATAATAATGTTTGAGTCTAACAGAAAAATTCCTAGTAGAACAACACAATGTTGTGGGAGCTGAGGAACTAAGAGGCTAGAATGTGCTTCATAGGGCTAGCTGTTATATGGATGGGGAGGAGAGAGAGATGGGAAACAGCTGGGAGGAGAAGCACAGCGCTATCAAGTCATGAAATCTCACCATCCGGATGAAGTCATGCCTTGAAACTCTGCCAAACAGCATTCCCTTCTCGATGCTGTTGAGCCACTATGGATACGATCGCTGAAACGTGTGTCTCCCAGACACCACAAGGTCGTTTTAAATTAGGGTTATCAGCTGATTCGAGGTTCCTTTTTGTTCATTTAAAATTCTCCTGATTTCATCGCATGAAAAGAAACAGCCTGCGTTACACGAACCCAAAATGCATCGCTGAGGCAGCCTTTTGTGGGAGATAGGAGAGCGGAGAGACCACTTCCTGTATATCTTTACATGAGGGGTGGTTTTTTCCTTCAAGAGGGGTGTCCTGTACATGAGAAAGAAAACTTTCACGGGAAATAAAGGTGTCCATTCATATGCTAATCCCTGGCAATCCAGCTTCTCCTTGGCTCTGTTTGCTTGTCTGAATTAAACAAGCATTGCTTCATCTATTCCTGAAGCGAGTGGCGGAGCAAGGTCGAAAGGGCCTTTGGAACTGCTGAGGCTGGAGATGTTGTTTATAGACCAGTTAAAGTGACACAAACCGAATCCCTGGTGTTATGTTTGTTTTGCTTCCTTCGACTTGGCTTCTGTGCAAGTGGAGTACGAGGGCCTAGTACATCTCGAATGCTGGAAACTCACAGGGTGCTGGGCAGGGACCCAGTGTGGCTGCAAGCGTCAAGAGGCTGAATATGATACCGGAGGCCCCTTGCCAGGGTTTTACTACTGTGGGTCCCAATGGCGAGGTAAACAGTAACTGAACTCCAAGAAGCTTCAGTTCTGTTTGTGTACAGCCGATCGGGTCAGCAGACAATCTGAAGAGCTCCACGGTGGAGCCCAGCGTGCGTCTAGGTTACCGGCAAAGCCTACTTGAAGGGAGAAGGGTGAATCCAGGTTCTGAACTAGCATTAGAAAACATGGCTCAAGAGAAGGCAGTCTAGAAGGAACATTCTCTAGTGAACAGGGTTGCCAACCTCCAGGTACTAGCTGGAGATCTCCTTCTATTACAGCGGTTCTCAACCTGTGGGTCACGACCCCTTTGGGGGTCGAACGACCCTTTCACAGGTGTCGCCTAAGACCATCGGAAAACTCCCTCAGACCCCGCGCAGGGCTCTTCCCCCTCCCACCCCCCTTCTCAGGCTCCCCAGACGAGGAAAGGGAGGAAGCCGCCTCAGTCAGCAACTCGCGCTCTCACTCTTTCCCCCTCCCACCCCACCAGGCCCGAAACCCACCTCGCCATTGGCCACGCCGCGTCACGTGAGGCCAACGTTCCTTTCCCCCCCTTCCCTCCCTCGTCCCGCAGTTGGCGGGAGCCGGTGGCTTCTTCCTCATGCAGCGTGGGGGACGGGAGGCTGCTCTGCGCTGGGGATGCCGGGGATGAGTTTTGCCCCCTGAGGTGGCTCAGACGGGCAAATTGGAGCCCTCCGGCATTTCCTCCCCCTCCCCAGGGTCTCTGGTCTGAGGGGGAGCCGTTGCGGGCTCCGTGAGAGAGGCTTAGGTCGGGCTCAGCTTTTGTGCTTGGTTTCTGCCTTCTCTTCCCTGCCGCGGTTTCTGCATTGAAAACTGCCTTTGGGGGTGGGGGGCGATGGCAGCATTCACAAAAGAGGACGTTGCAACCCCACAGGACATTCTGTTCAAAGTCTCGGTACTTCAGAAAGGAAGAGCAAAACATGGCTCAGTGGTAGAGCATCTGCTTGGCATGCAGAAGGTCCCAGGTTCAATCCCCAGCATCTTCAGTTAAAGCAGTGGTTCCCAAACCTTTTGCATCATGGAGCACTTTTCAGGAGAGAAATTAGTCATTAATTTTCACCTAGCAATGACAGTAGCATTTTTCTTTCCAGTCTCTTCACGGAGCACTAGGAGATGTTTCGCGGCGCACCAAGTGCTCCATGGAGCACAGTTAGGAAACAGCTGAGTTAAAGGATCAGAATTTCGGTGATGTGAAAGGCCTTGACCTAAGAACCTGGAGAGCCGCTTCCAGTCTGAGTGGACAATACTGAGGATCTGATTCAGTAGAAGGCAGCTTTGTGCGTTTGCAAAACTTCCAAGGAGATAGATCGGGATGGGTCTTTGTCTGTAGCAGTAGAAAAGAGCAAGAATCTAGTACCTTAAAGACTAACAACATTTCTGGAAGGGTATATGGGCTTTCGTGAGCCACAGCTCACCTTCTTCACAGCTCACTCTTTCCAAGGGCAGGGATATTTTGATTGTGAATGAATTGGGGTTGGGTGTTTCTTTCCTACTGGTGTATTTTGTTTTTATTTACTGTATTGGCTTCTCCAATGATCCCAGGCGGAGCATATGGTTCCCCTGAATTGCTGAATGTTCATGAGCACAATTAGCTGCCTTACGCAAACCTAACGTAACATCTAAAATGTCTCCCTATGTGATGAAAATACATCCTGCATATCAGATATTTACATTACGATTCATAACAGTAGCAAAATTACAGGTATGAAGTAGCAACGAAAATAATTGTATGGTTGGGGGTCACCACAACATGAGGAACTGTATTAAAGGGTCGCGGCATTAGGAAGGTTGTTCTACAGCCAAAAGAGATCAGTTCTCCTGGAGAAAATGGGCGCGTCGGCAATTGGACTCTATGGTATTGAAGTCCCTCCCCTCCCCAAACCCTGCCCTGCTCAGGCTCCGCACCCAAAATCTCCCACCAGCGGCAAAGAGGGACCTGACAATCCTACTAGTGAAAGAATTTAATATATGAGAAGTAATTGAATTAAGGTTGCCAACTCAGAGTTGGGAAATTACTTGAGATTTGGGGGTAGAGTCTGTGGAGGGAGGGGTTTAGGGAGGGGGGAGCTCGGTGGGGATGTGATGCCATACAACCCACCTTCCAGAGCAACTGGAAACAAACTTGTAAAAATTGCTGGCATCACGCAGTGTGATGTCACGTCCAGGGAAATCCCAGAGGTGACATCAGACCACATGTGATGACAGTACACCCTGCATATCCCCGCTTCCCTATATCCTGCTAGGTGCCAGCCATTGACTGGCAAACCTACCTTCTCCAGCAGGAGTCTTACTGTACATTGAGATCATCTGGCGAGGTCTTGCTCCGTGTTCCAGTCGGAGGTTCAACATGTGATCACACAGGGCTTTTTCAGTGGTGGCCCCACCAAGAATCTGTCGTTGCATTTTGGCTAATCTTGTTGAATTCCACTCTGCAGCTGTTTTTTCTTATTTTCAGTGTTTTAATGTCAGCCTTCCATCCTTCCATGGTCGGTAAAATAAGTACCCAGTGCGCTGGGGGTAAAGTGTAGACGACGGGGGAAGGCAATGTAAACACAGTCTGCCTCGTAAACATTGGGATGTGACGTTACCCTGTGGGTCAGTAATGACCCGGTGCTTGCACAGGGGACTACCTTTACCTTTTTACCTTTAATGTTATGTTATTCCCCACTCATGTTAGAATTTAAATTCATACTATTCTGTAAGCCACTTGGATGGGGAGGTTTCTGTTGTGACTGAACTGCGATACAAGTGTTTTTACTTAACAAATAAGTAAAAAATAAATTCCAAGGATCACTATCCAATTCCCACCTGCTGTTATTTACATACGCTGAAGTCTTCACTCCGTCAGCAGGGTGCTGTACATGTTTACTTTGCTATGGTCTCTCCCCCGCTGTCTTAAAAGCCAAGCGGGTCTTTGTTTTGGTAAAGAGACACTTGAAAAACGTAACTGTCTACAATATCTTATCAACAAGCCCAAATACACTCCAGCAGCAGTCATCTATGAAACATCATGCTGCGAACAGTGTGAAACCTTACTGTATGCGCACATGTATTTATGTGCTTGAGTGCTGGGTAGGATATGAATCCATTTAACTTGAATGGGGGAGGAGAGAACCATGTATGCTACCCTGAGCTCAAAGGGCGGGATAAAATATGGCTCCTTTCATGTTCAGGAGTGGCTCCCAAACTGGAGGGTTTTTTTTCAGAGAATCCCCATGGCATTGTATTCTACTCCTTCTCCATCCACCATGTTCCGTGATTTCCCCAGGTTTACCTTGATAGTTCCCAAACCTGCTTTGCTCTGATCTTTCTGAGAAGCCAACTGGATCTTTCTGGAATGCTCAGAATCAAATTAGCAAGAATAATTCTTCATATAGAATTAAAATCTGATCCTGGAATAACTCCTTTAAATATTATGCCAAAAGGATTTACATTAATAAGATTTATTTATTGTGGAATCTATTTACTGGTGCTAGAATGCTGATTTTGCGTGTGTTGAGACAAGAAAAAGCACCTGAAATTGAAAACTGATTAAGGGTCATATGGGGAAATTTTCTGCACACAGAAAGTTTTTGGAAGGGGATAGACAAGTTTTTGGAAGGGGATAGACAAGTTTTGGGAAGGGGATAGACAAAATAATTTCCCCCCAAGTTTCGTCCTCTTTCATTATGTACTGCAATCAAATTTAAACTGAAAGGATTGGTAAAAATGCAAATATTGGACTTTGTCTGAACTAAATTTTGTAATAGGGTATATGATTGTCTGAGTACAGATTGGGTCATTTAATTATTTATTTATTAGTTGTTGTTTTTTTATCCTGCCCTTTCCCGACTGAGCTTAGGCTGCTTATCTCACCAAATCTTGAAAAGTTATGATATATATTTATGTATAATCTGCCTGAGTCACTAAGATTTATTATATGTATTTATTTATAATCTGCTTGACTCACTAAGATTTAGGTGATTTAAATGTGTGTTTATCATGAGTTTTTTTGTACTGCGTGCTTGCAAAATAAAACTAAATAAATAAACGTTAAACTGAGTTTTCCCCCAAACCTCCCTACCTCACATCCAGCACTATCCTCCCTTTCTGCCACTGCCATTGCCTGCCCCCATGACTACCAGTGGGCATTAAGCCAGCCTTTTAAAAACTCGGAGGTTTTTGACTGCAGGTATATCACTCTATATAAAGCCATATAGGTTATATATAGATAGAACACTACAGTGATATTTAGGGTATCCACGTCTGGGTTGGGAAATACCTGGAGATTTTGGGGGTGGAGCCTGAGTGGGTGGGGTTTGGAGGGGGGAGGGACTTCAATGCCATAGAGTCCAATTGCCAAAGCAGCTGTTTTCTCCAGGGGAGCTGATCTCTATCGGCTGGAGATCAGTTGTAGCAGCAGGAGATCTCCAGCCACCACCTGGAGGTTGGCAACCCCTATACCTAGTACCCATTTAAAAATGGCAGACAGCCCACAGGAGGTGGGAAATGGCAGGTCTAAGGAGATGGGAAAGGGATAGGATTCTCAGGGGGCAGGAAGTCTGCAACACGGAATCACTGCCTCATGGAAGCAGCCTGTGATTGACAGGCAGACCGATTTAACTTCTGGCAGCTCTGCCAAGAGAGTTAACCGTTGAAGAATAACAACAACGCTGGCAAGTCACCAAAGGTTTTTTTTTTAATTGGGATAAAATAGGGATAGAAATTACAAGGGATCATTAAACACTGACTGGCCCAAGTAAATAGGGTCTGTTGGAGCATATGCATTCCTGAATGCTGGTAATACAATACAAAAAGGAGATTTAAAATGCAAATCTCAGCCCTAGCCAAAGTAGATTTTTCATTTGCTTTGCCAGTTGTAAGAAAATCTTGCAAAATGGACACCAATGCTGGGGCATTTTATAGCAGTTTTGTTGTGCCAGCCTGAAGGAGTTTAATTGTCATGGCCTCCTCAGAAGAATCTCTCAACAAGAATCTTTCTGCTAGCAGAAAACTACACACGCAAAAACTCCATTAGGCTTCTTGGCATTCCCAAAAAGCTACAGTTCCCAGATTTCCTGGAAGGAATTTTATTTACTTCATTTATACCCCTTTTCTTTCCAATAGGGGTCCAAGTTGGCTTACACAATTCTCCTGTCCTCCATTCTATCCTCACAACAACCCTTTGAGGGAGGGTCTGGAGTCTAGGACAGCAGAATTAAGCTCACAAATCAAAGCAGAAGGCACAGCATTACAAATGAACCTGAACAGGAAGGTTATGGCAAGATTATTTACTGGATTGTGCCACACTGGATAAATAGGGTTTCCAACTTCCAGGTACTAGCTTGAGATCTCCTGCTATTACAACTGATCTCCAGCCAATAGAGATCAGTTCCCCTAGAGGAAATGGCCGCTTTGGCAATTGGACTCTATGGCCTTGAAGTCCATCCCCTCCCCAAACCCCACCCTTCTCAGTAAAAAAAGGTATACGTAAAGGTCCCCTGTGCAAGCACTGGGTCATTCCTGACCCATGCGGTGACGTCACATCCCGACGTTTACTAGGCAGACTTTGTTTAAGGAGTGGTTTGCCAGTGCCTTCCCCAGTCATCTTCCCTTTACCCCAAGCTGGGGTAAAGCAAGCTGGGTACTCATTTTACCGACCTCAGAAGGATGGAAGGCTGAGTCAATCTTGAGCTGGCTAGCCTTCTCAGGCTCTGCCCCAAAAACCTTCCACCAGTGGCAAAGAGGGACCTGGCAACCCTATGGATAAACCTACAAACCACCTCTGCCGTACAGTCAAGACTTCTGGCAGCCATTTAGAGCTGCATCTCCCAAGAGCATTCCTGGGAGTTAATTCACCTTAAAGTCCTGGAATTTGCAAATTGAACCCTTCTGTGCCAAATGGGTGTGAGTCAGCCCTACAGTTACTGTGGGTATCACTGAGTGGTAAATTAGATAATGCTAGTCATAATCTCTTTCCCAGTTACGAACAACATACAGCTTTATTTATTTCATCACGCTCAGATGTAGGATGGGGTGGGGGCATGGGAAGGCTGTTCTGTCAGCATAATTATCTGTTCTTTTCACATGGCTTTGTTGTTGAGAGACTCGTAAAAAAATTGAAGATAAAGACGCCACTTGCTTTTATCAACCAGTAAAGATTACAGCAATCCAAACAGCCAAATCGATGGGCTGTAAATTGCAATGCGATAAAATGTAGGGGTGCCTTCCTAACAACGGCCACAACAGCAATCCCATTGCCTCTCCCCCACCCCATCAAAAACAACAAAAAGGATTTAAAACTGCAGTGAGGTCCTTATGCTTCAGGGGATTAGATTTCAAAGGGAATCTGGAGGGACCAGATTCCAAAGAAAAATAATTCAAGTGTTGCTAGACATGAAGAAGTTCTTGGATACACTCAAAGGAAACTTCTGGATTGTGACAAATGGTGGCAGTGGCAGTCCATCTCCTACTATAGTCAAAGGATGCTCTTCTATCAGTTTTAACCACTAATATCAAAACACTCTGTTTAGGAAGTATTTACTGACATTAGGAAGAATTTTCTAACAGTTAGAGCTGTTCCTCAGTGGAACAGGATTCCTTGAAAGGTGGTAAGTGCTCCTTCCCTGGAGGTTTTTTAAGCAGAGGCTAGATGGCCATCTGTCAGCAATGCTGATTCTATGACCTTGGGCAGTTCATGGGAGGGAGGGCATCTTGGCCATCTTCTGGGCATGGAGTAGGGGTCACTGGATGTGTGGGGGGAGGTAGTTGTGAGTTTCCTGCATTGTGCAGGGGTTGGACTAGATGACCCTGGTGGTACCTTACAACTCTATGATTCTATGATTCCTCCAGTCATGCTCTTCACTCCTGATGCAGTTATTCCCCAGGAACATCTATGTATTTGGCTACTTTATTTATTTACTTCATTTATACCTTGCCTTTCTCCCCGATGGGGGCGTGTAATAGTTTACATAAAAAGGTAAAGGTCCCCTGTGCAAGCACTGGGTCATTCCTGACCCATGGGGTGACGTCACATCCCGACGTTTTCTAGGCAGACTTTGTTTACGGGGTGGTTTGCCAGTGCCTTCCCCAGTCATCTTCCCTTTACCCCCAGCAAGCTGGGTACTCATTTTACCGACCTCGGAAGGATGGAAGGCTGAGTCAACCTTGAGCCAGCAACCTGAAACCAACTTCCGTTGGGATCAACCTCAGGTCGTGAGCAGAGCTTTTGACTGCAGTACTGCAGCTGAACACTCTGCACCACAGGGCCCTTAATATTTTACATAGTTCTCCATTTTAACCTCGCGACAACTCTGTGAGATAGGTAAGGCTGTGAGTGTTCAAATTCACCCAGCAAGCTTCACAATTAGGGTTGCCAGCTCCAGGTTGGGAAATACCTGGAGATTTTGGGGGTGTAGCCTGAGAAGGGCAGGGAATAATGCCATACAGCCCACCTTCCAGAGTGGCCATTTTCTCCTGGTGAATTGATCTCTGTTGCCTGGAGCTCAGTTGTAATAGCAGGAGATCTCCACCCACCATCTGGAGGTTGGCAACCCTATTCATGATAGAGTGTGGCTTTGAACATGGGTATGGGAGAAAGGAAGTAGTTGGAACATAAATGCTCTTAAAATGACAAAGGGAGCTTTGACTCTCGAACACTTATACCCCCAAAATCTTGTTGGTCTCTAAAGCCCTGCTGGATTTAGGGTTCCATCCTCCAGGTGCTAGCTGGACAATATGGCATTGAAGTCCCTCCCCTCCACAAACCCCACCCTCTTCAGGCTCCACCCCAAAAACCTCCCACAGGTGGTGAAGAGGGGCCTGGCAACCCTAGCTGGACTCGAATCTAGCTCTTCTACTGCAGACCAACATGGCTACCCTCCTGAAACTATACACATACAAGGATGTATTAAATACTAACTGAAGAGCCAGTATCAGCTGCAATATAGGGCCCAGGGGCAACTCCTGCTTGCTGCTTCCTAAAGGACTAAAGCATCCTGAGTGGACTCTTCTAAGAGCAGTCAGACAAGGGAACAAACTGGCTAAGGGATCTATGGACACTGTTCCTTTGGAGGTTATTAAAGAAAGGCTACTCCAGCACCTGTCTGGAATGCTTGAAATCTGGGGTTTGCAATTTCTTTGCAATGAAAGAGCCCCCGACTGCATCAGCATGCAGAACAAGACATCAACAAAGATTTGCATAAATGAAAACATACAGCTTCACATTAGTGATCACTGACATGCTGATTAATAATCCATAAATCTTCCTCAACCCAAACACTGGCTGTTGCCAGTTCTTTATTAGGAAGTGGCACACACAAGATCTCACCATATGTTATGATATACATAGGTACAGCCAGCACAATGGTTTTAGTACACGGGCAGAAATCTGTGCATGGCTCACTCTTGAATTACTGGCAACTCTTCACCATTATGATTTCCTTTTCTGTAAAGCATCTCTAAGAGGTCAACGAAGATTTGATTTTTTTCAAAGCCATATTTGTTCTGCAATAAGCCACATTTGGCTCTAGAGCTATAGGCTACATCGAGGGTTGCCAATAATCGGGGGGGGGGGGGGGAATGTCCTGCCCCTTTAATCAGGGCTTAATGTGTGGAAATGAGCAGTATGGAACTTTTCATAGCAGGGAGGGAAATAACAGCACTTGGCAAATAACATGCTGTTAAGCCTCTATTAAAGGGACAAGACATTTCCCCCCCTCCAGACTGTAGACAAGCCTGGCTGCCGCAGAAGCAATAAAGTTTCCTGGTCACAAAATTTCAGTAGGCGAACCCCTTGAGCATCTCTGAAACATAACTTTTAAAATTACATCCTATATCTGGTTTTGTGAGTGGGGAGGGGCTGTGGCTCAGTGGTAGAGCACTTGCTTGGTATGCAGAAGGTCCCAGATACAATCCCCAGCATCTTCGGTTAAAGGGTGATGTGAAGGACCTCTGCCTAAGAACCCCTGGAGAGCCACTGCCAGTCTGAGCAGACAATACTTGTCTTGATGGACCAAAAGGTCTGATTCAGTATAAAGCAGATTTCATGTGATGAGCTATATCCAGGAATGCCTGGGAAGATGTGCTTGAGAAATATAGGGAGCAGGCATCAGGTATGATAACTACAAAGGAATCTAGTCTGGGAGTACAGAAAGCACTTGACAAATGCTGCGGGAATGACGAGCTGTCTTTGCTTCAGATGAGCCCTTGATGTCCCGTTCTCATGGCCTCATAAGAGCAGTCAGGACTTGGCTGAGGAAACAAAGCCAAATTTCTATTACCACCCATTTGATAAGGATCTTATTTTCATGTACTGTATATACTCGCGTATAAGCCGAGTTTTTCAGCCCAAAAAAAGGGCTGAAAAAGCCGGCCTCGGCTTATATGCGGGTCAATACGGTAGGGGAGGGGAGGGGGAGGAGGGGGGAGGGAGGGGGAGGGGGCAACTTACCGCCGCTGACATCGCCGCCGCCACCGCTGCTGGGCCCATGCGGCTTCCCCCAGCCAGGAGCGCCCTGTGAGGGCCTCCTGCGGCCGCTGCAAGGCCGCGCGGCCGCCGCCGCCGGGTGCGCCCGGCTCCCCCTGCCCTGGAAGGGCCGGGGGAAGCCTGCTGCGGCCGCTCCAAGGCCACGCGGCCACCACCGCCGGGCGCGCCCGGCTCCCCCTGGCCTGGAAGGGCTGGGGGAAGCCTGCTGCGGCCGCTCCAAGGCCATGCGGCCGCCGCCGCCAGGCGCGCCTGGCTCCCCCCGCCCTGGAAGCCTCCTGCGGGGGGCCCGCCGCCGCCACCACCACCTTCACCGGGAGCCCTGTCAGGTAAGCCTGTGGGGGGGGAGGGGTTATAAGCCGACCCTCGGCTTATACGCGGGTGCCTAATTTTTCCCCATTTTTGGGGAGAAATTAGGCACCTCGGCTTATACGCGGGTCGGCTTATACATGGGTATATACGGTAATACCTTTCCTATCTCTGCAGTTATATAATTTGTTCTCTTCATGATACCTTGACCAATGTTCTGCTCTGCACATAGGAAAAAGATGTAAGATGAACACATTTTAATTGAATTGTCTTTTAAATCCAGAAGTGCATTAAAAGACAGGAAAGGGTTAGACTGAAATTGTCATTTTGTGCTGTCTGCATGCCTACAGAGATTAGCAGTTGTAGAGGTAGATGCTGTTCCCCTGTTCGCTGTTCATCTAGGATTGTCTGAGCTGGAATTCCCAATTATGGAGCACTACATTTTAATATTGTTCAGATTTTATTTGCGTATCAGGAGGCACTTGTATTCATATGTCTTTCTTTAAGAATGTAGAAATTTGCCTTCCTCCGTCAAACTAAGGTCTACCCAATCCAGCATTCTGTTTCTCAGAGGTATATAGCATCTGTACATGGACATTCCATTTAGTTATCATGGCTGTGTTGTTAATAGACTTATCCACCATGAATTTGTGTAATCCTTTAAAAAAACACCATTTAAGCTAATGGCCGTTAACTCATCCTGTGCTAGTGCATTCTATAACTTAGTTGTATGTGGTGTGAAGTGCTTCCCATAGTTTGCCTTGAACCTGCTACCAATCAACAAAAAATATTTCGGGAAGGCACTTTAGAAAAAGAAAGGGTCTGTGGAATATATTACTTTACAGGATGTATCATCAGTCTGCTGCATATATTTTGCCATGGTCATTTCATTGTTTTTTACTGATATAATGCCACTTTTCTTTATTATCTCAGCGCTCTGTATCTATATACTATTCCTCAAGTTTGGCCCCCATCTGCTGATATCTAAATGTGAGGATTGGGGCCACACTGACTCTAAACAGATGTTTCTGCAAACTTGGGGGATACCCCACATTTGCAGAAAAATCTGACATCCTTAAAAATATATTGGGGCGGTTAAACCCCCCCCCCAAATAAAAAGGTATTGTCTGTGCACTTACCTTTTTCTTTCTAGCTGGTGGTGTCAGCATCTAGAAGCCTCTTCAGGTAAGGAAGGAAGAAAGAGAGATGGGAGCAATATTGATAAGAGGGGGCAGGCGAAATAGAGAGGGAGTAGGTTGACAGAGGAGGGGTAGATTGATGGAGAAGGAGTGGGGGAAGAGATGGGTAGGTTGACAGATAAGGAAAAGGGGAGAAAGCGGGATATAGGGGCAAAGGTTGATAGAGAAGGAGCAGATTTATGGGAAAGGGTGGAGGGAAGAGATGGGGTAGGTTGACAGATTAGGGAAAGGGGAGAAAGGGGGAAATAAAGGGATAGGTTGACAGAGAAGGGGATGGGGAGAAAGAGGGGAAGATTTTCAGAGAAGGGAAGGGTGGAGGAGAGAGGAGGAAGATTGACAGAGGAGGGGAGAGAGGTGGAGAAGATTGATAGAAGGGGAAGGGTTGAGAAAGAGGGGACAATTGTAAGAGAAGGGGGGAGAGGGAAGGAAGTAAAGGGGGGAAGGGATGCACCCTCTCCGCAAGTTTCTTGTGGGTCCCCACTTGTCATGTCTAATCTGCTATGCTCGTTCAGATTTCAGTAATCCTAGTCCTGGTACCTTGCTAATTAGATGTCTCCTCGTATTGACTGTATCAACCTACAAAATGTGTATTAGATCTCTTTTTATATGGAATGTTATCAGTTCCACTTTGTGTAATCCACTTTGAACTTCAGTGAGAAAGGTGGACTATAAATACAGTAAATAAGTAACTGTTGGAAATACAATGTCTAGTGCACAAAGATTGATTAAAGAAAGGAAGATCAGCAGGGGCAGCAAGTGTGAGAGTTGGATAGATAGAAAGGTTGTGATCCTTCTCCCTTCTCTTCCTGTGTTCTTGTTTGTTCCCATAATGCACCCCTCCTCTTCCTTCTTGTTACAGTGAAAGAGAGGAGTAACAGGCCGCATGTTGCCCTGTTAGTTATGGACCCTAGTTAGAAATAAGCCTGTCTCTCAGTCGTTTACCAAGTTTGTGATTTCTGAATAACCTCACTTTGTTTAGTCCTTAATCAGACTCAGGATCATTCTTAAGAAAAACTCCATTTCCTTCATGGTAGCAGAGGATGGTTGTGGATTGATCTCTGAGTAAAGGAAAGGGCTCACGAGAGGCAAGATGGCCGCCTACAATAATCAGCATGCTGCTGTGATAGAAAGACTGAATGAACAGAACTACTTAATCTGGAAAGCCCGTATGCAGACTCACCTCATGGAGCTGGGAAACTGGAGTGCGATAAAGGATCCAAGACCAGCAGATGCCGAGGGAGAAAAGCAACGCAAATGGGACGAGCATAATGACAAAGCAAAAGGAGTCCTGTTCAAAGGTTTGGAAGTCAGGGACATTTTGAGGGTGATTCATTTTGATAAAGCTAAAGAAATCTGGGAAGAAGTTCAGAAACTTTATATAGATACCTCTCTGAAAAGTAGAATGTTTTTGCAAAGAAAGTTATTCTCCATCAGAATGAGAAATGATCAGAGCTTGTGTGCACATTTGGACAATTTTCTGAATTTAGTGCAGCAGCTCCGCTCAGCTGGAAAAGACTTTCTTGATGAGGATGTGATAATACTGTTGTTGATAAGTCTGCGCCCAGAGTATGAAAATTTTATAAACCAAGTTGAAACTAAGAAAGACTTAACCTTGAGTCAAGCAATAAGTATGCTGGAAGAGTATAATAGATACAAGGAGTTTAAGAACTCAGACAGGGGGTGTGAACTGAAAGATTGTGAGAATGCAATGAGTGCTGTAAAATTAAAAAAGAAAACTGAAATCATATGCCATCAGTGTGGGAAGTGTGGACATATTAAAAGACATTGTCCTTTCTTTAAACAAGGAAATCATTTCTCCAAGAAAGGAGAAGAAAAGGGGAATTTCTCATATGAGAAATCAAAACCTCCAAAGAAATGTTTTGTGCTGGCAGAGAAAGAATCCAGTAATCAAATATGGCATATAGATTCTGCATGTACTGCACACATGACAGGAAACAAAAACTTCTTTGAAATATTAAAGGAAGAAAAAAGGGAGGTACTGCATGTTGCTGATGGCAGGACTGTAGAAATAGAGGTGTTGGGACAGGGACTTTGAGATGCAAACTTCCAAATGAAGAAATTCAAGAAATCCTAATAACAAAGTGTTTTTATGCGCCAGCCTTGAAGTCTAACCTGATTTCTGTGAGTGTTCTTACTGAAAACACAGAAATTTTTTCGTCCCCCCCCAGGGACATCAGCAGTTCTCAAACGCCAAAGGAGACAAGTTCCCCAGGACCCCAAAACAGTGACGCCAACCTAACACAGATAGGGGGCAGGCTCCTACTTTTCCACGACGTGTGGAGAAGATCTTGCACAGATGCCTGGGTGTCCCAAGTCATTCAATCAGGTTACCAAATAGACTTCACCAGCATTCCCAGGGACAAATTTGTAAATTCTCCAAGATCAGTACAACCAGAGAAGCATCAGAGAACTGTGGAGGCCATATTACACCTACTACAGATTCATGCCATAGAGCCAGTTCCCCAAGACGAACAGGGAAGTGGGGTATATTCAATTTTCTTTACAGTCCCCAAGAAAAATGGGGACTGGAGAGCTATCTTAGACCTGAAACACCTAAACAGGAGCGTGCATTACAGAAAATTCCGCATGGAGACCCTCTGCTCCATTCTAGAAGCTCTCCAATTGGACCAGTACCTCACTTCCCTGGATCTGAAGGAGGCATACCTCCATATACCCATCCATCAATCCCACCGCAGATTTCTCCGGTTCTGTTACAGTGGCCGGCACTATCAGTTCAGGGCCCTCCCCTTCGGGTTGACCTCCGCTCCCTGCATGTTTTCCAAACTTTTGGTGACGCTGGTAGCGCTGCTTCGCAAGGAGGGGATTACGGTGTTTCCGTACCTCGACGATCTTTTGATCTGCTCAGAGTCCAGAGAACAGGCGATAACTCACACCTCCAGGGCGATCCATGTTTTGACCTCACACGGCTTTTTGGTGAATCTGGAAAAAAGCCATCTAATCCCTTCACAAAGATTGGAACATCTGGGTGTCATAATAGACACGCACAACAACCTGGCAATTCTACCCCAGGACAAAATAACCAAAATCCAGACTATGGTCAAGTCCACCATCTGCTCCACTTGGGCAGGATCATGAACTTAGCCAAATTGCTGGGGAAAATGGTGGCTTGTATAATTTCTGTGCCATGGGCCAGATCCCACTCGAGGGATCTCCAGATGTTACTGAGTCCATACCAGGACCTCATTACACAGAGCAGGGACAGAGTAATTCCCCTACCACTGACCTTCTGACAGTCCTTGACATGGTGGCTCAAGCGCAACAACCTCAGCAAGGGTTTGAATTTCATAGTGGAGGATCAGATTCAGATCTTCACAGACGCCAGCCTGGAGAGGTGGGGGCCCCATGTCACTCACTGGTAGCCCAAGGGTCCTGGTCCGAGAAGGAAAGGAAAATTCACATAAACAGACTGGAGCTGAGGGCTATACATTTAGCGTTGCTCCACTTCCAACACACCATTCGACACAAACACGTCTTGGTCCGAACGGACAACATTTCGGCCAAGGCGTATGTCAACAAACAAGGGGGATCGAGGTCTCCCGGTCTCCACAAAGAGGTAAAGGGGATTCTCCTTTGGGTGGAGTCAAATCTGTTATCTCTCTCCGCAGAACATATCAGCGGGGCTCTAAATTCGCAGGCTGACTGGCTGAGCCGACAAGCCCTAGACAAAGGGGAATGGTCCCTTGACAAGTCCATCTTCAGACTGATTCAGGAGAGGTTCGGCCTGCCCAAAGTGGATCTCTCTGCCTCGGGGAGCAACCATCTTCTTCCCAGGTTTTTACTCGATACTTTCACCGGGAAGCAGAGGACATGGATGCCCTGCTGGCTCCTTGGCCACGGGAGCTCCTGTTTGCATTCCCTCCAATCCCCATTCTTCCGAGAGTGATACCGAAAATCAGGAAGGAGAGAGCCACGGTCATACTCATAGTGCCTTTGTGGCCGAGGAGACCATGGTTTCCCAGTCTACAAAGAATGTCCATTCAGCCCCCATGGGAACTTCCAGCCATCCCAGAGTTACTGCGTCAGGGTCCCATTTTCCACCAGGAACCTCAATGGCTGTGCTTAACAGCGTGGAAATTGAGCAGGGATCGCTCCTAGAGAAGGGCTATTCTTCCGCAGTGGTAGACACAATGCTGGAAGCTAGAAAGCCATCTACTAGGTGGATCTACAATACCTCCTGGAGAGCCTTCGTGCTCTGGTGCAAACAAAAATCTGTTAACCCCTTATCTCCGGGAATTCCTAAAGTTCTGGAATTCCTTCAGGAGGGACTGGTGATGGGTCTTTCAGCTTCCACTTTGCATAGACAGGTGGCGGCATTGTCCACGGTCCTAACCAAGGTCGAGGGGTCACCTCTGTCTAGGCATCTTCACATCATAACCTTCCTGAAAGGTGTGACACAAACCAGACCACCGGTGGTACATCGTTTCCCCACTTGGCGCCTCAATGTGGTTCTTTCAGCGCTTACTAAGCCACCTTTTGAGCCGATAAAGGAAGTGTCTCTTAGAATTTTGAGGATGAAAACTATTTTCCTCACGGCGCTGACCTCTGCCAGGCGAGTGTCCGAACTTAGAGCCCTCTCCTCCAGAGAAGGCTTCTGTGTGTTTCACAGGGACAAGGTGGTGCTGAGAACGGATCCCACCTTTATCCCCAAGGTTAATTCCCTGTTTCACAGGTCTCCGGAAATACACTTACCTTCCTTTTGTCCTCACCCTGTACATCCCAAGGAAAGGGAGTGGCACAAGTTAGACGTACACAGACTGCTGAAAGTCTACTTCAGTTGCACTGCTGACATTAGGAAATCTGATGCTCTTTTCATTTCCATAACCAATCCCAACAAGGGAGGGAAAATGTCCAATTCCGCCATAAGCGCGGCGGTCAAGCAGTGCATTGTAGAAGCCTATAGGGCTACCAAAATACCTCCTCCAACGGGAATCACCGCACATTCAGTGCGCAGTGCGGCCACATCGGCAGCCTTTAATAGGCAGGCTTCCCTGGAAGAAATATGTAGAGCAGCCACCTGGTCAACAGCCTCTACTTTCATCAAACACTATAAAATCGACTCTAGGGCTTCTGCGGACGCTGCCTTTGGAAGGAGGGTCTTGCAGCAGGTCTTGGATTGATCCTGAGTCCCACCCCGGGGTATAGCTCTTGGATATCCCACGGATCAAGATGACCTTCCACCCAGAACTGAGAACGGAGCCTTGTGTACTCACCGTGACGGCTCCTTCTGTTCTGGGTTGAAGGTCATCTTGCCCACCCTTCTCAGGTCCAAGACCCTTTTATTCCTAAACATACAGTGCTGAAACCAGGGGTTCATAATAGCTTATGTGTTCATTTATAATACTCCCTATGTCCGCCATTGTTATGGATCTCTCCTTATTGTCTCTGTTGTGTTAACGTTATCTTATAGTTTAAAGGAGCTCAATTTTTTTGTATAAGTGCATTACTGTTGCTTGCCTTCTGTGCACTTACCTGTCTCCTTAGCTCGGCGAGTCCATAAACTGGGTTTTCCCACCCAGGGAGGCAGGAAGCCGAAGAAAAAATGCTTAGTCCTGCCTCCCTGGGCACATGATAGTAATACCCACGCATCAAGATGACCTTCAACCCAGAACAGAAGGAGCCGTCACGGTGAGTACACAAGGCTCCGTTTGGAAAAGAATGTGTTATTGAAAAGGACAAAGAAATAATTGCAATAGCTAAGAAAAGAGATGGACTGTATGTACTGGAAACATGCGAGCAAGTAGCAAGCTTTGCCAATGCAAAGGAAAGTTGCAAGCACAGAGATTGTTCATTAATTTGGCACTGACGTTTTGGTCATCGTGATGCAAACTCAGTAAACCAGCTGCAAAGCAATGACTTAACAAAAGGGATTCAATTTACAAAATGTGTTTTTGAAAGAAAGAAAGAAGATGTGAGTGACCAAGCACTGACAAAGGAAGATGAAGAACAGCACCTACAAACAACAAAATTCTACATTATGGACCACGAACCTGACACAAATGAAGAGCCAGAAGGGGCCACAGAGCCAGAAGGGGCTACAGAAGTCAAAGAGTCAAGCATTAGGCAGTCAGTCAGAACAACCAAAGGGATTCCACCAAACAGACTTTCCTATTTGGCTAGAACAGAGACTGTATCTGAGCCTTCCACATGGGAAGACATAATAAAAATGCCTGCCAGAGAAGGAGAAAAGTGGAGAAAAGCTGCCGAGGAGGAGATTGAATCTCTCATCAAAAATGAGACCTGGACTCTTCAGGAACTTCCTCAGGGGAAGAAAACAATCGGATGCAAATGGATTTTTAAGACCAAATGCAATTCAGAATAAATGGACATACATCTTAGTTTATGTTGATGATTTAATCTTATGTTATGAGGAGAAGGAGGATTATAATGACATAGTCCACCATCTGAACCAAGAGGTGGAAGTAAAAGAACTGGGGGACATTACTTACTACCTTGGGGTGCAGTAGAACAGAATGAAGATGGAAGTTATTTTCTCAGCCAAAAACAGAAGATTGTAGAGTTTCTAGAATGGATGCAAATGAGAAACTGCAAACCAGCAGCCATTCCTATGGAAGTAAATGATCTAAAACAACAAGGAAATTATGAGCTTCTGCCCGACAATAGGCTATATAGGGAAGCAATTGGAAAGTTGCTGTACATAAGTACCCTCACACGCCCAGATATTGCAGCAGCTGTTGGGATATTGTGCAGAAAGGTTGAGTCGCCAAGCAAAAGGGATTGGAGTGCAGTGAAACACCTTGCCAAATACTTAAGTAGGACTGCACACCTGAAGCTGAAGTTGCCAGCAAGCAACAATCCCAGTTTAGTGTGCTACATGGATGCAGATTGGGCAGGAGATACAAAGGACAGAAAATCCACTAGTGGACATCTGTTTCTCTATGGTGGTGGGACAATCAGCTGGAGTAGCAGAAAGCAGGAAACTCTTGCTTTATCCTCAACTGAAGCAGAATATGTATCCGCAGCAGAAGCATGCAGACAACTGAAATGGATATTGCAAGATTTTGGGGTAGAAGAACCTAAACTGATAAAACTCTTTGAGGATAATCAAGGGTGCATAAAACTTGCACAAACAGAAAAGATAAACTCTAGAACCAAACACATCGATGTGAAGCAGCATTTAGTAAGAAGTATGCAAGAGGAAGGGCTTGTTGAGTTGAAATATTGCTGCACAGAGAAAATGATTGCAGATATACTTACAAAGCCTCTCCCCAAAAACAAGTTTAAATGTCTATGTCAGAACCTCAATCTTGTAGACTTTGTACGCTAGACCTTGCAAAGGGGTGTTGGAAATACAATGTCTAGTGCACAAAGGTTGATTAAAGAAAGGAAGATCAGCAGGGGACAGCAAGTGTGAGAGTAAGATAGAAAGGTTGTGATCCTTCTCCCTTCTCTTCCTGTGTTCATGTTTGTCCCCATAATGCACCCCTCCTCTTCCTTCTTGTTGCAGTGAAAGAGAGGAGCAACAGGCCGCATGTTGCCCTGTTAGTTATGGACCCTAGTTAGAAATAAGCCTGTCTCTCAGTTGTTTACCAAGTTTGTGATTTCTGAATAACCTCACTTTGTTTAGTCCTTAATCAGACTCAGGATCATTCTTAAGAAAAACTCCATTTCCTTCAGTAACTTCACTGAGTGACTTGAATTCAGCTATTATGAAAGAGAGAGAAGATTGCATTCCAGTTTTATACACCTACCACCCTGAAGTCTCCATAGTAATTTCTGGATGTTTCTGGATCATTAGTGAGTGGTCTTCATACTATTAATTAAAATAATGTGTCAGAATACACGTAGCCAAGAACTTTGCATGGAAGAACTCTCATATGTTGTATCAGAGTACAAGACAGGTTTTGTGCTTTCCAAACCAGAATTCAGCATTGTGCAATCCCTAGGAGCTTATCTAGTAAATGTATAGAGTTACACAATTGTACAATGGAGAAGGAATTAAAAAAATGAAAACCTCAAACCAGGTGGAAATGAGCTCACCTGGGTGCGTACCTTCTGAATCTTAGTGAGATCTACAAGAAAGAAGGAGGACTGACCATAAAAACCTACCAGAGTCTGCCTAGAGGTGACTCCTCGTGTAATGGATGATCTTGACCACGGCATCTGCAGTCAGAAAGGATCAAGTTTGTCTAGCGATTGTGTCCTACTTTGTTTTTGTCTTTCTTCTCCTCTAATATAATGCTTGGCTTGCTTGAGTAATATGCTCTGTACCCATTGTTCTGAAGGCACCTTACTTCAGTAGCCCTTCATGTGTTCCCCATGCCATTTCTGCCCCATTTTCTGTTGTAAAAACAACACTCTCTAGCTGCTAGTAGTCCTGCTAAGGGGGAAAGGTGGACACATTTTAGTTAATTAAACTAATAGTTAATTAATTATTAGTTAATTAAACTAATAGCCAAGCTAGATGTGGCAGGTATTAACATGAGCCTACCCATTCATGGGTAAATAAAGAAGAGTATGAGAGAGAGGTATGGATGGCCCAGGCAACCCCGATCTCATAAGCTAAGTAGGGTCCCCCTATGGGGTTTTCAGCTGCAAATTGAAGGAATTTTCCACCACCACGTGAGTCTATTTTTAATCAGAAAAGGGCCACTCAGGCAAAGGGAGATTTAGCATGCAACACTTGTTTTCAGTTTACCCCCACCCCCCTCTAGTCTGTCTCTTGTACCAAAAATGAAAGCAAAATGCTGAAGGCACCAGAGCATAATGCATGAAGAGGCAGGGATTTGCTTCCCTCCCCAACACATGCCAGATTATAAAAAAAATAGACCTCTCCCAACCCCTGACCTTATTTACACATGAACACATGGATCTATTTATTATTATTGTATTTATTGACATATCTGGCATTGCCTACAGCCTGGGGAAAAGCAAATGCCCTGGCTCTCTAATGCAGGCTCATTGGAATGTTATTTATTAGATGGTGTTAAGTACCTGCATGCCCTGAAAAGCTTCACCTGCCCATTTCCTGCCTCTATTAAAGGGACAGGACTTTTAAATTCTTGCTCCAGGTTGTTGGCAACCCTACCATTTACCTGAGACAGAAATTAGGCTTATAGGTCTATAATAACTTCTGTAATGTTGATGAATTTTTAGTTCTAATGTTACATTTGGTCTTTATTACATCTGTAAGTCTACTGGCAGGTATATAATTAGAACCAATTCTAAGGCATCCAGCCCCAGGGTTCTCAGAAGAATATATAAAGTACATGAGAAAAGCTTTAGGGGCTGATAAGAGAGAGGGGGTACTAACTAGGTCTTTCCCAAGATTATCCTGCAGTGAAATATCAAACCATCAAAGTAAAAACTGAGAGCCCCCCAAGAAGTCAACATTGGGATTCTCTGATATTTAATAGTGACGGAGAGGAACAAGATAAGCATTTGCATTTATGTGGTTCTCTTTATTATCCAAATACATATTATCTGGGAGAGAAGCCTGAAGCAAGTCTACTCAAAACTAAGTCCTGTTTTATTTGATGGGGCTTAACCCCAGGAAAGCGTTTGGGTTGCAGCCCAGGTTCTGATTCTGCAGCTAATCAGGTCTGAGGATGGGTCAGTATATGAATGGGAGACTATCTGCAACCCCAGAAATGCCACTCTGGGCTCCTTGGAGGAAAAGGTGGGACACAGATGTCATGTCTGCTCCTGGCAGAGGTGAAACACGCTGTAGGCAGCTGGCTATAGAAGAGATAAATAAATTCATGTTGCCATTTTTCATGTACTGAGTGCATTTGATAAGAGTATTTGCCCCTCAGGCAAGAATTGAAATAGCCTTACCATATCTGACATGCTGTTGTTGTTTTTTAAATGATCATATTTGCTGTCAGGTCCTGTAATCAGTCATCTCAAAATTGTTATATGACAAACGCACTTGCTGAGTCCTGAGCGTTGAATTGCCAACTTGCTGAGGTCCAGAGAGGTTTTTGAGGTCAGGAGCTTTGTTTCAGATTCTGTCGCTTGGATCCCAAGGCGATGGGTACCCTCAGTGCCCACCTTCTGGCAGGAATCCTTTATGCCCTTTCCCTAGTGCTAGAGAGAGGCACCCAATGCAGCTCAGAGGGCTACAAACAGAAGTGAACCCTGGGGAAGTCTTTGTGTGCTCAAGAAAAATCATTAGGGATCTTTAGATCTTGACCTGTAACACGAGAGAAGGTCTGTAATAGGACTGTTCTCCTCTATGGAAGTGCTTGGTATGAAAGGAGAGAAAATATAGAAAAGGAGCTTCAGAATTTCACTCTGTGTTGCGCCATCACTGTCACAACCTGTTGAATCCAGTGAAATGGCAAGGTATTTTCCAAGAGCTAAATATCCGTTCTCACCTTCTCTCCAAGGGTTGGAGCGGTGGACTCTGATCTGGAGAACAGGGTTAGATTCCTCACTCTTCCACATGAGTGGCGGAGGCTAATCTGGTGAACTTAATTTGTTTCCCCACTCCTACACCTGAAGCCAGCTGGGTGACCTTGGGCTAGTCACACTCTCTCAGCCCCACCTACCTCACAGGGTGTCTGCTGTGGGGAAGGGAAGGTGATTGTAAGCTGGTTTGATTCTTCCTTAAATGGTAGAGAAAGTTGGCATATAAAAACCAACTCTTCTTCAGATCTGGATTATACACCTCCACCATGAAAATATAAGGATTAATTTTTAAAAAACCAATTAAGTACATTTTACCCCTATTGAATTAGGGATGTTAATATTTCCATCCCTGATCTGTTTCATTTGAAAATCACTACAAGAAGCACTTTGATTGTATACATAAAGGAGAATGTGAACAGTTCTTGTAAAAAAAACTGCTTTTAGCAAAAAGGAACAATGATCACGCTAGCATGCAAAAAAAAAAAAAAAGCCAAACGCTGGGGTCAAACCAGGATAAAAGCAGGAGTCTGTGTATTATAAAGGATGCTGGGAGTTGTCCTGGAGCCTTTGGAGGCAGCCCGACTATTTGAGAGTCTGTAACGTAATATATTCATTACCTGGCATTCCTTCCAGGAATCCTTTGGAGCCTTGAGACGAAGCCATAGTAATAACAGCAAAAATGGGTTATAACAACAACAATAATAATACCAGGAGCCTGGTGGCCATTTGCTCCAACTAGTCCCAGTACTGTCTGCTTACTAAGGACTCGGGCCAAGGTTTCCCAAACCTGTTGAAATCCTTCTGCTGAAGATGGCAAGAACTGAACCTGGTATTTTTTAAATATTAGGGCCACACTGAATATATACTAATTTTTATATTTGCTTATGGAGGGAAGGCTGCACGGTATAGCTCGATCTCGTCACATCTCAGAAGCGAAGCAGGGTCGGTACTTGGAAGGGAGACCTCCAAGGAAGACTCTGCAGAGGAAGGCGATGGCAAACTGTCTCTGAAAGAGAAGAAGAAGAGTTGGTTTTTATATGCCGACTTTCTCTACCACTTAAGGGAGACTCAAACTGGTTTACAATCACCTTCCCTTCTCCTCACCAGAAAAAGACCCTGTGAGGTAGGTGGGGCTACGAGAGCTCTAACAGCTGTGACTTGCCCAAGGTCACCCAGCTGGCTTCATGTGTAGGAGTGGGGAAACAAATCCAGTTCACCAGATTAGCCTCCGCCGCTCATGTGGAGGAGTGGGGAATCAATCCCGGTTCTCCAGAGTCCACCACTCCAAACCACCGCTCTTAACCACTACACCACACTGGCTCTGCTTAATCACTTGCCTTGAAAACCCCACCAGGGGTTGCCATGAGTCAGCTTCGACTTGACTGCGCTTTATACCCACATGTAATTGCTTTCAAATTCATACATTTGACCCAGTAGTACTATTTTTTTTTTATTACCTTAATGGACACTCACATTGTTTCAATGCTGTTTGGAACCGTTTTGTGCCCTCTGCTGCTGCTTTTTCTGTGCGCTGTTTTTGCCCTTCTTGGCCATGAGCCTTGTGGACCTCGCTGCTGTGACGATCCACAGGATTGTCTTTATGGCCATCCATGAGATCATCATCTCAGAAGCCCCCTTGTGACACCAAAAATCATGTGGGTCGCTGCACCCACTTTAACAACACAGCAGCGAGGACAAATGGCATCAAGGATAGCGAGGGCAGAAAAAAGAGAAGAAACGCAGCACTAAGAAGAAGTAGCAGTCAGGGATAAAAGGGTGTTGAATGACATCCTAATGATATGAATTTGTACTCACCAAGTATTTAATAAGTGTCCAGAAATATGAGCTCGGGGTTTTAATGACAGTCACAAAAGGGAACACAAAACTAGCGAATTCATTTCATCTCTGCCCTAGCTTTCCTTCCAGGTATGTGTGTTACCTCCAAGGTGTGGTCATGGAACATAATTTGCTCTTGTTGCTGTCGGATTCCAGACAGATGTGTGTACTTGCAACAGTGCAGAACGGTTTGTGCTGACAGTGCTCGACATCAGCTTTCTATGGGAGGTAAGTGTGGGACTTCTTCATTTTGCTGTGCTGTCCATTGCAATTCTTCTTAAACCCTTAAGCGCAGTGTTCCTGGTTGGCTCCATAGTGGAAAATTTGGTAAGGTCACCTATAATCCTGTAACAGACGTTTTAACCTGGTTGCCAGCAGTGACATGAGGCAACTTGCAGGGAGAAGAAGCTGAGGATCATGGAACTATTGCTGTAATAATGCCTGTGGAAAATTCTTTGACAGCAAGTCACTTTTTGGAAAGGGAGGCCAAGAAAACAAAAGCAACTCATGAGAGATGGCACTGCTTCCTTTTATGTTACAAAGGAGAGATATAATTCCTAATAGCAGGGCTTACAGAGTATGCAAAATACAAACATGGTGCCATAATTCTTCCACATTATGGATGCAGTCAGATGTCATAAAACTGGAACAAGCCAGAATGTTCTTGGTTCATAAAGCCCTTCCCCTTTGTAAGCAGTCGGACCCCTCCTCCCTCTAAGGGGTACAACAAAGGAATGGGGCCAATGACTGGCATAAGAACAATGCACTGCTCCCCACAAAATGGATGCCTCTCAGAGAGTTTTGAGCTCCATCTTGTGTGTCAAGCCTGGGCAGGAAGGCAGTTGGCCACTGAACTTTCCCCCCGGCCCTAAGGTGTACCTGGCTGGACAATGCAATGAGGCTAGCTAATTCCCATTGTGTCACCCTAAGGTGATTTAATCAGTGCTCTGAGTAGACCGTTACTTACCCTATCTGTACGCATCCCAGCAATCAATCAGTATTCAGGAGAATAGCCCAGGCATTCTCTTGGGTCCCTATGATTCATCAAACCTCTCCTATCTTTTTGTTGGAACCCCAGAAAAGCAATCAATTCTTTGTCTTTGGTTTCCTGCCAGCTTACTTCATACTGCTTCTGGACCCATTTTGGGGTATAAATAGTGGTTCTTTGGCCATTCATTGTGTGTTTTGGATCTCTGCATGCACCCCCCCCCCCCCACTTGCATGCGGGCTCTCCCTTTTGCTCCTCGAAATGCTGGTTGTTCTCTTCTTCAGCGCTAATTTCCCTGGACATCCCTTCAAGACTGGTAACTATCACCCATTCCTGAAACCCTATCCAACTTCCTCCCTTTTCTCTTAGCTAGCTCTTGTATGCCTTGTATGTATATGTTAATTGCTTTAAATATATTTCTTGTTTTTATGATTTTATTCTTTAATAAAACCCATTATACAACTGCCTGCTCATTTGAGAGTTTTTACCCAGGACTATCCTGTGTCACCCTAAGGTGACATAGGTTATCGATCCCAGTTACCCCCTTTCGTTCTCTGTCTCCAGGTAATTTCCCCAACTAAAGTTGAGACTGCCAACTTAGGGTAACACCTTCCCTCACATGCATGTGAGAAACTGAACATTTCTCAGTTCATAAATAATCACAATTTGTTATGATGTACAAGTCAGATAAACATACAACCTGTGGTTTGTTTACAAATTGGGATTTTAAACCACAGGTTTGCCTTGGTTTAGAATCTCAGTTTCTAGGCTAGAAAACAAACTACTGTTGGTTGTTTTACTCGATTCAGACATCACAACAAACTGTGATTAGCTCTGAGCCAAAAAATATCCTAAACATTTCTAGATGCATATAAGAAGAGGAGGATGAACTGGTCAGGGCCACAGGTATCATTGGGCCCCTTTCCCAGTGCTTCCAGATTAAACAAGGTTTCACTTACCTGTAACCTTTGTTCGTCGAGTTGTCTTCTGTGCAGGCACACATTGGGACTGCGCACGCGCAGGCCAGCCATCGGAAGATTTCTATAGCTTCTAGTTACACGATAGGGGGCGCCGACTCCTCCACGCATGCGCGTGCCTTCCCGCCAAAGCGACGCAACGTCGGAGGTCGGCGCCCCCTATCCCTCAGTTCTTGAAATTTGCCAGCCGCATGAACTTCTAAAAGGAAAAACAGAATAACATTAAAAAGCTCATAGAGGGGCAGGAGGGTGGGATGTGTGCCTGCACAGAAGACAACTCAACGAACAAAGGTTACAGGTAAGTGAAACCTTGTTTTCGTCTTCGGTCTTCTGTGCAGTCCCACATTGGGAGACTAATTAGCTACTCACTGTTATGGAGGAGGGTATGAGCTACTAGTCAAACAAGGAATGTAAGACCGCTCTCCCCACATCTGCATCTTTTCTAGATTCAGTATCCACTGCGTAATGACGGATGAACGTGTCTGGTGACGACCACGTCGCAGCTCTACAGATGTCAGACAAGGGAACACCTCCTCGAAGCGCCGTAGAAGTTGAATGCGCTCTGGTAGAATGGGCACGAAGGGAACCAGGACAACGGACTCCGGCCTGATGATAACAACATCTAATCGTCTGGATAATCCATCTGGAAATAGACTGAGAAGAAACTTGTAGACCTATCTTGGGTCCCTCAAAACAGACAAATAAAGTTTTACATTTCCTAATTTCTTTGGTACGTTGTAAATAATAAAGCAGAGCTCTCTTTAAATCCAAAGAGTGGAGCGATCTCTCTGCATCAGAGAGTGGGTTAGGAAAAAACACAGGTAAGGAAACAGACTGGGATAAGTGAAACTTGGATACCACTTTAGGCTTAAAGTTAAAACTAGGTCTAAGGACCACTCTATTTGGGTAAAACTGTAGAAACGGAGGCACTGAACTCAGCGCTGCCAGTTCCCCCACCCTTCTAGCTGAAGTGATCGCAACTAGAAAACAAACCTTCTGTGACAAATGAGCCATAGAAGCCGAATGCAAAGGCTCAAATGGGGGTAACATTAATTAGGATAAAACAAGAGACAAAGACCACTGGGATACAGGTCTAACTACAGGGGGAAATAGATTACATAACCCCTTCATAAACATCTTGGATGTATGATGTGAAAACAAAGAGACACCATCAATCCAGACATGAAAAGCCGACACGGCCGCCAAGTGAACCTTAACAGAGGACACGCTGAGGCCGTTATCCTTTAGTGATAGCAAATATTCCAAAACAGTAGGTAAAGGACATGAGTGAGGTGGAAAACCTTTATCTAGGGACCATTTAGAGAAACGTTCCCATTTAGCAGAGTAGGAAGCCCTAGTGGAGGGTTTCCTACAATTCAGGACCACTGCAAGCACTCTATCAGAAAACTTAGACCGGGGGGAACAGGAGCCAGGCTATCAGGCGCAGTCTGTGCGGTTCTGGGTGGGAAATCGTCCCAGTTAGTAAGAGGTCCTGGGCAGGTGGTAGGTGGATTATCCTGCCCTTTGCCATCCGATATAGTAGGGAGAACCAAATCTGTCTCGGCCAGAACGGGGCAATGAGAATGCAGTGGGTCCGAGACTTTTGTATCTTGTCCAAGACCTTCACCATTAAAGGTAGTGGCGGGAAAGCGTAGTGAAGGCCCTTGCCCCAGGGGAGTAGAAAAGCGTCTCCCAAAGAATTGGGATCGAGACCCCCCCTGGAACAGAAAAGAGGGGCTTTGGTATTGTTCGATGTTGCGAATAAGTCTAGCACAGGAAAACCCCATTGTTGAAAAATTGGGCACAGGTACTTCCAATTGAGGGACCACTCGTAGCGTGGTACGAATACCCTGCTCAATGTATCGGCCAGAGAGTTGCAGACGCCTGCTATATGAATAGCCCGAAGAGACACTTTGTTGATTATAGCCCATTTCCATATTCTGGTCGCTTCTCGGCAGAGAGACACGGAGACCGTGCCTCCCTGCCTGTTCAAGTAGTGCATCGCAGTTGTGTTGTCTGTCTGTATAAGCACACTTTCGTTGCGAAGCAGATCTGCAAATGAAATAAGAGCATAACGAATTGCCCTCAGTTCCAATAAATTAATATGGAAAGATGCTTCAGTAGGGGACCAAACACCTTGTGCGGAAGAGCCGTCACAATGGGCTCCCCAACCCAAGTTAGAGGCATCAGATGTTACTACTTTAGAATGCGAAGGGATTCCAAAGGGCATGCCCTGACTCAAATTATGTCGTGAATCCCACCAAGTGAGGGATCTTAACAGAGACCTGGGTATTGACAATTTCATAGCCTGAGAATCAGTTCGGGGGTTGAATGCACGAACGAACCAATTCTGTAGGGGTCTCATGTTCAATCTGGCAAAGGGTACCACTGCTGTCGTAGAGGCCATCTTGCCCAGGAGTGTCTGGATGAAATGGGCAGAGCGAAAACGCTTCGATTGGGCTGCTGTTACTAAGTGCTTAAGTTGGATCAGCCGATCGTTCGGTAAAAAGGCCTTACCTTGTAGGGAATGTAATCTCATTCCGACAAACTGGACCGACCAAGAGGGGGATAAGACTGACTTTTGCACATTTAGCATCAACCCCAAACTCTCCAAAAGGCTGAGAGTTAGGTCCCTGTTCCTTACTAGCTCTTCCTCCGTAGGGGCAGTAAGGAGCCAGTCGTCCAGATAAGGAAATATGGTACAGCCTTGGGTACGGAGGTAAGATACCACTACAGCCATGCATTTGGTAAATACCCTAGGGGCTGTGGATAATCCAAAAGGGAGGACCCAGTATTGGTAAACATTACCTCCTGCCACAAAGCGAAGGAATTTCCTGTGCTCAGGATAAATGGATAAATGAAAATAAGCATCCTTGAGATCGATCACAATGAAACACCAACCAGGTTTTAATAAGGTTAACACATTAAGAAGGGTAAGCATACGGAACTTTTGTTTAAACAGGAACTTATTCAACTGACGGAGGTCTAAAATGGGTCTAAGACCACCATCCTTTTTGGGGATTGCAAAAAGTCTAGAATAGAAACCAGGTCCAACAGTGTCCATAGGGAACTGGTCAACCGCTCCCTTCTGGACCAGGTCGGTGAGTGAAGAAACCAAACTGGGGTGCACCGACGTGGATGTTCTAGGGGGAGGACCCAACGTGGGAAGGAACCTAAACTCTAAACGGTAACCGTATTGAATAATGGAGAGGACCCATGTATCAGTTGTGATATTTTCCCAGGCAGGTAGGTAAGGGACCAACCTATCCCCAAATCTAACTACGCTAGCCTGGTAATCCTCCCTCAGTCAGAAAGCCGGCTTAGGGCCCTGTTTCTGTGGGGATTGTGAGCGTTGTTGATAGGCCCGATTCTTGCCAGATCTGCGTCTATTGGCGTGTTGATATCCCTGGTAGGTGCGACCTTGTTGCTGGTGCTGTTGTTGGCCATAAGACCCAGAGGGAGTCTGCCTTTAAAAACGGTTGCGACGAAAGCTATCCTTATAAGGGAAGCGTTGTCTGTAATAAGGTACCGAGGGAGGAGCAGTTACACCCATGTACCTTGCCGTTTGTTTTTGTTTCTTGGGATTCTCTAAGGTATCCAGTGGCAGTGGAGAAGAGAGTTAGACAATCAAATGGTAAGTCCTCAATTTTATTCTTTGTTTCAGGTGCTAAATTCGTGGAACGCAGCCAGGAGAAACGACGAAGTGAAATAGCTGCTGCCATACTCCTCGCCGAGCAATCTGCAGTATGTCTACCAGCGTTCATCTGGTGTTTGGCGAGTTTGGACCCTTCAGAAGCTACTATCTTTGCTAAGGATCTCTCTTCCTCAGGTAAGTGATCAATAAAGGTACACATTCTATTCCACAAAAAGAGTTGGTACGCAGCCATCACAGCCTGGTAATTACTTATACGAAAGATCAAGGCGTCGGCAGAGTAAGCCTTTCTGCTTAGAGCATCGATTTTGCGACTATCTTTGTCGACCGGTGATGATTGCCCTCCCTGACGGTGTTTAGACTGTACCTCCGCTGTAATCAACGAGGAAGGTGCAGGGTGAGAGAATAGAAACTCACAGTTCTCAGGTTGAACCCTGTATAGGTTCTCCACCTTGCGGGCTGTACATGGAATGGAGGACGGCTTTTCCCATACCTTTTTTGCCATGTCCATGAAGTCTGAGAGTATCGGGAAAGCAACCGTGGTAGGAGATTCTGAATATAATGCTGAGAGGATCTTCTCCTTCGGTTTAGGGTTGGAGGGGCGAATGGTGATCTCCAGAGCATTAGCCATTCTAAGCATCTGATCGGAGAATGAACGGCTGTCATCCGTGGGCGAGGATGTAGAAGCTTCGCCCACTACATCATCCAGTGGGGAATGACTAGAGTAAGTATCAGAGCCCAGCTCTGAATAATACGACCTAGACCCTTGCTCTGAGTCGGTGTCGCTGTCCTGATTTGAAAAATGTGGCTCTCTCCGAGGAGCAGAGGGTTGAGTTGGGGCCTGGGTCGGTGCCGGAGGCCATGGAACCGATGGCATCTGAGGAGGGAACCACTGCGGGTACATTCCATAAGTAGGCCACTGTTGTTGTGATACCGAAGGAGGCCACTGGGGTTGCTGTTGAGACAGCCATTGTGGAGGCCACCAGGGTTGTGGAGGTTGAGGCTGCTGAGTCGGACCCGAAGGACCCGGAGCCGAAGAAGATGCCACTTGCGTCGGAACCAAGGTATCTGTCCCTTCAATCTGTAGGGCGTCCCCGATGGAGAGGTCAGGGAGGTCCAGTTCCGACTCGGAATCGAGCCCTACAATGGGTGAGGGCGTCCGAGGGGGAGGGGGTGTAGAGAGTCCCTCCATCAGCACTGATTCAGTCAAAGTCGAAACCGAGGGCTTCGGAGCCGAGAGTTGGGAAACCTTGGGACCGCGTCCCTCGACACTCTGACCCTCCAAGTGCTTGGTCTTAGCCTTTGCTTTCTTATGCGTCGGTTCCGATGACGTCTTCTTACGCGTCGGTTCTGAAGCAGATCTCCTCTCCTTAGTTTCAGGGGACCGAGATGACTTTCTCTTCGAACTCGAGGTCGGAACCGAGCGGACGGAACCGACAGACTCGGCCCTGGGGGCATGCTCTCGCGCGGCCGATTGAGACGAAGCCGGCAAATCAGAGCAGGTAAGGGCTTTCTTGTACAACGCAGCCTGCAGACGCGCAGCCCTATTAGAGCGAGCTGTTGGCGTGAACTGTACACAAATTTTGCAGGAGCCCACCTTGTGCCCTTCACCCAGACATAGGACACAAAGGGCATGGTCATCAGTTTTTGACATCTTAGAGTTGCATTGGGAGCATCTCTTAAACAGGGCGGTTTGCGCCATCACCGCAGCCGCGGTAAAAAGATATTTAGGAATAAAAGACTCACGATACAATTAGTAGTTATGAAGAAGAGCGAAGCTTTGATGAACCTTCCTTACAGGCGGCAAAGAAAGAACTGAGGGATAGGGGGCGCCGACCTCCGACGTTGCGTCGCTTTGGCAGGAAGGCACGCGCATGCGTGGAGGAGTCGGCACCCCCTATCGTGTAACTAGAAGCTATAGAAATCTTCCGATGGCTGGCCTGCGTGTGCGCAGTCCCAATGTGTGCCTGCACAGAAGACCGAAGACGAATCTGAAATTCCTAACTATTCCAACCTTTCGAAGACTTTTTTTCTTGGCCAGACACAATGCCTTACCTCTCAATGAATTATTTGCCAGATTCTTAGACAGTCCAATTGATCAGAGAGTCTGCCCATGTGGAAAGGCAAAGACAGAAACACTTACCCATTTTTATGCAGTTGTGATTTCTTCTTTAAGACTGTCTTTTATCACTCCATTGATTTCACATTTTCCTGTTTGTTCTCACGATTATCATTCAATTTTTCTGCTGTCTGGTAAAGATAAGGCTGCTACTTTATCTGTAGTTTATTACTTAACAGCTGCCTTAAAGATACGCCAAAAGTTATAACCGAGTTTTGCCTAAATGCTCATCTGCATACAGGCGCTCTTTTTGCCCTGGAACTGGAACTGGAAAATGTGAAACAAGGACCTCTGGGCTTGTACTCATCATGAACAAAGCCTGTAAATTGTGAATATGGCAATTACCGTAAGGAAAAGTTTACATCATAACAAGAAACGGTTATTTTATGTACCCTTTACACCAACCACACCTTAGAAAGTGGCCCCCAACCTTCTTGAATCTGTGGAACACTTTTGGAAGTTGAGAACAGTTTATGGGTGCCACAACAAAATGGCTGCCACAAAGGCTGAGTCCAATCGCAAAACATTAGGAAGCTTGACTCTTTGCTTTGGGGGGAGATGAAACGGGAGCCAGGAAACACATCAGTAGGCACTACATTGGGGATCACTTATGTGGCAACCTCAAAAAGCACTGTACAAGCTGAAGAGAATATATAAACGTACGGTAACAT